>NW_023416310.1:10635000-11887500 GCF_014176215.1 Rousettus aegyptiacus
TTCTTTACTTGTAAGACAGAACAGCGATCTCATTTTCCAAACAAAGCCCGTCCAGCACAGGAGTGATTCATGGTCATTTATAAAAACTGATTACCAATCATCAGATCTTAAAGCCATGGCAACCTTTATTTTTCAGTCTCATAAACAATAAAGCTCCCTTTTGTTAAACACATATGGACCTCTTTCCCACAGAGGAGTCAGTAAATGCAAAAGCTAATTTTTCACATCTGACAGCCTGCGTGAAAGCTGATGAATACATATCTGATAAGTATATATTTAACTGGAAAGAAAATATTAATGTGTATATATTTATGTAGCATTTTCTTTCACTGAGCTGTTGATCTAAATGCGTACCAAAAAAAAAAAAAAAAAAATCCAGACTCTGACTTTTTAGTGCCCCAAAGGCAAAATTTTTCCTGACAATACAGTTTAAAATATTCTTCATTAATCCTAGAAGAAAATCCATATTAATATTTAGTTGAAATCATTCTTCTAAACCACATATTAAAATAGTAGTTTCTGTATTTAATAGTGGGAAATAAGAGATTATAATAATTCCTGATTTGTAGCTTAATCTCAATGCTCAGTAAAGATATTAGACAAATTATTCATCATTTTTGATCACCTAGTACTCCCAGGGTACCAGGTAGAACCAGCATGACTGACTAACAGGTCCTGCTGGGGCTCCTTCTCTCTGTTTCAGTGCTTGAGTGACAGGCCAAGCAGATAAGAGAAAGTCACAAGGTCATTTTTCTGCTTGGCCTTCACTTGTTCTGTCAGTACCTGTTGTGTGCTCCAGCGAGACAGCAACTTCTTCAGGTCAGTTCGAAAGCCCGGAAGTGTGTGCACCCATCATGTAGTCCAAAGTGCTGATGAAGGGAGCCGAGATCCAGTAGTCAGTAACGGGATAGACAGAGGATAGGAGGATGGAGGCGCACAGGGAGATCGATGTTTATGTCTCACGATGTGCACGGTTGGCCTTGCATTTGGAAGAGTTCCTTAAAAACACTTCAATTTTGAATGAATTGAAGAAGTGTAAGAAATAATTAGTTTCCTAAGTCAGAAGATATTTTGGGCCATGTTCAAGGGTGATGAGCTTAGAGCTGAGCAACTCGTAAACAGACGTCCATGGGAATCTTTGGTCCCCCATATCATGAGTAAGCGATTATGGATCTTAGGCCACTGGCTTCTCCTGCTCAATGTCTTGAGTCCTACTTTAGAGCACTAGCCCTGGACTTAGGCCTTTCAGAGCCATTCATGACTGGGTCTTCATTTAAAAAAAAAATAACTTCATGTCCAGTGTCTGTGGGCCTCGTTACATCTCTTCCTTGTCCTTCGGCCACGCTCTGCCCATGGAAGTGCTTCCAGGCTTGAACCTCCTTTTCCTCTTTAATAGGATTTTGATCCACTTTTGTTGCAAATCTTGACTCGTGGAGTCATTAATGACCTATTGACCACCTCAGTCAAAAATAGCCAGACTCCTGCCTTCTTGTCTGTTTCCTCGAGTATCTTCTAGTGAAACTTGAAAGGAGGTTTTGTTGTAGGGGCAGAGGCAGTTGAAAAATTCCAGTCCAATTTTGATCACTAGAACAATCTTTAGTTCTTGTTCTCTGCCAAATATATAATCCCTCTGGGGTCTGTTCTAAGCTGTGTAAGCAGATAATTTCCAGTTTTTCAATGGCATTTTTAATAGTTGCCTTCTGGAATTCAGCTTTCAAGGGATTTCCTGATAAGAGCTATGTAATCAGGATGGAATCTCTTATTAAAACGACTTGCCTTTTCCAAAGCTTGAAAAAGGTCTGTTTCTCTTTTCTCAAATTATCAGTCAATCTATCAATAATTGAAGGTGAGATCGAAACTATGACCTTGGCAAGTAGTGCAGATTTGCTGAATTCGTTCGATAGTGTGAACTAGTTTTTAGATTATGTGTTTTTGAACTGTAATAAAAGTAAAAGTAAACTTTCACATTCTTCAGTATCCTGGGAACAGGTTCATTTATTCAACAAACAATACCATGAAAGTAGAGGAGGAGAACAGATTGAAGAAGTTTCCAGCTGCAATTCCACACTGAGTGTCCTTGGCGCATCACTGTAGAGAGGTCCATCCTTGGCCTTGCTACCAGAGTGTCTCACAGTTCCATGTTTATCTCTTGGTAAATGACGGACAAGGCTGAGTGTATGCAGACCTCCATCCGAATGGCCTGGGGAGTGCACTAAAACCGAGATTCCAGACTCCAAGCGGGGTACATAGTCGGTATCTAATTGGAAGGACTTGAAATGTGTGTGTTAACAAGTTCGCTGGATGATTCTCATGCAAACTAAAACCTGAGAATGACTGCATCAGAAATTGTGGCTAGAATCCTCACTCCCTAAGATGAGAGCATGACCTTGGACAGTGTATTTAATCTCTCAGTGCCTCTATTGCCTCGTCTGTACAATGGCAGATAACAATGGTGTCTACCTCGTGGAGGAAGTTGCAGGCATCATATGAGTTAATATAGTGTATAATGAACATATGTTAAATGCTTAGATTGGTGCCTAGGACATGCTATGCAGCTGTTTTCTACTGTTATTAGCACTATTAGTAGTAGTATTACTCCTAGCGGGAGACTTAGATTATAAGACTCTGTGGGAAACCAGTGCACCCAGTTTCGGGCAGCGCATCACCAGGCAAGGTCTCTTGTCTTGTGCTTGACTGGGTTACGGAAGACCAGGAGTCACACTGTGGTGCAAGAGTGTTTGCCTGAGGCCCACTTCGTTTTGAGTCCCAATACTGCCTCCTCGTGACCAGGGGACCCTAAGGCCTGGAGGAGCCTAGTTCTCTCACCTGTTAAATGGAAGTAAGAAAATTAATACCTATCCTGTTCATCTTTTAAGGCTACCTTTCGAAACAGATTGTTGAAATGTGACTTTCTCTGTTGACCATATTTTGATATTGTGTCCTCTAGTTGTAAGGAGAGGAGGAAGCCCACGCTGAAGAGCGACTACATGATCAGCTGGTCACTTGGCCGTCACCTTCCTCATCAGGAAGCCTGATGTACATCTGCTGAGCTTTTGGGCCACCAGGGATCATGTTGGGTAGTGAGACGTGCTCTGCAGAAGGAGCCCAAGCGCCCCATTAGCTGCGGCAGCTGTGGAGGCTCACGCGGGGATTAGCTGGGGATGGCACCAGGGAGCCGTCACAGCCTGGGGGTGGGGACAGGAGTCTCCAAACACCCACGAGCAGCACAGGAGACAAAGAATCCAGTCGACCTTTGGTCAGCTGCCACACCCAGGGGCCTTAATACCAGGCTGCACCTGCAGCTGACGAGAGACACATTTTCTTGCCCTTCTTATCTCTTCTCCCTTCCTTTTGCCTGACTTTGGAGGGGCCAGTAATGGTCAGTGGGAGAGAAGGTGAAGCAAAACCACATGCGAATTGCCCACGGTCCTCCAACTTCCCCATGTAGGTTTGAGCCTGGCGCAAACCAAAACCCAGCTTGGGGAGGGGAGAAACTTGGTTTTGAAAGAGGGTTTGAAACTTTAGTATCAGACTGGACTAGAGATTTCCAAATCTTGAAGTGACTAGAAAAGCTACAGAAACTCCCTAGGATTTTATTCAGTGACAGAGAAGGCTCCGTGAATCTACAGAGCAGTTTTAAAAGGACAGTGATTAGGCAGAGTAAAGTTATTTTTGGCTTGCATGCTGCCGGGTCCAGCTGGTTCACAAAACTAGTTACCTTTGTAATGTTGTATAAATCAAACAAGGTAATGGGTAGGAGAGTATTTTGAATGTTGTAGTGTCATACGTATTTTGCACCATTGTTTATATTATCATATACATAAAGATATAACTGAAAGAAAAAACAGAAAATACCTACTAAGCACCCATTTAGTGCAAAGAAGGCCCTGTGCTAGGTGTTGAGAGGCTATAGAAATAAATACGACATTGTGCCTGCCTGCAAAAAGCTTATTGTCTCTCAAGAGTGGCAGTTGCATAGCCTCCAGTTTCTGTCGAGCTTTCTGCAATACCAAGTGAAGTCAGACAGCAGAGGTGAATGTAATCAAACTATAAAATAAATCACAGCAGCTAATTCTCTACAGAAGTGATTCAGACCCAACAAAAGGCCAGTTTGTCTTCTTGCTGCCTGTCCCTGAGCTCCTCAGCCCAAGCCTCTCATCTTCAAATGCCTGATTCTTTCTGTGTCTCTGACCCTATAGTTCCCAATGTCTGCGCAGTACACTTTGGTGAGGATCAGAGGGAGGCACTGAGGAGTCATGTTCATTCTCATATATCTTTGACCTTGAGTATACCCTTCATACTGCTTGGTTGATAGACAGCACTTTCAAAGATTTCTGAGCCACGACTTGACAGCCTTGGCAAGTCTTCCCATGTGAACTAGCCTTTTTGTTCTCCCATAGGACACGTGCTACCTGAATTGAGAAATTAGAACTCATTAAAGATTTTATTAATTCTCAACCAGTCCTTCAAAATAAACGACTAAATGATTAGTCATTAGTTTATTTAATTTCTATTTGCTCAGCTTTGACATCTTAGAACACCCTTAAGTCTCACTTTTACCTCGGGCTCGATATCTAATTAGTAACTTAGTTTATTAGAGCTTCTCCATTGTGTTCTTCCCGTCTGCGTTACCTCTACCACCCTAATTTAGGAGTGTATCACAGCTTATCAAGACTTCCGCAGTATCTTCCAAAGCTGTCCCATACCTCAGCTTTCTACATTCTGAAATCTCATTCATCATACGTGTATATATATATATAGATATCGAGATATAGATATCGATACATAGATATATAGATATAGATATATATCTATATACCTATGTATCGATATCTATATCTCGATATCTATATTAGCTTCATAGACCTTAACCCCCTGATCGCGGTTTTTCCTTATGCATAAAATTCAGTGTTTTCTATTGGTTCAGACTAAAGTCTGGATTTCTCAGTCTCAAACTCTGGTCCCTTCAGCCCCCTTCTCCAGTTCTGCGTCCTCATCGCGATGCATTCCAACACGAAATGTAATCCCCGTCATCACTAATTTCTTCAGTGAACCTCTAGAGAACTTTAATTTCCTCCCACCACGCTGCAAGCTCTTCAGGAGTAATAACATTCGTGCCAACGCACTTTGTCTCCCACACCGCAGCTACCCCGAGTGCAACACAGACTGCTCTTGAATAAATGTTTGTAGAACAAATCAGTGAATGGATCCCACGAAGCCAAAGCCATTTCTGTCTTCAGCCCTCCTCTCTCAGAACGCTCTCCCTGTGCACTCTAAACTGTTTGCCTGTTTCATTAAATTAATTTTCATTCATTGGTACAAAACTCTTTATAATCTCTTTTTATCTTATTAATGTTTGTGGCATCTGTAATTAAATCCCCCTTTTTTTTTATTCCCGATATTGTTTATTCATATGTTTTCTACCTTTTATCTTGATCAATCTTGCGTGAGATTTGTTAATTTCATTACTGTTTGTAAAGAATCAACTTTTGGCTTTTGTTTTATCTTCTCTATTGTGTGTTGGTTTTCTATTTTATTAGTTTCTTCTTCTCTTATCTATATTATTTCTCCCCGTCTACTTTCTTTGAGTTTGATTTGCTGTTTTCTCTCTCTTTATTTTTTTAAAACTTTTCCAAAGAGATATTTAGTCCAATAATTTTCAGCCTTTTTTCTTCTAATATAAGCATTTGAGGTTATATATTTTATTCTCAGTAGTGTGTTAATTGCGTTTCACAAGGCAAGAAATCATTACATAGTGGTATTGTTTAGCTCTAGATATTTCCTAATTTATAGTATGATTTTTTTTTCTTTGATGTGAGTGATTTAGGAGTGTGTTTTTACATTTCCCAACATGTGGATCCCAGTTATCTTTTAGTTCTTATTTCTTACCTAATTGCTTATTACTCAGAGAACTTAGTGTGATACCAAGTCCTTTGAAATTTGTTAAGACTTTCTTATGGCCCAGGATATTTTCGATTTTCATTGAAAAGACTTTATTGTCTCTAATTGTTGAGTGGAATGTTCTATAAATGCCCATTATGGTATACAGTTAATAGTGTGATTTCAATCAGTATTCTTAATGGTTTTTTTGCCCCTGCCTGGGCTAACAGTTACCAACATAGTTAAAGTTTAAAAAATCTTCCATTAATATGGTAGTTTGTCTATTTTTCTCCATAGTTATAGCAGTCTTTGCTTTAAATGTTTTCAGGATGTATTATTAGGTACATGCACATTAAGAATGATTACAACTTTCTGGTAAATTGAAACTTTTAGCATTATATAGTGACCCTCATTTTTCTTTCTCTAGTTATGTTATTCCCTATGAGTCAGTTTCATCTGATATTGACATAGCTTTCTTTGTTTAATATTTACCTCGCATAGCTTTCCATTCTTTTGTATCCTATGTCTTAAATGTGTCCCTTATAAATAACATAGAGCTGGATTAATTTTTATGATCTTCAATTTTTATCTTCTAAATGAAAGAGTTCATCGATCATCATTATTTATCATAATTATTGATATAGATACACAATATATTTTATGTAGATATTCATATATACACAATATGTTCATTTCGTGTTTTCTAATTTTAGCATTTTATTTTTCTTTCTACTTAGTCTGTTCTATAAATTTTTTCTCCTTTTTGACCTTACTTGTGAGTGATTTTATATTTTCTTATTACATTTTTTTGTCTTAGAAATGTACTCTTTTTTTTTAGGGATTACTATAGAAATGTTAACATGTGTGTGTAGCTTGAAGTATAGAGTCAATCAATATTTTGACCTTCATCCTCACCAGTGACTCTGTAAGTTACTCCATTGTTCCTTTCCTGTTTCTGTTTTTTTTTTTTTTTTTTGCTGTCATTAACAGCTTTGAGATATTATTTGCATACCATACTATTTACCCAGTTAAAGTGTGCAATTCAATGATTTTTAGTATATTTACAGAGTTTTGCAGCTATCACTACTGTCTAATTTTAGAACATTTTGCTCACCTCCTTAAAAATAAATATACCTTTTAGAGTCACTCCCCATTTCCACCCTCCCCCTGCCCCAGCACCCAGCCCCTGTCAGCCACTAATTTATTTTTTGCCTCTATGGATTTACCTATTCTGGACATTTCAGATAAGTGGATCATAAAATGTTTTGTCTTTTGTGAGTAGCATCTTTCACTCGGCATAATGCTTTCAAGATTCTTATGTGTCGTAACATATATTATATTAGTACTTCATTTCTTTTTATGGCTAACTAATATTCAGTTTTATTGATATACCAGATATGTATGTTTACCAGGTTTGGCATCTGCTTTTAAAGTTAAAATTGGCTTCAGCGATAATTTTAAACCTGAAGGTTCCTTATTTACATATTCTGTGGTTTGAAATTATTTAATTTCTTGACCATTCATTCTAAATCAAGAAGTTAAATGAATCGAAATCGGCCTTTTTAGATGTTTGTAGCAAGTGGTTCAATATGGTGCCATGTTGCTGGGCAAATTAACATTGCAAAAGCCCTTTTTATGCATGCGGCTCTCCCATTTATCCTTCTCCACCAAATCAAACCCTTTCCACTAGGAAGCTTTCTCTGATCTGCCAGCTTATTGAAGTCTCTTTTGCCTCAAATTCTTTTGATGATATTTTGGGGCTCAATTCATATCCTCCTGACAAGATGACCTTGCATTTAGTTAGCACTCACGATACTGGGACGCCGTGGGAGGGCATGGCTGGTCCCTCTTGTTTCTCTGTTTTCAAGAAGGCAATCTGACTTAGCATTAGCATAGGGTGGGGCAGCGGGTAGTCATTCAAGAAATAGCTATTGAATAAACAAATGAACAGAGCTAAAGGCTTCTATTTTCTTTTCCGATAATTGATGTCTTGCAGTTGAATTTCATGTATGAGACTCTTGATACCTGGATAAAGCAAGCCAATACACTGCCCCAGGCCACTTTTTCTGGCTCTGGCTCCTTGATCTCAGGACAAGGGAGGGGGCCAGAGTGCAAGCTCTCATTATTTACAGCCTTCACCGGGGCCTGTGAGAGGACACAGAACAAATCGTCTTCCTGTCTGGCTCTACTGATGACTCAGACTCCTGAGAGTTGGGGAGCATTTGTTGCAATGTTGATTTCCCAGGTTCAGAGGAGACTTAGATATGTGTCTGTCTTAAGCTCCTTATTATCTTTCTGCATATTAAGTGGCAAAACCAAGATCTCCATGGAGTGTATCCAAATGGGAGATCAAGAGAGAAACTTGGAACAGCTCTGTTTAAACTCTAATCTCCTTATTACCACATTGAGAGGAAAGCACTGGCCAGCACCCGTGGTAGGGCATTTTTCACGGAGCTGCTAACATGGCTTGGTCTGATAGGCGGGACACAGTGACCCAAGAGGCCTCGTATAGGAGGGTTTCTCTGAATTTGTAAACCTTTAAATCAAACTGGGACTGGAGAGCACTGAGGTTGAACAGATGGGGCTATGGCTGCTCTGTACTAGGCTAGTGAGAAACCAGCATTCCCAGGTAGTGAAGGGCTGGGGAGGGGCCCCATTGCAGCCAGCGTAGGATTGCTTAGAAAAGGATGAGGGGGTCATCGAAGAATGGTCACTGAGGAGCTTTCATCTGCTGCGCGAAACCAGCACATTGGCCTTATCCTTTCTTCCTGAAATAGCAGTTGGTTCATCAGGGGTGTCTGATCTTGACACAGGTTAAAAATGTCTATCCCTTTTTGAAAAAGATTGAATAAGTGGAGCAGAAGTGAAAATATGGCTTTGCGGCCTAGCAATAACAGGGGAGGATTTCACATAAACCGAATCTAATTTATTGTTGGCGCTTGCAAAGGGTTGTGGAGCCTTATACATAATAGGGGCTTAATGGGTATTTGTTGAACTTAATGATTTGAATCATTTGCAGCAAAACAAATTCCACTTCGTCTGAATTGCTCAGATAGGTTTCCTTTTCACTCCATTTAGCGCAGCAGGCAGGTAAGATTTTCCTTATGCGGTTGAACCACACAATGAGGGCCCTGTCCTATCCGGACACCATGCCCTGAGCCGCAGAGTCCTGTGGCTGTTGTTCTGAAAATACAGGTTTAGGCCTGAGTCCTTTCCAATTTATCTGTCAGTGAAAGAGAGTATTTGTTGGTGAGAAATAACACTTATGACGAAATAGCACAGTCTCTGGCACAGAGCAGCCCTCGATAAATATTTGTTACAAAAATAAATTGTGATTTCTCTTTAAGGTGATGTTGAGCAAAAAAGTCAGTGATTCAGGGTTGGAATGTCCCGGTAAAATATCCACGCATTCTGGGAGGGAGTTGAAAAGTTCCAGTGGCCTCAAATTGTCGTGATGGTGTCTGAGATGGCGTAGCATTGATTATGACAAAGTGCATGTCTGAATGGAAATCCCGCTCACCAACTGGAGCTGGCGCCTCTGCCGCCGTCCGGAGGGGAGCCGGCACACCTGCAGTTCAGAAGTGAGGTCAGGAGAGACAGGTGATGAGGAAGAAGACAGCACTGGATGGAAAACCCACGGCGAGACTGTTTTCTAAAGGACTAACAAAGGTGTGTTTCCCCCCGCTGAGTACCTCTTTTTCTCCATCTGCTCATCGTGGATAATCCCGATTTTATTATATGGTTTAATTGCAGAAGCAGACCAAAGGAGGGGCTTTGTAACCAGTGAAATCAGAAGAAGGGGTTGTATTAAGGAGAGCGTACTTCAGGAGCTGGAGTTTTTGATCTGTCGTTAAATGAAAATGTCTGGAAGTGGGGGCTTAGGAGGCAGGATTTGTCTAAGGCTCTCCAGGGGAGTCTGATACAAAGCTGGGGGTGCAATGTACGGTTTTGGATTATCCAGGAATAAATTTTCCTTTAGTTGAAAACCATTTTGCATGCCAGTATCTACCCCAGAAAGATGATAATCAAAGCAGTGTATCTCAAAATACCTTTTAAAAATGTAGGCAATGGACCTTCATCCAAGACATTGCCAAATCAGAATCTCTGGGAAGGTGGGAGTCTGGGGATCTGCATTTTTACAAGCTTCCTGGCTGCATTTTTATGCTGACTTAAGTCTGAAAACTAATGTCAGTGGGTCGCAACCTTAGCTACATGTTAGAATTACCTGGAGAGCTTTGGGGAAAAAACCCTGATGTCTGAACCTCTTCCTCCTAAAGATTTCCATTAAATTGGTCAGGCTGGGCCCCCAGGGATTAGCAAGCTTAAAATCTCCCCCAGTGAACCCACTGTACTGCTTGGATTAAGAACTGCTCTTCCAGAGGCTATGTATGTTGATAAACCAGTAGGCTTAAAATGTGAGTGGAAAATCCCTATAGCAACTACATGGACAAAGAATCCATCCTTTTTGTTTCTTGGTTACACAAATTTCCAACCTCACGATTATTGAGCAAATGATACAAATATGAAACAATGGCAAGTCCTGAAACTGCGGCAGATAGATCTTTTCCAGCATGTCCAAGGATTAAGCACTGGGTGCATTTCCTTTAAAACAGGAACATGACAAGTATGTTCACTATTATTAAAAATTTGTTCTGGTTTTAACTAATGAAATAAGGCAAGACAAAAAAAAAATAGAAGCAGAACTAGCGAAACAGATTAGCAAAATTATTATTTTCTGATAGTACAATCTTTGCCTGGTGAAGATAATATATAATTAATAAGAATGTTTAGCAAGTTGGTAGGATGTAAAATGATTTTTCTCATATTTTAACATGAACCAGTTAGGAAAAATAACAGAAGATGATGTCATTCACATTAGCGATTAAAAGAAATCTTATTAAGAAATCCAGAAATCTATAAGAAAACCACAAAACGCGAATGAGGAACATAAAAGATATAAAAATGGAGCCATTTAATTCATAAATAGGTAAGATTGCTCTATATGTTAATTTTTTTGCAAATTAATTTATAGTTGTAATACCATTGCGAAAAGTCACAGTGATTATTTAAAAAACTGAATAAGAATGTTCTAAAGTCTACTTAGCACAATGAATAAGAAAGGTTATTTAATAATATTGTGGAAAAGACAAACCTGTGTGACTTGCCTTATCATTTATAAAGATGTATAACACTAAAAAATACTAAGATACCTTTCAAAAATAAAAAGAGATGCTAATGCCAGGAGAACAAATGAAACTAACAACAACAAAAGTAAAACTTCCCTAGTAAATATATAAATTCATATGATATTGAGACTATTTCATATTCCTGAGGAAAGTCATTCGGCAATTAGAATCAGAACAATTGATTAATCTTTGGAAAAACACTAAGGTTAAATTTTCTACCTCATGTAATATACCAAAATTAATTCAATTTCAATTAAATTAAATGTCTTCCTATAAATCAACAGAAAAAGATGAATACCGCAGTAGAAAACATGTAGTTTTTGAATCATTAATAAAAGAAATGTAAATTACAAATAAAAGTGTGAAAAATGTTCAACTTTACCAAATATAAAATAAAAAATTAAAAAGCAATTTAGTTTTTATTTATTTACTTCGCAAAGAGTAAAATTATGGAGAGGTCGTGGTAAATTGACCTCTCTTGTACTCTTGTTGAGGATGTAAATTGGCATACATTTTTACAAGACAATTTGAAAGCCTGTATTATGAATCTTAAAACATCCAGAACTTTTTTTTGTTTTGTATTTTAAAAAATATTTTTAAAAATATTTAGTTACAGTTGACATACAATATTATATTAGTTTCAGGTACATAACATGGTGATTAGACATTTATGTAACTTACGAAGCGATCAGCCTGATCAATCTAGTACCCATCTGCTACCATACGGAGTTATTACGATATTTTTAGTGATATTCTTTATGCTGTACTTTACATCCTCATGACTATTTTCTATCTACCAATTTGTACTTCTTAACCCCTTCCTCTTTTTCACCCCCTTCAACTCTCATCTCATCTGGTAACCCTCAAAATGTTCTCTGTATCTATGAGTTTATTTCTGTTTTGTTTATTTTGTTCTTTTAGATTCCACATGTAAGTGACATCATATAGCACTTGTCTTTCTCTATCTGATTTACTCCACTCAGCACAATATCTGTTAGGTTCATGCATGTTGTTGCAGATAGATAGCAAGATTTCATTCTTTTATTTATTTCTATGGCTAAGTAATGTTCCGTTTTATATGTGTACCACCTCTTCTTTATCCATTCATCCATGAAGCACACCCAGGCTGCCTCCATATTTTGGCTATTGTAAATAACGCTGTCATGAACATTTGGATGCAAATGTCCCTTCAAAGTAGTATTTTGGGTGTCTTCAGATAAATACCCAGCAGTGGGGTGACTGGGCCCTTCTTTGTCTCTTGTTATAGCCTTTGTTTTAAAGTCTGGTAGAAGTATTGCTACCCCAGACCTTTTTTTCATTTCTGTTTTTATAAACACTCTTTTTCCATTCCTTCGCTTTCCGTTTGCAAGTGCTCCAGGCTTGTCCCTGGTATGCGTTGTGTGTGCCCTCCTATTGTAGTTGAGCCCTCAGGCTGATTGGTTGTGAGGTCTGGTTGGTGACTACAGTGGAGGAGCTGTTGCGCAGGGGCTGACCCTACAGAGCAGGATTCCCTTTAGCAGGGCGCAGGTGCCTGCCCTGTCTTGGGTGTATTGTCCTCAGGTGTGGCGCCGGGTAGTGCACTGGCTGAGACCAAAGCCAGCGACCAGGTGTGCAGGCTGGGGCCTCGTGTGAGGAACCCCATTGCAGGCCAAGTTTAGCTGCAGCCTGTGCCCTACCTTGGGCCATCTGGTAAGGGTCACCCACCCGTTCATAGAAAGCTGCTGCCTTAGTTGGGCTTATAGTTGCCTCAAGAGGGCAAGCCAGAAACTGAGGTCAGCTGCTGCTAGTCCTGGGCTCGGGGCTGCTCAGCAAGCAGGTATGGGGCACGCCAAGGCCAGGTGCTGCTTCTTTGGGTTTTGTGAGCCTTTAAGAAATTTTAGGAAAGTCCGCAGCATGACAGACCATTTGCATGGAGAAAACCCCTGGAAGCGGCTTGGGCGGGCCTAGGCTTCGGGAGGGGCGGGGCCTCAGGGAAGCCCCTGGGCGGGGCGACGCGATGACGGAGCTCAGGCATGGCGGCTGCCGGCGTCTGCGTGCCGCAGCGGGGAGGGCGCGGCCAAGGACCATGGCTTCTGCCAGCGCTTTCACTGAAGCCAGACAGTCCAGTTCCTTTCTGCGTGTCCCTGGAACCCTCTGCGCCATTGCCGCAGCGCCGGAGCTCATAAGGAGTGAGTCTGTCAGCGGTGAGTCTGCACGCGGACCCGTTAGGAATGTCTGTGCTTCCGGCTGCCCTCTGTTTCATTCAGCTACAATTTCCACTGGTTTTCACGGCTAGAAATTGTGGGAACTTCTCTTCTCAGCACTGGAACCCTGGGCTGAGGAGCCTGGTGTGGGGTTGGGACCCCTTGTTTTGCCAGGGAAGCCTCCGCAGCCGAGATATCCGCCCCCCACCCCTTTATTCTCAACCACCACACGCGAGCGTGGGAGCAGCCTGTTCCGATCTCCAGCCCTCCCATTAGTCTCAGGTGGCCTTTTCTGTGTGTCCCTAGTTGTAGGACTTCAAGAGACTCCCAGTGACGGCTGTTCTGTAGTTTAGTTGTAATTTTGATGTGGTCGTGGGAGGAGGTGAGCAGTGTTTACCTCTCCGCCATCTTGACCGGAGGCCCAGGCCTTTCAATAAGTAATTTCACTTCTAGATATTTTTCTTTATGACATAATCAAAGATTTATATAATGATTATTGTGTGAAGATTCTCAGCACAGCATTATTTCTATATTGAAAAGTAGAAGCAACATAAATGCCCATAATCAATTTTGATTTAGCTCTATACTATACTTCTGTAAAACTTAAACTGTCTTTTTGAAGAAAAACAACATGAAGAAAGTTATGCTGCTAATCAAGGACAGAAACGACCACTAAAGTAACTTGTAATTGGCTTCTGGGGAGAGGAAATTTAAACCCACCCCCTAACCTCTGGCAGAACGAGGAATACACTAGTCAAGTCAGTCAAGTCCAGGCATATTTTATCGAGTGATATATTAACAGGTAGAATAACTGTATAATTATAAGGTCATGTTTAGATGGGAGTGACCCTTCTCTTGCTTTTGTCTCACTAGAATTATAGTGGCATTTTTTATCTTTTGCTGGCTTTTTTTTTTTCTTTTTTCTCACCGTAGTGGTCTGGAGAGCTGAGAAAGTGGGCATGGGAGAGGGGGCAGAGGCTACAGTCATTGGGGCAAATATTCTCTCTTACTGTCTTTTTCTCTTAGTCCTTTCCTCTGGTGATGCTGGGAGAGGCTACCCTCCTCCTTGTATTACAGTGGTAAAGGTAAGATACCAGTTCAGGTTTAGGGGAAACAGAGAATAGGGCCTTTGGTCTACAACTCAGTCCTCTCGGGCATAGCAAGAAGAAGCAACCCTTCTCTCGTTTGTCAGAGTCATAGATTAGGGCTTGACACCAAACATCAGCTAAAAACATTATTATCTGCCTTTACCTTGTTCTCTGGATGTAGTTATCTCTCTTGGAGACCTTTCACATTGTAGTGGTCCTAGACAGGATTAGATGATTTTAGGTCTTGATGTAATATCATCTTAATCTCATCAGAATTTCTCTGCCTGTGTGTCTCTGTATCTTGAGAGATGATTTTACAAATGGATAATGGCCAGACCATCTATGAAAAATAGAACTCTGACCTATAACAGCAACCAGCCTAAGAAGACAACCACAACTTCTGTAGAAATTGGCTAAAAACAATCAGAGCTTAGTAACTGACAGTTACCATGTTTTTTGTCCTTACTTCCAAATTAGGATTAACCAGAAAAAGCCAAATCAAATATGCTCCCCTAACCAATCACATAGGAGGCTCTGCTTTTAGTCAGCATGCCTCCAGCTTCTCCTTTGCCAATAGCCTCACAGAAGGGCTTACCTGTACCTTCCCCTTTTTCAGTATATAGCTTTGAGTTTCTGTGAAACTCAGGTGATAGTGGCAGACACTCTCACTATAACAAGCTTGGGTCTATACTGGTTCTCATTTGGTGGTCTCCATTCGTTTCCACATTCTCTATCTATGTATCTCCCTATATGCGTATGACTATATACAGAGAAACATACACTATGAATATATCCTCTATCTGTAGAAGTGTACATAACAGTCACAGTAAGTAGAGATTGCTTTTATCTTGGAAAACAAAACGCGTAGGTTGGTCAGACTGGAATTCAAGAGAGGCCTGGCTCCCGGCACAGTTCCAAGGGGTTATAAAACTTCAGGGAAGAAGCAAAACCCAGGATAAACTGAATCACGGAGGGCTCTGAGAATAAAAAACTGGAGCAGAGGCCAAATAGAGGCAGGAAGTTCGAGGTCGGTGTGACTTACCTGGTGGGCAATAGGATTATGCAAAGTTTCCTTAAATGGATTGACTCCCTGTAGTCTGGAAGTGCTCTGTATAATAGAGAGGAAGAGAAGCTAGAAGCAGGGAGAGTAGCCAGGAGCTCTTACTATAGTACAGAAGAGATTCTTAGGTCACCCAGGAAGAGAGGATGAAAAGATCAGTCCTTAGAGACATGCTGTGATGGTTAATTTTATGTGTCAACTTGACTGAGCATACAGTAATCAGATATTTGTTCAAATATTATTACGAATGTGTCTGTGAGGGGTGTTTTTGGATGAGATTAATATTTAAATCTCTATACTGAGTAACATAGTCAGTCTCTCTCTCTCTCTCTCTCTCTCTCTCTCTCTCTCTCTCTCTCTCTCTCTTTCTCTCTCTCTCTCTTTCTCTTTCACTCTTTCTCTCTCTATTGATTCTATTTCTCTGGAGAACCCTGACTAATACACACATTATGGGAAACGTTTTTAGACTTTGATTAGACTTAAAAGGCTGAGCTGGTGTATGGTGGGTGAAGGAAATGGAGGCTTTTAAGCTAAAAGATAGAATTATTGATAGATATGGGAAAGCATAGATGTTCAGGAACAGTTTGGAACAGAGGAGGGAGGAGATTGGTCAGTCCTCTTTGGAATATGTTTAATTTGAAACAACAGCAAGATATCCAAGAGGAGCTGGGGAATGGATCTATTAAAGTAATGTTCCTCAGTAATAGTCCCTGAAGATAAAAAAATCAGTAAGATATAGAAGCCTCATAAATTCCAGATGAGTGGGCCATTTAAGATAGTTATCTCCATCTCTGACACCACAGGTTATCATCATGTTTCTTAAGGAATGTCAGCAGATTTTAATTAAAATTAATTTTAGTTTATTTTGCTTAGTAATTATGACCTAAAATAGCCCAAACTAATGGAAATGAAGTGGAATAAAGAAGTCTCTCATACACTACTAATATTTTGCAACTGAAAGCAAGTTGTAATTGTTATGCAAAATTATCCAGATTGCCTGTCTGCACTGAACTCAGCAGGTGACCCCTTCACTCTCCGATTCTCTTTGCTCGTGCATAACCAGACTCAATGGTGGATACAGGGATTGCTCAAAAACATTGACTGCGGAGCGAATAAACATGAACCAAGGTTAGAAAAATAGGATGAATGCGGTCTGCTTAATGAATGTTCTCTGCTGAATGACTCCTTGGCGGAAAGGCAAGTGTCCGATAGATTCCAGAATGCGACGAGCACAGCCAGACCAGGTCCGCTGGTGGCACCTTTCTCCGAGCTGTCGGCTGCTCGGCTTTGCGCTTCGGTCCCTGCACACTGGATCGTTAACCTTTGACACTGAGTAGGGTTCAGCATTTCAGAAGTGTCTTGATTATGAAAAATCTGCCAGCGCTAATGGGGAACCTCTGACCCAGGTGCCGGCCCAGCCTCACAGCTTCTCAGCCGCTGCGATTTTGATTGAAAAACAGGTCTCCGGTGTCAGGAACAAAGTAAGCAGGAATTGGGCCACCTGTAATAGTCACGCTTTTATGCAGACCATGAAGATTCTTTTTCTTTTCTGTTCTTTTTTCTTTGGCTGTCAAAAGACTGATTTTCCAACATTGTCTGAGCACAAAACTTACAAATTGCCCTCTTCAACTTTTCACCCATCTGTCTCAGTTAGGGACCTATTGCATGCCAGCTCACTTCTGGTTATGGGGAGGGGGGGGGGTTATTAAATAACAGAGTCTCTCACCTCCCCTCCCTCACTCTCTGCCCCCCTACCCCCCTGCCACCATACACATATTGATGTCAGATTCCTTAAAGTCACATTAACACCACCTGGTCTTTAGGTAAGAAGACCAGTGAGACCATGAGTATCTGGGAAGACTTCTTGGAAAAGGTAATAATGGACCTAGGTATGGAAGCATGGATATGTTAGGCAGAGAGGGAGGTGGTGAGGACCTTCGCAGCAGAGGGAACGGTCTGGACTGGTGCTTTAAGTCGGAAGGACCACGGAATTCTGGCTTGGAAGTCATCTCTGCATCCCTAGCAGTTAGCTCCTGGCAGATCAACAGAGCTAATTAAATATTAACTTACCTATTTGTTGAGCCTGGTATAGTCAAGGGTTAGTGGGCAGTGTGCCTGAATTCCTCAGAACTCCACTAAAATAAAAAGACAAAAAAAAAAAAAAAAAAAAGCCCAAACAAACAATTCAAGAGCCCAACTAACATGTTTCTATAGCTGAGGTTTTTCTGGATCGTTTTTTTGTGAAGGAACATGATCACTGTAATTCTCCTAAGTGAATCTGTTTATTTTTTAAGGCCTTAATGGTGTTCAGCCTACTCATTCATTAAATATTTCTGATGTTCTCATATGTGAGGCACTCTTCTAGGCAGTGAGTATACAACAGTGAAAAAAATGGACAAAAATCTCTATCTTTATACAGCTTATTTACTAGTGTCTATGGTGGGGAGAACCATCACTTTTAATATAATTAGTAAGCAGTTTACATAATTAGAAGATAATAAGTGATATAGAAAAAAACACAAGTTACTTAAGAGAATAGAATACTAAGGTGAGAGAATGTAGTTTTTTAACTGATACATTTCATATTTTTGTCATATAATTTTTATTGAAATATTTAATGCCATAAAATTTACCCCTATAAAGAAAGTATCATCAACACCGTCTAATTCTGGAACACTTTCCTCACTCCCCAAAAATACTCTGTGCCCTTCCCTTCTCTTTCCTCTAGCTACTTGAAACCACTAATATACTTTATCTTTCTTTCTTTTTTTTTTTATTATGTTTATTGGGGTAGCATTGGATAATACAATTACATAATTTTCAGGTGTACATTATACTTTGACATCTGTATATTCTATTGTGTGTTCACCACCCTAAGTCCAGTTTCCTTCAGCTACCGTATATTTCATCCTCTTTACCCACTTCACCCTCCCCCTACCTCCCTATATTTGACCCCCTTTACCCCATCTACCTCTCCCCTCCTACCCCCTACGCTTTGATAACCACTAGTCCATGTCTGTGTCCCTGAGTCTCTGTTTGTCCTGTTCATTTGTTGCTTTTAGGTTTATATCCCACATATAAATGATATCATATGATTTTCAACTTTTTCTGTCTGACTTAGTTTGCTTATCATGAGGTCCATCCATATTGTTGCAAATGGCGTATTTCATCTCTTCTTATGGCTGAGTAAAATTCCACTGTGTATATGCACCGCAGCTTCTTTAGCCAGTCATCTGCCATGGGACACTTTGGTTGCTTCTGTGTCCTGAAACCACTAATATACTTTCTGTGTTACTATGGATTTGCCTATTCTGGACATTTCATATCAATGAAATCATACAATGTGTTGGCTATTGTGTTTGACTTCTTTCATGCATGATGGGTTCAAGTTTAATCTATGTTGTAGCTCTTTATGGCTGTGTAATGGTCCATTGTATTGATGTACATGTATGGCCACATGTTTTCAGTATTCTTGGCCATGTACCCAGTAGTGGAATTGCTGGGTTAGACGATAACTCTGTGTTTAACTTCTTTTTGTGGAACTGTCATAGTTTTTTCAAAAACAACTGTACCATTTTATATTCCTAGCAGCAATGCCTGAGGGTTCCTACTCCTCCACATTCTTATTAACACTTATTATTGTCTTTTTTATTGTAGCCATCATTGTGGTATTTTATCATGGTTGTGATTTGCAATTCCTTAATGACTAATAATGATGAACATCTTTTCATGTACTTATTGGCTATTTGTATCTCTTCGGAGAAATTTCTTGGCAAATCCTTTGCTCATTTGAAACTATAAACATTTTTCTTTTTACTATTCACGTCTTTACTGTTGAGTTGTAAAAGTTCTTTATGTATTTTAAATACTAGTCTTTTATCAGATATAATGTAGTTTGCAAATATTTTCTCCCATTTTATGGGTTGTATTTTCACTTTGCTTAAAGTATCTTTGGAAGTGCAGACGTTTTAATTTTCTTAAGTCTGATTTACTTATTTTCTTTTTTCGTTGCTTGTGCTTTTGGTGTCAATTCTAATACATCGGTGTCCAAGATTATTAATATTTACACCTTTATTTTCTTCAAGGAGCTTTATAGTTTTATCTATTATATTTAGGTCTTTGATTCCTTTAGAGTTAACTTTTGTACATGTGGATAGCTTGTTGTCTCAGCACGTTTGTTGAAAGATGGTTCCTTCCTCATTTAACTGTCTTGGTGCTTTTATTGAAACTTTGTTGGCAATAGGTGCGTGTGTTTATTTTTAGACTCTCAATTCCATTCCTTTGATCTATTCTTATGCCAGTACTATACTGTTTTGATCACTGTAGCTTCGTAATAAATTTTGAAACTGAGAAGTATTCTTCTTTTCTAGAGTATTTTGGCCATATGAATTTCTTGCATATCCACATGAATTTTAGGATCTGTTTATCCATTTCTGCAAAAAGAAAAAGGCAGCTTAGTTTTTGATAGGGGTTGAGGTGAATCTGTACATCAGTTTGGGGAGTGCAGCCACTTTAACAATATTACGTCTTACAATCCATGGACATGGGATGTATTTTCATTTATTTACGTCTCCTTTAATTTCTTTCAGTGACTTTTTTTTTTTTTAGTTTTCAGTGTACAAGTTTGTATTTCTATACAACTTGAATTTAGTGTTATTTTACTCTTTTTTATGCTACTGTAATTGGAATTTTTTCCTAATTTAATTTTGGATCATTCATTGATAGTGTATAGATGTGAAATTGAACTCTTTTTTTAGCACTAGAAGATTTTTTTGTGAGTTATTTTTTTGTGATAAGGTCAAGATAAGATCAAGTCACCTGCAAGTAGAGATAAATTTCCTTTTTTTTTTTTCTAATATGGATGCTTTTTTTTCTTCCTTATTTCCCTGGTGAGAATATCCAGTGCAATTTGGAATAAAATGCTGAGATTGGGCATCCTTGCCTTACTTTTGATCTCTGGGGGAGAGCAGGGAAATACAATTTTAAATTAAATAGAGCAGACTTTAGAAAAAAAATTTGAAGGAAATTGAGGAGCCACATAGGCAGCTCTCTAGGTAGGGAAATATTCCAGGTAGAAGAAACAGCCAGAGCACAGAATGTGAAGCAGGAGTGTGGCCAGAATGGAGTGAGCGAATGATAGACTAGAGAGAAAGAGGTCGGAGGGTACCAAATAAGGGGCCAAATTGAATTGGGCATCGGAAGTCATCGTAAAGGCGTTGGCTGGGTAAAACGGGGCTCCATTAAGGGATTTTAAGCAGAGGGGTGGTATGATCCAAGTTACCTTTTGAAAGAATCACTTCGATTGCTGTTCGAAGAGTAGATAGCAGAGGAGTGAGAACAGTGGGAGGTGACCATGAATATCGGGGCGTGAGATGGCGATGACTTGCACTACGTGGTAGCAGTGAAGTTAGTAAGAAGTGGTCATATGCTACACATATTTTGCAGCCAACCTAAATACGCCATTTAAATTGAGAGAAAATGAGGGGTCAAGGACAATTCCAGTGTTTTTAGGCCTGAGCAACTGGAAGGGTCGACCGAAATGGTGAAGATCACAGGTGGAGCAAGACGGAGGGGGTGGAGGTCAAGAGTTTCTGATACGTGGAAAGTCGAGACATCTGTTAGATTTACAAGTGCAGTTATTGAGTAGACTGTTCGGTACATGAGTCAGAAGTTCATGAGAAATGTCTAGGCCGAAGCTATAAATTTAGGAGTCATTGCTATAAAGATGCTATTTAAAGCCACCGACTGATGAGGTCACCAAGAGAGTGATTACATAGAGAGAGATGAGAAAACAAAGGAGTGAACCCTAGAACACACAGACATTGAGAATTAAGACTCCAGGGAGGATTGGAGGAATGAGCAAAGGAGATTAAGAGGGAAAAATTAGTGAAGTTGGAGACAAGAGTCTGTGGTATCCTGGGAGCTCAGTGGAGGATGGCGTGTCAATTCCTTTAATACTCGACATTTTTTGAAGAACCATGTTGACCTCTTCAGCTTCTGCATGATAGACGCCCTTCACCATCAGGTGGAAGTCTCCTGATTTCAGATTCTGGGGACCCGGCTTCTCTGAAGTATGTAATGGCAAAGGACAGGGTTGGCGGCGGGGAGATGCTGTGTGGAGAACTGATATAATTTTCATACATCTCCTCCCACCGTGGTTGTATTCGCTGGGAGGTTTGCCCTGGTCTTTGCAGTCGTTTCTGAGCTGCTGCTAATCAAGTATGCCAGAGTTTTAGCTTTCAGTTTGCAAACTCAGATCTTGTCAGTTTTATCCCATTGGAACAAGAGTTAATTAAAGCAAGATTAAAGTGTTAATAATTTGGGGGCAGTATGGTGAAAGCTTGAATCTCTGGAGATGGAGTAAGAAAGGTTTTTATGGAAACCGAAAGTATAAAGCGACGGAAAAAATCCATCTAAATTGTCAAGCGACTCTAATTTCAGAATTGAATATTTGCTTTTGAGATTAATTATGATCTTTCTCAATTGAAAAGAAATTTATGATATTCTGTAGTTCAGTGAGTATGCAAGCCATTAAAAGTGTGAAGATAGGCCCAGAGTTTTTATGGAGAATGTAAAGGACATCTCTCAGAGTTATTTTCACAGGTTATACTGCGGATAGATATATTATCCATACCTTTGCTCATGATAATAGGTACCATTCCTGTCCTATTGCAGGGGCCCAAAAAGTGTTTACTAAATACGAGAATAAAAAGATTGTCTTGTGTTTATGTGGCCCATTTCTTTGACTTCCCACACGATGTCACTTAAATCACTCCAAGATCTTTTTCAGATTATATAAAAAGTGTAATTTGCTGCTAGTTTCTAATCATGCTCTGGAGCCCAGAGTCAGTGGTGATTCTTGCCTTCCTCAAGGTATCCTAGGCACTGTGCATGGATTTGAAGGAGGCCAGGACCTCATGCCAGCCCTCGCTGTAAACTGTCATCATTCCATTGCTAGGGACCTATGATTCGGCTCTGGGGTTAACTTTTCAACTGTGCAGTACACTTCATGCCTACTCACTACTGTTGTGTCCTGCACAAGAGCCAAGCTCACATGACGTGACCAGCCAACCTGTCACTGCTCTCTGGGACTTTGTGGCCCAGAATATACTGTTTATGGTAGTAAGTATGAAAAAGGACTGGTTTAGAACAGCTTTCTTAGGCTTAAGTGAGCAAATATATTCTCTACAGTAGCAGCAGATGTTTGGAGGTTTTGAAACACTGCTTCCTTATAGAGCTGTCTCCCTGCATTGTAATTGATGCTTTGGACTATGATCGCAGCAGACTGATTTCCTTCAGGCATTCCTGGCTGTGTGATGGCACCTCTGATTTGTAGCTGCAGTTCCTCTGTCTGATAAATATGTGGTCCTATACATTGAGGGCTCTGAGCTACTTCAGGGAAGGAAATCAGTCAGCTAGGGATAAGGTGGTAACTCAGACAGCTGAGCTAAAAAAAAAAATAGATTTGATTAAATGAGCTAATGCATATACAATGTTTTAGCATAAGTCTCAAGGTATAATGACCATATGATGATGATGATTATAATTTTTTACAAGTGGTCTTTCCATAACCTCTAGGCTGAATATCTTCCTTTTAACCTTCCAGACGTGTTCTCTATCTTCTTTGTTCTTTGTTCAGCTCTGTGCCTGTATGACACTGGCTTGCATGGACTCCTTCCACTGGCTCCCATACCCTCTGGCTCTGGGTTGGGTTCAGCCAGTGGGGACTTTGGGAAGAGTTCCACAGGAGGAAGGAGAGTGTGTGGTGTGGGTGTTACTCCCCCTCTGCCTTCCAGGGTCATCTTAGGCTGGTTGGTCTTGACAG
Organism: Rousettus aegyptiacus; assembly: GCF_014176215.1. NCBI lineage: Eukaryota > Metazoa > Chordata > Mammalia > Chiroptera > Pteropodidae > Rousettus > Rousettus aegyptiacus. The sequence continues at coordinate 10,658,223 of NW_023416310.1, forward strand.
GGAAGGTCACAGCTCCCGTCCAACAATTCTCTCGCAATAGCCTTTTCCAGGTTATAGAACCTGTGCTCTTACCTTGCTGCTTCAGTCGTAGGGATGGGAAGACTCATTCTCATTGACCCCAGTGTGCTATGCCGTCCTGTGTGTTTTACCCACACTCTGCTTGCACTCTTGCACATGGTTCCTTTATTAGTCGCTCCTTTATTCAATTTGAGCGTGCCACCTATTTCTGGGAGAGACCCTGAATAGCACACATTTCTATTTCTTTTCACCATTACCACGGCAAAGACAGGGAAGCCCACACCTCTTGCCCATCCCCTGCTATTTCCGGCCATATTTCATTGACCTCTTTTTCCCTTCAAGACCACATCATCCTGACATCACTTGATGGGACAAGTGTGCTTATTGAACGTATCATCCACCCTTTTATTTTCTCATGAAAGCTTCGTCTGAAAGAAAACACAGGTCTTAGCAAGACTCATCAAACTGTTGGCAGCACTTCTTGAACTTCTACCCCCAGGACTCCCCGCTCTCTGCTTCTGCTGGATGGTTCCCTATAGGGCATGACTTAGATAACATGTCCCTGCATTGATGAGCTCTGGCCCTGAACTTTGCATTCAAGTGACTAATAATTGATGCTGGTGAAAATGCCTAGAAAACTAGATGAGAAGACTTTTAGGGTGCTAGATGACTCTTGGGACTTGCAGAAGTCTACAGATAAAGGACGTTTGAGTTTTAGTCATAGAGATATAAAATTTATGGGTAATTGTCTTATGTTTACCGTCCCTCACGTCAATCACTCTTTGAACTTTCTAATCCCTGATACAGTTTTAAATACACAGTCTGGGGATGAATTACATCAGCTTCTAATTTCTTTGTCAGATATATATATATATATATATATATATATATATATATATATATATATATATATATATATATCTCATGCTATAATGAATAGCCAAATTTGCCACCAGCACACAGTGTCACATTTCCGGTGAGTATCTTGGGCCAGAGAACAGGAGCCCCTAAAAGGAAGCCACACTGAGTTATGCCTGAGCACTCACTGAGAAAGTTGAGAGGTCAAGTTGGGTAATCTGATGAGCTCTTCCAAGATCACACATGTTTTGAGTAGGCTTAAGAAGATGCTCCAGAGATCTTAGAGTTGGTTTAGAATTATCACTCTGTAATACGAAACAAACTGTCTTGATTATACTCAAAGGGAATTTGAATACACATTGTTTTACATATCTGAATAGGCCTTGTTCTCTGTCTGCCTTGAGACACAATGCACTTCCCATGCAAACAATGGTCCGTGATGAGGGGTGTTTGTCAAAGAAAAAGTTAAGACTCAGGGGAATTATAAATAATCTTTTCAATGCGGATCTTTCTCCAGGAGAGAATTGAGACCGACCTGCCTTCCTTATTGGAAGTTTAGTCTTCTCCAGGGGATAAAAACCAATTTTGTATGTTAAATAGAAATGCCCAGACACAAATCATTTCTTCAAGGGCTTTAGCCCCTGTTTGATAAATGCATCCTCGGTTCGTTCTTCATTTCACATGTATTAATACCACCGTGATGACGAAACCAGGAGACCGCATGGCACTAGTGAGGGAAGGGGCCAGTCTGTATGAATATTTCTGACTGACTGAAACTTTTCGGCTCCTTTCTATGACGTGAACTAGCTCTAGCATTTTTAGTTTTTTAAAATGACAGCAAGCATCAATAGTATCTAGGTATGACTGCCTTAGAAACTTCAGATTGGGCAGGCATCTATTTTCCATTTTGATTCCAGACCCTTTTCTGACAATGCCCAACATTTCATCAACGGTTTTTCCTATTTGCTGTCTGTAAGGCTAATGGATTTTAAGAAATGCTCCTTGAAGCTCCTAGGCACTTGTCATGAGACATCGCTAGTGTTGAAGTGTTCCTTGGTCTTTTACACGAATTGTAATAATTTCTCCAATTGCATTGCATAATACTTTTCACGCTGAATTTATCTATCTACACTCTGTCTACTCCTGAAACCTCCAAATATTTTCTATCGATTTAGCTTTAACATCAAAAGACTTATAGTCAATTGCAACATGACAATCTCACTGAATTTCTTCTTTCAGTATCATTCATTGAATGGTAAGTATGATTTGCACGTAATACAGATTTTTTTGACTCTATTACTCTTTACGCCTACACGCAGGGAGAATTGTCTATCTATCCCTAGTCTATGTTTCAGTCTTAAAACCAATTTTTGATCCCTGACAAACAATTCTTTCAAATCCGAGGTTAATCCATTTTCGGTGGCCTTTGATGTGAACACTTCTAAGTGGCTTAAAAAGTATATTTTCAATCATTCCCTTTTAGTCACCTAAGGTCAGGGTAATTCGCCTTGGAGCGCTGGCTTTCAGTGAGGGTGCCAAGAACCTCAGAAGGACATGGAAAATTTAGTAAGGAATCTGTAAATCCGTATGCCCTTTTGGCATTTTCTATAGATGGAAAATATATTTGTCTTTTACATTCACATGCTATGATTTTTAAAATAAATGTCGATATATTTGTGATCACTAAAATCCAAATTATTTTAAAAGAATTGTGAAATTCACAGGATCTGTTTAAATAGACTGCATAACTCAGTAAATATTAAAATTCCAGGAGAAGTCTTTACAGCGTGGGCATTTTAAAGGGGCCCATTTCCCAGGAGAGTTGGTGTCTTTGCCTTGGAATGCAATATTGACTCTATTTGAAAGTCTGTGCTGGCTTCAGTAGTTGATAACAAATACTGGGCCAGTCTGGGGACTCTATACTGATGATACAGTTAGTAGAAAACAGAACTTCGCTCTACAGCTCCCGGAATTTTTCCTATAATGGGTGCAGGTCACATGGCAAGTTAGCAGCATCCTCCCACTCGCTGTCCTCCACAATGCCCTTTTTATTGTGTGTTTTCTCCCCAAATCTGGATGAATGCTAACTGCCGTGGGCCAAGTTAGGGACTGGCTGAATCACCTGCACTTCTTATTTAAGGACCAGCCCATCTGTTAGTAGCTTTACCTTGTTCATGGCCATTCTCATTGCTCCTGACTACAAGTAATGGAAGAAGAGTAATGCTTTGGAAAGTGTAGCTTTGGTTACAGACCGTGGCCGTTTTGTTGTATCCAGTGTTAACTGAGCTCACTGTGGGGACCCAATGAGAGCATGTATGCGCCTCATAAATGAAGAGAGGCAAAGTGCGAAGCAAACGCAGTTCTCCTTTATTCACAGAGAAGCAGAAGACTTTCTTTCTTCTCCATCTGAAAGCGTGAAATCTGGCAGACGGGGTCCATAGAGTATATGACATAAAGGTGTTAACAGTGGCGGCACAGTAGAATAGGAGGAAAGGAGGCCATTGGAAGATGAATTTGTTGGCGATGGCTTTCGGCAGCAAGCGGAACAATAGTGGGACTTGGAAGATTAAAAAGGAAAGTCGTGAGCTTGGCGGCGCACTTGGAATTTTATATACAATGTGGTGCTTCATTTTCATATTAGCTCTGTAAGGCAAGAAAGTTTTACCTCCGCTCTCCTGATGAGAACACTGAACCTTACAAATTAAGTGGTGCGAGTTTAAAGGTTATGCAGAATAAAACAACTGCAGAACTGGGCTTGAATTCAAAACTGGCTGCAAAATCCATTTGTAAAGAAGAATTCAGGTGTCAACCAGGACCGTCTAATTTAAATGGCTGTTTCCTCTCTCTGATTATACATTCTCATTTGTAACTTTTTTTTTTTTTTTAAAGAGCCAGCACCATCATGTATATGCAAATATAGGTCTATATGGTTGTCATGAGCATGGGATTCTGAAGAAAGCTTCTGTGCCAGCCAAGGTTCAACTAGAGAAAGCAGAACCAGTATAATAGAGGAAATCTCTATCATCTATCTATCCTTCTATCTATGATCTATCTTTCATCTATCCTATCTATTATCTATCTATATCATGTATATCTATCTACTTACCTGCCTGCTGCCTATGTACCTATCATTTCCTACCTGTCATCAATCTATAGATTTATTATAGGGAATTGGCTTATACAATAGTGGAGGCTGGTTGAGCAGCCCCCGTAAGACTGTCTTTATAGCTAATGCAGGATCGCGAAGTCCACAGGGAAGACGGGCAGCAAGGGAAGATCACAAGCAGGCTGGAATCTCATGAACACAAGCTTGAACTCTACAAACAGGAGCTAGGGAGATTCCTGCTGTGGTCACCTGAAGCCTCTGTCCTTGCTGCCTCTGCCTTTCGTAATGAGAATGTCCTGCAGAAGCCGGACACACATACCTGGTTGTGATGCTGCTTCGCATCAACGAGGTGAATCAGCACATCAGTAACAATGCGTGTGTGCTACAAAATAACTGCTTCATTCAGTCTAGACCTTGTAGATAATTAATCTCAGTAGTTTCAGAACAGAAAAAGTCAGAGTCGTCATTTACACAGATGAAGGCATTGTAGCCCATGAAGAGACAATTTTCAATTGCTATTTAACCACAGTATGAATAAAACAGGAGTAATATAACTTGTGCTGTTTGATTTGGCTGAGAGGCTGAAACCCCAGCTTCCTGACTCATTCCCACTTAACTTTTCCCAAAGAAAGTGATTGAAATGAATTTCTTTTCTGATGACCTGTGTGCATACTTTTGGGTTAGAAATATAGATTTTAAACACTGTCTCAAGTCTTTTCTTCCCTCAGAAGGCAGACCGTGACTTTCCTTAAGCCTATTAGATAAAGCGCCAGAGTATTAACCTAGGCAAAGACAAAGAAGAATTTAGAATTAAAATATCAAATCGGGTATCTTAACCCAGGTACTCCACTTGAGTATGGCAGCATTATAGCTAATAAGTACACAGATAAGCAGGCGGTGTTTGGTGTGAGGCCGCATAGCAAAACGGTGCATGTGCCATTGGAACTCTTCAGTAGGATATATAATCCAGTTGCAGGTGTAGCTAAACAAATTATCTTTGATTCTCATAATAAAATTTTGCTAGCTTTTTAAAAATATTCAAACCATCCACTCACTCCATCTATAATTATCTTGGAGCAATTACTGGGCAGAAGACACTGTTTCTGGGGCTAAAACTGATAGGGATACTCAAGATGTGATACTGATTGTCAAGTAACTCAGTTTATTTAGGAAAAATAGAACATATTATCAAAACAAGTGCCATTCTCAGAAGTAGGAGAAAAAAGAGCTTGGGGGTGGTCACATGAGAGGATCAGAGAAGCTCTACGAGCTGGACCTTGAAAGACGGGTCAGGTTTTGCCAGATGGAATCGGGAGCAGGCACTCTGTGCATTGCTTCATCTGACTTTGTGTGGTTCGGGAGGCCAGGTGAAGACAGAAGATGTGACATTTTAAAAGGATACGTAACTCTTTAATTTTCTGTGCGTTCTTTCATTATAATGTCGAGACTTAAAGTGTTTACAATTAAAATCAATGAACGTTTTATTGTTCATGATAGTTCACAGCAAAGTAGACTCTTGCTTTCTTCTTAAAGTGGGAGAAGCCTCCAGGCAATCTCTCGCCGAAGCCAGAGCTGGACAGCACTAGCTCTGCAGAACCCTCTGTGGGGATGAAATTCGGAGTAGGGATTCTGCAAGGAGGGATCTGCTACTAAAATGTGCAAAGGCCGCTTGGAAGCTGAATACTGAGAACTACCTGGTGAACTTAGGGGGACAAGAGGAGGCATGGCCTGCCTGCCCTGGGGCAGCCTGAAAATTCTACGAATGTTGGCTTCACCTTCTGGTCTGCCGTTGGAGGTGGGCTTGACCGCAGAGCAACCTCCGCCCTTACGTGAAGCTCCCTCCGCCCGGCCTCTTCCCCATCTCTGAGAACGAGCCCCTCTCTTATTTATTTTATTTTACTTTTTTGGTGGGTCAAGATACTCATTATGCTTTTACTGCGTTTCTAAGGAGGCTTTCAACAATATTCCATTGGATAGTCATCACGAGATGATGTGCCATAGAGTAGGGGCTCCTCTCCTCCCTCTTTCCCTAGAGCAGTGGAGTAGTGCTGGCCTGGGGACCTGCGGCGCCCCGACACAGTCACAGCGCTGCTGTGTTTTCCGGGCTCTCCAGTCCAGGCTGCAGTATCCCCAGGTATAAAATGAGGCAGCTGGACTAGAGCGAACAGAACTTCTTGAAGGTGTGGCTTAGGCTCGCACAGACCCCATCCCCAGGCCCTAAATGGAGGCAGTTTAGCCGTTTACAATTCCATGTAAGTGTTCATTTTTGAGATTTCCATGGCTAAAAGGCTTAAAAAAAAACCCCTGTCGAATGCTCTCCCCAGGTCCTCTGACTCAGACCCGGTGTTGCATTCATCACAGCAACTGTGATGACAGCTGCTGGAATTCAGGGCATCTGCCGGATTTTCGCAGTGGAATATCTTAACAGGACACTTCTGGCATAGAGTGGGTGTTTGCGTCCCCCTAAAATGTATATGCCGAAACTTAACCCTCAGGGTGATGCCGTCAGGAGACGGGGCCTTCGGGGCTTTGCTGTGATGACTGTGATGAGCGCCCTTATAAGGGAGACCCCGAGAGCTCCCTCCTCCCCTCTGCCATGTGATGTTACAGTGAGGAGACAGCCATCGGTGAGGAAATGGGTCCCCACAGTCACCAGATCTGCCAGCACCATGCCCCCGAGATTCTCATGCTCTAGACCAAGAAATAAGTGTTGGTCATTTATAAGCCACCCGTTTTATGACATTTTTGTTTTAGCAGCCGGCACAGACTGAGACACTTTCCCTCCACACACAGCTCTTCCTGTCCTGCATAAATGGATGCCGACATCCTAGTCCTGGGTTTGGGCAGGGTGCGGAGTCCATAGTAAGGGAGGGTTGGGGAGGAGCACACGGAAGAGGCCCCGCGGGCGCTGCAGGTGGGGACAGAGTGCCGAGTGCGGGTGGGATTTACCCAGCAAAGCGTTGGGGCTTCAGCCTCTCCCAGCTGGTTGTCGTGTGTTCCCCGGACCTGAGCCCGAGTGTCCACCCCTGCCCCAGTCCTGCCCCCACAGCGTCCTGCTTCAGATTTTGGCTTGCACGTCTGCCACAGCCTTTCCATTCTTTATGGCACATCTCCCTGCAAAGAATTCATTATCTTACCTCAGAGGTGGCTCTTTCTCCCAGCTTCATGGCCAGGCTAAAAAACTCAGAGCCATCTGGCTTATTTCTCTCTTCACCTCAAATGCACATCCAGTCCCCAGATCCTAACAAGTCTCCTTTTTATCGCTTTTCGCTTCCATTTCTCCTTTGTCTTTGCTGCCCTCTCCTTCAGGCTCTCATCCACTCCCGCCTGTCACAAACACACAATAGGTCTATTCTTCCTCCACTCCAGTCCTTTACAAAGAGTTTTGGGACCAGTGTTTTCGAAGAACTGTGCATGGTCTCAATACGAGTCAACACTCCTATGGCTATGCATTAAACGAATGGCCTTCACACTCAGAATCTCCTTCCATCCCTCCCTTCAGACCCCAGTGGGGCCCCATCTGATCTTTATGAATAAGAATCCTCTTACCATCACCTGACATAATCCCTCTTCCCTAATTCAGGATTGTTTTTGCCCCGGTACTGTTCAGACTCTTCTCTCTCTGCAACCTATGTTAGCTCACCCTCAAGGCCCAAGGCAAGCCTCACCTCCTTTGTGAAATCTTCCCTAACAACAGCGAGATGAAAAGATCGTTTCCTGTATCTCAGCACACTATTCGTGCCCTTCCTTGTGTTAGTTCCCTGGCTATCCTCAGATTCCGTCGTGTGTGTGTGTGTGTGTGTGTGTGTGTGTGTGTGTGTGTCTTACCACTGCCTCTAAGCAGGAAGCATGGAGGGCAGGGGCCTGGATAGGGTTCTCATAGACCCATTTTACCATAAGTAGTCAAATGCCTGCTCTATCCCCAGAAATCAGATCTGTTGGAAAAATACTGAAGGATGTCAAAGCCCATGCAGGAACTGTGCTGTGTTCAAACTCTTATGTTAATTCACTGTGATGAATAGCTCCAACTGTGTTTGTTTTTCTTTATTTTAATGAGTGCATTTTCTGAGAAAGTTGAGATTTGTCGCTGAACAACCCATTCTGGCGTATCCTAGGACTTATCATCTTGATTTTTTTTTTTTAATTAGAGCAGAGAAGTTATGGATGTAACATTTTTGTATGTTTTTATAAAATTCACACTTTGCTTATGATAATTTATGTTTTCCTTGGTAACTGGTAGAAATATTTTAAGGGTCAGCCTGGAAGTAGCAGAATCAGTGGAAACACCTTTTCTAAACCTTTCTTCCTTGTGTCATTAATCAAAAGAAACACACCTACTAACCCAGCCTGTCAGATTCACTCACAAAAGTTGCAGTTTATCTCCAAACCATTCTTGCCCCCTGAACCTGGTAGCTGGTTGGGTAATGAGTAATTACATACCTTCAGTTATTACTCTGACTTAGAATTTTTCAGCTTCTATTTTCTGTCAGTAAGTGGAACTAAACTGCATGTGCTTTGGCTTGAGTACACAATGAATCAGAATTAATGAAATGTCATATCCATTAAAGCAAACTCAGAAAATTGTATGCAAATACGGATAAGAGGCTCTTAGTTCTAAACTCGGCAGCCACAAGCAACATGATAGCAGCTTTTCCACATAGATCATTCTGTTCAGTCCTCCTTCCTGCCGTCACTCTAGGATTCGGCCTGTTCTAGGTGAGGGAGAGAGGTACCAGGGCCTCCACAAAAGATACCCATGAGGGCATACCTGGATGCCGAGGATGGCTGTAGTTTTGAAACCCGTACTTCTTTAAGGCAACTTCGTCCATCTCTTCTCTTTACGGGGACTCGTTCTGACACTGGCTCTGTCGCTGCCTACCGTTGTGGACATTGAAGCCAAGATGGGCTGACAAACATAAGACTGCAGGCTTGGCAACAGGACGGAGCCGTGTTTGTATAATCAGCACGATCTGTTTCCAATACTTAACACATTCTCTGTTAGAATCTTGAAGGGTAAAAGTTTGCTCTACCACTTCAAAGCATTGGTCTAAACACGGAAGTGGTTTTCGGTCTGAAGTGATGTTGGAGAGACGTCTTGGCAAAAGGCAGAGAAGAGCAATGTGCAGTTCCCTAGAGCCTTTCTGGTTTTCAGACGCCTCCTAGGTAATAATTGCCGTGACAGTGCCAATAGCCTGCTCAGTCTGTTCTTGCTGCCTGCAGTTGACTTCACTACCCACCCACATGTGTCAGAGACCTGGGTAGATTTATAAACGAGTGGCAGCCCTTCATTTTTATAGAAACAGTGAAAAATTACCCAAACAACTAAATACAGAGAACCATATGTCACCTCGCTGTTGAATAGCAGCCTCTGAATTCCTGAGTTTAGATGCTCTCTGAAGGTTGGACCATCAGTGCTATGTAGCCGTGGCAAATAAATGCATGATCCTGGAAGTCTGTCAAGTGCTACTAGTTGGAGGGGGCCCTCATTTGGTCGTGTGTATAATATTTCTGTTGCTACAAATATATTTATGACAAGAAACAATGCGTTTTCTTTCTTTCTTTTTTTTTTTTAAATGATGTGTAGCTAATACTGTTACTTCTTTCTTCAGTAAATTTATAGAGAAATAGGACATGTGGTAGAGGGTGGAGATTAGGTCATATACAGAGACTGACACTTTATTCCTAAACTGCTGCACAGGATGTAGGAGGTCGAGAGTGGAAAAACCCCTTCAGTTATCAGGTAATCATAGAAAACCAAAACATATACCCACTCCTTCCGCCTACCCCTGTGTAAGAGAGGAGGCTTTATGGTTAAGTGAGAGCAGTCTAGAACCCAGCCTCTCAGGAGAAGCCTTGATCCTAGTCATTTCATGTTAGTATGAATTAATGAAAGTCTAAGCTCTCGACAAGTATGAAGAATATAAGATTTGGGAGAAATGGGGGTTTCCAGGGCTGAAGTAATTCCATGTGGCTTTCCAGGTTCCCTCTTCCATGGGTCAAAGCTTCCGAGTCATTGCCCCTTTCCTGACCCGATCTTCACAAAAAGGAAAGTGAGTATGTCCCCTTTTAATTCTGTTCTTATTGCAGTGTGGGAAATTCATAAATGGAAGAGGAGGAAGGAGAGAACCCAAGGGCTACAGGGGAGAAATATTGAGAAACAGGGCCGCTTGGCTCTTGGAAAGGTATCAGAGCCATGGGTTATTGTCTTATATTTGCTGCTTAATGTATTCATAGAGAAGAGACAGCGAGCAGTGTGAGTGACGTGGAAACACTTCAGATTTTCTGGAGCAATTTCATCCTGAGAAACGGACCTGAGTGAATAATAGTTCCCTGGCCCTAACTCTATCCGCAGATCTTCTTCAGCCCTCCTTACCTGAAGGGCAGCGGAAGTATGAAGAGAAACTCTGGGTAGACCAAGCAGCATCGGCAGGCAGGCATGGGCCAGTGGGAGGAGCCCTGGACCAGGAGCCACGTGGCTCAGTTTGCAGCTCTGATGCCACCTCTATGTGTTACTTCTGGAAAGTCATAGCCTCTTACAGGAACTTTGTTTCCTATCTGATAACTGGAAAGAATGAGTCACGTGACCTGTAAGGGCCCTTCTAACACCGGAACTGGCTCCGGCTAGCCTCGAGGGCGGCATCCTTTGCCATTGCTTTTTCCTGTAAGCAACTTGAATGCCTTTCTTTTCTGCTTCCCTAACCCTTCTCTGCCTTCTTCCTGAGCCTTCCTGACATCCTACAGCTGCCTTGCTTTGTTCCCTGTCACCCCGAGACATGGCAGCCTGCAGGGCCATTGACTAATCAGTATTTGATAAAGATAAATCTGTGCTCAGAACTGGAACAGATGTTTAGCCAATTAGGAAACGAAACCCTCTGCTGAAGTCGATCAGCTTCCATGTGAGGACTTGGGATTTTGCTGTAAAAAGTACTCATTTCTTAAAAAGTGCTTTGCCGAATACATCGGAACGAGGTGTGCGGGTAGGTCGTTTGCTCTAGATTACTCACTTACCATATGGCTTCAGTATACTTATCACTCTCAGATTGAGAATGTCACACGATTTTAATATTTTAGAATGCGAGGGGCCTTGCTCCTTTCCTTCCCACCTAGCAGAAGAGTTCTCCAGTCTTGCTACTCAAAATGGGGTAACTAGACCAGCAGCACCCGGGAGCATGTTAGAAATGCAGACTCTCAGGGCCTACTCCAGACCTGCTGAGTCAGAACTCACGTTTCAATAAGGTGCCAGGGGGATTCGCATGCTCATTAAAGTTTGGGGAACACCACCCTAAGATACCCTCCGTCAGTGGAGAGCCTGTCTTAGTTTAATCACACTCAGATGCAGGATGCTGCCTACTCACATTACAGCGTGTTCTATTTGGGGATAGCTCTAAGCATCAGAATGTGCTCCCTGATAATAATAAGGCTAGCAAATATTCACAGACCTCCGACCATGTGACCTCTTCCAAATGCATTCCAATTGTGTGATGTTGCCTCACTCAATCCTTGCAACAGCCAGGTGAGGTAGATGCTATTTGTTTTTGCTCAGCAGAATGCCCACAACACATGTATGAAGGAGATAGTCTTGTGCTTCCCATTTTGTAAATGAGAAAGCTGAGGCCGGAGAAACTGAGTAACTGCTCAAGTCACCTGGCTAGAGAATGTGTCGTGAGCTCTGACCTCAGTAGTGTTGGCTCGAGAACCCAGCTTAGTCACTGTATTATATGCTTTTTGTTTTACAGTGAATTAATTGTTCTTTTATCTGGTATCTTTCTGGAAATCTGTCTTTTAGAAGTATGAATAAAATTCTGTTTTATTCCTATTTGAGAACTATTAAATTATTTGGAACCAGCTCTCACGAACACCCTCTTTAATAGGTTCTTCATATGACTTGATATGTCTTCTCACCATATTAGTCACGTTCTAGTTTGTGGCTAAAATGCAGCCTTCAGGATCCTACCCCAAACCTCAGCTGTGTGATTCTGAGTTGGGGGAAGTTGTAAGATTATTTTCAACCTGTGTCAGAACACCATACTTTGAAAAATGAAGCCCAAGTACCTAATGAATACTTCAGCACAGCATTGATTGATATTGAGCTCAACATCTTTTTTCCACAAAGGCTGCTATTAAGCCAAGTCTCTCTCGGTCTGTGTTTGTAGAGGTGATTTTTGAACTTAGAGGTGTTTTCCTGAATCAACATCATCAGCATCATGGGCTTTTGCCCACAGTGAGCTCAAGTGGTACCCCAATATAGGGAGGGCGTTGGTACTGCCGTTACCTAGGGCACGGCTGTGGAGGGCAAGACTTGATGTCTGTCATGTTAAATTTCATCTTGTTAGCCGTGACTCATTATTCACCCTGTCAAATCCTGTAGGTTCTTGATTCTGTCACTCAGTATATGTTCTAGCTACCCGGCCTTATGTCATCTGAAAATTCGATAACACACTTCCTGTGCAATTTACAGCTAGAAGTGCTGAATGGGCCAAAGTCGAAGGGACCCCTAGGATGGGACACGCTCTCCGAGACCTCCCCTGCAAGCCGACTGCAGTTCATTAACCTGCACCTCTTGGACTAGGCATTCAACCATCCTAGAGTCTCAGAGCTCTTCATGCAGCCTACATGTCTCCATTTCCCCAAAAGGGAATGTGATGGCCAACATGCTGTTTCAAACCACCAACACCCTCTAGTTACATGGCCTCCACGGCCTCGAATTCATTATCATGGTGGAGGCAGCAGTTGTTTAGTGGAAGGCACCCCGAATCAATATTAACAATAGGCCAGGCGTGAGCTCTAGCTCTGCCACTTCCATCTGTGTGCACTTCGGTTAGGGTGGATCAGAGAAGCAGAACCACCAGGAGTGGTGTGCGTGTGTGTGTATATGTATGTGTAAATAGAATTATATAATAAAAGATTTGCTGTAGTGATTTGTGCTATGCAAGTGTGGGAGCTGGTTGAACAGTACATGAAAGTCTGCTACTTCTGTGTGCATTGCTAGGACTCGAAGCAGCAGGACAGTCAGTTGGCAAGAAAACGTGGGTGTGAAATAGATGAGAGCCAGGGCAGCTAGAACCCATGCGGCTATCCTAGAGCCCACAGGATAGGCTAGAACAGGGATCCTCAATCCCCTGGGCTGTGTAGTGGCAGCAGTCTGTGGCCTGTTAGGACCAGGGCCTCGCAGCAGGAGGTGACCTGCAGAAGAAACCGGGTCCTTCTTCACGGAGCACAAGAGTCAGACTCAAGGAGGAGATGGAGTAGGAGCTGGGGTTGCTGGGGGCCAGCCAGGTGAACCAGAAGATGAGTAACAATGTGCAGGGGCTGCATTGCTGTCCAGCACTGACCTTCTGTCTACTGCGACATTCTGCCTTCCCAGTCTTGTGCAAATTTCTCCTTTAGCTCATACTAATCTGAAACTCTGCAGGAAACAGAATTCTGGGAAATGCGGTTTTAGCTTAGCCACATTGACACACTCTGTGTGTCATCCATATATACATCTTTTAACCACACTTCTCTTCCAAGTGAAGACAATTGAAAAACCATATTTCAGCCTAACATGATGCAACTATCCCTTGTACAACTGAAAACACTTAATCCTATCTCAAAAAGTGGATACAGATTCTTTCTATTCATCTTTGAATGATGTGCATTCCTCTTCCTGCTGAATCTCATTCTTCCTTTGACATCCTGTAATAAACTGCCTTGCCATATCTTATGCTAGCTGATAAGGAAATGGGAGAGGTGTAGAGAAAATTGGGTTAATATGTACTGAACCGTATTCATATTAAAATAAGGAAGAAGTACTAACAATTATTATAGTCCTTATTTCTGCAACTGGCCATGTGTTTTAGCTGGTATTTATAATTACCTTTTTCTACTATATGTTCTGTATTTTGTATTTCCTTCTGCTGGCGTTGGTTTCTTTCCAGGGATGGTGACCCAACCGAAGTTCCTGCAGGTTCTGGGATATTAATAGTCCTGCCTGTATTGAGTTGTTGAAATTTTTCAGACTTTAATTGCAGGACCTGGAGTGCTAAGAGATGCCTCAGGGACTCTCATAATTCCAGATGAGCTCTTCTTTACCTTCGACATGTGGTAGCGACTCTGTATCCTCTGAAAGCATCAATATCTCTGTCTGTACAGAAACTGCCTTCTTTACCTGTTGAATTACCGCCAAGAGGAGCTCGAAGTGGTTAGTGGCTGTCCAATAAAGCATGAGTGTGTCCCCTGGGGGAGGCATCCTTCCTTGAGAACTAGGTCTTATAGCCCAAAAAGGTCAAAGTGGTGGGAAAGCAAGATCACCAGGGGTAACAGTGAGAGACCCCTAGCCCCAGCGAAGACAACTCTCATTTTCAAAAATGTTGATTCCAGGACCTATAAGCTCTGGCTAAGGGAGAAACTACTGTATGTTGTTTGCCAATTTAGAGCATAAAGGATTTCTAGAGATTGCAGGAGTGACTGTCCTTGCCAAGGATCTTAACAACGCAAAGGTTGTGATTCCCACCAGATCTTCATTCCGCTTGTTCCTTTGGCTCATGCAGAGACAGATGGATCTCGGAGAGTGATAGTGGGTTATCGCAAGCTCGGTCGGGGAGGGACTCCGGTTGCAGCTGCTGTTGCAGATGCGGTTTCCTCGCCAGAGCAAATTCCCTGGCACATTCCCTGGCACCTGATACGCAGCTATTGATCTGGCAGATGCCCTTTTTGCTTGTTACTAGGATCATTAGAAATTGTTAGGCTTTCACCTAGCAGGAGCAACAGTGCCCCTGATGGTACCACCTCACCTCTCCAGCCACGTGCCCATAATCTAGTTCTCGGGCAGATCATTCTGCTTCATTACATTGACAATATCATACTGTTTGAAACTGGTGAGTTGTAGCAATAACTCAACATCTGCTGGTGAGAAATGTGTGTGCCAGAGAGTGAGAAATAAATTCCATCTATAATATGACTTCAGGTCATTAGTCTGTACCTTCGGGGCCAGGGGCTCAATCATCTTAATACCTGCACAGCACGTCTATGCAGCCTGTGTGTTTCTCATTGCTTCCGGAGGGTGGCAGCTGGTTACTCTCTCTCTCTGTGTGTGTGTGTGTGTGTGTGTGTGTGTGTGTGTGTGTGTCTATTTATCGATCTACTATCTACTATCTATTTTCTCGTGTAACTTACTTCATTAAAGTTACTGCCATCTCTCACCAGCGACACAACCTGATCTGTTACAGTAGAGGCAACAGGAATGTACTGGAAATCCCTCAGTCAGTACTGGAAATGAACTAGGTTTGTGCCATAATATTGCTACTTGTGGCTATATGTTTCCTAGGACACGTCAGTTTCTTCATCTTGAAAATGAGAACAAAAACCCAACTCACAAGGTTGACATGGCGACTACACGTATAATGTATAAAATGGAGTAGGGAACTCACTGCTCTACAGGTCCTTTATGTTCAGACACTTTATGAATTTGCGTGTGTTTAATCCACGTGCACTTTTATCACCTGTGAAAAGAGGCGGTGTTGAGGTTCCCACAAGTTCGGTAACTTGCCCAGGCTCCCACTGTCAGGAGGGGGTGGAGTCAGGATGCGAATTCAAGCTGTTTTGTTAGCAAACCAGCGTTCTTGCCTTTTGGCACGTTCGCACGTCGCCGTGGTGCATAATCAACACTGGCAGCGACGGTGTATAAATATAGATTGTATGTTGTGCTTAGTGAGTTCATGTTCAACTGCACTGATCTTCCCTTCCGCGACTGCCTGGAAATTCTCTATATAGCCATCTGGGGGGCTCTGCCTTTAATTCCCGGAATTAATTATGTTTTCTTTCTTTTTTTTTTTAATTCCTCATTTTGAAAATTGCCCTTTTACAGTTTACAAAGCACTTTTATTTATGCGTGTTACTTACACTTTTATGTTCTCTCGTTTAATAATCCGTGGGGTAGAGCCCCAATTTGTGTGTGGGAAATCGAGGCTGAGGTAGGTGATGAAATAGCGAAGCTCCCACGGGTGGTAAATGGCCGAGCCACTTCTCTCCAGCTTCAGGGCTTTTTCCCTCTGTCTCAGTCTTGCGGGAGGCTCTAAGTATTTGTCACTTTGGGGAAGCCATATTTTCCTCCTTTATCATGCGGCCTCTTGGTACCAGACGTAGTTTCCCTCAGGAAGTAGATAAGTGCACATAAATCTTGGGAGGCTCAGAGAGGTTCCTACACCAGTGGGCCATAGACGTGCCTAATAACTCAGGAGAACTGAATTTCACAATTCTCTTAGAAGCACCTCCCTAAAAGCCATCACCATCAGAATGGAGCGAATGTTAGCATAGCAGGTGTGATTATGCTGAGGATGATGGGATAATGAAAATGCTCCTAATACTCACCAGCGACTTAACTTTATTTAAGATACTTTTAAACAAACCAGTCTTCTGTCAAACCTCCTGTTAATAACTATCCTATTAAAAATAACTATCATTCTAGAATAAAGAATGAAAGGGGCTTTTAACCTATCATCGATCCAGTAAGAAACTTAAGATTCTTCATAGGCCAAACACTCAGTGAAAGCAGGACCGTAAGGCAGGAAAATCACTGAATGTAGCTTTCCCCTCCCTCCCCCCCCCCCCGCCCCTACTGAGATCCTTTGCTGATTCCCGGGGACCTTCAGCTTCAGTTTTCAAGCTGGGACAGGAGGGAAGGTCGAGTCCACCTGAGGTGGTGAGTCTAACAAGAGGCCAGTGTGTCAAGGTTTATAACCTTAGAAGAGTTTCCAACACACTATAAAAGTTCTTATTAATTATGTTTGTTTTTCTGTCTCCCCAGTATTAAGATAAACCACAGGCGAAGGGTGATACTTGACCATTTTTGACCTATAAAGGTGGCAGTTTCAAATGATTCAATGTAATAGATTATCATGGAGATTCCCCCCACCCCCCACAGCTGTCAGTCCAATGCCTAGAATAGTATCTGGTACAGAGAAAGTTTTGAATAAATATTTGTGGATGGAATGAATGAAAGAATGAATGGCATCCGGTTGGAAACCAATCATCAAAAGATAGGTAGAACAACTCTGGATGAGAGTTAAAAAGCGTATCTGAACAATCCAGGAGTAAAGGAGGAATTCATAGTGAAAAATGATAGGAAACCCTAGTTGAGGACCTGCTAGAAATGGCTGAGAGCAGTAGGAGGCTGGAAGCGGTCTCTTGGAGTAGCTTTAGTGGGACTGGACCAGAGAGCTTGGTAAACACGTTGATTTCTAGGGTCCCCGCTATATCCTTCCTGTTTTTTGCCAACTTGAAGTTTCTGATTTTCATTCACATGTGAATAACATAGATATTAAAAAATAAAAACTCAAGTCTTTTCAATGTTTATAAGCAAATATAATATCCTTGAGGAATGTACAGGTTCATATTTATAAGAGAAACATGGAATCCAAATTAAAAACCTTATGATGTGGATCTTAGAAGCCCTTCTTTCAAGAGTTACCCAAGATTATGTGAAGCTTTCTCACCACCTCCTTCTCTTTCATATTTAATCAGATTTTGAGATTAAAGATGTAATTTCCTTTTGTGTCTAGAGAGGTTTATAAGGATGCTGCACACTGCTGTTTCCATTCTGCTCCTCCCCACCCCCAGGTTATAGAACTAAAGTATCTATCATGTAATTATCCATTGAAAAGAAAATTATTTACTTTTCTGACTTAATGAGCAAAAGTACTGTGAAGTCACATTTCCTGTGTGGGTTAGGTTCAAAAATTAATGAGTAAGGTGAAAATTATATATAGTTAAAACTACACATGAAACTCTTTTATGCTATCCATAGATTAAAATATACAAATTTTTAATAGTACAGTTCTATGCGGTATTCCTCATGTACCTGATGAGAACCACCAAGAAGCGTATTAGTATATGACCAGATACTTAAATCTTCTGCTTTTAATGAAACCATCAAATACATAAGGCTCTCAAAATCACATAGTCTTCAGACATCATTAAACCTGCTCCTCCCAAGGCTGAACTCTTGACCAAAGAATGTTAGTCCACATGCCACCAAGGCTTTCCTTGTTTGTCACTTCTCCATCATGTGAACCAATGTCTCATGAGCTACCGAGGACATCGATGTCTGAAAGGCTACCTGAAATCGAGCACAGATGGCAATGCCAAGGGCAGCAAATGGAGTGTGGCCTCCGATCGTTCGCAGAAAGCCTTCTTTTCGTACAGAATGGCTGGTGTGCAAATTATAGATCAGGAAGAGGAGGTTGTTTTCTTTGTGATTTGTTAGGAAAGAAGGTAGCCTCCTCTTTCCTGGGTGGCTCGTGGCTTATGTGACCCAGATGGGGGCAAAGTCAGATAGAAGCTCTTGCTGTTTTCAAAGCCATTACTAAGGAAAAGCATTTCCAGTCCAGGATTTAAAAGACCTCGCTGCTCACTCATTGGTAAAAGTATTTCTACCTCCCCATGACTCGGACTTGTTCTAGAAAATGGGGATCGTAGTCTTTTGCTAGACTGTTTTAAAGGATATCATACTAGCCATAGAGCCGTGGGAGCATGAAATACTCTAAGCAAATGTAAGAAACGTGATGAATATAAGAAAATACTAAGGGTAGAAACCACTATTGCCATTTAGTGAAACTTTCAGAAAATCTTTTCCTGGACTAGCTACAGGCTACAGTAGTGAGGTTCTGAGCACTTAAAGTCAGGGAGGCTTAGAAGACGTAGATTTCTATAATAACGTGGCCTAATTCACAGGGATGGATTTGTTCAAGTCTGGACATGCTTGTCAGAATAATTGAAAGGAGCATGATCATACCACACTTGTCCCAGCCAGCAGACTCAGGGGATGGTGCTCTCCTCTGCCTGGGGCCCTCGGTAGGCTACCTGTTCCTCAGCTGGTGGGAAGATGAGGGAAAAAAAGCTTCTTTCTCGCTTTTGGGCTGCCCGTTAATCAACATCATTTTCCTCATTAATATAAAGGCATTCTCAGCTGCGCATTTTGAGGAGCTTCCAACAATTCATTTTTCCTTCTGGTTATAGGAAAACCAGGCTTCATAATGAAGAGAGCTGTGTTTTTTTTACAAAGCTAAATATTAATTCTTCTTTCAGTTTGTCATTTACATATCTCTCAAATTGGGTTTACTTTTTCAATTTACACAGCTGAAGCCCCATAGCCTGAAGATACATAATTAACACTATATCCTTGCTGAGGGTCAAAGTGCTTGCTTTGTAAGCTCAGGTTTTTCTTAAGACAGTAGTTAAGGTACATGAAAAATGGAAATTTAATTGGCATAACTAGGAGGACTGAGGCTGAGAGATAAATGGCTGTTCTCTTCGGTCAGCACTTTCTGCCTACACAGTGTAGGTCAAGGGTGTTCCCACTCCCGCAGAGGGAAATAGCTGGGCCCTTGGCCTTGGGGGGTGACTTAAGGAAGGGCTTTGCTCTTCTCTGCCTGAGGATCGTGCAGTCTAATGACTGCTCAGGATGCCTTCTCCTTGTCAGAACGAATGACCTCCAGATGTTAACAGATGTTCTTCCAGGTGTGTAGGCGGCTTGCTCAAAAACTTGCCTTGATGTTAGGACAGACGGACCGTATTCATCCCTTACCCTCTCTCCCCTTGCTCCTTTTTTTCTCTCTCTCTCTGCCTTCCTTTGTCCCTCCCTCCCTCTTCTCATCCCTCCTTCCCTTCCACGTTAAGCACCTCTTAAGTTACTATGCTAGATGCTGGAAATAGCACAGTGAAGAAGACACAGTCTAGTGGAGAGAAAAATGCGAAACGGGAAACTAAGCAGTCGGGCAACCACCTCCATAGCAGAGGGGTCAGGCTTCTGTGGCGCAAGGAGGAGCCGGGGTGGGTCTTACCTCTGAGATTTCTTAGCACTGGGTTTTCTGTTATCTCTTGTATGGTTATTTAACGGAGAAGTGTCTGTGATTCTGGGCTTAGATAGATCAAATTAAATATTTCAGTGTTCGTTTTTTTCCTCGCCTATAAAATAGAAATGGCAACAAAACCTGAGCTCAGTCATGCAACATGCTTAGAATTCCAAACCCAGCAAATGCTTCCAGAGACACGAATGGCACCACGTAGGGACCAGGCAGGCAGCTGTTTGACCTCTGTCTGTAAGTGACACTTTATGTCATAGAATTGTCTCCTGTATCTTTAGGGACTTGGAAGACTGCCCTGAAAAGGCAAGGAGAAAAGATTCATGGTGTTGAATTCTTCTTAAGGCTGCCAAGTCTCTGTACATCTGCCCTGGATTTCCACCTGAAGGCCTTTGAGAATATTAAGGTGAGCACTGTAAGCTTTTCGTTTTGGACGGGCAAGGAAAATCAAAGTTGAAATATTGCATCTACAGAGCTGCTGGTTCTATTTTATATATTTTTTCCCCTTTTGATCACCTTTAATGTGCATTTGGAATTTTTCCACTTGGCATTAGGCTTAGTAAGTACTACAAAAACTGTGAGTAAGATGACTAATGGACAGACAGAAACAGGAAATTGCAACTTTTCTTCAGAATAGGGTATTATACACTTAAATATTACATAATCGGAAAGGAGATAAAAATATCTTAAGAGAAGAAGAAAATAGCTCCTGCAACTTAGAAATGAGCTTGCAGCATAAATCGGGATAATCTGAGACAAAAAAAAATAAAACAGAAAAGGGGAGGGGTAGTGGTCTGGAGTTGCAGAGGGGAACGGAGGTCAGATGCATGTAGAAGGAACGGGACTAGTGTCCGTGTTTCCTAAATTAAAGAGAGAGTGTCGTAGTGACAAGATTGCTGGGTCTAGGGTCAGACAGAGCCACGTTCATGTTCTGAAACTGCAATTTACTAGCTGTGTAAACTTGTGTGGGTCACGTCTTTACTCCCAAATTGAGTTTTCTCATCTCTAAAATAAGAGGTGATTACATGACATAGATTTTGTGACTACCAGTTTCTCTTGGCAGATATTAAACGTGTAAGAAAGTTTAACTATTGTTATAGAATACCAGCCGTATACATGCCATGCACATGGTAACCAAGGCATGGTGACTATAGCTTCTAGGCTACCTAAGACGAAGCCCCTTGGCACACTTTATCTCATGGATGGTGTCTGCCAGGTACATGAATTGGCATGGTGGCTACTTGTAAAAGACACCACTGGGGCCGTTTCTTTAGCTCCTTTTTCTAGTAATTGCCTTACCTGGCTCATCCTTAATATGGCTATAAGAGACACTGTGCTAACACAATGATTCTGTTCTTTAGACACAGCCAGTGGGCCCAAGGTTTAGACCAGAGACCCAGAGAGTTGGGTCAGATTCTCTGTCTGTCCTGTAGCAGTAAGATTGACAGCTTAGGGATACTGGAGCGGCCATGCTTCCCTCCACGTGGACCTGAGAGGCAGGAGAATTTGTTCTGCAGAAAGAAAAGGAAGGAGAAAGGAAGAATGAAAACCAGAAGGAAAGGGAAAGAAATGCATAGTGAATGAGCACAGAGGAGTGAGAGTATGAGCTGGGGAATGAATCTTGAGAGAGACCCTGTTCCATTTGTTCCCGAGATCCAGTCGTATTCCTAGTCCTGAATCCCTGAGATGATCCAGCAGTATTTGAATAATTAATCTCTACTTTGACCTAAGCTGTTGAGAGTTGGACTTTTTCACTATCAACCCTAAAATTTTTAACTAATACCTTCTTCCACAAATGTTACACCAGGGAGTGTGCTCAGCACACATGTCTAACAGATATTACAAATATCACTCACAGCTGATATTATACCTTCCTCGTCTTTCTAAATGGTTCATCATCGTCATCACACTCAGAGAGTGTATATGTGAGTTTCAAGGTCACGGACTGTCTATCTGTTATTGTTCTTTCTATGACCAGTTCCCTCTGAATGAAAGAAACAAAACTAGATGTCATGTTTTCCATTCTGTGGTAGTCACAACCAATCTGGTCTTAAAGATAAGGCAGCAGATGAGATGGCATGGTGGGTGCAGAAATGGGCATTTTCTAACATTGGATCCCAGGAAACGCACAGACCAGGGGCACAAGAGGAAAGGCCGAGTAGAGCAGAGTCCCTGAGGGGCTTTCTTGCCTCTTCCAACTTTTGCTGGAGTTTCAGTCCTCAGTGGCATCAGGGGTACTTATTACAGGGAAAAAGATCTTGAAAAAAGACTTGCCAGGGTCCTGTGGCTCAAAGAACCCCTGCTAGACCATGCACTGTACCTGTAGAGGTGCAAGGCTATGAACTGTCACCCCATTGGAAAGGCAGGATAACATGGCAGGTAAGAACATGGATTCTAGAGACAGACTGCCTGGCTTTGAATCTTGGCTATGTTGTGTGACTCTGAGCAAGTAAGTTTTCCTCTCTATTTAGCAGTTTCTTCACCCATCAGGTGAGGATAACAATATTATCTACCTCAAAGGCCTATGAGGGGATTGAATGGGTTAATATACTAAGAGCATTTAGAACAGTGCTTAGCATATAGCAAGCACAATCTGAATATTATCATCATTGCCATGGTTGCAACTTTCCACTGCTACTACTGCCACCAACCCTAGGAGCACATAATCCACACAGGAGGTAATGCTGGGACATAATATAGGCTAAACCATAAAATGGAGGAAGGGTTAGCACTGTGAGTTTCAAAGGAAAGGTATTCACACTGGGGATTATGGGAACTGAGCAGAAGTATAGAGAAGACCTGCATCTTAAAGTCTCTTGATTGGGGTGGAGATGGGGGTTAGCTTTCTTTTTATCCAATACCCGACAAGACACATGAATCTCATTATTAATATCTCTAACATACATTTCTCTAACATCGAGAAGTGTTGGACACTCTGAAGCAGGTCAAAACAATCTTACTAAACAGCTTTATCAGGTACCACATCACATAAGCTAGGAAACTAAAAGTCAGCCTTTTTTTCTTCTTTATATCATTTCTTTGCCCCTTATTCATTTATTGTCTTATTAATTTTTTCTCCCCCATCCCAAATACCAGGTAACTGCACTATTAGGAGGGATGTGGTTTCTAAAGACCATGCATCACTAAAAATTTGTGTAAACCTATAGAAGGCAGTCATTTTTGTTCACCAGCTAAAATGTCACTGCCCTAGGTTAGAGTGTAAAAAAACTTCAATGTATT
The DNA here is from genome assembly GCF_014176215.1 of Rousettus aegyptiacus. Lineage (NCBI taxonomy): Eukaryota > Metazoa > Chordata > Mammalia > Chiroptera > Pteropodidae > Rousettus > Rousettus aegyptiacus. The sequence continues at coordinate 10,681,284 of NW_023416310.1, forward strand.
TGGCCTGATAGTTTTGAAAATAACAATGTGTTAATGCATTTTATAGGGACTTTATGTTATTTCAAATTGTATAAAACAAAACTTTATAAATATTTTTATATCACACTTTCAAATCTGTGTAATTCGAACTTATATATGTCTTGAATCTGTCTCTTTCTCCACCTCAGCTCTACCTCTCCTTTAGTTCAGATACTCATTGGATTGTTAAATTTCCATTTTACATTGTGATAATAGTGTTTGTTTTTATGTCTATATCCCTGTAAATTTAAGAATAAGGAACAATTTTTGTTTACCTTTTTGCTCCATCTTTCTTCTTACTTAGATTCTCTCTTTGTCCATACACACACATACATACATACACACAGTATCTGAAAATATTACCTAACTCAGTCTTCTCAACAATTCTAGGAAGCAGGTGGATATTATCTTCATTTTTCAAATTAATATTTTGAGGCTCAGAGAGGTTAATAAAATTGCGAAGTTACAAAATTCGTAAGTGAAAGAGTCAGCATTTCAACCCAAGCCTCTATGACTCCAGAGTCCATATTCTCTTTCTACTATGCCAAACTTTATTCCCAATATTTTCTTTGCCCATCTGAGTTTCGTAAGGACAGAGACTATGACTTTTCCACTCTACTGTGGTAGCATTTAGTGTAGTAACCTACAGCCACATCCAGACCAGCATTCAGGAAAGTTGATAACTGGTGTATTGGTTATTCCTGAAGCAGACTGTAGGACCGAGAGGAATGAAGAATTCTTAGAAGTGGACTAACTGGTGTAGAAGTGATGATGACAGGATCTGCCTTTTTTTTTTTTTTTTTTAAAGAAATATTATGGCCAGGGCTCAGAATTCTACTAAGCCTAATTCTCATGCTTCATTTTCCAAAATGATAGGAGCCAGACTGAGAGATCTGGCAGTAATGTCAGTGTTCACTCAGCAACCTGCTTACTTATTGGCCTTGGTAACTGATTTGTGATGATTGATCAAAGGGAAGAGTAAGAAACCAAACCCTGCAGCCTTAGGCCAAGACTAGCAGAGCCTCCCCCTTCTCTGCCACCCACCCACTGTGCTCAGGATGCTGGCACACGTTTCGCTTCTCAAAGTCACGACATTCTCTCCCCAAAGTCACGACATTCTCTCCCACCTGAAGACTTCTGTGCCAGTTGCAGCCTCTGCCACACTCTTTCTATTTTCTTTGCCTTCCCAACTCCAATTCATCATTTGAGTCTCAGGCTAAACATCTCTTACTTAGGGGGGCACTTTTTTATTTTCTAGAGCAAGTTAAGGATTTCCATCAAGAAAGCTTTGTGCTTAACATCAGACATTAATTGCATAATTCTTTCATAAGCATTCGATGGCTCCATTGCATATCAAACCGTAAGGGCAGAGGTTGTGTCCATTTCATTCATCATTCATGTCTGACACAGAGCACATGCTTAATAAATATTGATCTATGGGTAGATGAATAGATAGAGGATAATATAATAATCTCCTTGCTTCTCCCCATTAGAGGGAAATGAAGAGGGAGAAAAAAAAATGACTTTCAGTTTCACCTGGTGAACATTATGTTTCAATAAGAAAAAAAAAAAGATTTCATTTTCTGGACTGTTGTTTTCAGAATGTTTGTCATTTAAATTTTCACATTATTTGACAGCACTATGCCTATTCCCGTAAGAATGAAATTGAATAAATGCATTTCAGAGTAACCCAAGGTGACCCGCAGGCTGAGGCAGCTGGAGTTTGCTGGAGGGCGAGCAGTCTTTGGGCGTCAGGGGGAGCCTGTCTGCGTTTGAGCTGGACTTTCTCCTTCACTGTGATCTTTAAACATCAGATGCAAATCTGATGATAACACTCATCTTCAGTTCTGGAATGTGATGCGTTTTAAGTCACACAATGAAAACAAGGAGGGCCCAAGTTAAATTAAAACTTCCCTCCTTACATTCAGCATGTTCACAAGTTTGTAGAGCTGATTCATTTTCCATCTTTTAAAACAAAAAGGGAGATTTATGCTCGCAATAAAAATATTATTGGGCACAATATTAAGGAGCCAGGCGGGCGAGGAGAATGACAGAGCGCCCTGAGGAGCTTTTAAATTCTCATGAGGGAGTCTGCGATGACATAGAATTTAACATTTAAGTAGGCTGGCCCTATTATTTATCTTTCTAACCCGGGATGCTTGTGAGAGTAAGTTGGGGTATTATTAATTATTGCTATGGACTAACCTGCATAAAGCAGCACCATCTGAACTAAACCTGGACATATGTTCGTCCCATATTTAATAAGGCTGCAAGAACAGTGACATAGATGTCACGTGTAGCGTGTGACTCATTGCCAAGTGAATTTCAGAGTTTATAATTACTCTAGACATTCAGAAAAGGGAGGAGGTGGTGTCTCTGCTTAATGCTGGGCGGCTGGGGAAGGTCGTGATAAGAAGGAGTAATCTGAGCTGCGTTCAGAGGGGTGACAGGACAGGTAGGCAGGGGAGGGGGGCGGATTCGCCCATGCGAGTGGAAGTGCCAAGATGCTTGTCAGGAGTTCGCCAGTTGATTCCGATTATTTAGCCTGGAGTGAAATTCATGAAAATCATCAACATTTAAGAGAAAAAGAAATACGTGATCAACTCTCCCACTTCCTGGCTCTGCTCTCTATGGAATCCTCAAACCCCACAGCAATCCCAAACCCCGTGCGCATCCGCCCGGAAGTGCCTGAGGCCGTACCCACAATGATGCCTCTCTTTCTCCTTCCCTGCCTCCCCTTCTTCTTTTCCCTTTCACTCGCCTTCCCCTTTCTGCCCTTCCCCTCCCCTTCCTAGTCTTCTGTGGGCGTTTATGCCACACTCTCCTGCATATTCTACCTTCTTGTTTCTCCCTGGTCATGGGGACTGGGGCCAGAACTCACCAGCCAGAAGATGCCAGATTGTCTGGGTTGTCATTCTAAAAGTAGAAGTGGAAGGGACCTGGGGCGAGCGATCACCTCCTCCAGGAAGCATCATCTCGTCTGGGCAACTGCAATTCCCTTGACACCGGTAATCTCTTCAGAAGGAAAACTTTTGATGGCTGATGACCCAGCAGGTCCACTTCCAACAAAGGACACTCTTTATCTCTTCCTAAGGCTTCATATTTCTTGTAGGAGACAGCCTGGTGTCATTTTTGAAGAGGATTTCTTTTAAGACAACCATATTGCAGTGCGTCATTGTTCTGGCCCCATCGGGTGAGCTCATTTTTACGTGACCCGGAAGCTGCCCTCAGTCAGGGTGGCTCGGAAGGAGCTGTGTTCCCAGGTGGCCGTGAACTCCAGCGAGCTTCCTCAGAGCCCGCCCGACTCTGCCCAGGTAACACAGGCAGGAGGGCGGGATATCTGAGTGCATTAGTAGTAGGTTTTTATTTTCATCCTGATAAAAACGGACATTTTTTAAATGTAAAATAATATTTCATAATTTATAAGAGGCTCGTGTGCTTTTCGTAGTTATCATATTTAGGAAGGTTTTTCTTCCTCTAGAAAATGACAGGCACCACTCTGTCCCCCACCCCCTTCCCTGCCTTTCACTCTATCCATGCCGACTTAACTGAAAGGAGATCTGCAGACCATGTGCTTATCACTGGAAGGTGAAGGAAAGCATGGAGAACCAGGAGAAAGGGCAACTTTGTAGGGGAGGGAGAGAGAAAGGACCACACCTCTGGGTAGCTGTCTATTCCTTCTGGGGAGTAGAGTCGGAGGCTAGGGGTCTTCAGAAAAATTCTGTCTGTGGGGACTTTGGGAGGAATTCTTGGCCCTTATGACATGAAGTATAGGATCATTATTCGGCCATGAGAAAGAAGGAAATCATGCCATTCATGACAACGTGGATGGACTTTGAGGGCATTACACTAAGTGAAATAAGTCAAAGAAAAGTACAGTGTAATATCACATGCGGAATCTAAAAGCGTTGTTTCTCATAGAAACAGAGTAGAAAGGTGGTTACCGGGGGCTGGGGGTGGTGGTGGGAGAATGGGGAGATGTTTGTCAAAGGGGACACGCTTCCAGTTACAAGACAATTTCTGGGGATCTAATCTACCACATGGCAATTATAGTCAATAATACCGTATTAGACACTTGAAAGTTGCAAAGAGAATAAATCTTAAACGTTCTCACCACAAAAAAAGAAATGATTAGTGATGTGACATGACGGAGGTGTCAGCTGACATCGTGGCGGTAATTGTTTTGCAATATATAAGTATATCAAACCAAACCCATTTTCTTTGAATTCCTAAGGACAGTTACACATCCGTTGATATCTGGTTCACAAGAATCTCTGGGAAAATTCAGGATAAGCTGGCCTTCACACTGGACATGGATTCCCACCTCATGTCTCTCGCCTGTAACTTCTTTCCTTGTTTCTCTGGAGGCATGTGCTTTCTTCTTTGAGTGGAGGATGAACTTCTGGGAAGAAGGCATAGTTATAGATGTGGTTTGCTTTTGTGATTCACTATTTTACAGTATCTTGCTTTGATCATAACCTTGTTTTCTGAGATAACCCTTTTAGATCAAATTTACTGTCACATTGTTCAGGAGAACAAAATTGTTACCAAATAACATGCTAAATAACTGATTCAAGTAACATCAAATTCTCACTTGGCTATTAGCCACTGTAGAGGGGAGACGGTGCATTGGAAACTAGATTATGGATCAGAAACTGCTGTGAAGCTTCTAATAAAACAGAGTCCATAGATTGCTTTGAGAGGGCATGGAACTCAAAGCAATCATCAGATTTAGTGAAACCCTTATCAAAACCCCAGCAACATTTTTGCATTATCTGAAAAATCCATTTAAAAAGTCTTACGAAATCTCAAGGGACCTAGAATAGCAAAACCAATCTTGAAAGCAAAGGACAAAGCTGGAGGTTTCATACTCCCTGATTTCGAAACATGTTGCAAAGCTATAGTAATCAGAATACGTGGCATTGACATAACGGCAGACATACAGATCAACGGCATAGAACAGAGAGCCCAGGAACCAACCTTGGTCGAGACTGCGGAATAATCACCAGCAAGGGTGCCAGGCCCCCTCAATAGGAAAAGGACAGGCTTTTCAACGAATGGTGCTGGAAACCTGGATGGCCAACTGTGGAAGTGTCCAGTTGGACCCTGGTCTTACTCCGCATACAAAAATCAATTCAAAAATGGATGGAAGACTTCAACTTAAAACTAAACTATAAAACTCCTAGACGACATCAGGTTTCAAACTAATTTCTTGGATGTGAGAGCAAAAGCACAGGCAACAAAAACAAGATTAGACGAATGGGGCTACATCAAACTTAAAAAGTGATGGGCACGAAAGGACACAATTAATAGAGTGAAAAGGCAAACGATGGAGTGAGAGAAAATATTCACAGATTGTATATCTGATAAGGGCCTAATCTATTAAAAAAAACCAAACAAACCCCAAACCAAAAACAAATAACCTGACTAAAATAGAGGAAAGAGACAAAACAGACATCTCTCCAAAGAAGATGACTGATGACCTGCATGCATATGAAAAGATATGATGCTTAGAGAAATGCAAATTAAAAGCAAAATTAGAGAAATGCAAATTAAAAGCAAAATGAGATATCACCACACATTTATTAGGGTGGTTACACCATAAAAAAACAAAAAACAAAAAACAAAAAACAGAAAATAACAGGCGTTGATAAGGATGTGAAGAAATTTGAACCCTTGTGCCCTGTTGATGGAGAATGTAAATGTGCAGCCACTATGAAAATCAGTATGGCAGTTCCCAAAAATGAAACATAGAATTATCACATTAGATTACATTCCACTTCAGGTATACATAAAATAAATGAAAGCAGGATCTCAAAGAGATTTTTGAGCACTTATGTTCATAGTGACATTATTCACCATAACCAAGAGGTTAAGGCAAACTGAATGTCTACTGACAGATGAATGGACAAAGACATCGATGGTATAGACATGCAATGGAATATTATTTAAGCTTAAAAATGAAGGAAATCTGGTCACATGGATGAATCTTGGACGTTATGCTAGTGTAATAAGTCAGTTACAAAAAGACAAATTCCGTATGATTTCATTTCGATGAAGTGCTTCGAGTCATCAAATTCACAGAGACAAAACGTAGAATGGTGGTTGCTGGGGCCGGAAGAGGGGGGAATGGGAGTCGAGTTGTTATTTAATGGGTAGAGAGTTCTGGTTTAAAAGATAAATAAAGTTGTAGAGATCAGTTGTACAACAATGTGAACATGCTTAACACTACTGAACTATATCTTTACCATCTTAAAAGTGTTTAAGATGGTAAAGATATATGTACTCTGCCCAGACCCCGACTTCAGACCACTGAACCAAAGTCTCTCGGGTAGGAACCCAGTATTGGTGCTTCTGCAAAACTCCCAGCTCACTGACATGTGCGGTGGGGCTGCGAACCACTGGGGGTGGGGAGGGACGGGTCAAGACCGGTCCTGACTCCAAGGAATTTATCCTCTGGAGGGACCGAGCTGGCTGTACACAGAGCACCACAAAGTCAGGCTGTTGCGATAGAGGCCTTAGAGGGTGACCAAGTGTCATGAGAGTCCAGAAGGCAAAGACCTTCTCTGTGGCGTGGGGTAAGTGTTTAGGCGTTTTGCTGGGCTTTGAAGAATCAATAGGGGTTGACAGCCTGCGTGGGAGGGGAGCGCATCTGCAGCCGCGACAGGAGAGAGGTAAAATGCCTGATGCCTGCAGGTGATTAGGGAATGGAGTAGGTAGGTAAAGGGTGTTTGCGGGTGGGGGCCAGAGGTAAGGAAGCACGATTCTGAAGGCAAGCTGATGCCAGCTTGTGGAGGGCCCTGAATGTCATGCTAAGATTAGATATTATTCAGTAGACAATGGGGAGTCATTGCTTTTTTAGCCAGGAAATGAGAAAAGCTAAAACGTCTGGATGATTTAAAGTCCAGAGTGATCAGAGAGAGCCGTGTTTGAAGGAGACATATTTTAGTCTTCCTGAAATGGCACACACCAACCAATACTCTTTTTGAACTGCCTGTTCACATTTTATGCAGGTTTTCATCACACGTTATTTCATTTCCCCTGCCTGGTCCAGCGCCCTCTGTTTCCTCTGGCTCGCGGTGCTCCCTAGGCCCCAGTCCGCCCAGTTGAGTACCTACGAGTCCCTCCATGCTGGTTCTCATCCAACGGGCCCAGTCCCTTTCCTAAACGAAAACAGCCTGCCTCCAAACAGCTCTCTCAAGGCAGCAGCAGTTCATGTTTGAAAGATTAGTGCTGACCGTCCTTCCTGCAAAAACCATTCTGTGAGCACGATCCCTGCTTGGCAGCCGGTGTGAACGCTCTGACCCACTTGGGCGGGACCGCTGGGGCCGGTGGGAACGGCACGCAGCGGCTCGTCAGGTCGCCTCTTTCACGAGTGTCTGCTTTCTTCCCCTCGGAAAGCCAAGACAATTGTATTTTGCGGAACATTTCCAAATCCCTTCCCGGACCCTGGCATTTCGAAACAACTAACCTGCTTTGTTTGAGAAACGCATTTAAATAAATTAATGAAACCGCTGCTCTGAATGAATGCTTTCAGGCTGCTTACAGAGAAATTTTGAAAGGGCAATATTATCAGTGACAAAAACCGCAGCATCTGAGCAATTTGATATCCAGAAAGCTGAGGGAGGCGGCAGAACATAATGACAGAGTTTTACCTATAGCAAAACCATTAAAGGTCACCTACCAGAAGGATAGCTGAAATAGAATTTGTTTTCAAATTATAAGATTAAAGAACGTTCCTGGAAGAAAGTATTATTATTATACAGTGTCAAATGAAAGAGCGAGATTAAAATTGTTGGATGATGCAATCACAGCTGAGACGAATTCTGCTTTCCCCGAGGTCTGCACACCGAGGTCTGCACACCCCGCGGTCGGTGGCTCCGCGTCGGTGGGCGGGGCGGCCTGAGGAAATGAGCACGTGCTCCTCTCTCCGGGCAGATCCTGCCCCCACTGCGAGTTCTTTCCCCCTTCGGCCTTCCTGAAAACACACTCGCCCACCCGGGAAACCACGCGGAAGAGTGGAGGGTTTCTTTGTTAATGGTGCCTGCTGGGGAGGGCGCCATTAAAAATTCTTTAAAATGAAAGGGGCAATTTTGAGTTTCCAAGTCATTAGGCAGGTTTATGACTGGTACGTTTGCACAGGAGCTCATGGGTCTCTCCACACAGCCATTTTCGCTGAAAACTGGCTCATCTCACACATGGCTTTTGCTCGATCTCCCTCCCAAGCCCAGGACTCGTCTGGCGTAGGCTGAGGCTGCCTTTGGGAGACACATGGGGAGAGCTCACCCGGCCTTCTCCGCAGCACTTAAAATGCTATAGCACATGAATACGGGTGTGCAGGACTCTGCAATGAGCGAGTTAAATACGAACCTCCTCTGTTACTCCTGTCAATTCTAGAACGTGTATCATGCACGAGCCCTTCGCAAATATTTGCTAAGAATCAACCTACACAACTAGAGAAGGAAATGATGCAGGCGCTTTCTGCATTTTGAAAATATTGAAATACACTCTTTGAAAACAAACTTTCTTTTCATGTAGGACTTTCTGTAGTGGACACAATTAGTTCGAACTTGACGCAGAGTGGCAGGAGCTAGGGCGATGATGCAGTTTGACCATTTGCGACGCAATAAATAATGATGTGTCATTTCGAGCACGCAAAAATGGAAAGCTTCTGAATATGTTGTCAAAGTGATCACCCAGTGTATTCTTACTGAAAACGCTCGCTCTGGACCGAAATGCCTACTCAGTGGTCATTGAGTGTCCTCTGTGCTGTTTCGCTGTCCTATCCTGTCCCTTGCTCCCCTGTGCCCTTCTCAAATGAAGTTCACCCATGCCGTCTCCCACCACAGTGCCTTTGTGGTGGGTGGGGGAGTATGGATGGTTGTAGAGCTGAGACCGAAGTCACGTTGTGTGGAGGCCAGAAGCTGTCTGGCACATCCCGACCCCAGAATGGCTGGTTGTCTTGCTTTCCCTCGTGCTCTCTTGGCTGGAAAAACCACAGCACTAGCGACAGCGCGGCAGAGCTTCTGGGTACCCCTGCCGAGGGAACGATGTGGCAAAGTCTGTTTCTCACCCCAGTCATTGGGGCAAGAGCTACTGCTGTTTAGGAACAGAATGACGAGTCCAAAAACAGGCCGAAGCTTCTATAGGCATTTGGTAGTCGATGCCTTACAAATCAGTGGGGAAGTGTGATTTGGGATTGGGATAAAAAGAGGTTTTTCCATATGAAAATAAAAATAAACTGTATTTCTGTCTTTTATACACAAAATAAATTTCAGGTAGATTAAAGACTAAATGTGTAAAGCCTGGCTAACACACTTAGAAGAAATGTATATGTCCATCTCAGTGGACTTTTGGGTAAGAAAAAGATTGCTTAGGCAAAATTTTACTTACACAAGTTATAAAGGGAAATAGTGCTATACCTGACTCAAAATTTATAACTCAAAATATTGCCACTCATGACCAAAAATGACATGGATATTCTAAATGGGATGACAGTCTAGGAAAAGATGTTTGCAGCACATGTAACTGACAATCTAGAGTATATAAAAAAAATTATGGAAGTCACTAAGTAAAAGATGAACAACCTAATGTGGGCAAAGAATGAAACTGGGCAATGCATAAAAGAGAAAACATAAATGGAAAAAGATAAACAATCCTGCTAGCGACCGCGATCGTCAGCCAAGGTGATCACCGCCAGGCCTTTCCCCTGTAAAGATGCGCTTCGCTTTGAAATCAGTAAATATTTTGAGTGGAGGTGTGTCGAAGCTATCACATGCCTCATCAAACTTTTATGCACTAGTTTTAGTACCCATTGATATTTCAGTGGATGAATTAATGCTACGCTGGTTGTTATCTGGTAATTTCCACACTCCATCATTCTTCCTATGTTTATCAGTTGGCATTCCACTGTAGTGAAAAACGTTCTCTTTTCTCCATTTATTTACCCATATCAGGATGGACTCATGAATTTCTACTTTATTTATTGAGTTATAATCTGTTACTGTATTTATTTCGATACTTAAATCGGCCCAGCTTTGGGCAGAAGGGGCTCCTTTGAACTGGCTTCCGTGTCCTTTTGATATTCTCCCATTATTCATTGAGCATCTCCTTACTTTCCGACACGGAAAGATGCTTCGGTCTCGTTTTGTACTTTCTCTTCCGCAGCCCTGTTCCTCGGAGGAGTCCTGGTTTCTCTTAGTGGAGGGCGATGTTCAGATACTAGGATCTCAGTGCTCGGCGTGCCCATCGTTAGCGGGCGTCACCGCCGCCCGGGCCTCAGTGGACGGAGCTAGGGAGTGTGTGCGTGGATATACACACAAGCACTCATTTCTGTAGCTCTCCGTATGATTCAGTGCACCCGTATATGGAAAACCACGCATTCATACCTTAAACTCCATTTACATGCGACACTTCTGGGTTAATTTTAGTTTTTTTTTTTATTTCCTTCCATATTTGTAATTTCTTTTCCCAACGGCGAGAAGGCTCTTCCTCCCGTGATCCTCCAAATACTTACTTCTTTAAAAAATTCCACCAGTCATCATTCCCCGCTCCCCATCCCCCACTGCAGAGGCCCTGCCTTTCTTGAGCTTCCGCCCTCCCTGCCGCATTGCCACCGATGCCACGCCCCTGCCTCAGCGCCCTTCTCTCCCGCGTCTCCCACATTCCATGCTGAACACGTTTCTCACCCAAGCAGGCTTCGATCCGCCTGGCCAGATTCCTTCCTCATCCCGTTTGGGCTCTGACACCAGATGCCAGGCGGCCGTTACCGCCCCCGCCCCTGCTCCTCACCCTGCTGGTCTCTGACACCCTGACACCCAGCGCTGGGCCGCCACTGCCACTTTCCCCCTTCTGGGGTACCCTCCTTACCCTGCTTAGACTCCAACGTTGGGCGGCATCCACCTCGCCCCCCAGCCACTTCCCTGTTCCAACACCTCCTCTCTCCACTAGGTCTTCGCTATCTCAAGTTAGACCATTCACTCTGCCCCACCCCCATTCCCCTTGCTTGGCCCGGCTTAGATTCTCTATTTTTGAAACAAGCTCTTTGAATGATTCTTACGAGCAAGCCCAGCAGTGAATTCACACTGGCACGTTGGGGTCCACTTGACGGTTCAACCTCTTACCCATCGCCATGATTTTCTGCATCTAAAGTGTTTTTGCTGTCTTTTCCCATACTCTTTTAGGAAAGGAAGCTCACCCAGTTCTCTTACTGGCAAGGTCTTTTAGATCTGGAGTTTCCTTCTTATTTCCACTCATTTTTTGGTCTGCTCACTTTAGGCAAAGAACGAATTGGAATATATCAAGATTATCATATTGCTCTCTAAATCTCCTTTATAGTCCCCAAATTTCTAAGTTCATCAACATTTTCTTATGTATCACAGTTTTTATATTCTTTACTACTTTGTTTACCTTTGTTGGGAATGTTTTAGGTTACTAGTATTCTTAAAATTTAGCTATTAGTATAGTGACCTCACCTCCTTTTACTTGAAATAGATACCTTTATTAAGTCAGCCCATGACTCATCCAGTTCTTCAGTGCATACATCAAATGGACATTTCACATTGAGCTAGCTATTCTCTAAAACTCTTAGGACTATTCTTCTTAAACCTAGTCATTTATAAAAGAGAAAAGAAATTCTCATAATATTCAAAGTGATTTGGTCCACATGTTGAAACAGGGTTGCAGGGGAAATATTTTAAATTACTGGCTTATTTTTAAGATATTCTAAAATTTTTACCAAAAAATATCATATACTTATAATGATATTTCTTAGCAATTTATTGTGGAATTCTTAAAACAAACAAGTTTTTCTTTTCTTTTTTTTGTGATTCTAATCCTTTTATTATATCTCTAGCAATGGGAAATTCTATATACCACAACCAAGCTTTTCAAAGTTCCCTTAATTATAGATTTATTGTCACCCACTTTCCACACATATGCATTCAGAGGGGACTCTCTGTGTTGACTTACACTGGATTCATTATTTAGAAATAAATGACTCAGTTAAAATACGTTCTTAAGCAGAAGTTCAACATATAAAACATATAAAAGTGAACCTACCCTTCTTGTAATTCCATCTCCGCTTTTTTTTTCTCATCTCCTGAAGGGTTTCCTGGGGCCGCCATGGAATATAGAGAATGCACTAGATGGATTATCGAGGAGCTTCAAAATATATTGAACAGTCATTTTGCCACAAATAGCTGTTCTGAAAGTGCAGCTTCCATTCCGAGCCTAATAGGTCCCCTGTCTGAGTGCTAGAAAATGTATTTATTAAACTCTAAGCCCAGCTACTGTCAGGATGAATCGGTTGTTCCTTAGTAGGGAGGCGATGATTGAAATAAGTCACTTAGGGATGTTATAGAGACGGATTATTCACCCATTCATCTGACATTCATCCGTCTGTCCTTCTGTCCATCATTCTGTCCGTCCATCTGTCCGTCCGTCCACCCACACATCCATCCATCCAAATTGTTATAAAGAGTCAAGATCCCTACCTGGTTGTAGAACAAATGTATGAATTTTTGAAAGGAGTGTCCTTAGCCAGGTCCATTGGTTTATGATTCCCAAGTGTCTCATGGATGATGGATATCATCACATTTTACATGCTCTCCTGTCATAATGCCAGGATAGGCTTTCATGGGTGTCCTTTGCTTTGGGTGAGGGACAGGATATTCCCTAGTTTTCCTGGGGGCTGCTGTCTCCCTTGGACTTGTATATTCAGGCAGGCTCTCTGGCTCAAAGGTCAAGTCTACTCTGATTCGCATCACTTTCTTTTCAGTCTTAGAAACACAGTCATCTTCACCATGATTATACATATTCTAGTGGATATTCATGTCAAGTTTTTGTAACAGGGAGTCGAAAAACGAGAGGAAACTAGAAATTATTAAGCAACCGCCGGGCATTAGACAGTGCAGTTAGCGATGCTGTATTCCGTGCTTCTCCGGGGGTTGGTGCTTGCTCGTCGCTCAGCCTGAGCTTCCGTGTCATCCGTGGCCACTGGACCAAAGTAGGTCTCTTTCCTGTTCTTCTCTAAATCTTAATCTGATGTTTTCCTTTGTAATTTTATAATGATCTGTTCATATTTTCTTATTCCAGTAGAATACGTTATTCGAAGGCAGTGGTTATGCCTGTTGGATAATTTACTTGTGAGTTTATTCGGCTATGAAAAATAGTGTGCCGTTAGGACCTCCCTCTTAGGGTTATTGGAGGTCTGAAATGAGTTAATAATGTAAAATTGTTGCATCTGTGTCTGACAATAAATGATTACTCCTACTTCTGCAATTTCTACAACTGCAATAACAGTTGCTATTATTATTACTATGACTATTACTAAAATTTATTTAGAGTATGTCCTCACAGAGAATGGATGCTCAATAACATTTTTTTTTTTTTGAATGAATGAATACCTGATTCTCAGAGCCATTGTATGAAGTCAGATTATGAGGAAAATTAGACTCCGAGAGGAGACTATCTTACGTAGGGCGGCCCAGTTTTGAAGCGTGGGACTGGGACCCAGCCCTATCTGCCCCAACGTGAGTGCAATTTCCACTACAGCCACACCTCACCCCTGCAGGCAGCAGGGTTTCATTATTCTATTACATCCTCCATAAAAATCCTGCAATTTTAAAATCTGTAAGAAAAAAAAAAAACATCTTTAGGGATTCTGGTCAAGAGGATAGTTGAGGGGTCCTGGCCTTGTTAAAAAGGTAACTTGTGCCTGCTCCCCCCAACCCCTCCACTCAGCCCAAGATGCCCCGATAGTGTCCTCTTTCCTAGGAGGGCCCAAGGGACTTAAAAAGTGTGAAAACAGAGTCGGAGCTGGAGTCTGAAGCGGAGTCCCCATGCCTCAGGCCGCCCAGGAGCACATTTCCCTGTCCCGCCAGCTCCCTGAGCCGGGCCTGCGCCTCAGCCTCCCTGGGGCAGGCACTGCCTCATCTGACAGGCCGTAATTTGGGTCATTACACTCTCCCATGGGCACTGATGATATTTTTTCTTTTCTAGACATGACTGACTGCTGTGCAGTTGCCTCCTGGGAAGGAGAGCTGATTACTTCTTCTCCTGGGCTTCTGGCTGCCCTGGGCAGCGCTGGTGGTGGCAGAAGGGAGCTCCGGAGGGCCCCTTTTTAGTCGTGTTTCCCGTTGGGTGGTGCTTGTCTTGGCAGCGGGGCTCCACACGGCGGAAGGGGAATCTAGAAGGGCTGCGCCTGGAGCACCGTGGCTCGGGAATAGTGTGGAAATTGTCCAGGGGCACAGGGAAAGCGACCTCGCTCACACAGAGCCCCGCATCGTGCCCACTTCGATGCGTTGCGTTAACAAGTTTTGGGGGGAAGCTCAAGCTCAGAAAAGCACCCGCATTAGTGAGAATTATCACACTCACCTGGCTTTAGTTCGTTCCCTTCAAGAAATGTGTTTAGATGAAACCTGGAGAGAGAGAAACCGAGTCCTCCGGGGAGGAGCCTTCCCGGGCGGAGCCGCCCTGTCCGTCCTGTGTGTGGCACAGGGTCACGGAAGGGAAGGCACGACGGTGACGATACACGTAATGCTGGCTTTGCCTTAGAATGCTGTCTAGATTGTCAGCTTTACCCAGAGCAGCACTTAGAGGGATGGCGAGGTGTGATGGATTGAACACACTGACCCTGGGGACAGATAAAATGGGATCAGGTCGTGTTCTGCCACTTACTCCCTTAGAAGTGTTGGCAAGAGGTCCTACTGCTTTAAACGATTTCCTTATTTGTCAAATGAGGGAATTGGATTCTTGGGGTCCTTCACATAGTATTTTATGACTCTGAGAAGTAGCTATATTTCTATAAAACTGTGAGACCGGGTGCCGGGCTGGCCGTGGCGGAAACATCTTCTGGGCCCAGGAGCCCAGAGCTGCAGGTGACTCTGGGTCCTAACAGCATTCACTTCCAGCTCCTTACTCAAGGATTGTGACTTTGTAAAATTCATGTTTGTTAAGTGGAGCACAGGGTGCCGGACAGTCCATCCAAGTTCAATAACAGACCATGGGAGAAATTTCCATAGAGAAGTTTATTACTCACAGGTCCTGAAGGAAGTACCCGTCATTGCCTTGAGGGGCTACATGAGGAGGTCAAGGCAGAATGCAGGCAGAGAAGGAGGACCTGGTGCTCATGCCTTTCTTCGTGTCTGTGGGTGGAGTGTTTTGGGGTTCCCAGGCTAGGGCCAGATCAGTCAATTCAAATCAAAAGATCAGGGTTTTGGTCAACCCCATAGGGCGTTATTTAAGGGGTGCATAAACCAAACCAGCCTTGGGAGGCAGGGTGGACTGTTGACCACAAGGGCTGCTGGGCATGTCCTCCTGTTGGGAACTTACGTTTGCTCGAGACTCCGCGCTGCTGTCTAGGCTTGTGCTTGCATGAGGGGGGCAGTGTCAGCTTCGGGTCCCTGCAGGCTGCTTGGCCACACAAACTGGGTGCCGAGCGAGGCAGCCATCCCGCGGCGTAGCTCAGCTCAGCTCCCAGCACCACGGTGCCGGCTCTGGGAGCGAGGCCTCCGTAAGCCCCGGGGACTGAGCCATCTGCCAAACGCCGACGCTGGTCTCCTCTATCTCTTTCTCTCTCCCTTTTGTAAACCCACTTTTCAAACTGCCAGCAAGTTGGCTTTTACCAGTTCTTTAATGAGTTTTTTGTTCGAATTACTTTAATGTAGGAGTGATCAATTGATTTCCCCCCTAAATTAATTCTCTTGCAAGCGAGAAAGGGAATGAGAGCGGCTTGGGTTCCTAGTTAAACCCACTTCCCCCAGTGAGAGTGCCTAACAGGGGACGTTAGACTCTGGAATTACCCCCGAGTGATCAGCTTTTTTTTTTTTTTTTTTTTCTCGCAACTATCCAGTGCTTAAAATGAATCCTGTCAACAGAAGCTATATTATTTTTTTGAAATATGATCTCCGAATTCTCTGTTTTATTAGCTCAGGTCCCAGTGTGTGTGTGTGAGAGAGGAAAGAACATCACGGTCATTTAAATTCCTGTTAAGCTGACAAACACATCCCAACTCTGAGGAAATGCCGGTGACGTGGGGGACGCTTTCTGGCTTTTACGCGGGGAGGTGAGAGTGGAGAGCTCTGTGGCAATGTTGCAGTGGGGACAGAGTCGTAATCCCTGGGGTTCCTTAGCAGGGCCACAGATGATTGAGCGTCAGCTCAGTGCTGCCCAGGTGCTGCCGGCCACAAGTCAGAGACAGAGGAGAATACTCCGTTCACAGCAGCACGAGTTGAAGTAAGCCGGCGTTATTCACAGGGGCCACGTTGCGCTCCGCTTCTGCACCAAGCCGCCCAGCTGGCCCTGAGGAATCTGTTGTGGGCCTGCACCTGAGCATCTACCTCTCGAAGACCACTTCCGAGTTCAGGAACCCCACTGACAGTGTCACTGGCATACGGTTTGCCGACCACTTGAAATGCTGAGAAACTCGCCGCTTTCTTAGGAGGAGAGGTTCCGCCTTTCAGCACTGTAGCTCCAGACATCAGGGAGCCACACGTTATTAGGAAGAGCTGAGAGCCGCCTCCCTGTACCTCCAAGTCATGCCCTTCGGCAACATACACAGGTCTCCATGGCTACTCTGTAGAGAACTGAGTAGAGCACCCTCGATCCACCCCAGCCCCAGGTATTCCCTTCTCGGGGTTGCTCATCAAAGTCTTGGTTTCAAATCTTTCACCATCCTGGGGATCCTTCCCCGAGTAAGCTCTGTTTGTATACTTAGATTTCCTATAAGCATGTCACATTTCTGTCCCTAAAGTATTTCTGTCCCTAACCAAAAGGTGACTGTATCCAGGGTCACCCTAAAGAGGGTCTTCTGTTCATGGAAATGTGAAGTAAAGAGGAAGTCTGGACTTTGTTGTAGGTGCTTGGCCTGGCTTACGGGTCAGAGCATGAGACCCAACGCCCCAGGAAAGAGAAGCCACTTTGGGCCTCTGGTGGTCACACACACACCTTGGGACACCCTGAACTCAATCTATTCTCCTCTTCCATCCTCCATTTAGTAGGTTTCTACAATCTTCCATTACAGAAGTTAGATGTGCTCCCTCCAACAATTATGGTTAACTCTTGGAAGAAAGGAATTTACCTCGTCTAGCCCTTACTTTGTCCCTTGCAGAACAACCAGCCAGAGCCTTTCATAACCAAGGGCTGGTACTAACACACCTGGTTGGGCTGTCAGGCTAGTCTTGAGTCCGTGGGCAATTGGCGAGAAGCATGCTGATGGGCACTTAGTCCCTCCTCACTGCTGGTGTAAGTAGTTTTCTGGATAGAGATTTGGGAGCTTGGGAGTCTTCAGTATTTATGCATCACCTCTGCTATTGCCTGGAGGGTATAGAAGGCAAACTGAGGTGAAGAGCTGCTGGGAGGAGACCTCTGGATCAGAGATTGGGATCAACCCAGAGTCTGGTCTCAGCCACAAATCATCTGTGAGCTTTGGACAAGTCCTCTGACCTCTATGCCTCAGTTTTCTCATCGTGACATAAGAATGGAGCCTAAAGTCTCTTTCTGTTGTGGTAATCTGATTGCAGAATTTCCTCTTAGAGAAGTTTTATACCTGTTGGACCTCCTACTGCCAGGAGCTAATCTCCTGGGAGATGGGTCTTATTTTCATCCAGTCACAGGAGAGCGTTAGAAAATTACTTATTGTGAACATTGGATTGTATCACTCAGAGCCAGCACCTTTCATTACTTGAAGAATTCATTCCTTCAAGTGTTGGAGGTTCACTGGTGTATAGCCCCAGCCATTAGCTCACTCCAGGCATTGCCCTTGGCTGAAAAGAGCCCCCTTTAATTCCCTCCCCTCCAGGTTACTGCTTTCTTCCTCAGAGGCAGGCTTCATCTAATGTCTTCATCCAAAGTCTGGATAAACTAGCTAAAGAAGTGCAGAGAGATGACAAAAATTACAACCAAATCTAGGAAGATTATAGATCCATAGCGTGCATGTATGTGGGAGTGTCATCTGAAGGTGCTGAATCAAGGAGGATAGAGCGTAAAGTCGAATATGGGAGAACTTATATAGATGCATTCTTCTGTGATACAGGATTTGGCAACCCCCAGGAGATGGTGCTAACATGTTGTTAGAATGGTTCTGGGAAGCATGGAGAAAGTGATGCCTCGAATCAAGGAAGGTAAAAATGCCAGAAGTGCTATGGCAGATGGTGGATCAAAAGTCTTGGAAAAATGAGCATGCTAGAATATGATGTACCATGTAACTCACCAGCTGGTTATATTTAGTGGGAGGACCCAGAGGATGCTCCATTTCTCAAAGCAATAAGAGATGTACTAGAGAGAAGGGCACCGGAACTCCATGGTAGCTCTCTCCAAAGACCATGGCTGACAGTTGGAGCATTTAGAGAATTAGGTTCACTAATAGCAATGGGATGATAAGATCCCCGAATAAGAGAGGCCAGGTCGTGATGCTCCATGCTCAGAAAGGAAACAGGTAAAACTATGGTAATGAGGACAGATCGGAGTGGCAAATAACTGCTGTGTTCCCAAAGGTAGATTCCATGGGTCTGTACCTGTTTCTGGACTAACCTAAGGAGAAGTGATGCTAATTGTGTACATTTTAGAAAATTGATCAAACCAAGTCTGTCTTGGATAGTCTAGATTAGAGGTCAGCAAACTTTATATGTAAAGATTCAGATAGTAAATATTTATGCTTCACAGGCCACACGGTCTCTGTTGCCAATACTCCACTCTGCTGTTGTAGGACGAAAGCTGCCATAGATAAGATTTAAATGCATGAGGCTGTCTGTGTTCTAATAAAACTTTATTTATAAAAACAGGTCAGATTTGCCCTATAGGCCTTATTAAGTCAATCCCTGACCTAAATAATACACAGAGCCTACAAAACGAGACACCCACTGGTCCTCATTGGGCAGGAATTAAAAATATGCTGCACTGTGCCACTGGATCACAGACTGGCCAGTTAGGCACCCTATCCATTTGTTAGTTTTCCCAAACAACAAATATATTTTGGACATGTTCTGTGTATGGATAGGTATACACGGATAAACCAAACACGATCCATATCTTTTAGGGGCTAACATGGAAATGGAAGTTAAGTCATGGCGGTGCAGCTCTTTGAGCATCACGAAGGCTCCGTGAGGGCCAGACCCAGCGGAATGGGTGACAGAGTCTTCTTCCAGATGCTTTGAAACACAGAGAGCAGGGACAGCATGCCTGGAGGGTAGGCGGCAAGGGGATGTGGGATGAAGACCCAGCTGGAGGGTTAAGCAGGGGCCAGAACCTCTATTCCGAGCGTGGTGGGAACAGTCGCAGGGTTTTAATCAGAGGAGGAGCATGGTGAGGTGTGCGTTTCACAAAGGTCGCGTCGAAAGCATATTGCCTGATAATTGGGTGTATGGGGCCGGCAACAAAAAACCATGGTGCTTGTCCTCTTTCAATATTACACACGGTCTCCTTTTATTTTATTTTTTAGTTCTCGACTAGATTTTTAAAAAAATTTTAAATACTTTCAAGTATACAGTACATCGATTAGACATTGATGTAGTTTATAAAACGATCCCCCTAAACGTTCCTTCTCCCCTCTGGTTTTCTACCTAGCCAATGTATTAATGCTGACTGGATTCCCTATGCCGTGCTCCCCATCTCCATGACCATCTATCAATTACTAAACTGTACTTCTTTAACCCTTCACCCTGTTCTCCCAGCCCCCCCCAACCCCCCTTCCCTCTGTCCATCACCAAATTGTCCACTATATTTGTGAGTCTGTTTTTAATTAGTTTGTTTTTTTGTTTGTTAGATTCTGCATATAAGTGAAATCATATGGTCTTTATCTTTCTCATTCTGACTTATTTCACCCAGCATAATAACCTCTAGGTCTATCCGTGCCATTGCAAATGGTAGGATTTCATTTTTTTAATGGCTGAGTACTATTCCATCATCTATGTGAACCATAACTTCTTTATCCAGTCTCTGTTGATGGTCATTTAGGTTGCCTCCATATCTCAGCTATCACACAGTCTACTTTTAAATTAAGTTTATTGTTTCCTTCTGTCTAACCTGGCTACAGTATAATCACCAAAAAGTAGAGATTCATCTTTCTTCCTTATTTCTGCTTTCCAAGTGCCTAGGCTAGTACTAGACACAGGGTAGGTGTTTAATGTGTATTTGTTGAATGAATAAATGAATGAATCAAAGTTTCCCTTCTTGTGAAACAGAAGATGGTAGTGTGATCTTAGTTTTAGTTTTGTCAAAAAGCTGGAAGCAGCAAATGTCTTTAGCAAATCGATTCGCAACTATTTGGGCTTCAAGACAGGCTGTAGAAGATTTAAAATGATGTCTATTGGCACATGCTAAGATTCCAACTGAGAAATATTACCAGTTATCCAGAGGGAAACTCCCAAGAGCGATCTGTAAAGGAAGAACTTTGGGCTGGGAGTCCGAACGTCTGTATTTTTATCCTCACTCTGTCACTTACTCGTGTGAATTTGGCCAGGCCACTTCCCACTCTGTGGCCCTATCGGGTGAGAGTGACTCTTATTTATCTCAGTGTAGCTCAGAGAGTCTGGCTCGTAGTAGGTGCTCAGCAAATCAGTGTTGAATGACAGCTCTACCAGGAGTTAGGTGTGAACTCCTTATGGCTCACAGAACTGAAAAGGGGTGGCTCAGAGGATGGAAGATAAAGTACACAGGGTGAACTCTCGCCTTTCGTTTTAATGACACAATACTGTGGCCAGGTATCCCCAGCCCCTTCCCATCTAATCATTTTTTTTTTTTTTCTGGCTCTGGTGGAAGTTTTAGATATGCAGATTATTATTGTAGAAAAATTTAGGTCTAGCTCAGTGCTCCGCCTATGCGCCTGAGCCCTCCTGGAAATGCAGAAGGGGACCCAGAAGTCCTGGTGTTAAGGCAGCTCCTGAGATCTGGTGCTCTCCCTGCAGAAGGTTGGCTTTCCATGTGACCCTCCTGGGCAGGCCAGTGTTCCCCAGACGCCGATGCGCTCAGACCTTTGGAACACTCCGGCCTTACTGCGCTTAAGAAGCCCTGCTGGGAAGCCGATCACTGCCTCACAGCAGCTACTCCAGTCCCTCTCTTCAAAGCTTTCCCCTGCTTAATGTTCCTCCATCTGCTTGCTTCTCTGTCTTGGAACAATGCTTTCTATGCACACTTTGCAGTGAAGACAACTTAGAAAGCCCACAGAGGGAGATGCTAACTGTCTCAGAAAAGAAGGAACCGAGCAGGCCAGAATCCAAAGTCATTTCTAAACTGGTTGTGACAGAAAAGGAAATGAACTTTTCTGCTTTTCTTATGTCTGTCCCTTGGTTGTGTTCGACCGCAGCACAGTCGGCTGGCACAAAGTCTTGAGCCTCACTTCGAGCAGCCATGAGTGAGGAACCACCACCTCCCTTTTTTAATTAGTCATGGTGGCCTGGAGCAGAAACATGGGCCAGGGGAGTGAGGTTTAAAAGTAGGGAGAGTGCGAGCTTAGTAATACCACGAGCACGGGGTCTTGTGTTTATGATCATTCCTCAAGCACCTGCCATGTGTCAGGTTCTAGGCACTGAGGACATAAAGCTCGTTTATAAAAAATCTCTGCCCTGAAGGACCTCATGGTGTCCGCGGGGAAAGGGAAGGGCAAACCATCGTGAGTCAGTATGACACAGGTGTGCTTCGTGGAAGCCCTCACCAGGTGCCGTGAAAGCTCCAGCTCCGTGTGTGTGGTTCTTAGCCCGAGTCAAACTTTCATGCCATATCTGGCAAGGTGGTGGAGTGGGTACTGCAGGAATCTGTCGGAAGAGTGAGGACCCTCCTGGAAGAGCTCATGCTGAGAGCAGGTTGAGCACAAAGGGCATGATCAGGTCTGTCCTCGTAGGAGAACCTCAGTCTTGGAGAGGAGGGTAATTATGACTACAGTCTGGTGTCTGTCACTAAGGAGCGAGTGAAGGAAGGAAGTACAGCTGGACTAGATGCTGCACTTAAGTGTGCCCAAGTCAGCGGGGTGTAGACAGCACGGCTGGGAGGCTACCTAGTGGGTGGAATTCTCAAGCCAACTCTTAATGGCGTTCAAGAGCTCACTGAATGCATCTCTTTCCAGCGATATCACCGTGGTGGCTTAGGAATGGCCGTGGTGGGAGTATTCACACCATGGAAACTGCCGAGTAAATCAGGGACATTTCACCCCCTGGAGAGCTGGTTATTAAACATTTATCAGCACAGCACTAGCCAACAAGGTGAAAGAGAAGATCATATCTCGCAAGCATCCCCTGACCACAGGACAGCTGGGCATGGTGAAGTTCAAATACAAGATTTCTGAAAATGTGTACTGCAAAACACAAGCCTTGCACACGTTATGCTCCTCTTGGAGTTATACTGGTTACTAGCATGTTCAAGGATCTGAAGGATTTTAAAGAAGCATGCTTAATTGTGTTTAATTTAGAGCAGTGCTTCTCAGGCTCTAATGTATATAAGATTCACAAGGGGATTTTGTTAAAATTCCAGTTGGTGGTGGGCCCAGTTTCTGCATTTTTAAGAAGCTACCGAGTACCCACTGATACTACTGGTCTAAGGACCCCACTATGAGAAACAATAGTTCAGAACCCCTCAACTTATTTAATCATGGAGATTAGCATTAAAAAAGACAATCTATGGAGCACATGTGGTATTCTGCAGAGCTCCGGTCCTGGGAGTACATCTGGGAGACCTTGCTCAAATACAGAATACAGCAGTGGTGGCAGGTGCGTCTCGGGGACGGGCGAACGAGTCTTAGTGGAGATCGCCGTGTCTTCAGAGCAGGATGGAGCCTGTGGGGTCCACAGGAGCAAGAGATGTTCCTGGGGAGACCATGATTTTTAGGGGACAAGCAGTGGAGGTTGATGGAAAACATTGCCCAAGACATAGGTGGAGATGGGACCCACGGGGGCACACTTATCCAGGAGTGCGTGTGAGGCACTGCGTGGGGCAGGTTGGGAAGGCTTGGTGGGGCTTAGTATGAGGTCACAAAATATTAGACATTGCTCTATCGGATGTTGCTATGACTATCACCCACAGGCTGGTGAACACTGGCCCAAGTGGATTAACCTCTCTCAGAAGGAGTTTGGGGCAGTTTCTCAGAAGAGGGGACAAGTTCTGTCTTGAAAGGTGAATAGAAATCCATTAATCAAAGGTGGGGTGTGGAGCTAGATAAGAGAAGGCCCAGAAGGATGGTGTGTCCAGTACAGAGAGCGCATTTAAAGGATCAGAGAAGGCAAGGGCCTGCAGGACGCTGGTCCAGCCGGGGTGGGGCTAGGGTTTGGCACAAGCTCTTTCTTCTGCCTAGCGCTTGGCTCATGTGGAAGACGAGGCACATGTTGTCTGGAGTGCAGGGGGTGCCTCACATTCTTCTGAAGGCCTGGCATCAGGCCCGGGAAAAGAAGGGAGCAGTCGGATGGGGTGGGAAGTGCGCCCGGGAAGGGAGTAGGAGGAACACTAGGTTCCTAAGGAAGTAACCTTCTCCAAGGAGTCACCTGAAGAATCAGGGAGCCAAATTATATTTACTGCTTTGATAACTTAGTTTGGTCTTATTGGTATAGATAAAATTATATTTCAAATGAGACTCACTAACATAATAAAACTGGAGACAGTAGAGAGGCTTCCAGTGGTTTCGCATGGAGTACTTATACTTCTGGCCTGACAAGCCGGAGGCACTAGCAGAGAACAGCCCGAGCCATGTCTGGGATGGATGGGGCGGGGGAAGGAGAACCTGGGAGGGGGCAAGCGCCCACTGCAGCTCTGCACATTGTTTCCCAGGCTCAGGGCAGCCCCCTCGGGGCAAGCGCCTTCCCCCCCCTTCCTGGAGGCTGTGACCCCACCCGCATTACATTTTGTTTTATGTATGTCTGTCTGCTTATCTCTCCTGCCAACTGCTGAGCTCACCAAGAAAAGGAGGCCTTTTTTTAAAAAATAAATAATACCACTAATATTTATGAGCACCTGTTATGAGTCCCATGATTTCAAAAATGTCATTTTCTTCACCTTTAAGTCAACCTCACAAAATTAAGTGTGACTGTCCCGTACTTACTGGAGAAGTAACCAGGTTGCAGAAAGAATAGGAGACTTGCGAAAGTCCTGCAGAGAGAGCCACCTGACTCCCAGCCCAGTGCTCTGTCCTTCCCTGACCCCACCTCATGCTCCACCCAGACACCTGGTTGACCTCGTAAGAGACGCCTTGGTTAAGTCTGTTCATCCTTCATTCAGAAATCGCTTGTTTCAGAATATTATCAATGAAATGTTGAGAAAAAAGATATTTCAAACTAAATGGCGTTTATAGTTTTTTTTTTGCCAGTTAAATGCAGTGTTTACAATTACAACTTGTTCTTTCAGCAATGATTGCACCGCAGTTACAGTGGTGAACAAAACAGACATGTCTGTGCCCAGAGTCCGAGGGCATCGAGGGCCACATCACGGGCCTCGGGCATTGCGTGCGACGTCTGTCTCCATTTCGAAGTCTCACCCACAGTTTATCATTTGCCTCTCTGCCCATGTGAAATACGTCCGTGCTCCAGCCTTCTAAATCTAACTAAGCATCAGCACGCAGGTGACGCTTGAATTTGCCCTTTCACCTCTGGTCAGTTTCACCTGACCTCTGTATCTTCATCAACGTGAGGTTGTAGAATGTGGGGGGACGGATCATGCCTTTGGTGTAGGTCCAGAGAAATCCGGGCTCCTAATAATGCGCAGCCAGGCGGGGGGTGTAGGACGGAGAACGTCACTAGCAGGGATTAAAGAGGAGAGTATTCCAGAGTAAGTTTTGGGGTACCGGAGGTGGCCGGTTGCTCTGAGAGCACAGAGGGGGAATAACTACCCTGATCCAGGAAACTTTTGCAGAAAAGCTGTGATCTGTGTTAACACACCCAAAGATTGAGTAGGAATTGACAGGCAGAGGGAGGAGCATGTGTAAAACTCAAAGAGGGGTGAAGTATTGGTGAGGAAGCGAGACGTTCGGGATGGCGGGCCAGACTCCGATGGGGGCCAGTGGCAAGGGGCTCCGCGCTGTGTTGTCGGATTTACCGCGGAGAGCAATGCGGAGTCGATGGCGGGTTGCACGGGGGAGCGGCGCGCTCAGGTTTCTGTGTTAGAAAGATCTCTCTGGCTGCAGTGTGGAAATCGGTTTGTAGCTGAAATGAACCAGGGGGCAGGTCCCTGGATAAGGAGGTGAAAGGTGATGAGGTCGCACGGAGTGGGGCAGCGGGGTGGCAGGGAATGGCAGATTCGAGAGGCGCTCACGGGGTGACAGCAGGAGGACATGAGTAAGGATTGCGACGTGGTCAGGGGTGGCACAGAGTTGGCTGGCTTGAGTCACAGAGAACCCAAAGTGGTGTCATTTCCCCGAGACAGGGAACCCAGGGAGAGGAGGAAGATTTTTATTCGTCTTGTTTTATTTGGGAGTGGAGAATAAAGAGGCAGAGTTTATTTTTATATGACCTGAGGTATCTGTGGGACAGCCGACCAGCAGGAGGTAGCTGGACACACGTGTCTGGGCCTCAGAGTGAGACGAGAGAGCTCCAAGGATGGACCGTTAATATTTACAGGACAGACGTAGGTCAACGAGACCTCGAAGGGGGCCGAGAAGGAGAGGTCAGAGGGGCCGGAGGACTCCACGGGGAATTTGAGACATGAAAGCCAACGGGGAGGGCATTTCGGGAAGGGCGGATCTCTCATCAGTGCCAGGCATTCACTCTCCGGGCACTGTCCCCTCTCTCAGGGCCTTCGGGCTTCACCGTTGTTGCTCAGTGAAGTGGCCGAGGGAGGTGGTATGGAGCAGGCACCGGGTGGGAGCCGGACACCCCTGGGGTGACTGTGCGGCTTGGCGGTGTAGGTGTGACCTTTCTGAAGTACCTGTGGCCAACAGTTAACAAAAGACTCAAGATGTCTGGGCCAGAAAAAGACCGGGGCGGAAGGACAGCTTAAAAGGCCTCGTGCGCGGTGTCCATTCCCGTATTTGTTAAAGAGTGTGTGCAGCATGCCTGTCCTGAACCTGTGCTGAGCCCCAGGCTGCGGTGGTGAAGGAGGCAACGTCACGGTCATCACGGGACGGTTTGCAGAGGTCAACGAAAATGAACTCAACAATTATATAAATTAATTGTAATCATGGGAACTACTACCAAGGGGAAGTATCAGGTGCTACGTGAACGTGGAACAGAAAGGTTTGGATCAGGGAGGATCTCCAGAGAGAAGGAATATTTAATAATTGAGAATTGCATAATGAGTAGATCGCTTAGTAGATGTTCGCTATTCCAAGAAGGGGGAGGAGCACTTCAGACAGAGCAGCCTGACTGACACGTCTGAAGCGTGTGGGAAGTGAGGCAGCTCTGTGTGTCAGGGGCAGGGAGAGCTGAGGCAGAGGGAGACAGGGGAGCTGGGGGTTGGGGGGGGGGCAGGCGTTCGACGTGGCGAGCCCCGAGATGGCTTGTCAGGCGAGTTATTAAGCTGGGGTTGGTGTGACCACATTCGCGTTAAAACATTCGCTGTGTCTGCAGTATGAAGACTGGATGGAAGGTAAGCGAGAAGGGGCGCAGAGAACCCGACACGAGCGTGCTGGGGTCGCCCCCGGGGTGCAGCTTTTATTGAGTCTCTATGATTGTGGCAGCTACTGGATGTGCTCTAGCGTATGCCCGACCCGTGGGTGGGGGTGACGGAGGAAGAGGCGCGTGTTCTTAAGGAGCTTGAAATCTTTATGAGGAGAGAGAGTCATGAACCCCGTAGGGAAGAACCAGTGCAGTATGGACGTATAATCGCGAGCTGAGCGTCCGGAGCAGGCGTTTCACACGGAGACGGGGGAGCTTCAAGGATCGAGGTCCCAGGGGAGGGCGTATGCAGGACGGGGCTGCCACAGGGGTCTGTGGTGGGGAGCAGGGGGTGCAGGACCGCTCTTCTCTTGACCACCGAAGGGGGCTCCCTCTCGCACAAAATTCTGGAGTTCTTGGGCTAAGTCGTTTACTTAGGAATGGATACCCCAGAGGAAGTTTCCTCCCCCTTCCTGTCATTTCCCAGCAGAGCAAGCTGCTTTGCAAACGTCCTGGTCTCAGGGCTGATCATGATCCCTTCCTCTCTGGAAAAGGACTATTTGCATGTTTTTTATGAGTCTTATTACATAACACTCTGACTTGTATGTGCCATAATAGTGAGCCAGACATTCATGCTATGTGTCTCCAGAGGAGTCATCAGTCGCACATAAAAATGTAAATCCATTCGGAAAAGTGCAGACTAGTTATTGAAAGCGAAGCCTGCGGAACATGTGCCCCCGGTGATGGATTAGCAAAGGCCCAATGCTGCGCGCCCTTGGCTCAGACCTGCCCCTCAGACCAGCCGGAAACAGACGGTGCTTAACAATGCAGAATAATGAAGTCAGCGAAGTTCTCAACATGCAGATGAAATATGGGAAGATGAGCGATTACATGGATCGGAAGCGATTGGGAGTATTCTCCCCAGATTTGGGTCAGGGCTTGGTTGGGGGTGGCGGGGGGCGGTGTAGAAGATGGTCAGAGATTTCAGGGCTCGTCTTGCGAATCCTAGGAGAAGCCAGACGTTTGAAAATAATAAAGTGCACCTTCCAGGCGGTTGATTCGCTCTACGAAATTGACCCATCGAAACCCTCAGTGAATGACTGTACTTTTTCTGACAAACAGATATCAATATCTAAAAATGCTTCCTGCAATTTCTTTCCACAAAGCAATAAGACAGTTTCAGACCAGTAACAGCTCACTAAGTGGCATTCTCTGCTCTGTCACCCCAGCAGCTATCACCCACAAAATGAAAAGGTAATCAAGATAAAGCAAAAATCGGGGTCGCCTGCTCCGTGCCAGTGGGGCTCTTTATTCTGATAGGACAAGACAGAGCAACTTTTACTCTTTCCCCATTTTATTAGCTTTTCCTTCTGAAATCTTATAGGTCTTTCACGAGCAATTAAGACCAGTATTTGCCTGCCTATTAAACAGGGAACCAAGACCCTGAAAGTTTATGTCACATATAATTGAGAGGCAGTTTAGCTGGAAGGCCCACGGCTGGGAAGTGGAGAGGGGCAAGCTCGGGAGCCTCGCATCACGACCGCTCTGGCGCTGGCTGGGTTTTAGTGCCCTTCTTGGCCAGCAGCGCTGTGATCATTCTGCAGCAAAACCAGGGGGAAGTTTCTGTGCTAGAGCAGCCGCAGCAGCAGCAGCAGATTTTCTAGAGTCGGGATCTTGTATTATACACCCCAGAAACGTGTACCTGCCACTTCAGCTGAGGTATCACCTTGTGTGTCTGTTTTGGGTGGTGGGTGGAGGGTGAGCAGATGAAGACTGGGAGAGGGTCAGGCTTGAAGAGGAAGAGAAAACCCCTAGAGAATTCTGAGCTGGTGCAGGTAGAGAAAGGCTCCTGGCCAGCAACTTGTGGAGACAGCAAGTCACAACGTTTTCAAAGAGGGGAGAGCAGTGCCCGCAGAGGGTCCGTAGGAAGGGCAGGGGTGTGGCGGGGTAGTTATGTCTAGGCCGGGCTTCGAAGGTGAGGGGAGACCATCTGAGGCCTTGCGATGATATCACAGCCTTCTGGTCGGTCCGACTTTCTTCACTCCCTCCCAGGTGTTGATCCGGGAATGTACGTGGCCAGGACGCACATTCTCTCAGCAGGATTCTCTGCAATTGCTGGCTCCAAAGAGGTGCAGCAGACCCCCTCCTGGGCAAGGGCCTTCTGCTCTCAGAAGTGTCCCCAGATGGCAGTGTCTTGGCCGCTGCTTTCTGGGATTGTCCAAGGAGAGGGAAGCTCTAAAGGTGGAGAGAGAACGAGATGTGGAAAGGAGGGAAAGCCTAGGAAGGAGACGTGGGAGAAAGAGCGTTAAGTTTGGAAGGTCAGCATTCTTAAATGCGTCTTGCTGGGGTAACGTCAAGACGGTGGAAGGGCCGAGATTTTCCTCGAGGCTCTGGGGGAGAACCCGTTTTCTTGGCCGCTTCCTCTGCCTTCAAACCATCCGGGTCAGGCCGGGTCCTCTCACTGCCCTCCCTCCTGTTCTCACCTTCTTGTCTCTCTCTTTAGTGACCCCTGTGATTACATTAGGCTCGCCCGAGTCATCGTGGTCATCTCCCTGTTTTAAGGTCAGCTGACTAGCAGCTTTAATTCTATCCACAACTTTAATTCCCCATTGCCACATAACCTAATCCAAATTCTGGGGATCAGGACGTGGACATCTTTGGGGGGCCATCGTTGCACTTACCCCATGGGGCCTCTGTCCTTTCAGTCCTCACAGTGCAGGGAAGGGAAAGGGCGGGGACTCGAGCCCCTGGAACTGCGGTCCCAGCTTTGGCCGTTAGGACTTGGCGGTGGCAAAGCTGTGTACTCAGTGTGGTTTGATCTTTCAAAATTTCAGATAATTTTTAAAGATCTTGAGTTTCCTCCCCGGATCCGGTTGCCTACTGAATATCTTTTCTTGGACAGTAGCCTGCTGGATACCTCTTCTTGAATATCACAAGCTGCTTTTTATGTAAGGTGACACCATTTTTTGTTGGATCCGCTCCTCTCCCTCCCTGGCCCATCTCTCTCAATAGCTCTTGCTGCCACCTCCAACCCAACCCATGGGCTGAAAGCATAAGGTTATGGAATGTTTACCTCACACGTCACCTACCGTCACTCACCAGGCTCTTGCAGGGCTGGCTTTCTTCTTAAAGATACCGGCATCCACGACTTTTCCCCCTTTCGCGCTCCCTAGTACTCACTGCACTGTTCGCCATCTTTTCCCGTATTAACCGTAGCCTCTTGCCAGTCAGTCCCGCCTCTGTCAGACACCCCCATTCCTTGTATCAAACCTTTGCAGACGCTGCCTGAGCAATCACACGTGAATATTGAGCTCTGATTCTGTTCTTAAGGTATCCCATGGTTCCCTGCTTCCCAAAAGCACAGTCTACCTCATCGACCCAATGTCGTCTATTTTCAGCCTCTTTCCATATTTCTTTGTCACCACTCCCTTTCAGTTCCAGCCAGGCGATGCTGTCTGGTTTTACTGTCTCTGTGTAATTTACTCACACGTCTGTCTGCCTTCGTAGACTGGGGGCAACTCGAGGGTGGGTGGGATCTTATTCATCTCAGTATCCTTGTATAGAGCCCTCCACAGTTGCTTGGTAAATATTCAATAGAACAGCCACTGAATTTTCCCCATTGCTTGCATTTTAGTCATCCTCTCAGAGCAACTCGGAGCAGGGCCAGTGATTACCAACTGGGTAACAAGTGCCAACTGCTCTGCCCGCCAGCACCAATGTGCCCTGGTGGTCTGCAGCCACATTCAGGCCTCTCCTTCTTGTAGCTCAGGGCCACAGCTGCTCCCAATGCGACTGACTAAAGTCACGTCAGAGCTCTCGCGTTTTCAGCACCAATTGCCAAGAAGTGGGCCATAGGCAAGAGTCCCCTGCAGCCACAGTTGCCGACTGTTGATAATTCGCCTTCTTGAAAGTTTCTCGAATCTCTTGACACGTCTCAGATGAATAAACTACGTCCAGCCGCTGAGGTCGGGGGATTCAGGGCTGGGTGAGGATGAAGGCGCCTTGGCTCAGAGCGCTTGGTCCTCTAATTCTCACCATCTCCTGCTTCGTCTTAGATACAGTATTAATTCTAAGCCGGAATGGCAGCTTATTCTTTCTGAAACTATTTTCTTTGAATTAACTCATTTGGCCTCATCTTTATGGGGGTCATAAGTGACTTTAAGTAATATTAACTTTTCTGAGAATGTCACAGTCTGGAAACTTTACGATAATTAGTTTCCATTTCTTTGTTACGATAAAAAAAAAAAAAATCCCAATGTCCATGTCTCCCTTGCACTTTACAGAGCGTTCTCGAGTTAATTATGCTTACAGAGGGGGCCTTCACATTTGCATTCTTCGTGACCCATCTTCAGAACACATTGAGCTTTGGCAGATTTTTGTGTGGTCTTAAAAATGGTTCTGTGACTATGAAGCTTATGGCATCTGTACGCTTAAATTTATGTGACAACCTCTGACCTCAGGCACTTATAAGAAAGTGCCGTAGAAGTAGCTTATTGAGTGGAGGGGCGAGTGGCCGAGGCAGGACAGGGGTCCCTCCTCTTCCCAGGCAGAGTGGGTGTGTGTATCAGTTACGCTTTTGCATGCTCCGGGCTCCCGGCAGGCAGGAGGCTGCGTCTGGGGAGTGGTCGGTAGTGGAGCCGTGAAGGTGAGAACAGAGGCAAGAACGACGTCTCCAAGACAAAGTTCCGGAAGCCAGCATAGTGCCCACTGGCCATTGCCCAGCGTCACTCACACGCCGCTTTGAGTTTACACAAATAAACAGGAGAGGAAAGGTCATTAAAACAGAAACAGCCACGCCACATAGCCAGCGTTTCCCCCGCAAGGATGTCTGCGACGGAAACTCTGGCCGTCAATCCTGGGCTTCGGAGAGCGGCAGGCGGAGCCGGCAGATCCCCACGCTGCTTCCCACTGCTCTTCTCTCTGAAGCGCCGGAGGCCCCTGGGCCTAACGGCTGTTTCACAGTGTGCTCTGGGTCGTGTGGGGGTTCAGGCACCTGCCTCTGTGTGTCTGTCCTTCATCAAAGGACCTGAGTCACAGTTTGCTGTTCACTGGAGAACAGCAGAGGTTCAAGGTCTGTCCACAAACCAGCTCTCTGCCAACATTTCCCCAGTTCGAAGCCCACCCTGTGCTCTAGCCTCCCGCTTGTCTTCCCAGTGGAAGGAGGAGCTAATGGAAGTGGGCCCCTAAGCGTCCCTTGGTAAAAACAGCAGGCATCTGAATCTTTGGGGGGATACTCTGTCACCCCGTGACATTTCTCCCCTTCTCCACTAGTCAGGCAGATTTCTTCAAATACTCCATTTCAGTCATCCCTTGCAGCTTCGACGTGTCCGGAAAAATGGTTCAGATTTTTGCTAGATTCCCCAATTTGTAGAGAACTATAAAAGGCCTCCCTAAGGAGATAAAGTGAAGAAAAACACAGGCGAAGGCATTTCGAGTATTTCCCGACTTCAGAATCTGACTTTAAGGTGGATTCGCAGCATGCGGTGCACCCACATCTGCTTAGCTCCGCCACGCCCCTTTGAGGAGCCTCGGGTCCGTCAGGAAAGGAAGGCGAGCGCTTTGGGAAGCACTTTATGTTGTGTGCGCTTCTCCGGGCTGGGAGTGCGCAGTGCTCAGCACGCGAGGTTGACAGCGAAGTCAGGCCTCGGTGGCCTTCTGTGATGCCGTTCTCGTTCTCAGGGGGCAGGTCCCGGATTCCTTCCCTGCCTGGTGCTACGTGTTAGGGGCTTGTGTCCAGAGCCCGAGTAGGAGGTGGCCACGTTTTCCTGGTAGATGAGTGATTCTTCTACAGCGTAGCTGGGCGCGCTTTAGTTGGAAGGCCGTGAGCAAGTCACCTGGTGATGAACGCTTCCCTTCTGACTGGCTGGAACCTTCTCACTTGCAGAGCCACCTACAGCCTTTAGGGAAGGTGGTGAATGGCGGCCACATAGAGGCATGAATAATCCCGGTCTGTTTACTTACAGCCGAGGACGGTTTTGAATAAATATGCTGCTCTCTCAAATTCAGCAGCCCTATAGATCTGGAGACAGAGCTTCACTGCTCCCCAGTGCTCAGTTCATAAATAAATAAAAGGTGCCTGTTGATTTAGCCTCCAAATGTGACATGGTGATGAATTTCCTAAGGTGTCTCTCAGGGTGGTGACAATTGCAATACTAATGGGCCTGGGGAGGCAGGTGAAAGACAGGCAAAGTATTTGTGTCACGTGGCCTTCCCCGAAGTCCTTTAGAAGGGTGGATAACCTGAAATTCCGGGGACCAGCACAGCCTGTCTTGTTCATACACCTCACCTAGCACACACTGTATAAAAGGGGTAAAAAAGCTACCGAAACCTAGTGAAATAGCACAAAGGAGGAATGGAGAAGGCTACCTCTCAGGGCCAGATTTGACAAAGACATGTTGTCCATGAAGCTATTCTTCCGTAGCCACCAATTCTGCCCCAACACGTCCATTCTCTATTTTGGAGGGTGCTAGAGAGTTTTCCTAATAGGCTCGGCAGTCCTTGCCTAAAAACCTTCAATGGCCTCGGTTCACTTATAGCATAAAAATCCCCATTCCCGAGTATGGCGTACAAAGCCCTTCGTAACAGTGAGGGCCTCCCTCGTGGCTCCGTCTCCCACCACTCTGCACCTCTGCCACTGGGAGTTGCCTCTGCTTGCCGAGGCACACAAAGAATCGGCTGTGCATCCATCGGTACTCTCCAGAGAAGGAGAACCAGGAGGAGATCCATTCATAGGTTTATTTTAAGAAATAGGGCCATGTGATTGTGGGGGCAGGAAAGTCTGAGCTCTGTAGGGCAGGCCGGCAGCCTGGAGACTCAGGCAGGTTTTCCACGTTACTGTCTTGAAGCCAAATTGCTTTTCTGGAAACCTCAGTCTTGCCCTTAAGGCCTTCACCTGATTGGGCAAGGCCCACCCATGGTAATGAGGGTGTTCTACTTTATGTGACATGGACTGATTGTGATGTTAACTTCATCTGCTAACTACCTTCATGGCCACATCAAGACAGTTACATTAACAAACAAGTGGGCACTGTAGCCAGGCCAAGTTGACTCATAAAATCAAACCAGTCCTTTGCTTTTGCCCATAGTGTTCCCATTGCCTAGAACCCCTGTCCGCACACACAATGCATACATTCTTCTGCCTGTTGAATGCCTGTTCACTCTGCAAGACTTAGTTTAAGCATTTCCTCCTCGGCAAAGCTTGTTTCTCTGAGAGGGAACCAGACACTTCCTCCTTCCTGTTTCCTATTGTCCTTTTCTCCTTTGTCATTGCACTTGGTGTATTTTATAGCAGTGGTTTATTCCTTAAGTTCATCTCCAAGCTAGATTACTAGCCCTATGTAGCCAAGGATTTTGTCTCATTTATCTATGCATTTTCCACTAACAGCCCAGGGCCTGGAATGTAGTAGTTCCTCAATAAACATGGGTCGAATGATCACGATACACTCAGAAAACCTGCTCTCCGGCATATTTGTAAGATAAACAATCTGTCCTTTGATTTGGTTTTGTTTTTCATGAGGAACAATGCACAACATATCACATCTCTGAACTGATCAGGAGATATTAGCCATTTGGTCTCGGTAAGTTTGAGATCAGTTTGTATCCAAGCCCTGAGTCCCTCCTCTTGGTTGGCTCCTAGCTGCGCAGAGGTGGCCTTCTCTCAGATCTCCTACTGTGTTCCCTCCCACGCATCATCCTGGTGCTTTTTCCTCGTCAGAGGGTGACTGTCAGGATGCAAGCCTCTAACTTCTGAAATGGCACTTTCCTGTTTCTTGAACATGGTTTCTACTGGGAGGGATGACATTTTCCCAGTAATTCAAGTGCAAGCAGTTATTGGAGAGAGAGAGGGGAGGAGGGAGGAGGGAGGAGGGAGGAGGAGGGGCAGGGGGAAGAGAGAGGAAGGAAGGGAGAGAGCGAGGAAGGAAGGGAGGGAGAGAGGGAGAGAGACGCAGAGAGAGAATTTGGAGAAGACGCCTTCTGACTGTTGATCTCTCTGCTTAGCTGGTTAATAGCTCAGCCGTCCCCTTTGCTTAAATAGTCGCCGTCTTCCTTCCCTGTCTTATAGTTTTTAACACTCACGAATTCATTGATGTTGGCTTGTCTGTTGTCAAGCCAACAGCATCGCTTCCTTCTTACAGAGAAGCTATGCCAGATATTGATAAGTAATTTGACTTATCAGTAGTTGGATAGTGGAAAGGGCGCTAGACTAGGATTCAGGGTTTCTGGTGATCTGACAACCATGGCATGCCACTTCCTGTCACTAGGCCTTAGTTTCCCATCAGTAAAACGAGACATTAAACTAGTTGTTTTTCCAAGTCTCTTGCCAAATTAAAAATAAAACACAAATCTATCTAAATGATATGAAACATGACATCTTAAATGTATTACATGTCTGCTAAATTCTCCAGAGATTATGTAAGAGCAGTTTAATACAGAGGCAAAACTTGATCCCCTAGGCTTTTGAGTCAAGTGTGTCACAGTAGAGAAGTTGAGACTGAGAACTAGAAGGAAGGATCATTGGATCCAAGGCGGAGAACATACCCTGGCCTCCAGGGAATAGCGTTGACCTGGGTGTGCATCAAGAGTCTCCTCATAGTTCCTGGTGTAGTGTCCTGTTGGTGATCCAAATGCTGAAAATATGAATAGAGAAAAGGCAGTGCTTATTACTCAAAAGATAGCCCATTATCCGAATTGCAAATGAGGAAACAGGGTGCTGAGTAACAGCGATTTTTGTGCAACCACTGGAGTCTTCATCAGTAGCTGATCTCTGCTCTGTAAGGATGCCTGCCATTCCTTGAAGTTCCTCCTGGTCCAAGGATAGTGCGTGGTTTTTAGAGGGGGAAAAAAAAAACATGAGGCAGATGGAGAGGTAAGAGGCCTTCAGATCATGGAGCTCGGAGCTCGGTGTAGGTGTCTGAGACCCGTTATCTGGAGGGCCTTTGGTGACGCAGCCTCTGCTTTGCTCAGGGCTCACTGAAGCATCTTCAAAGCCAGTCTGGACCCTTTACTTTGTCCTGAATAGAAATAAGGCACTTCTTTCAGGTTTTCTTATTTCTCTTGCCTGAAATCCAGCCAACGTACACCTTACCTGCCAACCCCTGCCCCTCGCCCGCAAACCTCGGAAGTACCAGAATTCAGTTTACATGGTATCATGATACTCTCTTCCAGGAACTACGATGGCAGAGGCTTAACAAATGGTGACTGTTAGCATTGTTTTTCTTGCAGAGGTGGCTAATGGAATGGTCTATTGCACTTGGACAGAGATGCAGTTACTCAGCCCACTTGACAAAATACCCAGAAATCCTCTCTGGCTATACAACTTTACAGAGAAAGAATCGCCAGCCGCTGCTGCTCGTGTTCCCTGTGGGCAGCGGGTTTGCTCTGGTCCTTCGTCTCCCTGCAGCTCAGAGCTTTGTTTTAGAGAGCGGGTGTTTAACGAATATTTGTGGCCGGCCTATTCTAAATAAGTTGCCAAACATCTCCCGGAGATGCCCTTTAGTTTCTTTTCTTCCATCCACCAGTGAGGATTCTAGCCCGAGGACTCACACGGTACAGATCAGAGGTCCCTTGGGAAGATGCTGATTTCCTTGCGTAAGGCACAGGGTTCTCAAGGAGAGAAGGGCTCCCTCTCTCAGGAGCAGAATCCCCGCCTGGCAATAGGCTTGGTGTGAACAGAGAAGTCGAAGGCAGAAGACCCCACCGTTCGTGCATCCCATCCAGTCCCCAGGCTGAGCGCATCTGTCTCCTTGTGTCCCCAGAGAGAAAGGCCGCTGATGACATACGATGGGTTATAGAAACCCTTAGCTTCATTCGTTCCCATGTTCCCTTAAACCCCAACATGTCGCTGTCACGTTGGCAATAGTGAAGACTGCGGTGGGAAATGCACCACGCTTCTTTTCAGTCTGACCGCGTTTCCCCCGGGGTGCAAACTTTCCAAAATTAGACTCTCTTGGCGTGACATTTCTTGATATTGAACTGAACTTGGTAAAGAATGATGTTTGAACTTTGGATTGTTTTCAAGATGTATACACTTTTCAAAATACGCGTTTCAGCTGTCACATTTTATTCGTTTTAGAATACACACATACAATGCTTGACTTTTACATCTGACACTTAACCATTGATTGCAAAACATCCGTTTAATCCTAAATATTTTAGTCTATATATTGTCGATGGCTGAAGCCCAAAGACTAGTCAATACTGTAGCTGGGAGATGATTTATCTAGAGTGTTTAAGAGTAGGGTTTGAGTCCCAAAGGTAGATATAAACAGGTAGAGTCTCTGTAAATGAATTCAGGATTACTGGCAAGTGAACATATGTTTGCATTTCAAAAATTATGTTTGTGTTACCTAAGAACCGCACTTAGTACTGAGGAGTTGAAATCAGCAATACTTTCATGTGTCATTCCCTGTAAGCAAGATGCTAGCTTTGATAATAGACGTGCAAAGGGAGGGAGATTAATGCCGCGGTTGCTGTGTCGTGACACTAATATTGGATTTCCTTTGGTTCTTATTGTGCTGGAGGCATTTTACAAATACAGTGTCGCAAAAGATTCCGCTCCCACCTTCCCTCCCTCCTCAGCCAGCTTATTCTTCTAATGTCTCTATTCTATCAATACTTATATTGATAAAATATTATCTTAATCAGTCTGTCTCCAAAGCTGAAGTCATTATCAGCCTTTTTTTTTTTTCCTACCATTCATTCAACCAGTAAACCCTCAAGTTCAAATTTTAGATATTTGAAAACCATAGAAAGCTAGGAAATGACTTTCAATGTACAGGAGATATGTTTAGAGACATTATCCTTTTGATATAATTAATGGAATTTTAAAAAAAATCTTTCTTTCTGATATGCCAGCAAATGTATGTTATTATTTTGCACATTAAAGTAATCTTATTATAAGATCGTTATCATTCTCTGTTTTACAGAAGAGGAATTAAGGGCAAAGTGATGTTCAGTAATTTGCATGAGGTTGCAGACGGGACTCAAACGCTAGCCTACCTGCCCCAAAGCATCAAGGCTTAAGGAGGTTTTAAGCACATTTGGTCATACTATATGAGTCTGATAATCCGCCAGCCCAAGTAGCTGCTAGGCCTGAGAGTTTAATATTACAAACAGCTGGGGGGGGGAGGGGGCTGGCAGCCACGTTCCTTTGTGGGTGGATGGTGGACAAAGTCTGCTTGCTGGGTTGGGGTGCTCTCACTATCTCACGGTCCCACTTCCCTTGAGACCTGGGCACCCAGAGCCGGCTCTAGCTCCACCTTTGCATGCCCAGCCTTTCCTTCAGTTCAACTTCAGTAGGATTTATAAGCTTAAGGGGGGGGGGGTGCTAATATGTGGGAGGGGGTGTGCTGATGTGTGGGAGGGAGGGGGACCTTGGGAACCCTTTGAGAGATGTTCTTTGGTTTTAGGTAGGTCTTCCCCATAAATTCTCCCTGACTTAGGAACGCCGTCCCTCAGGAGAGAGGGCGGGGATTGTGATGGGCTTCGAGAGATGGATGTTTAGAGCCTGGGCGGGGTAGTAGGTCAGTGAACAGAGGAGAAGGTAGGGCTGTGGCGTGAGGAGGCATAGGGTCTTGGAGGGATCCGAGGAAAGAAGTTGGGTTCTAAGGTCAAGAGTAGGGCCGGGAAGCAGGGACAGAATGAGGGTCTCAGAGCGGGGAAAATGCGGAGACCCACAGTTAGATGTATGGATCCCCTCTCTTTTCCGGTGTCCCCTGGAGGGGCCTTCCACTTACCATCCTCGGCACGGCCTTCCCCGCAGGCACAACCCCTTCCTAGAGCATTCTCCGAATGTTCCAATCTAGGCTCCTCCCCCTATGGAAGCTCCCCATCCCGCCTCTTTTCAGTTACAGGTCAAGTCCCTTTTCTAGGCAGCCATTCTTGGTGGTCTAGAGAGTAGGGGTCACCTCCTCACTGTGATATGATAGACAGGCCACAGTCCTGTGTTCTTACAGATTTATGCCACACAGAAAGCCCAGGAGAACAAAGGCCTGTCTTTGCAGTGTACACTCATTAAATGGTCAAAAACACATCTGTCTTCTGCCTTGATAAGAACTCATCATGTAGGCCAGGGCCAGCAGAGCTGTGCAGTCTCCCTCAAAGGCCAGGGAACAGAGCTCTGAACCCCAGTCACTGTGTGTAAGAATTGCCTGGCGATCTTGGTGTAATAAAGCTTCTGGTTTAGAAGGTCCGAATGGGAGCCTGAGATTTTGCATTTCTTCCAGCCGATGGAAATGCCAAGGACCACGTTTTGACCATCGTGACTCTAAGTGCTTTTGCCCCAGAGGCCCCTGCTCCTAAGCCGACTTGCGCACAGACTCTCACTCCATCCAGCTCTCACAAGGCAGCAGCATTCCTGCTGCCGGGGGCTATTAGGTTTTGTTTGTCTAAATGAGGCTGAACTGGGGGTCTTCCAGTGACCTAATGGATCTGGTCAAAAAGGGATATTTGAAATCTCTCCCAGCCTCTGTCTTGCCCCGCATGCCTTCTCGAGGTCTAGGGGGTGTCTTTCTTGGCCCTCTCCCTGCCCAGAAGGAGTGGCAAGTGTGTTCATCCTGTTTGTAGCTTGATTATATTTCCACTGCCTGAGGCTGGGGTTTTGAATTTTTCAGCAGAGAAAAAAAAGAAAACAAAAAAAACAAACAAAAAAACCCTGTACTGGGAAATCATTTTCCTGTTGGCGAGTTTTCTCACGGTTACGAGCAGCCACAGATACTCTGCACAGATAGTCCAGGTAACAAATGAAACGTGCTCCTCTGTCACTGACCTCGCTGCTGGCAAGTGACGGTGACCAGTGACCCATGGCGGCCCTTTCCACGGGACTCCAGAGTCCCTCTTTTGCCATGATTAATTCTATGTTCTGAAGTGAAATGACAATCATTTATTATTCTGTTTTACATATGGACCTCCAGGGAGTCCAGCTAAAAGCTCTAATTTTCTAGTTCCATTGTAGCACTGTTCTTAGAGAGACGTTGACTGCGGAGATGCTAAAAGGATGCCAGTCCAGTGAATTATTGAGTTTCAGATAGAATCATATGCTTGTTATAGATCCAGGTAGAGCTTACTGAAGAACCACGCAGACCTCCCCTGTCCCCTGGGCCTACGCGTCGTAGCAGGAAGAACAATGAGCTTGGGTGGGAGTGACCTGTTACAAAAATCATTGCGGTCGGCACCCCGACTGTCTGCCTGCAGTGCGTGCCTGTCCGTAGATTCTGCTACAGTTGTCAGTCAGCTCTGAGGGGGACCTTGGAGGCCTGTTTCCTCATCATTCCCCAAGCCTGTGGCTGGCGGAAATGGAAATCAAGGCAGTTTTCTGCTGATTTAAATAGTGTCATTCAAGATCCCTTCCGCTCAAGTGTTTCAACAACATGAAATCTCTTAATCTCTGACTTAAAACGATGCCCGATTGTTTAGAGCAGTGATCACGAGGCCCTTTGTATTTCTCCAATGTGCGGTAGAGCACAGCGTTACTGGCGAGGCCATTGGGAGCCTGGAATCCTCACTTAGGTAAGCTGAGAACTTCCCCACCTCGCTCTAGCCCCTGGCCAGGCTTCATTTTCTCTTCAGCCTTCAGAAAGATGGAAGCATATTCTAGAAATGTCTTATGGGTGATGCGTGTGCTAGGCATTTTTTTTTTTTTTGGCTATTTTTGAATGTTTAGGTGCGACTTAGTTTGGGTTATTTATTCTCCCAACAAATAAAATCATAAACTTTTGACTTCTAAGTAGTCGAGGGAAGTGGGAGGCAAACTGAGAGGAAACGAATGCAGAGCCTCAGAGAGGAAAGGAAGAGCCAGGCGACTGCAGATGAAAGGTCCTGGACGAAGCCTGGAGTGCTGTCGGGGGCGCGAAATGCCTCCGAAGCCAGCAGGAGGTCTGCAGCCAGGGGGGCCTTTCAGACCAGATGGAAGGCCTCAGCAGAGGGCAGGGCGAGAGGAGGGAGCTATGGTCACCTTGCTCTGGTGTGTCAAGATGCACTCTGACTGATCAAGACGTGCCTCAGGAGAAATAGAAGGTCTGGAGGAGGTCGTTGCAATCTGATGCACACACACACTAGGATCCTCGGGGAGGCGGCAGAAGTTGCTGGAATTGGGCGGTGGTGACGCACTATCTCCCTCACTCCGGTGCTCCTGGGACGGTGATGGCAGGAACACGGCATGGCCTTGCTGGCCCAGCCTGCATGGCGCCCGCAGGACAACCTGGATAGTGTCCAGGCGGTGATGGACAGAGTGCACGCGCAGCTCTTAGCTCGACGTGTCACCATGCTCGATGCTAGTAAACACTGGTTTCCACTGCCTGTTCCGTGAACACGGATCGGGAACCCACCCTGTTCTAGGCACCGGAGTGGAAGAAGGATAAAAGAAGATGCGCTCCCCGCTCTTTGGGAGCTCAAAAGTTACGTAGAAATGGCAGAGGGGACACGAACTCTGCCTCGAGGAGTCAGGGAAGGCTTCGGGGTGGAGGCGACATTTGTGGTGGGTGAGGAAAGGGGAAATCTGACCTTTGGAGGACATTCTGGGATGCCGCGTCAGCATGGGCAAAGCCTAGGAAAGTTAGAAGCTCGGGGGGGGGGGGGGTTCAGGAATGGTCACACATTTGGGATGGCAAAGAGAATGATTTCTGGAGGAAATGCTGGATGTTTAAGTTGCAAAACCAATTGAGAAGGCTACAGCTTGTAGCCCAAACAAGCTGTTTTGGCTTTATCCTTCAGTCGATCAGAAGCCAATGTGGGCTTCTAAGGAGGGGTATGACACAGATCTGTGTCTGCCTCAGTTTTCGTATCAATGTGACTGGCAGAAATACCCTTAGGAGTTGCTTGGTCATCTCTGCAGTCTCCGCAGATCCATCCTGCTGAATTTGCATTTACTTATTGCTCGGTGTCTGAAGAGAGACACGCTTGTCCCTTGCCAGGGCACGAAGCTAAGAACGGTGTGCCATCTTACCATTTCTGTTGCTAAGCCATGCCAACAACTCATGCAGCAGCTGGTCCTGAAATGACTTTCATAATCAAAATCAAATTTAGAAGCCAAAGAATTTTATTTATGTGTGTGTGTGTGTGTACTTAGAGCTTGCTCTTGACTGCTTAAACTCTATAGCAGAATATCGTGGCCCTCACTTTACCGTGCTCCCAGCTGTGACCCCCGGTTGAGATGGCTGCCCATCACTCTAAATCATTCACAGTCCATGGCCTAGGTGTTAGAATGAGACATTGGCTTGGCTGTCAGGAATCAGGCCCTGCCCGGACCCCTGCACAGACCGACAGTATTAGAGCAAGAGTCTAAAAATTGTTCATTACTTCAGGAGGCTTAATGATGTTTTCTTGTTAAGCTTGAACAGGTGATAAAATGAAGATTAAACCAATGCCTATGTTTGGCTTCAGCCAAAAATTTTTTTGGTGACTTAGGGCCATTCTCCTCTGGAGTTTTCATATTCTTTACCTGTAAAATGAGATAGTTGGCCAAAGTGAGCTTTACAGCACCTTCTCCAAAATCCTAGGGTTTCCCGAAGCTCCCCTTCATCTGAAGTCAGCACAGTCTACTCTGGGGCTGTGCAACACCAAGGAACGGCCGAAACCAACAGAAAAAAACAGCCGGAAGTTCCGGCCATGCCAGCGGATGCTCCATGGTTCAGCGTCCCAGGGGACAGGCCAGGACATTCAGCCACCTCTGCCATTACTGATTGGTGTG
This sequence comes from Rousettus aegyptiacus, assembly GCF_014176215.1. Lineage (NCBI taxonomy): Eukaryota > Metazoa > Chordata > Mammalia > Chiroptera > Pteropodidae > Rousettus > Rousettus aegyptiacus. The sequence continues at coordinate 10,723,491 of NW_023416310.1, forward strand.
GACCAGAGTGCACTGTGGGGGGACTGGGGAAGCACATGTGGGGGTCACTTCTGAGAAATGCAGGCAGGGAAGCTGGGGCAAAGGGCAGAGATTTGGCAAACTCAGTGATTTGTTGGGATCTTTTTGAGAGAGAGAGAGGAGTAAAGAGAGAAAGAGAAAGAGAGAAAGAGAAAGAGAGAGAGAGAGTGAGAGTGTGCGTGTGTGTGTGTGAGAGAGACAGAGACAGAGACAGAGACAGAGACAGACAGACAGAATGAGTTAGTTAACAGTGGCCAAGGATCGAGATTCCAGTAGAATAGGCATTTGGGCTGCCAAAAGGCAGAGAGGATGTTGGTCAGGACAAGAATTCCCAAGGAGAGGTGGATAATTTCATTAGTGATTTACCTTGAGTACTTTCATACATTTCAAACATCGTACATCAAATTATAGTGAATATCTACTAAGTTTTAGTTACTGTTCTAAACATTTGTGTGTGTGTGTGTGTGTGTGTAGGTGTAAAAACTCTGCCCTTACAACTCTACATAACATGATGGAGATACTGAGGGAAAGAAAGGACAGGTAATTTGACCAAGGCCATACCGTTGGAGAGTGGGGCAATCCAAAGTCAAGCCTAGATCATCTGGCTCAGGTGCCTGCACACCTAACCATTGCATCGTGGAGCCTGTATTCGTTTCCTATTGCTGCTGTAACAAATTACCACAAACTGAGAGGCTTAAAAGAATACAACTTTATTATCCTATGGTTCTGGATGGGATGCTTGTCCACATAGTCTTAAGACAGGGAAAAATTTATCAGAGTTATTGGCACAAAAATCTAATGACTCCTTCTGTTTTTCTTGTTCTTTCTTTTTGCAAACGTTGAGCAGGGATTTGCAATTTAAGTCACAAGATAACATACATTTGACTATAAAACAAACTGGAATGTTTGGGCTATGAGAGATCGGCGACTAGACAGTAAGGGAGATGAGATGCCATGTTCAGGTTCGGCCCCAAGGTGGTTCTGCATGTATAACAGAGCCCAGAGACCGAATCATCTCTGGGTTTAACGGAGGAACTGTCCAGGTGTGGATGGTAAAGAATCTTGTGAGCTGCTCTTGCTGTTAACAGTCTGGTTTCATATACCCAGATGATTAGATGTCATAGATGTTAGAAGGAGGTCAATAAAACTCAAGCTTTAAACTTTGACAATAATTTGAGCTGAATAACAGTTGAATTTCAGAACTGAGTTGTCATGGTGAGAGCCATTGAAGAGGAATAATTATCTTATAACTCAGTTACTGTCCTGCTGAACTCACAGCAATATCCCTAAACCCACTTCCAACTCACCAAGCCCAGATCATATTAAATCATGCTTAGGAACATTATTTTTATATTCTTTTATGTACATATTTGCATTTATAGTCAAATGTATAAAATATATTTGAATAAATATGCTTTCAATGCAGCTAATGGAAAAATGGTACAGGTGGTTCAGTCAGCTATAAATTACATATTCTGGGGAAAATATTAAAATACCATTTAAGTATTCTCAAGAGCCAAGTGGTAGAGAGATGTTAGCGATATATATATATATATATATATATATATATATATATATATATATATATATAACATGTGACAATCAAGTCATTTGTTTCCATTATTTTTGTGAGTTGAAATTTTCATCTCGTTTCTCCTGGGTAATACCATACATTTTCCCCCTTATTAATCCATAGCAACACTGTGGTGCACTTTGCTAATCAAAATTGCGCACTGCATAATAATTTACAATCTAATAAATATAAGCTTCTTTCACATTTCATCAAACGTAATGCAATTACTAAAAGATACTAAAATACTAAATATAAATTTGAATTAAGAGGAAATTTGGGTGCATCAAAACAGTGGGAAATGAATTAAATGGTAACATTTTATTTTAAGTACAGTTTAATCAGTTATTTGAAGAAAATTCCCAGGGTGCTTTCAACGAAGGTAAAAAAGAACTCTTCCACCAAGGCGATAGATTTTTCACATGTTGCCAATAAATGGCAGAGGAAAAGAATGAAGATAATTATAACTATTCTATTTCTAATAGCAATGAAATGACAGAGAAAATTAAGAATTAATGGAGAGGAATCATATTCAAGACATAATGGCATATTTCCCCTGACCCTACGGAAACAACCAATAGAAAATACAAATTATGAAAAGTCTTTCACCAGTTATGGAAACAGGGAAGAGCTATCAGCTATATAGCAGGGTTTTCAAGGAATTTCCGCTAAGTAAAGCTAACATAACATATTGGAAAAGTTTGGAGGATGAGTACAGCTTCTCTCTGGGAACACAAGCATGCCTTACAGAAGCCAACCCACTTTCTCTTTGGCTAAAAACTGATCATAATACATTGGATATACTCTTTCTAAAGAAAATGGGGCAAAAGACAATGCCTGTCGACAAATACTACAGGTTTAAAAACAAACAAGACGAAAAACAGGTCACCCTTCAAAACGAGACCAGCAACCTCCAACTGAAACATTACTGCCAGCAATAGAAAATGTGTGTTCTCAGCAAGGTCAGGGCTGCACTGTAACCATGACAACAGTGAGGGGGAAAGTGGTGAAGACCATGGAGGGTTGTATGGGAACGAGCTCAGACTTTTCAACTGAAAAACTTCCGTGAGACCAGTGAGTAGCAAATTGGACACTGTACCACATCAAGTTGGTGAATTAGAAGAGTGAATGTGAGAAATTCTCCAGGAAATTAAAAATAAATAAATAAAGATACATTAAAATGAAGAAGTTAAATTTACATATAATAGAGACCCCAGAAGGTATGACCAGGGGCAAACAAAACATTAAGGGGAAAATATAATAGAAGTCAATGCCACAGAACAGATCTGGGACCGAAAATTGTGGGAGAATGTGGTCTTTCAGTTAAACATCATGGAAAGGGTACTGAATGTGGACGTGACTGTGAGATTTTCTAACTTCAGAATGTGTAGACTGCTTGGCACGTATACTTGGGGGAACTGTTAACCTATTGGTTCCGTTTCTCTGGGGAACCCATCCTTATATGTTAGCTTCTGGAATTAAATACCTCAATCATGAAACAGCCATTAGAGTGCAATCCCGTGTAGGCATTGAAAGAGAAAAGGAATCTATATTCGAAGTAGATATGTGATTAAGATAAACTGAATGTAATCCCCAATCCTGTCTGATCTCAGAAGCTAAGCAGGGTCGGGCCTGTTTAGTACTTGGATGGGAGACCACCTACGAAGACCAGGTGCTGTAGGTGTAAAAAATAAAAAAATAAGGGACTGCAAGCTGACAAGGTCCTTGCAATCTGTGAGGTTGACCAAGGGTTGCCTCGCCAAAAAAAAAAAAAAAAAAAAAAAAAAAAAAGTTGAATGTGTAAAAAGCCCACTGAACATCGAGTACTGACAAATAATATAGGTACACACACAGCGAATTATGGAAAGTCTGCTCTCACTTTTTCAGAGGCCCCTCTCTAAGTGGTAAGAGGGCGGCAGGTGGATATTAACTTTATTTTCTCTGCCTTTATTTTATATTTCTTTCTATTATTTTTGAGAAATAATTGAATATTAATTTTTAAATATCAAAATTAAGATTCTTATTTCTAATATTATAAGATATTAACTACTATCAATATTAATGTAATGTAAAATATAATAAAATATTATAAACTATTAATGTCTGTTATTTCTCATCATAGTAGTAATAATGATTTTTAAAATGTTTCATTAAAATTATAGAAGAGAAAAAAATGAGCCCTAATTTTAGAGCCACTTCTCCTTGTTTCTAATACGATTAATGATAAGATATTAACTACTATCAATATTAATACAAAATATAATAAAATAATATTAATCATAAAATATTATTTTCTATTATTTCTAATACTATTCCTGATAGTAATGATTTTTAAAATTTTCCGCTAATAAAACAAAGGAGAAAACAAAAATGAGCCCTAATCTGATAGACACCGCCCTTACTTTGTTTAAAAGGAAAGAACACACTGCAGACCCAGAACGGCACAAAATAAAAAGCAAAGGTCTGGCAGCCTAGCTTGAGCTTCCTTACCCAAAGGCGTTATGCTAGTCGTGCCATTTTTCAAAATTCTACACATACGTCTGTGCACAGAGACAGACGTCCTGTTCCCCTACCGAGTTCACACGCATGGGAGTCATCACAACCCCAGGTCTTCGCCTTGCTCTTTTTCAACCACTACATCACGGTGATCTTTCCCCATCTTTGCACATATGGATATTTTCCATTCTTTATTTCTGCGTGCATTTCTTTTATGCATGTAACTCAATTTAACCAGTACATAATTAATGGACATTCATCTTGCTCAGAGATATTTTTACCTTAAAATTATGCAATGAACATCTTTTTCGAGATGCTCATAAAAAATTCCAAAGAGTGAAATTTCTGAGGGAAGGAAAATTGCACACTTTAAAATGGCTATATATTGATCAAATGCTCTATGATTTTTTTTTCTACAGACGAAACAATGTACTACTCAGGAACTGTATATGAGGGTTTGGGTATCTTTGTTGACATTGATTATAATATTAAATAATTCAATCTTTATCCAATTAATGAGTGAGAAATGATATCTTGTTTTGATATACATTGCTTTAATTGTGAGTGGATTTAAATTTCATCATATCTTTTGCCCATTTTCAGTTTCTCTTTTTATGAATATTATATACTTTGCCTATTTAATTTTCTTGCTCATTTTCTTCATTGATTTTTATTAACTACTTATATGTAAAAGGAACTCTCTGCTTTGTGATATACATGCATTTATTCCATTCATTTTTGACTCTCTCTCTCTCTTTTTTTTTTTTTTAGCCATACAGAAGTTACACATTTTTGAGTATTAATATTTACCAATATTTTCTCTTTCGGCTTTTATTATTTTTTTAAATACTGCTTAGAAATATTTTTATGGCTCTAGGGTTACAATACTTTTATATGTGCTTTTTTCTAGGACTGTATTGCTTTTACTGATTGATACAAGGAGTTATCCAGGGGCTATAGATTTTTTTTTCTTTTCTCCTCAAAGCATTAGCCAGTCGTGCCAATGTAATTTCTCTTCAATTAAAATATGTAAAACAGTACTCAACTATTTTAATCATGATAACTTCATAATACATTTTAATGTGTCATTGAGCTTGATTTCCTTCATTACTATACTTTTTCAGAATTTTCTTGGATGACATTTTATGCATATTCTTTCAGATAATCTTTAGCATCACTTGTCAAGTTATTGAAAAATCCCATTGGTATTGTAATTTGGAACATTCGAAAGCTGTATATCAATTTTGCAGAAAATATATATTTCTTCACTATTGCGTCTTCTTATGTTAGAACATTTCATGCAATTAAATCTTATTTGGTGTTTTTCAGTGGTATTGTATTTTGCTCCTTAAGAATCCTATGAATTTCTCAAGGTAATTTTAAGCTATTTTATTTTGGGAGTAGCATTATTAATTGGATCTTTTCTTCCACTCTATTTTTTGGTTATATTTTACACAGAAGAAATTTTTATTTTAATATTAATTATATAAATTTGTTAAAATATAGTTTTGTTTCTAATGGGTATTCTCTGGACTGCCTTGATTTTTATAAAATATCAACTCTCTATCATCCACAAAATCATGTAAACATATTTTTATTTCACTCTTACTCCTTTATTGCTGTATTTTTTTTTCTAATTTCATTGGCTTTTACTTGTTTAAAGAAAGGTGTGGAAAGAGCAAATATTCCCGTATTATCTCTGACGTTCGTGATGGCTCCTAGGGCTTCCACTGAGCATATTTATGTCTTTCAATTTTAGATGTACATTTATCATCTTAACATGTGTCCATTTATTTCTACTAAGTAAATGTCTCATCTCTGATTATGAGTGAGGTCTGAAACTAAAATTGAAGTCTCTTTGTCCTGAGGCCAGTGGGTTTTCCCAGAAATAGCCGCTCTGAAATGACGAGTTCATTGTATGCTAGATGGCTCATAATAGACTTTTCGAGTCAAAATCTGCCCTCCATCTCATAATGTTCTTGCTCTGATTTCAGCAGTCTTGACGGCAGCAAATGCAATTACACGAAAGAGTAAAAGTCCAGGACTTTTTATTCCCTGACTGGGTATTAAGACACTTTGCGGGACAAACCGGGGCATTATGCTGAGAGTGGACGGGGACTCTTCACGTAGTTGTTTTTTTTTTTTTTTCTTTAGAGAATAGCCTCTCCTGTAGATTACCATGTCACCCTTCTTGCTAATATCACAGCAACAGCAGGTTCTTCCCATGGATAAATGTAAGAATTACATACCCCCGCCTTTTGTTTTTACAATCTCTTGAATTTTTTTTTTTTCAACGTGTGAGAGTAAAACTTTTAAAAATGTATACCCATATGTCTGGATTTGAAGTCCAGTTTCAGTAAGAAGCCAGGCATGTTGGCTATGATACTGATAAAACAGGACAATTTCTGCATCAGGCCTTGGCTAGATTGAAAGTACGTGCAATCCCCCTGGATGCAATTATTTCTCACGTAGCCCTTTTAATAATGCCCACATTTTGTGCCAAGTAAGCTGATCAACAATAGCTCTGGGAGAAAAATCTCATCTATGCTGCTGTGTCCTGTGTGATTCTTGTGGATAAATTAGAACTAAATTAGAACTAAATAGCAAAGTGATCCCCTTCCTCCCAGTTCCTGGGGGCAAGACCCTGGAGAGAGATGGATAGGGAGCAGAGAATTATAAACCAAGGCCCTGAAGGGAGAAACAAACCACAGGTGGCAGCGAAATCCCTCCTGGAGTCGGACCCAACGAGGCCCCTGTGCGGCCCCGCCATCGTCTGAATTGTGCAGGCGTTAGTAGCAGGTTCACTGTCTGAGTGAAAACATTATCGACAAGTACCGGGGTCCTACCTGTCCTTTTTTCTGCTCTTCCCTGAGTCCATCTTCCACAGGCCCTACTGTTGGGAGTCTGGCTTCTCAGCACCCCTGCCTTGCCTCAGCCTCCAGCTGCCTGGAGCTCTGTGGGGCAGTCCAAGGAAGTGGTAATTCATCGTATATAAGTTGTCTGGAGGGGGTTATTATGGTTGAAAACAGTTTAGGGTTTCATGGCGACCAATTGAGCATAAGTTGAGATAGGCCAGTTCATCTGCCCAATAAGTGGGAGGTAAGCCTTATATGACTAGGGCATGACCCAAAACTGCATAAAACAGTCAAAGTAGTTGGGTAATCCAGATGCCACCTAGTTCCTCATCCTCCAGCTTGTGTCCCAGGAACATCGTTTTTCAAACAAAATATACCCACTACCTCTAATATACAATACGAGAGGTCACAGAGGATTTGCCCTGGTTGACTTGCCCATCGGCCTTTTCCCTTGGATCCCTTCCCCACAAGGATTTACACATAGTAATAAAATCATTCGTTCGATGAAATATGAACTTTCCAATAAATTGTTGCCGATTCCGTAATCACGTCAATATGTCAACAAGAATTTATTAAATTCTGATAGAACTGACTACAGTATTTTACGAATATGCACAATCTTAGATACGGGCAGTGTCTTCCATGAGCTTTAGTTGAGTTCGAAGCAGTAGTTGTCGTAACCCAAAGTCAGTCTTCCTCTCAGCACTGCAAAGCTGTGCTCATCATTCCACTTACTCAAGGAGGCAAGAAAGTTCGGAGGGGTGAAGTGGTTCGCCGGCCGTCCCGCCCGTGGAAGTGGCAGAGCTGAGGCTTGAACCTGCGTCTGTTTGGTTTGCAGCCCTGTGCTTAATCATGTGTTCTACACTGCCAGTATATGACGGGTAATGGGGACACACTAAGTGCTGGGTGGAATTGGTTTTGCTGGTAGCGAACAATTAAGAGAGGTCCGGGCTGCACAGCCTCCCTTCGGCCCCCACCCAGGGCTGCCTGCAATGTGCCGCCAGTCGGCTTTCATACAGTTCCCACGCTGTCAGAATTGTTTCATTCTAATCTGATTAAAGCTATAAATTATTCCTAGATTGGTCCTATGAGGCTGTGGTCAGTGAAAATTCCTAGAGAAGACAGGAATACTCTCTGGGCACCCACGGGGAGAGTCAGTACTCATTGGCTATGGCTAATCAGCTCACTTTGCAACTGCTCGTCATTTCTAGTGTAATTCTTTTTCCGCAAAGACTCAACCATCTTAGTCCTTTTGGCTGTGACCTCAGAAAGATAGCCATAGGATAAGCAGCCTGGGGAGGTGAAGGAAAGGAGAAAGATACACCAAACCCTTCTCTAAGACATCTCTGTTGATGACAGGCATCTCAGGCACTTCATTCCGTGGTCTCTCTCTAGACCCTGTGGCTTTCATAGAGCCAGGAGGCGGGCAGGCCAGGGGGCTAGGAGGGCACCCTGTGCTCATTCGCCTCACTCCTGTCATTCGGTTGCAGAATCACCCCTCATCAGCTCAGTCTCATGCCAATGGCCTGCTCAGCAGGACCTAGCCGAATTCTAGATCCTTCCCTGATGTTCAGATCCTGACACATTTATTTCCCTTGTCATAATTCCTCTCCTGCTGCAGTTAAGATGCTTTGGGCACACAAAAGTTGTGACATCTGCCAAAGGACTGCTTGGGGTTTCAGTCGTGAACTTAAACAGCTCCCTGCCATGCAGAAAAAGCAGCAGCCACATCATCCTGAGCATCTGATTCCATGGAGCAGCAGCTGCCTCCTGAGAGCCAGAGAAATGGGGAAAGTGCTGGTGCTGAGCTCCTCGCTGCACACTTAAGCACACGACACACACATGCACAACTCACACACAGCACACAACACACTACGCACACAGCACACACACAGCACACACACAACACAACACACTACGCACACAACACACACAGCACATACACAATATGCACACACACGCAACATGCACACACACAACACATACACAACACACAGCACACACACAACACACACAGCACACACACAGCACATACACACAGAACACACAACACACACAGCACACACACACACAACACACACACTGGAACAGATAAATACCCCTGTGCACACATGAACCTAAGTATAGATGAATAAATACATATACACATATTCCCAAACCTACATATTTACACACATATCCACCTCCTCATAAAAATAAAAATGGGGGAGGGGAGTTACTGCTTTTCAAACGGCCACCAGAATTCCCTTCCTAAAATGCAAATCCGACCATGTACCTAATGATATTTAGTAATTATTGTTAATTTTGTTAAGAGTGACAATGGTATTGTTATGGAGAAAGTGTCCTATTTTTGAAAATGAATACTGAGTATTTAGTGTTAAAATGTCATGATGTCTATGATTTACATTTAAGTATTACAGCACAAATACAAATGAAGTAAATAAGCAAAATTTTAAAAAGCATGGGCTTTTAAATTATTATCTTCTGAGTTTCTGTATGTTAAAAATTTTTCCTTATAAAAGGTAAAAAAAAAAAAAGAAAAAGAAAAAGAAATTTTGATTTATTCGCACCATCTTCTTTCTGCCGCGGTCCTGAACTTTGTTACTCAAGGAATTCGGTCGTTGGGCCAGCACGTTTGGTATCACCTGGGAGCTTGTTAAAAAATGCAAAATCTTGGGCCTTGCTCCAGCACTGCTGGCTCTGAATGTAATGTAATTTAAGAAGATTCCCAGATGATTTGCATGTGAACTTGTGGTGGACTGACTGTTTGTGTCCCCTCACAATTCATATGCTGAATGAAGTCCTAATCCCCAATGTGATGGTATTTGCAAGCGAGGCCTTTGGGAGGCAATTAGGTTTAGATGAGATCGTGAGTGTAGGATGCCCGTGATGGGTTTAATGTCCTTATGAGAAGAGAAAGAGAGATCAGAGCTCCGTCTTTCTACTGTGTGAGGACACACGGAGCAGGTGGTCAGCTGCAAGCCAGGGCGAGAGCCCTCACTGGGAACAGGGTCAGTCAGTACCTTCACGTTGGACTTTTCAGCCTCTAGAACCATGAGAAATAAGTTCCTGTTGTTTAAGTCACACAATCTGTATTTCATAATGGCAGCGTGAGCTGCATGAACAGCCGAATGTGAGGAGCACTGGTCTGGAAAATGAAAGCCAAGTTCTTTGTCAGGGCACACAAGGCCTTTCAGAACTGCGTTTCCATCAGTTTATCTGGCCTTGTCTCCTACATGGACTGTGACAATGATGAATAACTTGCACTGAGCCCTTACTGTGCAGCGAGCCTGATGTGAGCACTGAACATTTCCTCAGTAGCCTGTGTTTGTTTACACACCTGGAATTTTGTCCAAGACCTTCCCTCTGCCTGGAATGTCCCGTCCGTGTTCATTTATGTAGCACCGAATTAAGAAAAATCGAAACGGTCTTATCTACTAAGGCTTCCCTGATCCTTTCAGTGGAATTAGGAACCCCGCGTTTTCTTAGCATCCTGTGCTTTTTCCTGATTAGAGTTCTACCGTAATATATTGTTGCAACCTGTTCTCATTCCTTTTCCACCCCAGACTGAGTTTTAAGGAAAGAGGATCTAAATCTTATTTTTAATGCTCTGCGTAATACCAGGAACTTTATAGGTGCTCGATAAATGTTTTCCGAATGAATCACTAAATCAGTGAATCCATACAATATACACCTACAATCTGACATAACCACCTAAACAGACAGACATAAATGTGCGGGCATGTACAATTTCAGCTTAGTTTTACCGTAAAAAAAAAAAAAAAGAATGAAGAAAAACAACGAAAGCAGGAAGAAGAAAGGAAGGATAGAGGAAGGAAGGGAGAAAGGAGGAAGGAAAGAGGAAAAGAAGGAAGGAAGGCAGGCGAGAGGTGAGAACGCATTGTCGGTTCACAGATTAGAGAGCTAATACTCCGACATAACACAGAGGAGAAGGCGTGGGCACCCGACTTGCCCTTCTCCCGCAGATCTCAGCCTCAGCGACAATGCGAATACTCCTGGGGGGTATTAAAAATACTTACACCTGGGCCCTACTCAAGAGAAAATAAATCAGAATTGTCTGGAAACAGGTCCCCAGCATTTGTATGTTTGAAGAAACATTGTAGGCAACTCTACTTTGAGACAAGGTTGATAACCTCTTCTTACCGACTGGAAGTCTCAATATTATGACTAATAAAAACAATTCATATTCCTGTGTAACTAATGAGATGATAATTTTAATCCTCAAATTAATTTTAGATATTAAACTTTGATACATACACTCTGTATTTTAATTTTCTGCTAAAAGCAAGGTCTTTTTTTTAAAGTCGAAGGTAAGCAGGGTTGGCCTCTCTGGCTGGAGGTGAGGGAGCGGACCCTGGCAGGTGGAAGCGTGGGTGGGCGGGCAGGCCCGGCCTTTCACCTTTGCCTGCCTGTTGCCTGGGGTGCTCAAGAGGTTGTGGGATCGCTTGGCTGACCCTCGGAGTTTAACTTTGTCACTTCGTTTGCCGAACACTGCAGACATCTGGGAATCCATGGCTTCTTCTCTGCCGCCTTTGTCGTCTGAAGAGCAACTTCTAGGACGTGGACGCCCCTCCCCACTCCATGCTGTCTCTGTGGTGATCTCTGACGACTTTGGCTTCGGTGACCATCATGTGCCAGTGATTCCTTGTCTTAGTTTCTTAGGGCTGCTATGACAAAGTGCCACAAGCAAAGTGACTTCAAACAAGAGAAATTTATTCCCTCACTGTTCTGGAGACCGGAAGTCTGAAGTTAGGATGTCTGTCAGGCTGAGCTCTCACCTCTAGCCTCTAGCAGAGGACACTTCTTGGCCCCCGTCAGGCTCTGGGGGCCGTAGGCGTTCCTCGGCCTGCAGCTACAGAACTTTAATCTCGGCTCTATCGTCACTGTCACTCGGTGCTTTCCTCCTGGGTCTGTACCTCTATCTTCTCCTCTTATAAGGACACAGTTATATTTGACGAGGAGGCCACCCTACCTAGTGTGATTTCCTCTTAACTAATTGTACTGCCATGATCCTATTTTCAAATATGGTCACATTCTGGGGTACTGGGGGTCAGAACTTCAACATATCTTTTGGGAGCACACAGTTCAACTCCTCACACTCCCTGATCTCCATTTCCTGCTTTGTCTTCACCTCTGATCCCCAGGCCACTGGTTAGAATCTCCCCATGAAAGTCCACAAATACCAAAAACTCTAAAGAGAAGTAAACTCGTCATTTTCTGTCACTGATCTCTTTCACAGTTGCTTATTTCGATGAATGGCGTAGTACCACGCACCCAGGTGTGCACACCTGGTGCACTGTTGTCTTTGCCATCGTCGTCTTTTTAATGGCAGTTATTCATAAAATAAGTCAGAAAATTCTAGAACTTAAACATCTCTCGGATATCCTCACTTCTCCTCTTGCCCCCATATTCACAGCCGCTGTCTATTTTTATCCCAACAGTATCTCCAGCAGGCCTGTCGCCATGCTTCTCCATGGGCTGCCCCACATCTGGTATTGCCCCATCAATGCGTTCTTGATGGTATATTGGGAGTGATGGTTCAAGACACAGCTTTTGTTATGTAAGTTCCTTATAAAACCCTTAGATATTTCCCATTTCCATGGCAGGTATTTCAGAATCCCTCAGGGGGCCTTAGGTGGCCTGAACAGTCCGCCCCATTCTGTCCTTCCAGCTTTACCTCTCACCTCGCCACCCCTCATTCCCTACACTCCAGCCCCACTGGCCGCCTTACGGTTCTCTGAAAGTTCTAGATTCTTCCGCGTCAGGGACTTTACATGTATTTTTAGTTTCCTGGAAGCTTTCCTCTTCTCCCCCTCTTTCATCCAGCTAGCCCCTGTGTATCAAACAGAGTTTCGTTTTCTCCAAGTAGCTTCCCTGACTTTTCATTCTGAGTCAGGCCCCCTGTAAAATGCTCTTATGGCGCTCTGTACCTTTGTTTCATAGCATGCACCATAATTGCAGTGAAATAGTTAATGGCGCAATAATTAGTCCACGGGTCATTTCTCCCACTGAAATGTGGGGGAACAGGAACTGTGTTCCTGTCGCTGCCATAGCTCTGGTGCCCAGAACTCTGCACGCACGTAGTAAACAGTCAAGGTCTTGTTGCTAAATAAACAGATGAATAAAAGGCAAGGCGTGTTTTGGTTTTGCTCCCAGATATATGCCTGGCGTCCTGCATAGCACCTTCACATAGAAGGCCCTTTGTGAATATTGGTTGAAAAGAATTGGTGGATTGGCTCTTTTCTTGTCCTCAGTCCTGGGACACACACACCTGGGACAGCCAGGTGCGGCCACTGCAGAGGGGGCACCGAATGGGGAGATGAGTGGATAGCGAACGAGAGCACCGCCTCGTTTGAATACTCTCTCTCACTCCCACGCTCACGCCCCGCAGCAGAGCAGGAGTCATCCCGCCAGCTTCCGTCTACCTGGCGCCAGCAAGAACGGGTTCTTCTCTTGAGGTCTCTCGTGCTCATGTCAGACCTCTGCAGGGAAAGCAGCAAGCAGGGGCTTTTTGGGTCAGAGTTCAACACACCCAATGCCACTCTGCCCTTGGAGGAAATGGCTCACGGTGAATACTCTTAGGACCATTGGCCATAAGAACTTGCTCTTCGTTGTCCAGTGCAGATGTGGACTACCTGAATCCAGATGTACTGTGCATCGAAACAGACACAGTCCGATGTATTTGGCGTTAGTACCACCAGGTCTGTAGCTGCTGGTTTTTCTCATCGTGCAAAGTGCTTTCTCATTCTTGCCATCGGTTTCTACTACAGGCCTATGGTGAGAGTTACTATTTTTTCTTTTTTACAGTTATGGAATTAGGTCTCAGTGTAAAGAAACTAGCATGGAGTCTGGAATACGATAAGAACATAATGCATGCAGCAGAGCTGGGATTGAAAGCGAGGTTTTTGGCGCCCAGGGATTGCTTCTCGTCTCCCACTGCCTTCAGCGGAGAGAGGAGCCTGGCACCGTAGGGTGGGCGTGGCTTGGTGCTCTGCATCAGCTCTCCGCGGAGAAGGATCCTGCTGCCTGCTCCCAGGAGTCCCTGCGGATATGTGCCATTCATACCGGCTGACCATTATCAGGCGTTCCTTGAGTCCAGCACTCTTTATAAATCCTCTATACCCATTGCCTCGTTTGATCCTCACAACATAAATTTGGATGAGCTATTATTACTGCCTCCATTACAGATGAGGATACAGGGAACCAGGGAAATTAAGTGACATTCCCAAGCCTGCAAGATAAGTTTAGAGCCCAGTGTCACACTCAGGCGGTCTGAGTCCAGAGCCCAGGCGCTTAACTACTGAGTTAGGCCACCTCCTCCAGCGTGTTCGGTCCGTTTTCTTTATGTCTCAGCTCTGCCCTTCTGCTTCTGCCACCTTCCCACAGGGAAATCAGGGTTCATTTACATTCAGGGTTTTAACCAGAGTTCACATTCTTTTATTCTCGTTATCGTCCTGAGCTATGGGAGGATGCTAATGTCGGTTCCTTGGACTGAAAGGAACAATCTATAAAAAGTGCCTGTGATGTTCTTGTAGGATATTAGTGCTTACTCACTGGTAGTTCTTAGTCGGTGATTGTAATAATTATGCAAAGCAAACAAATTAGCTAAGTTAACTTCTCACTAAAGCTCATTCCAATGAGGTGTATAAGAGAAAATGAATTTCCCACTTATTGTTCACCTGAATGGGAATTCTAAAAGGGAAAGACTGTTCTAACGGGAATGATTAAAAGAGACATCACCTAGACATAACATTGAAAATGTACACACGTGTGCACACACATAACTGCTCTTAAGACCTATGTGCAAGGATGTGGATTTGGAGACTGATTTGAAGGTAGCTCATTTTAAATAAAAGCAGTGAAAACTTGTGATTGAGAACTGCGGCAGCATCTTTAAAACGCTCATATTTCTGAAATAATGAGCTACTTTGCAAGATGACAGATTTAAATGGTGAAGCTTCAAAATACTTGCTGTCTAGGCAGTCTTATGATATTTCTACAAATGGGGTTTTCATAGTCTGGGGGGAATTGGGAAAGGTACATTGAGTACTTCTCAATTTTAACAAGCACTTTATGTTGCAAAGTTCTTCATAATCACTTTTAATAATTGTTCACCCTAACAGCTCTGTTTTTTTCTCCCCATTTCACAAATACAGTAACTGATGCAGACAGAATAAAGGGAATAATATTTTGGAGCCCACTTCCTAGTCTGTCTCAGGGTTAGCTTAATCATCTTACCCAACTGAATACTGTGGGAAATTAGACTTGCTACTGAAGGGTTGATCTGTTCTCGCTGGTCCTGTGCTATAGTTGGCCCTGAGGGCATCCAAGGTCTCCAGTGGAAGGTCACAGGGAGGAGGGGTCACCCAGGGAGCTATGCTGGCTTCCACTCTTGGTCATCAGCTCGCATATAACTCTCCAAAGCACTGTATTTTAAAAGGAATCATTCATTTATTCCTTCTTTCAGGAGCAACTGTTTAGTGAGCATCCACAAAAAAAAAAAAAAAAAAAAAAATCTGTATTAAAATCTCTCTAACCCAAAAGTGACTTGGAAATCTGCCACTACATCTTGCCACCTAATTATGCTCAGTAATTTGCTGTTGAACTGACCCAAATCAGACACAGTTCGGATGTCAAGTGAGAGGTAAAAATTCTAAGCTTTATTGACCATGGTTTTAAAGATGCCATAAATCCTAGCAGATATTTGTCTAAATATGTGAATTATCCATTGATCTGTAATCTCGCCCTTCCTCGAAAGCCCCGGGTGAGTTCATCTCTCAGAAACCCTTCTGGACCAGCTTCTTTGATCTTCATCACTGGGGATTGGTACTCCAAAGGCTTCCATTTTACTTTGATTCCATTCCACACTTGTTAGAACATTTACTTTTTTGTCAGGTCCAGTGCTGGGTCTGGAGATAATGCCTCATATATTTTATGACAATTTTTCCTTGTTTATTTCATGTTTTGTGCTTGTCTTACCCATGAGATTGGGATCTCCCAAAGTACAGGATGCAACTGATACTTCCTCTGCATTTTTCCTAGCAGAGTCTAGCATGGTTCAACATAATAGACTGGTGATTGTAGCCAGTCAACTAAATTGCATAAGTAAATTCCGCTGCACTTCACCAATTTACGATTATTTACCAAAGACAAAAGGAGAGGTTGCATTGTGTTTTCTAAATGACTATTTATTTCATATTTCTGATTCCTTTTGCATCATAGAAACCTATTAAAACTTTTTTTTTTTTTGGCTCTAGTGATTACGTGGCATACATTACCCTTTATTTTTCCTCGTTTTTATTGACCTTCTGCATCGCTTTTAAATTCGCGCAGGTCTGTGATAAGACAGGGAATTCTGCCACTCCTTGACAGATATTCTGTCATTCTGTGCATTTTATAAAGACAGAAGAGGCAGTAGAAATTAGCAATGTCACCTCCAACGTCAAACTCAGTTAACGATCCTATCCTGTTCATTTTCATACTCCACTTAGCTCAAAGTTTTTACTGTTGTCTTTTTTTTTTTTTTTAATTGAAAAGCATGCCTGCATTTGCAAGGAATGGTGACAGGAGATGCAGCCAATGAGAAAAAGCTGAAAGAGGGGAAAACTGTGTTAAAACACGTGGCCTGTTAGAATCATAATATATTCTAGAAAGAAATTTCAGAGTTTAATATCCATTATTTGCAAACAAGGAGCCTGAAATTTAAAAAGTGAGAATTTGATCCTGGTCACCTAGCAAGTCATAGGAGACTTTGGATTATAGTCTGGGTTGGTGACCTTTCCACTGGCTCCTCTGATTCATCAGCATAAAATCCTCTGCGAGGTAACCCATGCCGGGACACCGACGTAGTCCGTTAAACTGACTCCGGAGAGCAATATGTCCTCATGGGTTAGAGCACAGTGTATGGAGTTAGACGGCTCTGGATTTTCAAAACCAGTCTTGTGAAATAACCTTGAAAAAGTGATATTCCTTCCTCTACTGTCTGTTACTTCCTCTACAAAATATAATGGTAGAGTCTACATGGTTGTCATGCAAATTAAATGACCTAACAGCCCACAGTCTGGCATGCTCTAAGGCTCAAATCAGGGCCGTTGCTATTATACATACCCCATTTAGAAATAATTGTGAAGCACTCAGATGAGAGTTCTTTGGCTTAGAGTAGTTCAACAGTACATGTCGTTGAATCTCTGAAGTAGCCATCGGCGAACTAGTAAACGAAGACATGACCCACTCGCTGCATTTATTTGCTTGTTCATTGGGTGCCTACATATGTATTTATTGGGCATCTACTCAGTGCCATGTACTGTGCAATACAGAGGTAAATGCTGGCAATACGGAGGTGATTTAGATGTGGTCTCTGTCCCTGAAATACTCTCACAGAGAAGTAACTGCATTAGACTGCTAAAGGTAACAGTAGAAGTACCCACAAGGTAGCTCAGAGAAAAGTTTGAGCCCCCCACCAATGAGTTTTAGAGAGTCAGAGAGCCCTTTGAATCACTGAACTATTTCTGTGGTTGCTATGACCAGGCTCATGAAGGAAGAATGTCAGGAAAATCGACTCTCTCCTAATATGTGCAAACAAATTCACAAATGACATATTGTGAAGGTAGGTCATATCTGATTTAACATGCGCTGGCTTCCACCTCAAGAGTCAGCCCTTGCCTTGTTTCTTTTGCTTCCTCTTTCCCCAGCGACTGACAAGCAAGTTTGCATTATGAAGTGACGGATGACCATAGGCCACTCGAGCAATGATTCTCTTTTTGAAGGACAACTGAGGGAGGTTTAGGGTGGATTTAACTTATGCTTTTGCTGGTGGGTGAGCTTTCAGTAGTTGGAGGATAATATGATATTTTTACTTTTCGGGGGGAAAAAAAAGAGCTTTATGGCAAAGAGGAAATGTAAAGTGTCCTTGGGGAGTAGAGAATGAATGTCACTAAGAATGTGTCGGGAAGAGCAGAGCCCTGTCGCATAGCAAAACAGAGTAACAAAAGGCAGAGCTAGCCCAGCGTGATAAGGAAGCATGCAGCTCACCTCTCTTCTTGGACATTTGGGAACACAGAGGCTGAGGAGGCTTTGCTAAGGTCATGTATGAGCTGAATGGGAAGAGCCGGGGTTATTGTCCAACTCTTGGCCCATTCTTCTTCCCACCATGAGGGCACTTCGTTTCCTGCGATCTGCAATGCATGATCTGAAAACACTTTCACTCGTCTCTGAGGCTCTTCAGAACATGTCCATCGATTCTATTCGCCACTACTTTCCAGTGGGACTTTTCCAGAGAGCCGTTCTCCTGCCCTCCAACCATCACCCGTCTCTGAATCACCTACTTGATTGCTTTGATGAACTTTAAGAATCACCTTCAGAACCTTGAACCCAGCTCCTCTCCATAACACTGTGCCTCTTCCCATTTCCCTTCGTCCACGCTGTGCCCTCACCTGGCCCCAGTGAGCATCCAGCAGAGTACTATATAACACAGAGCATTCAAAATTAAACAAGAGCGGTGACTTGACAATAGACAGAATAAGAATAATGGAAAGATAATGTTATACAGCCCAGAAGATAAAATGGATCCTAGTAGCAACACAAAACTAACTGAAGCATAGTTTTGATCTGCTCTGACCAACTCTAAGGAAACAGAGCTTCATTAGGAAAGGTGGAAGTTGGCTCTTTGCCTCCTTGCTTTATTTTCTTCTCATGTCCCTGTGTCATCGTTGTGTCTCTGTATGCTGCATCGCTGGGGCAGTAATCCGTGCAGCTGCTAATGGTGCCTTCCCGGATCCTCAGTACTTTTTGTGGCCTTGATACACAGCTGTTCCCTTAACATGTCCACATTTCCAAAATGCTTTGTCCTTTTCCTCCCTTGGGAGTGCCTGGGATATGTAGATAGGCATGTTTCGGTCCACAGCTGACTTCATCTGCCCTGCCTTAGATTCAGTGCAGGAGCCTGCAGCCAACAATTAGAATAAGGTTTGCAGAAGCTGCTTTGAGACATGTGGTTAGTAAGGGGAGAGCAATTCAATGGAGGGAAGGTATGGAATGAGGGAGTTGGGGCGGAGGCAGTCAAAATGTGGTCTTTGAGCCACCCAGCTGTAACTCATTCTCAGAGACTCCTGCAGACACCTCACTCTTCACATTGCTCTGATGTTACCTCAACCTCTGCCTCATCTTCCCACCTGGGTTTTGACCTTCCGATACCTGATGCTTGCACTGGCTTCCTCATGTCCATTACACGGTTGCCTGGGTTCCACACCTAACTTTACCTGTTTAGGCACCTATATTTCATTTGGCAGTAGTCCTTCCTGATTTTAAGGCTTCTCATAGTTATCCATTCCACATCCACTGTCACCTACCCAGGTTAGGCCCTCAGAAGGCTCTTACTCATTGCTCTGTCTTCTGACGGGCTTTCCCCTCCAGCTGCCCTCATCACCAACCCACAATCTCTGTAAGACAGGCGGCCTTTTCCATATGGCAGTCATCTGGTCAAGGACCTTGTGTGGCTCCCACTGCCTTTGGAACAAGCCCTCAAGGATTGTTGCTGATTGATGGATTGCACTGTAAACTCTGCACGGTGCCCATGTTTACAAGGCCCTGACACAGCTTTTAATGACCACTCACATTAATCTCTCTTTCCAAAAAGGTCTTGGGAGATATTTAATGTGCAGCCTGTGTCTCTTTCAAGTAGATGGGTATGCCTGAGAGGGGAAGTGATTCCAGAGAAACCATCGAGTTTAAAAAACACTCTAAATGACATGCCTTCTTTTGGGATAGTTTTCCAAACTGATCATCTTGCTTGAAAGTGAAATCTGCCTTCATTTTTAGCATCACTCCAAATTTAAATGCTGCTGGTGTCTCAGAGCACTGTGATGTTCCTTATGACAGCTAGAGCAAAGTCTAATTGTGGAAAGATAAATATGAGTTCTAACTTCTTGCTTTTCCCCAGGATGCCACAACCCTAAATGCTCTGCGAGTTCAGATTTTTGTGAGTCACTATTATTGTGCAGGAGAAAAGTTTATATTATTAAATCTTCTCCTAGCTGTACAATTTCTTCAGAGACCTAGAGCTCTTTCTGCCTTTACAAATTTAAAGAAACTGGATAAAGAGACAATAACCTGAGCTTTCCTGGAGACACTGAATATTTTGATCTATTTTTACTACAGCCTATTTCCAAGGGCAACACATCTCTGATTTTTTTAATCAAATGTTGTGAATCGAAAGTTGCAGCCTGACCTCTGGAGCAGACACCACGGGACGTCAGCAGCAGCTCCAGATAGTGTGAGCACCGGAAAAGGAGTTGGGTTGGCCTTACTATGGGGAAATAACCTTGACCCTACACCGAGGAAGCAGACTGCTCTCTCAAAGAGCAGGGGGGCTGCCTTAGCTTTGGGATTGCTGCATTTTGATCTTCTGCTCACTCTTGTCTGGCCACTGGTTAAGTCTGAATCAGGAGAACTCTTGTGGTTGGCCAAGACAAGATTAGAAGATTAGTCCAACTTCTCACTGCCGTCAACTCTTTCTTTACTGAGTGAGTGTCACAGGTAGATGCTGTGGAGAGATCTCAGTGGAAAGGTAGAACAGAGGGCAATCGAGCAGAAAGAAAATCACATTTGTCTTTGTTTTCAAACCGAAGGGATAACCATTAGCAAATTTATGAATTGAAATTTTATCGATGCTTAAACTATAATTAGGCTCGCCATTTGTTTCTTTTAAGATGGGAGTTCTGAGTTTCAAACCTAAGAATCTCAATGACTAGTGCAATTCTGGGCACATTATATGGAATATAAAAATATTTAGTGATTAATTAATTAAAACCTGGACAAAACACTTTAATATTTCCCTTTCCCCCAAGAGTTGGGCCCATTTCAGGTGCCCTGATCTGTTTCCCATATTGATGCAAAACCTGGAATTACTTGTCCACTCTTTGGCATCCCTTCTAGTTGGTGAGTTCCAAAAGGGCAGAGATTATGTCTGTCTTATCATTGTTCTGTGTGATCTCAGCTTCTAGAATGGTTTCTGGCACGTGGTATACATCCTATAAAAGTGTTGCGTGAATAATGTTTGGAAGGTCATACATTTGGCACTTTCGATTTTACTCAATAATCTTCATGTGCTAAATCCTATAATCACAATCACTCTATATCTCTGAGAGCCAGACTTTAAATCTCCGTCCTATTTTTACACTACACAACTTTACCCATCATCAAAGCGCAGGGCTGACACAGCTAAGAAGACCCTTTTTCTCTCTCAAAGAAAAATGAAAAAGAAAAACAGAATGGAGGTTGGGGGGAGATCTCGTGGTCTAAAGGGGTTTAGGAGCTGGGTGAGAGGCACAGCTGAAGACTGCTAGTATGAACAGGAAGTGCAGAGGCAGGAGAGGCTGCCTCAGGGAGTGAGTTTGGAGGCATGCCAACTTTTGAGAAGTAGGCATGCCCATAGCGAGAGACAGTTAGGGCAAGTTATATCTTAGGGGCTACTCGTTGAGTTCGTGGGATTGTCTCAGATGAGGCTTCTCCTCCCTAATGATTTCTGGACACTGGAAAAATCCCCTGGAATTTAGCTACCGCCCCACGGGAAAAGAGAGGAGGAAAAAAGCTCTTAATTGTCACTGTCTCTCTACAAAGACCAAAACTAAATAAGTCAATGCAATGCCACATTCACTTAAATATTACCAAAAAAATATTTCCTGCTCCCTCTTCCTGAGAGATTAAAAGAAAGAATACATAAATTTAGAGAAAAATAAAAGAAGCATTTGAATCTCCAGATCTAGTTACCAGAAGCAGATCAGTGGTTATTTTTGGAAAATTTAAATTTGAAAAAAGAAAAAGAGAGGAATAGGTGGCTGTTTCTGTTATTAGAATGAAGAGCACAATAATATTATTTCTGTATCCTAATGCTCTTGTTCTTTTCAAGCAAATCTTCCCGTAATTCCCCTATGTTATTTGCTATTGGTTAAGTATGAAGCTTAAACATGTGATTTCCAAATAATTAAATCTGATATTCACTTTCAAAAATGCAAGTCCTAAGAGCATAAGGTTCTTATGCTGTTATTTGTTTATTTATTTATTTATTTATTTTTTAAGACGAGAACGAGTGAGAGAAAAGAGCCTGCCGAGGATGAAATTTTAATTTTTAGACTAGAATGCTTCCAGAAGCTTCTTAATATGACTCTTGAATTCATGGTCTTGAGAAAACTTTCTACACCCTGCTGGGGTATAGAAAGAAGTTCCGCTATCCACTGGATACCTTAGAGGGCACCAGGCGTGCTGTGTGCAATCGCAAACCCTGAAAATAAAACCACTCATTTTGACTTGAAATTCAGCCAGCAATCTGATTTTTAAGACCTAAGTACTAAAAGAAAAAAAAAAATCAACTTTTATGGATTGTACTCTACTGCCATCTGAAAAGAACAGATTTTATAGTTGGATTGTTAATTTTCTAGGAAGTGTAATGATGAGTTAACTTGAAAAATATGTAACAATGTTCTCTGAAAGAGCCAACATTACTACCATGAGTTTTAATGCCTATTTTTAATTAATTTGGCACATTTTGATTCGGGTATTAGCATATGATCTGTTCTTCACTGTCCCGCCATTTCCTTCATCCTTTTCTCCGTCTCTCCCCCTCTCCCTCCCTCCTTCCTCCCTCTCTCCATGTCTCCCTTCCTTCTTTTCTTCCTTCTGATTTTTTTTTTCCTTTTGGAGGTGTGGTTTGCACACAATGAAATTCACTGATCTGAATTGTTCCGCTTGATGAATGTTGGCACTCACATATACCCATGTAACCAGTACCCAAACTGAGATATAGAATGTTTTCTTCGATTCAGAAACTCTTTTGTTCCTTTGCAGTCCAGAAACTTCCAGGGTCCTGCCCGACTCCCATCATTTTAGTGTTGCCTGTTTTTTTTTTTCTATTTCATCTAAATATATAGCATGCACCTTTTGCGCTTGACTTATTTTAACATAACGCTTTTGAAATTCATCCACGTTGATAAGTAGTTTGTTCTTTTCTATTGCTGGATAGTATTCTATTGTATGAATAGACCAGAATCTATGTACTACTGTTCTTGTTGAGGAACATTTGGACTACTTTCTAGTTTTTGACTATTATGAATAAGGCTGTTTCCAAGTCTCCTGTGGATATGTATTTTCATTTTCCCTGGGTAAAAACCTAGAGATATAATTGCTGCATCATAGGGTACATGTATGTTAATCTTTTTCAGAACCTGTCAAACAGTTCTTCAAGAATGTTGAATGATTTTATACTCCCACTAATATGAGAACTCTAGTATCTTCAAGTCTTCACCAACATTTGGTACTTTTAGCTTTTGAAATCTTTTTAGTTATTCTAGTGTTTGTAAAATGATATTTCATTTTTAAAAGTTGCATTTCCCTGATCACTAATGACATCAAATATGTTTTCATGTGTTTATTGGCCATTTGTACATCTTTTATTTATGAAGTGTTGGTTCAAGTGTTTTGCCTGTATTTTTATCACATTAATTTTTCACATTAATTTTTTTATTGATGATTTATAGAACTGCTTTATATATTTTAGTTATATGTTTTTTGCTAGATACATGTAATGATTTCACATATAATATTTCATCCAGTCTGAGGCTTGCTTTCATTTTCTTACTTGTTCTTTCAAGAAGCAACAGTTTTTATTTTTGGTACAGTCCAATTTGTCAATTGTTTTTGTTTAAAGTTTATTCTTTTAGTATGCTATATAACAAATTTTCCCTACACTAAGGTTGAAAAATTCTTCTTTGTTTCCTTCTAGAAGTTTCTTAGTTTTCACTTTTAAATTTAGGTCTGCGATCCATTTAAAATGGACTTTTGTGTATGGTGTGAGGTAAAAGTTGTGGTTAATTTCTTTTTCATACAGGTAACTAATTATTCTGGTAGCATTTATTGAAAAGATGATCCTTTTTCTATTGATTCACCTTGATATCTTGCTCATAAATCAATTTAACATATATGTGGGAGCCTCTTTCTGGATTCTCCATTTTATTTTATGGATTTATATCATTTATAGATCTGATGTATCTATAAGACATCAGTACCAGAGTTTCTTGATTACTATAGTTTTATAGTAAGTTTTGAAACCAGGAGCTATATATTCTCTAACTTTGTTCCTTCCTTTAACGTATTTTTTAACTGTAAATTTGGAAAGATTATCAGACTTAAAAACAATTGTAAAAACAACACAAAGAATGCACCTCAATTTTCTAAATGTTAAAATCTTACATAACCACAGTGCAATACCAAACTGAAAATCTTAACATGAATACAATATTGTTATCTACTATACGAATATTATTCACCAACATGCCTTTTGCTCACCTGGGTTTCTATTCATTTTCATATCCCTTCAGCTTGAAGAAATTCTCCCAGTAGTTCTTACAGTGTGGATCTTTTGAAAGTTAATTATGTAGACTTTTTTCTGTCTCGAAATGTCATTATTTTGCCTTTTTTTTTTTTGGATAGAATTCCAGGTTGACAAAGTTATTTCTTTCAGCATGTCACAGGCGCTGTTCTTTTAACTTCCGGTATTCTCGTTTTTGGCAACAAGCAAGTTTTTTGTTTGTTTGTTTGTTTTTAATATAGTTTTTTCTTGTATGTAATCTTTTTCTTCTGGTCGCTTTTAATATTTTTTCCTTATATTCAGTTTTTTAGAAGTGTGACTATGTGTTCTTGTTTTCTTTTAATTGAATTTCAATGAGCTTCTTTAATCTATTGAAATCATACAACAAGTTTTGAAAATTCTCAGCCAATAGCTCTTCAAAACTTTCTACTGACCTATATTTTCTTTCCTTTTAGGAATCCAATTACACATATTTTGGGGTATTTAATATTGTCCCAGAGATCTCTGATGCTTTGTTTAATTTTTTCCACTGCTTTTCTTTCTACTTCAATTTGGATTACTTTCTGTTCTGATATTACAGTGTTTTTTTTTTTTTTTTTAATTTCCTGTCAGTCTACTGTTAATAACATCAAATGGATTCTTAACTTCTAATGTTGGATTTTTCATTTCCAGCTTACTTCTTTAATTCCTTTTATTTATATATTTTCTGTCTCTCTGCTGTAATTTCTTATATCTTCACACATGTAGTTCCTCTTTTCAATAAGGTCTTGAACATATTTATCATAGTCATTTTTAAACTTCTTGCAGGGTAATTCCAACATCTGGAGCATCTAAGCCCCTTTTTCTGTTGCCCTTTTTCTTTCTTAATTTTCAAATCAATTTTCTCGCTCATGTGTCCCATAATGCCATGATTTTGCGTGAACTATTTTATATAAGAGAATATTAGAGACTGACAATAATTAAATTTATTTCTGAAAAAGTGAATTCCTCTTTATCAGGTTGCTAGTGCTGGGGTCAAATTAATTTAATCTATGTTCTTTTATATCAGCAGAGAGATCGAAGCGTTAGCATAGGTGACTTTTTACACATCTTCGTGTTCGATTCCGGCCGCCAGCTTCGGGTTACAGTGGCATTCTCTTTGCTCCGCATTTCCATCCGGGCTTTTTATACTTCAGCAAAGATCTCTCGGTTTTTACATTCTTTTCACGGTCCTGGATAGCTGCTGCCCTGAATTTGAGACAGACCCCATTCACTGACAGGGATTATCTCTCAGTTTTCTTCCCACGTCCTCAATTATATTGGCAGGTAGGTAGGTGCTGACTCCCCGGAGCACCTAAGAGTTCCAGTTTGTCAGGGCAGCACAGCCAGCCAAAGTTAACAGTTGGCTGCGTTCTGCTCACACCTGACCGTGGTGGGCTCTTCTGCCTGTTGCTTCTCCACCAGCAATGAAAGAAGCCATAGTTTCACCATCTCCTCAGAAAGGCTTGTCGCTGTCTTTAATTAATTTAATTAGTTTTCTCTGTATCCTCAGTTACCCAGTGAATTAAAAAAAAAAAAAACTGAGTTCTAAATTGCCCAGTCTTTTCTTGTCGTTAGGGTGCGAGTAACTGTCTCTCGTCGTTTTTGTGCCCTAACCGGAAGTAGAAGTTGACTATTCTGCCATTTTTGCCTGTAGTTTCTGTTATTTATCTGAGTTTTTATTCCTTATTTTAAAATCGTCCTACTTTTCATTCTTGATCTTTTGTAAAGATCTGTATGAGGCTCCGATATTCTCAGAGTTTCAATATTATGAAGGGAGAGGATCCTATCCTCTTTTCTTCTTTTTTGGATGCGGACAAGTGTCCTTGTTGGGGTATTCACCATCAACCAGACACAACTGATTAAATAGTCATTGGCAGTTAGGTCACTTGAAGCCAATTCTAGGAATGATTTCCTTTCTAGGACATTCTTGTTTTTGGTGACAAACGAGTCTCATGGACATTGGAGCAATTGACCAGACTTAAGAGGTACTTCATTTTACCACCAGTTCCTGAACCTGCCAGTCACCAGCAGTGAAGGTTTAGTTTTACTTTCATTAAACAAACAAAAAACTCAAAATGACATATTTGGTCTAATCTCTGCAAATGGAGTAAGAACTCCTAGATTCTTAAGAATCCAGGTGGAGATGGTCATGAACATAGGGAGCTAAGGGCAGTCTGCTCAGTTCTTGGGTCTGAGGAAATTCAACATTTCAGAATTACCCATTTGGACAAAGGTGGTGGGTGTTAAAACATAGTCTCTGCTGCACATGAACCGCAGTCTGTGCATGACCAGGGTGCATAGCATGTCCAGCGAGTGCACCTGTGGTCCTAAGAGGGGCCTGGCTTTCATGTGATTCAAAAGAAGATGGAAACTGGGAGTTAATTTCAGCTTGTCTTAGTTGATGTTGGCGGAAAACCAAAGAAAAACCTTATGCAGACAATCGAAATGACTTTCCCAGAGTCCAAGTCAGGCTATTATTTTTTTCTTTGAGATGAAAAATTACTAGCAACAAGGAGTTTACCATTTCCTTTAAGTGTAATAGCAGGTAGAGTCCAACAAGCAACGTTTGTTGAATAGTTCCTCTATGACCAGCGTAATAGTGAGATTTCTGAAGTATAAGAGTAGAAGGAGTAAAATAGTATTTAAGGAGATTTATACTATAGCTCAAGAAACTAACATATATAATTAACTAGAATATTAAGCATTATTTGAAAATTGTCCAACACATGATTCCACCATAAAGTGTTGAAGGAGCTCCAGTGATGATGTAGGTAGACAAGTGCTGGGAGAAAGAGAAGTGAGCGATCTTAAGGATGCTTCACAAGAAATGTGGGACTTTGATAGGGTTCTGAAATACGACTCGTAGGTTTAGATACAGAGACAAATTTGTGGTGTAGTCGTATCAAGGGATTGGAACCAGTTTGCACTTGATATGATTTCATTTATCTTCTTGTCATTCTCTGCACCCATCAGAAGCAAGAGATCTGGAGTGTTAGAGAAATGAACTCACTGGTTAGGAGACCTATAGGTCGTATATTTACACAGTTGCAGGATTGTGAAGGGAGCTTATTTATAAGGTCTAAATATGAAGTAGTGACATTTGGCTACTAAAGTTATCATCTTCAAACAAATCTAGACACTTACTCCATTGACATAGCTTATGGTGAAACTGAACTGTTTGTGGAAACTAAGTTCTAGGAATACTTTTCAAAGTCTATTTTAGAATTACTCAAAGTCTTATTTCTCCAGAGCAGTGGTTGTCAACTAGAAGTTTATGTCAGAAACTCTTGGGAGATTTAAATATTCAGATGCCATGTTCTACTTCAGATCTACTATATCTGAGTGTCAGTAGTGGGCTCAGGCAAGGCGAAATAGCTATTTAGATAGATAGGTAGGTAGGTAGGTAGGTAGATAGATAATTTTAATATTAATACTTCCGATTAAGAATCATTTTCTATTACAGTGGTTGACCAGCGTCGGTGTGCATCAACATTACACGGAAGGCTTGTTAAATTATGGATTACTGGGCTGTACTCTCCAGAAATTCTGATT
This sequence comes from Rousettus aegyptiacus, assembly GCF_014176215.1. NCBI lineage: Eukaryota > Metazoa > Chordata > Mammalia > Chiroptera > Pteropodidae > Rousettus > Rousettus aegyptiacus. Next base: position 10,751,383 of record NW_023416310.1, read on the forward strand.
TAGTAGGTATAGGATGGGCCCCAGAATTTGCATTTCCAGATAATTTCCAGTTGATGCTAATGTGATGAAGTCAGGCTGGAAACCACACTTCTTAGAGGCTAGAGATCATACAAAACTCTCAGGGCTATATAAATTATGTAAATATATGGCTTATGTTTATAGGTTATATGTTCTCTGAAGGCCGGAGAGGCAACTGGGTCTGGACCATGGGACTTGAGGTAGCTGCGTTCCCCATCTTAGCGCCTCCACACACGGGAGGGCCAAGGATCCTCAGAGTCTCTGCTGGCTACATGCCTGGGTAGCAAAGAACAGTCCGGTTCTCAGTTGTTTTCAACCTCTAGGAATATGCATTTCTGCCTATTGAGACTGACATTGAGAAAATGACCAAACATAACTCCTGTAGGGAGGTTCTTGAAATGGTTTTGACTTCGTCAGAATCCTTGGGATAGGTCCGCATCCTCATTGAAGGGCCCCTGTGAAGAGAAGCAAGCATACAGGCAGGCAGGGTGGGGGCGGGGGTGGGGTGGGGTGCTGCGGTCGGGGATGGGATCCCGGCAGGGAGCAGCGTCTTATCACTGACGTTGTTTAGAAGGCTGGTTCATGGTAATGACAAAAAGCAGACTGACTTTTTGTCCATTTTATCGTTGTTTTTAAATTCTCTACAGATAATATTCCCTTGTATTACTCATATCTGAGGTGGATGTCTCCCAACACTCTGGCCTTGGTATGCCGCTGCTTGGAGGCACCAAGGTCTCTTTGTAACGTATCCACTTAATTATGGCCATGACTGGATTACTGTTCTTCAAAGAACCCAATAGAAATAGACTTTCCAGTGGAGGAATTTCCACAGAGTCCGTAGAGATAAAAAATTGACATTCTGTCAATCCTTCTGTGAGGCGGGCCATTTCATAGAAGCAAAAGCAGCCAGCCTCATTTTCTCAAGACGGAATAAAAACTGGAATTTAAGCTGGTGCTTTCTTTTTAAATGTGGGAGCTTCTTGCTTCCTTGCTGCAAGGTGCCCCTGGACGTATGGGCTCCTTTGATTTTCCAGAGCTGTGCTGTATGCTGGGTGTTTCTGGCAAGAGTCATGCCAAGAAGGCAGAGGAATTTAAGCAGAGAGAGCCACAGCGCATTATGGATTGGTCTCTGGCAAGGGAGCACTTGACTGAACAAGAACCAGCCAGATGTGGTGTCTCCAAGGTGAATCTGTAATAACTTAGGTGTCAGTAATTTCCTAGGAGACTGGCATAATTATACCCAAACAAATTGACTGAACAGCCACATATTTATTAACATGAAATTAAAATTTGCAAGTTTGTGCAAACCTGGAGAGCAACAGCAGAAGCCAGAGCAGTGAGAAGTGTTAGTAACCTGTCTGATACCCAATACCAGGGGGCTGGTAAAGAGCCAGGGTCGGTTTCAGCCCACAGTTAAGGCCTCCGAGGCCTCAGCAGTAGGTTCTTATTTACTGCAAATGGGGATTAGATGTCAACATTTAGAACTCCTATCAGTTAGCCGAGTAATGTGTAACAAAACACTTCAAAATTTAATGGCTTTAAACAACAGCCATTTATTTAGTTTCTAATTGAGGCTAGATTCAGTGGGTTTCTGGTTTCATCTTGGCCCTCTCGTACGTTTGCAGTCAGTGGCAGGTCATCCAGGCAGTGATGCTTCTGGGGTTGGTTGGCTGTTGGATGAACAAGACAATGCCTAGGACAAAATCTCCAGTCCTCCAGCAGCCTACACCAGGCTTGTCCTCATGGTGGCGCCAGGGGTCCAGAGGAGCAAGCAGATCACGCACAGCCCTGGGAGGGCTGGTTCAGAACTGGCACAGCATTTCCACTGAGTTCTGTGGCCCAAATGGAGTCACGAGACTATCCCAGAATCAAGTGGAAGGGAAACAAACTCCACTTCTTGATGAAAGGAGCTGCGGCATCAAATTATAACACATGACACAAGCAGGGGCATGAAGAGCAATGAAGGGCTGTGGGATCTTTCGAAATCTATAGCAAAGCCCTTAAAACAACAACAACAACAACAACAACTCACCAGAGCTGATGCTGGTTCTAGAAGAATTAAACAGTGAGCATCGAGATCAAGCTATCCTTCTGTATTTTTGTTCAATTAAATTAGGCATACACTTCTTAAACAAATTTTATAAGCAAGGCACTATGTTAAGCATCCTGTGGTAAAGACCAGTTAAAAAGAAAAAAAAAAGAAAGACATTTCTTCTGATTCTGAGAGGTTCACACTGCAGTGGGAGAGACAGACGTATGGACAGATAATTAGCACATACCGTCTTCAAAATCACAGGTTTCTGTGATGTTTCGCAGTGAGGAGTATGAGAAAGGAAGAGTTTGGAGAAAGATGCCTGTGTGGTGGGTAGGATGATATAATTGTGGCTGTAAGGACAGTGGTGGGAGCGAAGGCAGCGGTTGGAGGTGGTGTCCTGGGATGAGAGACTCAAGGAAGCCTGGAGTGACGGTGTCTCTCGCCGAAGGTGAGATGTTGGAAGTGGGCAAGTAGAAATAACTGTGGTCTCGCATGCCTCGGGCACAGAGAAGTCAGGTGAGCTCCGGATTCTGATCGATGGGATGTATTTACCACCCACCACCTACTTGGTAGTGAGATGCATTTAACAGATTGGAGGATCAGAAACAGTAAAACTGGGTAACATCTCAGAGAGAGGCAGAGAAAAACCCACAGGGGGTTCCGGTAGCTGAAAAGCAAGGTTTTTACTAGAGACTGGTTTGCAGTTCTGAGATGCCATCATGGAACTATGGTACTTTATATAGATGGCCTACGTTTTGCACTGGGTTCCTGTTCTCTCCACACACATTTGCTAGTTTGTCATATTCCCAGAGAGACTTCGGCATTCCCATGTATATTTCTCATAACATTTTCCTTCCAAATGAGTACGTAGACTTGTACCAAAATGAGTATTTATGTAGTTTTTATGCCTTTAACAATTATTGATAGGCTAATTTAACCTATCTCAGGCCCCATGTGCTCATATCATGAGAAATCTACAAAGGTGTTAAAATCTATCATTGCTGGTCTTGTTCTTGACACCGTACAATTCGGGGGCCGCGTTGGGAAGCTCAGTCACTCTAACTTGTAACAGAGTGCATGCGATTCCTCGAGCACCGAGCTTTCATGATGCCGGCCTTCTCGTCTCTGACCATGGCGGAGTGAGCGCTGTGGGAAAGCGTGGCTGTGGAGGGACACCCCTCAGTCCCAGACCCCTCAGTCCCAGACCCCTCAGTACGGGACCCCTCAGTCCCAGACCCCTCAGTCCCAGACCCCTCAGTACGAGACCCCTCAGTTAGAGACCCCTCAGTACCAGAAATCTCTGGATTCAGACCTCCCCGTTCAAATCATGGCTCTTTCCCTGTTTAGTCACATAATTGAGGACACGTTTGGTTCGTCAATGCCTCAGTTTACTCGCCTCTCAAAATGGGAAAACAATAACGTACGGTTCCTTGATTGCTGTGAGAATTAAGTGAGATGACGCAGTAAAGCACTTAGGACCAGTGCGTGGCGAGGACTTAACACACGTCTGCAGTTAACAGCAATGATAGGAGTATCGGTCCTTCCACGCCCTTCCAGCAGGCCCCATGCTATGTTTTCCCAACGAAAATGTATGTGAGTGCCCTGCAGTGCCTACAAGGTACAGGGAGAAACAAGATGCAATTCCTGTTTTCAAGGATTCTTTGGGAGTAAAAATACATGTAAACGAAACTGGCATCGGACGGATACGCTACATGCTCTAAGGAGGTGGAGACAAAGTGCTGAGGCAGCGCGGAGGATGGAAAGAGGGAAAGAAAAGTCGTGGCAAAGCTTCTAATTTAAAATGAGGAAATTGGTCCATATAATTTTCAGTTGCAGAAGAGCTCTGAAGCTCAATTCTATAAAATCATGCTTTCATTCCCTGACGAATATATGAGAATTCTCTAAATGAGTTGTTGCTTCCAAAAATTTTAGCTGCCGGGCATGAAGTTTACCCAGTATTCACAGCAAAACAGATTACTAGTGGCAACTTAAATTAGAAAAATGCTGACACATTCAAAACCATAATTTGTACCCAGAGGCTTAAAAAAAAAAAAATGAGAAAAGAAAAGAAAAAAGAAAACACACATAAAAACTACCCAGTAACTCTGCAGTTATTAAATGGGGCCAAATGGCACTTTTGCTTTTCCTGTTGGCATCTCAAGGTTGTTCTGACAAAGCTCACCTGGGAAGAAGGGCTGATAGTGGAATGGTACAGACAGCCGTTCCTGTGATGTCTCAACTGAAATCAGCGCTTTGAAATCATTGAGATGCCTTAAGTTGCAGCGTCCTTATAAGTTAGGTGAGTGGTTTGCCAATTTCATGCCTCTAAGGGTTCCCTGGGGAGTCTGTAAAACAAAGGCAGATTCTCTGAGCACTACCTTCAAAGGTTCTGATTCAGTAGGTCTGTGGCAGAGCCCAGGTTTCTGCATTTTAGGAAAAATCTGTGATGCAGGCGGTCTCCCAGGCCCACCTATTGAAAGAAACACTAAGTGGAGAAGAAGGTCGAGCGAGGAGTCCAAGGTCACACAGAGTAGTCATTAAACCAGGGTGCATGTCCTGGAAGCAGCATTGCTTCCAAGTGCCGAAGGTAAACCTGAGAACCGAGAAGGTGGACATGGAAGAAAGCAAATTTTAAACTACTGATCAAAAGCTTAGGAGTGAGAGCTGGCCAGGTGCTAAGTGTGTTGAGGACAATGTTTGGCTTGGTTGCCTCTGGTCTTCTCCTTTCCTTGGTGTCCCTCAGCCAGTTCTCCTTTGCCCCCAAGAAGGCCTAGCCTTCTCTCGTGCACCGTTCCCCACGCCTTCCTAGAAGCCTACCCTCTGCTTCTTCAGTTTCAGTGCATCCTGTTTTGTAGGGCTTCGCTCTTAATGGGGCTGACTTCTTAGACTGGCGAAGAGGCACCCAATAAAACAACGGCTTCCACAAGAATCCCGGAAATTGGTTGTTATAAAAGATGTGGAAGCCATTGAACCCCACCTCCCTCCCCGCCCCTGCAAATCACAGTGCATCTAGCTGTCAGTAATCATAAGAGACAACAGCGTCTAGAAGAAAAATTCCCATCTGAATCCAGTTTTAGGCTTCTCATAGGAACCCGGGACAGTACATGTACGTCCCTGGGCTAAGAATGCACAACAGATGCTGTGCTGAACACAGCGTTGCTTCGCTAGAGAAAGAAGGCGTTGGCTCTCAGGTGAGCCCTGGTTTTAAAGCAAATGCTAAGCCTACAGATGATAGGCTACTCTGGAGAAAAGAGGCGATGAGAGTGGCTTTTGTTTCAGATACTCAAACAATTAATTTTAATGGCAGTTTTACAAAGCACCTTATAAAACACTGTTCAAGGTGCCTTATAAAACCTCCACTTCAACAGATAATTTAGAATGGCAAGACGTTTCAAAGCAGTGTTCAGTGTTAAATCAGGGTGTGCAAAGAGGTTCGTCTGTACCCTTTTAGGAGTTATAGCTGAAGGACCTATATGAGAACATGTGTCTTTCTTTAGGCTGGTGCCTCATGTATTGTCAGCCAAGGGTTAGAAGGAAGGGTAAGAAAAGCAGGCAAGAGAAGGAAAGACCATCAGCGGCAGACAGGAGTTTGGGCCTTATAACCCCAAAGGAGACAGAGAAAAGCTCACAAATGAGGTTTTCAGCCAGTCCTATAGGTGGGTTCATTCTGTGCAGTTGTTTAGATTTGCCTCCACCAGAGCCGTCTCTGAGCCATTCAGCACTCCCCAGGGGCAGGGAGGTTTAGACATGCAATTGACAGGTGACATATCCTTGCCTTAAAAACTTCTCTCCAAAATGCTTATAGTCGAAGCATCCTCGAAGAGAGACAAAAATGCTTAGATGGATATTTCGACACTCCAATTCGTGGTTGTTCTAAGTAATGACTTTAATGCAAAGATACAAGATGGAAAGATGATTTTCCATGCAAACTCACTTGCACAGAAGTATTTATGCTGCATATTTCACGGAGATCAGAATGCCTTTAAACTGTCAGGTGTGCTGGCCAGAACATAGGTGAGCAGTTTCTGAGGTTGGGCGTTTTCATGGTGTGACTCCCAGAGTCTTCATGACTTCCTTGGACTCTGCTTCACCTGCCAGAGTGCCTGACCCAGAGCAGGGCACAGCAGGTGGACTGCCTGGTGTGTGAGCTCTGCCGGAGGATGGTGGACACCTCATGCTCTTCCTCCAGCCCCACAGGAGACTCTGAGAACAAAACTCTGAGAGAAGCTGCAGTGTAGACCAATCTCTAGTCGTAAAATAACTTTTCTGTACACATTTGCTGTCCCCTTACCCTCCAATGTCACCTCTGACTTTTGACGTGTTCTCCATCCTTCAAAATTAACTTGAAGCAGTTTTAGACATTTTTTTTTTTTATCACCGTTTTTCACTGTCTGAAAATCCTACAGCCCCCGAAGCTGGTACCCCACAATGAACAATTATATTGTCTATGGTTATATATGATTCTCTGGTGGCTCCAGATGTGAAATCTTGTTTCCTTAATGACACTCTGTCTCCAGTAAATCAGCATATGCTTTGCTGGGCTTAGTCAGGGCCAGATGCATGGCTCTCAATAATTTGCTTTTTGTTTTTGTTTTTTTCTCTCTCTCATCCAGGGTCTGGGGGTTGTCAGCCAAATCAATCAGGAGATAGAGAAGCAGCATGTTACAGCGAAAATGCCATTGACAGCACAAAAGGGTTACGATGATCTAGCGCTCCTGGTGCTCACTTGATGAGGACTTTGCATGGGCCAGTACCCTTTTGTGCTTCAGCTTCCTCTTCTTTAAAATTAGAATGTAACTTGTCCTGCATGCCTGTTTTAAGTTTTTTTTTTTTTAAAAAAAAATAGTCGTCGAAGGGATTTCCAGAGGAAAAAAATCATTAGATGAATGAGAAGTATTATTATACCAGCTCGGCCACATAAAGAAAGGGAAGCTGAGACGGTCTGACCACAAGCTACCTGGAGTGGTGTTTAGGAAACAAAATTTTGTATGTGGAAAGAATCACACGTATCTATAGACAGTACGATTGTTAACTGTGGGGTAGGATTTTCAGACAATGGAAGGCAGTGATAAAAGACGTCTAAAACTCCTGGTGAGAAAGTTGGGGTACCAGGAAGGAACCTCTTTGTGACAGAGGCTGCTCTCTTCTAAACCACAGGGCTCACTTGGTCAGTTCCTGTCCCATGGGCTGATGGATAGCTCCCTTTGGGGAATACATCCTCTGTGGACAATTTGGAACAGGTCTCTAGCATAAAAGGGGAGAAAGAATTCCACTTACTTCACCTGCTTTGCTCGAGCCTCTTCTCTTTCCAGATGCCTTGGTTAAAACCATTAAAATGTAAAACACAAAGCCAGAAACCTCGCAGAACCTCCGGCTGCAAAACAGAAATGGCAGAGAGACCTGCTGCTGTGCTGGAACTTATCCTGCAGGAAATGGAAGGGAGGAATATATTCACCATGTGTTCCCACTGTTTGAGGAGCACAGACTCAGATCTGGCCTAAGGGTTAAGTTTTCTGAGAAGTTCCTATGACTGAGGCAGTCAGCAGTGTGAGTGGAGGCCTGTGGGGACCACCATGTTTAGGCCTAAGGGTCTTAGCCAAGGAAGGATATTCGGGCCTGGGGCTACAATGGGTAGTGTAGGGGGCAGTGGTGAAGATTTCAAGTGACTTTAGGGATCTCTTAGATCTGTACTCATAAGGAAACCTAGGATGCTTTTGGAACTTTATTCCAACTCTCAGCCTCCCATTCTACAGGATGTATAGTTGAAGGGGAGCATTTAGAGGCTGCATATTTGAAATGAAAGGCTCCTCTCAGAACAGGTGTAAGGGAGAACTCAGTCTGGTCGAAATGACATTGACTCCTTGGGATCCATCTTAACGGTTTTGTATTTCTTGCTGATTGCAGTCCTGAGCACATCCCACAAAGGAATGTAGTGACAAATGAGCAAAGCTGTAATCTAGTGCAAGAAATTGTTTTCCTGTAATATTTTGATAATATGAATTTATTTTCCTTTGATCTATATTTTTGATAATGATAGGTCTAATTGTTAATTCTTGGCAAGTGTTTTGCTTTTTCTCTTTGGTTGTTCCTAAATTCTCTGCTTGTCTTTGGTGTTTTGCAATGTTGTAGCAATAGGTCTAGGTATGGATTTTTGAAAGTATACTGACTCTGTTGGGGTAATCAGAGGATTCACACCTTTCACCACTTCTGGAAAATCTTGACATTATGATTTCAAATACTGACTTTTCAATGTTTTCTCTAACCTCCTGGTAGAATATTTATTAAATACAGATTAGATGGCTTTTTCTGTCATCTATATTCCTTAAAGTTTATTCTATATGTTCTACATTTTAATCTGTATGGAAATAGTCCAGTTCCACAATTCAGTCTTCAAAACTGCTTATCCACCGAATGCTTAATGAAAATCATTATATGTGTTGTGTGTGTAATTCCTAGACATTGCAGTAAGGTTCTACTTTCCAAGCTGTTAGTTCTTTGTCAGTCTCCTATAAAGTAATTTTTCCTTATATTTTCTCTTTTTTCTTTTGTCTCTATATTCATTTTCAATGTACTATTTATGGAGTCTAACTTTTCAATCTCAGTTTCCTTGAGACTGAACATTCTTTTCTGTTAATATTTCCATCATGGAGGATCATTTCTTCTTGTGGTTTATTTATTTTTATTTTTATTTTTGTAAACTTGTGTTTATAAGCATTGTTTTATTACCAGGGTATCTGGTCTCATAAACCCTTGCTTGTAGACTTATTGCTATAAAGTATTTTTATGTTTTTTAAAAAATCTTTCAGTAGTACAGGGGTTTTGTAAGTCTAGACCCATTTTTAATTCATTTTTTTCCCTCTAAAGATATGAATTCCATAATGGTAAGAAAATTTTGGCTTTACAGCTTTACCTAACAGGTTATGTTACCTAACAAAAAATTAGCCTTTTAGTTACATATTTTATAAAATTATTATTTTTCGTTCATATATATTGTTTCCCTGTTTCATATTTTTATGCACTGCTCCTGAGACATATTTTCTTCTTTTGGGATCTAGACTATTGGCATACTCCATTTATTGTCACTGTCACTGAAGTTTTTCAGTTCCAATGTCCCGCTTCCCATGTGTGAAATATCACTTGTTCTCAATGTGGAGTCCAAAACTCAGCCTTGCAGCTCCTGCATCCAATAGGCCCATACATCGTACAATATTTCTTGGACCACTGTAGTTTTGACTTCTTGGTTTACCATTTTTTCTTTAAGTTTCCTCTTTTGTATGGTACTTAGGAATTTCCCTTTCTTTCTTTTGAGGTCAAATACAAGTTAGTTTGTAAAATGTGTATAATCGAACCAGCATTTTACTGAATATATAAGCACAATTCTTCCTTTGTTGGCTGAGTCCACCATGTTCCCAGAATATCATATTCTATAAGTTCAGTTGACACTTTAAAAGATGATGGTTTTAATTAAGGTGAGACACTTCTGATTTCTATCTGAATTACTGTTACTTTATTCATAATGGGATAACTTAAGACTGAAAATAAATCTATTGACAAATTTAAAGAAATTTCTACTATTAAGTTGATTGAACTAGGTTAAGAAAATATGAGTATGTTGATGGTCCATTTTCCAGGCTTAGGAGAAATCCGCCCAATATAGTTAGAAAAGTCCTCCCTTTCTCCTGCCTTCTCTTTAGTGACCAGAAAGCTCTCTCTTTGCTGCATAATAGCTTCCCCCCCCCAAAATAACTAGAAAGCTATTCTCTCTTACCTTTTTACTCTCCTTCCGTGTACAACCCTGTCTCCAATCCATGCCTGTATTGTTTCTCTCTTAGTGTTTGATAAAAGACTGAAATCAAAATACAACTGCACGAAGTATGTGCAGAGGGGAAGGGCTTATGGCGGCACACTGAACTTTGGGACTCATGAACCTTCAAGCAAAGCCGTATGCAGGATTGAGTTGGAAAAACTTTGACAGTAGCACATTTTGGAGATTTCAGTTCGCTGTATATTGGGTTAATACATGGCATAATATATACTGAAGCAATGGGGTTAGAAAAAGTCCTGAGATATTTACTTAAAGGTACCTTCCAATTGGACATACAGCAATCCAACAGATAGGGAATTTCAATATTATGATTTTTAGCAAATGTTAGATCTAAGAATGCAGTTAGTTCCTCCCCTAGAGATGAGCACACAGGAGAAAACCATCCTGGGGCCTAAGACAATGAATTGCTTAGCTCAGCAAGGAATGATCATTCTGAAGACTCAGAAGGGCTTATTTCTAAAGATCATTTATTAGAAGAAACAGAAGCAAAATAGTTTACAATGTTTAAGTGAAAAGCATCAAAATCTGGTATTCTTGCTCCCGTGTTTGAAGATAATAAAAAAGTAACATGTGGACAGCAAATGACAAGAAATAAAATTAAAAAGAAATGGTGGGAGAGCAAGAAATGATTATGAGAAAATTTAAAGGATAATGGCAGAAACAAAATTTCACACAGAGACAGAAAGAAAAAGATGGATAGGATACTATGGAAACAGATATAATAAAGTTGAGTATGTATTTGAGAAATCCTCTTAGATTAAATGGAAACTGATAAATAAACAAGAATATTATGAGAGAAGATCGAGGAGAAAGGAGTGATCCAATCTAAGATAAACATGATCATTACTTCAGAGAACTAAGTCAAAACAATTGGAATAAATCAAAAGATTGAGAAAAAAATATTTCTTGAACTATAAAATAAATAAACCACCAGATCTCATCGGGTGAAATTTAATTACATGAATAAATGAAATAGGAAGCTTAATTAGCAGTTTCACCAAGAACTCACAGAAATAAATATCATAAGAATTTGAGTAGCAAGACACATCATTCAGAACATCAGAGGATTCCGATCTTTTAAAGTAAATAGCCAAAAATAAAGTGTGTGGTTCTTAAACTCAGTACACAAAGTGTCAAAAGTGATTGTTTATGGGGATTAAAGAGGATTTTTAAAACTTTTTAAAATGTTATTTAATAGCACGCAAACACATTATAGAATATACTCTCTTATAACCACTACGTGGATCAAGAAATGGAATAATGCCAGTTCCACTGAAGCCCTCATGCTCCTCAGAGCCACTGTTCCTTCCTCCTCCGCTTTTTAGGGTAAGAATGAGACCTTTTCTTTACCATAGAAGCCTGCATCGTTAATATAGTCTGTTTTCAAGTTTTATATAAATGTAATCATAATCATAACTGTGCATATTCTTTTGTATCTTTATTCTTTCATTAAAGATTATATTTATGAGATTTATATACACAGTCTTTCTGGATTTGACTATTGCAAATAATGCTGCTATAAAATTGTTGTACATGTTTTTTGATGAATATATGTGCATGGCTTTATTGGTTATACACTTGGAAATGCATGGTTGGCCTTCGGAGATACTACAAACGGTTTTCCAAATTGGTTAAAAAAATTGCATTCCCATCACATATGTATGAGTTCCATCAGTTCAACCTCATCACTAACATTTGGTATCATCAGCAGGTTACATTTTAGCTGATTTGGTGTATGTAAAACAGTATCACATTTTAGTTTTAATTTGTGTTTCTTTGATGATTAATACGGTTGAACAAAATTTCATATTTTTATTGGCCACTTAGCTTTTCTCTTTAATAAAACGTCTTTTCACAACTCTTGTTGGTCTCTTTTGCCTATCTTTTTCTTACTGATTTACAGGAAATATTTATGATTTTGAATAAAATTCTTTGTCCATATGTGTACCAATTACATTCTCTGGTTTGTTTTTCTTTTTATCTCTTAAGGAACATAATTTTTAATTTTAATGCATTGGTACTTACCAATATTTATAGTTATCACAGTTTTATTTTAAGTAATCACTTTATATCCAAATTTATAGATACTTTTCTCTAATGACTTAAAAAAACTTTACTGTTTTTCCTTTCTCATTTAGGTTTATGATTTACCTGAAGTTAATATCTTCTATATGGTATGCAGCGGGGTTCTAATTTTATTTAAATTTTCTTCCGGCTTATCCAATTATGCTAGAAACATTTATTGAAAATCTGTTCATGCCCTAGAGCCCTGCAATTTCGCCCTTTCATAAATCAAGTTTTCGTATATGGATGGATCTCTTTCTTGGCGCTCTTCTCCCTCCCATTTATCTATTTGCTTTTTCTCATTATTAAAGCCCAGTAATGTGATATGATACCTGGACAGCAAATCTTCCCACTTTGTTCTTCTTTATGCGAATCTTGGCTTTTTTATATTTCCATTGAAGTTGCACAACTCATCTGTCAAGTTTTGTACTCAAACTTGTTGGATTTTGAATGGTCATATGTGGAATCTTCAGATTTACATAGGGAGAACTGGCTGCTTTAAAAATAAATTCTTCCAACCTGTCAACATGTATTTCCTTTATTTAGCTCTTTTTAAATGGATGTCAGTGAAATTTTATCATTTGATTTGTAGAAATCTTGCACATTAATCACATAATTATATATTTTATATTTTAGTGATATTACACATAGTATTTTGATTACTGTTAAGTATTGTTGATTTATTGAAGTAATAAGGTCTTTGCATATTGATTCTGTATATAGATAGAGAGCTTGCTAAACTCACTTTACAATTTCTAAAAAATCTAATCAGCTGTGAATCATCATAGATTTGTTTCTTTTTCTTATCGTCTGCCTTACATTTCTATTTCTTGTCTTCTTGCCCTGGTTGGAACCTCTAGTACAATGTCGAATAGAAAGTGGGAGAGAGTAAATTATTGTTTTGTTTCTGACCTTACCACAAGATTTTAATGCATATATTTAACTTATTAAGATTCACAACTTTCTTTTTCCTAGCTTGCTAAGAGACTTTATTTCTATTGTGAATAGATGCTAAGTTTTGTCAAATATGTTTTCGGTGCCACGTGAGACCATAAAATTATCTTTACTCTTCACTTGCTGATGGCGTGACAGGGGTGTTCGTGAGGTGGCTCGATGGACAGCAGAGCTGCAGTTCTTGATTGCCGCTGAGGGTGGCTATTTCCACTACACTTTGGCCTAATAGTTTCTTACTACCTTTTCAGCCCTTCCCCACATGCAAGGTGATTTTTAAAGAATTATTTAAATGGAAGTGTTAAAACAGTGTTTTACTCTGGTCAGAAATGTGAGTAGCCTTGCATTAAAAAATAAGAGAATGGAAAAATGTATTTTGATTTAAAATAAAAATGGCTACTAAGGGAAAAACATAATACTTGACGTACTGAGAGAGCTAATATGGCAGACAGAACAATAGCTCCTGTAACAAAGGACTGAGGACTGGCTGGCTCCTAGCTGTCGCTGAACCAAGAGGACAGATGCCCAGCTTTGGTTGCTTTCTCTCTTGCTCTTGCCCTCTTCGGTGTAGGTTTGGGGTCTGGAGACCTGCGGATTAGTCTTGACTCAGACTTCAACTGTGGCATTGATCCTTCCTGAGGTTCCTGAGTCATTTTTTCCTATTTTATCTGGCTGTTATGTAGTTCGTATCATGACGTCAGATAACAATTTATACCTCTGTTATTCTTCATCTGAAAACTCTCTCTCAGTCTCAGCACACATCTTCCATTCAGTATCTTTCCCTGTGATTTTCCATTAGGTCGCACCCATCTCATCCAGCTTTTAAATGTCTCAAGAAGCCATTTGGGATCCATATATTAATAAATAGACACAGTTGCTTTTAGTTTGAGGGAGGACAGAGCACCCTGGGAATATTGTAGCCATTCATTTGCAAACGATTTAAGAAACACTTCATCATGCTTTATTGTGTTTTATGTGATATAAACACACCTCTCAATTGAATTATGCTCTATATTCAAGTGGGAGGTTAAATTACACTGCAGACAGAAAGAGAAAAGTACAGTGATTTTAAAAGGAGTTGGGGAAGAGGAAGGGAATTTAGTCATTAATTAGAATGTGTAGATGTAAAAACCCTACACCAACCCTTTAGCTCTATAGCTCATACATGGTATTTGAAAATTGAAAATATACCTTTCCCCAGTAACAGCGTAGGCTTTCATGGTTCCTGGTTACCACACTAACTAACAGGATTGGATCTAACAATTTTCGATTCGTGGTATTGTTATGTACAATGAAAAAGAGTTATAGGAACAAGTCTGTAGAATTTCTAAGGGACAATGAGAGAAAACTTGATGGAACACAGAACGGATCCCATACAAGGTAAAGAATGGTTTCTCGGGGTTAGGAAGAGAGCGCTGTCAGTCTATTACTTCAGAGTGGGTAGGTGGTGGTACTGATTATAATACTACTCGGTAACAGAAGGAACAGACTATTGAGATTCCAAACGATGTGGATGACTCAAAGAGTAATTATGTTGAGGGAAAGAAACCAGACAGAAAAGAATACATACTCTGAATTCCATCCCTAAGAAAGGCTACAGAATGCGAGCAACTCTGTAGTTACAGAAAGCAGAAGCATGGCTGTCTGGAGATGAAGTGGGTAGATTGTGGAAAGAGGCAGGAAGAAACTTCCAGATGATGAATTCACAGGAATGCACATATGTCGAAACTCATCAAATCACACATTCTAACAATGGGCAATTTATTTTATATAAATTATACCTGAAAAATCTGTTTTAAAAAGTGGGCAACATTTAAATATCTATTTTATTGAAAATAAAATGAGACCAATAACCATACCCCCTTCATAAGATTATTGTGATCATTAAATAAGTAATATACAGAGAGTACTTAGAATTGTACCGAGCAATAGCAAACCCTCTTAAAATATTATCATGTTTCCTTATTATTGGATTAAGAAAGAATGTATCTCTGAGGAGAATAGAGAAGGTACTTTCTGAAGAAATTTTCTGGTAGAGATTGAGGGGCACCTACTTCCTTCCTGTTGTAGACTGAACTATGTTCCCTCAAAATCCACATGTTGAATTCTTAACCTCATTACCTCAGACTGTGACTGTCTTTGAAGACAGGGCCTTTACAGAAGTAATTAAGTTAAAATGGGGTTGTTGGGGTGGACCTTAGTCTAATATGGCTGGCGTCCTCATAAGAAGAGGAGATTAGGACACACAGAGGGACACCAGGAATGCACACACACAGGAGAAGGGCCCCTTGAAGACAGAACGAGGCCATCTGCAAGCCAAGAGAGGTTTCAGAAGAATCCCACCCTTCCGATACCTCAATCTTGGATTTCTAGCCTCCAGACCATGAGAAAACAAGTTTCTGCTGTTCAGTCTATCTCGTTGTGATATTTCCTCATGGCAGTGCTGCAAACTAACACACACCCCTGGACGTAAGCCTTCTGCACTAGCATGTCCATATTTGCCAGGTGCCTCTCTCTGCAGAGCATCCGGGTTTCCCTGCACGGAGCAGCAGCGAACTGTCACTCATCTCAGGGCATATCGTACTGACAAGGCTTTCGGAGTCCAGACGCTGCAGCGGCTCCCGGTGGGGGTGCCCGCTGGGGTGTGCGGCTGCCGTGTCTGTGGGCTCCTGGCTCCAGACTCCCGCTGCTCGGAGCTTTTGTCAGGTGCAGCAAAGCTCAGGCTTTGTATAATCAAGTGCTCTGTGCAGTGAGACATCACAAAGGAAGAAAACAAATGAAACGCACAGATTACTTTCCTCACAGGGATTTCACTTCCTAGTCCGTTTATGGCACCTTTCATCTGAAAATTTTATCTTGGAACATAGAAGCTTAAATATCTTCAATGGAATTACTCTACGTTTTCTAAGACTTTGGTTTTCTTCTTTGTGTAAAGGAAGGCCTGCTCCTGCTCTCTCCCTTAAGAGTCCATGTCCTCATTTATTTCACTGCCTTTTAAACTTTTCTTTCTATATAACAAGCCCCTTGAACACCTCTTAGGATTTTTTTTTTTTTATCATAAACCAGAATTTTTATTCTTTGAATTCTTGTTCTCTCCAACCCTCACATTAAACTTCCTGCGGTGCGAATCCAGGAGTGATCTGTCACATGTAGGCACAGAAACTCCTCGGAGACAGAGATGTGAGGTTTTAGATCTCACAATACAGCCTTCTGGGCACTAAGTGTTCTTAATAAATCCCCATAATGGCTTCCTCGGTGTCAAAAGCACTTTCCTTCCACAGAACTCAAGTTTTCACATAAACCAAAACTAATTGGAAAACATTCATTAATTTATTCATCAGACACATATTAGTGTGAATGGGATTACAGAGTCAAATAGGAAACATTGTTTGCTCTAAGAGGGTTTTCAATCTAATAAAGGGCTTCAAAAATGTAAATAAATATGTGTAAGAGAGCCTCGTAGGCCTGGGTGGAGTTAAAAGTATGGATGGCCTTAGAGGTAGATAGAACACCAGCTGAACAAGGGTCAGGGGTTCTTTTTAGAGGGGTGACCTTGGAACAGAGACTTGAAGGGCAGGGCTATTAAATCAGACCCCTTTCCTCCACCCCCAGCTCTGATGTAGATTTCCCAAGACCCTGTGGGACAGGAGATTTTTCTTTTAAAGAACTTACTTAGAGTTCAGCTGGGCAGACACTATGACATGTTATCTGAATATTGTTAATACCTCTCCTGCATAAACATGTATTGACCAAAGGAAACTTACAGAGAGTGAACTCTGGCTATTAAAAGTGTGCTTAACTGAGCAAAATGCGTGGGAGTTTATTTGTAAGTTTTTCCCCCTGAAGTTCCATTATGTAGCCATTTTGTAGAGCTTTCTGAAGTATATTCTAACCTTCACTAAAAATAAATATCAATTCTCTTGAAACACTGGCAGTTTTGAAATATACCACTTTGAAAGCAACCAGTTCCTGGCCTCTAGCTTTTTCCAGAAGGCTCTTCTGACATTCGATATATCCGTGTTCTTCCTTCTGTTCGACTCTCGAATTCTAAAATATGCAGATTTGTAGCACAGATTTTACCCTTCACAACATGCTATTTTTTAATGTTTGCTACTTTTTTTCATTAGTGTTACCCAAAGATCAGATGAGCTCCTGCAGAACAGTGACCATGTGTACCCCTCTAATTCCTTTCAAAATGCCTGGCAGAATATGTGGTATTCAGCTGTCATTCTGAGTGAGGAGGAAGAACTCTGTCTCAGAAGGCCTTTTCCCATCAGTGCGGCCAGCAGCTTTCTGGCTCGTGCTCACTTCGGAAGGATGATTCATTCTCAAGATGCCTGACATGGAGTCTTTGGTCCCCATTTTATCTAAGAAAGGTATTTACAATAGAGAAGTTGTGGATTTTGAAAGCCAAAAGGGGTTTAACTTACAGGCAAACAATGGCGTTTTCATAAAGAACAGTAAATTTCTAGAATTATTGACCTCTCCTTCACTTTCCTCTACCTTGCCTTTTCTCCAAGGTGGGTTACTTCACCCGCAGTTTACTGACGTGCTATTGTCAGACTTAATGATAAATGGCTCTCCCTGCTTCTTTACATGTAGACCAATGAGAAGCAAAAGTAGCATCAGTTGGGTTTCTGGTGCCTGCATTTTGAATTGGCACATGGTACACACAGTATAGCCACAGACTCCTTACCTGTTTACAAAAAAAAAAAAAGAAAGAAAGAAACTCAAGGATTTTTCATTTTCTAGCTGAATACCGCACAGATCACAGTTTTCAATATCATTACTAATGAAGAGCACTGTGTTGCTTTGATTGCCATCTGAATCTGAGCAGCTAATTAGATTGATTGTCTATTTGATGCCTGCTGATTAGCTTATGAAAGCCCTCTGCATTCCTGACTTTGTGAGAAAATGCCCCTGACTTTATGATTACTGATTGATGCTCCAATTTATGGTTGCTGTGTGAATAGACACTTAATAGCTCTGTCACCTTGACAAGGGTTTTGGTATTCATCTGCTGAGGAAAACAGAGCAGGGTGCTTCGTTTATTAACGTCTACCAAACATGCAAAGTTCTGTAGAGTGTGAAGACCACCAATCAGGGGCATCTGTGGCCTTGTGACAAGGCCACATAACTAATGGCAGGTGGTTTACCAAGAGCCATGAGAGAGGAGGAGGCTGGCAAGTGACCCTGAGGCTCTGCCGTTCCTGAAGACTGGTTTTAGGAGAAGGATTAATCTGTATAGCCTTAAAAAGGAATGAAATTCTGATACACACTGCAACATGGATGAACCTTGAGAACAATAGTATAATAAGTGAGTCACAAAAGGACAAATGTTGTATGATTCCATGTGCATGAACTATGTAGAACAGGCACATTCATAGAAACAGAAAGTAGATTATAGGTTACCTGGAGCTGGAGGATAATGGGAAGTTATCACTTAATGGGTACAGAGTTTCTTTTTGGGGTGATAGAAAGATTTGGAACTAGTAGCGATTATGGTTACACAATGGTATGAACGTCATTAATAAATGGTCGAAATGGGGTGTTTTACAAGTATTTTAATCATAATGAAAATAATGTTTTTAAAGGCTGAATTTAGGCCCCTCCATGTATAGTGGACGTCCTCAGAACATTCTTTATGACCCCAGCGCTAGCTCACTAATGGCGTTCAACTTCTCTGGCATCTGAGTTTTGCCCTTTATCACTGCCATAGCTATATTTAACAAATTATTTTTAAATTATTTTTATTTACTAAGGTAATAAGCTGAAGCATTTTTAGAAATAGTATTTCTCTGGAGAAATGCATGAAGCAGAAAATACACAAGTAATGGTTGAAAGCAAGGGGAGGAAGTCCCTGTCGTTGGTGCCAGGAGTGTACATCCACACAGACAGCGTCGGGAGAGTCTGTCCAGCCGCATCATTCAGACTCGCCCCAAAGCCTGGGTCTCCCAACACTTGTGCCTGATCAGAGGATTCACGAGCACCATCGTTCCATTTGAAACCCACTCATCTCCAGCTGCCTGCTGATTATTCTGGCCATTCACGGGGATTCGAAATCTGCTCTTGTTCCTCTTTTTTGTGCGGTAATTATATTTACTTGCACAGAAGGCTGAGTGAAGGCTAAGTCAGATTTGTATGGTGCAAGATGTCTCAGTCTGTTTTCTATCCCTAAATGGAGGACGAGGCTTAATTCCTTTACTTCTCAAGGAAATCGGTGTGGATCCATCGGCACGCTGCAGCAAAAGTTCCTTGATCAAATACATTTTTCACAATGTACAGACTGCCAACTGTTGTTTCAGCACTCTGAAAAGCACGTTTTCTTGACTTTAATGTCCGTTTGTGTTGACTTTGAATTTGGATGGGGAAAAAAGCCATTAACCTCCAGAAATTATAGGAAAAAATATTGTAGCTGTATGGTGTGGCAAAGTAATGGATAAACAATTATATGTAAATAAATGCAAGATACTAGAGGTCTCAGAGTGCAGGATTCTCAGATAAATCCCTTGCCATAATCTTGTTAATAGAGCACATGTTGGAGCCTAGCAGGCCTTTTAACACTTTAGTGGGGATATAGCAGGATTAATAAGACAGCCCAAACTATGGCTTTTTCAATTGTGTTCCTAAGAATAGCCAGTTGTGTGAAAGCCTGAGGTGTTTTAAACAGACTGATTACTTACATTGATTGATGATTGGATTCAGAATAATTTTCTTGCCTTAGATGAGAAAAAGTGACGTTATTGACCCTGTTCATTCAATCAAAATGGTAATACAACATGAGCATGCCAGCTCGCAGAAGCAGCAAGCCAGGGGAGAGTCTAAATTATGCAGGGTCTGCCTCCAAGCTGTGTTTATGAATACAATTGATTGACATTGCCTGTCGCCCCTCCTCAACACACATGCATCCACATGCGCTCATCTTATTATAGATAAACAAGACATTGGGATTGCAGAAATTGTTTTTACTCCATATTTCATTGGAAAGATAATCACTACTATCCTTTATTTGTGGCTAATGTGCCATTATGTACAAAAGGGAAAGAATGATTAAACGTAATGTATTATTAGAAGCATTCAGAGGCTTATACTTGGTAAAGAAAGTTGATTATTGAAAATACCTTTCAAGAGAGTTCTGCGTTCTCTAGATCACTTAAAATACCTCTCTAATTACTGAATGGTTCATTATACTTCATTTCCTCCATGTCTGATGAGCTCTTCCAATATTGGCTCCTTGGCCTCCCTTACTAGGGGCAACTCAGTCCCTTGTGATCTCTGTGTTAATTAATACTCCCGAAAGTGCACAGAATCCAGGAGGCATGTTGCTACCTGATTTTTAAAACAGAGTCATGTAGTATGGGTGGAAGAAGGGAGGAGACTTGTAATAGGGTTGAATCAGGGATGGGATAAGGTCAGGACTCAGGAAATGTGAAAAAGGATGGATCACAATTTAAAGCAAAACAATGTAGTGGAGAAGGGTTACTTTTTCTGCTCGTCCACAGCCGGCCCTCTGGGAAATGTACCTTCTTACTTTTAAGAAGTTGCCTTCCTTCTTCCACACCGGTTATGTGGTTCTGGTGTTAAGTCTACATTTTTTATGACCTCACATAGGGATAGTGACCCCACCCATGTTATAATCATGTTTTTCCAGATTTTTGAATTAAAGTAGAGAGTGCAAGTGTTAGACCATCTCTCTTTGGAGAATTTGAAACATAAATTTTGGAGGTGCCAGTAAGCAGAGTTTCGGTTGTAGGAAAGAAGCTTATCAGAGAGAATGAAACTAATATACAAAGAAGAAAAAAATGGGGCCATGGAGAGAAATCCCGGGTGGCATTTGAAACTACACATATGATCATCTCTGAGGCTCAGCATCACCCCCACCTTTCTCAAAGCTTGTCTATTTTGTTGAACCTAATTTGGTTTTGTTTGTTTTTAGCATTTCAGCCTAGAAAGTCCTAACTCATAGAACAAAAAGCAAATTTTCCCAGAAATTTCATTGCTAAATCAGCTCTAAGTTTTTGTTATATTGCAAGGTTTTGTCATATTTCAAGATTTTTCGATTGCCGAGATTTATAAAAATTGGGTGGTCTAAGCAAAAGCGATTGTTCTTTTCTGTACCTATTCCCATTATTGCATTTCTCACACATATAATTATTTGTTAACATCAATCTCCACTAAGCATCTGTGAGCTTCTTAAAGGCAGGGGCCAGGTCTTATTTTTAATTCTATATCTTTAGATCCAGGAATAGGTTTACCCACACATAAATTAAAAAAAAAAAAGTTTGTTCCATTGGGTTTAATCGAGCACCAATGTCTTTCCTTGGGATTGTGCATGTGCCTTGACTGACTTGCCAGGCATTTCTCTCTGTCCTCATCCTAGGATCTTTCGCTTCCCCTCTGCCCACCACTGTTCCAGCCTGTTGTTCCTATTCCCACCTTGGGGGCTCTGACTGTCAGGAGCTTCTGAAAAGCCCAGACAGCTCGATGGCTTCAAGAGGAACAGCTCCCTGACATTCTTTGTGCTTCTTTTCAGAAACAAAGCTGCAAATTTGGAAGGCAACAGTGAAGCTCCACAGGTAAGACATAATATCAATCATGACTTATTCCATTTTCCTGCTTGGACACTTTGGATGACTTATCTCGGCAGGTTCCTAGTCAAAGAACATCTGTTACTTTTTTCCAAATCTCTGTAATGAAGCCAGCATTCAGTTGCAACTCCCTGAAAACCCACAATTATTATTAAAGCCACAAGCATGCGCCTCTTTCACTTCCCATTTATTTGAGAAATGTAGTGAGCATGAAACATTTTCTAAGTACCCACTGTACAGTTCCATATTTTTTTCCTCGATGAATTCCTGTTTTACAGAGAGGGGGACTGGTATACAGAAGAGCCAGATATTTTGCCTGAGGTCCTTAAGTTGTGCTTGATAGAGCAGAACTCATAAAGGAAGCTGAACTTTTTCACCTTCGAATCTGCAGTAGGTCCACAGTCCTTGCCATTCACTAGCTTCTTTGTGAGTGATGCTGAAGTGAGCTAACCTCGCTTCAAAATGTAGCTAGCTACCTTCTATTTTACTCTATATTCTTTCAGAAAGAAGTAACATATCATTTAAATATTTTGAGGCATCTACAAAACTTATTTGCATGGCTTCAAATAACGTTGACTGGATTTACATATGCTAATTTGTCATTTTCAATGTTGGATTTAAATTCCAGTGTGACTGATAGTCTTTTAAAATCTAGCTCTTTGCCTTCATGTAAGACCATATCTGAGTGCTTCATTCCTCATCTGTCAAAGTGAGTTAATGGTGGGTTTTGAGGGTAGAAACTGCTCCTTATTCATTTTTTGTAAGTATACAAATCAGTGATGTTTTTTGAATTTATAGAGTTGTGTAACTGTCACCATCATCTAGTTATAGAACTTTTCATCACTCTAAAAATTTCCCTTGAGCTCATTGGCAGCCATTTTGCACTGTAAACAGTATCCCTGTCAGAGGCAGCCACCGACCTGCTTTCTGTATGTATAAAGTTACCTTTTTTTCTTTTCACATCAATGAAATACTACGATACATATCTTTCATGTCTGTCTCCTTTCACGTAGTATAATGTTTCTAAGGTTCACACATGCTATAGCATATATCAGTAGTTCATTCTTTTATATTGCTCATTGTGTAGGTATATGCCGCATTTTATTATATTATCCATTTAGATTTGATGGATATTTGGATTGTTAAGTTTTGACCAACATAAAAAAAAATGCTTCTATGTACATTTGTGCACACATCATTGTGTGGACAGGTTTTCATTTCTCTGTGGTAGATTATTAAGAATGGAATTGCTGGCTTATATAGGAAGTTTATGTTTCACTTTTTAAGTTATTGCCAAACTGTTTTTGAAATTGGCTGTACCACTTTACACTTCAATCAGCAGCAGTGTGTGAGGGTTCCAATTTCTTTACAACTTTCACAAAAGTTTGTATGGTCAGGCTTTTTGTTCATAATTGTTCTTGTAGATGTATAATGGTGTTTCATTGGAGGTTTAATTTTATTTCCTAATGACTAATAATACATAGCAAGTTTTAGCTCTTTGAATGTCTTCTTTAATGTGTATATGTTTTTTTAATTTTAGTTCACTTTTCTTATTTTTGACTTTTCATATAATATTATGTTATACTATATTATGCTATTATATTATTAAATCACGTATTATACACTGTGTTATATAATGCATATTATAGTTGGAAGTACTTTATCAGATATATATTTTTCAAATATTTTCTTCCACTCCATGACTTGTCTTTTCATTTTCTTAAAGGTGTCTTCTGAAGTATAAATGTTTTCCATTTTAATGAAGTATAATTCATCTTATACATATTTTTATATATTATAATTTATTATTTAATTTACATATATATATATATATCACAAGCTTTTGGTTTTGTATCTAATAACTCTTTTCCTAAACTAAAGACTGGTGATTTTATTCTTATGTTCTCTTCGAAGAGTTTTAAGTTTTAGCGCTTACATTTGGGTTAATGGTTGATTCTGAATGAAGTTTTGGTAAGCACCTATATTCATACTTTTGCATGTGGATATCTAATGATACCAGTACCATTTATTTAAAATATAGTTGAGTTGCCTTTGTCAAAAACATTGACCATAAACATAAGGATTTATTTCTGGATGATCAGTTCATTTTCTTTGATCTACGAGCTTATTCTTATGCCAGTTTCACATTAGCTTCTTTACTGTTGCTTCATAGTAAAATTTAGAACCAGGTGGTTTAAGTCCCCCAAATTTGTTTTTTTTGCAAAATTAGTTATTCTAGGTCTTTGCATTTAAATTTAGCTCTCTATTTTCAACAAAGAAGTCCTGTAGAAATTATCACAAAGGATTTTTATTATGTCTGTAGATCAATCTGGGGAAAAACTGCAACAATTCCTAGAAAAAATTTCAGTCCATGAACATGGCCTGTGTCCTCATTTATTTAATTTAATTTGTTCCAGCAATGCGTTATGGTATTCAGTACACAAATCTTGTACATTTTGTATTAACTTTATTCCAATGGATATGATTCTTTTTGATACTATTCTGAGTAGAATTGTTTTCTTGAATTTACTTTCTAATTGGTCCCCTCTAGTATATGGAATTCAATTGATTTTTGGTATTAATTGTATAACTTGTGACCTCGTTAAACTCATTTATTCATTTTAGGGAGTTTTATGTGTGTGGGGGCATTCTTTGGGTCCTTTATACATAGGATTATGCCATTTGCAAATAAAGACATTTTTATTTCTTCAGATTTGAATTCCTTTCATTTCTCCCCCACATCGTCCTTCTATTTCCTCTTGCCTTAATGTATTGGTTAAAGTTGCCAGTACAGTGTTGAATAGAAATGGAAAGAACAAAGTAGAATGTATTAGCCCTTTTCATCATCTTTGGGGGAAAGCATTCAGGCTTTCGCCATTAAATGTGATGTTAGCTTTTTTTTTTTTTTTTCCCTAAAGAGGATCCTATCTATCTAGTTTGTAGTAAAATTTTATTATGGAAGAGGTTCAATTTTCTTTCACAAGCTCTTCGCATCTATTGTGATTATCATGTGAATGTTTTTGTCTTTCATTAATATGGTCTTTCACAGTAATTGAGTTTCAGCTATTGTACCACCCTTACGTTTGTGGTAAAATTCTATTTGGTCATGATGTATAAAACCCGTATTTTATGTTGCTGAATTCAGCGTGCTGATATTTCGTTCGAGATTTATGGATCCATATTTACAATGGCTATTGGTCTATACTACAGTTTTCTTGATGTCTTTGTAAGTTTTTGTTGTCCTAGCAATTGTATTCTTATATAATGATTTGGGAAATATTCTCTTCTGTTATATTTTCTCGAAGAGCTTGTGAAAGAATGGTGTTATTACTTCTTTAAATGTTTGATATAACTCGTCAGTGGTAAATGCTTTGGTAAATAAAACCACTTAAGCCTAAAGTTTTTTCTGTGAGAATATTTTTAATTACTAATTTAATTTTCTTACATGTCATGGGTCTTTTTCTGAGTGAATTTTATTAATGTACATCTCTCTAGGAATTTGTTCATATATTTTGACTTAATTAATTTGTTGGTATTCAATTAAGCTAATATTTCCTTATAAATCTTTTAATTTTTGTAGGAAAGGTGGTCATGTCCCCTTTTCATTACCAATTTTGATAATGTGTTACTTTTGTCTTATTTCCTTGGTCAGTCTAGCTAAGGGTTTATCAATTTTATTATTTTTTAAAGAGTCAATTTTTGGTTTTATTAATTTTCTTTATTATGTTTTTGTTGTTTTCTTTCATTGATTTACTCTAATATTTATTATTATTTTTACTTCTCGCTTTGACTTTGGTTTCCTGTTTTTATAATTTGCTGAAGTGAACACTTAGATGATTGATTTGAGATTTCACTTTTCTTTTTTGATATAGGCATTTAAAATTTCAGAACTTCTAAGACTTTAGCTGCATCTCATCGATTTTGATATATGTGTTTTTATAGTTTCAATAATTTATACTATTTTATGAGTTCTCCTTTGAACCACGGGTTATTCGAAGTGTGTTTAATGCCTAATGTCTATGTTCTTGGGTTGTTTCTGCTGTGGATTTCCAATTTAATTTCAAATGGTCAGAGATTTTACTTCACATACTTTCAATCTTTTAAATTGAGAATTGTTTTATGGCTCAGCAAGTGCTCTGTCCTGGAAGATGTTTCACATGTGCTTGCAAAGAATGTGCATTCTGTAGACTTTGGTTGAAGCGTTCTATCAATGTTGGTAAAAGCAAGTTCTTTGATAGTGTTATTCCTGTCTACTATGTTCTCACTGATTTCTTTCTAGTTTTTCTATCAATATTTGTGAATAAGCCAATGAAATCTTTATTATTAAGTTGTCTTTTTCTTCTTTCAGTTCTTTCAGTTTTTGCTCTCAAGTATTTAGGGCTTTATTGTTAAGCATATATGTATTTATAATTTTTATACATCTTTGATGATGTTTTAATGTCCATATTGTCTCTCATGATCTTTTTTTTGTCTACAGTAGATTTTTAAAAAATAAATATAGCCATTCCGCCTCTTTTATGGACACTAGTTACATGTTATATATTTTATTTTTTCATTATTTTATTTTAAACATATTTGTGTTTGTGAACAGCTTTTAGTGGGGTTTGTTTGTTTGTTTGTTTGTGTGTTTTACCCAGTCTGACAGTCTATGCTATTTGAGTGGCATTGTATTCACATTTAATGTAATTCTTAATGTTTGGTTTTACCTCTACCATTTTGATATTTGTCTTATCATTTGTCCTTTTTTCTTTCCCCTTTTCCTTATTTATTCTTTGGAAGTCAATATTTACAAGTGCCATTGTAATTCCTATGTTAAGTTTTTGCTATATATTTTAAATTATGTTCTTAGCAATTGCTCTCAGAATTATAGCATGTATCTTAACATATCCCAGTCTACTTCAAAATAATAATGTAATTGCAGTAAAACATAGAATCGTGCTTTAATATATATCCCCTTTCACCTCTGCTTTGTGTTAACATTGTTATATATATATCTGTATGTTATAAACACAAAAATTTTATATTTTTTCTCTTACTTAATCTTCTAAAAATTTAGGAGAAAAAGTAATAAACTATATTTTTATAAAGTCTTTTTTTATTTATCAAAGCATTTACCACTTACAGTGCTCTTCGCTTATTCTTTGGATTTGAGCTGTGTTCCGGTATCACTTCCTTTCAGCTTGAAAGATTTCCTTTTGTATTTTTTGGTAAACTAGGTCTGCTAGGAATGGCTTTTCTCAGTCTTTGTACATCTGTGAATATCTTTATTTTAGCTTCATAATTGAAAGATAATTTTGCTGGATACAGAATCTTTGCTCTTTGAGTATGTCAGTGTCTTTTGGACTTCATTGTTTTGGAGGAAAAGTTGTCTATTAATCCTTTCATTGTTTCTCAGTATATGAAGAGTTGCTTTTCTTCTTGTGGCTTTCAATTTTGTTTTCTTAGTGCCTAACATAGTTCTTGGATCATTGTAGATTCTTATATTTTACAGAATTAATAAATTGACCAAGGGAATAAGAAAAAGTGTGTTATCTCATGCAGCTCAGGGATTCCCAAATGTAATTTGATGGCTTTGCTGTGTTTTTTGTAAGAATGTACAAGAAACATAATCTAGAGATAATTGGTCTTCAACTCAGAATGATTAACTAACGAGACTTATGGTCCCTAGAGATAAAGTGGAATAAGTTGTATATACACACGCCAATTTATGACAGTTTCTAGACACATCTATAGACCTCATGTTGCTTAAGACAGACTCCAACTGTTATTCAAATAAGTAAATTGTAGTTAATGATTTGGGCAGCATTTCCATTTTGACTTCAGCTCCCAAAGCTACTTGTTGGTTAGAGAAGGATTACTAATTCAAGATGTTTACAGAATACCCTAATCTATTATTTCAAACCAGGAATTCAGATTCAGCCATCCCATTTTAATATGCTTAGATTATGTCTCTGACAAGAAAGAATATTGAAATAAATAATTGGCTTCATAAAAGATCAAATAGATGAAATATAATGGTTATACTTGGGTCAAGCCTAATCAGATGGCCAGTTTAAATTTTACAGATTTTTTTTTCTAAAGCAAAAATGCTTAACATTTACAGCAAGCATGGAACAGAAGCTGAGTTACAAGTTCAGAAGCTGTCACTAAAATTGTCTACATAGCCATTTAACCGTAGCTATTCTTCCCATATTTTTGCTTTAGAGCCAACATATAATTAAAGCACTTTCAGTGGGTCATTTATATCACCATATGGCATGATTCGGCTCTCTTTCCAAACTCTTCAAACCTCTTGTGTCACTGAGACTCCAAATATCATCTCTAGTATTTAAACCCGGGTGTGTGTGTGTGTGCACGCGCACGCGCGTGCACACACACACATACACACACACACACACACACACATATTTCTTTTGACTGCTACATATTTCCCCCCTAGGGTAAGTGTACTTGGGTAAGATACTTTTGTATTCAAGTCTTATTCCTGCATGACCAACTGGTAGAGCTGGCCTCTAAGACTCGCATTGGAGTGGCTTGAGATAGTCGTCAACTTTATAACTTTGGATGCCACTGGTATAATGGAATCGTCTCTATCACTAGGCTACAGAAATATTGGACGAATGGTCATTTCCTGTTATGGCCGATCATCAAATACTTAGCTGAAGTGCTTCGTGAGCAATCCAATCTGACAGTGAAATTAAATGGAGTAAGGGCATCTGGATTCATGATCAATCCAATTTGTCAACTGGTACAAATAATGCAAGTGTTTAGATCAACTAAAATAACATAGGCTAAGAAACCTCATAGACTTAAATAAGGTGGAGAAAATGCCTTGGCATCCAATAGATTAGGGGACTCTATTTTATTATTCGGATTGGTTCATTAGGATTTTAGTGAAAATGAGAAATCTTTTGGTGTCAATTGAAAAGTAGATTTAAAAGCCAAAGGAAATAGTTGCTGTTTTTCATAAGACATCATTCTAGGAACTCTACAGGGGATTATAAATAGAAGGTACCCTGAATTCCCTCATTCTTCCCCTTCAGTTTCTGTGTTTAGCTCCATGATAGCTCTTATCATGTTTATCATACACGGTTTTCATGTCCTTTTCTAGAAAATGAGCTCCTCCAGGATGTGATGTCGTTTTATTAGGTTTTTGAATTTCTAGTGCCTGGCATGGTGTATGATACACAGTAGGCTCACTGGTTTCCTGACTTAATCAATGTACAAAGAGGAATGACATTAAATCATGTGCTCATTCATACTTGGTTTACAATAATGTTCAGACACTTGGTAAAGTGACAGGACCGATACACTTTTTGGATAAGTGACGAGTGACTTGTACTACAAGCTTTGTTATTGGGACTAATTTATGATCTTAGAGTTCACCATATTGCCCTGATGAGTTGACTTTGCTGTTTGGAACCAATTTAGGGTTCTGAAAAATTTTGAGAATGAATATTGTGGAAATGGAGACAGTACTAAACACGCAGATAGAAAGAGTGGCCGTTACTGTGAACAGATTTTGGTTTATGAGTTTCTTTTAAAACTGAATTCTGGTGTAAGCAAAAATTTTTATTTCTTCAAAAATTCCATGAAGATTCATTTATTGAGCACTTACCACATGCAGGCATAGTACTTTGTGCTAGAATTGCAAGCACAGATACAGTCCAATTCCCGCCTTCAAACGTCTTAAATCCTAACTGGAGAGAGACAAGATCATCAATAAATAAAGGCTAAAATGTGTTATAAGTGCTCTGTTTGAAACGTTGCTCCAAGAGAGGATGTAGTCAACTGCACAGTAGGAATCGAGGTTAAGGAAGGCTTGGTAGAGGAAGTGACCTGTGAGCTGAGCGTTGGAGATATATAAGGTTGGCCAGTGAGATGAGGGAAGGGAGCAGGATGCAGCAGGAGTATAGACGTGATTATGTGATAGCACAGAAGGCACGTGCAAGTAGAGAAGGCAGCTGTGGGTTGTACTGAAATGAGATCTGTACCATCAGGTGCTGTCAGGTGGAAATGGCAGGGTAAGTAGCATATTTGATAGCAACTAAGATAAGGCTCCCTTGCAAATTGAACTTGAAACAAGCTAGATGTAAATACAGATCTATTAAGGCAAAGCACTTCATGTGTCAATATCTATTAACTGCTTGATGCTGAGATGTATTTGTGCTGAGTGGCAGGAGCTGGGGGGCCTGCCAGTCCCAGTAAGATATAAGACCAAGAGAGATTTTTCCCAAAGAGAAGAATTCGCTTACAAGTACACACAACCCTGGTTGTATTACAATGTGATTATACTTCAGGCTCTTCTGAGAGATAAAATTGTCTATGATGGAAATCAGAGAGCACAATGCAAGGCTGGGGGCTGGTTGGCAGCGTGCAAGATCAAACTGTCTTTTAACTTGTATTAGACAAGGGATTAACATTGGATTTTGTGATATTTTTGACTGATACTCATATAGTTCCATTAAGAACAATCTTGGGAAATTATCTGAATGCATCTACTTAAAAGGATGGGTGATAAATTATATCTCTATAGCTATCTTTGAAAAGAAGGGAGGATTCTGTAGTTAGACACTGGGGATTAGGCTTTGCTCTGCATTTTTACAATTATATTATTTCCCCATCTTAAATTAGTAAAGTGGAACTGATGGTTTTTCCTAGTTCCATGGAGAACAAGGATATCACACTATCAGGAAGCCAGAATTCGCTTTCTATTTTGTCTGTATCACCTGCAAGATACCATAATACAAATGTCCCTCACTGTGATGAAAAATGTACATTTCTAAGCGGAATGATATCTGATTCAACATTGTGTTTGTCTTTATCCATTATGCCCCTCTGAAAGGACAAACACATGCATTTCATTTTCCATCTGATGTTTATTTCATCCTAAACCTCTCCTTACCATCCACACAGGGCTCTGAGGCTTCCAGTTCAGATTTATGAGATAATAGACTAGTGCTTTAGCCGCAGGGATAGGATACAACAATAAAACTTTTGAGACCAATACAATTTTTAAATGCTTTTTAAATGCTTTTTAAAACAGCAAATGCTGTTGCCCAAGGTTAAATTTGATTGAAGTTGAACCAGGTCTGAATGTCCAAATGACCATTTTAGATTTCGACAAAATTAATGTTTGCTTTATCCATGAAAGTGCTTTGGAAGGTTTACTGGTACTGACTGAGTAGAAACTGGTTATATTGTTATTATTGTAATTCACATATTCCAAGCTATACCATTATGGTGATAGAATAGCATTTCAGTAACAATGACAAAAACAATTGTACATTCGCCAGCTCTTTCTCCCAAATAGTTCTGGGAAACCCAGAATCTCTTATGTGACCCGTGAACCAGTTAGTATTCTTAGAAACAGAAATAGAATTATCCGTTTTTCTCCTCTTATGCTGTGGTTTGCTCTAATGATATCTACTATTTCAGTATTCTGTCTTGCTGTCCCCATTAAGCCATTTAAACATTCTAGTAATTTTACTATCTTTCATCTAGGTCATATCTCAGTTTCTCCTTGCCCCTGAAAGCAAGACAAATATAATTATTCAGACCATGAGCTTCACTTTCAAATTGAAAATATTGTCACAGCTTATATCATCAAGTTTTCCAGTAAGAGGATCACTAACTGTTACTTGTAAATCTCTTTTTCAGATTTTGTTATAAAATAGGATATGATCTGTAGTCAAACGAGGCAAATCTATTCCAGTCATTAGTTTTCACTGTCCATTGGGGAAATCCGGGAAGGTAGAATAAATGTTTCTTGTTTGACAAAACTGCATAATTTAGCCATCCAGTGAAATATCCTCTCTGGGTCAAACTGAAATGAGCCACCTTGTCAATTAGGACCAGCATCTTCTCCAGTAAATGGATCTGTCACTTTGTACTGCTTCATTGTGTGGAGAAAAAGGTTCCCACAAGTGAGAGTTGTTAGTTTGTTGTAGGGTACAATCTTTAGTTTTGTGTTGGCCGGATGGTTTCGATTTTTAGAACAAAAGATCATCTCTTTAAATACTATTCCTCCAGGGGTAACTGATTTCTGAGAAAGTCTATGGCAGATGAGGCAGCTTTGGGCAAATATTTATATAAAATGTATTCCCACTGGGCTAGAACTGAGCTTCTGTTAGGTAGAGCGAGTGACACCCCCTCCTCAGCATCAATGTCATAGTCTGATTTATATGAGATCGAGGCATCTACTGGGAGACCAACTCAAACAGTAATGGAGTTCAGGTGTGTCTAGAAGGCTGGACGATGCGTAGACTCATGGTAACCAAAATGCAAAGTTCAGGTAACCGGGCTCCACAGAGTGAATTGATCATAACAGAAGATGAAGGTTAACCTAATGATCTAGATTCTGCAACAGGGCAAGAGAGTGAGGAGAGAGGGCAGTTCTGTTTATAACGTATTGGCCGGTGAAAATAACATTATCTGGAATATAACAGGTGACCCTCACTGGTTCTTTTATTTTTGTTCTTATCATCAATAGTTACACATATGGACACATTTTATTCCCCCCTTACTGGAACTAAAAATACAAATGCATATTTACACACTTATTTGTATAACAGATTAAAACTTCAATCCATGTATTGGAGTAGCATAATTACATCCACATATAAGCATTTGCATATGAAAGTCCTTGATTTGCATGGACAATTATAAGTACTCTTTTTGCTGATGCAAATGAAGAAACACCTTTGGAAAATTGGACTCCTAATTTCTAATCATATATCATTGAGTGGTGCATACAGTTTTGGGAAAGGAATTGGCATCATTTTAAGAGTAAGAAGTCATTTAGGCAGATTTTCTCTGGGAAAAGTACTTGACCAGAATATTATTTTTTTCTGATAATGCTTAAAAATTGAGCATTCAAAGGTCCAAAGCTGAGAGATAAAGGATTGACTTGGGGGTTCCTGGATAAGCACAAAGTGGCCTACTTGACTTCACTTAACTAGCATAAGAATTTTATAAATATTTTCATTAGAAGCAATCAAGATGGTTTGGTTATAGTCTCTGTACCACAGAGTATTGAAATCCCAGAAAGGAAGGAATTCTAGGAAGTCACTGGTAACATTTAAAAGGGTCAGAGCTCTTGCTTTAGAAGGCAATGGGCCATGCTGGGCATTTTCAATCATATTCTCCAGGTTTCTGTCTCTTCAAATAAATTTCAACGTGAGTTAAATATTTCCTCAAGGACAATGAAACTCACATTAGGATTTTAGGAGTTGTCAAAAAGCCCAGGATCTCTCAAAAGACTCATTATTTAACATGATCTTTAATGTCAACTTTCTGTCCAAAGAGTTTGGTACATTTTGGGTGTTTCTCTCCAGTTCTTAGTTATTTAGATATGTGAAATTGCTTCTTGTCGTGAGCATGATCAGGAGAAGCAAATTTTCAGTTCTATCATTTATGTACTTTCAGTAATTACATTTCATTTATTGGGTCATGAGAAATGACATTTTGTTTCTAAGTGAATAGAGTTATAATGAGTTCACGTCATATTATTAAATCTTAAGCCCATAACCGAGGTGACTCTGCCCTTATAAAATCACTCTGTTGTAAGACTTTTTTCCTCCTGTTTATCTAAGAATCTAGACATCTTGAACACATAAAACAGATGCCTCTTAGATGGCTTCTGATTTCTCTATCCAAAGGGAAGTTGAAAAATAGATCTTTTCAGAGACCTTCGGGAAACTGTGCTGGGAACATAAGCCCCAACTCAGAGACTCAAGGTTCAAGTGTGGATTCCCAGCTTGGTGAAGCAAACCATCTCCTTTCACTTCCTATAAAACCCACATGGATTTATATCTCTGCCAGAAAGATACTGGGCGTCATTCTCCCACACATTTCATTCTTGTTTTTCATATCTGTTAGCAATTCCAGAAGATGTCAGTGCCTTGACATATTAATTTAATTTAAACTTAGAATTGATTCCCAGTTAATTTCCTATATTTATTTATTTATATCTATCTCTATCTCTATTATCTCTATCTTTATATCTATATCTAATCTATATACCTGTATCTATTTGTCTATCATCTATCTATCTATCTGTCTGTCTATCTATCTATCTAATCAAGAGAGAGAGAAATGGAGTTGTGAATATAACAAAACTGAATATATATATGTATATATGTACACACACACACACACACACACACACACACACACACACACACCATACATGTATATGTGTGTGTATTCCAACTGAAAAGTTCATCCATAATGATAGTGAAGTTGGTTTTGCTTTATTTTGTTTTGTTCTATTTTGTCTTTTGACTCTCATGGAAGTATTTTTTTGAAATCTGTAGGATTTTTGAGAGCACTTCCATAATTACAAGACCTTTTTGTCTATGATATATCTCATGTTTATAGTAGTAACCTTATTGTGACAGTGAGGCAAATATAATAGTCCCTGTTTTCTTAATAAGAAAACTGAGGCCAATAGGGTTTAAATGATCAGTTCAAGGTGATAATACTAGTAACTGAAAGACCCAGGACTGACCCCAATCTCAAGGACCCTCCTTTGGTGCTCTTTCTAGTCCTCCTAGGGTTATATCTTCCTCTTTTATCTGTCCAATAGTGTCTCCCACAACCTCGCCTAAAGCATATATTCTAAGCTAGTACTTTTTAAATTAATGAAGAGGTCTTTCTTAGAGATAAAGAAATGTGCCCAAATCACGTATGCTTAGTGTCTCACCTGTTAGCCCAACTGCAACATCTTGAAAAATGCTGGAAGGGCTGCAGCTTAGAAGATAACATCATCTTAAATATCCTGAACATCCACATCATGTTGTATGGTACCTGTTTTGAGGTGTCCGTGAGATCTCATGGGGATGCCATCAATGCATGTCTCACTAGACAATACGAATAAATACCAACACACCAGAGCCTGATGAAGTTTGCAGTCTCTCTTCTGCTCTGCAGATTTCCTTAAGGAAAACTTCGGTTTCCAGATCTTCTATGCAGCCTTGACTGCCTGTCCCAGACACCCACCCGTTCTATGTCATCTGGCCTCCTATGGGGCTCACCTCTATCACCGCACTGTGTCACACACATTTGCTCCATGTTTCATGCATACCTCTTTGGTCACCACAACCAGATTATGAACACCTGGAGGGAGCGGATAGTACCTGAGTTCTTCTTATTTCCCCCAAAGCCTACTAGGTCCTTAATATATGCTTCTTGGATGAATAATAGAATCTGAAATCAATTTTATGTTACATTTGTCAGCCATCTGTAGGCATACTGTATCTAATTTGAAGTACCACAGTTTGGGAGATATGAGAGGATATAAAAGGAAGTGGTAATTATGATGAGGTGGATATAAAGTGAGATCTTGAAGACGGGTTAAATATCTGGGATAACAGTAGGTGTGGATGAGCTTATGTGGCGTGTTCCCATGCACTTTTCTATAACAGATTGCAAGCTTTTTGAAGATGCACATGGAGCTTAGCACAGGGCATGGCAAAGAGTACTCAGTTAATACTCAGTTAATATTTGTCAACCTAATTAATAAAAGATATTTACAGACAGGAAAAGAACATACCTCCAGATCTACTTCCTCCTTAGAGCCATCAAAATTCACCATTTGGTTAACTATCTGCCTCCCTAGACCATAAGATTAAGGTTTGATGAGAGAGAAAACTATGAAAAATAAAAAGGATGGATAATATCTCTGCAGAATGAATGACCTGAAAAATTCATAGCTGTCCTGCATTCCTCAAAAGTCAAGGGTGCTTGGCTGCTACTTGGGAGCTGAGGAAAATACACTCATAGTGATATGGACAGGAACACCTAAAACAGAGAAAGCATGTTCCGAAACTCATAAACAGGCCTCACACCCACGCTTAGGCAATACAAGTACAAGGTCATAGGGCCAGAATTTGAATTCCAAAATCATGCTGGACTTGGCTAGAACTTTGAAATGGATCTCACAAAGGAAAAACAGAGAACGCTGATATTTTAAAAAGGCACATGCAAGTGAAAGTTAAAAGGGTGCTAACTTACCCACTTAATTAACACTGGCTGGTTTTCAGGCACTGAAACATTAAATGGATTACCCTTTACCGTAAACGGAGGTCTGGAGCTCATATTGGCTCCTCCTGGGAGCTGCAATGTCTGTAATATAATCATGAGCCAGAGGAATCAGGATAGTTCCCTGTTCTGCAGGAAACTTGTCATCATCTCCTCGAGGATCTGACTGGTCATCCAGGGCCAATAACTGGGATTTGCATAATGGGATGGTCATTAGAAAGATCTGCTCCCTGAAGATCTTCCATCATATCTGCTGCTTCAGGGACAAGCTAATAATGGCTATGCACACAGAACCCA
This sequence comes from Rousettus aegyptiacus, assembly GCF_014176215.1. Classification (NCBI taxonomy): domain Eukaryota; kingdom Metazoa; phylum Chordata; class Mammalia; order Chiroptera; family Pteropodidae; genus Rousettus; species Rousettus aegyptiacus. The sequence continues at coordinate 10,787,204 of NW_023416310.1, forward strand.
AGGTTTTAGCAGATAAGAATTCAGACTTCCTGTTGCGCAGGATGTTCAAAATCACATCAGAGAGAATAATTTGACATGAGGATAAATAAATAATACATGTGCTAGTTAGCCTGCAAATAAATGATGACTCCTGAAAAGTATACCTCTTCGAATCCTATCTTTTTGAGCAAAATTGGGCCCACCAGAGAGGCAGAGCTGCAACTCCATTTCTAACTTTAATATTCCTGCTTTGGCACAGGTATTCCCCTTTCATTAGAGCTTTTCAACCAGAAAAGCTAATATCTGAATATATTATTCTACGTATTTACTTCCAACTTAGCAGGGCCGCAGCTCGGCGGAGCAGCCGACGTGCAGGGATTGCTAAGAGCAGAGCAGTGGAAGGAAAGGAACGGAAGTGAGAGGGACAGTGACCGTTTTCCTTACGTGACAGTAATGGGGAAGGTGGAGCGAAATTCTCACGTAGGTCAGCTGGTCAGAGGCAAAGTCGTTTGAGAAAGATTTAGAAAATAGCGAAAAGTACTGCAGCAGCCTTTTTTTTTTCTACAACTTTTACCAAAAGGGAACACGTGGGATTAGAAAAGAAAAGACAAATATAGGTGAACTGTTAAGGTTATTAGTGGAAGTGAAAATTGGCTACTGGATTCCTAAGCCTAAGTACTTCCAATTGGAGTCTGGATTTATAAACGGGGATGCATCTTGACACTTCTAAAATTGAATTTATAGAAAATTTATTTTTGCTATTTATAACAAAAAATACAGAAAAACATCAATCCAAGTGCATGAGCAGTAATGCTGTTGCTTCCTTTGCATGTTACTGACTTACCTTAAAGCAGATGAGTGTGACATTGGGAAATGCCTGGAGGAAAGAATTAGTAATTTTTGTTTTATTATACTCTTATCGCGGTTTTGAACGATGGTTTTCTTGGTACATTGCTATGTGACTTTCCGAGTATATATTTTTACCTCATCAGACCGACTAAGCAGCCGGCTCCTTAGGACAAATCACATCTTCTACTTTTTATTCTGTTATTGAGCACTTAGCGCAGTGCTGTTTATGTCGTGACACACACGTATACAAGGCAATGTCCCTTCCCCGCAAAATGCTCACGTGCGGAGAAGACCAGGTGAACGTCCCCACAGTGCTGTCCTCGGGCACATGGCGTCACTTGTTGGCAAGGCCTTTTGCAGACACTTTGAGGACAGGGGCTTCTTGGTATCCCAGTTAGCATGACGCCCGGCACAGAGTGGGTCCCACATAAATGGCACATAAAGAGGTGTGTTTGATTTGAAATTCTATTCAAGGTACAGACTCACTTTGTAACCTGCATGTCTACGGCCCTTTCACCTCGTCGTTCTCTCAAAGGATGATTAGGTATCAGGTGGAACTGAAATTCAAGAGGAAAAAATGGGTCAAATAAGCCTCAGGTGTTCAACGTGACAGGAGGGAATACAGATGACTCCCCAGAGCTGAGGAACTGTGAGGCGTCCTGAGGTGAACCGGGCATAGGAGAGGGGGAGGCTGATGATTATGCTGAGCGACTGGAATAGAAGCGGAGGAAGTGACTCAAAAATGGAACGACTCCAAGACTCAGGAGCCATGGCGGAAGCAGGTGATGATTTAAGGAGCTATCTTAGTCTCTGACAGAAATGAGAAAAAAACACTTTCAATAAAGAAGTTCAACGGGATGGAATGTGAAAACATAAGTTAGAGGGAAAATAAGCAAGCAGCAGGCGCGCACGGGGCATAGTGAGTGTGCTTCCCCCTCGGGGGCACTGCCTAGAGCGCGCTCTCCCCAGAGAGTCACGTGACTCCTTTCTTCCTTTCCTCTGATCCCCACTCATTCATGACTTGACCATCATATTCAAATTATAGCAGTCCATTCCCCATCCCTGTGTTTACCCTGCTTTCCTACATAGCATTTTCCATGTCCTAAAATACCATTTATTTGCTTTTATAGTTATGATCTGTCTCTTTTCATAAAGGCAACAACGCTGTCTGTATTTGTATCTGTTCCCTGCTGCCTCCCCAGCGCCTAGAACAGGGCCCAGGACTTAGTTGGCATGGAAAGAATGCATGAAGGCGTATTCCCTATGGGAAGGCGCTGAGGACTGGGGAGTGCAGAACTCCTGACCCGCCACGAATTTTCATTCACTGTGTAATTGGGTTCTCCTCACTGGCTTCAGTGTGTCATTCATAGTACCGTGTGCTTTAGGAGAGATTGGGAGTAGGAAAGACGTCATATTTCCCCAGGGAAGAAGCTGGACTACTCATTCTCTTTGATTCCTTCTGGTTCATGGTACTATGACTTTGTGATTCTAAAATTTCATGATCTAAATGTTCCATTTTCTCCCATGGTGAACCCTTTGCTTTTAAATTAATGAATATCTCAATTTTACATGAAATCCAGAGATGATAAACTTTATTGTGATATATATATATATATTTTCTATATATATGCTAATAAAATACATATATATGTATCTATATGCATACATGCAAATGTAGGATTAAAAACCAATAATTTTTTATGCCAGTAGCCTACCAGTTATTCTATATCAGTAAATAGGTTAATATATCCAGTCAAACTAGGAGAAGGACATTCAAAGCAGTTTTACTGATATATTTTCTTTTTTACCACCTGTTATTTAAAAGAATTGACCAAATACAGTAGCCAATTCCCTGGCTGTTATTTAGAGAAAGTTTCGCGCTCAAATCAATATGATATTTTGCTCTGTAGGTACTGAAAATCATTCCTCTGTTGTCACTAATTGCTTTGGTATTCTGCAAAAGTACAAAGTGTCAGCTATTTATTAATAGATCTGTTTTTGTAGCAGGGGGTGCATCTTTGCTGTTTATCATGTACCAGCAGTAAAATTATGCTGAAACCCTGAATAGAGCATGTGATGAAAGACTCTGTCAGCGTGTGGCATATCTGTTGATTAAAAAGCAGGTAAAGGGACATGCAAGGAGAAGGACAATATACGTGCAATTCTTCCAAAGCCTTCCTCCCAACGATCACTCTTACATGGATTAAAAGCTGTCAGATATAATCATTTATCAAGCAATTGTGAAATGGGGAAATATAAAATTAAGAAGAGATTCCTGATGGCTTGTCACAGTCAGTCACTGGGCTAGAATTGCATAGAATTCGTGAGATTAAGTAGATAAAACACACATATATTTGATTCTCCGGTGCAACTAAATTGAGAAAGGTGGTTTGCAAGACAGATTTCCCATCTCTTTTACTCATTAGTGAGTGATGGAGAAAGCAGTCCTCTATCTTCATCCTTTCAACGGAGCTCTAGTGGAGACACAAACCATAGCTCCAAACCATTCTGGAAAACAAAATTGTTTTCTTAGATAAGATGGAGTGATAGAAGAATGTACCTCTCCATCACATTCAGGCAATCATGTACCCAAATTTATGTATGAATTTCTATGCTGTGTATGAATATCTATGAAGCTTAATTCGTAGAACATTGAGACAACCTTCTCAGCCCCTGGGATTCATTTGCACCAGCTTACCTTAGTTTTCGAAAACATCACCACAATGGTTGCCAAGTCCCATCGATTACTTTATCCCCTGGTCCAATTAAAAGATATGTTTAAGGACTAGCTTAAGGATAGCACCAACAAATGAACTGTATCAGGATGAGAAATGTGATATAGCTTCTGGGGACCCTGCCCTTGAACCTCAAAGGATCTAAATATGCTTGCGGAGCCTGTAGTTAGTCCAAACAAACAACAGGACTCTGTGTTCCGGGTGCGGGGGAGTGGGAAACAAACTCTTAAAGATTTTCAGAACATGCGACTTAAATGTCTAATACTATGTGCCAAGCAAAGAGGGAGGAATACAAAGTGACTTCTGTTCTCAGTGGGAGGCAAGTATCTACGTAAATAACCGCACACATGCACTATGCCAGTTGAGGAGCGCGTTATGTTGCTTGGGTTTCTAGAGAACTTAGTGACACATTGAGCTTGAGGGAAGGAGTGAGTAAAGCTTTCTGGAGAAAGTGACTTCAGAGAGAGACTTCTGGAAGGATCAAGAGGTCATCAGGTAGGCCCGGACATTTAAAACATTAAAAACTAATGTAGAAAAAGGAAGCCACCTTTCAGGTCTAAAGAGCCTTACACCTCTCATATCGCTCTGACTTCTACTCCCCCCGACTCCAGCCTGATTCATTTATTCTTCTCTTTTGTGGCAGCTTTAATTCAGGTCGTCCTGTGTAGCATTAGAGTACTTACATGTATTTATTTCCTTGTTTGGTCTTCTAGCCACCTTCAGTGGTATGCAGGTATAGCAAAGTTTGGCCAAGCGCTACAGAAAATGATTTGAATGATTTTCTCAATTTTTCCAAGGAGAAGACTCCATTCTCCATGTCATTACATGTCATGAGTGTCATGGGCGTTAAGACTTAATCCCCTGGGTGAGAAAGCATAGGGTAGACGTTCACCACCCTTATCTCCTCTTTGTTCTGATCACAAAGATAGACAAATTTTCAGCCTTCCCAGAAGGGAAGTGGTGCCAAGTGACTAAGTTCTAGTCAATAGGACACATGTAGAATCGATATGTGTCGCTTCTCAACCAGGCTAATAAAAATCCCCCTGCGTGTTTCTTCACATGCTTTCTCAGCCTCTGATGATACAGAGATGAATGGAGCTGTGAAGAGGATGGAGCCCGAATTTTTAAATGATAGTGTCAACAGCCAATCGCCGAACACCATTATTGAGCTGTCATTCAAACAAGAAATAAAATTTTATTTGGTTAAGCCATGAAACTTTGGGAGTTGTTTCTTAAGGCGATTAGCCTTCCTTGATTAATATAGCAGAAGAGATACTATTTCCCCAACTTTACATCTCAGTAAAAGAATGATTCATAGAAAAGAGGGTGGGCCATATTGGCTAAATTTCAATTCTAGTTCTATTATTTACCCTGTGAGCTTGGAAAAGTTGTTTAAAGTCTCTAGATCTCAGCTTTCTTACCTGAAAATGGATTCACAGGGTTCTTGTGAGGATGAATAAATAAAACACGGAGAGTTCTTAGAACAGGCCACCATTCAAGGTCATCAAGAAAAAATCAGCCCTTGTCTGCTGTGTCCATTGGCACCATTGCCATCTTTAGCAGGTGTGGAAAGAAAGGCTTTAAAATAAACCAGTCATTATCTTTGACCGACATGTTTCCTTCTGTCTCCTGACTGAAAAGTGTATTACATAGGAGTCAAAAGCAACCATTTTAGATGACAGTAGCACCATAGTTGGGGACCCTAGACAGCCAAGAGACCACATGAAGGCACTGGACATAGAGGTTAAATAGTAATCGCTTAATTCATTTGGCTGAACATCGTCCTTGCCTTCCGCCTCACTGATAATTTAGCTTTTCTAAGACCTCCAGCCACAGCATTCCTGAGTTGATCCAAGATGTAAAAACAAAATGCTGTCTTCGAGTTTCTCTGTCAGCCCCTGGCGTTGGGAGTTCTGCTCCGAGAGCAAGCTTTCTTGCAGTGATCAGTACAGGCGTGATAAGGAGCAACAGCTTAGTCGTCAACTGTCACGGTTCAGATGCCTCTTAAGACTTTAAGTGTCTTGTGCAATTTTGATTTCCCATCTCACATTTCCCTCTTCTATGTTGTCCAATCGTTCGTTAATGATACCAACATGTAACACACTTGCAGGGCGTTGTGTCCTCTTCAAATCTTTCCAGAACTGATTTAAAACCATTTTACGGGGCCTGTGCAATTCATCCCAACCTTAAATCATTTTTCTTTCCTCAGCTTAAAGCCTTTCAATTCAATACCTCCACTGATAAGGCTTAACATTATAACAGCTTAAGACGTTCTTGCTCTCAGACATGTAAGGGGAAATAACTGTCGTATCATTGCCAGAATTTGTCGTGAGTTTTTTTATGGAGCACATCACAGAGTACTAAAACAACCAACATTTATTTACCAAATCCTAATTTCATATTTAGAAAATGTCTTTGAACAGGAAATGACAATTGTGGCCAAGTTAACTGTGACTTGCTTCTAGTATATTTTTAGCAGCAGAATAACCGAAGCCATATTGAACATTTTACTTTTCTTCAAAAACAGATATTATAAAGCAAAATAAAACTATTATGCATTTCTTATGAAACAAAGTTAAAACTTTTTACTTTTTTTTATTAAAAATTAGTTTTTCCCAGCACCTACTCCATTTCTACAAACCCAATATTTTTCTTTATTCATTGTAACTACTTTTCTAGTTTTGCCTTCCTAAGTATGTCAGTCATTACTCATTTTTCCTCTATTCTTAACATTCCTATCACTGTGGAATAATGGTTATGGTACTGCCTATATTCCCTGGTCTTTGAAGATTAGTTTCATGTTATATTTATTATTGCAACCTTATTTACATTGAGTAATGCCATGAGTATATACATTGAATATATAATAGATCCTCATTAAATATTTCCAGAAAATGAAATGCATAAATGAAAAGAACATGAAACATGAACTAAAGTACTGGGTTATAATTTTGACTCTGCTTCTAAAAATATGCCTGTGGGTAAGTGTGGCAGACAGACTCTTCAGGTGGCCCTATGATCTCCGCCTCCTGATGTTTATACCCTTGTATTATCCATTCCTCTAGAGCAGCAGTTCTCAACCTTTTTGTCAAGGGAACCAGGGCTCCTATGAGAATCGAATGCCTGGTGATCTGAGGTGTAGCTGAGGCGGTGATGCTAGTGCTGGGGAGCGGCTGCAAATATAGATGAAGCTTTTGTTCACTTGCCTGCCACCCACCTCCTGCTGTGCAACCTGGTTCCTAACAGGCCAAGGACCAGTACCAGTCCACGGCCCTGGGGGGATTGGGGACTCTTGCTCTAGAGTGTGAGGAACTCTGTGATTTGCTTTTAATCAGTAAAATTCAGCAGCATGATGAGATGTGTGAGATTACATCGTTATGCTGATTTTGAGGAAGCAAGTGGCCGTATTGGGGAACTACACATGGCAAGGAATTACAGACAGCCTCTGGGAGCTGAGGGAGTCTCCACTTTTTTAAAAAAAGCCCAACACCATTATCACATATATAAATAATAATTCCTTAACATTAGCAAATTTTCAGTCAATAAGCGTTAAAATTTTCTTAGAATTTTATTATTTATCTCTCATCTGTCTTTAGTTTGTACAACCAGATTCCAAATGAACATACAATGACTTTGGTTGACATACCTCTTAGGTCTGTTTTAAGTTTCTTGTCCATCCATAACCTTTTCCCATTGCTTTTTTGTTGAAGAAACCAGATTACACTTCCTGTAACATTTACTACAGCAATTGTTGATTGAATTCCTCTGTTCCTTTCGTTTCTAGTAAGTTGCAGTTAGACTTAGAAGGTTGATTAGTTTCAGGTTTTGATCTTTGAGCAAGAACACTGTACACAAAATTGTTTTCATGAGGGGGCTAATCATTGCTTGTCTTTCTGTGATGTTAGGAGCCATTGATTATCAACATCTGAGTTCATTATTTCATTACAGTATATAATATGGGATATGGTGCTATCTAATTATTTCACTCTTTCTTTTTTCAGTAACTAGAATACTTCCTAGAAAGAGAAACTTTACTTCATCATCTACTTGTTTATCTTGAGGTATATTCTTTTGGGGAAAGGCAGGTGAAATACTTGACTCTTTCCCTTTATTTACCTGTTTCCATTAGTTCCTGAGTATCTTTCAAAGATGACCAGGGAGTTTTTAAAAATTAATATTTCATGCATATAAGTATATTTGAAATGCTTGGATCCATTGCAATTACTATCCTTACTGATGTTCACATTTTCTTATCTCCTCTTCCAGAGTTTTTTGACTTCCACGATACCTTTTCTGCCTTTCAGGCCACCATATATACCAAATGTTACTGTGCACCTAGTGCCCTTCAGCTCACTTTGGCTTCTAATTGCTTACCTGGTCCAATGACACCTGGAAGAAGAGTGAGACTAAGTATAGACTCTACTCTGCTTTACGCCAGTTATAAGTATGCCGGTGTTCTGGAGCCTAGAATTAAAGGAAACTAAGCTTAGAGACAGAGGTGCAAAAAACACTTTCTCTTAAGTCGTAGGAGTAAAGCCTAAGTTGTAAGTAAAGCCATCAGAGACAACAACCTTCCCCAGGAAGACTGAAGAGATAAGGTTACAGCCCCAGATTATATAAACGTATAAAGAGTAGACATGAGGAAATGGAGCAAGAGAAAGAAACAAAGAGTGAGAAAACGTGGCAACAAGGACAGGGTGATTTAAGAGAAGCCAGAGAGGAAAAAAGAAGTATTTAGAGGACAACCACTGGTTGAGGGTTTACAGAGTCTTTTAAACTTATTGGTTAGTAGGCAGTTGATAGCCTTCATCAGCTGAGTAAAGAGTAGCTCAAATTGGTTAGGAAATAAAGCCCCAAATCACAGCTGCAAAGAGGATCCAAACCCCAAATTAGACTCCAAATACTCTACTCTGATCTGGCCACTATACAATACTGATCAATCAACTGCATTGTCATTTGCAAGGCACATTTCTATCCACATTATCCCTGGCGGTCTAATTCATGATAATAATATCCTAGCTAGAAGGGGTTTAGAGTCTGCTTGGATGTCTCTGATGGCTACAATACGGATCTGAAATCTTCATATTCCTGGCCTCATATAAAATGTTAGATGGAAGCCAGATTATCTGCATCTTCTGGCATTCGTATCCTTTGCTCTGCAGTAGAATCCCATAGTTCATCGCTGCCCTAGGACAGTCTAGTGTGCATGTGTGGAGAGGAGTGGTACCCACATGTGTGCATTTATTTGTGTGCATACCCATGCTGATGACATTTGTCAGGTTGAGGGCTACCACATTTTTTTTTCTCAGTATTTGGCCACTGTTCTATACACCCCGGAGGTTAACTGACACGGCCTTCAGAGAGTCAAGCTTGGTCATTTTCAGGCTTCCCAGCCCTGATATTATAGTGGCTAAGATAAGTCAGGAATAAGGAAGAATCAGCACTATTTCAAAAATAGGCTTTAATAAAACAGCCAGAACCCTACCCAATTTGCCCCAATCAAGTTGTCTGCAATTTTTGCCAAAGCTCCTTTACCTACTATTTCTAATCTGGTTAAATTTGTTTCTGTGGTACCTGTTCTTATATTATTTTCCTCTTATGGATTATCCTTCTATTTCAAAGTTCTGTGCTGTTCATTCATATATTTATGTGTTATTTATTGATTCAGTAAGCACTCTGAGTCCACTCATGCTGTTCCTTCCCCCTGAATTCTCCTCCTTCCTAGTTTATTATCCATCCAACCTTCCTGCACTGGACCTAGTGACCCTCCCCTGTGCGGTCTTAACACTGCTTTCATTTCTCTATCACGGCACATCACACTGAAGTTATCTATTTTCTTTTTGAGTAAGATTTCTAAGTAAGGCAACATGTTTTATATAGTATTGTATCTCACATACAAATATTTGTTGTAGTGAAAGGTATTTCTTTAGAGATTAATATGTGAAAATCACCTATACCTAGCTGAGTCAAGTTGTCCAAATGTTCAGGGTGATAAGGTCTGAAATATCAATGCAATACAGCAGAACTCTAGAAATTTTATAATTTATTTGACTTAACATTTACACATACACACATGATATTCAATATAAACCTTCAATAAAAGCCTGGAAGTACATATGCATATACACTAAGGGAAGTTGAATATACATCTGAGTGTATAGATTTTAAGCAGATACAGTCTGTAAGTCCCATAACGAATCCAGAGGAGAGAGAGAGAGCACTTCTAACTTCAAAGGTACAACTTAAATTTCCTCTTTCTTTCCCCTACCACCTTGTTTTGTATCTGGATCTCCTTATTTTGAATGTTTATAGTGTTAACTGCTTGTAGTGCCCAGTATATACTAGACTAATGAGCTATTTCATATCACTAGTATACCTCCCTTGTGCATTCTGAGTTACACTCAGGATGCCAAGGTCATGCATTATATGTTGCCTTCAAAATGCCTGGAGTGAAGATGCCACATGGTAGGAACTTAGAAAACTCTCATGGGTGAGTGGATACCATGAGCAACTGTGCGTGTCATATTACTTTAACCAGCATGCAGGCTCAGGGACAAAAGGCACATCGTTTCTAATAAGGCTATTGGAATGTGTTGGACTCAAAAAATAGAAGCAAATACCTCTCTGGGTTTGGATTATGTTTGAAAACCATAAACAGCCAATGGAAAAGGATTATATCATTGTGAGTTCTCTGAGGTCTCTTTCACGGGGCCTCTCTGCAGCAAGGAGAAGGAATAATGACGACTGGGTTTTTCAGAGGAAGCTTACTGTGCTGCTCTGCGAGAGGGTTTAGACGTGCATTTAGTGTTTGAAAGACTTCCCAGATATGAGGAGAGATATTCAACAAAAAGTTATTGTGTCTTGAATAATTTTAACACCACCAACAGAGACAAAAAATGACCATCTATTTATATTTCTAAGAATTATTCTTTTTCATCGTGTTCACAAAATGTGGTCTCTTGAACGTCTAGAAGAAATGCCATCCCTAAATATTTAATACTATTGGGCTTCCAGCTTGAAACGAAGAAAAAAATCTGAAGAAAAAGAATACTTTCAGTGACAATTCTTTGAATTTTTGATGCCCGCTTCTTTTTCCAAAGTACAATAAATGTTTCTTAATAAATTAATCTGGCTGTTACTTATTAAGCCTCTGGTTAGCCTTTGTCATTTTTATCAGGTGGGGTCACTTTTATAAAGTTTGTGGAGATTTGGTTGGTAGATGTTTGGTATCATTATCTCTCTGATTCTCTCTTTATCTCTTCCTTGTAAATATCTCATCTCTCTTAAAGGGCAAGGACCAATTTCAGTAATGCCGCTTTATGCCTCTGTTTGTTTTTATTGAGATCAAATTGACATATAACGTAGTATTAATTTAAGGTGTACAGCATAATGATTTGATATGCATGTATTGTGACATGGTCACATAGCCACATGCTGTATATTACATTCCCAGGACTTACTCATCTTATAAAGAGGGGATTTTGCACCGTTATTGAATATCGCATCTGCCATATTTATGGTGTCAGGCCAGGTATGCAGGGATCCAGGATGCAAGATTTAAAATCACAAATCTCGAAATCACAACCAAAAAGGCAAAGAACTTTCTGGTTATTGACTTACTGATAGACATTTCAGTTCTCACCAAAGCTCCACTCATAGTTGTCTGGTCAGTGGTGTGAGATTCAGTCCATTGATCAAAACGTTATTCAGAATTGTCTCACTGGCAGTCGGGTTGTGGCCCTTTTGCTCTTTTTTGTTGTCACTCTCTCTGCTGCAGCTGGAGCACAGCTGTCCACTAGACCAGTCTCATCATGTGTCAGCATCTTCTCTTTGAGGAAATCAAGTCGGTCCATGAACGTTGCCACCTGCATTGCCTTTTGCTACAGAAAAGGAGCAGTGGACACACATTAGTCATTGTATCACACCTAATGTCGGCTCTGGCTCTGACAATATTTATCTTTGATACTAGCGACCAAGTTGCTTAACTTCTCCAGGCCTCAGTTTTCTTATTTATAAAATACAGGGTTTTGGTCCCTTCCAGCTCTCACATTCTATGACTTTATATGATCAAATCAAATAAAATTCATTAAGTACTACATGAATACAAGGAATTATAGGTAGATGATTAAAGATGGGGGTTTGGGTGGAAGCTTTGCCTCAGTTTATCCACAAAATCAGTCATTGCACCCAGATTCCAGTCATTGTACTCTTTAATGAAAGGCAGGGGTAACCAAGGAATGATCTTCCATGACCTAGTTATATGATGCTATTTATTTTCTACAATGTATTTAAGATTTGTGTGGTTATTTTTGGTACCCTTCACACACACACACACGCGCGCACACACACACACACACAGATCCAATATTTACTCGTGATGTTAGAATTGAAAGGTAAGTTGTCATCGAGTTTATTTTTCTCTATGGCTATGCTGTTACTACATCTTACAAGACTATTGTGGCCAATGTTGGTTTTTATGATTTTTCTTTTGGGCTGTGTGCATGGGTCTTTATGTAATGTGAAAATTCCAGCTATGTCCTTAATGTCAAATTAATTTCTTCCAAGGTTCATTTTAGATATACACGATCTGGAAAAACTTACAAGCTATTCTACCCCTTTTATGTCCCTTCCCTCCCCTCCCCTCCCCTCCCCTCCCCTCCCCTTCCCTCCCCTTCCCTTCCCTTCTTCCTTTCTCTCTTCCCTCGTCTTTCTTGTCCCCTCCAATAGAGTAAATTATCCTGCTTTTGAATCAGTGTTGATTCTACGAACATCTATTGAAACCGGAAGTGCAGTGCCTCGTTGGGTTAATGTGGCCAGCTGATTCCCAGAGGAAGGAGAGTAGATAATCTGGAGGTAGAGAGGATGTCAAAGGCAGACTGTGCTTATTTCTTACATTTCCTGTCTACTCCTACTTGTCCCTGCAGTTGCCAAAGTTACCTGGCATTAGACTTTCTTCTTATTCCACCCTCACCTTAGGGTAGTCACACACCTAAAATGCTTAAAAACTGAACTCAAACATTATGACAATTCTTTCAGAAATTCTAACCCATGGAGGTGTAAACTGTCTCCTTCTAGGGGATGTGATTAAGCTCAGTTCAATGACAAGAGGCATATCAATCAAAATGTGCAGTCTGAAAATATTCAATAAATATCAGTTGAGTAGCCACTATATAATCTTTCCTGATGTAGTGAATTTTTATAGATTTTTATTTGCTTAGCATCCATATCTTCTTTGATAATCATATTTTACTTTTCTCTTAGGACATTGGTTTTCAAAAATTTTGAATATAACATACTATAAGAATGTGTATAATAGTATAATCCAGTAAGCACTGTTTAATATGAAGTATAATTTTTATAACATAATTATATTTATTTTTATTGCCTACGATATCCTCTTATATTTTCCTTCCCCTTCCCCTTCCCTGCATTTTGCTTTTCCATACTATCCCCTTATATTTCATCTACTAAAAGTAAAAACAAAAACAAAGCAAAAAGAAGACTTAGGTACTTGGTTGCAACTCACCAAATTGATTTTATGACACATTAATTGTTTTGTCTGATAGTTTGAGAAATTGTTTTACAAACCACCCTTTCTTCTGTGTTCAATGCTATGCTTCTGGTGGAATTCACAGAGCTCCTAGATCTAATTGTGGATATTGGATGAAATAAATGAGGTAGATAGGTCTTTATTGTGAGGTTTTATGTGTATCTGGCTAGGAATTATGCTGAGTTTACTGTTTGCCGTAACTGTGGTGTCAGAAACTAAAATTTTCTCCAGTGTCTTTGTTTTTTTTTCCCCCCAGTTGTCTTTGGGTGTACCTAGAGGCTTCGGGTGTACCTAGTTCTTTTAGCTGTAACCCTCTGTTAGTACACAGGTGAGTAAATATTCTGAAGTCATATGGTTAGATCTCAGTCTGTTGGTGAGCCTGAGATGGATATTTCTTTTCCCCAACGTCAGAGGGTGGAGAGGGTTAGAGTTGGGTACTTCCTTTCTCTAGGTTGGTTAAATCCCAGTTATTTAGATTCTGGTGAAATAGTTTTCATGGAGAGTAGGCCCTGTGAAAGAGCACAGAGAGTGCTCATCGTATTTTAGAATGGTTACCTTTCCTCTCTCCCTACCAGACACACGAGGGAACTTTTCTCCTAGCTTCACAGTGAGAACCTGGTAGGGCTCCCGCTGGTGAAACGCCAAAGTGGAACTCCCCTAAAAACGCACCCTCTCCTCTCATGCTAGTCCGCGCGGAACCTCCTGCCGATGCCTCAGTTGCAGTGCGCACCGCTCCCACTGTGCTGGCTTGGGCTGTGGGCTTCTGCACCTGGATTTCCGCTCCTGGTAAGCTGAGATTTCCTGTGTCTGCTCCAGTTTTGGGGAGTTTACCCTGTGAGCTCAGTTCTCTGATGACTCAAAGAAGAATTGTTAATTTTGTTTGTTTAGCTTTTTTCTTACTGTGAGGATAGAAACGATGACATTCAAACTCTCTACGTGCATACAAGAAACCAGCAGTGCATAGCCTCCATGTTCCAAAGGAATAGCTTCCTTTTTATTTATGTCTTTATTTCTTAAATTGAAATGAGTTAGACATTTATACAGTCCATGAAGTGATCCCCCAATTACTCTAGCACCCATCTGGCACTACACACAAATATTACAATAATATCGATGATATACCCTACGCTGTACTATAAATCTCTGTGACTGTTTTGTAACTACTACTTTATACTTCTCCATCCCTTCACCTTTTTCACCCAGTCCCCCGCCTCCCTCCCCTCTGGCAATCACCAGTTTGTTCTCTGTATCTGTGAGTCTGTTTTTGTTTAGTTTGTTCATTTCTTTTTTTCCTTAGAGTCCCCATATAAGCGAAGTCATATGGTATTTATCCTTCACTGTCTGACTTATGTCACTCAGCATAATACCCTCTAAGTCCATCCATGTCATTGCAAATGGTAAGATTTCATTTTTGTAATAGCTGAGCGATATTCCATTGTATATATGTACATAATTTCTTTATCCAGTCATCTATGGATGGGTACTTAGGTTGTTTCCATGTCTTAGACACTATGAATAGCGCTGTAGGGAACATAGGGATGCACATACCTTTATGTACTAGTGTATTAGTTTTCTCTGGATGAATACTCAGAAGTGCAATTGCTGGATCAAAAGGTAGTTGTCTTTTTAATTTTTTGAGGAACCTCAAAACTGTTTTCCAGAGTGTTGCACTGATCTGCAATCCCATCAAAAATGTGTGAGGGTTCTCTTTTTTCCACATCCTCACCGACATTGTTGTTTTTTGATTTATCGATGCTAGCCAATCTGATAGTTGTAAGGTGATATCTCATTGTGGTTTTTAATTTGCATTTCTATGATGATTAGTGACCTTGAGCATCTTTTCATATGTTTATCGGCCATTCTTATGTCCTTTTTGGAGAAATACCTATTCAGATGGTCTGCCTATGTTTTAAATTGGATTTTTGTTGTTGTTATTGTTGAGATGTATGAGTTCTTTATTTATAAATTTTGGATATTAACCCTTTGTCAGATGTATTGTAGGCAAATATCTTCTCCTATTTTGTAGGGTGTCTTTTTGTTTGGTTGATAGTTTCCTTTGCTGTGCAAGAACTTTTTAATCCCATTTGTATATACTTTCTTTTGTTTCCCTTGTCCGAGGAGATATACCAGAAAAAAAATTACTAACAGCAATATCAGAGAGTTTACTGCCTGAGTTTTCTTTTAGAAGTTTTATGATTTTGGGTCTTACATATAAGTCTTCAATACATTTGAGTTTATTCTTGTATATGATGTAAGAAGGTGATCCAGTTTCTTTTTTCTTTTTTTTTTTGTGTGTGTGTGTGTGATTTTGTTTTTGTTTGTTTGTTTGTTTGTTTTGCATGTAGCTGTCCGGTTTTCCCAGCACCATTAAGAGACTGACTTTACTCCATTGTCTATTCTTGCCCTCTTTGTCATAGATTAAATGACCTTACTGGGCATGCATTTATTTCTAGGGTCTCTATTTTGTCCATTGATCTAAGAGTCTGTTTTTATGCATCAAAACTATGATGTTTTAATTACTATTGCCTTGTAGTATAGTTTGATATCAGATAGTGTGACTCTTCTAACTTTGTTCTTCTCAAGATTGCTGTATTATTCAGAATCTTTTATGGTTCCATATAAATTTTAGGATTATTTGTTCTAGTTCTCTGAAAAATGGCATTGGTATTTTGATGGGGATTGTATTGAATCTATGGATTGCTTTGGGTCGTATGGACATGTTAATGATGTCGATTCTTCCTGACCATGGGCATGGTATATGCCTCTATTTATTTGTATCTTCTTCAATTTCATTTTTCAATTACATAATTTTCTGAGAACAAGTCTTTTACTTATTTGATCAGTTTGATTCCTAAGTATTTTATTGTTTTCGATGCAATTGTAAATGAGATAGTTTTCTTAACTTCTCTTTTTGATAGATCATCATTGGTATAAAAAATGTAACCAACTTCTGAATATTAATTTTGTATGCTGCTACTTTATTGAATTCATTTATCAGTTCTAACAGTTTTTTTTTTTTTTTGGTGGAATCTTTAGGGTTCTCTATTTATAGAAAAATGTCATCTGTAAATGATGACAGTTTTACTTCTTCCTTTCCAATTTGGATGTCCTTTATTTCTCTTTCTTGTCTGATTGCTGTAGCTAAGACTTATAGTACAATGTTGAATGGGAGTGGTGAAAGTGGGCATCCTTGTCTTGTTCCTGATCTTAAGGAAAATGCTTTCAGCCTAGGTTTGTCATATATGGCCTTTATTATGTTGAGATATGTTCCCTTATTTCCACTTTGCTGAGAGTTTTTATCATAAACGAATACTGGATTTTGTCAAATGCTTTTTTCACATCTATCGATATATCATTTTTACCTTTCAATATGCTACTGTAGTGTATCACATTAATTGCTTTAGATATTAAACCAAGTTTTCATCACAGTAATGAATCCAACTTTATTATGGTGTATAATATTTTTAATGTATGGCTGAATTTTTGTATCAATATTCATCAGGGGTATTGGCTTCTAGTTTTCTTTTTTCTGTACTGTCTTTGTCTGGTTTTGGAATCAGGGAAATGGTGACTTCATAAAAAGAGTTAGGAAGCCTTCCTTCCTCTTGAATTTTTTGGAATAGTTTGAGAAAAATTTGTGTTAATTCTTCATTGAATATTTGGTAAAATTTACCTATGAAGCCATCTGGTCTAGGAATTTTGTTTTATGGAAGTTTTATGATTACCAATTTGATTTTGTTGATTGTATTCGGTCTGTTCAGATTTTCTGTTTCTTCGTAACTCAGTTTTATGAGATTGTATGTTTCTAGAAACATACCCATTTCTTCCAGCTTGTCCAATTTGTTTGTATATAATTGCTCATAGTATTTTCTTATGATTCTTTGTATTTCTGTGGAGTCCATAGTTACTTTTCCTCTTTTATTTCCAATTTTATTTATATGCGTCCTGTTTTTTAATTCATGAGTCTGGGTAAAGGATTATCAATTTTGTTTATCCTTTCTTTTTTTCCAGTGACAATCAAGTACCAGGCACTTATATATATTATATAAGGTAACAGTCACAAAACACTTCTACATCGATCATCCTTATTTTACAGAACAGAGACCGAGGTTGAGAGAGGTTAATTGACTGGTTCAAGATCAAACATGTAGAAAGTTATAGAGTTAGATTAGCATAGATTTGATTTCAAAGCTGATGCTCTTTGTATTCTATTATCTTCTGATAAGGACCTTACAATCATATGGTAGAAGCAAGGGTAGCACACAAGTAATGGTAATTTCTGGCTCTGGGTTAGGGAAAAAGAGCCCAGTTAAAGAAACAACATCATACAGGAAAAGATAGCAGAAACGCAAAGAGAATGTGTATGTATACATGTTCTTTGAGTTTGCACAAAAATTTTTGCTTGTGTGGTAGAACAGAAGGTTGGAGTGTAGGCTTGGCCCAGAAGATCTAGGCATTCATATTCCTACAGCAATTTCACTTGATTTTTAATTAAAGGGAGGAAATTTGATCAATCTAGGAAACTCTATCCTTCCCCAAGGCTAAAAGGGTAATCACTTACACATTTAATTATGTATCCCCCAAAGAATGAACAATATGTAATGAACTCCAGGTACACCAAAAATATCCTTCATTTTAGTAAGGGGTACACTATAAAAGAGAAGATTTTTTGCAGTGTAAGGTAGGTTGCCAGTGTTGCAGGGTTGCATGTTTTGGGGGAAGGTGAAGGGAAGAGTATTGTTTCTCATTTAATTTTCAGCATTATAAAAGCTTATGTCTCCATTTCCTCCAAAAACATCTGTTAAACTACAGAGCCAATTCAAGCAAACAAAAGAACTTGAAAGAAAGACCAAATGCTCTGTCTCCAAGAAGACGTATTTAGCCTGGTTCCAATTGACATTCATATGCATTCAAAAGCAATTAAACTCTCACAAAAGCAGCACAAAACAATAGTCTGGAGCACTCCTTGTTTTCAAGCATTTTAAAGCTCCATTTCAGGAGGAGGAAGGCCTGTGGAGCCTGTTCTCATTAGTTGTCATATTTCTAGCTCAGTAAAGCAGTAAACAGACAGCCTTCTCAGGCACTCTTTGTTGGAAAGTCCAGGCCTGATTAAAAACTATAAGAGAAAAACAAATTCTTATCACCCTAACCACTAATCTAAAGTATCCCCCACCTCCAGAGTTTTTAATCCCAGTACCCTAATTCATTTATAGCAGTTATAACTGTTAGGAATAATTTATTTTCTATTGTGTATTTTCTTTATTATAATGTTCATTTAGTACAAACAGGAATATTGCCTTATAGGTATTCAATAAATATTTTTGAGTGAATGAATGAATGAATAGTGAATGAATGGTATTTCTGTTCCAGAGTCACAGAAATCATACTCAAGACTTGCTCAGGTTTTAAGTTTCCACTACACTGCAGTTTATTATTTTACTTTTTGACATCGAAAGTCCTGGATATGGTAGACCGGCGAATTATAATTTTGGTGTATATTATACTCGTTTTCACTCTCTCAGTTTAGCTGATGATAACCCTTCCAATTTTAAACTGTCTAGAGCAGGGATAATACATATACCATATTCTTTATGCATAAGTTTATAAGGTTCTCCTAGGTATAAGGCAGCAAAAAATTAAAAGCGAAAATAGATGTGGCAGATCCAATTTTCTTATCCTACCTTGTTTTCAGAATAGACTCAGTTTTAATAAATATTCTCTACCCATCTCTACTCCTTTTCTCCAATCAGAAAAAGGAGTAGAGAAGGGTAGAGAATATTTATTGAGTTTGTGACCGTTTGCATCATCCTCTGGGGATAACGAGCATGAGGATGGAGTAGACAAATAGGAACAGGAGTGGTGTATGCCTGAGTTTTGTCGGTCCAGCCCAGAGTTGTGGTGTAGGCAATTGATACGTGATATATCTCTTTGATGTAAGGTGCAGAAATTCCAGAGACGAGATTCTCAGAGGTTTGTTAGGCACCAAGTGAGTGAGTTCTGGCAATTCAAAGCCTTCTTGGGCCTCAAAATGAGCTAGTGGAAGAGGTTCACCTTCCCAGTGCCCATGAGAAAGGTATAGAAGGGCAGAGGGAGGACTGAAGAAGCATGAAAATCCTATAGGTGTGAACAAGGAAGACCCTAAGTCACCACACTGATCCTGCAACCTGAAGGCTGAGGTAGGTCTTTGGACAGTTCAGTAAAGTAACAGGAACAGAGACTATTAACCTAAATCCTTGACCAGATGAATGGTCACCTCAGTGCATGTCAGCATGAAGGAGACATGTTTGAAGACTAATGCTAAGTTTGTCTTACAGAAGGCAGCTTAGGACGTAACCATAAAGAGACTATGGAATGGAGGTTCTCTTTCTCTCTCCATTATTGCTTTTTTAATGATGTTTTTTTAAGTTTCCTAGAGATTTGAATCAATATGGGGAAAATGCAGAGAGAGAATAAAACCTGAGAGTGATTAAAAAAAATCTGAATATTGCTGCATTATAAACCTGAATTGACTGAGAAGTGCCTAAATAGGAAGAAATTTACCTGAAAGCAACTTGATATCAGTTTTCTGCTACTGAGCAGAGATGGGAGCTTAATGATAGAAATTATATTTGACTATAGAAAAATAAGTTACATTTTTGCATATATCAGTTCATGACTGAAAATTTGAATCCATTATATAGTCCCAGCGATTTAATTTTTCTTTTATGGTTTCAACTCCTGATGATTTTCTCTTTTTTAATCTACCATCACTCATTTATATGCTCCATCTCTTTTTCTGGGGCCATTCATCATTCAACTAGTTCAGAGGTAGTTGTTAAAAAAATTCAGAAAAGTCAAGCAGCACGGAAACGCTTATATAATGTACTTAAAAGACAACTATTCCTCTCTCCTTGCCTTTACTAATGTCGTTTTTCTTGCCCAAAATATCCTGCTCCCTTTAATTAAATCCTATCGATTAAGCATTCATTCAGATCTCACGACCTCGATTCAGGTCTCTCTGGTTGTTCTAGGCTGCATTGCAATCACCTTCCCTAAACTCTTAAAAGATGTGCAATTTCTACTATGTAGTTGAAAATTGAATAGTAATGGCCTGTCCTTGGTGTTTTTCTAAACAAAATGATTTTCCCCTATTTTATCTATTAGATTGTGAGTGCCCCAAGACCTCTTTATGTACCTCTAAACACAAGTCGTGCACAAATGGATAATAATTGCTGGCTAATTGAAATGTCACATTTTGATCCAAAGTAACATTTTGATTTAGAATTTGTTAAGTAGGCTTACCTAAACTGATTCCTCTGTGTAAAGCCAGCTGACCAACCAATTAGTTTCAAAGGAGGTGACCAATAAGATCCCAATTTGAGACGTCATAATCTACACTAAATTCAGAGCATGCTTTAATCAATTTAATATATGATATGCTTTCCAAATGGCATAATAGTGGGTGGATTCCTATTGCCTATGGAAGGTGGATAGATTTTATCTCCTAAATTTATATGTTTTTTGTTCCCGATTCTAATGGAATCATAACAATCTAGTAAAACCCTGTCTTGCCCCCTTCTCATCCCTCCCTTTCCTGTCTCCTACCACTTAGAGTGTTAGCTGTAGGTACCTGAGGGCATGTTCTGACCCAAATCCACTCGGAGAGTGGGGTGTGTCTGATAGAAGTGGTAATGCAGTCCCTTGGATCACTACCCTCAGGGGATTGTAAATGTTGTGTTGAAATTCAAACCAAAGAATAAAAAAAGGAATACTTCCTGCATGGTCTTCAAGTTGAGAATACATTTGAATTTGCATCAGCCCTACTGATTTTTGATGCCTGTACCCAGTTACTTAGTAATATTTTATTGGCATATGTGAATTAGATATTCTTTCAAGTCACTTTTCATAGACATCCTGATGGGTGATGGAGATAGATTTATACCCATTATCTGACCATCACTTTGGCTCTTATTTGACTTGGCAGGTTTGATAAAGAGCTGTATTTGAACATTGGCAGATTCTCTGATGGGCCCATTTTTAATAATGACAGCAAGAGGTGACTTTCCTAGTTTGAGCTTTTTGTTTGCTGAAGTTCATCCTCCATCCATATGTTTCTATTTATTATCACAGTCCTTTTCTGTATTTTGCATTTTAGTATTGAGAAAATCTCCAACAGTTGTTAAACTTATTATTATGATGTAATTTTTATAACTCTAATGACAAATAAGTCTTCCGTTTTTTGAAAAGATGTACTAACTTGTAACATAAGATTATTTCATTTAACTTGTAGGGTGTTATTGTGATGACTCCTTAACCTAAACTCTCAAAGTTTCTTCCCTTTCTTTTTGATTACTTCCATTTAAGAGAATTTGTTTTATTATACTTCCTAAAAAATCACATCCTGATTTGTTGTAGCTATTAGTAACGATTAATGAAGTCACTGTTTTTTGGCAAAGGGAGGACATACCGAATCTAAGTAGAAACTCTTAGGACGTATTGATAATTCCATGTTTAGACGAGTAAATTTGTCCTGGAAAACTACTAGTGGAAGCCAGTCGCACATGTCTGTAACCCTGGTAGATACAGGAATTTAGGAGTCACGGTGACTTCAAACTTTTTTGATACTTTTAAGAGCACTTTCTATTGCTTACTGACATAGAAGTTCTTTTCTCTGATGGACGTTATACTGCTTTTAATCTGAGTCACATCAGCATACTCTGGAAGGGCATTTTCATTTTGCTTTCCTTAGCTTCAGGGCTCCCCATAACGCCCTGTAAAACTGCATTCAGCACTGGATGAACAGGTTATCTATCGCCAAATTTGAGACTAAGATAATCATGGATATTTCCTTTTCTACACTATTAAAATATTTATTTCCCTTGATAAAAGTTGTAAATTTATAGGTAGTACCAGATCTACCATCAATTAGAATGTGCTTGGAAATACATATTGCATATTTAGTTTTCATAACTTTTTCTATTAGCAAATGATGTGGCCCATAGTGTTGTAATTTTTTGGAGCCACACAATTTTTGCTAAGATATAGGAATATAAATCCTTACATAAGCGTTAAACTCTGAATGAAGGATTCAAACTACTTATTTGTGGATATGTAAATGAACTTCTGGATTGGGGAATGAAGATATACTGAAGAGGTCATACAAACTGGTAGTTCGGTTCTGGTAAATGTGGCAGTTTCTTCACGTGCATTTATTTAACTACACTTGTTTCTGACTTCTCATGAAAATGGAAAAAAAAAAAAAAAGCATTGAAACGAGGAGGCCAAATTTGTCAGGCCAAGAAATCAGAATGAGTGCTACCTACAAGTGAGAAGTTTCACGAAATATAGTAAAGTCAGTTCGAGGAAGGAATGGCCAGCTGGCTTTGGGAAGGAAAAGTCTTCCTGAATAGTGAAATGACAGAAGCTCCTGGAAGAACGAACTCTACTACCAACCGTTAACCTGGAGCAGCAAGGAAAGGAGCTGGGGATGGGTTATGGGACCAGAGAGAGGAAGGGGAATAATTAAACACTCCTGTTGCTCTAGGAAAGAGCACCAGACAGTGGGGATCCATACGGTGCTAGCTCCAGCTTTAGCCTTGTGGCAAAGGGCTGTTCTAGTAGAGGCGCAGCCTGGTTTGTTGTGACATGGGCAGTTACGCCAGTTAAAGAAAGGCACTTTGTCTCTTTTGACTTGAAACCACCACAGCTTCTGCGCTGTAAGGGAAAAATTCACTTCTCTTGTGTTTCCCCTTTACTCTCACACTGCTATCACACTCACAACACTTCTGACATCAGATGTGTGGGGTTTTTTCTCCACACTAAGCAATTGTCTGTAACACCAGCTCGGGGTTCTACAATTCAATTCCATTTAATGCTAACCTGTGAGTCACACAGACCTCACAGGTTAAAGACTCAGTCTCACGAGACTGCCTCACGCTTCAAATGCCAATTCAAGGACTAAGTCCCCAGGTTACCCACTTCTAACTGACTTGGCTACGAATCGGACGTCCCCATGACCTCCTCCTTGTATCTGGCTATTTGTTAGAACAGCTTGCAAAACTCGGGGAAACACATATTTGTCAGTTTATTATATAGTAAAGAATATGAAGGATACAGATGAATAGCCAGATGAAGAGACACAGAGGATGCGGTTAGGAAGGGTTCCCAGAGCAGGAGCTTCCGTCCCTGCGGAGTTCAGGCGTGCAGCCCTCTTGCCATCGCACGCATGGTTGCCAACCCCAGAGCTCCCTGACCTCACGTTATTGGGGTTTTTATGGCGGTTTCATCATGTGGGCGTGATCGATGGCTAACTCCGTTTCCAATTTCTTTTCCCTCTCTGGATAGGGGGAGGTGGAGCTGAAAATTCAGTTTTGAATCATGACTCGGTCTTTCTGGTGACTTGGTCCTCATTCAGGAGCCTCACAGAGTCACCTCCCTGGAACGGAAGACACTGCCATCACCCGAGAAATTTCAAAAGATTTAGGAGCTTTGCGTCAGAGCTCCAAAGCGGAAGACTGAATGTGAGAACAGAAATTCTCCTAGCACCTCTGTTTATAAGGGTTTTAGGAACTCTGTGTCTGGAACCAGAGGCGGAGACCAGTATGTCTATTTCTTATTACTTTACAATGCAAAAGACAATTCTTGGTCCTTTGGTGAAGTATTGGTCGGTGGATGGCTAAAGGGGCTTTGCTGCTTCTGAAGGCTGCAGAGTTATAATTGGGAAAAGAAAAACTATACTAAATTGAAAATTCTTTCTTTTCCATTCATCTTTGATGGAAAAACTTAAATAGAGGCACCCTTGATTTCAAACAGACCCATCATTATTGGACACATTTAATCTCAGTCAATGGGAAGAAGTAAATAAAATTACCAAACATATGTAACAAGTTTGCGGTTCATAATAAGAAAGTATGAGAACATATGTCCTTATAAATGATTTCTGCAAAACACAGGAAAAATTCCTTAGAAAATGTCCAATTCACATCTCAATCTGATTTGAAATGTTTTTGTGCCTATGAGATTAGGAAATGCATTTGTAGTCATGAAGCAATCTGAGGTCAGGAATGATTAATTGGAAATTAAAAATATGGTTGCCAAATTTAAATGTGCAGAGAAAGCGGTGAATGTCAACAGCCATTACACAGAAAGTCAAATCAATGAATTAGAAGATCAACAAGAGTTAGAGAAAAGAGAAAAAATAATGAGAGGAAATGTGAACTCTAGGGGGACAAATTTAGGATATCTAAACAAATTAGAATGGAAGTTCCAAAAGAAGGAAAAAATAACCACAGGAAAGAAGCAATAATGGATGTAACAATAGAAGAGAAACAAACTATCAAAGAATGAAATGGCTGAATGATCATTTTGGTGAAACTTCTGGAAACAGATGATCTCACAATACACTTTTGAGATGATAATTAACTATAGCCATGGAGAATAATTAGATATTTCCCCCAACTTTTAATTACAGTCGGTCCTTTTGCGTTATAGTCCATGTCTAGGATTTAAGCCTAAGGAAATAATGATGATGACACAGACAAAACTTTTATATTATTAAGTAAAAAATATCTCTATTGAATGTATATGGTGGCAAAAGAGGACTTTGGGCCTCAAAAGACAAGAGAGGGAAAGTAATAGTGGCGGGTAGTGGTCAAGCGTGAAGTTTCTGGGGCTCAGTCGCCTGGCTTTGAACCCCAGCTCCACCCCATACTAGGTGTATGACCTCGAGTGGTCTCTTAACTTCTCTGGGCTTCTGTTTCCACATCTGCAAAACATGGATTATAATATTCGTATTGAACTCAGGGTTGTTTTGAAGATTAAATGATATAGTGCATGCAAAAGCATCAAAAAAACGGTACTTGGAAGATTGTAATAAACATTGTTTATGTTTATTAGAGATGTGAACCTTAACTTCTGACAATACTTATGCCAGAAATAAAAATGACAAAATTAAAGGTAGCTTTTATTTTCTAATTTTTTATATAACTGTTTTCTAATCTTTCTATAATGACTACACATTGATTTTTTTTGGGGGGGGGAAGAGAAAAAAATACTTCTAATCTTTAACATTACTGGAGATTTTTATTGAGAGAAGTAGAATTTTGCTTTTATGGAAGAGTCGCCTAATGCTTTCAGAAATAACTTTGGTTCGTATGAATACTGCCGCTATGAGATTGCTTTAATGTTCCGGTTATTCTTTATCACATTTCCTGCCATGCTCATCATTTGCCAGCAGTGAGCCTGTTCCTGATCCAACCTGTCACACTCTGGGGCTGCGATGCTGGGGCTCGGATGCCGTGAACTCCACTCCCCAGCCTCCGTCAAGTGGGCTTCCTGTTAGGTCCTTAGGAGACAGTAGAAGGAGAGTGGAAAGGAGACGTAGGGGAGAAAGCGCCTTCTTTTTCCTGAGCGTTCAGGGCCTTGTCAGCAGCAGCTTTCCTGGCTGTGCGCTTGACCCCAGCTGCAGCAGTTGGCCCAGCATCCTGCAGCACTCCTAGACCAAGCCTCCTCACACCTCCTTAGAGGTACCAGAACAGCCCAGCAATGCCTCCTCCTCAGAGGTCTGTGCCCAGCCTCCAGGGGGTTCCTCTGAGACCCAAAATGTGTTCAGTTCCAGGGGTCGTCTCCCTTTCAAGGTCTGATCTCTGACTCTTTGAGGCCCCTTCTCTGAGCTCTTGGGTGCTGTTTCCACCTCCCTCTTCCTTTTGGTCCCTCTCGTTTTAAGAGTGGTCACTGCTCCCTGCAGCTATTATCTCTGGGTCACCTCAGCGTTGGCTCTTCTTTTCCTGCTTTAAATCCCCTGTATTAGATTCCCTCTGTTGAAATACATAGTGTAAGTTTGATCTTCCTGGCTGGATTCTGACTAAGACGAGTGGCATTTGTGAATCTGAGAACTGAAGGAGGTCTTCAGGGCTTCATTCTTAACTCTTAACAACCTGTCGCATTTTTTTCAGAAGAGGTGATGAATCAGGTCTAATCTCTTTTCACGATGTCCCTCCTCTGTCGATGCTCAGGTATATCTTCTGGATCCATGGTGTGACACAGATATGAAGTTCTCACGAAAAAGGCAGGAAATAATTATTAGTCATTTCTGTTCTCCATCAGAAAGGAAAGGTTTCTGCTATCTGGAGCAGATGTACTGACTAATAAATAGTAACTTAAATACACAGGAGTTTATGATATGCACTAAGAGGTGTGGGCATAAGCAATGCAAGGCTTGCAAATCAGTTTTCTCTTGTCTTCCTGTCTTTCCATCCTCAGCACATGGTCCCAAGTGCTGGCACAGTTCCTCATTCTAGGAAGTGGGAAAATGGGGACAGGGACCGTATCAGAAGATTTTTTATTATATTTCATTGGTCAGAATGGTCACACAGGACCATTACAAAAGAAGATGGGAGATTGGATTTTTTAGCTTTTTTTAAAGCTCTTGAAATAGAGGCTGGCAAGAGCGAAGGACAGTTATATTACTCACTATGCAGATACGCAGGCCCATTATATTTACACGGGTGCCCCATGGTAAACTGCTGTATTCAAGCCTCAACATGTAGCATTTATATTACTGGTGCAAGGGACTGATTATGTATTGTCCATTAAAGTAGTAGGTTAAGTTCTTCATTATTTGCTTTCTACATTTGTACAGAGGAAATTTTGTGAGTTCACAGGGGCAGAGAGCAAAGCAAGTTCTTTCTCGCACACTAAGCCACCCATTCGGTAGTGTTTGAACTTTCCTGAGGATTCACCACGCACCAGTGACTCTCTTCTGTACTTTCACTATCTGCTACAAGGTCACCCTTGAAGAGCTGCAAGGCAAACTCACTGGAGTCTTTAGCACAATGCTTTCCCCTCCTTCTTAATTAGCTACTGGGAAGGAGTGAAATTGTTTTGCCATTCCAGTGTCCCCATTTAATTCATTGGGATTTGGCTCTGCTGGTGGAGAGAGGCCCGGAACAGCTCTTGATGCCACAGCCTAAGGAGGCTATCAGTGATACATTGATGTGATTAGACCTGCCAGCATCTCAAATCTGTAAGAAGGCAACTTGCACAATACTGCAAAAACCTGGAGCAAGAAAGGGATTTAGGAATTGTGTTTTATTTAACTAAGATGAAAGCAGCAATCTTCCCATCAGGCACTATTTATGATTAATTAGAGATAGATTTTGCAAAGCAATCTATGCTTTTTGTTCTCAAATGGAGGCATGCTAACAAGAGAGGACAATCATGAAGCTCTACAATCTGAACAAGTAATAAGCCTGGCTTCAGCCCCACCAGCTAAATTTCATCTCAGTGACATTCAAGGTTTGGCAGCCACCTCCTAGCCTCATCACAGATGCTAATAACAAATCAACTGAAATGGATGATGCGAATGATGCCAAACCTACAGTGATTTGTAACTTTTTAAAGCTCTGTCCTAATATTCTAGAGATTTTCTAGGGATGGATGAAATGTCTATGATGTCCATGTGGGTGCTGAACGGAGGGAAGCAGAGGCAAGGCAAACACATTTCAAGATGGACTTCAGAAAAACAGATTGCGGAGAGGTCCAGGAAAAGGGAGGCAATCGCCCGAATAAAGCAAAAATTCTTAGAGGGTGATGATTTTGAAGAGTACTTAGATATCGATTAGCATTTATGAACATCTCCTATTATCTTTCAATGTGAAAGTTGCAATCACATTCAGGACCTTACCTTCAATTACCAAATTTGATCAAAGAAATATGTTTCAAAGCCACAGGACTAATATAGAAAACGCCAAATATAATGACATTAACAGCACAGCAGCGACTTTCTGTGTAAAAGCTTCTATATCCCATAGACCTTTAAGTTTTTCAAGTTCTATAGATTTGAACCTCTAAACTGGTTGCTTATTTATTGTGCTAATTATTTTGAAGGGGACAAAGAAAGGATGTATTTTACAAATTTCCTTTGAAACACTGAAAATATTTCATTCTTCCATTTATTTTACATGTATTTCTTGAATGTCAGCCATGTGCCAGGTGGTGTAATAGGTTTTGGGAATATATGACAGACCAATATAAACATGTGTCTGACTTCACAAAACATGCCAGTTATGCGGGATTTCGATGAGAAAGTAGGCAATTAAAACACAATGTGGAACTTTCTTTGAGAGGAAATATACAGGGTTTTAAGGCAGAGAGAGCAAGGCCCCCTAACAGACTCAAATGGTGATTAGGTGGGGGAATGCAGGAAACTTTTTGGAGAAATGGATGTTTTAGCTGTGAACAATGACTGACAAAATGTCCCATGAAAAGGATTGGAGGCTGGAGAGAGAAAGACATATTCAGAGTAGAAAACATTTTCTGTGTGGCCAGAGACTAGTATGTTGATGGGCGTAGATGTAGCATGAGGAGGAAAGCCAGAAACGAGTCTGGGAGTCCCAGGTTACAGAGGTTCATTTAAATTGCATTAAGAAGTTTGGACTTACCCTAAAGTATTTGAAAATAGGTGTGTGCCTTGATCAAACTTGCACTTCAGAATGAAGGAAGAATGTTCTACAGTGGTTGAAACTGAGGACGACCCATTAAAAGGTTGTTACAAGGATAAAACCAGGTAAAAATATTGCTGTGAGAAGCGCCATAGAGGCAGGTGGAATTGTGAGATGTGAAAATGTTTGGGGACTGTTTAGGAAGTAAAATCAATGGGCATTGGTGACTAATTTTATGACACATGTTCTGGATAACCTGGACTCCACCCACAGTGGATGATGGTGGTGTTCTCAGAGATAGGGAATCTAAGGTGAGGTACTTGGGGGCTGGGGTAAAGGGCCTTAGTTCTGTTTTGGAGTTATTAAGTTCTGTGGGCCATTCGAGTAAAGATATCTAGTAGACAAGGTGTAATTATAGTCCTGGAACCCACAGAAGATATTAAGAGCTGGCAATGCTGATTTGTCCATGATGGGCCCTTAGGTGGTCCTTTTAGCCATGGAAGTGAACACCATCAAGAAGACTCGTTAGAAGAGATGGAAGTGGAAGCCAAACGCTAACACTTAAGAGTGGGCAAAGAAAGAGCCCCCAAAGGAGGCTTGGTGTCCAGAAAGTCATTAGAAGTAGAAGGAAGTTTGAAAGAGAGAGAGAGAGAGAGAGAATGTAAATGACTTGTTAGAGATGTTTGACTCTGAAAGTGAAAAGAAGAGTTAGTTGATATTAGAGATGAATGTAGGGCTGAAGAGTAAATTCTTTTTAAGATGGGAGAGATGAGATTAATATGTACACACAGATAGGGAGGTTATGCTAATCCAACCTGGGGATACAGTGTACCTTTGAACAGCTCATGAAAAGAGGATTTGCTAAGCAAAGGAAGGATGTTAACACATTTGTAGAGAGGCATATTTAACCTACTAAAGAGAACAAAGTATTTCTTTGCACTCCAACAGTAGCTTTGCATATGCACAGTGTGATTAAAGATTGCTCTTACCTTCTCCCTGGAGCCAGACTTGTCTTTGGCAATACTTGTTAGTAATGACTTTGAATATCAAAGTTTGTTTGTTCTTGTGTTGTTTTCTTCCTTCTCCAGATTTTCGGGCTCTGTTCTAGGTGTTAGGAATTCAAAGAAGGAAGCAAAATCTTATGCTTCCCTCAAGAAATGAAGTGCATGGGGAGGAGACAGACACAACACAGCGAGAGAGTGCTAGGAGGGAGACGCGGGTGGGAGTCTCTAGCTCAAGGAGGAGGCAGCCACCCAGCCTGCAGCAGGAATCAGATGGGACCCTCTTCCAGGAGATTCCACTGAAGTCTGGGGGTTTAATTAAGAATTTGCTAAGCCACAGTACTTTTAGTATTACGTCATTCAGAATTTCTACCAATTCAACCCAAATCCCCTCCCCACTAATTCTTTCATATCAAGAGTCAAACTTTTTCTGTAAAGGGGCAGATAGTAAATAATTTAGTTTTGCAGACCATCCAGTCCCTGTGCAGGTACTCAGGTGTGCCTTACCGTGTGGAAGCAGCCATGGACGATATAGAAAAGAATGCACATGGCTACTGAAATGGTGAATTTTTATCTGAGCCCTGTGATCTAGGGAAAGCAGAGAGGTTAAGAAATTCCCTACCCTGTTGTCTTATAGGAAACAGCTTATTGCCAGGACCCACCCTTTTTATGTGACTTAGGTAAGTAAGGCTCATGCATAGTCACCTTGTCTACCCATGACTAGGCCAGGTACCAACTTTCCAGATTCCAGTTATTTGCCTGACAAATAATTAGCTAAATTATTTTATTTCAACTGATGAGTGGGAATGACATGCTTTTTAACCACAGTTCAGTTAAGATTATCACCTCGCCCCACCCCAGGCTTCTGAGCCTTGGCCCTCCTTGGCCTGAGCCAGCACGCGGCCCATCCTGAAGGGCTGCTCACAGAAAATGGGCCAGGCCTTTCCACCTACTAGCTGCTCACACTCACCTTTTACTCAGTTCTTTCTAGTCTTGTCCATTCCTTTCTAGAAAAAGAAAATCCCGTTATACCTAACCTTTGAGATGGTTGCTGATCTTATGGTAAGAGCCTTCTTTTTATTGCAAAAGTTCAAGTCTCTCTATCGCCCCACAATATTCCTGGCAAATAAAATCCTCTTTACGAAATGTAGATTTGTGAATAAGAATCACCGTGTTAACACTGTGTTCTGGTAAAGCGCACTCAAATTAGAATTTTGTATAATTTTCAAGTGGCAGAAAATTTTTTTTTCACTTGAGACATATAGTTTGCCAATCCTTGCTGTATATGAAAGAGGCTTCAGGTTTTACAGAACCCGATCAGTTGGCCTTTTAGAGAGATGCTTATCTATTCAATTCAATGAGCATTTATTAAGTGTCTACCCTCTGCTCAGCATTATTCTAGACCCTGGAGATAAAGTCATGAACCAGACAAGTATTGTCCTATACTCAAGGAATTTAGAAATAAAGGCATTAGCATTTAACTCCGCTATGCTCTGGTGCCTCCTATGGCATGGTGCTATTTAGTCACAGGTATTTGTAGATGTGTTATGACTAGAATGTGTGACTGTACATACAGGTCCTTGGTTGCCTCGATCAACATACCCCACATTTTCCATCAGATTAAATGCTTCTCCCTATGTACTAGTCAACCTGGACACCAGGCACTAACTCCAATAATACTATAATCATTCCAGATAAGTACTGAATTCCTCCTTGAAAATGATGTTCGGATTCTGTAATACTTTCTTTAACTTTCTCCAGAGACAATTTTTACATGTTGACGTTGAATTTCAATATTAGAAACTTCCCAAGGTTATATGAAGCCAAGTTAAGCGACTGTGTCAGATGAATACGGGTGACTAAGGGGAGCGAGCAATGCTTTCTCTTCTTGAAACATGAAGTCTCTGATTTCAAGGCAACTGTGTTGAAACACATTATTTTTACTGAACCACTTTGTTATGGATGGAAGGTTTTGCTTCTCAAAAATCCCTGTGTTGAAGCCCTCCCCCTAATGCGACTGTATTTGCAGTAGGGCCTTCATGCAGGTAGTTGAGGTCGTATGAGGTCATAAGGTGAAGCCCTGGTCTGATAGGATTAGTGTCCTTCTAACAAGAGACACCAGAAGGTTAGGTGGCTTTCTCTCTGCACAGGCACACAGAGCAGTGCGAAGACACAGGAAGCGGGCTATCCCCTGAAACTGAATTTTCTGACCACTTGATCTTGGGTTTCCGGCCTCCAGAACTGTGAGAGATAAGAATCTGTTGTTTAAGCTACCCAGTCTGTGGCATTTTTGTCATGGCAACCTGAGCTGACTACTCACATGTCCCCTAAGAAATTTTCTAAAGAAAGCTTCAGAAAGTTCTGAGTAATGTCAGCATTTTAGGAATAATTTTTTACTCACGAAGGAGACTCTGTGGAAGAGAAAGGCACTCATTTGGATGATATATACCTTCTCCTCAGTTTTTAAAATTACTAATCATATTTTTTATGATCTCAGTGTGTGCATGTGTATGTGTGTATGACATGCATCTGATTTAACCCCCTCCCCCCCCCCAAAAAAAGATTATAAATTCTAAGCCCACAGCCAGCTGCATATCTCAGGAAAAATAAGAGATACATCTATGCACTGTGGTTGTGTTGGAGACTTTATTATTGTTTAATGGTTCCAAGAAAAAAGAAACTACCTAGAGTCTCTTAAGAAAATAAGTACTTGTCTGGAAAATGCCAAGTGAGGGGAGGAGGGGAGACATACCCAGGAATAAAACCCGATCCGGAACATGCGAATTGTCAAAGTTGCCTTGACGAGGAGGCTCAGCCTGACCTCCTCCCTTCCTCCCGAAAGCTGTGAGGGAAGGGGGGGGGGGGGGCCTGCTTGTGCACGTGACTTGCCAGAATACGTATTTCTTCCCTGAGTGTTAGTATCTCAAAATATGGCATCTCCACCATAATTAACAACATCTGTAATTTAAAAAAGTTAAGACCTAGTGAACTAATGCTCACATTGATTAGAAAAATTGAATCAGTGAATAATGCATTAGATGGAGATTTACAGCTATCTGCTTTTTGGACAAATAATCACTAATTATTCTGCATATAAGAATCAGTTATCAACTCTCGCTCTCACATAAAACATTTTTGTTTCTTTCATTGCCCAGAGCAGAGTATGGTTCCGTTCTTTCTTTCATTTATTTGTTTTCCCATTCTTAAAAACAGCTACCTATTGTGTGCCAGTGTGTGCTTGGAGCTGGGAATATGAAATAACGTAAGGATAGGGTCCGGACTTGGAAGAGTCGGTGGCCTTGGGGAGAAAACACGTATGAGGAATCGCAATGCAAAAGAAGCGCTCGCGATGCAATGTCGTCCCAAGAGCCGTGGGAAGAAATCGAAGCGCGAACCCGTCTTCGCGTGCGGGTGCCGGAGGAGCCCATCCACGAGCCCACAGGGTACCGAGATCAGAGGGGGGATCATCGCATCCCATCTTCCTTCTTCCATTCGCTTCATGAAAAGCGCAGGGTCAGATCAATTCAGGAGCTATCACAATCAATGTACCAGGCCAAAAAAAAAAAAAAAAAAAGGAATGAAACTTTTTATGAGCTCACTATTTGAAGAAAAAGACACATTTTGGTGGCAGTGGGCAACTAGGTAGAAAGAGATTGCTATTAAGTGAAAAATGAGTTTCCACAGGAAGCCGTGACAATGAAAGTAATAATTAAATCTTCCTCTAACGTAGGTTGCATTGTAAGTGCTTAGCTGAGAAATGCGTCTGTACCTCCGGGCCCGCAGCAATGACATCTGTTATATTTTAGGAACAGAAAGCTAATGAGGTGGAATCTGGAGTAGTGAGCTTAATTGGGCTTGTTTTGATTAAGTGTATGTGCTGGGAATACTCTAATCACTTGTCTGAATTGCAAAACAGCCAACGTAAGCCCCCAAATTCTTGCAACCATTTGTGAATCAGTTTAGAATAGATAAGAAAATTGGGTGGAGGAAAGAGTAAACTGTAAAGCAAAAATTATCTAAAGTTCAGACGAAGTATAACAAGTACAGCGTCTGTAGCGTTCCTGGCCTAATGAGCGACTTCGGGCCTGAAGAGCAGCCCAGCCCTTCCTGCCTGCTGTTCACTGGAAGTTAAGGCATCTGCCTGGAGAAGCATGAAATGTCAGCACCTGAAGGACCCACGGTGAGCATTACGCCATTGGCCCTCCTCGCTTTTAGAGAATCTGAGGCCCGAGAAGGAAGGGGCTTTCCCAAGACTACCGCGGAGTCTGTGGCAGGGGTCGGAGAGCAGCTGAGGTCTCCTGACTCCTAGTCCTCGACTCCCGCCTCTCTCCCACCCACTCTCCAGCCTGGGAAGCAAGAGGATGCTTAGAGACGAGCGAGACTGGACACGCCAGTTCCCAACCAAGCATCCACGGTCGCTCACAGATGCCTTTGGGCCTCAAGTAGTGACCCTGGGATTGTGCTTGCTCTACTACGCTCTAACCATTCTGGACTCTTCATCCTTACGAGGGAAATTTAATAACTAATTGTATAAATATTTGTTTAATATTTTTCTTAGCTATACTGTATGTTTCCTGAGCATAGATCTTATCTCTGTACCCCTGGAAATTGTAACATTCTGGGCACACAGTGCATTATAAGTATTTGTCACACGAAAAGATAAATATATGAATAAATAAGTGAACAACTTGACCCAGTAATAAATGGTAGTGGAAAAACACCCAAATATTAAAAGAACAAAGAATACTCCTATGGGAGAAGCTCCTCTGCTTTGGAGAAGGGAGAAATGGAGAAATAATGGTCTTTCTTGAAAGAGGAAAAGTGAGCTTGCAATCAGAGTCACTGCCCATGGACCTCGGGCAGACACTTTGCAGGACTATGGGATATTGACGTTTAGAGTCTCACCCATACAATTCTCTTCTTCCTTTCAGTGCATGTCAGTTTAAACTGCATTTCCTGGATATCCATTTATTTTAGGCCCTGTGTTTACCCTTAAGAGATGAGGATAAGGACGCCCAGCCTGTGCTGTCTAGGACCTCAGGCCAATAATCAATTAACACACCTACTAAGTAACAGCATCTACAGACTGTCTGCAGCATCTGTGTGCCCAGACATGCCTCTTGCCTGCTACAAAACGTAGATGGAAAAAAAAAAAATGATGCGCCTATGGAAAGTATGCTATCTTGAGATACTGGCACCATTAAAGGAATGAGGTCAGAGACCAGAGTGTGTGTGTGTGTGTGTGTGTGTGTGTGTGTGTGTGTGTATAAGTACGAGTGAGAGCAAGCAAACAAGGGAAATAATATTTACAATAAACTTCCAAGGTCAGCAATGAAAGTAACTAGAATAAATACTCTTAATAAGGAAGCAGACAAGCAAAAGAGAAAAAAATATGTATAGGACAGAGCTTCCAACTGAAGCAGCCATGACTGTGATAGAATTTGCAGAGCTGTTATTTAAAAATTATCTCTGTGATGAAGGGGTCTGGGCCAAACCCCCTCCTCCTCACTGTGACTTTATATTATTGACCCATCATTCTTTTCTGCCACTCACGAGCCTTTTTTGGGGTGCTCTTTGGGCGAAGTGGGAATTGGAAAGATATAGGGGCTGAAAAAAAGTTACAAAACCCAGAAAAATAAGTATAGGTTATATGAAGCCAATTTCCCTTAACTGCCAGCATAAAGGCCCAAACATGCAGAAAGTATATGAATAATCGAAGTAAATTTTAATTAGTTTTAATCTTTCCTTGTTCCCCTTTAAGTGGAGTGGGCTGTTTCCAGGGTTCTATTACCTTGGCATGTATGTAATATTTACTGGGACGCAGAAACACTATGCAACAATTTAGGAGAGATATTAAAGAAAAATGCCTTCCTCATGTAAAGCGCAGGGATAATTTAGGCTGGCAGAATGTAATTACCCAAACTGGAGCACATTCCTCAAGGGAGCAAGAAAGCATGAGAAGTTGGTGTGCTATTGCACCCTGTGATGAGAGCAGCAGTTTTGGAAAATGAAAAGAAAATGAACTAGGGATGAAAGTTACACAAGAAGATCTGGCCTTTATGGTGACCTTCGGAGAGAAGTGGTAGGATTGGGGGAGTTGCCTGAGAGTCATTACTGCTCCGGAGGAATCTTTATATTCATTCCATCCGATTCTGTATCCTAAGTGGGTCATCAGTCTCCGCTTAAGTCACCGTTGTGATAGGAAGGTGACGACCTCCCCAGCACGGTCACAATGATCCCTTTTATGGAGTAAAGAACTTACACCTTACAATGTCTACCAGCAGGACTTTGCTGGGCTTCTTAGAGCCATACAGCATGGCGTGACTATCCCCTCCTCTACCAAGTAACTTTCAAATATTTCAATACAATTTCCATTAATTTTCCAGATCTTATTCCCCTAGCTAGACGTCCTCTCTGCCCTAAGTCATTCATTTCTAGACCCTGAACTGTTTTAATCCAGCATTCCAGTCTGTCATTATTTTTTCAGAGCTGGATGCCTTACTGTGGTATGTGAGAGAGCTGACCTACCTACCACCTTCGTGGATCTAGATGTTTTAATTATGTTAATTTATCTAAAGAAGTGTCTTTTGGCAACCATCTCTCTTTGTTGTATCAAAATGCTACAAATTGAACCCCTCTTCTAAGAGAGGTTGGCCCTGAGTTCTCTCAGACCTTGCTTCTCTTCACCCATTCTTAGATGGAACACCGGGACGTATCACCTCTTTTTTAATACCTGTATTTAAAGTTTCAAATATTTCCATATCATTATTACTATTATTAATTTTTAATAATATAATTTTTTTTTTTTAAAGAAAGAATGCCCATTCTGCTGTCCAAACCGTGAATGATTTCAAAGCCACATGCAGCAGTGTTTGGGGGTCTGATCTTGCGAACACAGAGCTCGCTGATTAGGGCGGACAAAGAGAAAGCGTCTCATGTCCTGTTTCAGGTGAGATGACAGGGAATGGCTCGGTAGGTCACGCTGTCCTTTCTGTTCTCCTGACCACACATAAGAAGCTTAGAAATGGCAGCACTACCTCAGCCAAAAATTAATTAAATAACCGTAAGTCCATAGGTTTTCTGTTGAAATTTTTTGTTTGTTTGTTTTTTATTCAAATTTTAGTAGTCTCATCATCCCTATTCAGATAGCAAGAATATGTCATAATAATATAATAAAGAACTTGCTGGTTAATCACTGTTGACAATATTTGCAGATGGGTCAGTGTTATTAACTGCTGTGCAGTGAGATGTCAGGGGGTGGGGACGTGTGGAGATGGCTGTAGACGTCACTACTGTCACTTAGCAAGGAAGCACCTTCGATAGTGCTTTGAGTTTCTCCCTTTAGCATGTTTTGCTGTACGTTCCTATCTTTCTGCAGGGTTAAGTTCAAGAAAGAGACCCTCTCTTCCTCAACTACTGTTTTTTTTTTCCTTTTTCTTTTTCTTTTTAATCACAGCTAAAGCACAGGTTTTTGAAAGGAAGCTACGTGAGCCTCTTGGTTTTAGTCCACACTGAAGGTTGCTCGAATGATGTGCACATCACTAAGAGGCAGAAGGAGTACAAAGATGCATAATTTACAAACAGCGCAGCTTTCAGTAATGTATATTTCGGGATGATGTGGAAATGGTCCTGTGAAGGTTTGACTAGGGTCACACCACACCACAGTACCCTATTCCACACCAGCTCATTCTACGGCGTACCACATCCCGCCATCTTTCTGCATGTATTTCTGCCTTTGCAACCTTCTCTTTATAAGTCAGCGTCCAAATATAAGTTCTTTTGATTATTCTCCAGATTAACATATGCATTTGACTTTTGTAGCGTTGGTCTCATGGATGGTCTCATGAGTCAAGATTTTCATGAGCTTATCAAACAAAAAGATTCCTTGGGCTTTTCTTCAACACACACTTTATCAAACCCAGCTGTCCTGCCTGTGTACCAGGACAGTGTGGAGACCCTCGTTACCAGGACAGGAAAAACAAAACAAAACAAAACGCCAAGCCAGGATACCCTCTCAGGGATGTTCACTGCTAATTATAGCTTAGGAATATACTGTCCAGCATCTTTTCACGACAAATTTTCCACTGTTTACATGTTGATTTTGTATTCTCTCTGTCTACCTTTCATTTGTTTTGGGGATGTGGAAGTAATATTACATTAGAGTATTTGTTATCCAAACAATATGAGGAAAAAAAGAAAATTGTCTCCAACTAGAAAATTAGATAACGGAATTAGATGTCTTTGCCTTTTTCATTAATAATTGCTACTCGTGCCATTCCGATGGAAATCAATAAAATTTAATTGATTTAAATGCACTTGTTAAAGAAGAAAGAAGCTAGTGAGATTGCAGTCTGTCCCCCTGGACTGCATGGAAGACGGAGGCCGAGCGTTAAGCTTTCCCTGACACAGGAGCCACTTCTGGCTCCTCAGGCAGGCCCTGTGGACGACTGTCACGTGTACTGCAAGGCTAGGCAGGCCGTGGGGACACAACCTTCAACCTAGGGCAGCTGCCACTCTGTGATGCTGACAGGGTTGCTGGCTCCAGATGCCACACCTGGAATGTGAGCACCCAGACCAACACCTGTGCATCGCCATAGCCTGGGCCCTGAGTTGGGGGATAGTGCGTGCGGATCCAGGCTCGGCTCCTGGGAGAGGAGCTCAGTCATTTTCTCTGCGTTTTTCTTGGCTGAGCACAGCTGTGTGGAAGAACCTGAGCCTGGCAAGCTGACATTCTCATTTGGATTCTAACACCCTGGGCTTATGACCTCTACCCCGGCCCCGCCCTCTGCACCCCAGACCCGCCCCCTGCAATCCAGCCCCGCCCCCTGCCTCCCTGCACACTCCAGTGCCTGGGAAAAAACACTTCTGCATGGAGCTGCGTGCTTTTGTTTCGCTCTCCTTAACTTTGCTGGAATATTTAACCTTCCATGACAGTCTTAGAGGGAAAACGACTATCTTTTATTTCCTAAGCTGTAGATAATTAATCTAATGAATAATTTTATATTTACATAATTATAGGTAATCATACTTGAAAAGGAGAGAAAATGAAATTGAGTTTATTTTTCAACCATTTTCAGGCCTTGAATATTATTAAATAACATCCTTAAATAACTTTTGTGACTCTGTACTCCGGCATGTGGAGTATATGGAGTACAAACCAATAAATTTATTTGTTAACCCATTATACATATGTAAATACATACATATATAAAGACACATGTACATATTTAGTGTATAATACACATGCATATATATACACACACATATACACATACAGCACACACTTACATGTATGTATAATGCACACATGCATGTATAAATATACATACACACATGTATATATCTGTCTAGCTATTTGTTAAATAAAACAATTATTTCCTGTAAAATCATAAGCATTGAAGGGTTACAGAGAGATGAGAAAAGTTATCATTGCCACATAGCGTATCCAACACAGACAATAGAAATGCTCTAACTTAGGAGGATTACAATCATTGCAGTAAAGTAATTGTTTGAAGTCACAATCATTTCCTCTCTTCCCCTTTGGGTCATTGAGGTGTGGTCGGAGTGTTCACCACGTAGATATTTTAGCATTTTCTGTAGTTGTTGACTCGTCTTCTTTCATCATGAGCTTTTCCGCCTGCTTAGGACTGACCCCCGAACACAGAGCTCTCAAAATCTAAATTGAGCTTGTTCTGACCAGTTTCTTCCTTGCTTCAGTATCTCATCTCCAGGAAAACGTAACATTCCTCAAAGAGCCTGACATGGCATGCTTTCAACACATGCTTGTTGACTGAATAACTGCCGATTATTCTGACACCAACTCATCTCCTGGCCATTTTCTGGTCATAGTAACTGCAGTATCGTTAGTTAATTCTGTGCAATCAAGACCATTTCTATCCTATAAATTATTTAGAAGATATAGTCATTTGAGCAAATTTCTAGGAAAGTTATTAACTGTTTAAAGCTAACCAGTTCTGTTAGGAATAGAAACACTTCCTTCTTCCTTTCTTCCTTTCCTAGTCACTATTCTCGGGCTTCATTATCTGAGGAGTAACTTCGTTCCTTTGCTTAAGTCTTTCTATTTTTTTCTTTTCTTTTTTTTTATCGTATAAATAGATTTCAAAATCATAATTAAACTTAAGCGTAAGTTAAAAATATAATTCTGTACTCAAAAGCGCTTTCTCGGTGTGTAGAATCTTACCTGCAATTTAGGAAATAATCTTGTTCTAAAACTGGCACACGAGATTAATTAGTGCTCACCACATTCCCTGCTGTGCTCTGCCACTCGGCTCACCCCGGGAACCCCCAGGGAGAAAGAGGCCGCTCTCCACAGGCACAGGCCCGAGGCCCATGATTAACTTTTGGCTTTGAATTCAAAAGAAATTTTTTTTGTGTGAATTAATAGAAGCAATGATACATATAGAAGCTACAGTACAGTTTCATGATCGAAAAAAAAATTAGAAATGTCACTTTACCTACACACTATGCTGTTTATCTTCCTGGGTCCAGTTGCAGAGCCACCCTGTCATGAAGTTTTCCGGGTCGCTCCTTTTGTCACTGTGTGCTTCTCCTCGGGCACTCAGGGTCTGTCGTGTACAATCCAGCCCTCGGTTCTTGTGTGTAATGATGCACCAGCCTGTCAAGTGGTGACCCTTCCCTCCTGATGACAGTGAGCTCGCTGAAGGCAGGGCCGAGTCTTTGTTTTTTTTAACTTTGTAAAGCTGGCCGAGAGAGAGATTCACACCTGAGTAGGCACAATGTAAATATTCAGTACGTATTTTCTCACTGGCTTATCAAGTAAGCTGTGGACAGGAGCCATAGGAATGTGGAAGGCTTTGAAAGGAGAACTCTAGGGCGGGATCTAGGAGCCGTGAGCGTTTTTGCTGTTTGTTTTGGGACCAGGGTACCCGTAATGGCGTATCGCTGCATGGTTGCGTGTGTTTGTGTGTGTGTGTTCATTGTGTCGTGTTCTCAGTAACGTGTAGCCTGGCAGCTTTCAGAATGTGACCATTAAACAGTAAACGGTATCTCAGATGTTCACTCCCGGAAAGGTGCAAAGATTCTTCTGTCTTTTTGGTTTCTCGCTCACATTCTGGGAGGATGGACCTAAGAGTGAAGGGTGAGGAGAGCCTGCAGGTTTCAGTGGGCTCCAAGGGCCGGTTTCTGCTTAGATCCCACAGCACCCTGGAGATGGATGGGCTCTTAACGCCAGCGTTCCTTCCTGACGTGGGGCGGAGCGAGGGCGATGCTGACGGGGATGCACAGCGGTGCTCGGTGCTCGGAGTGTTCTCAGAGAATCAAGACGCATGCTCAGATTATTTGGAGACCCGCACAAGGCATTCTGGAGTTAGGGTGAAAACGGTAGCTCTCCTAGCATCTAAGTCTATTCCTGAAATGGGGAGCTTACCACACGGAGTTTACCATCCCCCACCGCCACCCAGCGCCTCGGTGTGGTGGAGCAGCAGCGGCCATCACATGGCCCTTTTGATCTGAATATATACGTAGCCCCTCTGTTGATTGCCAGGCAGTTTTACCTTCTTGCAGCAACACAAAATATAGACCGTATGTCTGGTGATAGAACAAGACAGTGTCCCTCACAATGTCATGCCAGCACATTAGTCAACGCACTGAGATTAAATTCGTGGGTAAGAAGAGAATGAAGCTTTATGATTTATGTTGTAGGTTCATTGATATAAGCAATTAAGCACATGCACCAAAAGATGTGTGAATCAATACGTCTGAGATAATTTGGATCAGAGCTTTATCTCTATGTCTTTTCAATCAATGCAGTGTCTGAAAACACTGGAGGCAGACTAATTACCTCTTCATTTGGCCCAAAGTTAGAAGGGTCATTTGCCATTTGCAACGACATGGATGGATCTTGGGATAATCATGCTATGCGAAATAAGTCAGACAGAAAACGTTGAAAAACATGATTTCACTCATATGTGGGATATAAAACTGAAAGCAACACACAAACATGACAAACAGAGACACACGGGCACAAAACAGTTTATGAAGTTACCAGAGGGAAGTGGGAGGCAGGGGAGATGTAGATGGGGTGGGGGAAAAGGGTCAAATATTTGGTGACAGAAGGAAATCTAACTTTGGGAGATGAACACACAAGGCAATAGATATACGACATACTCCTGAATTTTAAACTTGAGACTTACTTGATTTTATTAAAAAATGTCACCTCGATAATTTTTAAAAACGAAAAAATAAAAGTATAAATCAGAACTACATAATGTCTACTTCAAGGGAAGCGATCATCGCACTGTGGATCAAGACCCCATTTGAGGTGGTATTGATTTTTAAAAAGTGTCTTTAAAAACTGTGTCTAGAAGGAGACAAAAATAAGATTTGTGAAGGACCTGGAACATATCGCCAAATTAACTGAACAGTTTTAATTGAGTACTCTGTGATAGATCTTACAGTGTAATGATGAACAAAGCGGTGCTTATCTCAGGAAGTCTTGAGAGTCAAGAAATTTAGGATACTTATCCCAAAGCAGAGATAACTTGAGAGTAGAATGAGGTGTGATTCAATTACCAGAAAACATTAAAATGTCTGGTCTGTGTCACGAATAATGCTGGAGAATAGGAATTACAGGGATAAATAAATACATGACTTTTCAGCTGTCCGTTGTCAAGGAGTTCACAGTCTAATGGGTAGGAGAGGTCCCGTACACTCAACTGTGGATCTGATACATAATAAACTCATAATAGAAACAGTCGGCTAACACACTAGCAAAAATGGCTGAAATCAGCAGAAGCACTTCCGTTTGGGAAGGGACACCAAAGCGGGGTCACTTGATAGCTTTCTGCAAATGTTTTAGGAACTGGCATTTAGTACAAGGAACAGATTTGTTGAAAACAAAACAAAACAAAAACAAAAACCAAAGCTCTCCAGAAGGAGCATGAAAGTTTGGAAATCACAGAGAAGAAAAAATTTGTATTAATTGGTGAAACTGGTTTTCTAGTAATACAAGAAGAGACAACAAAATGGGTTACCTTAAAAAAAGAGGAGATTCTACCTCATCAAACATGTCCTAGCTGAGTCCAGCTCACCACCTGGCAGGGGCGTGGTGAACTAGAGTTCTGCTGTAGTGAAACGTGAACTAAATGAATGTTAAGGTCACTCCAAATTCTGCGATTCTGCTATTGACATGAACAGTTCCCTAAATTAGAAAGAGCTGCTTGTAGAAAATGTTGATCTGGTTTGTTCTTTAGGTATTTTACGGTGTTAGCTTTTTCCTGGCGTGAGCCTAGCATAAGGCTTGTGGGTAAGACCTCGCACTTGTATATTCGTATCATCTGGTTTGAGCTCATTTTAGGACTGCAGCCTGTTAATTATATTGTTCAGTATTTAAAGAAGTGATCATTATCCAACAAGCCTACACTTTAGGAGACCAAAGCCAGAGGCACAGTATTTTAAATTCTAATGACAGCAGTACTTTCTGCCTCAGCTTTCAGCCTAAAAAAAGGGCAGAAGTGCTTCTTGTCCTGTCAGTGTATGATCTCAGATTCCTACATCATATCAGCTCGGGACACCCACACTTTCCTGGGGAGATTTCTTTTAACCCAGGGGCTTTCATAGTCCTTCCTCCCACTCTTTTAGGAGTAGCGGAAAGCACGGAGCACCAGGATTCAGCAATTCCGGGTGCACTTATTTGCTTTGTCGCTTAATATCTGTCTGAGTTCTCTGCTCTGAGATTTGGGTTCTGTTGTCAATCGTGAGAGGTGCACTGAATCAGCAGTTCGCAGATACAAGTCTGGCTTCTATAAAGTTTTTTTTTTTTTTTTTGAGAGCTTTTAAACTACTCATTCCGGAGACTCAGCCCCAGGGAGTCTGATTCAGTAGATCATGAAAATGGTCAGAAAATAATTTTTGAGTTCTTCCAAGGATTCTGAGGATAAAGCCCAATTCAGGACCTAAGATAATTCCTAAGGTCCCTTTGAATTCTAAGAGCCTATGAGTTGGTCATTCTGTTTTCTCATCTTCAACATTTAGGGGATTTAATATATATATCTTTTTTTTTTTTTAAGGCTTTTACACACCATAGCCCATGTGGAAAAATTCAATTCACTTGGGATCGTAGGCAACATTATTTTATTTTAACAATTTCCCTTTCTAATGCTGCTCAGGTAGTTTTCAGAACTGTTCCCAAAATGAAAAGCTGAAAGAAATTAAATAAACATTTAGCCAAGTCAGTGCACAACCTTCCCCCATCCCATCTGCCCGCCCTTCTAATTTTTTCTCTTCTTTCTCATCTTAAACATTTAAGCAACACATAAGAGAAAAACGCTCTCCCTTAAGCCCATTTCTGAAATAATTCTATTTTTAAACACTGCAGTTCATCTCAATTGTGCTCAAATTCAATTCACTTGTGATTGTCTGCTATATTATTTTCTTTATCAATTTCTCCCCAGACTCAGTAGGGGTAGCGATTGAAATTTGAAAGCTTACGGGGAGAATAAAGTCCAAAACAGTATTGAGGAAAATGCGTCTCGAGTCTGCTGGCTGTAAGGGGCCCTTGCTTGCTTTCCCTCAACGCCCAGCCTACTTTCATCCACAGTCTCTTGATAAAGACCATTAAGTCAAAGTGACTTAAAAATAAATTTAAATGGAT
The DNA here is from genome assembly GCF_014176215.1 of Rousettus aegyptiacus. Lineage (NCBI taxonomy): Eukaryota > Metazoa > Chordata > Mammalia > Chiroptera > Pteropodidae > Rousettus > Rousettus aegyptiacus. The sequence continues at coordinate 10,831,369 of NW_023416310.1, forward strand.
TCTTCTATCATCAAAAGAGGTTGTTTTTTTTTCTCCTTTGACTTTAAATATTTTCTTTTCTATTATTGCATTACGTGCATGATGCTTTGGCAAAGGTCACCTTGCTTTTGGTTGCTGAATCTTTGCCATGCTTTAGGGGAAGCTGGCAGGCGTGCATGTGGGGTGGTGGGGATCCTGGCCATTGGAATCTTCTTGGAATGAAAAGATGATGCTCATTCTGTTCCCACACTGACTTGGCCTGTGAACGCAATGAGCACTTATATCTAATGTATATAACAAACCTTATTAGTCTCATATTTGTGAAACTTCTGATTTCATCTAATTGTTAATTCCATTCTAATTTCTCCCACTCAGAATTTAATTAAAAACAATCACCAAGTTTATTAGGGGCAATGAAGGGAACAAGAATTAACAAGACCAGGGTTCAATCACCACTGTAAGGAAGTAGATTTCTCATGCTTATTCATGCAAATCTGCAAGAAAATTCATCTCATTCATGTGCAAGACCCCTCATCTGAGGGTAAGAACACCCACACTCAGGGAATTTGCCTCTGTTAAGCAGCTCTGTTAGTTTGTGACTTCCTCGATGCCTGTCTTCTTTGCCCATTCTTCTGTATCCTATTAGTTTAGAAATACTTGCTTCTTTGTGCCTTTGACCACTTGGGTTTACTTATACCCGTTTGGGCTTTGAAGTTGGAAGAGAGTGCAATGATTCCTTGAAGCACAAGAGATTTATTTTATGGGTGGGTGGAATATAAGCGTCTGGTCAATGCATTTTCTCCCGGATACGTTAAAACACACTCAGGTCTTTAGCTCACGTGTGACTCTTCATCTATAGGCATGCTCACCTAACTCTCCTTTCATGGATTTCTTTTCCTGTTCCCTCTAAAGCTTATTAAAAATCTGCCCTTTCTCTGCCACCTTCTAGGGGTCTTATCTGGCCACCTGCGTTCCCATTCAATGTGTACTTCCCTTGGGTTCTTTTTACTTGTGATGCTACTTAACGTTTTCTGTATGTGTTTCATACTTCCCTAAGAAGAATGTATGCCCGTGCATAGCCAGACGGTGTCCTGACCCCCTTGTCGATGCCCGACACAGAGTTGGCACGTGCCAGCTGCGTAAGCAGTGTCTATGGAATACAAGATGAATAATAACAATTTATGAACAGTTAGGTGCTAAGCACATCATATACGTTATCTCATAAATCCTATGTATTAAATACTGTTACTTTCCCAATTTAGAGATGGTTTTAGAGGCTTTACACAGTGTACCATGTATCGGAGCTGGGGTAGGACATCAGGCCTCTGCTGTGATGAAGTTTCTCTCTCCAGGGCTTTCTTCTGTGATTTACTTTTTCATTTTTTTCTGTTTCTCCTCACCATCATCACCCTTTTGAGGACGGGGTAGAGAGTGGTATTTTATGGTTTAACATAATGTGTGCACGGCCAGAAATCATCCATGAAAGGGGCTCGTAGAAGAGCGATGTTGGGGGCAAGGAGTGAGTAAGGGCACATTCTATGGTCAGCTGAGGCACTGGATTCCAGGTGATTTAATTCCATAATGATAGTAGCCTTTCTCAAACATGGAAGGCACACCGAATGGGGCACTTTCACGTCCAGCATCACAAGTGGAACAAGGGACTGAGGGGTCTGTCAACGCTGTCTATCAGGTCACTCACCAGCGCCTACTAGTCCTCCCCGTCCACTCCACTCCCTCTCTGGGCTTTCACAGCAGGAGGAAGTAATGGCAGTACTTACCCTCTCATGGATTTACATAATTGTAAAGCAAATTGTGATGCCTTCGCTCTTTCAGAATGATTGTTGGAAAGTGATTTGCTACTACAAGTCCCAGAATAAAATACATCTGTATGTTTCCTGCCTTTACAAATGCCTGGGAGCAAAGACAATGGACTGGATAAACATCTGAGAGGAGCAGGCGAACATCTGCTAGATCAATAGCCCTTACACAATTTTCCTTCTTAGAAGGCAAACCTTAAAAGACCCAAAGTAAGAACTGTAATCATAAAGAGACTGAAACAAAGGCAATAGTATTTGTAAAGTACTTTCAAAATTATACGGAACTGTTGAAATGTGAGATATATTCTTTAAAGAGTTCATTAAAGACCCCCTAGTTCGGGTCTTCAGTATTTCTGGGGTGGTAAAAATGCCTGTCGTTTTAACACATATAGAAAAGACCTGAGAGACCTCTTAAAATGGAAGAGAAAAATTTCATGAATGAAAGTTCCTCATCTATGATTATCGTTGGAATGATCTACACATTGAACAAGCCTCTGAAAAGTTCTCTGCAGTCTTTTGACAATGCAGTCTCATTATCAGAGCTTTTCCTCTTTGAAATCTGGAGTTTAGGTCACAGAAACAACCTAGTTTCAGGAAAGTAAATGTTCTCTCCTCGTTGTGACAATGGGCAACCCACAGGGAACTGAGCTGCATGCCCCGATGTGGAACCTAGAAAGGACTGGCAGGCCCCCGGTGAGGAAGGTGAGCAGCAGGATTATATAAAGTGCACCTATGCAGTCCATCTACACTGGCATTGTGATGGCCAAGAAAGAGCTGCGATATCCCCTGAGTGACCTGAAACCACTAACGATGTACGGTTACCAGATACTTTTCTAAAGCAACTTTCTTGAGGTATGCAGAGAAGTGGATTGTGTACACACACACGCACGCACGCACACACACACACATACACGCACGCACACCATTCATTGAGCCTTTATTACGTGCCAGATACTTGGGAGTGTATTTCCAAAATACGGAGAATGGTAAGAGTCTCAATTGAGGATAAAAGTGAATAGACAAGGGGAGTGATCCAGTTATTTGTTGCAATATAACAAACCACTCCCCAAAACGTAATGGCTAAAAACAATGATCGTTTATAATCTCTCGCAGTTCTGTATCTGACTGGTCTCAGCCGGGCAGTTCCTCTGCTCTGTGTGGGAGTGGGTGGGGCTATAATCTGCCGGGCACAACCAGGCAGTCGCGTCCAAGACGACCAGGCAGCAGTTGGTGCGGGCAGGCGGAGCTCCTTGATTTTCCTCCTCGTGATCTCTGCATGTGGATTAAGCTCCGTGCAGTGTGGTGGCCAGGATGCAAGAGGAGAATATTCCAACCGTGAGAAAGTAGCTGAAGATCTGGCCTTTGAAATTTCAGTATCACTTCCGCTGCTTCCTACTGGCCAAAGGCGATCACAAGACCAGCTCCAATACAGGCCTAAGGGAAATAGACCACACTTTTTTTTTTTTTTGGCCTGATTAGAAACAAGAAAGTTAACTACACTGAAATAAATTATGGTTACCTTTAATCTACACTGTGCAGGAAGCAATGTACTGGGGTGAACTTTAGAAAATAAAGTGATCTTATCAGCAGATCACTGATCAGGGTGTAATTCTGTGTTGTATGTCTGTGGTTGGGGAGAGGGTAGGGATTTTTTTTTTTAACTACTTAATATATTCCATGGGAAATTTTAAAGGCGATGAGAGATCAGTTATTCATGTATACAAAGCAGCCAGAGTCATGTGGGCTCCGTTGTCAGAGAAGGCCAGGGCATTCTCGTTTCTCATGGCTGTGGGTTTGTTGGTGGGGCCTTCAGGGCTATGGCTTTGCTTCCTTCCAAAGGCTCTGGGCAGTGCAGGTGGCAAGGATATCCTGTCTCTAGGGTGATCCTGGCACAGATGTTTCAGAAAACTTGAAATAAAATCTCAATTTTTATTTTCTTAATTCTAGTTATTTCTATGTTTAACTCTTTATTACACACAAAGACCATGTTCCCAATTTCTACACACACCTGTCCTTGTATATGACCTTGTAGACTATAAGAGTTTAATCAATCTCTGATTATTTATGACAATATATACTCAAGGGACTATAAAATCCATAGTGGGAATCCATAGTAGAGTCAAAATCACAATTTCCTTTCTATACGAGCTCAGTTTGTTCCAGAGCTGTTATGAGCTATAAAGATAGCCCACGCCATCAGCCCAAAGCTGCCTACTGGTTGTAAGGGCAGTGTGGTAAGAATACAGATGACCGGCTAAATAAAGCTCCTGGTATTTTCTGGCAGGACTCAAAATGCCACACAAGAATACTCGTGTCATCTTTGTATTCAAAGGAATACATACATACTCAAAGGAGTACACACTCATATATGTATACATAACCATAGATATTTACATAATGTCTTGTGGATAATGATAATCCAGGAAATATTTGTTAAATTATTTGAGCCAAGCTACTCATTCGCCTTCAGTTAACTCTCATCATAACAAAGGTAATTAACCTTTGATTCAGTAATTAGTGCACTGAGTGTTAATTCCATTTCTCACTCTGAATAAGTCATAAAAAAATGCCTCACAAAAATGTCTCTAGGTCATATTTCCATCCACATAAAGCAGTTGAAACTAAACAGATTTCTAAGAGGCAAAAGAGTGTTCACGATTCCTGTGCTCTTTAGCCTTTTGGTGAGATAGGACACTACCCCACAGAAGAGAGGAGACTTAGCATGGCTGGTAAAGTTAAGCTCCTTAGGAGAGATCATTAGAAACTGGAAAGTGAGGGTCTTAGCATAGAGACATGCACAATAATGGTTAGAAAGAGTGCAATCCCAGTGTCATGCATATAAGATGAACAGATTCAGCTCATCTTCGAGCTCCGTGGAGAAGGATGCATCATAAAATACAAAAACACATTGAGACTGGCATACCCAGATGTATGTGCACAAACATGAAATTGTTACCATTTCAGGAAGTGTGGGAAGAAGGAGCCTCCTTTTAGATTTTGGCAGTTATTTGATAAGTGGCAGTGGAGGCTAAGTAATCACAGCAGTTTCTAGGGAATGAAGCACCACCTAAATTGTGATTCTAAGGTCGTAAACGGGATTCAGGCAACTTATTAGAGTCAGGTAACTTCTAAGAGGATAAACCCAAGATTGAAATGGCATGTTCAGCCTTGTAATGTGTGCTTCACTCTGCTGTATATGTGGCCGACTGATACATTATTTTCTCTTTGGAGAGTATATACAGTTCTTGCCTCTTGAACTAGGTTATTTTAGGTTGCGGGACCGGGTTAATGGAGAAGTTTCACAAGGTTAGAGAGTCAAGGTTGGGTGGACACAAAGATGAACTTAAGCTTGGATGGTGAGACAGAGAGGTCAGGACTAGTGGAGTTACTGGAAATTTTGCGTTATGGTTGTGTTCAGCACAGGCAGCTGAACACAACATGTAACTGTCATGTCTCTATAAAGAAAAGGCTCAGTCAAGTTCTTCGTCTAGACTCTATACCTGCACTGTCCAATACAGTAGCCACTAACCACATGTGCCATTCAACACTTGAAATCTGGCTGGCCCAGATGTGTATATCTGTAGATATAAAATACCATATTTCAAAGATTTAGTGTGAAAAATGGATATAAAAACATCATATTACTAATTTGTATATAGATTGCATGTTGAAATAACAGTACTTTGGATATCTAAGGCTATCAAATACATTATTAAAATTAATTTTACCCATTTCCTTTTACATTTCAGTGTTGCCGCTAGAAAATTTAAATTACAGATGTGGCTCACATTATATTTGTACAGGATATTGCTGTTCTACACAGTGACACATTCAAAAAACAGGAAAGGCTTTTCCGGCCAGTTAATGAGTCTACTAAATTTGTTATATCTCATTCAGGAACCTGTTTGCCCAAATGTAATATAAGAAATATTGGTAGTAGGTAGGAAAAAGCTGGAATTTGAGTAGGGAAAAAATAAGAAGAGATAGAGAAAGGATTAGTAAAGTATAGTGTGAAGCATAAGCAACAATATGATTTTTTTTTTTTTTTTTGCAATACAATTTTAGAAACAGAAAAAAAGAGCAGAGGCCAAGTACACTCAAGCTGTCTGTTAGGGAGGTGGGATTAAGATGTGGTTGAGAGTCTGGCAAATTCGTGTCAAAATGCTATACTCTGCTTCTAAATTATCACTAGTATCACTGAGGTACAGTGGTAAAGAGTGGTTTTGAGTATCATCTATAATTGCAGATAGAATGTCCTGCCCTGACCCCAGCCAACGTGTAAGTTATGCTGACCTAAACGGATTTATGAAAGTTAGCTAAACTTTTCTGTAACTAGCATCTGAGATGTTCTGTATCTTTTGAGTCATCTAAAAGCCAAAATCATTCCGGACATTGAAACAGATCATCTCTAAATTTGCTTTTTTTTTTTCCTAGTCTGTGCTTAATATTGTTTGGGCAGGACTGCGGCCAGTACCGTGGAGAGCTCACGAGGCACCTGAGCTAGGATAAAGAGCATAGATTTTTTCAGAGGGAGCTAGTTTTGAAGAACAACACTATGGACAACTCAAGTAAGAAAAAAAAAAAAGGGCTGTGGAAATTGAAGGAGAGGAAGTACTTTCCCCTAACTTTTGTTTATTTTCTGTTGTACTTTTATAATTAATTCACAGGTCAATCTAGCTATCCCAGGCTAATGGTTGAGGAAACAAAGTTCCCCAAAACGAACTTTTCTCAGTTCACATTAAGAAGACAGTAGTAGACTTGGGATTTTGTTTCTGTGGTCCAAACTATTTGCTTGTTAAGACAAAATGCACAGGGTAGAGAAATTTTACCTGAAAAGAACTCCTCTTTGGCAAATTTCTCATAACCATAAAGGGTCAGGGAAGTAGAAGTAGACATTTTCATTAAGAGAGAGATCTAGAGAGGTTAAGAGGACAGTTTTTGTAGACAGGTTAACTTGATTAATATATCAGCTCAGCTTCTTATGAATTATTTAACCTCTCGAAAACTTACTGTTCTCATCCTGGGCATGATAGGAATATCTACCTATAGCATTATTACCATGCACACACACACACACATGCACACACACACACATACACACATGTATAAAAGAGTTAATGCATGTGAAATGCCTAACAGAATACCTGACACGTAGGAAACACTAAGCATTAACTGTCATAATCCTTAATTTCCTATGAGGATTTAGCTATAGCATAATGTAGTATTCACTCTTGACAGGTGAATTTCCTGGGAATCTGATTCTGAAGTGGAGAGGTATTTTCAGGAGGTTTATTATGGAATGCTGTTGGAATCAATTCTTGTTGAAAGATACAGAATTGGGCAGGATTAGGAAAACAAGATTTGCCATAAGCATAAATTATGTGATGCTATAGTTTCAATCCAGATTTCTACTGACCTCAGAGAGAGCTTGGATATTGAGATAACCCTTTAGCATTCCAGAGTTAGGGTGAGAGGCTGGACTTTGACACCCTATGTAACCAGCGAATGGATCTGGTTTGTCTTGGGGAAGGGGTGTCTTTGGGGAAGCAACTCTCTTAGCAAGGCAATTCATAAAGAAGTCTGTTGGGAGCAGCACTCCCCGTATCTAAGAACTAAGTTCCTCGCTTCTGAAAGGAGCACTAGGCAGCACATTGTAGCATCCACTACACTCATCGTGACCACTTGTCAAGTTGCTTCCAGTATCCAGGAAGTCAATAACGTCTGCCGGGTTTTGAGGGAGATGCAATAAAAACACCATTTTTGTTTTTGTCCTGAGTTTGAACCCAGTTGAGAAATAAGATAGAAGGATTGTACACATGGGGTTAAAATTAAGTTTTATTACTGACAAAAGTGAATTGAAGAACGTTGACTTCATTCAGTAATCACCCTATATAATATACCTCCTCCTTGGGGTTGAATATATCCCCTTCACTGTAGGCCTCTCTCTGGGGAGTCAGGGCCAGATGCTGTCTGTGAAGTGTACCCCTGGATAAGCAGAGGACACCTATGTTCTGAGAGCAATTGATGAAGAAAGAAGAATCCTGAGAAGTCATTGGTCCTCACACTCTCAGTGCCTTCTTCTAGTTTCATCAGAGGTTGCGGAAGAAAACAAAGTGTCTCTATGCCTTTCTCTCATGGGGAATAGAAAATTAGAACATTTCTGATTCTGCAAAAGTGAGGGATGGGATGTAAGCATTCCTTCTTAATTCTGCTACTTCCTCTGGCTACTGTTGGTCTCCCCCTGGAGGCTTTATGCCCTCAAAATAGATCAACAGAAGATGTTATCTTCACTAGTGTCTTCTAAGGAGGTCCTCTGTCCCTGAGGACTTCAGGCTTCTAAAAAGAGAATGTGAAGATATGAGTCTGAACTTCCCAGACAAGTAATACTTATCTTTTTTTTTTCTATGAAGCACATAGTTTAAAGACGAGAATTCTATAGGACTAATTATATAAAAATTATGATTACCTTCCCACACCCCTTCAATTGCTGCTCCAGAAAATGGCAACTTTCAAATACTTGTGCTCTCCTTCATGTTCCTTAATGCTGCACTTACATTTACACTTCTTAATATTTCAGTTTGAAGCATTACCGGTTGACTTCCCATTATGGAAGAGAAAGTGCATTTTTTTTTTTTTTTACTGTTCATCTTCAACATGTTCACTTCCCATCCTCCATCTTATAATCATAATTATGACATAATGTTAGTCAGATCAGAATTAAGACATCGTAACATTATAACTGTGTCAATGTTATTCACAATTAAGCTACGTATTATTATACCATGATTACTTTTTTCTTTCTTGCAAAACTACTTTGTGTCCCAGGAACTAAGAATAGCCTCACCTTTTGTATGTTTAGTGTTCCTTGGTCTTACCAATAATTCACCCCTAAATTCTTATTTATAATGCATTTATCTTTTCTCAATATTTTAAAACTCATATATTTAATCACTTAACGTCTTGAAGAATCTGTTTTTGTTTTTGTTTTGTTTCTTCTTACCTGCCCTAATCTGAACTGGTTTGTCTCTAGGACCCCTATGTAGCTTTTATTCTGGTATCTCCTTTCATTTTCAAGTTGGAGATTTTCTTGATCTGCCTTGATTCCTAGATCTCATGTCTATTCAATTCACAATTTACTTTCTTATTTTGATGTAACATCTCTTCTAGCACTCTCTTGAGAAAGAGTGCATGGAAGGCAAATCTTCTATGACATGGTATGTCTCAAAATGCTTTTATTTATACTCATGCTTAAGAGAGAGTTTAGCAGAGCAAGAATTCAAAATTGGAGATAATGTTTTCTCAAAGTTGTAAAGACTTTATTCCTCTATCTTCTAAATTTAAGGACTACTTATGAGAAGTCTGAAGCCCTTCTCATTCCTATCCTTTGAAGAATCTTGCTTTTAAAAACATTTTATCTCTTCAATTTTTAAATTTTTATTTTTATTCAGGTATTCTAAAAATTCATGGTGCTGTGCCTTGTATTCTGTTTTATTCATTTTGCAGGGAACTTGATGACACTGTTTATTCTGGAAACTCATAATCATATTGGGAAGCTCTTTTGAATTATTTTCTTCTCTATTTATATTATATATATATTTAAAAACTCTCTAACTAGTAGTAATCTTATTTTTTGTTCTTATTTTTATTTCTATTCTCTGACCCCATCCTCTTTTCTTCTTTCTGGGAGATACCTGAAAATATTCACAACTATATGATTCAATCCATTTATTCATGTTTAATTTTTACCTTCTTTTATTCATATTCATATATATATGTATTGGTTATACTCTTTGTGGAACATTCTGTTACTGTTTGGGAGATGCTGTATTTTCTATTATTTCACTAAGGATATAATTAGAGCAATTTTTAAAAAATATTCCCCTCTAAGATGATTCCTTGTTTCCTCCAAGATATTCTTTTTGTTTGTTTTGCTCTTTGTCTTTTGCATGGTATTTTCCTTGGATTTCTTTAGATTTTTTTTTTTTTTTTTTTTTTTTTTTTTTTTACTTTCTGCTCATTTAAGAGAATGACATAAAAAGTCTGATTCAATGCTAATCAGGTATGTATGCTGGTAGGTTTTATTCTAGGTGAAACTGGTTAGGCTTTTCATTGAGAGCTTCAAGTTTTTTCTCTTGGACTGCAAATTTTCTGTCTTAAACATATAATTCCGACTGTTGACTCTCTTAGAGCCTTATGGGAGAACAAAATCATGTCATAGACCTGCTTTCAGCTGTGCCTAGTCTTTTACTCTGTCCAAAGATGACACCGCCACCTTCAATCTACCAGCAGGGTGTCATAGATTGATCCAAAATGAGAAAGGCATCTCCAATTTAGCTTCTCCTACAATCTTTTACCTAACTGTTTTCTTTTTAGTCTCGCCTTCATTTCCACTGCACTAGATAGCTGATATTGGCAATTCCTAAGCTTACAGGAGACTTTTTGTGGGAGTGTATTGGGTTACTCATCTGTTTTCTCTACCACCAGTTGAGCATTCAATACACTCGCAAATGATAAGTTAGATTCACTCGCATTCTTCTTCTTTCTTGCCTACAGTATTTGGCTATTACCACTTTTTCTCCCATTCCTTTTGTATTTGCGATGCAAATAGTCCTCTTGCTATCGTGTAAGTCAGGTTTCTAGAGAGGAAGCGGATAAAAATGTGTTTGCTCAATACGACTTCTTTAACAAAAATGCCCTCTTTAATATATCGGTGCTGTATTCGCCACAGATGCATGCATTTATTTCTTCTCCTTCTCATCTTCCTGTTGAGTAAATATGTATTTACAAATCTGAGAATGTTCTGAACATTTAAAATTAATATACAAAATAGAGACTTAATTTCCAACTATCTTTCTACAAACTATCCAGAATAGGTCTTACACATTTCATCTTAATGACTACTTTAGACCCAAAATAATTTTTATTGATAACAGTAATATGGTAATTCATTAAGGTATGCTGTTACCTAAGTGCTAATTAAAAGGAAAGATAGTTGAAGGATAAAGGAGGGCTTGAAAGCACATCACACACAAGTTCCTTCCTAATATATTTCCTGTCTATCACACTTATTACTGCAGGGTGGGTTGACAGGTTAATTATGTACTAGGCAGGAGAGCTGGTACAGAGGATGTTACAATCTCAGAACCAAAAACACTTATAATCATTTTATCTAAATATAAGACAAACTCACCTTGACGAAGGACTACATTTAGTATCATATGTAAGGCGACTTCCCTACTATAGATTGCAGATGGCACCTAGTTAATGTTATACCGTAGAGCTAGTACATAAATGTTGACCCTGCAGCATCTAGCTGTGACTGGTATCTAGGGATTCTGTCACAATTTGCAAATTTGCTGTGTTCTTTCACTGCTGAGGATTCGGCTCCCCCCATTTCCTTTTCAAGCCACTTTTTTTTTTTTAAATAGCAAATCTTTCACATGGTATTAATGAACAAAAATTAAATAAAATATATTTATGATGCATATTTATTTTTAAATGTTGAGAACTTATTGTTTCACTGAGGGAGAACCTTTACCTCATGAAGGGATTCTCGGTCAACATCCTGCCGGTGGCCCCCATTCTCCTCTGTCTTGCCTTAAAATACATATGAGGCAAGAAGCTCATCCTCACCTTGACTAGTTCATTACACTGTTGGAGAGTCCCATTCAAAAGGTCTGATTTCTGCTGTTTTATCTTGTCTTAGATTGAGAAGATTCTTCCTTGTCACTTTTTCCAATGACATTAATTCTGGCATCAACTCTCAACATCTTTCCCAGGAAAGTTTTCTATCATCCAAATATAGTTTACATATCTCTTAAAAGTTCTGCACTTTTTTCCTTTCTTTTTCTTCTGTATCCCTACTCAGTTTCTTTCCTTGTTTCTGCTTGTCTTTCCCCCCAGAATCTTCTTTATGTTAGTTGCCATTCTCTGGAAAATTTGCTAAGATCCTCTAAATAAATAGCTATTGACTTAATACAATACTTCAGATATATAATATACAGATTAGAGTAAACCTATTAAACTCATTGTTATGAACTTTTTCTTTTTCCTGAGTAATTCAAGACCTCAATGGCTGTGCCAACAGCAACCTTCCATTGTATCCATTGTGTCTGAGGCACAGGATCTTTCTTGTCACCTCCGCTTACCTATTGCTCCCAAATAAACTTGACTTTTCTATATTTCATCAAAATATTTTAGACTTTAGAAAAATACATACCAAAAAAGTACTGCTTTGTGACATTCTCCATTTATTTCCTCTTCCAAAAATTCCACTCCTTCCCCAAATTGGTACATTTTTTTTTTTTTTTTAATGTGCAGACTGCAGTTAGAATTTGTTTTAACTCACTCCTCTTGACTCTTTGGCACCGAGAGTACAGTAAATGGTTAGAGATACTTAATTCGCCTCAATTTAACAAGAAAATAACTATTTATTAAACAAATACAGCCCTAGGCACAGTGTTAAGCTCTGCTTTGGGGAAAGACATCAGGTGATCACGTAGCTCTCACAGAGTGACGACTGCTATGGAACGTATGTTATGGACATAATGCGATGACAGGGAGGCAGGGTGATTTCTCCAGACTTCCAGGCTATCCTGAATATCCTGTGCCTTTAGGTGACTGAAATTATACCACAGAGCCCTGAATCGATATGGCACTTTGACAACTTTGCCTGACTTGACAGCCTATGAATGATAATGCCACCTCGATAAGTCCGCCGGCTTGCTTGTATTGTTTTACTGGTATCATCAGAAGCTCTCCTCTGAGAAAAATAGTAATCAACGATAAAAAGTTATTTAGAGTTATTAATACATCTCTGAAGAACAAGAATGATTCCATTCTCTCTCTGATAGACCTTGACCCAAGTACAGTACTTTGCTCCTCGAAAAACATGTTCACACCTGCAATTCTATTTGATCCTTGTAGTAACATAGTGAGGTAGATAGAACAGAGATTGCTGGCTCCATTTTGCAGATGAGAAAACTGATGAGATGCGCCTCTCTTGACCAAAGCTGTACGACCAGTGTGTGGCAGAGCCACAGCTTTCTAAGTCCCCGCTCTGTTATTCTCCCAAAAACCAGTCTGAAGAGCCAGCCATTTTCTTGTCCCTCCGTCTTGTGTGTATGTTGGAAGAGACAGCATTTAGATGATGCACAGAACTCAAAGGGGTCATGCAGAGCTGTGAACTTTACTGAATAGATACTCAGCACAGGTCCAAAAAAAAAAAAAAAAAAAAAGCAGAGGTGTGAGAGGAGGTGCTGGGCCAACCTAATTTAGACCTTGCTTTGTGAAAACCAAGCCAGTGAAAGAAACCATGTGATGGATTCTTTTTAATATGGTATTATTGTCAGGGAATAGCTTCAATATGCACTGTAAGCATTAAAAGCTAAAAATAATAACGGCAATTATAGATTGTTCTGACACCAGAAGAGTAGAATTATGCTTCTTAACTGTGTTGCCTTCAGCCAATAAAAATGCAAAATCACTTTTCTGAAAACTGGTTTCCTCTGTGCTCGATTACCAAGAGATGGCAGCATTCCATCCATCATTCAGCAACTATACATTCCTCGCTTGAAGCTAAGATTTCCTCTTTTCCCAACGAAGTGTTGAGAACAAAGAATAAATTTTGAAATAGGAATCTGTTTCGTAATCACTCATTGTCACAGAGTCATGCAGCTCTGGCTTGCCCAGATCTAAGTTTAGGTGCTGATGATACATAACTGTAAAGATTCAAATGATCTATTTTAAAATAATATATGATATCACGGTTGATGATAATGTGCAAAATTCAATGAGTGATGATTCAAGGAAGGGAATGGTGATATATGATTTCTCCTTGGATGCTCTTGACAGCTTTCATTTGTGGGCTTCCCCTTTCTGCAGACAGTCACTAATCCGAAGTCCAACGTACTATGTTAATAAAGCCACACTTTGTTAGCCAGCTTGATGTTCTGTTTGGGGTTTGGCACATGTCTAGCAATGGGAAGTTACAGTAAGTGTAGCATTAGAATCCATCAGCACAAGCTAGTCAATGAAGCCCCGGACAGGTGATCATTTCTACGGAGAGGTGGAAAGAATACTTCAGTAGGGAAGATTCAGAAATGGCCATTAAGTTAAATATTGAAAAAATTTATATTTCCAGTGCTCAGATTTCCATAAAAAACTTCTGTAAGTGTTTTTATTTTTTCCATAATTGAGTTATTATTTTATGAAAGAATTCCATGGAAAAGTAATTTTGATATATTTTTCAAAACGAAAGTGGATACTTATAAAGCATACAGCTATACGGCTAGTCTCCCTATTTCTTTTCTTGTGGTAAATGTATAGTTGTTTTTGTTTTGTTTTGTTTTTTACTAGTGATTGTCTTCAATGGTCAAATGTCACAGATTTGTCACAGGAATTAACTTGTCAACCACTTACCTCCGACTGTGAAATACTTAGGTGCAGGTTAGCAGTCAACAGATTCTCTCTTAATACATCTCACTGCTTCCTGCTTCAGTGGAGGTCATTACAGCCTTCCTTCATCACAGAACCATGGAACTGAGGAGCACCTGTATAATTTATCTTCATCTTATTCAAGAGAGGACCCATGTCTCCCCGAGATGAAGGAAGGTGCCAAAAGTCATGCCATAAGTTAGTGGCAGAGGCAGCCATGCCTGACTCTAGTCTTCTGACTTCCGAATCTGTATGTTTTCTACTGCATTATGATACATTTTAAAAAAGGTTCAGAAAATGACGCCTTTGGTTTTTAAAGTGAGCCAGTGCCGCAATCCCCTTCAGGTATTCTAGATACCTGGATCGGAGGTATTTGAACCGTCATTAAAAGCAAGGTTTGGGCAAAGAACGCAGATGCAGCGGAAAGAACTGGTAGATATCTGCGTAGCACGGGAAGGTACTGGTGACCCCGGGTGCTTGCTGAGCAGGCATAGGTCCCCTATCACAGACCAGAGGACTGAGTGGCCTCAGTTTTCCTCCCTGTGTGGAGGCGAGCATCTTTATCTCTTGGAGGAAACCCTGCTTTTGTTTCTACACACTCCTAAGACAGAGGGTTGATGAGAAGAACCTTAGTGGGGCTTGCCATCTGTTTTCTGTTGATGGGACATTTTTCCTAAGCAAACTGGAAGCTTCGATGGGAGGAACATACCCTTCCTTCTTGGGGGAGCCCAGGGGAAAGCTGCACACAGATCAGGTCCTAAGCACAAGGCTTGCTGAAAAGCGTAGCTGTCTCTGCTGCAGTTGTAGAGGCCTGAAGGATGGCTCCTAAATGGCTGGCGAGCAAATGAATTGACTCGCCTCCAGATCCTGTCAACAGTGCTCCACACGGGGAGCTCCTGGTGACATGAAGTTTTATTGGGACTGCACGGAGCTTATCCCCTTGGTTTCCGTACATATCCCTGTAATACGGCTCCAGAGCCCTGGAATGAGCAGGCAAACATCGAGAAAGGAGCCACCTCCTACAGAGTTAATTTTTTTTTTTCACAAGGAAGTCGTGATGGGGGCATTATTATCCAGAGGACTACATAAGAAGACCTAGTTCTCATTCTCCCAAGGTCCACATTATGAAAAAATATGAGCAATTCTCGATAATAATGATCCCCTTTCGTTATGTGTCAGATATTTTCCTGAGTGCTTTTTCTATATTAATATTTATTCCCCACGATAACTCTATAAAATCGCTATTACTATTACCTCAGTTTTGCAGATGCAACTGAGGCATAGAGAGATTAAATAACTTCGTGAAGTCGCACAGGTGCTAGGTGCTGAGACTGGGATTTGGATCCAGGGACACTGACTCCAGACTCTTCGCTCTTAGCTCCCTCACACTGTCCCTGTGCGTGTTCCTGTCCCCATCGTGGGCATTTTCTTTTTCTCTTTAGAACATGAAATCCAGCAAGGTGTGGTGCGACCTGCCTATGTCTTATCTGTATTGCAAGAAAACACAGACAAATAGGGTGTGAGCCTGGAGGACTGGGGAGTGTATTCCTGCCTTGGAAGTGTGTAGACTCTCTGATGTGGCTATAGATAGCGCTCAACCCCGGGGACAGCCACCTCCTCGCTGAAGCTGTCCCTCTTTCGAGGGTGGCAGCTAATCCCCTGAAAGCGGAGCTGTGACCGTCAGGCCTGGGCGCTGATGTGGAAAGGTGATCCGCCGTGCCCTGCCCTCAAAGAAAACAAGTCTTAAGGGCACTGACTTTCCAACAGGCTCCAGAGTCATTTTGTTGACAGGCTTTACCTGTTCGAGTCCATCAAGTTTACCTCATTTTCGTCTATGGCTGGAAACAGAAATATGACTCTAATTTACACTTGTCATAGAAAGTAATCTTTTCAGCCATTAGCTTCCAGAGAGCCTTCTTTGGGACAAGGTGGAGAGAAGCTTCATCAGGGAAGCATTTTCCCACAGACTTTACTCCTCATCCCCACCCAGTTCAGCCTGCACTAAACGTAAACCCAACAAACTTCCAGCTCCAACTTTAACCTCTGAAGCCCCTCATCTCTCTCGCTGTCTCAGGAATTTTGATCTAGTCTCTGCTTCAGGGTCTCTACTTGTCAATCTTTCCTCCGTAAAGTTGAGTTGAGTTGAGTTTACCAGTTCACGAAGGAGCTTGCCAACGTGAATTCTACCAGCTCGATCTTTTATCTGTAAACCTGTTTGGGGATCCTTAGAGAGCACCAATACCTTCTATTCCCTAACATTCATAGTATGGCTTATCTCCAAAAATGTGAAATAGTTTGCAAGAGAAATCTGACTATTCTGGAACGTTTCTAGAGACCTAAGAAATATTTTATGGCAAAAGTTTGTTAAAAGTCTTAGGAGCCCCTCAGTTGTGGAGTGTGCACAGACAGTAGAAAATGATGCATTTGTAGGAGTAAGGAGAAAAGGCCTCAGACCTGGACACAGTCAGCATGATGGAAAGTATTAGGCAAATAGCTGAGTCATAAAGGTGCTACCTGTCCTCCTTATTTCTGTGTCTTTGGGCTCAGAACAGCCTAAATTCATGCCATGTGCATAGGAGAGACAATTAAGCATTTAAATCAGTCGATTCTCTTTCAAAGGTACATGTACTTCTTGGTCATTATAGAGTTTCAGGTACACGGCTGAATATCTCTCAGCAGCACTATCCACTGGCTGGAAGAACTTCTCCGTTCTGCTAGATTCCATTATCTTTCAGGTGGCTGTAGTTTTCTGGCCCTGGAAGGAGATGTGAGAGGACCTCTATCAGACTACGTGCTTCACGTGAATAAAAGAGCGCCATCATTTATTGACACTCCGAATAAGTCAATAACTATACTAAGAGTTTTAACCGTATTATCTCATTGAAATAAAAAATAACCCTATAAAATAAGTAGGACTAATTATCCTCATTTTACAGGTGAGGATCTTGTTCAAAGTCACATTGTAAAGATTTGAATCTGAAGAGGCTGACTGTGAAGGCCACACTATAAATCAGTATGCCTCCTCTGCATCTCCGAGGGGCTTCGATTTTGCCCTTGAGTGCAGGCGCCACCTGTATTGTCCTTTCCTTCCTGAGGCCTGAACCGTGAGGGTATGCTGGGGATGCTCAGCGATGCTGACGGCCTGGGTTTCCTGGCCCTTCTCAACGAAGCCTTTCCTGACTTACCCGACATGTAGTTATGGATAAACTAGTGTTTAAAATGCATTCTACTCTTTTGACTCCATTAACTTAGACCTCATATCATATTTGTGTTTGCTGTATAACGTTTTCACATGTTGACCTTATGTTCCTTAGGAGCAGGGATTTTTTTTTTTTTTTTTTTTGTCTTTTGCTTCATTTACTACGTTCTGTGAACAGGGATAACCTGTGTGTGTGTGTGTGTGCGCGCGCGCGTGTGTGTGTGGGGGGTGGGTCTGTATACATGTACATTATCATATTCAATGATAACACTGGTTTAATAGAAACATCAAAAAAGAAGATGTCAACACGAAGATAAGGCATGGCTTGGAACGTGTCACAGAAAGCCATCTCGGGGCCAGCTTGCTCAGTTAGAACGCGTGATCACTATATGCTTTCCTTTCTCTCTTTCCTCTGCCTCTCCCAGTACCTAGTATATTTTATAGTAATTGTGTCTGTTCAGTTTTCTGTCTCTCTTGCTGGACTATGATCTCTAGGAAGACAAATACCATTTATCCACAGAACTCAGAACATGATTGCTCATTAAATATTTGAGGAATGATTGAAAGTGCTTATCTGTGGTTATCCACATCTTTAGATGCTAAATACTCTGTATGAGTCATTTGGACTGGATGAACTAAAGCACAGTCCTGAGACTCAGAGCTGGCAAGCACGTAGAAGTTTTCAGAAATAGGTAGAGAACTACGATGTATGGCATTCTCAGCATCAACAGTAACAACAAACAGAACGCATCTAATTCTGTGTGGAAGAATTATGAAGGCTCACCTTTCTGATCAATTCTTAGAAGCAGCAATTAGGGATTAGGAGCCCGAAATCATGTATATATGACACTGACTTTAAATCACAGATATGATTAAAACAAAATCTGAGGGTTTGGGGGCCCCAAGTGAAGGTTTTACCACAAACAGAAGTGCAAGATTCAAACTGCATTTCACAGATTCTAATGGCAGAGCCATGTGCTTGATTCCTGGGATTCCACAATTCAGGGAAAAGCTAAAGAATCTCCTTTTATTTACGGGGTAACAGCAGAGAAGGGCTTAATAGGCCTCTCTCCATTTATACAAAACTCCAGTCAGAATGTGAGTGATTTTTCTCCTGTAACACAGACCCTTACAGGAATTGGCTGCTCGCTTAAAAATGGCAGCACCAGATAAAAGCTGCTCTAGGCCGAATAATTATTTTATATCTGATCCCTAAGTCTAATACCAAGTGAGCGAAGCAAACCCTTTAGTAAAACAAATGCCCACGTTACGAAGGAATGAGCAAGGAGACAAATAGAAAAGGCAGCCAGTTCTGCTGTCGAGACAGGTGCTGGTACGATTGCCAGAGGGCTTCTGCCCCGCCTAACAGCAGAGCCCACCTCCGCGTGTGATTTGGGCGGACTGCTAGCTTCTGGCCTGCACTGGCCCCCACGAGGATGTTAGGGCAGCTCTGTTTCCAGCGCAGCCCTGGCATTTGGTAAATTGATTTGCATTTTTACTAAGCGAAAGCCAGTCGCTATTAGGAGACTGATTTTGGGGTGCCATATGGGCACAGGGGTATTATCTAATATAGTGGCTGGCATATTATCTGTCTCTCTTTGTATTAAGATATTTATTTATACTTCTGGTAGAAACAAACATAACTCTTTGCTGAAAAGTTAAGTGAGGAGAGTTCATGATTCCAGACCGTGTTTGGGGAATCAAAAGAGATAGAACCCTCACATTATTTCAGTTGTGTTCCGGGAAGCACAGTATGTCAGCAAAGAGCATCGTCCTCAGTGTTGATCAAAAGATGGCGATAAAGCCCAATCTCATTCACAATCTAGAGCTGTGGGCTAGCAGAGCTGGAAGGATCATTTATGTAAAAGCTTTCATTGTAGAAACCCAGGCCCTGGAGAAGGGAGGTGACTCACTCATGATCGCACAGCTACGGCAGGTCTTCTGAAGCTGTTTTGTGGGCTCTCCACTTAACCCCTTTGCTCACCGTCTCCTTTCTGGTATCTTTGGTTCATTTTCTAGATGCGATGTCATAATCTATCACACTGATTGAATAACGTTGTTTCTTTTCTAAAACATATATATTTTAGAAAAGCTTTCAAAAAGAGATAGAAAATATGCTTGTGTGAGTGCGTGTGTGTATTTTTAGAGAACAGAGTCAATAACATTCTACCAGGGGGATGTGGTTGATGTAGCACTTACATGGTGCAGACAATTAAAAATGTTCCGTCTGCACTTATAGCTGAGTTTTCCAAGACCACTGAGTCCTTGACCTTGCTCTCTGGCTGCTGTGGGTGGAGGAGCAGAAGAGATGCTAAACCAAATTGTTGTCTGATGGACAACTGTCATCTGCTGTCAGGTCCAATTCTCACAAACAGGAATCTGTCTGCTTATCTATATCTATCTATCTATCTATCTATCTATCTATCTATCTATCTATCTATCTATCATCTCTACCTATCTATACACCCATCTCTATACCTATCTTCATCTCTATCTCTCACACATCCATACTTATACAAAATTAAGTCAATCAGGCATTATTCAAAAATTGCTAAATAACCGATTCGCTAAATAGTACAGAATTTAAACAATTGGAGAGATTTATTTCTTGTAATAGAAAGATTCTTAGAGGTGGCGGGGCTTGAATTAGATTATGAAAGATTCAAATAAATTGGATAATAAAGACCAGCAGAGGAGAGAGCACATGATGTAGGATGACACCGGATGTATTGGTCGTGGGGTGGAGCTGGGATTAGGAGAAACAGTGGTCATCAGCCCCCCTGGCCTCAGGGCCACCTGCAGTAGCAGAAGTGGAATGTGCTTCCAAGGAGGTCCGGGAGATGAAGAAGGCAGACAAGACACACAGACAGCACGCTAAAAAGTCAATAGTGTCTAATATGCCTAGGAACACTAGGGTTGCATGTACAATTGTACATATTTTGTCAAGAATTAAAATAAACTGGATTTTATGTAAAATAGACATCTTTCTCTTTGGCGATTTACAGAGGGAGCTGTCTCTTTACTGACTCCCACATCTATCTGGCTCCAACCTTTTCCTCTGTCAATCCAAATTAAACTTAAAATGAGAAAAAGAATTTTGAAATTGAAGTTGTCTATTTTCTGCCAGTTCTGTCTCCTCGGTGCTGTAATTAAGTCGAATGTTCAAATAGTTGCTAATGGTCATAGTTTACATTGGAATGTTTAGTCTCATTCAATGCATGTTCAACAAATATCTGTCATGTTTTACTGTGTGCCTGAGATTGGGCTCAGTTTTAGGACTCGAAACGAGAACAAACTAGGGTCTCCGTCCTTACGGGGAAATGACTGTTGGCAAATGTTCCAGATGTGATCAGAAATCCGCGCAACGAAACGTGGCGCATGGGGAGCAGCCATGATTTGACTTGCGAACCCCTGCTTTTGTGCTCTAGATCCCCTTTTCAAACCTTTTTGAGGGCTCTGTTCCTGCATCTCTTTCATTCCCCCTTTCATTGAGTTTTCCCTTTCCATAGGATCATTCCCCTTAGTCCATGAACACATTCTAATTATTCCTAGCTAAAACATAAAAACGCAGAAACCTCTTTTGACCTCACATCCTTCTCCGGCTAGTGTCATGCCCCCTCCTTTATAGTCGTTTTTGCTTCTCCACTGCAAATCCTTTCTTGAAGTCGTTCCAAGGAGGCTTCACACAGTCCCCGTTACTTCATTAATGCCGCTACATGTAGGGGGCATCCGCGATCCCTTTGTCCTCAGTCCAAGTGGCTTCTTATCTTACTTGATCTCTGTAGCATTCGGTGAAATGGACTCTAGCACCCCGGAGCTGTTTTTCCTTGACACCGGGGCACCAGGCTCTCCTAGTTTCCCTCCAAGCTGATGTGCCGCTCCAGCGGTCCTTGCCGGCTGCTCTCTTCCTGCTCTAGCTCTGTTTTTATCTCCTGCTCGCCTCACTCTTTGCACTCTCCTTCAGTCCTCTAACCCATCCTCTGCTTTTGGATACTCCCTACATGCCAGCAACTCTCAAACTGTATCTCTAGTTCTCATCTCTCCCCAACAACCTAAGTATGAATATCTTACTCTCCATCTGACCTTTCCAGATGGATGTCCTATAGATATATCACACTTAACAGGATGCATATAATTTTCTTAATTTCTCACTCTGTCTCCGCTCTAGCATAAATTCTCTGCCTCTTAGTTTATGGCACCACCATGTACCTAGTTTCTCAAGGCAGAACTCAAAAATCGTCCTTGATTCCTCTCTTGCTCCCAATTTCTACATGAACTCTATGAGTAAAAACCGTAGGCTCTACCTCTATATCAGAGCTCAGATTTATGTTTTCCTTCCTTTTCACCACTCCACCTTAGTCAAAGCCACTGTCACTTCTCATCCAGAACAACGCAGCAGCCGGACAACTGATTTTCCTGTTTCCGCTTTCCAGCCGTTTATAGTTTCCCGGGGTATAACCAGAACTCCCTTTAAAAAATGCAGATCAGATCACGTCCACGTCCTATTCACGACCTTCTCACGGCTTCCCATCGCATTTAAAATAAAATGAAAACTCCTTTCCGTAGTTTATGAAGCCTTCAGTACAAGGTCCATGGTTACTTCTCCAGCTTCCTCTCCCTTTACACAGAACCTGACCTTAGTACATAGCTGGGTTCCTACCTCTGCTGTTAAGCTTTCTTTAATTACTTGTGACTCAATGTGGCTCAACAAATTTTAGCTCAATTGTATTTGCCCGTGTTACCTTTTTATATATTCAAGTTCCTTTGCCTGTGACAAAGGAATTTCTACCTCTGACAGAAATTTCCTGAAGACAGAACTGTGACCACATCTAAATATCTCTCTTACTCTTCTCTGCATCCATCATCACCAACTAGGATAAGCTACCATCATCTCCGGCCTGTCTTCTGCTCATTCCGGAGACCTTTCTTATTAATTCACCTCCATCTTCTCTGGATCTTCTCATATCTGCTCTCTACGCTATGGTCAGATTTAGGTCTAAAAACTCAGTGCTGATCATACTTCATCTCCCACATCCCGAACATACATACTTATAGACACGCCATGCACATATATACTGATAGTCCCCTATGCTCTGAGAAAAAAGGTAAAATTCCTTAACTTGATCCACAAGGTGTCTCACAGTCAGGTCACAGCCTACTTCTCCTGTTTCTTCTCACACTGTGGCTCCCTTGCTCTTCTATGTCAGGGACTTTCTTTCAATGTCTCAGATGCCCCACATTCTCTCTTGACAAAGAGCTCTTAATATGTAGTCTCCATTCTCCTTTTCTTCAGTTAATTCTTGCTTATCTGTCGGGTCTCAGCTTAAGTGTCATTTGTCTCCAGGAAGTGTTCGTGACTTCTCTAACGTGGTCATATCTCCTTATTTCCAAGTAGCGTCTCTTCATTGCATTCATCATGTCGCAACTTGATTTGGGTGATTGCTGATCTATCCACATCCCCCACCAGCTCACAAGTTCCAAAGTCACCATGTCCAGATGTTCTCACTCTCGTACCTCTAGTATCTGGTAGTATTGGGCACTCAATAAATATTTACAGGACTAACATATGATCCTGATCCAGTTACAGGGATCACCTTACATCTAGCGACTTCCTTCACAATTACGTTTGTTACTATTTTGACAAGTATTTCTCATTTAATCCGATAAATCATCTGACCAAATCATCATGACCAAAATATTATATAAATATTTCAGGGTCATTATAAAGCAGGGGTAAATTCAGAGAAATCAAAATTCAAAAATCCACAGATAAATACTGTTAGTATATTGGTGCATATCATTCAAAAACATTTTTAAGTTAATCAGGAGTCCTTTGGATATAAGTAACGGTAAGCGGACTAACTTGAGCTTGAATAGAAAGTGGGTTTACTGGGAAGACGTCTGCTAAGGTCACACAGTCAAAGGAGAGGCTCATATTTCAATTTAGTAAGGCCGGGAGAATCATTGGAACCCAAGTCTCAAATTCCAGCAGTGCTTTTGCTCTCTGCCTCCCTGACTCGGTCCCCTGTCGCTGGTGCTAGCATCATTGGGGTTTATTTTTTCCGCAGTGCAGCTTCTTGCAGGCAGGGAAATTCTGAGGCGAAAGGACTTTCTTATTTCTAGTTTGAAAAGAATTCTTATTCTGGGGAGAAGTTCTTATTGGTCATGTTGGCTGAAGTCTGCTTCTGAAAAGATTATTGACACCTGAAGAAAATAGCTGGACTCGGGGGAGAAAAAAAGCAAAGTTCCGAGGAACGTTGGTGGGGGGGTGTCCACTAGTGTGTGTGTGTGTGTGTGTGTGTGTGTGTGTGTGTGATGTACGCACATGCATGTGTGTGTTATGTGGGTACATTAGGCATGCTGTTTCTTCTCCTCTTACCCCACATAACGATTCATCGTCACCATCTTTAAAGAGAAGGGCCAGTAATTGTCACATACCTGTTGTCCTGACAGGCCAGATGCAGCCAAGCCTGGCCTGGGCTGGGTGGCTAGGGAGAGTTTTGCTTCTCATCTTTATTCTTTCGGTGAGGGCACCATTGATAAACAAAAGGTAGAGGTGAGGAAACCACAGGGCGAAGGCTGGAGGCCTACAGGGAGGTGGAGCAAAAGGATCCTGGATTTAGGCCACAAGGAGGAAAAGTCATTCAAAGAAAAGGCAAGCGGCCTGAATGAGCTCATTTCTGAGCGAGGAAATGGGAGTTAATGAATAAAGATAGAACTAAGAATCCAAGAAGATAATTGGCCTTACTAGATATAGGGTCTCTTGCCAGAACAGTACATCCTAAAAATGCTAATTCAGAGCCCCAGAAGATTGGAGCAGCCTTAGATAAGCACAGGCTCATCAGACCTATTTGCAGAGAAGTCCGGAAGGGCTTGGAGAACAGGGATATAAATCAGCATCTCGAGTGCAAGAAGGGAGGCGCATGTCACTCATTTTGCTCCGGCTGGGCCTCGGCTTCTCCCTACAACCTCCTGGGCTCGGCCGCTCACCTCCACTTCTCCCACACACTGATAGCGACAAGATCAGGCCTCAGATCCCTCCCCGTGTCCTTCTGTTCCTGATGCAGCTGGCTTCCCAGAGCTGTTCACGTCAGAGTTTGCAGAGGTTCTGATGACGCGTATTCACCGGCCTGTGCCAATCCCCCGGGGGTGCTTTGGGTCCTGGGGCCTACGAGCCTAACCGTTGAGAGCCCCCAGTGCCGGGCACCCCCCGAGCCATGCCAGCGTCATTTCAATTCCATTTCCCATTTCCCATATCCTCACGGCAGGTACGTGATCTCAGATTCATGAAGCGTGTGCTCTCTCCTCCTCCATCCACTCTAGGAATAATTTTTGAAAGATATTTTTTTTTTTCTAATGACTTTACATGTAAAACTTTTTTTTTTTTTTTTAAAGTGGAAGTTTGGGAGACTTTGAAAAGTCATGCTCAGCAAAAAAAAAAAAAAAAAAGGTAATTTATACTCTCTGTAGTTAATAACCTCTTATGTGCTTTAATAATTTAAACCAATTATCAACGGGAAGGTCTGCAGTGTCTACTTCAGTGACGGCTTTCCGTGTCTTTCTTCCTTGCTTTCGCGCCGCGTGCCGCTTGTCCTCAATGTGTCTCCAGTGCCTGTTATCTCGGCTCCGCGCTTAAAATGACTGCCTTCGCTCGGAGAACATGACCTTGACACCGAGAAAGGCAGCCCTTTAAAGGATAGCTCAATTAAAACCGAAGGCCTCTGTTCCTGATTGGATTTCATTATTATTCATAAGACCGTACAGCGCGGAGCCACGTGTTTGCTGGGTCCGCAAGGCTGGTTTCAGAAAAAGTGCATTAAAGTCATCAGTGGGGTGTCCGCCCGGAGCCTGTTGATGCTTAGTCACCAACAAGCTAATTAGCCTGGCTTGACTCGTGGTGATTTTCTTCCTCCAAGTGAATATACGCGTCCCTCCGTTAGACCGTGAACCCCTTGAAGGAGGCTGCAATGGACTAGTTAGGAGTATTGGGTATTACGGATCTAAGTTCAAGTTGAAGGCCTGGAATTTAAAAGCTGATGATTTTATTTACATATTCATTTAAGCTCTCTGAGCTCAGTTGACCCATCTGAAAAATGGGAATACTAATTTATTCCTTGCAAAGTTGAGGTGGCGCATGTGAAATGTTTAGCATAGTTCCTGGCCCATAATAAACACTGAAGCTATTACTAATACCAATACTAATGCAAGGCAATGTAGTCCTTTTTATTTTTATATACCCAGTATCCTTGATAACCACTCATTGCTGAGATAAGACTTATATAATCAACGACCACTTAACACAAGGTGGCAGTGTGAGGGCATCCCACACTCAGTGCTCTGTTGCTCAGTGAAAGGAGAGAAAGGTGAGCTAGAGCAGGTAGGGAAGGCTTTCCTGCAGAGATGGCCTGTGGAACGGGCCACAAAGCTGTGCCGTGGACATAGAATTTCTTAGAACATAAAGGACTAATGATTTGTGCCAAGCTGACAGAAAGTTCTTCATAGATAAAGTGCGTTTAATTCTAGGGATAAGACATCCAAACTAATCAGAAGGAGGCCAAAGGAGGTATTACCAGCAGAATCTGTCTATAAATTATCTAAAGGCTTCAGAGAGGAGGACCAGTGCTGAATTACGTGCCAAGTTCAGAACAGCAACTTCATTATCATAATGGCAAGCCCTACGTCTGTTCTCCCACACAACAGACACCCCTGCTCCACTGAGAATGTTGTGGGAATTTGAGCATGTATTGAATGCATATGTCATACGAGCACATATTACAGGATGAGATAGGGACCCGTGGGTACAAAAGGCTCCTGTGTCAGTGCGGGGAGAGGTCATGCTAGGTGAGTGTCGTGAATCCCAGACACAAAAAATCGTTTGAGCTCTGCAATGTGCTAGTGATTCTACAGTAGGGATTCTCAACTTTGACACTACGGACATGTTGGACTGGATAACTATTGGTAACGGGAGGCTGTCCTGCGCACTGAAGGATGTTTAGCAGCATCCCCGGCCTCTACTAGATGCCCTTCAACTGTAACAACAAAAATATGTCTTCAAACACTGCCAAAATTTTCTTGGGGTGGGGGGCAAATCACCCCAGTTGAGAACCTCTGTTCTATAAAGTGACAATCATCTGAGAATATAGGAATTCCTAGATTCCTGGATACCTACTGCCCAGAATCTCTGATCTGGAACCTTCTTAATGCTGAGGTTCAGCTGTGACATTTCTGAGCCTAGCTGATTTTAGTCTCTTGACAGGTGGTTAGCTTGACAGGTGAAGTCATATGCTCTTGACAGGTGAAGTCATATGCTTTGCACTGAGTCAAAGAAAAGCTGGTTACATATCAAAGAACTTCTCAGATGAGGACAATCTTCTCCTCAAGTTTTAGTCCCCCTTCCCCGACCGTCCCCCCAACACACACACAGAGTCTGTTACAGCCTTTGGGCAAACAGCAAGCAAAATTGCCCTATCTATACCCCCAGAACAATAGATCAGTATGCTGGGGTCAAGCCCGTTTGCAGTGGGGTTGTGCTGCTAGGTGACATCCCATCTTTGACCTGCATTTCTGAATCCTGTGACATGAATCCTGCTCCGTTCAGACTGTGAAACACATAAGCACACAGATAATCACATGAGAAATAGGAAAAACACATTTCAAATAGCACTGACTTTAGACAGTGTCAGGAGAGGTTAAATATAAACTTCCTGCCATTGTTTTAATGATGCCCACTTCATGGGTCCATTAGAAACCAATCATCTGGTATTTCCTTCTCTCATCCAGCTCCACAATATGCACATGCCTCCTAAAGGCTCTGTCCAATGACAGAGGGGAACCGAGTTCTAAAATCTTAATCACTTGCTACATACAAAGCGTATCACCTCTCCTCCTCATATGAAACTCTTCTGCAATTGTTAACTTAGGCCACACGCATTTGTTGGTTGTCCCAGTTGCTCCTCAAGAGTGCCAGGGCCAGCCCAGTGACTCTGATGAAGTGCGACCGTGCCTGAGAGCCCGTTGGCAGCAGAACCAGCTGCCGGCTCTCACGGTGCCCATTAGTCTGGGCCATTACTAGGGGACAAGGCAGAAAAACAGAGGCCAGCCAGCAGCCCCCATTTTACGGGGCTGAGCTTATCCTTTGAATCGCTCTCTTTCTCTTAATTCATGTTCGGATTTTCCTCTTTCAGAAAAATCTGTTTTTCCCCATGTTTCCAACATTCCAGCCTACACTCTACATTCTTCTTAAGCTCAGCATCTTGGCCAACGACCAACATTTCCATTCAAGATTAACTATAAAACCCAACAGAGACTACAGGTGAAATATAAGTTCTGTAGTGCAAACTGTACCCGGCTCCAGCCTTATCATTTCCTGATATTCTAAGTCCTCTGAATTAATTTCCTTCCCTTTGGGTTCCCCATCTGGGGGTGAAGAGCTAAAGCCTTAAGAGATGCCTTTTTATGTGATATGTAGACTCCAGAGGGCAAACTTTAGAATGACAAAGGAAATATTCCGATGGGCTAGATGCGCTAGTGTAGGGTTCCAGTGTTCCGACCGTACACGCATTGGAACACTGGGTATGTTGCTGTAGAACTTTGAACTCCCAAAGACTGAAGGATGGTTGACACTATAGGACCTTATTTTTAGCTTTAAATATTGATCTTCAACATTTAAGGCTATGGACAGAGGTAGACCATTGATCCATACAGAAATTAATTGCTTTAATGCCGTGGGTTTTGATGTAAATTGTTTCTTTTCCATCGCTGCTGTTTTGAGCATAAAAAGAAGGAAAAATACCAGTTTTTTCTTCTGATTGATTGCTCAAAAAGACCTACTTCTGTCTTTAGCTGTTTTGAATGGGCGGCTGCAAGGCCTGAGTTTTATAATGTCCATACAGAAGAGGAGGGGTCGTGATAAAAATCGTGAAGGTGACCAAGAACAAAAGCCCATTACAAGTGATCGGACATCATCCGAAAGGAGGTGTAAGTACTCCTCGCGGTTCATGTGTGATTCAAGTCCTCCTCCCACCTGAGCAAAGCTGCTTCGCCTGCTTACTAGTTAGTGTTTTCTTACACATCGACAGCGATTTATGGACAGATTGAGGACATGCAAGCACTGTGATGGTGTGAAGTGGCTTGTAAGGATAAATGCATTCCCAGCCTTGCAGAAGATGCTTGTTACGGACCACTCCGTTGCCCGTCATCTGCTCCGAGGGAGAGGGTAACCAGGGGGTAGTGTTAGGCCATTTGACTTAAAAGTTCGAAGGATGAAAAAAATCACAGCTGCTTCCCTTATGGACCAGAAGGGCAAGATGGCTGCAAAAGGCAACTTACGAGAGTTAAGGGAGGACTAAAGTGAACACAGAAAATTGGAGCTGCCTTAATGTGCTGAGCCAGCATATGCTGCGGAATAAATACACTGTGGCGGCAGAGCTCTGGCCATGCAGAGAGGCTCCCGCCCCTTGCCAGGGCAGGGGCTTGGAGAAAGACTTGCACATCTGCTACCCTGTCAGCTGCTGGTCTGAGCCCACAAAGGTTCCTGGGGCTGGGTTACTGGAACATGGCTGTCTTTGCATGCAAGCATCTCCTTGGACAGGTGAGGAAGACAGGCAGGAGATGGTCCCATGGGCAGGACAGGGCACGGCAGACCCAGGCATGTAATGGGCTTATCTGATGCTCGAGACGCCTGTGAGCTTTTTGCTTCTGCCACTGTTTCTCCTTTTGTTATTATTAATACACAGATTATCGCTTGCCAGCTCCCTTGAGCTTCCCGACTGTAAGGAAAATGTTTCTCTCATCATCGGCTAATGAGGACATTTTGTCCCTGTAATCCCTAGAGAGGGTACTCCTCCCCTAATTAATCAACAAATATTTATCGAGCAGCTTTGGCCCACAACCCCACTGCCGTTACTCCCTGGTCCGTCCTTCCCTCCTCTGTGCTCTCGTGGAACTCACTTTGCTTGCACTTCTGTGGCACGATTACTGTACCGCACGATCATTACATGCCCACATGGCCGATTCTCTCGCTAGGCCGAGAGCTCCCAAAGTCAGGGGCCAAATTTTATCCATCTCGGTAAGTCTAGCTCTTAGAATAAGTCCCAGCACAGACTGGTGCTCAGCACATGTTTGAACATTAAATGACTAGAAGATCGCAGAGGTAGCTTCTATCTGCTTGGCACTGCGAAGGTTATAAGCGAAATGGAAGCCCCATCCTCTACTCTTCCAGGGGCTCACAGTCTAGATACAGGTCAGAAGAGAATGAATAGAGAAGACGATGAGTTACGAGCTAGGTTCATGGGTTCATATCACGCGTGTCTAGAAGGGGTGATCAGGACAGGCAGAGGAACTAGGTGGAGTGCACGGAGAGGTGGGACTTGAGTCGTGTTTGGAAATCGGAAATGATGGCACTGTAGTCCCAGGACACGGTGGGGATGTCCAGCCTTCCCAGCCCACCAGCCACTGGAGTGCGGTTTGTGATTTTCTTTTCATAGTTATAGAGCCTTTTGGATAGGAGAAGGCGGACGAAAGAACGAAAGTAGGCACAAATTGTATTACGAAAAGCTAACTCATCTGCTAAATGAAGAAAGCCCCCGCGCCCTGTAAGTGTTTACAGAACAGTACTAGGCTCTGACCCTTCCTCAAGCCTCCCATCGTTTCCCCGTGTCCACCTCGCTGGGCGAAGGAGATGCTCAGGGCGCCTCTGGCCGAACGCTCCCAAGTCATAATGAAGTGCATGTGGAGAACAAGTGCATGTGGAAGGTGGTGCAGAAAAGAACCAAAAATGGAAAACACAGTAGTATACACGATTTGAATGGAAGCCAGCATTAGCTTCTTCCTCCACAGTTGCTCCCTCCTGGGGTGCCGCTCAAACCAATGTAACCAAGTCCGCCTCTTTGGGTTGTCCGCTCAGAGCCAGGACCACTGTGTTCCTGTCTGCCTATCCCACACCTAAGTTGATATCTGTGGTTGGCTTGCCCTACCCGATCAACCCAGCAGTGAGGGCTTCTCTGTTTTTTCCTCTGTTCTTCCTCATCCATAGATTAGACCCACCTCTGCTTCCCCCAGCCCAGGGAGTTTTGGTAATTGCAGGCCATATGTGTCACGCCTAGAGCCCTATCACACATCCAGGCCTGGTGTCACCCAGAGAGAAGCCCCTGTTGGCTTTCTCCCAGAACGTGATGAGTCTTTTCAGTGAGATATTTGTAGAAACCCTTAGAGAAGAAAACTAGAGAAGGGCTTAAAGCGACTTGCAAAGAACTGATTCGAAGAGAGCAAATGTATTTGTGTACAATCACTGCTATTCATGGTGCCTCCACATGACTCCTGAGAGTGTCTTATGTGACCAGGCAAGGACGCAGAGGACAGAGGTCTCTGCCTCCTCCTGATGAGGCTCTGCTTTCCCTGGTTGCTGCGGGAGGGTGATTCGTGACTTGGCAGCCCGAACGGCCACATGCCTTTTAGGTATGCTTCTTGGAGTTGTGGGGGAAGAACTTTCCACGTCAGCCTTGCTTTTTGCTTAAAGGAGAAAGTTCTCTCATCACATAGCTCAGCCGAAGCAATTTTTCAGGGCAAACCTGTACTCCACACGGGTCCCTGGACAGGCGCTTCCAGAAACGAGGGCTAGATTCAAGGATGTCGGATGGAGCGAGTTTAGAAAACCTGGCTATAGACCTAAAATAAGACATGCAGGTTTTGCTTCATGTTCATTTTCACGTGGTTTCCATGGGGATGGTGTCTTTATCTTCTGTGGAGATGGCCGCCTTTTAGCTGCAGGTTGGAGTGGGGGTGAGGGCCATGGGAGTTGCGTGGGAAGAGAAGGAAACAGAGGAGTGGCCTTGAGAAATGAAGAAAACCAAAAGGCCCGACAGCGATATGACCCCAGTCATGCCTGTGACATGTCTGCGAAATCAAGGAACAGCTCAGGAAAGAAAGGCATGGTAGCGATGGGCTTCCCCCCTCAGGCCCCATGCCGCCTGTCTTGGAGACTTCTGGGGAGCTGAGTACGGAAGTCTCTCCAGCCTCCGGAAGATGGAGATGATGTCGAGTGAGTTCCACGCTTCCCCGAATCTTCGTTCTTCTCATATGTAAAGTTGGAGATGTGAAGAAAGTGGCCTCAGAGAGCGTTTGTAGCCATGATGATCTGTGAATCTGTGGCTTCGTTTAAGTCATCGAGGAGAAAAAGCTGGTGTGGCATGATTAGGTGAAAGTGCAGATTCTCAAATGTGAGCAGTGTAGACATTATGGAGGGAAAGAGTCCTAGGTAGTGGCTACGGCAGTTACGCATCGGGACAGCTGGCTGGGTGCCAGGCTACCGTGTGCACCAGCAGAGCCCAGTCCGGGGGTTTTAGGCAGTGCATGTGGATGGGAACATGGGCTTTTATTATTCATTTATTCTGTCATTAATGGACCCATCTAAACGTTCTTGAATACCGACTATACTATACCTACTATAACTGTATCTGTGTTGGGGACATAAGAAAAACAAAAGCAAAAACAAGATGCTGTCCTTGACCTCAAGTTGATCCACCCCCAGGAGCGATCACTCAGGAAGGGACGCTAGTCGGGGTGACAGCCAGAGGAGCCCCCCCCCCCCCCCGGAAGCAGGTTCTCAGAGCTGAATTTCGAGGAATGATTGGGCTTTGACAAGATTGGGAAATGAGGTAAGTAAAGGCGAGAGAGTGTTGGGGATAAAGGGACCTGCTTATTCGAATGCCCATTGGGAAGGGTGCCCGAGTGGGGAGATAGAAGGACACTCACTAAAAGTGGAATCCTCCTGGGTGCTTTTGCCTCACACAGACAGTGAGACTTGAGTCACAGAGGATCAAGAAACCTGAATCCGGCATCCGTCCCTGTTCCTGCCCGGTTTTGTGACTTTGCCTGGGGTACATTCTGCCGCTTGTGGATGCTTATTATCCATAATAATCATAATAATTAATATAACCTTCTAAAGGGGGCTTTAATCGTGCTTGTGCTTTGCTTCCAAACACATAATAAAAGGAATTACTTATAAAAGTGACAAATTTATTCCTAATTATACCATTATTTTGTTATGCAATACAAGTAAAGCAATCTTTGAAGCTGGAAAAATGTCTCATGCAGAATTAATTAGAACAGTACACAGTTTGGAATTAGGCAATTATTTTATTGATATTTCACAACTAGAACTTTGTAAGAGCACCTCAAATATTTTCATTATTGCCAGTAAATAGTTATTTTAAACACTTACCGATATGAGTTCTAAAGATGTACTTTGGACTGCTCGTGGACCTTGTGAAATTATTTTCAGTCTAAGAGAAAATTTAAAAGATGCACAAGTCACTGTGTCCCCAGGGAAGTTTTGAGGAAGCAGATGGCAATGTTCAAGGAATTCACTTACTGTTCACCCTGACCCCACAAAGGAGGGGCTCCAGAGACATGTCAGTGGGCCCCAGCCATACGGGAGCCCGGGCACCAGGACCACAGGTGAGGGGATCCAGAGAGGGGGGCAGTTCCATGGTAACACGGAAAGTTACGGGATGAGGTCATAATCCTCCTCCCTGGAAGAACTCACCTGAGTTCTTCACTTTCTTATGAAAATATAGACTTGTTTTCCAGGTTATAAACGTAATACCTGTTCGTATCCACTGCTCTTTCCTGCTACCTTCCGACCCGGGCCCACGCCAATGGCATGATTTCATTTGTGCAGTTGATGAAACGGCCCCCGGGGGCTGTCATGTAGTCTTACTCTACCTCATGCGTGTAAAACGTGCTTCCTTCTCCACCTACACCTGGGCTGTAGATGAATCCAAGGCGCGGTTCTTGTCCAGTCTTATGCCTCCATCAGGCGTGTTCAGGGCTGGGCACATCACACAGGTGCTAATGAAGGGTTAGTCAGCAGATGCACCAAGTTCATAGCACCTGGCCAGAGCTCAGGACGACTCCGCAGGAAATTTCTCTGGGTTGACATCTTGGATTCAGAGAGAGCTTGTGGGTAAGGAGGCAGCCATGCCGGTGAGATCCCCATTCAGAGATGGTGACAATAGAAGTTCCGTGGAGTAGCCATGACCTCATTCCTGGGACATGGCTTTGGTGCTCACCAAGAGAGGACAGGGCCTCTTAGTTCCTTATTAAGAGCTAACTTTTAATAGATGTAGATAATGCTGGGGACATGCAGGCTTGGCAAACACCTTGGCAGATGGGACACTGACATTCAGATCAAAGGAGGAGTGTGGGGAATGACAGATTGGGGAAGCAGGGAATGAAAAAAAAAGAACTATGAGGCCTGCCTGGTTCCCAGGGAAGATTCGGGCAATGAGTTTGCTGACTGCGGCTCTTGTCTGAGTTATGTTTCTTACTCATCATCACCCTGAAGTAGGGTAATACCTGCTTTGGGCCTCAGTCACCCAGGTTGTAAAACGAAGGCATTGGACTAACAGGACTCGAGGGCTTGTCTGAGGGGCGCTGCAGTCCTCAGACACACCCTGCAGGTGGCTTCCCTTTTGCTAGAAGCACAGGCACAGTGAGCTTTGAGTAGCTAAAATAATAAAAGTGTTCTTCGGTCTTCCTTGGCAGCGTGCTCCATCATCACGGCTCTCGCGGCTCAGCTTTGCTACCTAATATTTAACCTACACCTTTTCCCTGCTTTTGTTTTAGTTCATCATCGCGTGCTCGGTTCTATCAATCTACCTATGCATTTCTATGCCACCTCTCACCAGAGTGCCGAGCACCTGTCCTCTCTGAGCAATGAGGTTAATATTGAAGGTAAAATCCATTTCGTGGAGATAATGTACTATAGACCTTTCAGAAGAGCTCTCTATGATAATGAGGAATGAGTTACCATGCTGAGGTTGTTTAAATGTCATTTATTTTAACAAGTGACACTGAATTTATTTAAAGTTGACTACAATGAAGGAAGAGTGGAAAGTTTTAAAGTTTTCATGAAACAATAATAGAACCGCAAAGCAAGGAGCCCTGAGAGATGGATCTGAATGACAATTTTGATGACAAGCTCCGTGGGAGGGCTGCTTGGGTAGAATGCTTCCAGAGGCTCGGGAGAGACTCCGGGCATGTGGAGGATGAGGATGTCGCAGAGGAGCACATGGGCTTGGCCTCTGAGACGTCCCCTGTCTTTCGTCATGCTCCTGCACCTGTGCGGACCCAGATGTCTGGGCAGGAAGGTGTTTGTGAGCGAGCGAGATGGAAACATTCACTTTCCCCCGAGGCTGTACCGTTTCATGCTCCTACTCCAGTTCAGGGCGGCGCGTCCTGAGGCAGCTGCCACTCAGTCACCCTGACTTCTTGGCTGGAACAGTATATGGCCATCTGAGAATAAAGACCATGCTTTATTCTCATTTCTACCAACTGGGATTACCAAAGTTAGACATAATGATTTCTTCTTGTTCAGTGAAAAATGAGGTGTAGAGAGTTGACAGTGGGCAAGATGGCTGAGTCTCCTTCGGGGTGGGAGACCTAGAAATTACTTA
The DNA here is from genome assembly GCF_014176215.1 of Rousettus aegyptiacus. Lineage (NCBI taxonomy): Eukaryota > Metazoa > Chordata > Mammalia > Chiroptera > Pteropodidae > Rousettus > Rousettus aegyptiacus. The sequence goes on from NW_023416310.1 coordinate 10,866,255, forward strand.
CTTTCATTTGAATGAGCTAAGTGCTCTTAGGAGTCGGTGGGTTTTTTTGATTGTAAAAATCAGAGGCCAGTTAGAACTAATTTAAGAAAAGAAGAGGCGGGTGGGATGAACGTGGATGTATTGTCAGGATGCAGACGTGCCTCGTGGGACATAGAGAAGCGGGGCCTTTCGAGGACACAGGGAGAGAACAGGGCCATGCGGTGGGCGGCAGGCCTTTCCCTGTCCCTTGTCTCCACCTCTCTGCTCATCCTCACTTCTTCATTCTTTCTCTTTCTCTGGGACTGGTTTTCGTTGTTTTTCTCTCTACATACAGTATTTCGCTGCCCCGCAAATCTTCCAGTTATATCCTCTCAGTTGTAGCCACAGAGAATGTACTGGCTGACTCAAATCCCAGTGCCATACTCCTAGGAGAGAGAATCCGAGGGACTGGCTTACATGGAGAGTACACACGTAGTAGCTCACTAACTCTGTGCATCTACTTTGCCCCTGGAGCTGACGGTGTAAACCAAATGCATCTCTCCATTGCTAATCAGTAATAATAAACAGATTTCTCTAAACGAAATAATAATAAAAAGGGGCTACCCCTGATCCACTCATTCATGAATTAACAAATGTGAGCTATTGGGGGATTGTTCCTGTGTGCGGAGGATGCGGTTTTCATGGAAGTGGCCGTTCGGAGCTGGGCAAATATCACCGAATATTTCTATCATTCAAGAGAACCACAGAGCACACGCAAAGGCGATACTATCAGCTGCAGTCGGGGCCTCCTTGCGATGGAACCTGGCCTGTGGTAGTTTGCCTACCTAGCTGAAACGACGTCTAAAAGTGGCTGTTTTTATGAAGAGTTAGATCAAAATGACATTTTTAAAGTTAAGTAAGTTATGTTTTTTTTTTTCAGTCCAATCAATTTCCTTATTTGAACATTCAAGATAATTATCAGTTACAGGTAAATTATATATTCTACACGTGCTAAATTATAACCCATCTCCACCAATTAATATTTATTGAGCAGTGAATGGGCAAAATATGCTAACTTGGGGATTCGAGACCCGAGTGTAATTAGGTATTTCAGCTGGGAAAGATTATAACTGCATCTTCCCAAACATTCCTCCCTCCTCTCCCCAGTGTATGTGAAGGGAAATGTAAGGATAATGTGCTAACCCCCAGCTTATCTCTGAAGCTGTTTACGCAGGAAAAGAAATCAATTACTTTAAATATTTTAGATTCTATTTCCCAGTAACTAACCAATGACAATTTATGATGATCTTAAGAGCCAAACAGAGGAGTCGATTTTAATGTCTTATATTTTTTATACCACTAAGGCTTCTAGTGGGTTTCTCTCATGCAGGCATGAAGGATACTGCAGTGACCCTGACAGATCTGTGTGCTCGCAAGCTTGAGATCTGGTGTGGTAGATGGACTGGTCATTAACTATTCTCCTGGTGTTGCTGATGCTGCTGTCTGGCTCAGAAAAGCAGGTTATGGTTGAGCAGAATGTGGAAATTACAAGATGTCTGTGGCTAACGGTGAATGAAACTAAGGCATTTACCCATTTGTAAAGCATTCTTAAATACAGAACTTAAGATTTACACCGTGGAACAGATGATTATTTTAAAGGAATTACTACAATCATGCAGGAAGATAGGGTGATATCCAGTAATTTAGCATTTGTCAAAGCCCCATGAAGATTTCTCTTCACCAAAGGGATTAACGTGCAGACTTTAAGGCTGATCACGTCTCTGCCCACTCCTTGTCAGGCTGGAGGGGCAGGCAGAGGGAATCAGAATGGGGGAGGTCATCTGTGGCAGATGTGATAGAAGTGGTACCTTAGGTAGAAGGCACATTGACCATCAGGGCCACCTGATGTAGAACAAATTCCCTGGGCTGAATCTGAGAAATCTAGAACTCTGTAGATAGTACAAGTCCATACTCAGTTTGCCCAGGACATTTCCAGTTTATGCCTGTCTGCATTTGGATGATGAATTATTTTTTCCCCTATTCATCCCACACATTGGTTATACAAAGATTTTAGAAACTACCATCTGTGATGGGGTAATCTACCCTTCAAGTTGTATACATTAGTCGAGTCCTTTCTAAGCCTGTGTATTCTGTCTTCCACTCACATTTGTGTTTCTGACAGCTCTAAGTATTCCTCCTGTCACTCTAGATATACACGTTTAGAGCAATTTCTACTTTCCAAGTTTCATTCTGTGAGTTTCCTTCTTCGAATTTCACAATTACCGAGGGATAGGCAGAGCCGGGGCTGCTATTGCTCAGCGATATTAAAGTACTTGCCCAGGGTGCTCATGGTTGTCAGGGACAGAGCCCGGCATAGAATTCAGGTTCCCAACTCTTGAGGCCAATGCTTTTCCTTTCCTATGAAGGTCAAGGCTTTATACAGACTGAGATTTCCAGGACCACGCCCATGTCTTACTACCTGGAGATCCCCATCACCTAGCACAGTGCCTGGCACATCACCCAGCACAACACGTGTTCAGTGTCCAGAGTGCTTATATACCCAGGGGAGAGACAGCCTGGACTGTGGATCCAACACTAAGTAACGGTGTTACATGGCCCTTCTCCCCCTTTTAAAAACATGTCTGGATCTTTATTTTTCTCGTATAAAATGAAAGCGATAAAATTAGCCCTATATACTCAGAACTTGTGTGTATGTATATGTGTGTGTGTATATCTATCTATCTATCTATCTATCTATCTACATAGATAGATAGATATAAATACTTAGAAAAAAGAAAATGTCCAATATTTAAAAAACAAATTGATATAAAAATATAATGGGTTATTATTCTTAGAAAAGAGCCTTAAATGATCTTATAGAGAGTGGTTTCCTGTAGTTTCTGTTTGACTCCAAATCCAGTTACCCCAAAAGCCCTCAGCGCTCATGGTCACCATTACCACGTCTCTGCACGTGGAGTATGGGGAGGGTGTGCCCAGCCACTGCAGAGAAAAGAGGACAGTGAGTATGAGATGCAGCACACAGAAGCCAACCAGGCTTCCTCCATTTCAAAGGAAATTGAAGGCAATTCCTAGGCATAATGTCCATAATCCACACTTTGTAACTGGAAAAAAAAAAGTATGTTTGTGTTTATTGGACCATGTATGAACTTGCTTAAGTGGACATGGCTTTTCCTTTCACTTCTCAACTGGAACTGTTGGGTGTGCTGCTGTTTTGTACTAGAGGAGGCGTATCTGAGTCCAAAGGAAATGCTAGCAATTTAAAGGCGATAAAGTGATCCAACACAGCTCACACGCACAATAAATGAAATGAGAGGCGACAGACTCGTAATGTGTCTTTAATGTAATCACAACTATATCCCAAGGATGAAGGTGTGATCTCAATTTATATGGGTGCGCACGGATTTCTCATTCGAAATCATCATTAGTGGGTTGTGTGCACCTTGTTGAAATGGGAATCCACCCTGTGGGCATTTAATGCCCCTAATGAAACTAGAAAACATCAATGGTGACACAAGGGACTGGGCCGAGTCAGATCACTCACACAGCTGGCCAAAACCAAAAATTTTCAAATCAGCTCCGGACTGAGACTAATACAGTGCAATCCCTTCCAGACATGATGTTAAAGGGAAAATCAACCGTTTTTTTAACGACAAAAGTCTGCGTGGCTGGTTGGGGCGTATGGAGTGTTTTTTTACGTCTCTTGTGTATTTGATTCATAAACTGGATGTGATCGTTGTTCCTATTTCTCATCAAAGGAAAGCTATTTACATTTTAAAGAATGTTTTGTCATATTTCTTACTCCCCTGGATTACCATTGCTTTTTATCTGATTCTTATCACATTCAACCTGTGTCGTAGTTATTTGTGTCTGAGTTTTATTTTCCCCAGCGGACTGAATCCTTTCATATTAAGGTCTAGTTTGTAATTATTTTTTCAGTCCCTCCTCACACCTCCGCACAGGGTCCGGCTTGAGTCCACGCTTGGTGATCTGAATTGAAACACTTCCTTCATCCCTGGCAAGGGGGGCCATCCCTCGGGATTACTCTATAAGAATTCAATTAATCAATATATTGTCCCTCCACCCCCTCTCCCACCATGTTAGCTGAAGCCATATATGTTAATTGGCTATGTGGGAATTCTATTTAATGAAACGCTGCCTTACCATCTTTCTAACTTAGTTTTCAAAAGTTTTATATTTTCCAAACTTTGCCAACACTTCATACTCCTCAATAAATAATGCTTCGACTAAAAAAGAACATCCTTATCTAAACTTTATCACTAACCATACCTCAGGGATTTTGAAGTTTAGCATCATACAGTCAAGTCACAAGAACTAACAGATAGCTGAGCTCAGCTCAGATTGGGTAACTCATTCGCCTTGGGTAGCAGGTGACTTTGTGGGTCTTAGTTGGTTCAGGATTAAAACAGTTATAATGATGCTTGCGCTGTGTAAATCACAGGGTTGTAATGAAACTAATGGGGTGATTGGTGGGAAAGTACCTATAACCTGCAGAGCTGTGTAATAGAAGGGGTTATGGGAAATGAAGACGAAGAGTTAGAGCGCAAACGTCCTTTCATACTAATGAATCAAGGGGAGAAAGGAGTCTCGCTCCGAATGCAGTCTGTGTTCACTCTAGGGTCCAACCGCATCTGACCAGGGCTGGCACGCCAAAAGGTCTAGTTGTGCCAATTCCCCAGGGGTCCCTGGAAAGAGAACGCAATTTATAAGGGAACCGAGCACACAAGGGTGTTCTCAGGACAGTGGGTCCAAGAGGGAAGGACAACCGTGAGGCTGTGACTTCTCCAGCTCTCGGCTTCCACCTTCTCCATCACCCCTCAAAACCGGGACTCTTTAGCGCAACCGTGGGAAGTCGAGGTTATAACAAAAACAAGGAATAAAAGGAAAATGAAACGAAGGAAAGTAATCCCACTGAAAGCTCTGTGAGACTGTGTGGCTGGGTAACAGAGCAGAACTCCAAGATGAAATGGACAGCCCGCTCCTGTTTCAGCAAGGGGTGCAGAAGGAGCGGGGGTGCGGTGTGAGTTCCAGGAGACACATCCTGGCCTGGGCCACACTGAGGACTTCAGTCTCTGCGTGCAGCAGACACCCCGCCGTGGCGGTGTCCAGAGTCGGCAAACCCCAGCTGGAGCAGCGGTGCTGGCACCTGCTACCGCGGCCGAGCCACACGCCTCGGGGGGCAGCCGTGTGCCAGTGACTCTAGGAAACACGATTGCCACTGGCCTCTCCCTGGGCATCGCTGCGTTTTGCTTGAAGAGAGCAGGCAGCAACAGTGGCCCTCTGAATGAGGGACGCTAGCGCACTGTGGGCTCGGTACCATGCGGCGGTTTGGGCATAATTGACAGGGACTTGAAGCACTCGCAGTGACATCACCTCAGATGATTAATGCCGCGGTGTGGCAGCTATAAAAATTTTCATGAACGAATGGGACAATACCAGAAATGGAAATTCCAGCAAACTGAGAGAGCATTTGGTGTGGTCCAGGGGGAAGCGAAAACCAAGTCCGGGCTAGCACGGGTGACCCAAAACCTGGAAGAACTCAGTATTTCGAACAGGAAAAGATTGCTCCCGCAGAGTCCTGTGGTTGCAAATTAGAAAGAGGGACTCGTGTGCCGCTAGGACGTGGTAAATGCTAGTGGACAATGTGGGACTCTTTATAGCCTGGGGAGAAATTATCTTCATTGGTAAAGAGAGCTCAAGGATGCTTTACTTATTCCTTCCGTATCCTGTTCCTCAGAACCACAGGCTTCTCGGGCTCAGGCAAGCCCCGCCTGCTCCCCCTCGGTCCTTAGAATTTACATTTTACAATGTTAAAGCAAAATCTGTTATAGATGATTTAGCTCCAGGAAGCTTAAGCCAGGGACAGCCAAGCAGGGCTTCAGTAACGGGGATCACCAGGCCTCTTTATTTATTTTCCCCGGGACTTTTATTTCTGAGCCAAGAAGATAACACATCCTAATAGCAAGCAGCTGAGTTAACTAGATAAAAGGTTTCATAAACAGTTAGTGAAATCTTGAAATCAGAGAAACGGGAGATTCACAGCCTTACCTCGCTCGACTGGATCTAAATGTACATCACTGAAGCAACGCGGAACGCGATGGTGAGATACTGGGCCCTGCTCCCGCGAGCCGATGCACACGGGCTTCCATCCATCCAGTCGTCCATCCATTCCACAGAGAGATATTGAACTCGGCTGCACAGCTTCCTCTTGGCTGAAGTCTGAGGATAAGTGATGCCAAAAGAATCAATCGGCTAAAAGGGACTTAATGATCTTACAAGATAAAGATTACATTAAACCAATGAGTATGTGGAGCAAATAAAAGGCCATTTTTACCTATGGATAGTAAAGAAAGAGAATCCCCCCAAAAATTTAGTACCATAAATAAATAGTGACACTAGGGGTTTAAAAAAATGTGAAAAACGAGTTAAAGTGGATAAGCTGACATGTAGTGAAAGGACCAGGATTTATAAATTATGGAGAGCGTATGTTTAAAAGGAAATGCAAGGCAAAAAAGATATATATTTTTTAAAAAAGCAGAAAAACTCAACAAAAGGGAAGAAAAGCTACTTGGGGGGACGAAAGAGGTCAGAGAGCCTTTTAGGTAGCTAACTGGTGGAGGGAAGGCAGAGAAATGGGGTTGGAGAGGCCGACAGCCTGGGGCACGAGTTTGGGAGCCGGGATTTGAGAACTACTGCTTGCCCCCAAATGGGCCACCCATAAACAAAAGATTCTAAATAAAGTAAAAATTCAAGAAAATTCCAATTACTGTGGCAGCAGCTAGAAAAAGGGAATATCAAAGGAAGTATCGAGGGGGAAAAATGATTGATTCTGAACAAAGAAAAATTAAAGATCAAAAGCAAGCAGATAAAGGAAATCATACTGGTTTTGGACAAAGACTACACACATTCAAAACCTATAAATAGATAAATAGGGAGCAATTTTCTGAAAAAGTTAATGAAATGGAGCAACAACTGAGATATGGAAAATAATGATTATGTGACTGTGGGAAAAGAGCCAGTCAAATGCTACCACATCAATTAAGGAAACAGCAGGCCTCCAGAGCAGAGACAAAAATAATACAACTTCTGAAGACCCAACATTTACAAGACAACATAAAAGGACTAAGAGAAGCATGTGCCTTTCACTACTAATCTGCTTTTACATGAAATATTACCGTAAAAAAAAAAAAAACTTAAAGAAATATGAAAATGATTCAAATTGCAAAGCAAATTCTTCAAAGCCGTGTACGCTTTATCAGAGCAAGTTTCATCTGGTGCTCTCGCGTGATCTCTCGGCCACGCGCCCTCGTTTTTGTAGGTTACCCTTCTGTAGGTGGTTGCGCCAACTCTGTTGCCGCTAAAACCCTCCAGCGGGAGCAGAAGGGCCCATGGCCTCTACATTCGCTGAGCTCCTCCTGTGACTCTTAGTGTCAGAGGGAATGTTTTCAGCCGTTCCTTTTCTGGCTGCCCCTTCCCCGTTTCTGATACTCATGGGTAATCTGTCCCTGGAGTCCATCTCTAGACACACCTGCTGAGCTCACAGTTGGATGAACAGTCACTCTGAAAGATTCAGGGTCGCTGATGATGCCTTTCTTCCCAGTTACCAAACCAGGAAAGAAACTCCTGTTCCTTCTGATGTCATTCATTAGCTGTGCGTCACTGGCTGTGAGTGGTACAGTTAAAATTTTGTTCTCGAATGTTCTTGCGCTTTCCCTTTTCTCCCATGTTTGCTTTATTTCCTCTGCATCTTCAGCGCCCAGCAGAGTTCTTAGCTTCTTATCACAGACAGTAAAGATTTGCTGAATGAATGAATCTTCATTCACACATCTTCCTCCATCTTGAATCCACTGCACCAGCCCCTGCCTCCACCTGTCCCTTCTCTCGATTTTTCTGGCTTGCTTTCTTACACACTTCCACCTTGGGGTTTTCTCTTAAGTCTTTCCCTCCTCTTCCTTTAAGTGTTTCTCTTTTCTCACTTCACTTTCTTTTTTTCTTTTTCTTTCATTCTTGCTTATGTTTGTTTGTTTTAGAGAGTGAAATAGCTCATTTAAAGGCAGTGGATAGATCACCAAAACATAAAAACACAGTGAGTGCCTTTGTAAAGCCAGACTCAAGATTTTATTTAAGTCCTTTTAGGTACTTTGAGTACGATTTCTTTGAATTGGAGCTTCCCACAAAGCTTATTTAAAAATAACAAAAGACAAACTAAAATAACATACATGTTTATAAAATATAATGCATAAATAAATATACACATTTGTCATAATTTAAACAAAACTGAAACAAATCTGTAATTACAACTGAGTATGATTTCTACTCATTTATAATTATTTCCAATAATATAATCCTAGCTTTTCCTTCATGATCATCATTTTTTCCCTAGCTCACCATAAATTTTTAAAATTTGAGTTATCCATTTCTTGTAGTGGTTTATATAGCTCCTACTATCTTATATTTATTTTGTAATTTAAAAAAATTATTCAAGTTACACATAAACATCATTGGAAGAGCCAAATGTTTCTTCGAAGTTTCTTATGAAAAAAATTGCAGTCCTTGCCCCCCTGCCAATATTTCCCACTTCTCATTTATATGAGTTTTCTGTCATCATAACAAATTATCACAATCTTAGTGTCTTAAAACAACACCCATTTATTATCTTATAATTCTGGAAGTCTGAAGTCCAACATAGGTCTCACTGGGATAAAATGAAGTTGTCAGTGGGGTTGTGTTCCTTTCTGGAGGCTCCAGGGGGAGAATCTGGTTCCTTGCTCATTCAGGTGTTGGCAGAATTCAGTGTCATAAAGTTGTAAGACGGTTGCTGGCTGTCAGCACAGCTGCCCGGAGGCCTGGTCCTTACACACAGGTCTCTACATCTCAGCACCGGCAGCAGGATGCAGGATGCTTCTCACCCTGCCATCCTTCTCATCTCATCTTCTGCCTTTGTCCTCCACTTTTAAGGATTCAGGATAAGATTGGTTTTACCCTGATAATCTAGGATAACTGCCCCCATTTTAGGGTCCTTAAATTAATCATATCTGCAAAGTCCCCTTAGCCATATAAGTGACATTCACAGATTCCAGGAATTAGGGTTAGAACATCATTTGGGGGAGGGGCATTATTCTGCCCACTATGCAAGAGTACCCATATTTAGTTCTTTTAGAGAATTGTTTGCTAATCACCTCAATATTTCTAAATAGAATTTCTAAATTAGAATTTCTTGAATTGTTTTCAGTTTTTGTAATTATGTATTGACTTCTAATTATAAAATATGAGGATTTAGCTACCTGTCATTCACATTCTGTAAAATTCATCTATTTCTTATCCCTTTATCTTCCTTATATGGTTAAATTGGAATGAAATCAAATGCAATTTTTCCATTACTACTATTATATATATACAATTCATAGCTGAATTAGGTATTATACTATCATGATGGTTTTTCTGGCAAAGCTTTTTTGTTTAAATTTCCTATGCATTTATCTCTCAGTTATCCCATACTCTCTCCCAGTTGTGTAAATCCCCTCTTAATTCTTCTAATCAGATTAGGTATTGTCAGATTCATCTTCTTGAAGAACTCTCTCCCAGAAGTTCTGACCTATTCAATCTGGATTTGTTGATTTCTAAGCATGGTGCCCAAGTGCACCATGGGAATCTCCCTGTACCGCTTAATGAAGATTCCTTCCCCTCATGTTTTGTGGGTTCTCTTCCTGTTTTCCCCCTCATGTCAGTTGAGTACCTCCTTCAGGAGCTTCCGGATAAAGGATGGAAGGGAGGTAAGATATTTCAAACTTACTTATATTTACACTCATAAAAGCTTCTTTTTCCTCCCTTCGAACTTTACTGAGGGTTTGACTGGTTTAGTTGGAAATTATTTTCCCTTAGAATTTTCATCTGAATATACAGTTGGTAATCTAGAGCTTCATCAATCTCTCTGCTTACAGTACCTTCATTATCTCTGTCCTCATTGGTGCCCAGTATTCTCCAGTCCAGTATTTTTATTCCCTCCAGAGAAAAACTCATGAGGCTTCTGTTGTGGGGAAGAAGTTGCATGAAATGAAAGGAGGGACCAGAGGTCTAACTGCTTCTATGAATCACCCTGTTTTGATCTCTATATTCCTACCCTTTAAGACAAACACACATTCCTGGGTACCTCGTTCTTCCAATTGCAGAGCCGTTGGGGACTTGGCGATATAAACGAATATGTTTCTTAGCTTTCACTAGAATAGGATTTAACATTTTCCAGCCAGCTAAGGCAGTTAGTTAATGCTGACTACTTTCCTGCTTCAAATTTGTTTGCTATTGTTTCCACTTCTGTTCTTTTTGCCATTCTATTTATGTCCTTTTATAATTACTTTACAGTTTTTTTCCCCCTATCTTTACTTCTTTCTTTTTCTTTTTGATCATGGTCAAATCTAATTTGTGTGCTGGACCTGTTATCTTTAACTGAAAATCCTCATCAACGTTTAGAGTTCTACTAAAAACTTCAATAGAGAAATCAGTTTTTAGATATACTATCTCACTCAAGTCTACTTTTAAATGGTGTTTCCTACAAGACAGCTTTACCTAGATATCCTGTCACATTGTAGCTAAAACTCAACTGGAAAAGACCAAAATATTCCTTCTAATCAGTGTTTCTTTCAGGCCTACCCCTTGTAGTCATGGATACCACCATTTTCCAGACTTCTAAACTGTTCTATTGCCAATTTGTTGCTCAGTTCAATCTATTAGTAGGGTACATTGATTTTTTTCTTCATGACATCTCTCAAATGTGCCCTCCCTGTCTCTAACCATTTCTTTCTTCTTAGTCTAAGCTCTTATTATCCCTCAACAGGATTATTGCAAAACAACCTATTGACAAGGTCTTTTCTCCGTCCATTCTCCACTTTTTCTTCCCATTCTATTCAAACTTCCTGAAGACCACTGTCACCATGTCGCTATCCGGCTACCTAGGTATTATCTATCTATCTATCTATCTATCTATCTATCTATCTATCTATCATCTATCATCTGTCTATCAGCTAGTTTTCCCCTCTCTTTGGATCAAGTTTAGACTGAACCATCAGTGACTGAAGATAGAAAACATTCAATAAGTTCTTTTGAAGGGTAGAGTTGAATGGCATTCAAGAATCTCTACCAGAGCTTTCCACTTTGCGTAACAACATTTTTCTCTAACTGAATAACATGGATCCTCTCTCATCCTATTTCTGTCCTGATGTTGAATCTCCTCTGGGCTTTCCCCCTACCCGCCTAAATCTACATTTCCTCAAGGATCTACTTTCACTCTAAATGCTCATGGAAACCTGCCCTGACTATCATGGCTACGTGACCTTCATTTTTTTTTTTTTTTTTTTTTTTTTTGGTGAGCATCAAGACATGGAGCTAGATGTCTTAAAATCACATGTGTCTACAGCCACTATGAAAAACAGTATGGAGGTTCCTCAAAAAAAATAAGAATTCATTTACTGTATGATCTAGCAATTCTTCTACTGGGTATTTACCCCAAAGACTTGAAAACCCATATCCAAAAAAGATATTTGCACACTGATGTTCATAGCAGCATTATTTACAGTGGCCAAGACGTAGAAGCAACTGAAATGTCCTGTGATAGACGATTGGCTAAAGAAGCTGCGGTACATATATACAAGGGAATATTATTCAGCCATAAAAAAGAGATGAAATACTGCCATTTGTGAAAAGATGGATGGACTTTGAGATAATCATGCTAAGCGAAATAACCCAGACAGAAAAAGTCGAAAATCACATGATATCACTTATATGTGGTATATAAACCTAAAAGCAACAAATGAACAGGACAAACAAACAGAGACGCTGGACATGGATGATGGACTAGTGGTTACCAGAGGGTAGCAGGGGAGGGGAGCGGGGAGAAGTAAATGGGTAAAAGGGGTCAAATGTGGTGAGAGTGTTAGCTATTATTTTAATAAAGATTATTTATATTACTATTTCTCCAAAATTGAAGTTAAATCAATGCTCCGGAAGTAGGTGCCATATTTAACCTGTGGCTTCAGAGACTCGGGATGGAACCACACAGCAGAGCCTCACACAGCAGACTTGGGAGCCATCAGGGCAGTCACAGTGTGGACTTGTTTGGAGAGGCTGAGATCCAGCAGTCAGAGGCTTGTGTCACGTCATGACAGAACCGAGGCTCCCGAGTCCATATTATCTCAGCCTCAGCGTGGACATTGCAGCACCTGAGCCTTCTCCTCTTTTTAAAGCATGTGGTTCAAATGATCTGTGTCCCTCAAAAGATTTCGTATGATGAAACCCCTACATCCTACATGCCTGGATCTGGTTCCTGTTTCAGGATTTCCAGAGTGTCCACAATAAAGAAGAGACACTTCTGTCCCAAGATCACACCTGGCTCTTTTTTTTCATTATTCCTTGGGGAATGGAAGTGTTCAGTCTATCTCCAAATTATGCTACAGTTTTACCCTTTAATGGTTTTCGAGGGAGACTGAAGGAGAATAAGTTTGAGACCAAATCTTGGTACCTTGATGTCGTAGTAGTGAGCAGTGAGCAAAAGAGGAAGTAGTGGAGCTAGCAAAGGCATTAAGCAGTGCTGAGATTTACTCCAGAGTGCTATGCATTACCTCTAGTTTGTTGTCTGGCCGATTTGCTTCTCAATCCATGTTTGCTCTAAATTTAAGTGCTCTGGGTTCCTAAAATACTCCTTCCTTCTCATGCTGTTGGATAATCTCATTCTCTGGCAAATCTCGGACTGGTATGAATCTGTAAGTGTCCATTTAATTCTCTAAGGCTAGATCCAATGACATCCTTTAGGCAGATGGAGAGATATTTTGGGGGAGATGTTGCCTACTCAGTTATGACACATGGGGAGGCCACTTGATTACTGAAGGCAGGGAATGACTTCTTTACTGATGATAAAAGCACATGCCATATTCACCCTTCTCAGAACAATGTCCACCCAATGGGAACACTCCACTCCATCTCTTGCTATGAAACTCATGTAGAGCCTTCCAGATCCTCTTGATTGTTGTCTCTTCCAAGAAGCCCATGGTGATTGTCTCCTCTGCTCATTCAGTATGTTATTTGTACTGATTTTGTGATATTGAGCCCTGCTCATCTTGTACTGTAACGGGTTAGAGTTAAGACGGGATTTACCACCAGATTATGAGTTTTTTCATGCCGAGGAATGTGCTCAGTTCCCATTCATCACCCTCAAACTTCACAGAACTTGCTTGAAGCATAACTTTGGTAATGCCTATTGCATATTTGACTTGTTTAGGGACTAGGGCTATTTATTGCTTGCGTGCTGTCTCTGGGCTCTTAATGCCATGGCCGTTCTGCAGGGCCAGGCCTTGAACTTAGGAGAGAGGCAACTCCCGTGATGCTCTTGTTCCCCCTGCTGTCACTGGCGCCCTCGTAATCTTACCTCCTGTCCCAACCAAACGTGCTCCCAACCCTCTCTGGTTCTTCTCTCTATGAAAAATCTTTGTGGGGAGGAAGTTTTTTGTTTTGTTTTGTTTTGTTTTTATTTGTTTGTTTTGTTTTGTTTTTAGATTGAGATCTTATTTGTAGATGTGGCAAAGCATAGGTCTCCAGGCCAGAAATTATTTCAACGGCTTTTTTTTTTTTAATTTTAGTAAATGCTTTCCCTTTTTAAAATTGGTTAACAATAGGCACCATTAAGAGCCCACCTGAAGCCTCTGTGCCTGTGAAATCAATGGAAAACTCACAGCAGTCTCCAAGGACTCTTTAAAATCACCTTGGACCTATATCTCAGAAAGAAACTAAAAGAAGCTAAATATCATTGCCATGCATGAGGCATTTCACTACTTGCTACTTTAATTTCTAAAAAAACTACAGTTCTATTATAAGTAGCACATAGTCTATTATCTCTTGATAATAACCTTAAATAAATGCCAAACACAGAGGTCTAAAATTATTTCTGGCCTCCTGCATCACTTACATTCTATGTGATGGCCTTGCGATTGACTAAAAATAATAAAATGTATTCATTATACTATGTGTGTGTGTGTGTGTGTGTGTGTGTGTGTGTGTGTGTGTTTAACTCGTACAGATGTTATTGAATAGATATCCTCTCTGATAACGTTCAGGCTTTGCAGAAATGGAAGGACCCTAAGTGAGCCAAATTATAATAAAAATGCCTTTTGTCTCCCTCCTTTCCTTTACTTGCCATTTCCTGTTGGTTACCAAGTCTTCTTAATTGATTCTTTCATCAGTCCTACTTTAAAATCCATACCCCCTCATCATTCTCACAGTATCACCTCTCTCTCCATGACATCTCGAATGAATTTCTGCTCCAGCCTTCCCGGCTTTGTCTCACTCCAGTCTCTCTGTCCTGCTGCCAGAGTGATTTTGTAACCTGTAAAACTGGGCTTTTATAGTCTTCCTCACTTTTCCAAGGTTAAAGCTAAACTTCTTAATATTTCGAATACGACCTTTTGTGATACTTCTCCTGCCCGGTTCTATAAATTTGTTCTGCAACACATCTCTATTCATGCTCCCTACTTCAGCCATGGCTGTAATATTGCAGTTGCTCGAAGCCTCCATTCTCTTTCTTGTCTCTGGATTTCTGTTCATTCTCTTTCGTCTGTCCAGTATTTCCTTCAGCTCGCTGTATGCCTGCTAACTCCCAGAGCTCCGTCCAAAGTCAGTAGTAAGTTGTAACCTTCTCCAGCAAGGCTACCGACATCGTCTCTAAACTTTTTCCTTGGTGTTCTCATAACGCCCTGAGCATAAACCAGCCCTAAACCAAACTCCATGATGTCACTGCTCTTTCCTTGGCTGCATTTTAAATACCTCTTGGCAAGTGACTCTGTCTTTCTGGATTTAGCACAATGTCTTTAGCATATCTTGCACCAAATGGATGTCTTTAGATGAATTAATGGGATTGACAGATATTTTAAAAACAAATGGGAACTTATGTTTTAAAATAAACATTGTCTTTCCTGAAGGCATTTTTCTTGGAGGTGTAGGTTTAATCCATAAGAAAAATTCAAAACCTTGTGAAAACCCCTTTTTTGGGGACTGCTTCTGGAGACCACTTACAAGTCACATAGGGATTTGGGTTCAACTGGTACATTGCCATGTGTGACATAAAACTAACTCCCAACATTATCACCAAGCTTACTCATCACGTTTGACCCTGAATGTCCTCTGAGTGAGGGAGAATTTTATCTTTTGGTGATGAAAGATTTGCTGTCACTGAGAATTTAAAAAAAAAAATCAACTGGCTCTGAAATCCAGTCTAAAGAGGAATCCAGACATAGCCTGAGCAGAGGCATTATCTTTCGAATCTATATTTTCCTCCTGCGGGACTATCTGGAAGAACAGGTGTTCAATTTTGCCAAAGATCTGGCTTGCTTAACTGAAATGGAGACCAGTTCTTCCGAATATACGTCAGTCTCATTAATTCATCAGGATGTATGAGCCAGCGTCCTCTTGGGCTAGTGTCTATGACATCCTTGACAGGGGTCTTTCACCTTCTGTTTAAACACCATCAGTTACGAGAAGTGCTGTGCCTCACAAGGCAGCCTGCTCTGTCGTTGGTCTGTCCCGATTGTCACCTACTTCCTTTTCACGTTAAATTGAAATAGTGTTTTCCTACAACTTCCAACCAGTGGTCCTACTTCTGCCTGCTAGAGGGTATGCAAGCAGTCTGCCCACTCCTCCACATGACAGCGCTTGAGAAAGATGCCCTTTCCTTTGGCGATGCATCACTTACCCAAAGGAGGGCTGGCATGTGATCTTCAAACCAAAGGATGTTGGGTCATACATCCTATAAGGTCCCTTACAGCCTTCAGGGTTTGAAATGAAGAAGCCAGGATTGTGTGACCCTCATCCTGCTCAGTGACCACGCAGCTGCTAGACCAAATAATCTGTAACTCAGAGTGAGAGAGTCTCCGGGTAGGTCCCTCCAGGACACAGTCGATGGCAAATAGGACATGTCAACACTGCTCCTAATCTCTGTCAGATATGGGAATATCAATGCTTACGTCTGTGCACAAATTATCATTAAATAGAAAACCAGTAGCATACGCTCTTGCTGATGTTTATCAACCTAATGTTTGCATATTCAATGAGCAGCAATTACTGAACATGGTATCTAGACAAACAACTTTTCTTTAATGGGTGATTAAAACACCAGTCACTGTGTGCGAAGATGCACTTATTTAATCTCCTCAACAATACTGTACAAATTAGGTATTATTCTCATTTTAAAGATGAGGAAACAAGGGCTTAAAGAACTGCTTAGTCCTCATCACCAGAAAGTGAAATGACAAGTATAAAGATATAAAGATCATGGGAGGGAAGGCGGGAGGGAGAGGGGAGAGAGAGAGAGAGAGAGAGAGAGAGAGAGAGAGAGAGAGAGAGAGAGAGAGAGAGAGAGAGAGAGAGAGAGAGAATGAAAACTTTCTTTGATAGAAAGACGTGGAAATGTCTTGCATGAACCAATAGATGACATGTCTCCTATTTGTAAGAATAACTTCTCAGCTCTCTCCATTCCAGATGTTGGGATCCACAGGTTTAATTTCAGCTTTTCTTACCAATCACTATCTTGAGATTGGTCCTGTTTCAATTTCTCTAGCAAAATAAACCCCGTATCTCAGCTTCTTGGTCAGGTCCAATAGAAGCACCCCAAAAATTATAAATTTGGCCAGTTTGAATTAAAATTAATTTTCTATCTAATGTGTTAAATGGTCCATCTTCACTAGACAGTGGACATTTCTATTGAAATGATTCCTCTGCTGCGTCACTGAAAAAAATCATTATGTTTTTGTGTCACAGATGATCCAGAATAGATTTCTAATATTATCTTATTTCCCCACATTTCCTCATATCTCCCCCAATAACCTGAGTCGTTAGCACCTAAGGTATTTGCATTTAAACCTACGTCAGGCACTAATCTGTAAAACATAGCAGGTTGGTTTTAAGAATTGGTAGGAAGTTCATACAATAAACCCTTAAACAGCAATGGAAATGCATGAACCATTGCTATGTGCAACAATGCGAATGAATCTCAAGAAATAATATTGAACAAAAGAAGCCAGCCATAAAAGGGTATACAATGTACAATTCTATTTGTATAAAAATTAGATAGTATTTAAAAAGGATGATAGTTACACTTGTGAGTAGGTATGGGGGGGCCCCAATAGGAGTTTTTGGGCACTGGTGATATGCTTATTCTTGAACTATTCAAAATGTAACCAAATTCAATGTTTATAATTTTAAAGCCAGCAAAAGAATCTCTCTCTGGTCTATTTTAATTGCATTTTGAAGGGATCTATATATTTGCCATTTTCTGTTGACTAGAAGTAAGGCACATGTCCCACCAGCATTGAAAAGAAGGAGATAATTTAAGGGTACAGATCACTGGACATCACTTCAATGTATCTGTGTTACACTTAAACAAACAATGAGGTGGAAATTTAAAGCCCCAAATTTATTTTTTTTCCTACAGTTTCTCTTGTGAAGTTAGACATAATCAGACAACCAATCATATTATAAAACTTATTTTTCATACAGTGTTCTATGACAGCAAATTCTTGATCACTTTCCATGGGCCCTTAATTAAAGGTGTGTAGAGGTGATTAATTAAATAATTGTTGTGTAAATGCATGACACGATCTGTTAGGCCCCTTTACCATTGCAGATAGGGTCAGTAACACATTTAATGCTTTCTAATCAGGTTAGAGGGTCAATTCTAGACAACCCAGAACCACTTCAGAGAAGCCATCATTGTAAAGAACATGGCTGCTGCTTCACATTGGTCCTCTGAATCTTGTGGAAAATATCTTTTGTGGCCCGTGCTAACCCAGAACTCTGCAAGGAAGCATAGCTTTCCCTTAGCTAAGTTGACACAATACCAGTCTGCCACAGCAGGGCACTAAGGGCTGCCTGGAAACTGTCTTCTTGGAGCTGTGCAAGGAATATGACAACTGAGGTCAAACCGTCTCTGCTCCAGTCACTTTTGTGGTACTTAGGCCACGTGTCTGCCCAGATGTAGTGATTTCTCAGGGACGGGAAGATCCACTTCTAGCTGTTGTGTTCTATGAAGAGGGCTCTTTATTCACTGACCATGTTCTCAAGGTCATAGCTGATTGATTGACTCAACCAGACTTTTCCTCAGGGTGCAGGGCTCTACAAGGTGAAGGTGCTTGGACTGACACTTGGACCCATTGCCCCAAGGGCAGGGCTGGGACCTGTGGAGGAGGAACACTGGTCGGTCATGGAGGGGAGGCTGAGCTGGCTCTTGTGATTTCAAAAGTATGTAAGTTCTTACCCATTTTCTATTCATTTCCATAGTAGGCCTCTTCCGGTCAGGTCTGCAAAATGCCAAGTGTAATGTAGGCATAGTATGTTCTGTACTTTCTATCCATGCAGCACTCTGAAAGCTGTGTGCGTACCGAGTTAGAGATGGTGGTGAATAATAATACTAGTTATTTACCAAGCTCTTATCACATGCCTACTTTAGGAAAAGGAGCCTTTTCGTACATTATCTCCTGTACTTATTTTTATAAATAGCTTTATTGAGGTATGATTCACATGCTGTACAATTCACCTGTTTAAAGTGTATGGTTAATTGGTTTTAAGTATATTAACAGATATGTGCAACCATCACCACAAATTTTAGAACATTTTCATGCCTTCGAAAAGGAATTCTGTACTCTTTAGCTCTCACTCCCTAATCCCTTCCACACTAGCCCTCACCGACCACTAATCTGTTTTCTGTCTCTTTATTGTACCCTTTTCTGAACATTTCATATGCAAAGACTCATATAATGGTGTTATTTTGCGACTGGCTTCTCTTACTTAGCATAACGTTTTAGTCTGTGCATGTTGTAGTGTTTATCGATACTCCTTTCCTTTTAACGGCAGCATAATATTTCATTGTATTGATGTACCACTTTTGTTTATCCATCTGTCAGTTGATGGATATCTGGGTTGCTTCCATGTTTTGACGATTATGAATGATACTTCTATGAACATTAATGTTCAAGCTTTTCTATATGTTTTGTACAAGATTTGTTTTCACTTCTCTTGAGTAGGTACGTAGGGGCAGAATTTCTAAGTCCTGTACTTCTAACCATCCTGTGAGTCTAGTAGTACAATATATATTTTAGTGGTAAGGAAACCGAGGTGCAGAGGAGTTAAACCACTTGCTCCATGATGTAGAGCAAATGGAAGCTGAGATATAAAACTTCAGTCCCTTCGAGTCCAGAATTTACGTTTTTTTTCCACTGTGCATCTGTCAGGTATGAGCGCTAAATATACAGCCACGTCCAAACAATGCAGCGAGCACCATGCCACAAGGACAGGGCTGTGTGCTTATTGGAACAACAGCTGCTGTTTATTATTTTATTATGTTATTTAAGAGAAACCTGACATCGTAAGCATTCTCTCCAGCACCCCAAGTTGCCGGCTGGAAACGTGCAGTTGAGCTGTCTATGTCCTCCCTATGGGCTTTTCACAACGTGAACCCCAGCCTTTCTTTAGGGAGCAGAGTCAGAATTACCTTTATTGCGTGAACTAGCCTGCGGGGGTGTGCAGGACAGGCACAGGCGCTTTCCCGGCCCTGGAACCGCTCTGAGGCCCACGCAGAATGAACTCGCTTGGACACGGTCTGCATGCTGCTCTCCTGACAAAGAGGCCACCAGGTCGTCAGGCAGCCTGGTCCCCAGAGCCCCCAGCTTCATGTTGCAACCTGGGCCCAGTGCTGCTGTGCACACAGGGCACACTCATCACCCTGAAATAAATATTGCTTTTTAGGATCGACTGCTATCTCTCCAGCTAAGATGCAAAAATCTTACAAACTTCTACATTTTTTTTTTTTTTAGAGCAAGCAGTTCAAAATTGGATTACCTTT
Organism: Rousettus aegyptiacus; assembly: GCF_014176215.1. Taxonomy (NCBI): domain Eukaryota; kingdom Metazoa; phylum Chordata; class Mammalia; order Chiroptera; family Pteropodidae; genus Rousettus; species Rousettus aegyptiacus. The sequence continues at coordinate 10,886,125 of NW_023416310.1, forward strand.
CCACATTTTCATACAAAGTAGATTAATGTGCCCCTGTCTTTATTACATTTTCCACCCTTGTCATTTGTGATTAAGCCAACACTATGACAATGTATTACAGATCGGCATAAATGGGAACATTAAAACACTGGCTATATATCAGAGATGCTCAAGGCAAGTTGATTTGTGCTACGCACATCTTCAGTGCAATACATCTGGAGTATTTCACATGTCTGTGGGCAGAGCAATCTTTCTATGGCACCAAAAGTAACCGGAGGTAAGAAAAGGGAGAAAAAAGAAAAGAAAGAAGGAAAAGTGCCAACTTTTGTCCTAGGACAATGGAGAGAGACTACATTCCCTGCAACAATGTCAATACGGACTTTTTCATAGATTAGGCTCTCAAACCAAAGCTGTCATCTGGGATCAATGAAGCAGGAAAAACATGATACCTAACCAAGGTTTCTAATTCACCTGAGGAAAAAGGGTGTTTGATCAGGCCCCACCTCATTGCCTCGAGCTTATGTTCTGTCTCTGGCAGGTCATTCCTGCTCTGAGAGGCCTTTATGGCTCAGGCTTTCTGTGGAGCAGCAGACCCTGGAACAGTTCAGAACGGAAGGGGCAAAGCCTATGTCTGTGCAGATGCCAGTCGTTCTTAATCACATGAGACATGAGCTCAAGGCTCCAAGACTCAGAACATGGAATGAGGTGGTTCTGGTAGGATGAGGAAGGAGTAACGGCCAGTGAGGTGCTGTTTTCTGAGCAGAGGATGATCCTACGGGTTCCCCAGAAGGACTCCTCCCTTTTGCACATTCTTTCCTTCACTTCATAATTTCTTTCCCACAGATGTTTATGAGAGGACCTCTGAGGAGCTTCAGTGCCTGTAGCGGGAATCCTTTCCAAGTACACGCTGCACAGGCTGTAGTCACGGGCTTTCCTTGGGCGGCAGTCACTTCCTCTTTTGGTCTGTTAGCTCCCCTGAGACCTTGTAAGGAAACATGCGAACTGATCAGACAGGTCTCCTTCTGTCCGCTTGGCGTACACTGAAGATACAATCTCATCAGTGTGTTTTAAGGTGGACCTGTGGCCTGTGGAGGGTGGTATGACTACACTAAAAAGGAACTTATTTTTGGTGGTATCTGTGCTCTCAGAGATGCTAAACAGCTCAGAATCAAGCCAGTTTTGTCGATAATGACGAGATGGCTCTACACTCTACCTCTCATTTTAATCTGGTTCTATCCAGTTGTCCCAAGAAGTTTGTGGAGAGTCAAACAAATAATAAGAAATCCAATAATTATATTAATTATGAAGAAGAAAATAAAATAGAAATGTAGTACAGTGAGTTAAGGAGGATAGTTTATTAATATCAGGGAGGTGACTTTTGACATAAGTCCAGAATAACAAGAACAAACTGGATCCTAAATTGATTGAAGGGTTTGGGGCAATAAACTGGTAGAGCCAGCATTTGAGGAAGAGGTGGAGTCCTTAGATGTAAATTTTTATGATCGAGACCCAAAACTCTGTTTTTAGTGCATGCTGGGAACTGTAGTTTTTTATATAGGAGATGCTTCTTCAGTAGAGCATGAGGTAATTAGGTGAAAGCCTGCCTGAAATGTGGAATTTCATTAGGAGTTATGCAGTTCAACCTGTTTTCCAACTGTAGCTCCAAGAAGAGGACTTAGAGATTCAATTATTAGTTATACAGACGTTGATCAAAATAACACAGTTACTATGTCATAGGGATTTCAGTTAAGTGGAAGGAATCAATAGTCAAATAATGGCAGAAATATAGTTTATATATACACTATTGTGAAATGTACTATAAGGAAAATGAGAGTATAATCTTGGAGTATGTAACAGGGGCACTGAGTCTCATCTAAAATGTCAAGGAAGGTTTCTCTAAAAGATGTGATTTGAGGTGAAAGATTAAAATTTGTATAGCATTAGCCAGATATTTTATATAGGGTCGGGGACACAGGGACCCTTCCTGGTAGGAAAACAGCAAATGCAAAGATCCTGTGGCAGAAGAGGAAAAGCTCTGTTTAAAAACCTAAAGAAAATCTCAAACAGAGAGAGGCCAGATGAGTCTGGTGAGTTGCATGAGTGCTGGATGTACATAATCTTGTAGGTAATCTGGTTAATTGATTTTCCATCCTAAGAGCACTGGGAAATCACTGAAGAATTTTCACCTGAGACATTACAGTTTCATTTGCATTTAAAAAGGTCACTCTGGACAAGGGGAAAGAAAATGTAGAAAACCCAGTTAGGGAACCTACTATATATACTATCCAAGCCAGACATCATGGTACCTCGGACTAAGAATACAGCAGCACAGAAGTGAGCATATTAATGATACATTTGCCAGATTAAACCCAGAGGACCTGCTGATTCACCAGGATATGGCAAGTATGAAAGAAAAAGTTATCAAAGTCGATTCCTAAATGTGTTTGTTTTAATATGACTGCAAATATGGTAGTTCCTTGAGAAAGACTAGGCAGGGATAAACTTTAGTGAGAGGAGAAAAGCTTCATACTGTATCAACAAATAATGGCTACGAATTAACCTTGCCTGGTTCAAGGATGGGAAGAGAAGAGGAATTGGAGAGATTGGGGGAGAGTCTTCATGTGGCCATTGAAGAAATACTACATACTAAAGGGAGACTAGAGAAAGATTTCTGAAAATAATGTATTCTAAGTTCTAGGAGAAAATTTTAGGACGCTGCCATTCTCAGGAACAAATGTGATAAGGGGAGAAATGATAAGATGAAATGTTGGAGAAGCAACGAGGTAGGATGAAAGGAGAAGGATGAGAAAAAGAAGAATCACGGATGACTGAGAACACCAGAATGATGAGGCCATAAGAAGTGGGTATGATGCTACAATAATTGAATCCGTGTTGTCGATCTGGGGTCCCCAGCCCCTGTACTGTGGATCGGTACCGGTCCTTGGCCTGTGAGGAACTGGGCCACACAGCAGAGTGAACAGCAGGCAGGCGAGTGCAACTTCGTCTGTGTTTGCAGCCACTCTCCGGCGCCAGCATCCCCGCCTCAGCTCCAACTCAGATCATCAGGCATTAGATTCTCATGGGAGCACCGGTCCCTGGTGCCGAAAAGACTGGGCACCGCTGATGCAGATAACAAATTTGAAATCTCTCATAGGCGTAAAAATGGGATAAATAAATGAAAACAAGAATAATAATTTAAAAAATGATAAAGATGGTGGATAGAGAATAACAATACAAGACTAACCAATAATCAAAAATGTAGCTGGGGAAAAAAATCAGACATACATTTTTTTTTCACCTGAAGAAAGACCTACAATATTGCAGGGATGATCAGTTGAAGAAAAGACCTAGATATAACATAAGAAAAACTTGAATTGCAATAAATATAGACACTGACTCATAAGCATTTGGTAAGGAGAAACAAAGCATAACCAGGTATGTGGTGTCTTCAAGAGAAACCGGATTCAGGGTAGCCTCAGTTTTTTACTCTGTATCACCAACTCTCAGAAGATAGTGGATGGAAATCTATAAAATTTTGAAAAAAACATTTTTGTGATCTGAGAATATTTTACCCAGCACCCTTATTTCTTTGTTTGTTTGTTGATTTGTGTTGCATTTTTTAATGTAGAAAAGTAATAGAAAAATATTTTCAGCTATGTAAAGTCTCGGTCCCTTTACCAGCCAAGTATACTCAATACACACACACACACACACACACACACACACACACACACACACACACACTTTTGAAGATATGATGTTCTGATAGGGAGGTAAGGAAGATGGAAAAAAAGAAGCAAAAGGTAAAGAATGTAGATGTTACAATATAAAGAGGTAGAAGGAAGCCCATTTAAAAAGTAAGAATAAATATTTTATAACTCTAGCTTAAAACTGATGTAAATTAAAAAAAAAATCATATTGTCAAATTAATGACATTAAGACTAAAGTGGCGATGAATTTGTAGTATATCGACGGAGTGGAACAGGAGTATCTGAAAGACAAACTCTGTGTTGTAAAAGGGCGGGAGACGAAGAACAGCCCCTTTCATCTTAATATCAAGAAACATGATTTAAGTGATAGAACTTGACTGTCTTCTCTTTCTGGAGTCTGATCAACACCGCCCTCCTCGTCCTCATGTTCTTCTGTTTACGTCCTGAATTACATTAGACTGCTAGAAGTTCTTGACTCATGTTGCATTGTGCTCATCCAAAGCGGAAAGAGAAAAGATGCGTGAACGCAGCTTAAATACCGCGGGGCGGAACCAAAGCACGAGACTTTTTATATTATTAATAAAACAAGGTACTGGTACATAAATTGCACTGGAGTGAGGTCCCACACCTCCTATGCTTGTTCTGAGGTTGTTTTGTCCCTAAAATATAAAAATTTACGTTTCTGCTCTTTTAATTTATTCTTTTAGTTTCAGTTCAGCATAATGCCCTACCACACGCCTGCCCCAGCGAGGTTTCTCTCATCAAACATTATCTCCATCGCTCTTAGCTTTGCGTCATCTGGAAATCTGGCCGACGGCCACCCATGCCCTCACCTAAACTAGCGTTTCACAAACTTTAATCATTCGGGGACTGTCACCGTTTTGATGTTAACAGGCATGTTATACACTTGATATTTTTTCTTCACCAATTCAGATTTTCCTTATATAAGTTTGTTTTAAAAGAATTTTATAACATGGGTTTGGGGTCTAAAATATCTGTGTAGATCAACTGATAGGGGTCTGTGTACCAAACAAAACTCTCATGAGCCACCCACCAACAGTGCAGTGCCGCCCGTCAGGAGCACGTTTATCCCTGCCGTTTACAGAGCGGGTGGTAGGTTCCTGATCAAATGCTGGTCTCATCTGTGATGCCACTTCCTGCGCTGGGGCTGCGCCCAGCGTTCTGGGTGATGTAGGGAGCCGTAACTGAGCACGTTGACGGATGTAGTGAAGGCCACATAAAAGTTTTTTCATTAAGAGACATTTTTCAGCCTTGCTCTATATGCTTGACTTTAAAACGTTCGTATTATTTCGAGTAGTTTATTTGGCTCTTTGATTAGTATCTGATGCTGAAATTATCCCAACTCAACTTATATCTGATTCCACATTTCAGTGGTCTTTTCAGAGCCTATAAATATTCTGATTCAGGTGCAAATGTATTTGGAGTACATTATCAGAATTCATTTGCATTTTCAGCTAAAAAATTCTAGATTCAGTAATTTGTCAAATTAGATAGTGGTTTTCACCATAATGCACATCACTCGATGCAATTAAATAAGGATTAAAATATACTTTAATCTTTTATGCTGGCAAGGACATGGAAAGAAGAGATTTTTGTTTTGTTGTCTAATTTCTGCCTCTTTTACCTTAGACTATAGTGCCCATCCACATTTGGCTACAAGTTATTCTTGAGGTAAATTTCTTTAATATAAATTTTTAAAAATGAATTGAACTCTTTCTTAAGGACAACGATGGTCATTTCCATCGCAGAGATCAAAATGACAAGAGCCATTCATCTTTGTCCTCTAGGGGACCATCTGATCAGCAGCGGGCATCAGGAAGAAATTTTCCTGGCCAGACAAAAAGCGTCATATAATTCCCTCCAATTGGTGCCTTACACACACTTTCCTCTCTCGGACCCAGCAGGTGTGGGCTACTCTTGATGCGGCATCCTGCTTTTTTACAGCAATTTTTCTCCATCACATCATTGCCCTTTCTTCTACCTACTTCCTGTCTCAATGTCTCTTTCTGCTAATACTTTTCTTCTTCACACCCTGCCCCCCTTTCCTCGCCCCCCTTTCCTCGCCCCCCTTTACTAATGAATTGTATATTTATCTGGGATTGGGTGCTCTCAGAAGCTGTCTGTCCCTTCACCCCTCTTGGTGTGTTGGCCACCCATACTCTCTTGTTATTTCTCCGGCACAGCCATTAATTAGGACATTCACTGACATTCCAGTTTGAGTTGCAGAAGCCAGCTGCTGTTTTGACAATGCTGCCGATAAGGGTGTAAAATAGAAAATAACAAGTTCCGTGCCATCTAATGAGAGACGTTAGCTTAAACGGAGGTCTCAGGGGCTTTAGATTAGAGGTCGGTTTCAGAGGAAACATTTTCTGATAGGACTGATGTTTTCGTGTCGCGCGAAGCTAAATAGCCGAAGTTCTACATTGGTGCTACAGAAATTAGAATCTATTTTAAGACGGACTATCTTGAGTTTTATCACAGGCTCTACGCGGTGCTGAGGTATTCGGAATATTATATTTCAGTTTCTACGTCAGATACGCTGATGGAGGGTGATGGTTAGGATGGTAATAGCAAGAACGGCAGTAGTTGCAGTACTTCTACTCGTAGTAAAAATAGTAATACTCCACCTTTTTTTGCATAGTTTCTCCAACTTTTAATCTGTTATATTTAGTTCTACCAACATCCGATAAGCATTTATTACATGTCTTGGATTGTGGTTGGTGAATCATATGATATTATCTTTTATCAGGCGGTTCATGGGGTTCAGAAGTTTCCCATTTAATTCTCACAACAAACCTGTGAGGTCGCTATTATTCCCATTTGAAGTACGAGGACCCTGGGGAGCAGATCGGAATACTTGGCAGAGTGAGGGCTTCGGACCGGAGTCGTGTGCACTTTGCCCACCGCTACACCAAGTGCTCCCAGATCTCGTTTTGTTATTCCCTTGTTTCTATTTGGTAAGCTAAAAGTTTCAGGGCAGAATGCAGCATCCTCAATATGCTACTGACCCAACATCTTTAGATTGTAAACATGAACCACTTTGGGGACTGTTTTTCCCTCTCTCCTTGAAAACATGAAGGTCTGAGCATAGATGTTATAACCCCAGGGAAATTTACTAGAGCTGTATTCACTACTTAGGTGATTCCTGTGAGATAGAGGGACCGCTGTGAGAACAAGAGTGCTCGCTCTCCTTATACCTGGCGGGCAGCGGCAGGCGAGCCTCGAGCCAGGTGTGCTTGCATCACTTTTGAGGGAGGGCCAGAGCACGGAAAGGCCTCCAGCATGGAGGGTCTTTCATCAGTAGGTGAAGATAGCTCCTGGAGAGCGATTCCTTCTCGACTGGCAAAGCAAAGCTCTGTGATCATCCCTATTGTTTTTTTCTGCAGGCAAGCTAGGTGTTCTGCAGGCAAGCTAGGTGACATCCTTTGAGCTCATGAACTATCAGTACAAGGAGAATTAGAAAAGCTTTCTCTGAGGTATTTACATACATGCTACTAAAACTCAGATATGTTCAGTTTTCCGAGTGCAGAAAAGGCAAGTCCACCATTCTAGTTCTTCGCTTCTAAAGGAAGTACACTTACTACAACTTCTTGTACTGTTTGACACAACTCCCTGGGCCAAACAATTACTACTGTTCCCCACTGCCCCAGCCCTCCATCCTGGGTGGATCAGGAACTCACATCACCATCATCTCCTTCTGCTGTAGTTTCAATCACCGCATCACTGTGGCTGAATGCTTTGGACCATTTGTGAGTTTTTTGGCATCCTCAGCTTTCCAGATGAATAATAAATATAATTCTTCAACTATTTTGGAAAATCCATGCATTATTTTTATTATTTTTTTCCTTGGGAAACAAGAAATCTGTTTGCTTTTGCATGGTAGATGGCAATCGGAAGTACCGCATTCATTCACTTTTTATTCATTTGATGCATGAAAAAAAGGCATTAAATGTATTTCAGCATGTCACCTCAAATTCTTTGGAGCCAACAGTGATGGATATGCTCAGTTCCTCAGCTGGGGTACTGTTTCATTTTTTCATGACAATATCATTTGACAAGCCGATTCTGCATTGGCAATATTGTATCATATTTTTGTCTGCATGTAAATTATGTTGACAGTCTCATAAACATAAATTGGCAGGCATACTGTCCCAAAGCAATGTTTGTTAAAATACACTAATGGAATAGAATAAATAAATTTTTCCAAAGCATTAATAATGCAGTGGCGTGTCATTGTGCAAGAAGGTATACAGAATATGTTACTGTCTGTGCTAAATTAGCACAGTATATATTTCTTAACATATATTTTATTCCATCTCGTGCTTATGTTTATTAATTAGTCATTCCATTTTACAAAGCTTGTGTACTAGCAGTCACACAGGTGGATACTTTGAAGAAGTCAGCATTGTCTGGGACAGATGTCTATAATAGAATGTGTGTAAGGTGTAATGGAGTCCTGAATTGTTATTATATATGCTTTGTTTCTGACTTTTTTCACCTGCCAACCGACGGAGCAGGCAGATGTTAAAGTGGGTGGATATAGAGCAGGTCCCTAGAACACCAAGAAGACTGGACACAGATTTATGTATGTATGTATGTATGTATGTATGTATGTATGTATGTATGTATGTATGTATGTATATGTGTGTGTGTGTATGTGTGTATGTATGTGTGTATGTATGTATTTTACCCCAAAATGAGAAATCTTTCCTCCAGGTGTTTGTGGACAGACAGCATGGAGCACTGAGACAAGTATGGACTATGCCATAATTTTAGATCTTTCTCTTTCTAGAAGTGTGAGCTTTGGCACAAAATAAAATATCTCTAAATCTCCATTACTATCCAATAGGGAAAAATCACAAATAAGAACAGGTGTTATGAGATTAGATACATTGAGATGTTGGATATAAAGCTGTCGGTGTGATGTCTAGCTCATAACAGGCACTCAGAAAATGGTGCCTAACCCTTTAGGATGGAGAGGATGCGGGGAGGGAGACCCAACGAGAGAACGGGACAAATACAGAAAGAAAATTAATTTAACCATATTTTCTGATAAAACAGAGGATGGAGAACTTGTATGATGTGTCTCCAAAAATATAAGTATTTGGATTAGGGAGAAATGGACACAATTTGGTATTTCTGCAAATAGGTCAAGTCATGGTATACATCGGTCACATGTGCCCTGATTTGGGTGCCATCCTGAATGACGGCACATACACCTTCACTTCTAAATTTCCTCTTTCCTACTGACAGATGCCTCACATCTGATCATTGATGAGGAAAGGTACATTGAGAAACAAAAGCTGGGATTCTATTGCTGAAGAACTGGAATGTCATTGATAAAAGCATTTTAGGAAAAGAAGTAGAAATGGTCCCTAAAGGCAATACCTTTCGGAGCGTGTTGTGCCAGAATCTCAAATTCCTGCTGTTAAACCTGCATTTAGTCTTCACCTTTACCTTGAGACTTCATGTGAAGCATTCTGTAAACTATTGATCTAGAAGTTCACACACTTGGACTTGGATACTCAGCAAAGAAGGCTAGGCAGACAGTTCCTATCATCAGGTGCAGAAATCTATGCCCAGTAAACACAGGTTATACAACAGAAGAAACTGAGTATTTAATGAGTGACTCTGCTCTAAGATACTGTGTTCTGAGGTCAACACTCATACTGATTAACTATAAGGACACAATCCACCATCTTCTGCTAAACTTCAGAAGAAGTGAACTGTAAGAATTGCTTATAAAATTTAATTCCAGCAACAATATATGAATGCTTAGACTAAGATGGTGGCTATAAGTAATAAAGCAAATGCAGATACAGGCAGTGTTTTATAAAAGTAAGAGGTAGGATTTTGTAAATTTAAACAGCAGGTATTATTGAGCATTTAATACCTATAAAGCATTAGGCTAGTTGTATTGGTAAATAGAAAAAAGTATCATATACCCTTCCCGATCTCCAAGAGTTTATAATCTCTTTGCAGGTATGAGACTCATATATAAGCAAGTTTATTATGAGAAAACAAGACCTGGAGCCCAGCTCCATAATAAAAGTTAGCTTTGCTGTGTAACGGATGTTGTAGCATGCCTCCCAGATTCAACTTCTTTACGACCAAGGTACATAGTCCTCAAGAGTACTGCCTTTTGATTGCTCACAGATGAGTGGGTAGCTGGCCTGAGGTAGTTGTCTTACCCAAAGTTACTCCTTCTCCCCAGGGATAACTCATATCCAATGACTAGCCAATGAGGGGTGCAAAGGCCCAACCCATTAGACTAGATTTGAGACATCTCTGAAGGGCCATTCTAGCCCTTCAGAGTGCCCCTTGGGACTGGCTAGAGCCTGTGTTACAATATATAATCATTCAACATTTCACTTTGCCCAATTCTGTTTTCCTCACTTGGTTACATTTGTTGTTCCTAAGAGCCTTTCCCAGTGAGCCACCTGAACACAAATCTCTATCTCAGAGTTCGTTTCCTGGGAAACCTAATCTACCTACCACAGCTTATGTGTTTTAAGGTCAAAGAGTGGTGTAGATAACAAATTCCATAGAATTATTGAAGAGAGAAATCTCTACATTTTGTATAATTGAGTATCTCTTTATCTCCCAAACCTTTCAAAGTACTTGTTGTATGGTCAGCCCAATAGATTTTTGCTAGATGAATGGCTATGTGCTCAGAAAAATTGGCCGGATGTTGACAGGCAGGAGGGAGAATAATTATAATGTGATTGACCTGGGTAGCAGAAAGAATAGTGTGTCTTTCTCAGAAATAAAGGAACCAAGGGCAGGAATTGGAACTGATTGTTCTTTTCTATGTCCAGTCCCAGGATGTTTCATAAACTGAATTAAGTATGTCCAAGGGTCATTGTATCTGTGTGATATCTACTCTTACATTAATTGAAGAATTATAGAAAAAATTCACTTCTGAGTCCTCTCTCTGATACTTACTTGGTGGTGTTATAAAACCTTCTCTCCTGGAGAATCCTAGGAAAAAATTTCAAAGAACACATATATCAAAGATATCAGTATAGATATAGATAGAAAAATAGATACAGATATGTAAATAGATATAGATAGGTAGATACATACATACATACGTACGTACATACATACATACATAGATATACATAGATTCATAGATATAGATATAGATATGAGTACAAAGAAATAGACTTTCTCATGCCATATGTGAGTGAGAGTATATGTTAGTAAAAACTTCTGAAGGTATAATTTGTAGTTAAAATGTAAGAACCCTTTGATACAATTCTACATCTAGGGACTTATTCTAATAAGATAATTTTAAAAAATGAAGGACAAATCAAAAGTTGATTATTACAGCAGTATTTATTATAGTAAACAATTTCTAACAATATCAATGCCATACAGTAGAGAATAAGTTGAATAAATTTCAAAAATTAAAAAAAAAACCTCTTTTAAATTGATGAGCTACATCAAAACCAAGTTTACAGAGGCTTTTCTATCAAACATCTGGCATTCTCCACAGGTTAAGCTATTCCCCAGCAACTTAGCAAGTTGTAAAGCATCAATGATTAGATCAAGCTCAGTGAAATTCTCTCTACTGTAAGTAAAGTGGGTCCAAAGAACTAGAAAGCAATGTACGCTGTTACAGATATTATCTTTAGTCATTGTTATTCAAGCGACAGCAAGAACTGTAAATGATACACTAAAGGCAACAAATATTTGAACGTGGAATAGGAAGTAAGATTATGTTCATATGAAATAATAAATGGTTTCTTCCAATCTTGGAATTTTTAGTTTCCTCTGAGAAGCAAATATATAGTTATCATAACAAACAAACAAACAAACAAACAAATGGACAATCCCATGTGGCTATCGCCTAATACAGTACCTTCCAGGCTAACAGTCACAGCTTTTGGCTGTGACATAACTCTCAAACTCCAGATGTTATTCTGATCTCCCAGAATTTATTCCAAGGTGTTTTTTCCCCCACCTCAAACTTCCCAGCCTAATGAATCAGATATTAGGAATTCAATATGGCCCAATAAATAATACACTCCTCTTTCCCACCTGAATTTGAAGCATTTAAAAGAATAAAGCAGTGAAAACATACTACAACAACTAAAATAACACAGCTATTGAAAAATTAAGATTAGCTGATAGCAATCAAGAACACACACTACTCTCTTCAAGTAGGCATGGAGATTCCAAAGGAAAGGGAGAAAGGAGGCTGAGGGTGGAAGGGATCGTCCAACCCTTCAGATACCGTGAAGGAGGGAGGAGAGAAGGGAAGGAGAAGGATGGCAGTATCCCACCACCGATGCTGCTCCAAGTGGAAGGAGCATCAGCATTGGGGAGTGCGTGGGCCTTCCCACAATATTAGAATATGCCCTGCTCCAAGCACTTCCTATATTTCGTTATATTTAATCCTCACAACAACTCTGTGAGGTGGGTACGAGTATAAGTTTCATTTTACAGATGAGATAACTGAAGCTCAGAGAAAATTATTCAGAACAGGTGACAGATATCTGGCTTCTCTACTATCAAACTAGACTATCTCCAGATTAACTATTCTTAGCAGCATGCTATATGGAGATACAATTTAAAAAAAAAAAAAAAAAAGCTAAATAGAGCCTGGGGGGAAAAAAAAAGTAAAATTCTTATAGAAGACAGTAAATTATAGGACTTCCACTGAATAAAATTAAATCAGAGTCGTATAGTAAAAATCAGAATGTGAAGTGAAAGGTCACAGGAGCGAATAGATGTGAGAGCGGAAAGCAGATAGCTAGCTGGCGAGTGACAGCGTTTTCTAGAGAGGGGACCAGAACGAATGAAGCCGAAATGAACAAACAAACAAAATTAACAGCAGAACATTTTCCTAAGCTGTTACAAAATGGAGTTTTCATATAAAAAGGTCTTGCCGTGTTTCAAAGCAAACAAAAATTACATTCATAACAGGTATTGAGGACCTAATGTTTGGTGAGCATATTACTTAGTACTTTGATTAAAAGGAAGAGCAAAATAGAGTCCCTTTTCCTCACGAGGCTGAGCGTCTATTGGAAGAAACACACACACAAAGATAATTCTTTAAAATATGGCAAATTTGATGATAGACTCGATAATGACACAGATGATTATTGTGGGATCCAAACAAGGCAGATGGTTAGTTGGTGGTGTCTATGGTTGGTCCACTGGAGCAGACTCCTAATAGGAACATAACATGTAAAATATTAATTATGTTCAAGGACTAGATGCAAGGAGATGGGAGAGATATTTATTCAAGGTTTTAGGACAATATGGACAAATAATAATAGGAAAAAAGTAACATTTTAATGAGAAAATTTATGTAGTTTCTTATTTCTAGATCAAAGATGTTCGAAGTAGGGGCTGAAGAAGTGCAGAAGCAGAAAAGCAGACAGAGAGGACTTTGTAGGCCATGTTATGAGGCGGGAACTTTATCCTGAGGTATTAGGACGTAATCGAAGGGTCCTATGAAAGGCAAAAACATCGTTAGGATGCATCAAACTCTCTGGCTGCTCCTCAGAACATGCATTGGAGGCAAGGTGACTAGTTGAGAGACTTGCCAGAGTCCAGGAGAGAAAAGAAATCACAAGGACCTGGAACAATGAGAGGAAAGTAGTTGCAAGAGAAAACTGGATGGAGGTGAGGGATATTTAGGAAGGAAATAAGTAGAATTTAGTAATTCATGAAAACGCCTTTGGAGAAGAAAAGGGAAGGAAGGGCCCCAGGATGCCCTCTGTATTTTCAGCCCGAGTGAGTGGCTCGTGAGGATGTAATGTGATGAGTGGAGAAATATAACGTCACGCATAAATTCCTAATCCTCCCTAGAAGGAGACATAAAATCATTATTTTTGTCTTGATTTGGCAATTATGTAAATTTAGGTCCACCTAGGTTTTTCAAAATTTTAAACTAGTCACTAGGAAATGACAGCAAGTTTGTCTGCATCCCAAAATCTCATAGATGGTTTTATGTATATATATATATATATATATATATATATATATATATATATATATATATATATATATATATATCTCCCATGTACTGAAAGAAAAAAGTAGCAAAAATCGAAACAGAACAAACCCACTCAGAAAGCATAAAACAGGATAACAGAAATAAACATAGGTATCATGTAGTTTTGGAAGTAAACAAAAACTTTAAACACTTCTATTAGAGAAAAAAGCTCTCAATTTAGATCGACAAAATAGGACTTACTAGATGTTGACAGCAACTAGGTCATACCTGAATTTTCATTCATCTAATTTTAGTTAAAGACTCCAAAGTGTCCAATTTGAGATGAAAACTCACAGCCACATGCTGACCTACGGGAAGAGAGCTCCACATTCCAATCCCAGTACTAAGCCTGCTAGCAGGATGTTTGATGGGAGAGCCCAGAAACAAGCCTGAACTGAGCGTACCCATCTCTCTGGGCCAGAACTCGGTTGCCAAAATCAACCCCTCAAACATGTGCCAAGCTGAACTTCTCAGGAAGCTCGACTACCTATGTGTTTCCCACATCCACAGTCTGGGTGCATTTCACACAGCGGCACTGTGATCGATCCAGTTTTTATAACCAGTTCTTGACACCTGCCCTTTCCTTATGCTCCCTATCCAATCTGCTACTGTATCTGACAACTTTAACTCTGAAATATCTCATGTTTGACTGCTTCTCTCTGTCTCCATCACTATCACTATAGTCCATCACCTAGTACGGGCGCCATTACACATAGGATGCTCAGGGTAAGTCTCTGAGAAAGTGACATTTGAATGGAATGACCCAGTGGCCCTGTTGAGATGTGGGGACTGATCCTCCCAGGTGGAACGATAAGAAGCAAGACCCTAGGGGGGAGTAAGCCTTCTGTGTGAAGGAACGGCAAGATGATATTTGGACAGAACTGAGTAAGCAAAACAGAATGAGGCAGGGACCGAATCATGCAGGTTATGGTAAGGAATATGAGTTTCTGTTTTTCTGAGTGTATGTGTTTTTGACTAGGGAGTAAATTATATGATGGATGTTTTAAAAATTTATATTTTAAAAGGTAACACTGTGTCCTTTGTGAAGAAAAGACTGGTGGGGAAGGTAGGAGGCAGGGAGACCATGCCAAAGTCTTCCAGGCGATGTGGGCGGCTCGGGTCTGGAGTGCAGTGGGAGCCGTGAGAACAGGACCAACTGAAGACCTATTTTCAAAGGAGAGCCAGGAAAGTCAAATTGAATGTGGAATGTGGAGGAAAGAGGATTTATTATGGAATGAAAGAGAATCAATACTGAATTGGTTGAGCCATTTACTAAGTGTAAGACTTATGAAAGGAGTTAGCTGTAGAAGTAGAAAGAATTAAATGGTATTTTTGATGGTTTTTGTCTTTTTTTTGAGACGAGGGTGATACTAATATTTTATATATATATATATATATGTGTGTGTGTACACATATAGCCAACTATATATTTTTTCAAAGGGAGGTCAAATCATATGCATTATTATATAATTTGCATGTTTTCACATAACGATATGTCTTGGACATACTTTCATGTTAGATCATATAGTCATATTTAATTACTAAATAAATAAAAATTAAGATGAACAAAATATGCCTCACATCCCATAGAATGAATGAAATACCACCTATGTAACTATTTCCATATTGATTTACAGTTCTGGTTCCTATTATTTACTATTACAAGTAGTGCTGCAAAGAACCTTCTGAATTATATAATATTGTACATGTGTGAGTTTTGCTTTAGTCTAGTTTCCAAGCAGTACTATTATTAGTTCAAAAAGTATGTACATTTGAAGTCATTATAGATACTGAAAAATAGCCCTTCAGAAAGGTTTACCAATGTGAAGTCCCATCAATACATGAGAATGTACATGAGAATGTTCCTCCAAAGCTGGTCACTATAGATTACTTTATTACTTTAAGTGGGTTTATTTTGGAAGGGGCGTGACCATACGTCTGTGAGGGAGAAGTTTAGATGTCCATAAGCCTCACCGGGGTCTCCAAATTTGTCCTTTAACAAGAATATAGAGTCTTCTTATATAAAGTTCTTGGTAAATATTGTTTTCAAGCTCTCTCTAACCGGATTGGTGCTGAGACTGCTTTTAAAACCCAATAGTTATTTAAAAGACAGTGTAAAATTTTCCAAGTTATTGAGTCTATAGATAGTTTAATTTCTGTTTAATTTCTGTTTTTGCTATAGTTTAGTTAGGGAATATGGTTGCAATTTATTGAGCTCTGAAAGCCGCCATGTACTGGTATATGTTTCATGTGCATTTGCAGAAACGTCTGTTTTCTTTCTGTTTGCAGAGTATGTGGTTTACTTTGTATGGTAGGGCTTTTAACTTGCCAGGCTATTGTTTCATTTAATTCTCTATACCCTTATTTACTTTTATCTATCTTTTTGTTTTGTCCAATGGCATTAAATTCTCCAATAGCAGTTATGGATTTTCCAATTTTTTTCTTGTATTTTGAGATTTGTTTGAAATATTTCAGAGCTCTGTAGCCATGAGAAAATATTTTAAAATATTATAGCCTTTTGGGTGGACGGATCGATTTATATGTTTCACTTTGTCTATTTTGCAGCTTTTTTTTTTTTTCCTACTTAATCTTACTTTAACTCTATCATAACATCTCCCCCGCCCTTATTCTTTGCTTGGCGTATCTTTCTCTAAACCATCACTTTAGACATCAAATTGTCTGTCTATGATCTTTTTTTAAAATCCTACTTGGCCTATGAATCAGAAGATTGTATCAATTTTTTTTTTTTTAGTTATTTGTTGATTTTTTTATATTCTATTCCCTGTTCTATATAGCTGGAATTTCTAGGTCTCTTCTCCATGGTTTCTTAATTCTACTGCCAGACTTTTCATCAGCTTTTCCTTTAATGAAGACTTGGAGATTCCGGGAGAATCCCTTGGCTCTCTCTTCCCGGGAACTCATTTTCTTTACATCTTTGCGTATTCTTTCTCTTAGCCTGAGCACCACCCCTCTCTCTGGTTGTGGTGTCGTATCCAGCCCACCCCAACGTACATTCATCTGAGTGCCAGGAATTGTCAAAACTCAGCCAATGAATAATGATTTGAATTGGAATTTTGTACACTTCGCGAGCAGCAAAGTACCATTACAAAGTTCCCAGCTGGCTAGTTGTTTTGCGCTGTCTTACATGCTTGACTAAGAATGTTCAAAGTTGCACAATCTAAGGCAGTGCTGCCAAATGGTCATTATAATAAAAACCTTGTTTGAAAGTGTGATGCCACTTATATTATTGCCATAGATTCATTTTGTCCTTTTAAAATTGATCCAACTTTTAAACTAAAGATAAACTTCCCTAATCTTCGAGCCAAATGTTTCGTTTGTGAGCATTTCCTATATCTACAGTTTCTAGTATCTACGAAAGTTGATGGAGAAGTAGTCAGTCAAACTATAGTGTACAAGTACAAGGAAATCACATTGTCATATAACAATGACTAATATTAACTAGTGAAGCCATTACTTCCATTTTAATGGGATTCGATGCTGTTTTAGTATAAAGGTGTGCCAACTTGGAGGCTCAGGAATGCATGCTTTTTCATTATTGAAACAAAAAACATTTCTAAAAGTCTTTTTAAACATAAAATAATTACTCCCATCAGATAGGAAAGACGCCCTCTTGGCTCTACCGATTTCTTTGGACGTTAGAGCTGCTGGTGAAGTTTGGTGGCACTGTCATGCGTTAGGCACACTCGGTCATTTCTTCACCTTTGTTCTCACTTTGTCATTGAACTGGCGATAACATTTTTTCAACCTGGTCCACCTTCAGTAATTCCATGGGAAGGAAGGACTTGCAAGAAGTTACCCTGCTCCCGGGTGTGCTGACATCTCCCTACCAGGGGCAATGTCCCTCTCTTGTGGCACTCGCTTTACCTTGATGAAGGTGAAAGCTCCCTCTGTGTCTCTCTGCCTGCCGCAGTCAAACTAGAAGAGCTGACTGGCTTAGCCATTCTGTAGAATTCTCCAAATCATGCTTAAGGGGACCTGGCGAAGGCCCCAGCTCTTTCTACTCCTCCTTGATTCTAGTAAGTCTGGGTTTGAATATTCCTAAAACTGCCCTGGCTCTGTAGCCTCATCTGTATGTTTCAGTTATATTTTCCTCCAGGTTTGCTTTTACATAGATTTAATTATGTTTGTTATCTGTCTCTTAAGAAGTCCTGAAACTTCTAGTTTGTTAATAGCACTCGGACAGTCATTTATTTTAAAATACAGTTCTCATTCTTTTATGTGATCTGTGTGTAGTCGGGTAGGGTAGATTTAAATGCTTAGAAATGATCTAGGCCCGCCTGTTCCACACAAGTATATTTTATAATTCAAAATATATCCTCATCAGATGGTTATAATAAAAATAATGATAATTTCTATTCTATCTTTCAAAAAAAAAAAAAAAGTTGAGCAAAATCGAACCGAACCACTCCCTGCTCCAGGGAGAAACCTGACTCTCTGTGGAGAGCTGATTTGATTCTTATGATGAAGGTTTAAAAATGGCTTTTTATTAATAAGTAATTAATGTCTGCTCTGGCACTGTCATCCTGAACAAGTGGAGAGCAGTGAGTGAATACCAATAGGCAAGAGTACTTAGTGATGACGGATTTTATTTTTAGGGTCTCTGTGTGCCTCCCAGCACTCCAAATTACAGCCACCGTGAGGCGGTCTGTACGCGGCTCGCTGCGTCCGCTTTTTCTGGGTGCACTTTGAGAAAAGGCGGCGTCATCGACTGTGTGAAAGTTCCTCATAATTGCGCCAACAGCAGCTCAGAAGCACAGGAATTTTCCTTCTTCTCTAAAGTGTCTCTTGGAGTCAAGAAAAACTTAATGCTTGATATTCGGCCTGTCCTGCGGGATGCTTTATTCCAGACATTATTTGTAAATTTTGTCATGATCGTCAAGCAGAACTTGCATGGGAAACGTCTTATTTTGCTTTCCCAGCATGTGTATTTTTGTCAACTTCAATTAACCAGAATTGAAGGAAACCGATGTTAGAGTTCAGTGGTTTGACTTTTGTCTTTAGCTACATTTTCATTTTAAGATGAAGGGAAAGTCTCAGCAAAATTTCATGGTTTAGTTCTACAAAATACAACAACTCCCAGCCCTCCCCCCCCCACCCGGCCCCCGCTACACACACACACACACACACACACACACACACACACACACATTGAAACAACAGATAGAACATGTCAGTTAAATTTCTATGAAAAGTTTTGTGGTTTTTGTGTCTTGAGTAGTGAGAAATGATGCTCAAAATGATGACTTTCAGAATATGTAGGCTAGTCAACTGATCAAAAAAAGAAAGATTAAGTATCATCCGTTAGAGTCTCCTTACCCAGCAGGAATGTGGATAACGAAAGAGTCATAACTATAGGAGCCTTTGGCTGGCAGGAGCTCTGGTCTTAGAAACACTGCCACAGGCAACTAGTGATCTGACAGGAAGCCCCTGGGACAGGTCCCCTGACCTCTCTCTTCTCTGCCCTTCAGATTCCTGCTGATGTCTCACAGTGGCTTAACCAACCAGAAGCTGGAGGGCAAAGGGGTCTTGGTGTTGCATTTCACAGAATCACCAGTTCAGGGACTAGGGCAGGGTGGAGAACAGTGCAGAGAGGGTATGATGTGTACGCAGAGGATATCTATGGGAGGGGACGACAGTCTTCCCTCAGTAATGTTTGGACAGCCTTCCTTCCAGCAGCCCCAAGTGGTGGGGTTGCCGATGCTTGTCAGTTTCACTTCTTCTCTGGAGGTGGCTGATCTCAACTTCTGGGGGTTCACTGAACTTAGTTTGTGGGATACTTTGGTTCTCAGCTCTGGGCTGGAAGTGCAGAAAAATTCTCAGTTTCCAAACCACGTGATGATACCTATTTCCTAGATCGGAAATCAAGTCTCTGAGTGGTTAGTAAAGTCAAGCCAGGTTACAGCTAATATGTTTAGTGGAGCTGGTATTAAAACCAAGGTCCGTTGGGCTCCTATGTATCTGCCTTTTCAATGGTCTTAAAAGTCTATCTTCCTATTTTATCTGTGCCATTTGATTTTTTACCTTCTTCATTTTTCAGTCAGTCCCTTAAAATTTTTGAATACAGTATCTCACTTCACGTTCTCTTGCCTTTCTGCCACGTTCACCTGTGATATTTCACTCTTTTTCCAGCTTCCTCAGTTCTTTGATTACTTGAACCCAAGCGTGTGGTAGAGTCCCAAGCCGAAGCCATTAAACCACGTTTCTTCAGTGGTAGCAAGTCGTGCAACCAAACTTAAATGCTCTGTTCTACAACAGTGTATTCTGTTTCCATGCGGACACGCACCGTGACTTCAGAAGCCTTCCCCACTCCGTTGGTCCCCCACCACTTCTACTTTAGATTTTTTTTTTTTTTTTGTATCCTCCGGGGCCAAACTTTTACTGATTTCCTTAAGAAGTCAACATAATTTATGCTTCTCTCCCTTACAAAAGATGACTTTGCTTCCTATCACACTGAGAAAATAATGATCATTGGACATGAAATTTCTTGACTAGTTTCATTCTCCCTAAAAATCATCAATATATTCATCTGTCCTTGTCTTCTATTCTATGGATTCCATTCAATGAAACTCAATAGACCTTTATTTGAGCACCTACTGTGAACCAATCAATATGCTGAGTGCTTGGATATAAAGATCGACTACGTAGGAAATGGTGGTTACTGTCTCCAGTTGATTTGTATGGGGTGGAGGAAAAGGAAAGAGGGAAGACATATTGAGACAGATCCAGGCAAAGAAAAACACAATATACTAAGTGCTGTTCCTGGCACATGGGAAGGTGCTATTGATCACAGAGAAAAAGCAGCTGCCCTCAGCTGGGGGAAGCAAGGGAGGATTCACAGGGGAGACGATGCTTTTCCCATCACCCATGACATCCCTATCGGCTTGGTCCAACTCTTTCCCTACTCCTCTCACAGAAATTGTTTCCACTTCACTTGGAGCTGGTGATCCCTCTTTCAATTTCTGTAAAATAAAGACCACACTCTCGGGGCTCCTCGAAGGAGCGCGAGTCTCCCTTCCTGCCTCTTCACTTTCCACCTGGCTCCTCACCATTTCCTTCTTGCTCCCCAGACGCCCGCCATCCTACAGACGCGCAGCCTCCAGACCTCCTCACTGTCCTCGCTTGGTCCTCTGCGCAGAATCCCTTCCTCCCAGTTTCTCTGCCTGCCCCAGCCCTCTTCTTCTCTAGCGCTCACGAAAATGGCTCTGAGATTGCTTGATTTCCCACACCTGGACAGACTTCCTCCCTCCCCTGCCCATGCTGTGTTTGGACTTCATTTACATCTCTACTGTGATATCTGTGAGTCTGAAAAATGGTTGTTTAAATGTTTTTCTCCTTAATTTGAGCCCATAACTCATGCATCTCTACACTTTGGTACATTGTGAGTGCTCGGTAAATGTGTATCTGACGCTGAAACACACACACACATACACACACACGCACACACACGCATTTTGAATGAAGTCCTGACTCCATTATTGGTGGAATGATGTTCAGAAGAATTGTGATTTTTCTGACTCTCAATTTTCTCTGTTGTGAGTGGGCATTATAATGCCCTGCCAGCTTTATATAACTGTTATGGGAAAATCTATGTGAAATTGCTTTTAAAAAGGTAATCCAAAATAAATGAACATTCTTTTAAGAGATGATGTCTATAGTAAAAAAGAAAACTTAGTGAACCCACAAATCAAGCCTCATTAATTTTATGAAACGTTATCCTTTTTTACTTATTTAAAAGCGACCTGGAAATGTCGCCTGAGCTACACTGTTACCATTGCAAAAAAACAAGACTCTAAGAACAAAACACCATAAGAGAAACTCAGACACATATGCTTATGGATAATATTGTTTTGAATAAGAGCATGGCATTTTGGTTAGTGAAAACAGAAAGACCTTGGGAATGCAAAAGTAGCATAACTCTAAATCTTTTCATTCGTTCCCTTCTCAAACATAAAGCTGGCCAACCGTGTCTCATGTATTGGACAAGGCGTTTGAAAAGCAAAACTATGCTGGTTCACCAGTTGGAAAACTTAACTTATTCATCAGCCAAATGTATTAGTGATGATAATCACATGAATACATGAGCATGTAGAATGCATTTTACATATAACATGCCTACCTACACCCACACAGAGATAAGATCTGCACAAACGTCCAATGTTATTTATTTGCCACATATAAATAGAAGAGTGGTTAGAAGCAAGGGCTCTGGAGTGAGACCTATCTGAAGTCTTGACCTACTTTTCTGAGCTCTGTAACCATCCTGGGCATTAGTTTCCTCATTCAGGAAATGGACATAGCATTATTTGATGAACTCTTCATAAGGATTAGAGGAATAATGGGAAACATTTTACTTTGTACTTGAATTTTACTAGAGATTATTCAAGGGCTCTGAGTCAAAACTAACCTCAAAACCTCACACATCAGACCCAGGTTTAGACAGCTGGCACGGCCCAGTTCTTTTGCCCACAGAGTCAGAATCGCAATCCGTTCATGGCCCGTGTGACTTAAGTCAAATGTGGATTTCCCGATTTGTTCATTACTATGCTTTCCATATAAATTCCATTTGCAGGAATTTGTCAAAGACCAAATTTACATCTCATGTAATTCAACTGGGAAATTTGGGATGAGCAAAATTTAGAATTTACCGATTTCAGTTGTGTGTGCGTGTGCGTGTATGTGTGCGCGCGACCCTGTCCCTGAAGGCTAACTTGTGGGAAGTGCTTCCTGCCTGTCCTGGAACTCCAGCCACCTCCCGGGGAAGGAGGGCTGAGCCCCGAGTGTATTTGAATCTCTTACTTGGTGTGCTTCGTTAATCTTCTCCTAACGTTCCATGCTTCTATATGCTGAGCTTAACTTACTGTGACTGGAGTTGATGGAAACTGAAGAGCAGAGGCAATTTACATCTTGTAAATCACGGAACGCTGGAAACCCACCCGTGGCACATCTGGAGAGACCTGCATTATTTAGTGCCTCTGCCCCTCCCTGCTGTCTCTAAAGTTGTAAAGCACGCAGAGCAGCTGTCTCTCAAACTTGCACCTGATTATGCACTGTCTTATTTTATTCTCTAATTGTAGCGTGAGAGTCACCCTTCTCTCCCTGCAGACTATGAACCTACCTTGGACAGGCCCTGGGTCTAACATTTCTTTCCCTGGCTGCTGACAGCACTAAGCTTACTGCCATCAGCAACAAGATTGACATTTGGCTGTTTAATCAGCCAGAGTCAATATGTAATAAGGACATAAGTAAAAAATTTAACACGTGCTAGTTACAAGGACTTTTCTACTAATTTTTCCACGAGAAATGCCTGTGTCCTTAATCAGGGATCTCTCCCATTGTGTTAAAAGCAGGTGCTGGGGCAAGGACTTGGGGGCAGGCATCTTAGTTAGGAGATGATCTCGGGAAATATAGATGAGGGAGGGGCAAAGTGATGGGCAAGAGTGAACCACCAATAAAGGGTGCATTAACGAGCAGGTTACCACTGAGGGCTCAGTCTCTCAAGGGATCCTCAGAACAATGCCATAGGATGTAGTTCATTATTGTCTCGCCAGGAGCAGGGGTGCCGAGGTGCACATCCATTGATTCCCATTGGCCAAGGATTGACTCAGGAGAGGTGCGTTCCCTGGCACTCCAGGCAGCAAGACCCTGGCTGCAGAGAGAGCCCTCAGAGAACCTGCCTGGGCTTGGAGTAGGTGGCTCTTTGAATGTGCTCTGGGCACCAATGTTACCTGCACTGGCTGGAGGCAGGCAGGGGGATATCCACATGTCTGTCTCTGTTAGGAGCTCTGAAGATCAGATGCCCGGTCCCAATCAAGCACAAAAAATCGGAGGGGCTGATAGCCTGACAGCCTTGGTTGGAGTTTGCCCCTGCTTGTGGTATATCTTACTGTGTGGTCTTAGACACAGGACTTGTCACTCTTAAGCTTCATTTTCCTCACCCATAAAATTATGATGATTATATTGCAGGGATATTATTAGCATTCGATGAGATAGTGACTGTGAAATGCCTATTGTGTGACTGGTAGGTAGGTGTTCCCAAAATACCCATCCTCCTCCTCATCATCATCCTCATCATCATCATCGTTTTACAGCATTATGCCCTTTACACAAAGTGTCTCAGAAAAAGATTTGTTGACTCAACTAATTTCATCAAATTCTAACCAGTTGCTTTTGCTCATGGTTTGAGGACATGGTAAAAGTTGGTAAAGAAGTAGCTGAAACTCTCAGCAGTGACCAAGGTGCTGGGTAGGCACTTCCGACTTCCGGATGATCCTCGTGTTCCCTCAGGACCGTGTTGGCAATGCCAGCTCTGCTGTCCAGAGGCTATGTCCCAACGAGGTTCTAGGATTGACTCAGTTTTCACTGTTTTGCTCATTTCCGAATCTGAAGAACTTAGGATAATGCCTTTGGCATAGTGAGCACTCAGAAGCTGTTGCTCAGCGCGGGCATGTTCCTTTCAGATCCCTGAACTCGATAGTCTCATCTACACTATGGAACTGGTAGCACGTGTCGTACAGACCTCACTGCTTTTCTACAATGACCAGGCGAGCTGCCGGCTCCCTTGAGCCCTTTAGAAAAATCTCAGAGGCCAGATAGATGGGAAGCTCAGCGGTTTTCACTTCTGGTTATTTTCAGTGGAAAACATGGCCCAGGAGATACAGTGTTAAGAAGAATGTCCTGAAGGTACAGATGGTGCTTATAAAGAAAAAGTCTATTTTTCAATTTACAAAAATGATTAGCCGAGACCCCACTGAGTTCACTGCATGGGCTACTGCTAGTTTTAATTTGTGCCAATAGGACGGAGGGATAAACTTTAATGAGGATCTGTGTTTTCTCATCATGGGCAAAGTTAGATGGAGTGGCAGAGGGGGCGGGTCTGGTGAGAGATAATTGGGGGATGCAGACAATGGGGCTGCTTCTTGGGGACAGATGAATGCTTTGCTGCCTTCACAGTCAGAGCGCTATCATCGTAGTTCCCACCTGAGTGAGGATGGGAGGGGGAAGGCCACAGTTCCCCAAGGAGCAAGTAGCAGGGGAATCCCAGGCACACTCCATGAAGTCAGATGGCCTGGGCTTGCCACTGACCGTGTGAGCTTTGTTCTTCTGTTACCTCGTTTGCAATTGCCAACAACAGTTATATCTATGTCATAGGAGTGTTGTGATATGAAGCATGATATTACCAATAAAGAACTTAGAATAACGCCTTGCATATATTAAATACTCAGTAAATTTATTTATGAGTTCCTTAAATTATTTTAGTCACAAATGCCCATCCATCTGGAGAAGTAGCACGGGACCCCTTTGCCCCCAGAAAGTCCCCCATTCCTGGAATGCCCTCCATCTCATGAGAGAGAGGAGTGAGGTATGTGTACTTTAATAAAAGCCCCCGAGTGATTTTGATACTATCCCCCTCCCTTAATATCAGTTGAGAACCACTCCACCTTCATATAGAGAAGTCTATGATAAGTATGTTGCTGGTGGCAATAGCAAAACATAGATTCAAACCACCGAGGAGAATTTTCTGAGGAAATGATTTCAACTGAAACATGACTATTACACTTTTTCCCTCTCAGCATTTCTCTTCATACATTTGTGGGGTTCACTCAGTGGCCCTATATGCTGGAGCAGGGAAACAAACGTGTTTCCTTTGTGATTTGTAGAAATAAATACCTGCAACCTGAAAACAGTGCCCGTTGTTTTTCTAAGGGACTTGGACACATCCATTTTGTTGCACCACACCAGAACCCAGAGGCAGGAGCGTGGCTGCTTTGACTGGTCAGCGCATGCCAGAATCTCAAGGGCATTTTGGGAAAGGAGCTAGAATCGTGCAAGGGCTCTTCTGGAGCAAATACATGTATTTTGAGAAGTGTGTGTGTGTGTGTGTGTGTGTGTGTGTGTGTGTGTGTGTGTGTGTGTAGGGGGAGAGGGTCTGTACATTTCCTGTAAGCTTATGAAAAATTTGTGTATATGTGCATTTCATTTGGGAGGGATTCAATAAACTTGTAGGAGTCTGAGAGCCAGGAAGTTTAAGGACCGATGATATAAAAGAAGAAGTGAGATGGTTTCCTATTCCTTTCTTTCAACTCGAGCGTAGAGATTGGAAGATGAGATCCTGGTCAAGTGGAGAAGACAGACATTTTAAACAAATAATAGCAACATAAGTCAAATAGATGCTGTGCGGGCACTGAGTCCTTGGAAGATCAGGGAAGGAAGGCTCCAAGGCATTCGAGTAGAGCAGGAAGGGTTCATTGACAAGGAAGATTTCCAAAGTCACTCTATTGATGAAGCTGTGATGGTTCTCTGCCTCTGACATAATCACAGGACACCTGACAGATTCTCGATAGCCTAGTCACCTGTTTGCCTCAGCTCAGGGAAATGTCTGAGCCTCATTAGTCTACTGACCATTTTTTCACTTTTCAGGATTCCAAGTCATCCTCTGAGGACAGTTCATTTGCTCTGGGACAGGAGTGAAAAGAAAATGTCAAACAATGCTCTGAAATGCATCCAGGAAACACACTGTTGTGCAAGCTAATTAGCTTTTGAAAAAAGCAGCACTCTAATCAAGATTTCCATATACTGTGCCCGGCCTAATTATAGCAACAATAATACCCTGGATTTACAAAGGGCCTTTCAATACATATCTCTGCAATTATTTCAATTATTCACCAAATATCCTTAGGAAAATAAAAGAGGTAGATGAAGAAGTGAGTTTTGCTGGGGCCAGTGTAGCTTGCATTCTTTTCACAGTTGGAGCTAGAGTCTTGATCCTGTTGCATCCTCAGGGCCTAAAACCCTGGTTGCTTAACTCATTAATGTTTACAAAAGAGAAAGAAAAAAATCCGTGATAATACTAGGGATTATGTAAGTCTCGATTGTGTTTTCTGTTGTTGTTGTTGCTGACTGAAAGATTCCAGGTATAGAATCCGGCTCATGCTTATCTCTCAATTATTTTCTGAGTGAATAAATAAATGAATGATTCAATCAGCAAATCATATAGACCCAGACCTTGGCAGATAAAGCCAATACAAACATAGTGGTTTAAGAGTCCAAGCCAGACATGCTAGATATGAACCAGTCAAAAAAGGATTGATGTTCAAACTGGCTGACATGTGGTGGTTCAGAAAGGAGCTCGAACAAGACAATTCCATGAGAAATGAGGGGAAAAGTTGCTTTATACATTTGAAGACACAAAGGAAAAAATATGAGTAGCGAGTATGAGAAAGTAAAGGAAAAGAGCCAAGCACATAATAGGCACTTAATGAATAATGTAGGGACTTAGAAAATATATCTTTTCTTGATGACAGCAATGTACTTGTTTTTGTGTTTAAAGTGTGGAGTCTCAGTAGCTTCCAGGAGAGGTCAAGGAATCCTTAGTGAATGTGGTATTGCCTCCAGTTTGTGTTTAGCAGGTTACACAGTAATTTCTTTTATGTCCTCTATTTCAGCTGCATTATGACTTAACAGGTGACTTAGCCTTTTCAGTTAAACATGGCAGATAGGAATATAGGCTCTCAATTTCTGTTCTTAAAGTTCATACTTGCAGATCTCTTGGTTTGGTACTATTAAGTCTCCCCTACAACTCCCATTTTTTCCCCCCAGAGACACCATTACATGGAGGTAGGTGGTTGGCTGTGGGCAAAGTTGTCCAATGGATTCCATCAGTTAGGTAAATATATACAGTGTCTTAGGTCCTGCAGATAGATTAAGAGGACTGGAAGGAAAAGCAGAGAAGTCAGGCAGGAAATACTTGGGTCGAATAGCAAATACTTGGGTCAAACACTAAGCTAAGTAGTAAAATCAAGATGACAAAAGTAGAAAAGATAGAGAAATTGAAATTTCAAGATTTATCCAAGGACTGAAATAAGAATCAGGTAACTTGGTAAAGATGGCTGAGTTTCTGCATCCTTCATGATACAGGTCAGAGGACATGCTTGGAGGTATGTACTAACAGCTGAAGCACTGGATAAGCTTCTGTGAGTGAACACTGCTCCTGGTTAGATCAAGG
The DNA here is from genome assembly GCF_014176215.1 of Rousettus aegyptiacus. Lineage (NCBI taxonomy): Eukaryota > Metazoa > Chordata > Mammalia > Chiroptera > Pteropodidae > Rousettus > Rousettus aegyptiacus. The sequence goes on from NW_023416310.1 coordinate 10,913,870, forward strand.
CATACAGTTTCTCTGGAGAGTCTAACGCACACCTTACAAATATAGGTAACAGGGTGGAGACTACAAGTATTGAGAAAACCAATTATATTGGCTTCCATTGTAGGAATTATCTATCGTCTTCACCCCACCCCCAGAAAATAATCCCACAAAAGTCTTTCTGTTTTTCACATGGAGTATGTATATCCCAGTTATAGCTCCAAATTCTTAATCTGTGAAGCACTCTTTTCAATTTAAATAAAAAATAATGTATCCTTTTATAGTATCTGTCTAGAATCAAAGTAAAAAGATAAATGAAGACTGTGCTACAGATGAAAAATTACCAGGAAATTTCAATAGAGATACTCTGTTATAGAAAGAAAATGCCAGCAGAGAAAACTGTTCATACACAGAGTGACTCTGAGAATGATTGATGGGTCAGCTTCCAAGATATTCAGGATTCTGCAAACTGTTCAGAAAATAAATTGCAAATGAGTACAATTTTATGGATTTGGAGCTTACAAAGTAAGCTTTGATTGTGACTGTTCATTAACGCCAAGAAATAAAATTTCGAATTGTAAACAATTCATAATACCAAAGGATTTTCCTCCAATTAAGCTCATAGTAATACATTTTGCTCTACTAGATAGATACATCCCTTGTAAGTTGTTCTGTGACATTTGACTTAAGGCAAGTGATGCAAGGTAATCGTGGGCAGAAAGGCTGCCAAAGGGAGAAGCAATGTGATCAATAGGCTTCTTTTGTTGTTGGCAAACATTGTCAGGGGATGATCAGCGTCAGAGCTTGGAGCCAGGGAAAGCTAATAAGATGAGTGGCATATTTCCCACAATATGCTCTAAGTATTTATGTGCTGCTCAAAGCGAGATCTGTAAACACGATGAGGACAAAGAGAATACAACGTTATTGATGATATCCTCCTGATTTATGTTTACAGCATCTGTGGATAATAACTTCATTTGTCAGAGGGGCCGTTATGAATACTAATTTGGGGTGACAATCCAACCATGACCAGACTAGCTTTGGGTGATGCTCTTCCACTCGTTTGTATTTAGCGAGGACTATAGTATGTGGAGTGTTCTTAATCTCTGAAAAAGCACACTGGATTTGGGAGATTTTAGGTATAGTGGTTTGCAGAAGTTTGCAGATAAGTCACATGGTCACATTTAGAGGCAGAATTAGAGGCAGGACAGTATCTTTGAAGTCACAGCTGTGTTTCCTGAAGGCGATTCTGCATTTAATTCTAAATGTCTCTAAATCCAAAAGAAGAAAACAAGGGTTAATCCCAACTGTTGTTTCGGAGGAAAGATGACAACAGAGCAGTCTTTAAACTTTTTTTTTTTTTAAGTAAATAAGCTATCATTTTTCTCCTGATCTTTGCTTTCATATTACTTGTTAAACTATTAGCGACAAGGTCTTGGGTTTCAGGAAGGTATGGCACTGTCCAGACAGAATCGCAGAGTTAGTGGGTCATTGAAAGGTGTGAAATAAACATCGTGAGTTCACCATATCTATTCTGATTAAGAATTGTAGCCCAAATTCAACCAACCTAATTTACTATCTGTGATTCTCAAAATTCTCCTATGTTTTAAGATTCTCAATCCACACTAGGAAGAAACAGGTCTCCGGGGTATGCATATTTTTCATTAAAAACTCATCATCCTTTCGTCTGTATGCATGTGTACTGCCTCCTGCCAGTACAACCTTCTAGGGATGGCTCCCTCTGCACTTGACCTTTTCCTTGGTATATGGTTAAGTGAGTGAAACGGGCTGGAGGAGGGAAGAGACGAGAAAGAAGATAGCCTGTAAGGAGGTCATCCTAGAGGTGTCAGCCAAAGAGGAAGCCCACAGTCCAGACGCACTAGCCTCTTGGGCGCTTAATTGGGGATCTAGGTACTGAAGAGGCAGTTTGTTTCTGTTTCCTCCTACGTTTGCCCAATAGAGTGATGTTTACGAATCATATATATTAGGGGGTGTTTATCAATGCTGATGTTATTCATGCATCTGATACTGATTGATTTTTCTTAGGTTAGGTTTTTACTAGTGCTCTTGAGACAAATTGCATATGAAAAGTTAACAAGTTTCATATTCATTCAATTTACTAGCATCATACCTGTTGTCCTACTACATCTTTTCTGTCTCCCTTGCTCACTCTCTGGGAGCACCCCGGACAACCTTAAATGTTCTATATCCTTACCAGAACCTTTCTTTTTTTTTTCCAGTTACAGTCAACATACAATGTTATATTAGTTTCAGGTGTACAACATAGTGATTAGACATTTCTACAACTTACAAAGTGATCACCCTAATAAGCCTAGTACCCATTTGACAAATACACAGTTATTACAGTATTATTGACTATATTCCCTATGCTGTACTTTCTATCCCCATGACTGTTTTTATAATACTAATAACTTTCTGTGGAAGATTTCACTGGCAAAGTCAGAACATGGGATCAATATCTGCTGCGTCTTCTAGTCTCTGAGCACAAGTTTCTAAATTCTAAACCATGTGAACCAAAATGCGTTCTTATGACAGATATAGACATCCAGGCCCGAGTGAGATTATTTCTATTTCAAGTCACATCAGGGAACCCCAGTAATACCCACCCCGGAGCATACCCTACACAGGCCTACGCTCAGGATGAGCTGGTTTGAAAGCTGCTCCTCATTGTATCTCCACAGGAAATAATTACGCTCGGAAAATATAAAATAATTGTTTGCGGTGCTGGGTTGAGTGATCTTGAACCAAACTGTGAGATATGTCGTTTCCCATCATATTTGTTAAGAAAATGGCTTTGTGCAATAATGGACGTGGCATCTCAAGTGCCTTGACTGGAAAAGAAGAGCGAATTACATGTTTTCTGAAGGAGGAGGTCTTCTTAGCTCTATCATGTAAAGGCTCACTCACTTTTCAGTAACTTCCCTATCAAATCCCGCCTTCTTCCTTTTCGTTCATCTTAAGAACATCTGCTGTGCCCACAGCTGTTAAGCACCAACTTTATTATCCCAGCCTCAGTCCCTGCTTCATCCAGTTGGGTGGTTGGCAGCTGTGACTTTCCCACAGCTGCCGCAACTGTTGTCACCACAACAGAGGAAATTCGACCAACAAATAAAGTCCAGGACGTAGAGATGTTAAAGCCAAAATGGCCTAACTGCTCACAGTGGCTAATGTGTCAGAAAACAACTCTCTTCCAATTTCAGAGCAAACAACAGTCCTGCTCTCTTCTTCTCCTGACCCTAAATTACATTGTAATTGAGTCAAAATCCCAGAGACTTGGGTAGTACATTGAGAGGAGAAAAATGAGGGTCACACTGTTTTTTTGTTGAACTTTATAGACTTTATCTGTCCCCGACTGAGAAAAAAGATGATATATTATTGTCTTCCTGGGGCTTGTGTTAAGTCAGGTGTGGAAATAGCAATAGAAACATGACCTGTCTTGCCTCCAACAGTTTCTGAGCTGGGAATGGGCCCCTGAAACCTAGCTCTATATTCATCACCTCAACCTTCTCCTTAAAAACATGTATTAGAGTGGGAGAGTTGAGTGGTCCACGGGTTACTCATAACTTCCAATTTCAGAGATTGAAAGGACCTTAGGGGTCTGGTCCAACCTCCCACCAAGGATGGGAATACCTTTTACAGCATTTATAATAGAAAATGTTCAAGTCTCTGAGAACTTCCAGTGATGGAGCCAATTTTCTTAAAAATTCGCCATACTCGAAGGAGATTTCAGAACACCACTTTCCTCCTGATATCAGTCTTGGGACGCTGCAGTGATGAATGGGAGTTTGGGTTTGTAAAGGGAGAGAAGATTCAGATAATAGGGACTAGATGGATGATCCTAACTGAGGAGACATTTGAAAATGATCTGGAGGTTTTCCTGGTATACTGCTTTTTAGGAGTTTGGAGATTTCAGGATATAGGAAAGAAAAACACAAAGTGTGGTTTGAGGAACCCCCAAAAATGTTACGTTCTCAAAACATGCCCCCAAAACAGATGTGCCTCATACTGCCCCGCTTTTCAGGGTGGTTAGTGCAGGAGGGTAACAGGTCTTTGAGGATCTTACTGGCATGCTGTCACGTCTCGGCAGGTTGTGACCAAGGCCATAGTGTTTTCCCATGACATCACTGAATCCAGGTAGGAAATAGATTCATGGGATCAGAAGGAGGTATTGCTGTGCATTAACAAGACTCAGATTCATTGAACTCAGTGATAGGTTCTAGGATGGCCTCCAACTGGGAGCCGAAGATGAGTTTTGAATTTTCCAATTTCCCTTTTGGGTGAAACATTGTATTTATACAATTCTCTTTATTTCTCAGTTTCCTGTAGGAATGACTCATTTGAGGCATGTACTGCCTAGGCTGTAATGATTTCATTTTGGGTCAGGTCCGCTGGAGCGTCAATCATGCCTGAGGGCTGGATTCGGTATGTGAAGGCAGAAATAGCTTTTTACAAAGGTACATTTCATAAAGTTCTCTTTCTCTGAATTAAAACAGAATGTTATTAATAGTGTTACCTATGGTGAGGACGTGAACCAGGATGGTCAAACTCTAGTCCCCAAAGCCTCCTTTATTCTCTATTTTGCATCATTCTGACCTATCTCATTTGCTCTTTTATCACTGATCTTAAAACACAAATATGCACATGCACACTCACTCCAAAAATCTCTCACTTAACACTAAATCCTCTACCAGCTACTCTCTGTTTCTCTTCCACTGCATAAGGTCATATTTCTTAAAAGCAAAAAAAATCTACTTTTATATTTTTCCAATTTTTCATCTTTCATATCCCTTCTGCTTCAATGATAATAGGTTATATGCATAGGGAGAGTTGGGCAATGGCACTAAATACATGGAATAATAGGTAAAAATGCAAAAGAGTTATGCAAAAGAGTGGCCGGACTGAGACCACAAATGGTTATAGAGTTTGTATCTTGGGTTCACACCAAGTAGCTATTATAATGATTGTCACCGATTTAGAAAGCTAAAAATATGCATACTGGAAGAGGATATTAAATTCAAAGGCATCCTCTAGAGCTAATTAACTGGTAAAATTAAATGAGAAAATCCTTAATTGTTTTTTTAGATCTCCATGGCATGGTCTGGTGCTTTCTCTGACCTGCAGCACGCGGGGTCCCAAGGCAGTTATAACTTCTATGGACTTTGGCTAATGGGGAGATCAGGTCCGTCTCAATCCCCAATGAATTTGACCTTTGTTCCACTTTACAGATGCTTGATCATGACCAAAGTTAGCTAGCTCTGACCATGATGTGAACTTTTTAAAAATGATCACAGATTTATTAATATCCTTGGTGAGATGTCAAGCCATGAACTAAATAGTAAACCAAGGTCCCAGGCCCTTAGGTGGATAAATCAGGGACATGTCCTCATCTGGAACTCTGCTGCAGTTTCTAAAAGGTTTGAATTAATTCTGTCATATCGAATGCAGTATGTATGATCCTTATGATAAAAACAGAGAAAAAGACACACTTTTGATATCAGGAAGGGCACTGAAAGCCCTGCCGATGGCCCTCTTATTAAGGAAAATTGCATACACATTATAGAAAACAGTATGATTTTCATAAACCTCTAATTTATTATAACATTACTTAAATGTTAGATGATAGAGATTATATTAAAATATAACAAATGGAACTTCATTTGTTTTGTTATATTTCCTTATTTTTATAAATGCATTCAAAGTATTAAATGCTATCCTACTAAGCCTCTCTACCTATAAGAGACAACAGGGAAACAGATATTAACAAATGACTTGAATGTGTGTGTGCTTTAACTTAGATATTTAATGTTAATTGGATAATACTTATTCCACCAACCCTATATTGGGAAGTGGTCAAATGCAGAAAATGGAATCAACTTTAGCTAATTTAAGAAGCAATAGAGTTATTATGGAATCCTAAGAGGCTTATAAGTTTGTTGACATTCTTAAAGGACGTTCTACAATTGACTCCTAAAGTTACATAATAGAAATGAGCCGTCAGAGGAGCCAATTATTCTGCCACAATCAGAAATGCTTCCCATGGACTTGGGAAAGTACTGCCACAGCTGTTATTTCTGAGTCCTGCCACTTCTACAATCTGGACCAGTAAAACGATGGTTCTCTTCTTCTGAGTCCCTAATTCAAGCCTTCTGCTCGTATGTCTGATTAATGAAACATAGCCATCTCCGAAACAATAACTGCAAGGGATTTGGGGGAAATTCATATTGAGCTTTAGCCTTTGCAATATGGGAAAGTGATAGGGATAGATGCCGTGTAAGCCAGCCTGCAATCTCTGCTGTGTGCACAAATCGCCTCTACCACCGATGGCCAAGAAAAATACAACGTAAGACGTAGGTGTAATTTTAAATTTTCCGATAGCCACATGAGAAAACTAAAGAGAAGTCAGAGAAATTGATTTAGTAACATGTTATTTAATTCAATATATCTCGTTTTAACAAATAATCAAGGTAAATTTATAAATGAAATGTTTTACATGATTTTTTTTTTCATATCAGGTCTTTAAAATTAAATGTGCATAGTTTAGGTACAGCATATCTCAATTAAGAGTAGTCACATTTTAAGGGCTTAATAGCTCTCTGAGGCTAGTGGCTACCATACTGAACGGCACAGATACACAATTACCTAGTGTTAGTGTTTTACATATATACTCAGTGGAGCAGTTCCACTAAAGTCCTCTAAGCTTGATGCTTTTTTTGTCTTTTAAAACCTCTCAAGGCAATTGCTTTTTCCACAATAAATTACTGGTTTGTGTGCCCTTGACCTGTGCAGAATCTTAAACTTCTAAATTAAGGACTACATTGATAATCTCCATGTACTTTATATGCCACCATATCCCTTTGTATTAAATACCTCTTTTATTGAATAATTGATTAAAAGAAGTAATAGGTAAATGACTGAATGTCTACGAATCAACAGCTGGGCGTGGCTGTTAGTATTATTATAAATTAAGTGGTTAACTTGAAATTATATAACTTGAATGATGCCCAATAATCTTACAGAATGAATGTCAGTCACTCACCTCTGTCCTCCATGAAAACAGAGAATAATTTCTAGAAAGCATCGGTGATCCTTAAGAGACCTTGAGGCTTGTGAATGTATTACTTATTAGTAGTTTGTTTTTATAGATCTTTTTATGTACTTCAACGAATACAATAATACTTGCATTTTAAAGTATTTCTTTAAAAGATAAAGAAGAGAACTCTGAAAAACTCCACAATAAATGAAAAGATAAGAGGGTAGAACTAGATGACTTGACTATCTCTTCAGATTCTGAGAGTTCATGGTTCCATGGCTCAACCACAACCAAACTGATAGAATGACCCAGACATTTTGGACAAACATACTTTTTATCATTTTGATAGGGAAACTATCAAATTAGTTAGTAAGGAAACTATTCTTGTTTTCTATTAAGGCAGCACAACTCTTAAAACATTGCAAGAAAATGCACAATCAGAACAGGATACATGATATGTATCCTCCTCATAACTTAATGAAAAAAGACTTTGTTAGCTAAGCAAATGAATTAACTTATAAAATAGACATGGAATACTTCTCCTATGTGCTAGATGCTGTGCTGGTCAGTATGTATAAAATAATAAATAAGATAAGGTGCCTGACCTCTAGGAGAAAACAGTCTAAACAGGGAAACAGACAGATACAGAGATAATATAGTATAGGTAGAATATTATAAAGGGACAAATAAAATTCTAGGGTAGCCAAGAAAAAGAGAATATAAAAATTGGAATCTTGGACAGGTCTTGTAATAGCTATCGTATGAGCTGTGTGTTAAGGAATATGTGGGATTTTCCAGGTAAAATTGAGAAAGAATGTTTTAGAGACTGAACAGCACATGAAAGGGCTTGGGAGTTTTATAAAACACGTCGTGCTCAAGGAGGCATAAAAAGACTTTTGATATTAATTAAGCTGGTGTTCCTGCATTAGAGGTGAAGAGATTGAGAGATAGCACTCTGGCGGTAAGAAAAGATGAACAGGAAGATATACCGAGCCCGGAGCATTTTTGATCTGCCACTTCAAATACCTCCACCAATGTGTTCTATCACAGTGCTTCCCCAACAATTCTGCAAAAAATATGAATGGGCATGCCACTAAAAATAAAACAAAGTGAAGCAAAACAAAAATTTCAATTCCATTGTCAAATAAATTTGAGAACCTTCAGTTGAATTAGGTAAGGTTTCTTCAGTACAAAAGTTCTCAGGATTTAATATGATTATATATATATATATATATGTATATATATGAATCTTAAGTGGAACAAATGCTGAAAGCAATTCTAAAATGTATTTGACAGCAAAAAAATAATGTGAGGATGCTGAATAACAATTTAGGAATTCTGTGATTCTGTAGAGCACCATTCAAGAAGTGCTGCTCTGTAAGCTATAGAAAATCATTTCCTCCCTCCCTCCCTCCCTCCCTCCCTCCCTCCCTCCTTCCCTTCCTTTCCTCCCTCCCTCCCTCCCTCTCTCCCTCCCTCCCTCCCTTCTTGCTTGCTTACTTGGTTGCTTTCATCTAAATTATGTCGACACTGTACGATATGAGTCTGTGCAGGTATTAACTGCCAGCCATTGCAGTTTCCCAAGTCTACATTTTCTACAGAGCACCACTCCTCTGGCTACGTTAAACACTATAAGAACCAAAAGAGAATTTTATATTTAAAATTCAGTTGCGACAAGGTAGGATAAGGGTTTTTGTTAGCACAGTACTTCTCGCAGTAAGATTGGTACCCTGAGAGAGAGGAGATGACTGCTGGAGCAAAGGCCTGGCGAGGGAAGAGGGATTGAATTAAAATGCAGGGCACATGGACTGGTTATTCTCAGAGAGGAGGGACCCTCTACTTTGCACAGAATCCAAAGAACCAAACCTAAGATCAATAATTCTGTGATCTTTGATCCATTGTTTTTGAGACCAGTGGGATCTTGACTGGCCTCATTTAAAGGGTACATAGAGATAAGACCCTGACTTTTAAAGTCACTTTGAAGAATTCTGAGAAAGAAGTTAGACATAAAGGCCTGCTTTAAAATAGACAGCTACCAGACTGGATAGTTCCTGCAATAAAAGTTGACAAGAGAAATGAAATATGGACTAAAAGACAGTGCAATTTGGTTGATCTGTAACTCATTGAAAGATTATATCCAAAATGTGATCATTCATTCTTTCATGTGTTCATCGCTCATTGATTGGCAAGGCAAATGAATAGGTGATTCATAAAAGATATAGTCTAATGACCAAAGACCACATAGAAAAAAAGTTTACATGTGCATCGCATATTCTAGAGAAAGTCAGTTTCTTCCCACTGCAGGAGCTCCGTCGTGCCTCGCGCCTGCGCTCTGCACTTCCCAGGGATGCTGCCCCGGGAAGGGGGAGCGCTGATGCTGGACAGAAACATGCCGTGGTTCCTATCTGGCCACCGTGCGCGGCATTATGATGTGTGTGTAGACAAAGGGACGCAAAGGTCCTCAGGGGCTGCGTGCATTTGGTCAATGTGCCTGACAATGGCGTGCAGCACAACGGGCTACACTTGGGGAGTGCCACCGTTCTGTGACAGTACATGAGGGAACACTGCATTTTTTAAAGCACTAAAGATACATCAAAACTAAGAAAACATAACTAAATTTCGCAGTTCTTTGACTTACCAGGGCCGGAATTTCTGCTTAAATCAAGTAATAGAAGTATGCATTGTTCTTTTGATAAATCCTTTGTGGATTTATCAAAAGTCACTTTGTGGCCATGGTAAGCACTGAGTAAAGATTCAAGGATACAGGGCACTCTTCTCTTACTATTAATCCAAAAAAAATGCAAATTAATACAGCAAGATATCTTTCTGGTCTATCAAATTGGCAAATATTTTAGATAAAGATATTATGAAGTGTTGATGAGGGTGTGGGGGCACAGATATGCTCAGACTGCTGGTACGAGTGTAAATTAGTTCAATCATTTTGAAGAGCAATTTGACAAGCTGTATCAAAAGCTTAAAAAAAAAAAACCCATGAGGCATTCCACTTCTAAGAATTAATCCTAATAGGATAATTCTAGGTGTGCTCAAAGATTTATCTATATGCATATTCATTGGAACATTGTTTAATAGGAGAAAAATTGGAAATAAGCTAAATGCTCAATAATAGAGAACTGAATAAATTGAGTTATATCCATAGCGTGGAATAGGATGAAGCCTTTGAAATGCTGCTATAAAATAATAGCAAGGAGAAAATAAAATGATATGGGATGATTATGAGACTTAAGAAACAAATCAACCAAATTCATTATAAAGACTTTGAACACTGATTTAACAAACCAACTGTAACATGAGATAATCAGGGAAATTTGTACACTGACAAGATATTTGATTATATTCAGAATTATTTAAGGTAATTTTGGGTCATAATGGCATTGCGCCTTTTAAAAAATTTTTCACCTTTTAGAAATACATACTGAAATATTCATTAATGAAACAATATGATGCCTGAAATCCGATTTAAAGTAACCCAATGTGGGAAGTGAGAGCGTGAATGAGGATATAGGTAAAACATAAGTTGCCAAACGTTGATAATTACTGAGTTGGGTGGTAGGTATATAGGGATATATTAGGCTGTTGTCTCTAATTTTGTATATGCTTTAAACTTTCATAATGACAAAAATATATCTGTTGTTGAATAACTGTGAGATATTTTCACAAGTATACTGTTGTTGAAAAAATATGTTAAATACGACATGTAGTAAAACTAGCGTTTTGATGCAGTATGTACAGATATGAAAGATTGAAGCACATTGAAATATTACTGATTATATATTTAGTTTCATAATATATATTTTTTACCTTTGTTATCATTATCTTACACTGTGCTAGACACTGTGCTTACATTGTGAGGTGCAGTAATAAAAGCCATAGCCCTGACTCAAATTACCCACCGTCTAATGGCGAAGGCACATGTGCCAATGCGTAGTCACCCTTCTCTGTGCCAAGTGTGGTGACGGTGGCCACGCTTTGTGTAGGAGGGCACAGGGGTTGCCAGCTCTGCTTGACAGATTTGGGAAACGTTTCACTGGGGTCTGTTTGAATCCGTCTTTGAGAAATGTAGCAGTGTGAGGAAAGATTATGGTAAATGAGGAGCCATTGGGAAAAATATGGAAGGTTTAATACAAAAGAGGTTTTAAACAACAAAAATTGTCAACAAAAAATTTTAATTTCTTTCAGATCATACTATTTCTAAAACATTTCAATTTACTTTAAATATATGCCATCAGAATGAGTATCTTTATATGAAAAACTGGGATATCATAGCATCAAAACATGACAATTCTTCAACCTGATTCCAAACATGTTACACATCTGGGATGAATGAGGTATAGCAGCAATGGATGTGTCGAGACCTGGCGTCTTTTGTAAGCCATCCAACCAATGGCCCCCTGGTGGCAGCAGGGCCAGTGTGAGCAAGGCCTAAGTTGAAATAGTTTAACATAGTATTAATAGTGGACCTGACACTATGTTACATACTTGAGTTAATAAAAGCTCATATATATCTTGATTTTTATAAAATTGCAACGTGCATTTTAAAACTCAGGAAACACATATGTCTATAGATTATACTCAATTGCCTACCATCCTGGTTTAGTTCTTTGTAATCAATTATTGAATAAATCTTCCTACATAGTTCTGCCTAAAGCATTAGCTACTAACTTTTCTGAAATTCATTTTCCTAATTTGTAAAACATGTTCATAAAAGTCTATAATACATTGAGTTAATTTAAGAATAAATTATATCGTTTATGTAAAGTTACCTAGCACAAAGCTCAAAATTTTTCATCTTTCTCCTTTCCTTCCTACCTTCCTTTCTTCTTTGCTTTCATCTATTTTCTCTTTTTCCTTCCTGTTCTTTCATTTAAAATTTTTAATAAGCATATCCTTACCCTGTAATAACTTGATGTGTGATTTTTAAAGTAAGCATTTGAAAATAAAGAGAAAGGACTGTGCCAACAAGTGGAATGGGGAATATTTACTATGTGGGAGAAAATTAGGTTCTCTTCTCATGTAATATAACAAAGTAATTTCTGAAAGAGACCTAAAGAGTTAAATATTTTGAAACTATTAGTATGGTAAAGTTTTGCAATACCAATAATAATAAAAAAAAAAGGAATTTAAAGCTTCTTGAGCGGACTTGTCATTAAAAATTACAAAATGTTTATGCAGATTTGTGACTGCAAAAAAACTGACTTGCTCAGTTACTCGAGACTCCAGTCTTCAGAAGTTCTTCCTCCACTGTTTGAAACTTTGCAAGGTTGTTTGCATCCAAACTCCATTTCTAAAATGGCAATGTATCCAAAATTGCTCACAAAATTTTAGTGCCATTTAAAATAGTTAATCCATTGCTGCTCGGCCTTTTGGCTAAAATCAAGTGTAAAATAGCTAATCCAAGGCCTTGATTCAGAAGATTTGCTTCGTTCATAGGGCCAGAATTATCTTCCATAGATCCTATGAATAAATCTTTCTCTGATAAGTGTTTTGAGAATGGGCTTTCACATCACTCTTAAAAAAAAAAAAAAAGGTAAAAATTTTTCCTAAATTTAAATGAAGTGCTCGAAATAGGTTTTCTTTTCTAGAAAGCCAATAAAATACTGTGTAAAAGAGAGTTACTTAATATTAGATTTTGACTTTTTTTTGTTTGTTTTAACAAAAGCCTTTGTATAAGTCATAATTTAAGGCTCTGGTAAAGTTAACCAATCTTCAGGGCCTTAAGCGCTAATTTTTTAAAGGAATGTGGCAGAAATTTTGCAGATACTACGTATCTATATAGGGAACAATGAGCCAACATTGAATTATGTAGCTCATTTTTTTTCACCAACAAAATAGCACTACCCTGCTGTCAAGAATTAAAATTGTTCCATACATGCCCAAAATAGTGCCAGTAGAGGTTTGATTGGCTAAAATTATTTTCCATAATTCAGAGATATCAACAACTTACTTGGTTTTCAAAAAGGCCCCTCGATAGATGAAAACTAGAAACTTGCTGCTTGAGAACCATCCATAGTCTTGTCCAGTTGTTTATCAATAATGGGAATTTTGGCTACTAATCCTCCATTCTTTGTTACACAGTTTTAGAAGGACATCTCTGATTCTGAACACTGATAGAAGAACTGACTCAGCTCTTTTCATTCCGACCAAAGTGAAAATCAAATCCAAAATTTCTAAGGCATGTGGTTTCAGTAAACTTCATTCAAGTATTTAGCTTGGCTATGCTTAAGAAATCTTATAGAATGTTTCAAAACAAGACTTTTGTTTGAGTTTCAATAACTTTTAAGCCCTTAAAATCCAGGTTTGAGTTCATGGAAGAGATGTAAATTGTCTTCTCTTTCTTTTGGATGGAAGAATGTGAAGTAGGTTTCAGGTTTCCTCTGCCGAAAATTTGCCTTGTGAAAACTACCATCTTTTGTTATGTCCCAACACACTGAGATACTGATTAAAGATGAGAAATACACAATCTTCCCAATTTAGGGCATACTTGTTATTAACAAAGATAATGACTGTGGTCTTAATTGTAGGGTATGTTTTTTATTAATATCTAACAATGGGAAGATACACTACATATCACAAAAAGGCAATGATGTAATTCTATGTTCTCAAATGATGTGAGTATAATCTTATGACCTAATTTGTTTAGAGTAAAATATTCACCAACAGTGTAATTTTATGCTGGTAGAGGTCTTTTCTTATAAAAGATTTTCAAAATTAGATGAACTAAATCAAATAAAATTATTTTTACTGGTTTATGGACCCCTAAGGGTTGAGAATCCTCCAACCAACTGCATCGCATTTACTGGAAAATATATGCAATTCTGTCAAGTTTTAGTCCTGGACTCTCAGATCTTGGATGCTTTGATTAGGCAATTTTTTTTTCTTTTTCTTTCTGCTATCTGATTCAAAGCTTAGCATGTGCTCTGAAACACAGTGGTATCAATAAATATTTGTTATGTCTAATTTAATTTTAATGCCAAAAATGATCTGCAAGGAGAGGGCTTCTCGTAAGAGCATGATGGTGCTCAGTTCATTTCTCAGTTTGAAAACTCTACGTATACGTAAAAAATAAACGAAAACAAAACTATCACATTCAGCGAAATCATAAGTTTTCCGGAAAACTTTTAAACACCATGTTTTCTGGAAAACTTTCAAGCACTTTTACAAGAACTGGGACCAACAGAGCCAGAACATATAACTCTTGTGGGAAGAGGAGCTGGTGGAACAATGGAAGACCAGCAAGGAGAGAGAAGTATTCGAGGGCAGATTTAAGAACTTATTTACTTCTAGAAAGAGGACCCCACCCTGAGAGCAAACAAACTAGGTTTAAGTGCTGCACTTAGGATCTCATGCAGCAACAATAAGATAATATGTAAGTACTATAAAGGAGTGTATTACTTCAAACTCAGAGGCTGTGTCTTTTAGCAATTGCAACTGGCGTTTGGAATCAACAAGAATGAGTAAAGCGTAGGACTGATAATAGAAGTCCTAAGAGAGTTAGATTTTCAGTTGCAAAGCAGGTAGTTACACAGAAGTGCTTTTTTTTTTTTTAAAAAAATGATTTATTGCAATAGCAGTCAATATGGGTGGTCCTCCCCTTCTCTGCATTATCACTCATCTTTTAAAAAGAACCAGTTCAGTGAAAATCGCCCTCGGTGTTTCAAATTAAAAGAACTAGTTTAAGGGCTATACAAATATGCTATGGAAGACATGTGTAAAATAGCCATAGAAGCTTCTCTACAAAAACAAAACAAAACAAAAGCTTCAGAGTAAACCGTAGCCAGATAGCAGAAAGAAATTTGTTTTTTTTTTTTGTATTTCAACAAGAATTTAAAAATATCAAATGAAGCCATTGCTGCTGTGAAGGAAATTACTTAGCAGAAGCAAAGAACTCAGGGAAGGAAGACCTGAATAAAGGCTAACTAACAGAAGGAGATAAAATAAAGACCGGAAGAATATAGGGGGGAAAAAGACAAGATATCGACAAAATTGTTTAAGAAATGAGGATTATATTTCAAGAAGCCGAAGGGAAATGGGAATTACAGTAGGGAATTCTGTTCTTTTTTATCGTATGACACACCATCTCAAATCTTAGAGATCCGAAATAATGATTACATGTTTTTTTCTTGCCACTTTGAGGGTTGGCTGAGCAGTTCTGCTGGTCTCGCCTGGGCACTCATGTGGCCGCGTTTGGGTGGCAGGTTGTCTGGTGTCTGGGGTCCACTGGGTTGGCTAGTAGTACAATTGGGCCACTCTCTCACTGTGATTTTTCACCTTCAATGAGTCTAGACCAGGCTTCTTGAAATGGCAACGGAGACATTCAAAAAGGGAAATTCCAAATACTTATTTTCTGGTGTCTCGATGTGAATCAAATCAAAACAAAAATCATATGGCCCAGCTCACAGTCAAGGCTGGAGTAGAGGAGTAGAGGAAGGTGTGAGTCACTAAAGGCCGTTAATGCAGCAGTATAATTCTGCTAGTAGCTGGTCTGCTACTTGGTCCCAGTGAATCAAGTGGAAGTCCATTCAGGTTCAAAGTCTATGATTTTGTATCTTAGGTCTGGATACAGAAAAGGCTCCTTGAGTGTAGCTTCTGTTGATCTAAAGACCCAAGAACAAAAAGACACGTTGCCTGTCCCCTTCCCCTCACAGACCCAAGATGGAATGGCAAGACAGGAACAGTATAACCACAATAGACATTCCCACTTAAAAGGGAAAGAGTTGGAAGCATCTAGCAATAACTAGTCCATAACAATTCTGAAAGGGAGCTTAGCATATGTTGTGGGAAAGCCTTACTTAGGGGCAGGGAATGTTTCTTGCTTAAGATTTCATTTTGCCACCTTGGAGTGGTTTCCTAATCCATGTTTGCCCATGGCTCTTGGCTCTCTCTGGTTGGTTTTGGGCTCAGGTCTCTTAATCAGTATATTTGCTGTAAGTGGAAAGGTGAAGATCCAGAGAGCTCTTCGCCTTTTAAACTTTTCCTCTCATTGTTCATTCAAATTGATACAACTACCTTAAAAATTCGAATGATTTCCTTTGGATACGGCTGGGAATCAATCCATGCCTCCAGTTCACATCCATAACTTCCAAAGATAGACCTCACTCTAATTTGGGTATCTTGGAATGCTGTGGAACAATGTTTTCAAAATTCCCAGAAGCCCTTCTGTTTAGCTAAGAGTGTCCACTAAATACCACTTTAAATCTTTCTGAGGTCTAAAAAGGGGTTTTACATCCATATCCTTGATCTTTATCCAGAGTCCATTAATTATACCACGAGTTGCCATATGGAAAGTAGGGAAATGTGAAGCTGTTTTGTTTTCTACCCCCAGAAAGTTCTGCCTCTACTTCGTATCTAAATTCCGCTTACAAACGAAACCATTCTCTCCTTAGATTATCTCCCTCTTCCTACGCCTTACCATAGGCACCTAAAAGAAGCCAGTTGGTATTTCCAGCATTCTGCCAGGCACTACCCTTAGCCAGATCCACTAGTTCATCAGGTACAATTCTGTCTTCTGTGTGTACTGGCTCTTGACAGGTTTGCCAAATGTTTTGCTATCATGAAGGATGGGCTACCATTTTTTTTTTTTTTTTTTTTGCCAGTAATGATTTCCTCAACTCATTTCAAGCCTCTGCCAGTTTTCTTTGCCATTCTTTCAGCCCTTGCCAACAGACTCCTCACCCTCCTCAAGCCTCCATCTGCTGCCCAGTTCTAAAGCCAATGCCCCATGCTTGGGGTTTTGTTACAGCCATACCACACTTCCAGGCAACACTTTCTCTATCAATTATCTAACAATTCATGATAAAAACCCCCATAGTTTGGGGGCTTAAACAATGATTTAATGTTTCTCATAATTCTGTGGGTCGAATGTGCCTAGCGACACATACTAGTTTCAGCTGGGCTCACTTACATGGTGAAATTGAGCTTTTGAAGTGGCTGGGAACTTTGTTACGCTGGGACAGCTGCGCCTGTCTCTACATGTGCTGATAGGAAGTTTAAACCAGATAGGAAGTTTAAACTAGACTTCTTCACTGATAGGAAGTTTAAACTAGACTTCTTCACGAGGGCGATGATAGCATTTACCAGGGCAAGACCCCATATGCTAATGTTTATCAAGCCTTTACATTTGTCACATTTGCTGATATCCTACTGGCCAAAACAAGTCACATAGTTAAATCACGAGTCACTATGGGAGGGGACTAAAAGGGTATGGATGTCAGGAAGTATGACTAATTGGGAACCTCGAATAAATAATATACCGTCTGAACAAGGAAGCTAGAAATAAAGGGAAGGAAACCCCAAATGAATGAGAAGTAGTGATATTAGAGGGCAAAATGATGGATATAGAATAAAGCAAAGGAGAATGAAGAAAATGAACAACAACAAAAGACGCAACAGATATTGTAGGTTTCAAAATTATCATTTAAGAGAAGTTTTCTGAACTATAAGGAGAAAAAAATCAAGATATTGGAAAGTCACTAAGAGAAAATTTATTAACAATTATCAACAACGAAACATAATTTAGGTGAAAAGGAGAGCGAAAAATATCTTTTTTAGAAGAAAGATAAATATAATGTAGGTAAGATAAAAAAATATTATGGATAAGATCATGAAAAAAAGAAAAGTTATTTTAGGCTCCCAAACCAAGTCATATGTAGGTAGGAAGACCATATGGACAGGTCGCTCTGGGATTATCCCAGTTTATGCCTGTCGTTTCATAAGCATAATCAATATAAATAGTGGCCTCTTTCACGCTCAGAATGTGCTTTGGACAAAAGTTATGTTCACTATTGTTTTAAGGGAAAGAAAATAAAATTTCCAACAGACTTTTTGATAGTAACACTTAGTATCAGGAAACAATAAAGCAACCTATACTATATTCCAGAAAGAGTGAGCCAAGATATTTAAATACAACCAAACTTTTCTTCAAATTTAAATACTACAAATAGATTTAACCCAGGGAATATTTTAATTAAGAGATGATTTCTCTCTTAATATTTTAATTAAGAAATGATTCTGTTTAAAAACACAAGGGGAAAGTATTAAAGATATAAGCTAACAATAAGACTATAATCTTTAATATTACCTTTATAAATATGAGAATAATGACATAAAATACCAAGAAAACATACTTCATACATAAATATAAAGAGAAAAACAACAAAAGAATATGCAGTTAAAAGGAAACATGCCTGTTATATTAATAAATATAAATATATCAATATAAATGAGCCTAAATCACTTATTCAAAGAAAGGGATTTGCATATGCAATTACAAAGCAAGACTCAACTCCAATTTGTATGAGATACACTTAAAACAAAGTGACTCAGAAGAACCAAAAAAAAAAAAAAAAAAGGAGGTGCGTTTGGTAAAGCCAAGCCAGGCCAGCGTAACACAGAGAAAGTAGAGAAAGCAGAGGTCTTGGTGTTAACTTCAGATGAGCAGAATTCAGGTCAAAGAGCAGTATGTGACACAAAATAGAACAGTTTATAATGTGAAGTGCATGATTCACAATAAAATATAACAGTTCTGAACACCTATGTACCAAATAGCATAGCAATAACTTTCATAAATCAGAAATTACGGGAGATGGCAAAATGGACTTAAAAATAGTCATAGATTTTTCATCACTGCTCTCAAACCTAGATGAAGCAAATAAAAAAAACATACTTAAGAATATGGTATTCCTTAACAACATAAGGGAGAAGATATACATGGTACTCATTACTTTAAAAATTAAATACATGCCTGTGTGACATTTAAAGCTATTTTTCTAGACCATAAAGAAAGCCTGTAAACTAAACATGATAACAAGATATAAAATACTTAGTGTTAAAATCTTTCTCAAATACTCTTGAATTAAAGATGAAAACAAAAAAAAGCCCCTAAATTTTAGATTTTCCAGAAAACAACAATACAGTAATCAGAGAGACAGAGTTAAATCAGAACAAAGAGGAAAAGTCATAGCCTTAAATACTTATATCAATACAAAAGAAAGAATGAAAATAAACATCCGACTAGATACATTAGGAAAAAATCAACAAAACTTTGGTATATTTAATATTTTGTAGTCTTTCAACTATCAATATAATTTCTAATGCAAGATGCTTGATTAAGAATCCTCAGAATCCAATCAGAGTGGACTGATCTAAGTCAGAAATCAGTGGGCTTGGGGAATTTAGTGAAAGGTCAAAATATTGCATATCTGTTTTCTCTGGTCTGTGGAGAAGCTCACCAGAATTCATTTCAAACACTCCCTAATTCTCATTCTTAATTAAAATCCCACTTTGGAATTAGACTTTAATAATTAAAGGAAAGTCTGGTTCTTAAAGTTTATTACAGTAAACCAAATACTGTACTCTCAGAGAATCGTGAAATGGTCAAATATCATACATGTTTATGTCCATTTTGTATTTTAGGTAGATTTTTTAAATGGGAACATATTTAACTTTTTTTTACTTTTTACCTAAAGTGACAATCTCCAGTGAGTATTCTGAAACTAACAAAAACTAACAGTAAACTTAAAATGTCTTAATTTAAATTATTCTTGAAAAACAAATTGTCGCCATATCTGCCATGTCTATTCTTCACATTTGCCATTCCTCTACCTGGGTGCCCTGTCTTTTCCCAAATGCCCCTTTCTCTCTGATTTTCCGAATTATGTGTCTCCCTAAAGAACTATTCAAATCTCCCATTTTGCAGGAAGCTTTTCCATGCTATTTGAGGATTCACTGATACGTTTATTCTCTGCTCTCCTTTGCTTCATACTCTGCATTGCAAATCCTATCATTTCATCCTATGCTTTCAGGACTGGCATTACATGCACACGGAGTAGCCAGTGAGACCATTGCTGAAGCTCTCCTCCTTTCCACCAGGAGCGATCACTCCATTTGTGTGAACAGTGTGTTGTTCTCTGGTTGGTTCAGCTGAAAGTCATATACTGCTGGGGAGTGTAGCCTATTAAAGCGTCCATCATAGTGATTCATTTCCTTCGTCACAGTGAGAGAGACTGGGAGTTTCAAGCAGCATTGTTATTTGCTGGCCTCGTCATGAATAGTGAAGAGAAGGAAAATACTTAGAGGAAATGAGGAAATAGTACAAAAGAGGGAATTTAGAGATATTAGTGATAGGCTTCATCAATTTCAAAATTTCCCAGAGCTAAACTTGCCTGCTTTTATGTATAAATATGTATATATATAAATATGTATAAAAATATATGTAATATTTTTTCCTTTTTTCCTTATACATTGGAACACTTTTTACAGAGAAGAAATGTAACCAAAAATTATAGCTATTACAAAATCTCATATGGCTAGGTATACTCAAGTTTCTGAGAACGTGATTGTCGAAATAAAATGTTTTTCATTATTTCTATTTTATTTTATGTGAAAGAAATTTAGTTTTCTATAACCGAAATGTTATAAAAGTAGTTTATATTTAAACATTGATAAAATTTTAAAAATAAATTGTTGGAAGAGAAAAAACATACAAATTGGGGGGAAAAAAAAAAAACCTCCAGCAGGATCTAGTATTTGGACAAGAATGTGAAGAATCACACAATGGTCATGTTTATTCAGGTGACATTCATTGCATAGTTTTAGGGTGCTTAGTAAGTCTCCTTCATTCTTGCTCTCATGGGAGGAAGTGTGTTGAGAAGGCTGGGTGTGCGTCTCTGGAATATTTGCATTTTAAGTGATGAGACTGAAGAGGGCATTGATAATGAATGATTAACTGGAATATTCTATGTGGCAATTAATAGTGCTGAGCCCTGGGTCCTGGTTGATATTGCCAAGACTATACTACTAAGATTTTAATTTTAATTTAAAAATCCTCCACCTGGCAAGAAACAAGAGGTGAGGAAAGAACTAACTGACGGGCATGGGCAAAGCGAGCCCGTCCCTGCTTCCTGGTCTATTTGTCTATCTTTTTTTCCCCTTTCCCTTTGCCTTCCAGGGATTTTCCCAGCAGGGAGGCACGCTTCCTCTGTAGTGCTGCCATTGTGCCAGCACCTACCTCTGTACTAGTCCTTATCACACCATATTGCACTTTCTTGCTTCTCTCGCTCCCGTGAGAACGTATTCTTGAAATAAAGGCTTTGAACTATTTATCTCTCATCCTTAGTGCGAAGCACAGGGCCTGGAACACAGTACGCACTTTACGAGGGCTAGTTTCTTCAACCAATAAAGCAAAGATTACACAGAGAAGTTAAATGGATTATCCACAGAAATATAGGTTCCCTCTCCACTTTCAAATGTTGTTTTGTACTGTGGGAAAGCATTCCAAATCCTGGGAGTTTAGGCCCGGGGGGTGCAATAGTTAAAGGCCGAGAAAGCGGCACACAACTCTGCGTCACACTGTGAGTAGTGACTTTTGCTCTGAGAGGTGTGTATATTGGAACAAGAAATAGTAAAATGGTCTAAGGAAGGGAGGTGCCTGGCGATTGGAAAGGTGTTATTTAAAGACCACAGCATATTGCACGAGCAACCCGCCTCTGTCCTGTGAGGCCAGCTTCCCGAAGGGAGAACGTTCTTTTGATCCCACAAGTGCCCAGCTCTCCCAGCCTCATAGGGAACGGAGAGTCACAAGAGGGTTCTGGGATTTAATTGCCATTGTTTTCACTCTTCCCCTTTTATCCGTGTGTGTTAAGTGGGCGCTTAACAGCGGCTCCAATACGGCTTCTCTGTGCTGTTCTTTTTCCCCATTAGCTCAGCTCGGTAATCGTTGTCACTATGAGACAGAATTACTTCCTAACAGACTGAGGTTTTTTTTTTTTTTTTCTCTTAACCTTCCTTTTCACATCTGCTAATAAATTTTAAACTGTAAAAATTGCTTTGATCAATTATGTATTTAGGGTTTTCACAAACATGCTGATTTTATTATTTATGGGAACGATTAAGAACACGTTGGTGTAGGATTTCTCTTCTAGCGTCCCGAGTGAATTCTTTATATTTGCAGAGATTGTCCCATTTACTGAATTTCTGAGGATCTTGCAGATATTTTTATGTTCATGAAATAAGTAACGATGTAGGTATTGTTTTAAAAAAAAAAACATTTTCAACAAACTCATATCCATGCTGGCAAATAATGATTAGAAATGCAGCAAGATCTCTATTTCAAGATGAACAGGTAATTCTATACCTGCCTCCCCACCCCAGCATCGCAGGTGGTACGCAGGGGAGCCTGTAGGTGGCAGCAAGAATATTGCAAGTGATACCCACAAAATAATACCAACAGCATAATTAAAACGAAAGGACAAATTAAAAATAGCTTCATTGTCATGTTCAAAGTACTGTATATTTAGCTTTAGGCAACAGATTTATTTTAAAGACAAAAAAAAAGAGAGAGAGAGAGAGAGAGAGCAGGCATGACGTGCATCTGGGTGAAAATTAGATAACCTCACAACACAAAGGGCAGAAGACAATACCCTGTTACTTTTCTATGATCAGATTTGGGAAGCAGACAAAAAGATGTTCTATAAATGGCTTAATTGGCACCGAAGGTGGCTAAAAGGCACGTGGCAAAAGCTCGACGTTTCAAAGTGTGTTTTGCCTCACGTACGTCATTTCAGCTCCATTTTCCACAGCAATGAAGAGAATACAGAACACACACAAGCCACAGATTCTGGCTACCCTGTACATTTAAAAAAAAAAATCAAGTGCAATATGAAGAAAAAAAAATACCCTGTGACATTTTTCCAACTTGCTGTTAGGAATCAGTATTGTCCATAATTTTAGGCAAGAAAGAAACAGCCTCATCTTATACTGTGTTTTGGGGGTGCAGCACCGCTGGGTGAGGAGGCACCAGCAGTCAGTCCCAAGCTTCTATTTCTTTTGACCACGTCAAGCTACCTGGGAGGTTTGGTGTGGGGTAAGCTGGGAATAATTCATAACTGTCAACTTCAGAGATGGCTCACGGTATTATTTTTCAGAGGCTCATCGGTAGTTTGTAGGAACTTTGGATTGTACAATGGTAAGGTAGAAGAAGGAAAAGGTGCTGAAAAAAATCCGGAAAAAAAGAAATATACTAAGCATTGGAAACTAAGAAACACAACATAACCACTGCAAGAAACAATGCTCTATTTAGCACCCATAACATATGTGTCTTAGTAGGGACAACATGGAATGATTTAAAACTTCTGTAATGGAGAAGAACCCTTCTCCTTTAAGAGGAAATTAACTTTTATTTCAATAGGGTGGAGTGTTTGTGTCTCCCTGAATTTCATATGATGAAACCTAATCTCCACTGTGACAGTATGTGGAGGTGGGCTCTTTGGGAGGTAATTATAAAGGCTCTGTCCATATAGGATTGGCACCCTTACTAAAGAGATTCCAGAGAGCTGTTTTGCTCCTTCAGCCAGGTGAGCAAAAGGAAAGGCATCTATGAAACATGAAGCCGATTCTCAGCAGACACTCAATCTGCTGGACTTGACCTTGGACTTTCCAGAACTGTGAGAAACAAATTTCTGTTGTTCATTGGCTGGACAGTCTATGCTATTCTATTCTAGCAGCCCAAACAGACTAAGATACCAACAACTTGCTAAATTTCAACCACTGGCTCTATGGTCAAATCGAATACCTTTTTGACTAATTACTGATGTTACCTCCAAAATGCAATCTATGCTATCTCAGATAGATTAAGAGTAGCTGCTTAGTCACAGTATATCCCATGTATGATGCTTTTCTGACTTGAAATTTACAATCTTCAGGCTACCTGTGATTGCAATAGAGGAAGTAAACTTGCAAATTCTGAAAATGAGTGAGGAAGAGATTAGTGGAGCAAGTTGTCGGCAGACACTGTGCATTTCATATATTCTCCTCCATTTTCCAAGAGGTCAAAAGAGTTCGAAGTGCAAATGGAATAATTTCTTTCTCTTTATCCTATTTTGGTAGATTATTCTGTTTTTATCCATGGTCTTTTTTTTTTTTTTTTTTTTTTTGGTGATATGTATTGAAAAGCAGGCTTAAGGGATTGCCAAATGATATGAGAAAGATGAAATCAGGGTTGGAGGGGAGGCTCAGTCAGCTGGAGTGATTTATTTTCTTTATATGACTAGAATTGGTGCACCAGAGGACAGAGAATGGCGCTCTAAGTGGACAAGGTGGCTACAATTCTCCTGTGTTACCTAAGATTAAGACATAGAAATGTATGGACAAATACACTGGAAGCGTAGCTCTATGATAGAAGAGAATAAATCCCTAATACTCATTGTGTCAGGTTGTTTTGTACTCTTTCGTGTTGAGAATGGTCCTGCATCCCATCATAGGGGATGCGGCTGAGGCTCTGCACAAACTGCTGGAGCCAGGGTGTGATTTCTGAGAATGTCACAGTTAACGTTGGGGTAGACCAGGCTAAGCCAAGTTCACGCTGGAGTCTGATAGGGTAAGTTGCTCGTCAGATGCTACGTAGACTGAAAGTCCAGAAGGCCAGCAGAGCGTCAAGACTGAGAAATGGAGCCAGGAGCTCTGCGTTGGCAGAGACTGGATAGAAGGAGAGAGGGCAGGTGGGGAACAAGCTTTGGGCAAATGCAGTGTTGCTCTATCAGCTGGCAGGTGGTGGTGTAAGTCTGTCTGTCTTAAAAGGCCAGATACCTCTCTCTCAGCGGTAAAGGCATTAAACTCACATGTGGAGCAGGAAATTTCATCCACCTTTGGGAACTGTGGAATTGCATTTTTACCTTGGCACACTTTCTGATTTTTGACACACACTGAATTGATATAAATTGTCATCTCTTGGAGACAGCCTGACAACAAATACTGCTAATCACTTCATCTCGAAATGCTCCTGGATGGTGGAGGGTTATTAGACACATGCCTGTTGGAGACTTCACTAATACATTATGAAGCATATAGGAATTTGCTTTGAAGGGGAGAAACAATTAGAGACGGAGATTTACAGAAGACTGTAAGAGGCAGGGGGTCTCTTATGTCTTATTTCCTAAAGCCAAAAAATTCCAATAAAATCCCTGCTTAACTCACATCCTTAAACTAGAGATCAAGCCTTTTGAAGAATCGGCAAACCCTAAAATCAATCCACATGGCATTGCTAGGATCAAAGAAAAGATAATGCTCTAAGGGCCCTGCAACTTAAATTGTTGACCCAGCTGACTTGCAGGGGTGAAGGGAGTCTAGGAAAAAATGACCTTGAGTCCTTCCTCCTCTCTAGATTGATGCCTTTTAGGATGAGAGAACTGAATCTCTTCTGTTGTACCCCTGAGACTTTACAGGGCTTTATTCTAAGGAAAATGAACGGAGGTGTCTGTGTGTCCACATTATAATTGACATATTGGGTTCACAGATGTGGCATTCAAGGAAGTTATCATTTGAGAACATAATTAAATCGCTTTTTTCTTTCCTCAGATAAGGCAAAATCCATTATGTATCTAGGGAAGGGTTTACGCTCGTGGTGATGGAACACCCTCTTCCCTGCTCTTAGGCATGGGGAAGAAACTTTTCTCTGTTTTTCTTAGCTCTTCCACCTGGTCTAATAATCAAATCAACATGACACAGACTAATGAGAGAAAATAATGAAATTTAATTACTGTGCATATGGGGACTCCACATACATAAGAGATTCAGAAACCCCACATACGTGAGAGATTCCAGGAGAGAAAGGGAAAATGAAGTATATATATATGACATTCTGAACTAAGGAAGAGATAAGGCACCTTGGGGCCTCAAAAGGGAGGAAGATCATCCCAAGGACAATGAGAAAAGCAGATGTTCAGTAAGTAAAAGTTTGCCTTTGTCTTATAGATATAGATCATAAAAAGTTATTTCTGGCAATAATGATTGGTTTTATGTATTTTAAATTGAATGCACATCCTTTTTTCTCTGAACATATTTTGGGCTTTATCATTTTTATGGAAGTTCTAAAATTCCACTTCTATATATTGAAGTGTTGTCTTTTTTCCATTTATCTTCCTTGAAATTCAGTTTTGTTTCATTTTGTTTCATTTCAAAGGCTTATAATGCTGAAAAGTTTTTCTTCTTTACTCTATTACAGCTCACCTCAATTACATTAGTTCTCTTTAAGAAATTCTATTAAATATACAATAGAACTGCTGGATCTATCCTCTATGTCTTAACTTTTTCAACATATATTTGTTTCATATGCTGCCTTCTGGGGGACTTCTCAGCTCATTCTTCCAACTCTATAATTTGTCTTTTAATTGTGTTGGGAAAATATGATGAAAAACGAAACTTCCTACCACCCATGGAAACCCTCCACAAAAGTAGAAGAGAAAGAAAATCGGTTTATTATTAAATAAACATTAAACCAGAATATGATGTGCAGGCAGGTAGTCTTCTATGAATTTCCAAAGACAGAAGGAAATCGTAGCCTTTCATATAGCCTAGCAGACACAACCTGCTACATGCAGGTTCTTAAGATAAACAATAACTAGTCCTCAAGAGGATGTAGCATCCCATTTGTCATAAGTTATCCTAAATTCACTTGGTAGCTGGGGTGAACAGCTGTGTTAGGCAATTGGTTTTATACTAAGTTAAAAAGAAAAAAAGAACTCATATTTTTATAGCAGGGGCAAGGTTTACAACTTGATGGGGGTAAGCCCACCTAAGTTAGGCTCCTTACCTTTCCACAGAAGCTGTGAGATAGGGGCACTATCTCTTTGTATGATTACATTTTAAAGACCAGGCTCTCTGATCCCCCATAAAGACATATCTGGGTTGTAAAGCTGGCAAAAAGCTTACTTAGCGTTTAAAAAGATTTACACGCATTTCAAAGGGAGAGAACTTGGAATTATGTTTTCTAAAGAAAATGTTGTAAAAAAAAAAGGAAGGAGGGAGTCTATGCCCTTATTTTCAACAGAGACTTGAATCTCTTGTTTTAATTTGTCCTTGCCCTAAAAGTAGCGACTTTATTTTTATTTCATTTTTTTCAGCAGACTCTTTATTTTATGAATACAATAATTGTTTGTAGTTCTCTGATGATGTCAAATTAAGTTATTTTGTGTTTATCCTATGCTTATATTTTTCAATTTATTTTTCATTTTTTTGGGTTTAGGTTTAACTTGGTGCCTCTCTTTTATGTTTTTTTTAAACTATGTATATATTTATGTGTGTGTGTGTGTGTGTGTGTGTGTGTGTGTGTGTGTGTGTAATGATTACCTTTTTGTGAGTGCAAGCTCTGACTGCAGGAATTTCCTTTGGTTATTTTAGTAGTGGAAGGATGTGCCAATGTGTGGACTTTGCTGATGATTTGTAATCTGGGCTTCAGATCTCTTCTTGAACTAGGACATCTTCTAGGGCTCTGTCCTACAAGCCCAGTGACCCATATTCACAGCTTTATTTAGCTCCAAGACAAGCAGTGACCACTGTGAAACACAAGCTGGAAAGATGAAAAGGATACACAAATCTCATTATTTCAATAATATTCTATATTTCAATACAGTTCTAATAACAATTATTGTCAGGTCATTTGCAGCTCCTTATGCCACTTGACCCTAATCCCAGTTACCTAGCCCTGGCGTGTTTAATTATCCAACCATCAGGTTGTACCCTTGATTTCTTATTACCAGGACCTTTATTTCTGGGGAGCTATTATGTATCCAGCCCCAGAGTTTAAATGATGGTTCGTTTACCCAATCCCCAGCCATTGCAGGCTCTGTTTTCTTTGGGCTTGGTCAGAGGTGAATGTGTAGCCCAAATCTGGCTGCAAAGAACACAATAACGTGTTTTTATGCACGTTGAGGTCTTTGAGAGAGATTTTTCTCCTTCCATTGTAAAAGATAGAAATACATGAGAAGAAGGTCTTTCCTGCCCTGTTCCCTTTTCTCCTGCTTGGGAGATTTCAAGCCAGGGAACAGTGTTTGGAGTTACAAACAATTTTGTAGGACCCTGATAGCAGTACGACAAGAGTATGAAGGTCATTGATGCTGTAGTGGATCCATGGAACCCACCTGGAATGGCTCATATCCAGACTTCTTTGTATGTGAACTGACTATATGGCATTTTTTTTCCTCTTGCATTACTTGCAGCTCAAAGCACACTCCACTCCGTTCACTGCCTCTACCTCAGAAGCTCTTCTTTTTCTGCATGTGCTTTGGGCTGTAATTTTCTATTATGTTTCCTGTCGACCTGATATCATCTGCTTTTCGATCTTCCAGAAATTCTTCATCCTTGATCTGATTGAGGCACTTTTCATATTTTCAGCCTTTTTATAAATTTACTCTAAATAACAATTATAAAAACATCTGTACATGTTTTTCTGACATCTAAGGGGTTTAGAGTAGATTGAGACTATAGAGAAATATAACTAGTCTGTTGTCTTTCTACGATTGTCTGCTCCTAGTTTATGATCATCCAAAACCTTCCTATCTTTCAACATTCAGCTGTATTGTCATCTTGCCAAATAATCTTTCTGTGATCCCCCTAAATTTTCATTGTATCTTATGTGTACTTCGATTGTATTTGTCACACATTATTTAAATTGTTTTATGTAAGGCTCTACCTGTCACACTCTAGGTGTTATTCATACTTTAATTTTGCAGAATAACTTATTCAGGGGAGAGAGAGTCTAGAGAGGGAGGAACTATGCACATGCATGTGGGCATGTCTTACTGCTGGAATCTGAAAGTAGCATACCTAGTATCCTTAGATGGAAAATGGAAGATGGCAGCTGATTGCAGGGGAGGCTGGGAAATGTAGTCTAACTGTGTGCAAGAGGGAGGAAAAAACCTCAGATGTTGATGAATGCATTACAGTCTCCGCCACAGACCTCCATGAAGTGGTCAGTGCATCTGGCCAAGGGTAAAGATTGTGTGAGTGGTTCAGACATCACTTCTGTTTTTCTTTATGAACTTTCAGTCTCATTTCCATTTGTTTTAATAAAACTTTCCCAATCAGGCCAGCTTGGGGAAATTGACCAGACTAATACATATAAAGTCAGAAGCAAAAAATGGATACTTACTCAGCAGGTGGCTCTCCTCAAATTATCTGAGCTTCAATGATCAGTATATGAGAATGTATTTTCTCTTATTAGCCCCTGTAATGAGCCACCAGTCAACAAGGATGCAGTGCATCAGTTGATTTTTTCCCTTTAGTTTAATGAGGAAAGAGAAAGAAGTTATTTCATTGATGCTGTAACCATTAGCCAACTGCAAAGTTTTTCCAGAATAAATTGGAAGACGTGGGAGGAGGTGATATTAACTGGCTATGTGAATTTTCTAGGCTTTTCTTTTCCCCCCTATTTTTTTTTTTAATAAAGCAAATTAAAGTCAATGTGAAGCATTGATTAAAAAAATAAACTCCTAAGAAATTACCATAGAGCTTGAAGAATTGGGAGGGGAGAGAATAAATGTGTATACTTTGCCTTCCTAGCAGAGAAGACAAGATTTTATTTTTTCCTGTTATCCAGTTGTATTCATGGTGGTGTGGATGGGTTACGCTTGGTGTTTAAGACATAAGTAGATTTGAAGCTTTGGTTTGCTCCCCCTGTGCATTTGCGAAGTAACCTACATTTCCTGTAGCATTAATTTGTCCATCTCTTAAATTAGAATAACCATACTTACGTAGAGTATATTTACATAATAAAACTGTGTGAAGGATTGCACACCAGGAATGGGAGCCTGTAGCATGGAACCTGCCCCCAGTAAACACTCTGGAAATGCTCATTCTTTTTAGCTGGAGAAATAAGGACATCGATCTGTGTGAAACAAACTCAGGGTGTGACACACTCAGACTATTTCCTCAGTGTTTGTTGGAACAGCGCTGTGTCATGCAGGCACTCTGTCCTCGGTGATCCTGAGCATTTGCGTGTACTTCTGTGACGTTATTGCCATGGCTGGATGCTAGTGTTTGACTGCTGTGTTTCCTGAAACGGACTGTGATCTTTTAAGTGAATAGATCGTATTTCTTCTGCTTTGCTTTTCTCTCTTATTCCAACAAGGACTAAATGCCAGTCGATATTTTATGCCAGGCACCATAGGGATCAAGAATGAAAAGATAGGTCTCTGCTTTTACAGAGTGTGTACTCTGTCGCACCTCTCGCTCGATTCTGCTTTCTTAGGTGCGTTTAAACCAGGAAAGCTAAAATTGCTCAAACATATCTGGTTAAAAGGAACCACATATATGTTCAATTCATGAGGATGAAGGGGAAGGAAACAAAGAGCAGACAGGACCTACTATCTTTATATAATACCAATTTGAAAAGAAATCCGAAAAGCACCAAGGAATTTCCTTCATAAAAATGGTGGCCCTTCAGGAAAACTTGAAAACTGGAACCCGATACATATTTTTCCAAAAAATGCATTATATTTGGCTTGAATGTAGACATTTTTAATGTACCTGGAAAAGCTACTCACACGCCTTGTGCTGTGTGTTTGATCCACCCAGATACCTTGACGAGCTTTAGAGCACATCACCACACACGCACGCCCATGTGAGAACAGAAAAAGGTCACAGGTTAGAAAATGGAAAAGAAACAGGAACTTGGAGGTGAATTGAAACTGTGCTCAAGCCCAAGTCATAGCAGAGGAATATTTATTTTTTGAAGTTAAGTCTCTTTAAATTGCTTGTCTGCACATTAATTTGTAGTTTCTGTCCTTTTTTTTTTTTTTTTTTTTTTGCACCACATGCACCAGATTTGGTAATTAACTTTTTAAGCCGAGTTCAGCAATTTATTGGGCTTAGTTTGCAGTCCGGAAACTGATCACATACCTACCCTGACAAGACAGTCTTAATGAGTCTGAAACCAGGAGCCGAAGCCCTGGGTGAGCTAATTCTGCAACCCAAAGCCTCAAGCCAGTTCCTGGAAATGTTCCCAAATGGACCCCAAGTCTTGCCACCCACCGCGCAACCCCCCACGAATGCCCTTCCCAGAGGGTGGATGGCCTGGTGCCACTGAATGTCTTCAGAAGCATTTTTTTTCCCTCTATTTTAATTGAATTTTGGGGGAAAAATGTACAGCTCTGCAATATTTATTGCTCTGTTCATATAAAGAAAGAAACTTCCATAATATTGTAGTAATTACAAAGGTCAAAAGATTTTCTCTCCTCAGGCCGTTTGATGGTACAGAGAGGGAGCACATAATGAATACCATAATCTCCATCTAAACTGGGAAGATAGCCCCAGCTCTCAGGAAAGGGGTTCTAATGAGATCTTGTACAAATATAATGCTGCTTTCAAAGCAATCACCCGGATGCTGATTGTTCCCTGGGCAGGGCCAGATTCTTGCGTCCTGCTTTGTAACAAGATGAAGGCATGTCCCGCAGAAAAGACAGGTTTTCAGACGGGAAGAGGCCACTGGGATGTGTGCAGCTGAGCGCAAAGAACCACTGCCTACGCCTAAGCTTTTGACAGCTTTGTAATGAATGGGGAAAAAAAAAAAAAGAAAAAAGAAAAAAGAAAGAAAGATAAAAGCAAGATACCTTGACAAGTTTCCAGCTACAGGATACAATAATATTAGTTTTCCCTGTGACTTAAAACGTTAGGGACAAAATCACTACAACTGGGACAGAAGTTTTTCTGCATCCAGAACCAACTTTGGGGACAGAGAGCTTTATGTAACTTACATATTTTGTCAGTTAGTGGGCTGGGAGTATTGAACCAGGCAGAACCAGGGGACGGATTCTGAGGGGGGCCCCTTGAAGTTTTGCCCAGGCTGACAAGAAGCCAGAAAGTGAAACCACCTTGGACTTGTTGTTTAAAGTTATAAAACCAGTTCACAAACCAGGTGCTCTAGCTAACATTTTTTCACAATATTAAAAAAAAAAAAAGGAATAATGAGAAAAATCCTTTTTAAATGCTTTTCTAAAACCAAAATATACCTACTTTAACAGCTCGATTCATCTGGGTAATAAATAAATAATAATAAAAAAAATTCGTGTGGCCTGATGTTTTCCTCCATGTTAGTCACCAATCGTCAATGCTATCTTGCTCTGCATTTCTTTGCAGCAATTAGCAAGAACTGACCAGTCAGATATTTCCACAGCACATGGACATCTTCTACCTCCTTCTGAAATCCAGACGAGATCTTCCTTGTGTTTTCTGGTATATTTCTCATGCTCTAGAGATTGTCAGCAATTTATTTTTCAGTAATCACCAAGCAAAGCACTGAGATAGAATTAATAAAATAATCATGTTACGTACGCATGATAAAAATATTGATACAACAGACAGATAAGTTTTGGGAGTCAAGAATTCTGAAGGTTCCATTTAGCTTTATGACCATCACAACATCTAAATTCCTAAATCTCGGTTTTCTTTCTCTTTTTTTGCAAAATGAGAAAATTAGCCATGAATGGCATAGTTCCTAAAGTTCCACTTAGTCTTAAAATTTTATGGTCTACGTTTAGCTACCATAAACAGCCAGGAAGTCCTTTATAACTTACCTGTTATCTATATAGCTCAGGGAACTGCCACTGATAAAGAATCAAATCCACATTAAGATCTATTACCTTCAAGAGTTTCAGTTAGAACTGCTGCCTCCTCTCTCTAAAGAGCAGAGCAAGCCTAAGAAAGAGGAAGTGTGACTCCTCAGCCTGGGCATGCATGTCAATCAGAAAGACCATTTGGGGATTTGATGCAAAGTTATTTCTGGTTGATGACACCACATGCCAGAATTCTCACTGATATTTTTAAATCGCTGCAGTAAAGTCTCAGTAGAAGAAACCACAAGATGAATTACACATGCTTATAACTCTGTCTCTGACAAACTTCAGGGTTTTCATTCATCTTTGTAATTTCAGCACTTGGTGTCACAGAAAAATCTTTGGGGAATAAAATTAAGAAGAAAACCAATCTCACCCAATGGTAAAGACTAGGGGTTAAATATATTGTTTTTCTAATTGGAGGCAGGAAAAAAAATGTTTCTGAATCCTCTACAACAGTTATTTTCCCTTCAATTCCCTTAGGCTCCGGTTGATGAACTATTTTCTAAAGAATTTCCTTTGTAGATGCCTTTTCATTTACTGAAAACTAATTGTTTTTCGCAGTTATATATAAAAATACAGTGGGCTCAACTCACCACTCTGTATCAGGCTCAGAAAAATATTGTTCTCAAGGCACTCACTATTCTGAGGATATTTGCTTTTATAAAGTGCTCTCATAGCAGAGTCTTTGTTACTTAAGCAATCATTAGGAAACATTTACATATGTTAGCCAAATCAGGTTGATTATTCACATCCTATAAATTATCGGGAGGAGCAAGTGAAAATCTACAGCCACATTTTTTAACCAACCAGGACTAGTGTTTCATTCTTGCTCTTGGAGCCCCTTGACACATTTGTTGCTCAGACTCTGTGTGACCCTTTCTGTCTCAGGCCATGCTTACCTGGGGGGAAATAATCGTGTAGCTGGAAGCAGTGTTCTTTCTCTCTCATCATTCTACTTTATGGTTTGTCAGATTGTTCAGATGCCAGGATGCTAGTAAAACTGTTTACTAACACATCCAAGGTCAATATTTGTTAAAAAAGAAAAAAAAATTATAAATGTGTGTGTGTGTGTGTGTGTGTGTGTGTGTGTGTAGCATCTTCGTTGAGTGTTTCTGCTTGAGGCTCAAGACTTGGATAAAATGCTGACTCATAGTTTTATTTTTCACTCATGAGGTGTTGCGATCCTTGCTCTCCAGGTCAGTAGTAAGACAGGGAACTCTAAGCAAACAAGATGGCCAAGCCATGAGATTAAGCCAGTACTCCAGATATGTCTTAGAAAGTCCTATATTGTACAAGGCATGTATTCGACTAATAGTGAAGTAACTCTAATAATAAAATAGCATGTTGACTTAAATTGTCACAGCTCCTTGTGTTTTATCTTCTTTTGGAAACTAACAAAGAATAGGGGTAAAAGGCCTTGAAATGGTAAAACAAACAACCGAACAAACGAAACAAAATTTGACAACAACCAAACAAAAACCATCTTTGATGAACTTATTAAAATAACAATAGGGAAAAATCTGAGGTAGCACCCTAAATTAGAAGGGGTTATCGCCTAGTAATGTAAAAAAAAAAAAAAAAACCCACTATGTACAGCACCCTTTGATCAGATGAAGTAAGAGTTCTTTGTTCTGAGAAAAAGCAGCATTATTTGTCAGTCTCTTAGGTAACTGAGTTTATGCCTTTTGGCATTCATCGCATTGCACAATTATTTTTTCTTGTCTTTCATTACTAGACTTGATAATGTTTGCATACATATTATTGTTTTTAATTTTAAAAGTTTCAGATGCATTTAAAAGTTTTTCTATTGTTTAATTTAATCCTTGTTAATTTAATAGGTTCATTTTGCCTCAACTTTTCTAGTTTCTGGAGTTGAATATTTATTTCATTTAGTTTCATTATTTCTTATTTAATGAAAAATATAATTAAGTAAATGAATTTTGTTCTTTTTAAAGTCTCAGCCACGCCTATAAGTGACTAAATAGCTACAATGAGATTACTATGATACATAAAATCTTATTGTAGTTAATTTTAATAACTTGTCCTAGGAGCTTTGATTAAGCCTTGGATCCAAAGATTATTTAGCAGAGGTTTTTGTTTTTATTTCCAAGTGATTAGATTAGTTTTCTTTATCATTTTGTAATAAATTTCTTGTTTTATTACATCGTGAATACAGAATTTATTGTTATAACTGTGATCTTCTGTTTGTAAGTGTATTGAATCGATGTTAAGAAATGTTGTTCTATATATATTAATTGTATTATTCTAATACTATAGCCATTATTTTGTTCTAATTGAGCTGTAAAAAAATATAACAAAACGTGTCAGTCTCCCACCAAGAGTATTCTTTTTTAACATCTTGCTGGTTATATTTCTAAGTTTTTTTTTCTTATGTATTTTGGAATCAGTGAATTCAGAATACAGATTCATAAGTGTATCTTCATTGCGAATTGTCTCGTATTAAATAATTTCCTTTTCAGAGTTAATGTTTTCCGCATGATTTTACTTTCTACATTAAGATCATTATTTCTGCCGTATATATAATATGCTTAGACATAGGCATTTTCTATTTGCCCATCTCTTTATTATTATTATCCTACTTTGTTATTTTGATTTGGGTTTGATCCTTACAAAAGTTGTAACTTGAATTTTTTAAAGCAGTCTCAGTGTTGGCCTTCATTATAATGATTCAACCTATTTTCAATTATTTTAAATAATTTATATGAATTTTTGTAAACTGTTTATAAACTATTAATGGGAAAACTATAGCAAAATTTATAAATCATAAGTACAAAACTCAGAAATGTATTTCAAAATGAATATTTCCATGTAGCTACCACTCAGATTAAGACATACACTTTAAGAGAGCGCCTCTCATGCTCCATCTCAGACGCCATGCAGACTATGATAACTACAGATCACTGTCTGCTGTAATACAATACCATGGACTGAGTGGCCTATGAACAACAGAAATGGATTACTTACATTTCTGGAGGCCGGAAAGTCCAAGATCAAGAAGGCCATGGATTCCGTGACTGATGAGGATCCACTTTCTGGTTCAGAGCTATCTTTTTGCTATGTCTTCACATGGCAGAAAGGGATGAGTAAACTCTCTGGGGCCTCTTTTATCAGAGCACAAACCCATTCATGAGGACTCCATCCTCATGACCTAATCACCTCCCAAAGGATCCATCTCCAGATATCATCACATTGGAGATTAGCTTTCAACAGATGACTTTTGGGAGGCACAAATTTTCAGTCTATTGTAATTAGATTCATTGTTTTGAAGTTTACATAGAAGGAATCTATGTATTCTTTGTACATATTTTTTTCGTATCTGATTTCTTTTATTCATTTCCTTTTGTGAAAATCCTTCATGGTATTACCTGAAGCAAGTTTGTAGTTTCATTGCTGTATAGTGTTTATTTTTCTGACTATTACAAATGTATTTATTCATTCTACAGCCAGTTTAGGCTTATTATAAATAACATTCATATAACCAGTATTGTATATCTTATTTACCATGTAAGACATAAGTGGAATGGGTGTGTTATAGAATATATATATGTGTGTGTGTGTGTGTGTGTGTGTGTGTGTGTGTGTGTATTGCAGAGATATAGATATCTATCTATCTGTCTAATTTTAGTGTGCTTGTTAATTTTTTATGGAATTTTTGACACTATTTATTTGCCCAGAGTGGGTTTGCCATATTCTACTCTAGACATAAATGGAAACACATCATCATTTTATTCCAATCAGGCACTGAGTGTGGCTGGGTTGAAAGTCTTAACCTACCTTTGGGTCGTATGAGCTCCTAAAATGTAGCTCACGAATGGTACCAACTGACAGACTAGGATGTTTACTAGTGCCTCTCTTCTTGGCAGGCCCTGAACTCTAATTCTGTCTCTTCAGTACAGTGAGACTGCCAAAAACTCAGCTCCACATTTCACTGGCTTTCTGTTCAGCCTCTTAACTTCTGCCCTGCACAGCTTAAAATTCAGCAAATGCTTCATGAAGGGGGACCATTAGCGTCGGGCTAATTTCTCTGTACTGCCCTTTCCTCTGGAATCAGGGCCTCTTGTATCCTACCTTCCTCTGTGGCTCCAACTCCTCCAGTGATTACCTCTCCTGTTCCTTCAGGGTGGGTAAATATTAGCCTCTTAGCTGTGGCCCTCTGATTAGTTTGTCATCCTCTTTCCCCAAGAATTAGAAAAGAGCTCGAGGTAAAAGTGGCTTAAAGAATGCTGCCTCATTCTTTGTTTTTCTCTTCTCTGGCACCTTCAGGTGCTGATGGCTTCACAACTCTCATGCTTATAGATGTTTTATTTTTATTTTTTCTATTTTATCCAAGTTTACTAGATGTTCTTGACAGAAACAACCAACTGGAATTGGAAGTTTAAGTCCAACTGATGTTTTGCTTTCCATTTCTACGCTTTTTTTAGAAGTTTACTGTCTTTTTCTGTTTAAGTTTTCGTTCTTCTTTATTTCTTCTACAGACTTGGAGATTGCATAGTACATTTGGATTCTAGATTCTAGTGGTAGCTTCTTTTATGTTTCAAATACACATACGTAAGTTTACATTTCTGTCCAAAAAAGGAGCATCTCTAGAATTCTGCCCTTTTTACTTCCTCAAAAATCTCTTAGTATTCTTCCATTGTCTTTAAGATCATTAATATGAATGAATTTCTTCTTTATAAGATAATATTTGTTTCCCCTGCTTGGATGCTGATAAAGTATTTTTTCTCTTAGTTTTGCACAGATCTGTGCCTTCTATTGTTGCTGTTTTATTTATTTGTTTCTTTTAGTTTTCCCAGCCTAATTGATTAATCACGTACTGGGAAATGTCTATATTAACCTGATTGTCAATTTAAAGCATTAAGTCATCATATGTATGAGAGCTTTTATTCTAATGCTGATTCATTTTGAATTTAAATGAGCCATCAGGTGTCACAGGCCAATTCCCTCACAGTTATAGCCAGAGAAGGGAAATGAGGATATGAAAAACTTGAAGGTGAAAATATAATGTGAAAGAAATCTAGCACTTAGTTCTTGCTTTCAAGGAAGTCATAACCATTAGGTAAACATAGCCAAAGCCGTCGGTTGCTCAATCAGTATCTATTTATTCCTTCTTCCTTCCAGATAGAACCTCAGTCTCCTGTGCTAACTGGGTTGCCATGTGATATAATCTTTCCACTGAGATAAAGTGAAATCTGCTGGATATTCTGGGAAGACGTTTGCTTCTGAGAATCAATGTAAATGAATCCGTTTGGTATAGCTTCCCCTCTGCCTCCTTTTTTTCCCCTCTGACATGAACATAAGTTTTGACGCAGCCACCATCTTGCAACCTTAATGTACTAGCGGTGAAAAAAAAAAATGTCAAGAAAACACCAGGAGTGCCAAAAACATCGTGCTTCTAAACAAATGCCCTCAGACCCTTAACTACAGACTTCTGGTTATATGAGGGAAAAAAACTTCAACTTGCTTAAGCCGTTGTAAATCGAGTCTTCAGTACATGCATCTGACTGATCTGTTAGAGAAAATTAAACAACCACATGAGAAAGTTCACGATGAGCAGCCAAATATGTGGCATGAATGAAAATGGTTGTGTTTTTCCTCGGCTTCTTCACAGGGAGCAATCTTTACGCAGCTCTATGAGAAAGGTCCTGTTGGCCTTGGGTACCTACCCACGTGCCTTTCCAACCGCAGGAAGTTGGTTTGCATCTTCTATTAAGCTCCCTTCACTTTTCTCCCTATTAAAAGCCACCTTCTTTCTATTTTCTAGAGACAAAATTACAAAATAATTGATTGTGTTCTCTAACCAGCAAAATGAACCAGGGGAAGGGAAATAGCTTCTGCGGGGTGCTGAGAATAGTTCCCCCTCTACACGCGTTTCAAGAGAGTCATGCAGAGGTCTTTTTTGTCTGGTGAGTTAGCAGAGTGAAACATAAATGGTCAGGCCTGCTAGAGAGTGTGAGTCCGGGTGGTTTCATTATGGAACATAAGGCGTGCTGACTAACGTCCAGCATGTAAGGATGGAGAAATTAAATTCAAATAAATAAATGAACATGAAACTCAGTAACCTCTGAAACTTCGTTATGTTCCCCCAGCACAATAGAATTCTGGAATCTCAGAACTGATAATACAAGAGGATCCACTTTAATTTCTGAATTATTTAATTAGATTAATTTTACCTTAATTTATCATAATTATTGCTCCACAATGATGCTAGGTGCTTCGCTAAGCATTTAAAAGAAAACAAATGCATCAACTGGACACAGATGCCTTTGTTTTTGTACTTTTGGAAATTTCTATTATCACTATGATGAGAACAAAAGACAGGAAAATTGTGCCATAAATTCTATTTTGAAACTACAATGAAGCCCAGCACAATTGGAGGCTCTTTTCATGCAAATGGATTTTTTCCTGGGAAAAAGCCAGTACTGCTTACCTTGTACTCTCCACGTACATACACCATGTCTCTCATTTTTGAACCTCTCATTTATTCATTAATTCATTATTTTGAGCATGTAAATACATTAGACACTACATGTTGTGATTGAATTACCTTCCTCCAGTTATGTTCACACCTAGCAACTCTAACTTATCATGAGGAACATTCATTGATCAGATCTCTTTAAGTTTAAAGTAGGAGACATTCAAGTTGAGCTGGCTTAAGCACAAAAAATATATATACATTTATTGGCTCACATCAAATAGAAAAGTAAATGTTTCTGACTGAGACAGATAGGAGTTAATGGACTCAATATTCATCAAGAGTTATTTCTGGGGCCCTGCCCACCCTTCTCAGCTAAGCTCCATAACGTGTGTCATCATTTCATTTACTAGAATTCTCGGTGTTGGTTCTGGGATAGAACTAACTCCAGGAGAAGTATCTGCAAGCCATTTCTATGTTCAGAAGGTGGGTGTAGGTTCAGGTGCCGTTGAACTTAGCACGTCTTGTCACAGATCTGTGGCTCATCTTGTTGGTGAGTCAGTAGTCAGGCTTACAGTCTCCAGTAATCAATGAGTTTCCTTCTTCGGTTTCCCCAGCTCCTGGGTCAGGTGTACATTTAGATTCATGAAGATGGGTGCTGTCTTCCGTAAGTAACCTACATCTCTTCAAAACTGAAGGCTTAGAGGTAGTGAGAAATCGGTAAGGGTTCCAGTTCTTCGTCGTGGATTCTAGGTCATCTCATGGTTCCTGTTTGTCTTTTCTCTCTAGAACTTCATATCCATCTTTACTTTCTAACTCCTTGCCATGCGGACCTCAGGCCCCAGCACCGTATGCAAAGGGAACAATCATACTTAAGACCATTTAGCTCCTCTAATAGCAGAGCTAACTCCCTATAGTCACCCCCTGAGTCTAGAACACTCAGAGGAATTCCGATTTTCTAATTAAAACCTGACTGATAAATTGCCCGTTTGGAGTTAAAAAAAGAGTAATGTTTTACTTTCAATGTTTGTTGAACTAAAGAATGAATGTAATAAATGAAGTTATTCTTGGTATACAACATTCATTTATTTACTTACCATTTATAATACAGCCTCCTGTCTATCCATCCATTCATTCTATATGTTCATTTATCCATCCATATGGCTAAGTACCACTTTTAAATAAAAACAAATATAAATAATGTACAGGCCTCTCTCACACACACACCTGCGCTCAGGTGGAAGACGACGGCAGCCCCGGGTCCATGATGTTTTACGACTGGTTTCTAACACAGGGAAGTAACGACTAACTTTTCCAGCTGAAAGCACTGGAGAATTTTAAGTTGATGAAAAGTAATTACCTGGGCAATGAAGCCGCATGAAACACTGTAAATGGCTGCATTGGAACACTGACTGGGAGTCAGCTGATTTTGGAGGGTGACTTTTTTTTTTTCTGTGAATCTCAGCTGAACTATAACAAAACTGAGGGCATTTTTTTTTCTTTCTTGCAACCAATATCCTTCCTAGAAATACTTTATTTACCTACTTTATATGTCTCTTGTGAAACGAGGTATATGATTGATCAGATTTATCCATCCACATCCTGGTTGAGTCCTTCATTAAACCGTCATTCCAAGTATTCTCAATGATCCCTGCCCTTAGTTCTATTTACCACTGAAGTGTAACGCACAGAAGCTCTGATGAGGCTTTAGGTCATAATTCATGAGAGATGAGAGTCAGTTTTCCTCAGTCTCTCTCTTGGCCTCACTCACCAAGTCCCATTCATCCTCCTCTCAGTCTTTGAGCTGCCTTTTCTTGCCAAGCATAGTGGAAAAGTGCCACCACCCTGTGAATAGCCTTTTCCTGCATTCTCTTCAGAGATCTCTCATGCTTCCCATGGCTCGTGATATCTTTCTCTGACTTTCAGGCACATACCTTTGAGTAAAAACTGCCAGAAGCAAATGTCATCTTTTTTCCTTTTATCAGTAGTCTTTCAGAGTCTGCACAAGTGACTTGCGTCTCAGCGGCTGCTGAGCAGTAGAGACGCACAGGAGGGGTTTCCCTGGAAAGCGCATTTCCGCTGCAGAGGCCCCACCGCTCTCTGAAACACGGCTCCCCGGACAGGTAGCCTGAGGAGCTTGTGCTAAGCATGGCAATGAAGTGGTGGCAAGTTGAGTGGCTGCTCTCTGCTCGGAATAACAGTTCTCATTTCTTGGGCTAAAGCAAAGAAAGGGGAAGGAGGCTGACTCACTGAATTGTGGATTTATTGAATAAACATTGAGTCTCTACTCGTGTTTGTGAAAAAAGACGTGGGCCCTGACCTCATGATGCTTATAGCCTAGAAGGAGAGACAGTCAGAAATCAACTACAAACACACTTAAATGAAATAAGTACCAATTCTAATAACTTCTAAGCAGGTGTGAAGAGAGTACCTGGGAGGAGGAAGAAGGGCGGGGACCCTGTTTTAGTTAAAGTTGCCACGACCAGCTTCTAAAGGAGGTGACGTTTAGCTGAGACAAGAAAAATGGGCAAACAGTCATGTGAAGACTCTCAGTCTTAGGTGTTCCTGATCTTTATTCTTTTGAGCCTGGGGAAGGACCATGTAATGTAAAATCCTCTAGGACCACCTGGTACCTGGCCGTGTGCTGTACACTCTGCCCCGTTTGTCAGGCCAACTGTTCACAGCCAGGAAATTGTAACTAAGTGTGCATTCTGCCTTTCCAAAGAGATAAGAATCTCTGTATTGTTAACATTGTCCATACTGTGCACCTCCTGTGCACGAGTCAGTGAGCCGGGCACATTGATAACGGTATATAATTCAGATCCTGATATCAAGAAATGACCTCGACTAGTTCATACAAGAAAAGGGACCGAGGATATTTTAGAAAAGTAAAATCTATGATTCATTATGGCTTAAAGAATAAAAGAAGGCAATTGCCTGAGCCCATACTACTCACTCGGAAATGTGTTAGAATATCCAATGTTACATAAATTTATGGTTCCCCAATTTGTAAGTCTTTCAGCTTAACAAATGTGTATTAAATGGCTACTCAGCACCTACTATGAATGATAGGTCCTTGAAATAAGAGTGTATTTAAGATGATGTTTCTGCCTTTGAAAGATGTATAGATGCACTTTACTATTAACAATGATTTATTCAACAAAAGTTCAATAGCAAACATGTTCTCACTTCCCTAGGAAGCTCATAGGGTCCCACACACATTTATTCTCTGCATGGTCTCTGCATAGGCTCCTCATCTTCCCTGCGCCCATGACTTTTTCACTTCAAAGTAAAGTTCTCATTCGTTGTCCCTAGTGTTACCGAGCAGTGTGCATGCAGCGCCATTCATCTGCCTGAACACAATAGGCATTTTCAGCAGAAAGCACTGAATAAATAAAGAGTGAGGAGGGAAATAAGGTGTTTATTAGTTGTTGAATGAGCAGAGAGAAAGAAGGCAAATCAGTGAAAAGTTGCTCAGCCTGAACCAAACATCCTGACAGCACCATGACTCAAATACTCTACCCACACCGACACCCACCCACGTAAGGGGGCCCACGCACGTGACGCCCACAAACATGGTTTTGCAACCCCTTCCCCTGGAGGCAGCTGGCTCATCTCTACAGGTTTTATTAATACTTGTGGGAAATTGTTTGGTCTGCTATAAGTGGGCTTAGGAGACAGACAAACCTGGTTTTAAATCGTGGCTCTGCCAATCACTCGACTATTCTTCAGAGAGTAATTTTCCCTCCACACATCTCGGTTTCTACATCTGTGAAACATGGACAGCGGTGCTCCATCAGCAGAAATAGTTTGACGACGAGTCCCTAGCCCATCGTTATCACTCAATGCACGGTCGCCATTGTATTTAGTGAGTGGAGGGGTATGGGTCTTAGATTATGACACTAAGTTAACTGTGAAATTCCTTTAGGACAAACACGTTTAGAACGGCACAAAATTAAACAAAAATGGTATTAAAATATTTTAAGTACATACATATGTATTTATATATGTAGTATAAAAAATAAATTTTATGTGTTAAAATCGCCTGTGAAAAAGGTAAAGGCAAACCACAATTCTGAATAAGAACAAAAAATGCCAATTTAAATTCAATGTTAGATAATATTACATCTATCAAATTTGTAGAAAGTTATAAATCTAAATCTTGGAAATAAGTGGTAAAGGAAACTTTATGCTTAGTTATATGTGAGAACATGTGGGAATAAATTGACAATCATTTGGAGAGTGATTTGGCAGTATCTAGTAAAATTAAAAATGTACATACTTGATTCCTCAGCAATCTCAACTACTCATGCGTTCTCTAGAGGAACTCTCACATGCTCAAAATACTTGTTGTAATAGTATTGTAAAAATATTGGTGATAGTAAAAAAAATAAAATAACAAAAGGAAACATCCTAACTGGTTCACAGTATAATAAATGAATAAACTCATTTGTTCATATATTGGACTACTCTATTGTCATTAAAATGCATGACCTATATTTGTAGGAATCAACAGAAATGCAATTTGGGAGTGAAAAACATGGGTTAGTAAAATTATAAAATGTGAATAATATATGTCTCAACCATAGGGGACTAATTATCTCTAGAGAGGGAGGAAGAGAAGAGAAGAGATAGAGAGGTACATAGCTTGCTGAATCTGTAATGCCATCTTTTAAAACAAAAAGGAGAGCTGGAGCCATTTGGCAGAATGTAAATGTCTTTTTCATCTTGGTGTTTAATGCACAAATGCCTATGATATAATTTCCTGTGATTTTTGAAATAATTCACTATTTAAAATTAAAGGAATACAATATGTGAATGAAAATGTAGATAAGTGGGAGGAATTAGCATCCTTGGAGTCATCTCAGTGTTATGTTTAGCTCGTTTCACAGTAGCATAATTAAACTTAAGTCTAATGACACCTCCTTTGCCATATTACTCTACCTAATAAGAAGGACTGTCTCTGGATAAATATCTTAGAATAACTTATTGTCGTTGCTATTAGCAAAACAGCAAATTACCTCTGAATTTTAGAATTTGATAACACCC
This sequence comes from Rousettus aegyptiacus, assembly GCF_014176215.1. NCBI lineage: Eukaryota > Metazoa > Chordata > Mammalia > Chiroptera > Pteropodidae > Rousettus > Rousettus aegyptiacus. The sequence continues at coordinate 10,957,779 of NW_023416310.1, forward strand.
AGAATTTTCCAAGTGCAATCAGAATTCTGTCCTAACACGTGATAGAAACAGGACCCTGAAGATGAATCTCTTTGAATATCACCTGTGTATGCATTTGTGGCTTAGTTCTCAAAAAGTTCATTAAAAAATATTCCAAATGAGAGTGCGCTGTGGAATTACCCAACCTTTTCCTAAGGGGGGCCGTTTGGAAGAGGATTGAGAAGAAGCTGTAAGGTTTGTGTCAAACACGTAGCCACCACTCTTATTTTTGTTAATTACCCTGGCACCGCCTTGTCCTGAGCAGGTTCTTAGTGCACAAGCGGAAGCGTGTGTGGGCTCCGTATCAGGACGGCCATGACGCCCGGCGTGCCTGGGTTGTCCCTCCTCTGAGCTTCATAGTGCCCTGAAAATAGCTCTGTCGTAGCGCTGACCGCCAATACTGTGAATGTAGTTGAAGCATATGATTCTTCCATTGATTATGTACCACATTGATTTGAAGAAAATGTTTTATTTAAACCAGATACTTATCTAGAATTCACAATGTGGAGGCTAAGGAAAAATGGGATACAGCATTTACTCGTCAGCAGCTTGCAGGTTAGTCCAGTCATTCTCAATGCCAGCTGCCGACTGAAGACCTTGGGGTAGGGGTATGTGTATATTTGTGCGTACGATAGTTCCCCCTTATCTGCGGGAGATGTGTTCCAAGACCCCCAGTGGATGCCTGAAAGCACAGAGAGTATTGAACCCTACATATACTATATTTTTCCTATACACTCGTATCTATGATACAGTTGAATTTATAAATTAGGCACAGTTGGAAATTAACAACAGTAGTTAATAATAAAATAGAATAATTACAAAAATAGAATGTAGTAAAAATTCTGTGAATGTGGTCTCTCTTTCTCTCAAAATATCTCATTGTACCGTTTTCGACTTTTTACTTAAAGAAAGCATTTTACAGCTTCTCTCTGGCATCTTTGAACGGCCAGCATCACTGCTCTTACGCTTTGGGGACCATTAATCAGTAAAATGGAGTTGACTTGAACAAAGGCACCGCGATGCCACAACAGTCAGTCTGATAACCTAGGTGGCGACTAGGTGACTGACAGGTGGGCGCATAAGCTGGAAAAGGGGTGACTTACGTGCTGAGTGGGACAATGCAGGAGAGCAAGAGACTTCATCGCACTCCTCAGAACGCTGTGCGGTTTTCAAGTTATGAATTGGTTATTTCCAGAATTTTCTGTTTAATTTTTTGGCCCACAATTAACCATGGGTAACTGGAACTACAGAAAGCAGAACCACAGATAAGGGCGGGGGGCGGGGAGCTACTGCGTATGTTTTCCGCCTTGTTAGAGTAACCTAAACTTCAGGCAAGACACAGAAAGTAATGAATTACAATCATACCTAAGTAAGAATTGACAGGAATTGGTTATCTGCATTAAAGTAAACAGCGTCCATTAAAGGTTGGTTTCAGTTACACCAAATAGACTTATATATATGATTGTTAAGAGACTTTATTTTTTTTTAAAGAGAACTTTTAGATTTACAACAAAATTGAGAGGAAGGTGTAGAGTTTTTTTCCTATGACCCCCGGCCCCAAACATGCATAGCCTCCGCCATTATGAGCACAATTCACCAGAATGGCACATTTACTAAGGATGAGCCTACCCTGGCATGCCGTAATTACTCAAAGTCCACTGTTTGCCTTAGGATTCACTCTCAGTATTACGCATTGCAACATGTTTAATACTGAGGCTTTGGAGAAATGTATAATGAGTTGTCTCCATCATTATAATATCATGCAAAGTATTTTCACGGCCCTAAAAATCCTCTGTGTTCTTCTTATTCATCTTCTCTCCTCCACCTCCTTGCTCCTCTGACTCATAAACACTGATCTTTTTACCGTCTCCATAGTTTTGCCTTTCCGGAATGTCGTATAGTTGGAATCATACAGTAAGTGGCCTTTTTAAATTGGCTTCTGTCACTTAGTGATATGCATTTAAGTTCCCTCCTTGTCTTTTCATTATTTATTCTTAGCACTGAATAAAATTCCATTGTTCATATATTTATACATCCATTCATCTACTGAGGGATATTGGCGTTGCTTCTGAGTTCTGGCGATTATGAATAAAGTTGCTATAAACATCCATATGCTGGGTTTTGTGTGGACATAAGTTTTCAACTCTTTGAGTAAATACAAAGAACACAGTTTCTGGATTACCTGGTAGTATTATATTTATATTTATTTTTATAAGAAGCCATCTTCTAAGGTGGCTTTACCATTCAGCATTCCCATCGGTAATGAGTGAGAATTCCTGATTCTCCACATTCTTACTAGCTTTTGGTATTGTCAGTGCACTGGATTTGGGCCATTCTAATAGGTGTGTAGTGATATCTCATTGTTGGTTTAATTCGAAATTCCTTGATGACATATGATGTGGGCATCTTTTCATTTGCTTATTTGCTATCTATATCTTTTTTGGTGGTGTGTCTGTTAAGATCTTTGGGCCATTTTTTAAAATCAAGTTGTTTTGTTTCCTTCCATCTTCCTTTCCTTCGTCCCTCCCTCCCTTCCTTTCTTCCTTCCTTTTATTCTTTATTTCTTTCTTTCTCCTGTGCACTAAATGGGTAGTGTAAAGCTAGGAAAAATAAGTAGTACAATTAAACAAATGCCATTGTTTGTGCAGGGCTAGCCTATGGCAGCATGGGTTGTGCATTATTCATCCCTAGGGGAGACTTTACATAGACCCTGATGTGAATGATGTCTCCGAAGTTTGGGGATGCAGTGGCCGTGCTTGGAGGCATACCCCAGGCTGTTGGAGGACCGCTACCAACATTTAATTAAGAATGTTCCATTTGAGGACCTTTAATTATCTGCAAGCGTTTCTAGAAAACTGAGACCCCTTGCATTCTCGCAGTTCCTACTGATAGCTTTCTAAAGGATCAAATTGAAAACTATGTCCTAGCACTTGCTTTTCCAAAGTACTCAGAGTGAGATTTCTCATTCTACATTAGAATTCTGTAACAAGAAAATGCTAAGACTGAAAAAGCTTTGGAGATCATCTTATATAGTCTCCTTGTTTTATAAATAAAGACGTTGTTGTAAATTACAAAGAACATTGTATATATATGTGCGTGTGTATATATAATATGTGTGTATATACATATACACTATATATATACATGCACACATACATATATATGTATATATATACATGTGTATATATATATATATGTGTATATATATGTATGTGTGTGTGTGTATATATATATATATAAAGCTTTAAAATCACAGTGCCTTGGAACAATGTACCTCTTTCTCATCAGAATGCTATGTGATTGTATTATATGTAGGTTTATAGGCTATTTTGAAATCTTGAAACAAAAGCTGTAATACGGATGTAAAATCATTTGTCTCTGAACAAGAAGTAACAGTTGTGCTGGAGCCTCCTTTAAGGGTAGTGGCAGTTTAATATGGAAGGTGTGTCCTTAAGTTATTTTATAATGGATTAACACTGAACCTAGATTCTTCCACAATTTCTTTTTAAGTGTTAAGAACTGACCTTAATTTTGACTAGATACTTCATTAATATTCATTTGTATATAATTGCCTTAATTTCAGTGATAATGATTTCAGCTACCAACTGTTTGATTGATGGAACTTGCATCTTCTCTGGAAAGGAGCTAAGATATAAAAATCACACCATTCATGCATGCCTGGTATTTTTAGCTGCCTTTAATTACTAACCAGCTAAATAAGCATGCAAACCACGCTGTGATTGATAGAATCTCTTGGTTGAAGTGATTTTTTTCTTCGGAATTTGGAAGATGCTTGAATCAATTGAGTTCTAAAAATAACCGCTGAAAGCTGAATCTTCCAGAATCAGGATGCTCTTGAATAAAGCATCTAACAGGAAAGAGGGATTAACCTGCAATCTTTAAGAGAGTCTGACAGGAGAAAGAACCAACAGCAGGTTCTCATTGAGTGCAGCAGCATGGAAAAAAAAAAAAAAAAAAAGCCTGTAACATGGCAAATCTTCATTTACCGAAGACATACTAAGTAGCATCATGCCAGAAACAAAAGCAAAACATGAACTGAGCATCACATGGGGAAAGGGAAATAACAAGACAGAGTACAAAATGTGCAAGTGAGCCCTATGACCCGAAGGCTGAGAAGAACACATTCTAGCTTAGCACTGTGTCAGCCTTGGGTGGGTGATAGCATTTCCCATATCATAACCCAACGCTGGTAAGTAATGTTTTGAGGAAGAGTCTCATCCAGAGATACTTGGATATATCTCCTGTGTGGAAATAAAAATGCTTTCAAACTGAGAGCGCATTGCAGTAATTTAAAAAGCTAACAGCAACAACAACAATGACAACAACAGAATCAAATGACACGTCTGGAGAAGAGTGCTCTAGCCAAGAATATACGTGGCTAGAAAGTGTTTCCAGACATTTCCTTTGTTAATGATAAATGACATTATCTGAAGGAAACATGGCAATTATAATGTTGTACCCTCTGAAAGTGTTTTTGTCCTATTGAATATCTAACATCTCATTGACTGAGAAGGTGGTTTTTGGTGCCTCCTGAATTTCTTTATATTCTCTCTGCACCGTCGGACCCTATTTTATCACTGGCAGAGTTCTCATTTATTTTCTTGGCTAAAGTCCTAGACTCCAGTGTCATATTCAAGTCCAAATCTACACAATAACCCATGCACCATACTCTTTCCTCCAGCCATTCAAAACTTCTGTCCACGCGGTAAGGGACAGGAGAAAAGCAATCTGCTGTTTTAAATTCACACCGTTGCTGTTCTTTCTTCCTCAAGAGTAGCTGGACTTTTAAAGATAATATTTTACAAGACCTTATGAATCTGTAATGGGCGAATTTAGGAGACATTAAAAGTAAGACAAAGAAAAAAGTTTGGGATAATTTTTTCACTTAAATACATCTCCGAAGTGACTCAACTTGGTAATGCAGGGAGGAAGAAAAATGGGGAGAAGGTAGCTCTGCCTGACATGTCAATCCCCATTTAATATTTATCAGTTTATTTCTGTAAGACTGTGGGCTTTCATTAGCTTTTGGGGGAACTTCTCAAAAGGCCGGTGCTAAAGATAATGACCAGGTCGTAAAGGCTTCGCTGGTGTTCTCATCCAGTGGGCTCTACCCCAGGGGCACACACGGCCTGTCTTCTCATCACCGATTCTGTGAAAGTGGGAATCCATGGCTGCTTTTCTCCTCCTTCGCTTAGAGAAACTATAAAATGTAGAATTTGGAGGTGGGGTGGAGGGATGGAAGATAAGGAAGATAATGCCAAAGTGAAAAAAAGCAAAAAAGCAAAACAAAAAGAAAGCAGCAAAAGTGTTTGTGATGATCTCCATGTGTGATTTGCCAGGCTTGGCTCCTCGAAAGCCGATCCAGTGGACATGAGCCCTGCACCTGCTCATTTTGCACACAGGGTACAGATTCTCTCCGGGACCTCTCAGCAGCATCTTTGCTTATCACGCACTTCCACTGACCCTTCCACTGTGTTATTTTTTTTTTCTGGGTAGTGAAAATAACCCTCCTTTCTCCTTTCTTTGTAGCATGTACCGAAAAAGAAAGAAAGAAAATACAACAGTGAAATGCTACATTTTAGAGAGTCTGAAGGCCACGTGGGAAAGAAGGGAAGCTGCAATTATGTTAACATATGGAGAAAAGTGAGTTGCTAATGCACTTGGTTTCTTTTATTTATATTCCTCCTTCTGTTCCGAATGGCCTTACTGGGCTGCGAGCACCTGATGACACTCTCACACTGTGCCATGGTGTTTTCTTCCTGGCGTCAGAACTGGATTATGCCAGTATTTTCAAGTGACAAATAAAAATGGGAAATTAAATCCTACAGTCAGGGTTTATTGTCCACATTAGCTCCGAGCTGGCTAAGTCAGGAGTCTTCGTGCCCTGCTGTGCCGAAGAGGGACAGTGGGTAACCACACGTCCCACAGAGGACTCCCTGCCTCGATTCTCTTGTTCACACATGGCAGACATTGACACCTGCCACTTTTATAGGTCACCCACAAGTCCTAACCCTGGACCACAGAGACTCTCAAACTAGAGAAGACAGAACACATGAATGCTTCTTTGCTGTTAAGATGATCACCACACTGAAAATAAGTGTGGTTGATATCGGGGAAAGATATTGAATGATACAGACCGTGCTCCATAAACACTGTGGAATTAATGAATGAATTAATAGGCCATATGTCTACCTAGAGGTGACAGAATGAGGTCTGTTCAGTAGAGAACCATGGAGGATACTACAGGAGAAGAAATAATAGAAGACTTCCCATGGCTGGACTCTGTGTTAATACTTGCATACATCCCTTCATTTAATATTCAGAACAAAGCAAGTAAGATTGGTTTTTGTACAAAAATTCTCATTTCACATAGGACAAAAATGAGATCTAAGGGAATTAAGTAAGCTATCTTCAGTCACATTGTTAGACAGCGAGAAAATCAAGAATCCTTTTTTGTCCCAAGTCAGTTCTTGAGTTCTTGACCTTTTCTTCACTATATTGTCCCCATGCTGACAAAACGAGCCCACCCACAGCCTTCCTTTCGCCCACTCTAAAATGCTTTCTCCCCATCTTTATGTGGCTGAAGTTCTTTCTACCCATTTTTCCCAGGATGAGGCTGAAATATCAACTGTTTTTAAAGTCTTTTCTGATTGTCCAGTCAGACAATCATAAAATCAGATATGCAGTGAAAACTGCATATCTTCTAAGTCACATGGTACTCATCTTGTCATACAGCAGTAACCATATTCTGCCTTGAATCAGTCATTCAGCAATGGGCTTATATCCTACAGTCATCAGTAACTTCCCTGAGGAACTGTGTTCTATTCCTTTTTTCGGCTACTTCCCTAGAATATCTATGACTATGCTGTGCTAATTATATTTTGAAGTGACTCAAGATAGAGAATCTGGCAATTTTCTTATTTCTTACATTATTTGCTTATTAGATTTGTGGATTTGAATGATTATAACCTGTTAACTGTGCTTTAGGTATATATTATAAAATTATCCCAATTAGATTATGTCCATAAGTTTATGACATTCCCGGGGAATATGGCAGCAGTCACTTGAGGGAACCCTTATACTTATAAAGCTCATGAATCACCTAGATCTGATGGTACCGTGTGATAAGAAAAAGGAAAACCAGGAAGAAGGTGTTTTCAAATGCGGTTTTGAATGAACAAATAGTTGTTGCAAGAGCTTCATGAAAGCATGGCTGATATATAGCCATATTAAATATTATTCCCCCCTACTTAAAGTCTACTACATTCTTTATTCACGTAATAGCACTTAGTACTGGATAGAAAGATGACGAATGGGGAATGGGGACTTACTTTTCAGAGGTCAGAGGTAAGAGAAGGTTATCTTGATTGAAGTGTTTAAGTCTATTTTTTCTCCATCTCTTGATCTCAGTTTTAGAGTATAATAAATTACCCTCTTGTCCCCAGGAGAATTATTAACATGGATGTAATATTATTCACCCCCTCTAGCTCCCTAACACACTAAAACCTTAATAAATATTTCACTCTCTCACACACTATATATTCTTCCGAAGGGGGAAAAAGTTCAGGTGAAGTATGTTCTCCTTTAGGAATAGAGATAGAAGGACTCTTGGAACTCTTATGTCTACTCAGTGGCGGGTCGTTGCCTACATATGTATGGCCTTGAGAGCAGGTGTGAACGATTGATTGAGGATCATGAGTCCTCAGTGATGGACAATGCCCTCAGTGTAATGAAGGAATAGGCCACTCCTCTAGTCAGTCAACCCATGTGACTGTCACTCCATCTTGGGGTGATTGAAGTCACATTTGGGATATGCTCATACATATCAGGGCAATTGACTATTTCAGAACTTAACGTATTATCATCTCCTTGTTATATCTTCCCAAGTTTTGTCATCTCTAAACACTGAGATATCGTTGATGCCTAGGGATAATACACATTTTTTTTACTTGTCTTCATAGGGAATCATTCTTGTGCATTCTTTTCAGACAAATTTTTCATTGTTATGAAATCATTCATTTCTCTGCAAACTTGTATCATCCCTCATTCATCTCTCTTTGTGATGTGCATCAATGTCCACACTGAGTTATAGGTGTGTGTGAATTAGCTTCTTTTGGAGACAGCAAGACTCAGCTTTGTATCCTTCAGAGTTAATCTAAATATGTTACAAGGAATGAAAAAAAAAATGAAAGAGGAAGATGATAATAGAAAAGAAAATTAGAGAAAAGGAAGAATAAAAGAAAGAAAAGAAAAGCAAAGAGGAAAGGAAAAGATGACCAAATGAAGCATTCTTTTCACTAGGCTTATTAGCCCAGGAAACAAGATATAGTAAAAGGTAGATATCTTAAGTCAGGCAGGCTAGATTCATATTCCAGTGCTGTTAATTACTAGCTGTGTGATCTTGGACAATTTACTTACCCACTTTGAAACCTAGTTTCTTTTCTAGAGAAGTGGGTTTAATAAAACCTAAGTTGTGAGGTTGTTTAAAGATTTTGAGATTCCGGTGCATTATGAATCACACAGGACATATAGTTAGCAGACAATGGATTGTAATTATATTTCATTAACTCTTTCTCAGTGGGCCTGTTTCCTATCAACCCAATGAATTGAGTTCATTTGTTCTTTCTCTAAAGCATACCAGCTTAATAGAATGGCCTTTCCCAGCTCCCATTACTAAGAAATTAGGGTTGCATGTATTCGTATTACAATATTATGACAAATGCAGTAAGCTTCACAATACTGACAAACAGCTTTACTTTAAATGTCACTTTTAGTACATGCAAATATTAGACTCTAATATGGACTTTTAATTTTTTTGTGAAAGGCGGGAGGAGCATATGGGTTGGCTCTTCAGGTTAATTCTAAAGAATTAGGTTGATCTTTTTGTAAGGGTACATTGCTACTTTCTTCCTAAGAGCAAAGTAATTCATTGTCTCTCTGGCCCTCTGTGCAAAGCCCTGTACAAGGTGTGTCATGTATTTGGCTCTGAATCTCCATATTTATCTTGGTCATTTTCCCCTGTAATAGCCTCGCTCTTGGGTAGCACGGTGACTGGAGAAATTTCAGACATCACCTCTGATCCTAATAACATTTAGGGGGTGAAAGAGCAAACATCTCTTTCTGTGTCTTCCAAGAGGGCCTTCATATAGTCTCCCTTCCAAATCTCATTGACCAGAGTCAGGTCAAATGCCTACTCTGAGCCAGTCCTTGGCAAGGAGAAAGGGATGGCCATGATTCATGTAGACCAATCAGGTTGTGCACCTGAGGTACACGCTTTATGAAATAAAGGTGGATCTATGAAACAGAAGAGTTTTCTGTTAGAAGGGACCAAAAGTATATAAGAATATGGTGCAGGTAACCAACGGTGATAACTCTGTTGGCTTTCTGAATAACACAATGACTTGTTACCACTTTAAAATGGGGATCATTCTTTAATCATGAAATGGAAAAAAAAAAACGATATGGAGTTAATTCACCGTCTTTAGTACACAAGCAAAGCAAGAGTTGGTTTAATTTTTTAGGACCAAAACAAGCATCTCTTCCTCTAAATACTTTTTTTTTTCCACTTTCTAAACATATGCTAGACCAAACACTTTACCTGACTCAGATAGGTGAGTGAAAAGGATTATTTATAAAATTAAGTAAATGGTATTTAAAAGTATAAACATCTTCAAAATATACCTTGATGGCAATATTAACACTGAATGACTTTCAAGATTTCTTTTTACCCGGAAGGGCAAATGTACAAGCAGATTAGGAGTTGTCTTGTTTTCTTTATCATCTTTATTTTTTTGCACATACACCTGTAGTTCTTTCTGTATATTAGCTCTACAGGATGTGGACACTCTCTTTATTTTAGGTCATCCCCCAGAGTGGAATTCTTATGGGAAGCTGAGGCTATTTCCTCTTACAGAAGCCTAGAGAGGTCAACTAGTAAGCTAACACAGGAAAATGGGATCTGGCCTTAGTTAAGCTAATGCTCCTTTCCAGGGCTTCAAATCCAGAAGAAGAAACTCACACATGTAGATGCAGTTGAGAAACTATCCCTAGGTAATAGAAGTGCTGAGATTCTAACACATGAGTTGTCATGGGCATGGACTAGGCTGTGTCCTGCCACCTTGCTTTCTTGATTGCTGCCAGTTTTCTGAGTCTAGTTCACCAGAATTTTGTTGAATCTATGAGCTATCTCATATTCTTTGATACTTAAATGAGACATATTCTGTTTTTGTGTGTGTGTGTGTGTGTGTGTGTGCACGCGCTTATATGCATAAATACGTACCAATAAGGCTCTCTTCAAAAACAAGAGGCTGGGGGATGTTTCGAAAGAGAAATTAATGTCACATGGCTGCCCCTTTTACTCCCTGAAGATTTTGAAGACTTGTGACTATTTTTGAGCTACATACCCTCTGCCTTTCAGATTGGATCCAGACCATTTTCTCCACTCTCAGCTTTTCTCATCAAAAAGAAGTTCATAGCTCAATGGCATGTGGGCTAAGATTACAGTAAAAAAAAAAAAAAAATGGTTATCTCGGATCAAAAATTTCTTTTAAGGTTATTCTTGCTCTGGAAAAAGAAATGAAGGAAAGATAAAGAGCCACGGTTATTTTTGTGGTTTCAACAATTATTTTCAGAAGTCTATTCTTGGTAGGAGAGAACTTTATCCTCAGATCAACAAACTAGTCTGTCGAAGAAGACTGGGAAGCCTGCCGGCTCTGCAGAGGACATTAATGCCTTGGTCCCTAGTGAAATTCGTGTGTTCTGCTGGTAAATAGAGCAACATTTTTACATATCATGCTCTTTATAATTTTATCAAGTTCTTTTGCCTGCGATGGTAAATATTTTTCTCTTCAAAAAACAAACAAAAATATATATCTTGTATAGAGGATACCAATAGAGAAATATCGTTAGCATGCGAAAAAACACTCAGTAAAAGTTTGCTGAGTGTTGCCTACATGTAATTTTCCGTGCCACACGCTCTTCATAAACAGGCTGGTGTTAATTGTAGCAGGAAGTTCCGATTTGCAGCATTTGTCAGTTTCCATGGTGTAAATATTATACTTCCATCACCGTGGCTAACCAAGCTACCTGCATTGACTTAAGTGAGCATTGGATGGGAACAGGTACACACAACCTCCAGGATACCATTAGAGCTCCAGAGCCTCAGAGTTTGAGAGAGTAAGAAAAATCAAATGTATGTGATAGCAATGGAGAATATTTCAAAAGGGAAATAGTTTTTCTGGGCAGGTGAATAGTGAGCAAAGCATTACTCATGAGAGGATCAGAGTGAACAAAATGATGGGTCCTTCTAAAAGAAGGTGGTGACTTTTCAGGGCCAGGCAGGAACGGAAGCTGGGTGAAAGAGAACAAAGGAGAATAAAACGAGGGAATTGCGAACGGCACGTGTTGGAAAAATGGGTATGATACGTGTGGCAGGAAGAAGCACATCCACACCATCAAAGGAAGAAAGTGCCGGGTTGATATGGTGCTCCATGCACATCAGAACATGCATGGATCACCACACAAAAAGCAGAGTCACAGGCTGCATTTCTCGGGGAGCACACGAATTAAGCCAGTGGCAGAAGCACTAGAAATTCTGCTTTCCGGAGGTCATCCCACCAGCTTTTGCCTGTTAACGCATTCAGCATCTCTGGGCTTGCATTCGGTTAAGCATATTTTGTCTAAGAAAGGTGGCAGCCATGGGGGTCGAGGGCCACGTCAGTATCTCTGCGCATGCATTATGCCTTCAGGATGAGGATTCCGCCACAGAGATTTCACTGGAGAAAAATAACTCCGAATCATCTATGTCCCTTAGCCATTTTGGATCTAGCCAGGCAGACAGTTTTGCTACAATGCCAGGTCAGTAATTGCGCGGGCCTAGAATCTCCAGACAGCAGACATTCATCAACGAGGTGTGTTTTGAGACACAGAACTCCCTGAACGGGGCAGAGACGGGGCTTCTAGTATCAGTTACCTTTTCCGTGTCAGGGACTCATCTTCACTGAGGTAGAGCAGGATAATGATGATGATCTCGTGCTCTCTGTGGAGAGCAGGGCACGTGAGGAAGGATGCAGCCTCTCCTTTGTGCTCTGTGCTTGGCTGCACTGAGACAGGAAGCAGCTTCAGGACACGTTGCCTGTTTACTCCCTCTCTTCCTCCCCTTCCCTCCCACTCCCATGCGCCACTGATGTTGGGCTGCTTCTTTACATTTTATGATCGTAAAGTTGGATGCTGTCTTTGAATCAATATTTCTTTACAGCTTTTCCTGGAAGGGATCTTGCTCCATCTGCCATATCCTCAGGGGATCTCAGAGAGGAGCTAGGCCCAAAGAAAGCGTCTTTGCCCAGGTTCAAAAAGCAGCATCAGGGTTCATTTATCGTCTTCAACTCGTTTACCCCTGAAGAGTCTTCACTCAGAGTGATTCACCATCCACAGCACAGAGGGATTCTACCTGTAAGACATAGAAGCGACTGGTTAAGAAAAGGCCCAGGTAAAGGCAGAGTAGCGGCACATAACAGAAGCGGGAGTCTATAATATTGAGCTGTCTTCCTTTGCAGGCATCATGCCTGTTTTTTAAACATGGACTGAAAACACAAACAATGCACAAATCTGTTTGATACTCACATGTTACTGAGAGCTATACTGCTCCCAGCATACTAGGATCCTGTCTCTGTTTTGTTCCCCTGTGGAGGGCGGGCTTGGTATCCTGGGCCACATCTCAGCTTTTTGAACAGCTATAGATTTATCCTTTTTGCAGGTTGGGGACAGGGGGTAGACAGCAGAACCCTGTTGCCCTTCAGCTGGTTCCTGGACCACAGACTAGGCTCATCCTGGGAGATGACCAGAGCCGATGAACTCCTATTGCCATCCTGACTTTAGAGTTGTCTTTGAGGGAAAGATCCCTTGACCTTCTGTGTTAGCAGGACCATTCTGGCCAGTTGTATTAACTCATTCTTGGACACAGGTTCTTTCTACTCAAAGGCTCTTGGATCACTCCATTCCCTCCTCTGGGAGGTTTAATTGCAGTCAGGAATGAGATCTTTGTCTTCTTCTCCTGTACTGAGTCCCCCTTATCTGCTTCTCCAGGACCACTGGCTGCTTCTGTCATGGCACCACATTGTTCTGAAGCTGTCACTGTATATGTCTGTCTCTTTATTATGGAAAGGGCATGTGGCCCATTCATTCCTGTGCATCTATCACCGAACACAGAGCATGGCAAGCAGACATTAGGGGATTTAATACGTGATTGGATTTCATTGTTGTAAACTAGATAGGAAAAGTTAATATTGGGTTAAGGTTCTACCTTGCAATATCATTCATGCTAGTCCTTTAGTCATGGGTCAGGAAGGGCAATAATAAATTGAAGGCCCAACACCCCTTACCAAGGCCTGACTAACAACAATCCCAATCCAGATCAATATCTAGTCTGTGCCACATGATCTCCCTGCCTCCTGCATAGCCTTTTTCCTCTTTATCTATCGAGAGATTTTCTCTGGTCATGAACCCCGCATGCAGATCCATGGAAACTCTGGGTCCCGACATCTGTCTTGATCTAGGTGGTTCTGTCATTAGCCCAGCCGAAACCACGGATTCTGACACCAAATCTGGGAAGAAACGTGTCGGTATTTGCCTGCTATTTGTCATTTCCAGTCTAATTAACCATCCTGTTTTACTGGGGCTCTACTAAGCCCTACCTACCTCATCCTTCTCCTGTGGAATATAATTAGGAAATAGATTTATAGAGCTTCCCCAAGTGCTTTGAGGAAGCATCATATAAATGAGATAAAAAGTCTTTGAACGTGGAAAACCTAAAAGCTTTTGAATATTGGCTTCATTCTTCCCCCAACTAGCTGAGCAATTGAACAAGTCACTTAACTCTCTAGGCCTCATTTTTTTTTTTTTTCATTTTTATATTCAAGTAGTTGCATTAGATTATTCTTATGATAGATACTCTATAGTTCCAGATTCTGTAAGCCTTTGATTCTAGCTTTTCTTCTAAAATCATCGATGTAATTAGGTATTTGAATTTAAATGAGCCCATTCTAACCTATTGTGAGCAAATGTGATAATAATTGTCTCCTTTTAAAACTAAGAAGCTAATATGTTCCATAAGCAAGGGTGTTAGTATTTTATTGCCTCAACTACAGGTTTATTAGATGTTCCTTGAGATACACAATGATCATTCGTGCCCCTAACCAGCCACTACTATGGTCCGAAAAAGAAAATTGAGCAATGCGAGCTCGCGATGCCCAAGCGGAAGGGAAACCAGAACCTTCGCACACCCTTCGTAAAGTTCTTGTTTACATACCAGTGTCTGGGGTTGTGCTCTCACTGGGCTCCCAATCTCCAGCAACATTTTTCATTTATAGAGTAAAATCCAGCCGAGTTTGAAATCTGTTGCACCAAGTCACCAGAGGGACTATAGAGCTCACTCTTTCAGAGAAGTCAAGCACAATGGTTCAATTAAACTAGCACTGAGTCCTGCATGCCACAGACTGAAGAGCCTGAGGGAAAGATGTCAAGGGGTGTTATATGCTCCTGTTCACCCCTTTTGGCTAGAAAAATCATGGTGTTTGTAACCAGAAAATTGAAACGGAATGAGATCCAAGATGGCAGCCCCTGCGTCCTCTCTATTAACCTTCAGGCTGGAGTACTCTGCGAAAGTAGGGTGACCAAGATGAATGACCTCTTGGATGCCAGTGCATCACTTCACTAATGTGAGAAAGCCGTCTGAGAAGTTTGTGTTTTCCATACCAAAATGCCAAAGATTATAGACGTCATTAGAATGGAGGCTCTTAGACCAGCCAAGCAAAGCAGGTATCTGAAAGGAAAAAAAAAAACAAAACTACTGCTTCTAGGATTTCAGAATAAATGAGAGATGAAATGGTTGAAGTGCTATAATTATTGGCTCTCAAATTAATGGTAATAATTACCTTAGCAAATTGCCATGTAACTGTTCAGTGAACAAGTTCATAATCTAATCCTACATTGTTTTTTTTTTTTTAGAGATAGTTTTTCTCTATTTTTATGTCTTGCGGCTAAAGCTTCTTGCTTTAGACTAATTTGTTCTTTAATCCTTGCTAACCAAAGCCCTTGTTGTGCTTAATGAGAATAAAATGGTTGAAGGAAAGGATTTAATGAATGTCAGTCCCGTGTCCTGCACAAAAGAATCCTGACCATCTCACCTGGACAGATCTGTCCCCACACCGTTGTGGTGCATCTGCTTAATTAAGAATTAAAGAATGAATTGTGATCTCTGGGTCACATACAAGACTTCCGTGAGCCCAGAGAAGGTGCCTAACGTGAGGCACAGCTACTTCAATTCACATAAAAGATTAGGTGGCATTTTTCTTAGCTCAAGCTACAGGCTCCAATTAGAAGAATCTTTCATAATGTAAAAATAGAATTACTAGCTTTACTCTCCCTGGTCCCTTTCTATATCCTGTGTTCTTATAGGAACCATTCCTTTGGCTTTGATATATGGTACCATTTTCTCAAAGGGTATCATTTTGATCATTCAACAGGAATTCACCAAGCTTAAACTGGATGTCCAGTTTCTGTGTTCACAAAGGACATTAAAATATTCTGTACAGAATTACAACCCAGGATGGACAAAAAGACATATGGTTCAAATTGACTAGCTGAGTGAAATAGCAAAATCTCAACTGTGGGAGGAATTTCTTTAGGTTGTAGTGGGGAAGAGAAACCTGACAGTGTGGTGAGATTTGAATTTGTCTCAGAATAATTTGTCATGGCATAACTGATGAACAGATGGAAGAACAAACAAATAAACACGATGTTCAATAACAAAAGACAAGAACCAGGAGAATTTTTTTTGTAAGGAACATACTTCAGTGTCGCTTGTAACGCACAAGTGGCACTAAATTTGAATTTATTAAGTGGGGAGATGACTGTGTGTGTATGTGGCTAGAACCGTTGATATTTAGAAAGGCACCAAGCACAGTACTTGACACACGGGTATGCAATGAAGAGCTGTTCAATGAACTGATGAATCTGGTAGTGTCATGGATTAGTTAAAACCATGAGCTTCGGAACTGGAGAACTTGTACACTGGAGTCCTTTCTCTGCTATTAACGGGGCCTTGAGACAGTTACCCAGCCTCTAAGATTCACCTTTCTCATCAGGAAAATGGGTGTAGTTATTGTCATTATATCAAGTGGGATTTTTGTAAGGTGGAAATGAGCTAATGTATATTAAATGCTTGGCAAGTTACTTGGACATTGTCAGCACCCGATAAAATAAAAGTTAGTAGTATTACAAATTTTGTACCATTGTCATTATCATACAGAAACAAGAGAGCTGTGAATGTAGGTTGAAGAGAGAGAGAGACTGAGTATTATAAAAGTGAGTATGTGTAGATAGGGGGTGCTTTGTGCAGGGAGAAAAAAGCTCTTATCTCTTCACATTGAAATGCTGAGGAGCCCTTCATTTAGCAAGAGTCACTGGCTTTGCAAATGGACCTTTTTTCAAGATTGCACCAGGTTCGGGCTTCACAGTGCATGCATCGACGTCCTCTCTCTTTTGCCAACAATTAACATCCTGGAGCCACCTTCACTGAACTTACCCAGGTAGTTCACAGGTGATGGGATCACGAATTAGAGCATTATGTGTCCGAAAACCATTTCAGTTTCTCAAAAGTGTCATAAAGAGTCACAGTCATTCTGACAAATGTCATTTTATCCATATTTGCTAGATAACCTTAGACTTGCAGGTCCTTTAGACAGCTGTAAACTTCTTGTACTGTAATTCTATACAAGTTTCTTATCTTTTTAACACAAGAGAACCCTCCACTGAAAATTAATTTAGAGAAATTGAAAGTCTTTTTTTTCTGTGTTCACCTGTTTATAAATGATAAGGGCCATAAACAACAGTTTTAATAATTCGGTCCTTTGCTCTGGAGCAGCAGCTTATGATCCCAGCCACCATCTCATACCCACGTGATCCGAACCTCCCTTTCAAGCCAGCACTCGCTTTCTGTGATGAAATGCAAGGGCTCATCCCAATTTAATACATGGCTTCCTGCATATGGAACGTGTGAACCAGGGTATCTGCTAGAGACCTGGGCTGTGAGGTTCCTCTCTGCACGGACTGCAAGGGAGGAATTAAATGGGGGAAAGAAGTGGCGTTGATTCTTATTTGTTGTATTTGTTGAAATGACTTAAGTGTCGCTTATTTTTTGAAACCTCATTTCATGGAGTAGCGATCGCTAGGGGGATGTGAGACAGAGCAGTGGGCGAAGGCACCAAAAACAGTAGCACCAAGAGGACTCATTAGAGTCTAAGATCAAACTTGAATGATAAAAACAAAATACGTCCGGCATAGATGTCACTTAAGCAGTCATAATTGCTGTTTTAGGGAGAGGAAAGACACATTCCTTTATAAAAATCAGGACCCAAATAAATCAGTGTTTTACTAATGCATCCATCCAAGCTCTCACATATCAGATTTTTATTGGAGGCTGGAATGCTCTGGAACCAATGTCTCAGTATTAACTCATTTTATCCATCTTTTATCTTCTCTATCTTGGGACCTTTCTGGCAGGTGTTATGGTCGTCCCTGTGTCTGGCCCATGCTGGCTCAGCCATCTCTGCCGCTCCCCCAGCCCTCAGCTGTGACCGACCTGGATGGCTTTTCTGTGTTCCTTCTTTTCAGTGTGTATTAGATCACTGTTCAGCCTTAGAGCTGAATTACGGAGCACTCAATTTTCAGCTTGGGGGGAAAAAAAATAACATGTTAAAATGAGCTTTTTAAAAAAGTAATGAGATAGGCCAGTTTCATATGGAACACCCTAGAAAAATTCACAAGCAATCTCTGAGTTCAGAAACAGGTGTCCTATCCTCTGAATCTACAGGAGATATCCATTGAATAAGTTTGCCACTGATATAGAGAGCCATTACCCAGTTTCTTTGCTAATCAAAATGTCTCTCCTTGGGAAAATAAAAATCATTCCACTAGGATTATAATTCTTCCTATTTTATTTTAAAAATCTGAAAGAAAAAATCAATGTAATTTATATTAACAGAATAAAAATATACAATCATCTCATTAGGTGCAAAAAAAAAAAAAAAAACGCTTGAAAAAGTTTGACATTCCCACTCATGATAATAATTTTAAGCACACCAGAAATAGAATGGGAATTCCTTGACCTAGTAAAAAGGCATCTACTAAAAAAGCCATAGCCATCATCCTATATAATATGAAAGAGTGAGTGCCTTTTTCCTAATATCAGGATCAAGATAAGAATTTTCTCTTTCACTAATGCTTTTTATGTTGTACTGGAAGACCTGCACAGTGGAAGAAAGAAAGAAAAATAAAAGACATACACATAAAAAAAAACAAGAAGAAATAAAATTTTATCTATTCCTAGAAGACATACTGTCTTGATCAAAAATTCCAAAAAATCTATAAAAACTCTTCTAGAACTAATAAGTAATTGTTCCCAGGTCACAGTACACCAATAACAGAAAAATCAATCATATGTTTATTTACTAAGAACCAAGCATTGGAATGTAAAATTGAATAAAATATGCCATTTACAGTAGCACCAAAAAAATAACATAGGTATAAATCTAACAAAAAATGTGCAAGATCTGTATGCCGAAAACCACAATACAGTGGTCAAAGAAATCAAAAAACATAAACTTTGACTAGCTGCACTCTTTGGACAAAGTTAAAGACTTTTTCTTGACCTCAGAAACCTAAATTATTAAACACAGCCCTCTGCCATTCTACGTATACACATTGCTTTTGTGCAATTTTGGTAAAAACCGATAATGATTCTTAACATTTCTAGAGCAGTTTACCATACAGCAGGCATTACGCTAAGCTGTTAGCATGCAATATCTAATTCAATAATTACAATAATTCTGTGATGTGGATATTATTATTATCCCCCAGTTGCAAATTAAGAAACTGAGGCTAAGAAAGATTATATAAATTGCCAAAAATCACACAGTTAGTGTCAGAATGTGGAATCACTTCCATTTCTTTCCGGCTCTATGTGCCAAGTTCTTATTGTGCACCATTTGCATGGTGAGGTGGGCTGGCAGGAGATGGAAGAGGGCCCTTTAAAACACAAGCAGATGTAAGTGTGCCTTCTGCCACCTCAGGGATCATTGGACTTAAGGTAAATTAACATTCTTATTGCTGGCACTCTGGTCTGGGGACAGTCATGAGCCATTCGGGGGTATATACCAGGGAGCCTTTGTGTCAAGAGGTGATAGATATATGGCTTTTATTATGGTCCCTCTTTGTGTGATTGTCTTGTTCTCTTCTCCATCAAGTCGTGCAGACTTGCTGGTTATCCCACATTCTCCGAAATTGCCTTCCTTCCAGATCTATAGGGTTGAAATGAGCTTGAGTGCATCTCTTCTTTCAGCAACTGATTCCAAGTCTGGAATTGGGGGCGGGGGGTGGGGGTGGGGGCGGGAGGAAGGGGCCTGAGCCTGCCCCTGGGATGGGAATCAGTCAGCCAGCCAGCCAGCCTTTCTCCCTATCAACAGCAAGGTTACACAAAGCCCAGGTCGTGGTGGGAGCCTGCTCTGTCGTAAATGCAGCACAGCCGGTCTTCCTAACCCTCATATTTATTATCAATGCTCAGTGTTTGCAGCCTATTTTCCAGTCTTGAAATGCAAAGTGCGTTGTATCTAGAAACTGACAAGTGAAGATTTTTATCCATTTGCTGTGTCTGGTGCGATAGCACAAGCAGTGTGTTTTGTACTTAAAACACAAGCTGGTTTTATATAAAAATGTATGCAAGTTGAAAGCTCAGGCCTAGGGAAGCAGGTTGATGAATGCATCCTGGTAGGCAATTAAGAAAGGGACAAGATAATGCAGGGAAATTATATTTCTCTCGTTTTGCACAAGATTCAGTGTCGTTCCCTTCTCATATATCAGCTGCTTCTATCCTCATGCCACACTGGAATTTTCCTTCTTGAAATTTATGGGTGCGCATTGGCTATGTATCATTGCTCTTATTTAATTTCATGGAAAACACAAGCACATCTACACTCCTCTCTAAACTGCACCTTGCTGCAAACAACAAATCGAAGAAATATATGCCTTCTCTCGGAGGGTAGAGCAGGGAGTAAACATTGTTCCAAGGGCGAGCGTGGGCTTCTCCAGCTCCCTCTTGCTGGGGCACACAGAGAGCACGTGTGGTCCACCAGAGCTTTCTGAGCCCACAAGGGGTTCACTGCCACCAGCCATTGGAGGGCTGCTCAAGAAATGATTTCTCTGGTTATGCTAATTGACATGAGATTCCAGGAGACCAGATAGGGCCTGGAAATTCAGCTCCCTTTCCACGGCGGCAGGTACTTGCCTCTTTAAAAACTCATTCCAGCCCCCTACTCTGCAGGGCTCTGATGAAGCTCAGACTTCAGAGTGGTTCCCTGTGCTTCCTGATGTCTGCAGACGCTCAGCGTGTCCTTGTCCTCAGTCAGAGGACGTGACCGACAACAGGCTAAGCATCCCCCTCCCCTCCGATCTCGCTCTCATCAGTCTACTGCTATTTCTGATGATCCCATGATATTCCACAACTTGGTGTCTCAGTTTTAAGGATCCACGCTATGTACGACTCAGCACACTTGTTTCCTGAGAGTTGGAGCATGATCGGCTGCAAAGGTGATGTAAACAACACATAACAACTAACATTTATTAAGCATTTATTGTGCTCTAAAGTATTCTAAACACTTCATGGACACGATCACATTGAACCCACACAACAGCCTTACGTGTTAGATACTCTTAACGTCTCCATTATATAGTTGAAAAACTGAGACTTGAAGACAAGAAATCACCTACAAAAGCCATTGATCTATTACGTAGCTGAGATAGGTCTCTAGCCCAGGTCTTTCTGACTAACCTCTGTGTTTAGTCATAATCCCTCCAGAGTGTTAATTGGTGTCCCAAATTACACTTCCTGCATCTGATAGACTCAGAAGAAATGAGATAATGAGTGATGAGCTCTGATGGGTAACGGAAAGAGGAAATTGTATGTTAGCATACTCTTTGCCTTGCCACGATTTGAACATCTCATGGCTCAGCTAGAGAGAAACATATAGAGGATTTTAATTAGATAGGAGAGTAAGAAAACAAGATTGTATGCTGGGAAAGATCAGAGGCTGTACTGGCACTGGGTTTAACTTTGGTGTGTTCCAAGAGTTTCTGATCAGTCATCTGTGAGCATATCTGAGATTTCACATATAAGCAGCAAGTGGGACCAGGGACAGGGAGACTGTGGCCCCCAGAGCATGGGGGATACCATTGTTCTTATCCTTTGTGGTGACATTCAAAATATTTAAGGGTGTATATAATATGGGGCCTAGCCACAGGATGGACACTGGCCTTTATGTTGGAAAAAGGACCTGAAAGTCCCCTTTCAGGGGGTGTGTACGATCCTGGAGGAGGAATGGGGTGACAAAGAGGTGGGGAGATTGGACAGTTGTTCATTATACATCAAGAGGGAAGATTTTTCATATTTTATCCACCAGCGTGGGTGCACACAGCCCGATCCAGGCCAACGTGAGCAGAAGGGAGAGACTGAGAACTTGTATTTCAGAAGGTATAGCTCAGAAGAGCAGCGGGGACTGTCATAGCTCTTACATCTAGCCATTGGCAGGAAGCGCTTTGTCTGATCCTGTGAACACAGCTTTTTCCTCATGTGCCAATCTCCGTCACTCCAGGGTGCCGTTAGGACCTGCTTCTCCGCTCTCCTCAGTTGCAAGAGCTTATATCCTTTCCTGGGTCAGTCTTTGTGGAGGAAGCCAAGGTCAAAGCACGCTCAGGGACCCTAGGCCAGAGTTATTCTCCAGCCCTCAGTCTGGGGGTCAGTGGGCCCCTGGTTGGCTCCATCCCTCCCCTCATCACTGCAAACCAACCTGGTTTCCATGATTCTCCTCCTTGCGCAGTGTTGGGATTCTTCTCTGCATCTAGCATCTGTCCTCAATGCAACCGATCTACTGGGGTTCCTCTCAGATAGAAGAAAGGATCCTCTCCAGCCTCGCCCCAGCAATTCTTGAATCTTTACAAAACGAGGTCATACGTATACCGATTAAGGCACACAGTTCAAATTCTAACTCCAGTCCTTTCTAGTGGGCTATCCTTAGGCAAGTTGCTCTATTTTTTTTCTTCTTATAAACTATATTACTCCACTTGCAGAATGCAGCTGTGGTTGGGGAAACAGTGTTTTGTTTCCAGCATGTGTATCTGATAGGTGCACATCGGTAGCTATTCCCTGGGAATCAGCCACTCCAATTTAGTCATGGTAGGAACAATGATTTATGAACAGCTGCCTCGTTCCCTTGAATGTTCATCTGTCTGTTAAAAGATGCTTGTCCTCCAAGATCCAGTCCCCAGATCATCTCCTCTGGATGTCTCCCTGCCAGCAACTCATCCTCACCACTCCTACCACATGAGAAAAGCATCCCAGGGACTCTGAGCTCCTTCCTATCACGGTCTTTGTTATACAAATAATTCATGCACTGGGTTGTGAAATTCTCTGAGATCTGGGACTGTGTTTTGCTAATCTCTGTTTTTTTTTTTAGTTAAATATATTAGGGTGACATTGATTAATAAAATTTTATAGGTTTCAGGTATACGATTTTATAATACATCATCTGTGTATGGCATTTTTTGTTCACCGGCAAAAGTCAAATCTTCTGTCACCACATATTTGACCCCTTTTACCCTAATCTACCTCCTCCCTCCCCCCTTTCCTTCTGGTAATGACTAAAGCGTTGTCTGTATCTATGAATTTTGTTTGTATGTCTTATTCATTTGTTGCTTTCAGTTTTATAGCCCACCTATGAGTGAAATCGTATGGTTCTCTCCTTTTTCTGTCTGACTTATTTTGCTTAGCATGATAACCTCGAGATCCATCCATGTTGTCACAAATGACAGTATTCCATCTTTTCTTTTGGCTGAATAATATTCCATTGCATATATGTGCCACATCTTCTTCATTCAGTCACCTATCACAGGACACTTTGGTAGTGTCCATATCTTGGCCGTGTGAATAATGATGCACTGATCATTGGGGTGTGTTTATCTCTACAGATAAATGTTTTCGCATTTTAGAGATCTGTTTTCCAAACACCCCACATAATCGCTAGCACTCAGTACATGATAGAAGAATGAATGGATAAAAGAAAACAAATAATAAATTTATTATTTAAAAAAACCTTCCCACTCGATTGTTACATTTTTACATAAATCTTTTCAAGACAGCGAAAAATAGCTTCTATGATGAAAGGACTTAAGACACAGATAGGCAACAGGATTTGCTTAGCTTGAGTAAAACAGAAAAATATCAGCAAGGTTCTGGGCAAGACCCCAGGTATCAAAAAATCAGGGCCACAGCCAGCGTCTCTGCCTCCCAGTCCCATAGTCCCTCAATCATATGTCGTAACTAGGTAAGTTGCGTGAAGTTGACGTTTGCAACAGCAATATTACTTCACTGATCTGTGAGCCAGGTATAGGTCCTTGATGTCACGAAGTGGTAATTATTACAACGTAGGGAAAAAGAAGTGTGCACCGTGTTTTTGGAGGCTCACTCCCTGTTATTAATTCAGGTGCTGAGGTTGTGACACTTGTCATCTGAAAGGTAATTTTCCTCAGATTTAATAATCGCAGTTAAGTCTTGGATTTGATTTTAATTTCAGACCTTGATGTCATGAAGTATTAATTATCTCCATTACCTACTGATAATATTCCTGCAAACATGAACATGTTTGATTGGCAGAAATTTTTATTAATTTACAGGGATGAACTCAACTGGAAAAGCTCATTTATCGGCACAATTCCACCTACATAACTGCTATTTTGAATGAAGCAAAATCCTAGCCAGGTCACAATTCCAGGTACAGAGGTCAAATCCTGTCCATAGGGTGGCTGAATCTAGCAGAGATTGATTGACATATACGTCATTGTTTGATCTGCCTGAGTTTGCTTTAAAATGAGTGAGATAAACCTTTGGGACTAATTAAGATTCTTTTAGTAAAGTAATGAGAGAGATTTTCCATGTCTACTTAACTTTTTTTCTCCTTCCATTTCCATGCCTAGGGTTTTTCTTGGGGCTGCCACAGTCATACTTCATTTAAGGAACTGCAATTGTTTCCACGGTGCTTTAATCACACAGAGTTAAAAAATTTTTTTTTTGATGAATACTAATATTTTATGTTAAGTGAATCAGCTCCTCTTAGCTACCCACCTAACAGGCAAGCGGAAAGGGAAAACTACATCAAGGAAATGTCATGCAATCATTTGACAGGGTAGAAACCTTGGGATTTGGGAAGCCGCCCCTGCTTATCCCCTGTCCTTTGTCACTTACAAGACTAACGTAGTTTGACTTGGGTAAATTCCTCCCAATGAAATGAATATTTATGAAATTAAGGAAGAGCGATTTAGTTTGAGCTGGATTCTCCAACACAAGAATAGGGTTGGGATAGTTTCTTGACCCTCCTACTGAAATATATCTCTGCCAAATGACTTTGTAAGCACAGTGCCTTAAGGGTCTGCATGTGCAGAGAGAGCTCTGTGCTTAGGCTTGGGGAATAACAGTGCAGAAAAATAAAACAAAGAAATTCCAACAATGCCCCTCCCTGAGGAGCGTAGCTGCATCTTATGCGTACACATAACCGAGCAGTACAACTTTTTTTTCTTACATAGCGTTAAGGAAAAAAACAAAACAAAACAAAAAATAATAATAATTCAGTTCTGCTCTGTCATCTACAGGGCAAACTGGCATTTGTGGGGGAAAGTCCTGCCAGACTAAAAATGCTATCAGAGAATATCAAATCAATTCAGAAGAGAAAATGATTGTTGTTTGTGATTTGGGGCTAAGGCAAACAACGTATTTTCACTTTAAATATTTGCCTTCGAAATTACTTTAGCCTCTGCTGTGATGCAAGTCCTTTTCTGTCCAAAGGTAACTGTGTAGGCTTTATGAAAAATAATACATGTTATTAAAGTCATTTTCAAGCATCTTTAAAGATCTTTAAAAGGAAGTTGCCGGAAACAGGGACTGGCTCCCGATTGCAGTGATATTCTCTCCTCCTCCTCCTCCTCTCTGTCTGCTTGCTGTCCTGGCCGGGCCGCAGCAGGTGTCTGTCAGATACTGGTCAAGAGCTACGCCGGGCTTGGTGGTCAATACAGCAAAAGAACGTGTTCAGTGTCTTTTCCTCAAGTCATGAGCAAGACACTGTCCAATTCTGAGAAATACCAAGAGGAAGGTCAGAAAGAGGAGGGAGGACATTGGGAAGGGTTTTACCATGCAGAGATCTCACCCTGATCTTGCTGATTCCAGTAAGAAGATAAGATGAAGCTGAAATAGTAGAATTCTGTCTCGCCTCTGCTTTTTCTACATGATTCATCAGGGAAATAGCCTCCCTGCTTCTGCTCTCCTGGCCCATAAAGGTAACGATAGGTAAAGAACCTCTTGCTACTAGACTAGCTCTTTTAGAGTGGTTTCTATGGAAACTTAAATGTATGAAAACTTAATAGAGACTATAAGCAACAATTATTTCTTGTTTATATAAAATGGTCAGTGAGAAAAAAGTCAAGTGTTTAATAATTAAGGAACTTCTCAGTGCAATTACACATTAAATGTATTTTGTTGTTGTTTGTGAATATCCAAAGAGAGTTTGCATACCTGGGGTCCTCCACATTTCCTGCTGTAAACTGATGCAGTGCTAAGTGCCCAAAATTATGTAAAACACAGATTGAGTTCTTGCTCTTGGAAAGCTAGCAATCTCCCCAAATGGGGGTGAAAAAAAAAAACTGTACAAGTAGAAGTCAAATTAATTGGATAATAGCTCTATCACCTATAAGACCGGGCCATGGAAAACAATGTTTCGAGACTTTAAAAAGCCTGATTCTACAAGATGTTTTTGGCCTGAATTGTTCTTTGAGTTTCTTCTTGATGAACCCCTTTCCTCTAAAGCGGATCAGCTTATCTACTTCCCAGCTCCTATATATTACTGTGATTTCGACATATGCTTCCCTAGGATCTCAAAATAGTCAATTAATACTCAGGTAATCAAATTTGGTTTCACATTTTTAATCTATTTTTGCCCTTTGATTTCATATTGACAGTATCCTCTATTATTTTGCTTCATTCGAAATAGCAGGTATGTAGGTGGAATTGTGCCGATAAATGAGCTTTTCCAATTGAGTTCATCCCTGTAAATCCTCTAGAACAGTGTTGTCTGATAGAAATATAATGTGAGCCACGTATATAATTTTAAACCTTATAGTAGTCATATTAAAAAGTAAAAAGAAATGGGTGAAATTAATTTTAATAATGTTATGTTTAACCTAAAACATCCCCAAATACTATCATTTCAACATATAATCATCTGAAATTATTAATATGGTATTTTTCATTCTATTTTTACATAAAATCTTAGAAATCCAATGTTTTTTACATGGAGGGCACGTCTCCAATCAGACTGGCCACATTTTGGGAGCTCCATAGCCACACGTGCCTACCTTTTTGGCCAGTAAGTACAACCTTAGAACAATGGTTTTCAAAGTTGGTCCCTCAACTAGCAGCAATGGAATCACTTGGGAATGTTTTATACATACAAATCATTGGTCCACAACCTCGGCCCACTAAACCCTAAAATCTGGAGGCCAGGCTCAGAGACCCACTTTTACACGCCACCCAGAGAATCTGATTCTTGTGAAAATTTTAAAAGCAACTTCTCTAAAATTTCAGGAAAACACCATTGTGGGTAAAGTACTTGTAAAGGGTTCAGGCCGAAGAGTTATTTTCATACCATAATGCCTCACAGTCTCTGAATTTCACCAAAATAAGAAAATAACAGAGGTCTTTTATAATTTACAGAAAAATAAATGAAATTCATAATAATATATTTTTTTTTCATTTAATGCTCTTCCACCCCGAATTTTGTAGATATTGGAGCTTATAACATTGGTCTCTAGTTTGAACAAGAACTAAGTCCAGCCCAATAGGAAGAACTTGTTTGGGATCTGTGAAGTGAATGAAATCCAGCTGGGCGGGGCCAAGCGGTGGGCATGTCAGGCTGGGGCATTCGGAGTTTGTCCTGCAGAGAGAATATGGGACAATTTCTGCTCGAGTCAGTGGTTTCTTGCTCTATGCCTGACACTAGCTCCCTCGAAGGGGCAAAATCTCTCCTGGGAGATGCAAATAGTTTTGTTTTCTTTGGGATAATTGCTTATTTTGAATAATATATGCTGTGCATAAGTAATGAGTGGAGAAACAGTGTACAAATATGCCTTTCTTTGATTGCCTCCTATTTAGGCACTAGGAGAGCGACGCTGGGGTGCAGAGGCCCCCCTCCCCTGCAGAAGTCCCTTTAGTCTCCACATTGGCACATTAGTATTGCAGCCACACAGTCCCTCTGCTGGGCTTGGGGACAGAGGCTTCAACCTGCTGCCTTGTTTACTAAATGGAATCAGCAGATAATTTCACAGTGGTATAGACAGCATGAAAATCCCACTCAAGATTCATAAATCCTGCTTTCAATTTGGCCAGCGTATACACAGGCTGCCCTCTCAGCTCTGTCCAATTGGAAACTGCAGAGTCACCCCAGGAATGGAAGATGGAGTTTAGGGGGAGAGGACTACATGCTAGTCTCATTACCTAGTCCAAGGGAGGGTGTAGAGGGGATTCGGGCCAGATAAATGGAGAGAGAGGCATTAATCATAATCCATAGTCCCTAAGTGGAGGGAATGTACGTCATAGGGTGAAAAATTTCCCCAGTCTGACCACCAGGACCACTGAGTTCTTACTGGATAAACCTTCATTGAGCAGGTGCCTCAGACAAAGAGAAGGCTGAGTTCATCCTTCTCCCACATTTATTTACCCTTAGCTGTTATCCATTAAAATACTCATAGCTCAGACAGTGCCCCAGAGGTTTGGCTGACGGCACTGAGTTTGGGAAAAAAAAGAAATGTGGGACACTCGTGAGAATGAAGAAATCTAATGCTGGCTAAGCTCCAGAAGTGTGGGCTGCTCACTAAGGTGCATTTCAGATTTTTGAATTTCCACAGTTTTAACATAGAGGATGTTTCCTGCATGCTTATAAAATAATAATTCCAAGGAAAGCCTCTTTGTCTTCATGAAACACACACACACACACACACACACACACACACACACACACACCCCTAAAGAAGACATGAAGTTGTATATCCTGACTCTATCTTGATAATTGATACGTTAGGCAAAGTTTTCCAGTTATTTTCTTGGACTGAGTGGAATTGTTTATTGAGCTTACATGGGTCAATTTTTCTGGTGAATTTCTCGAGTGACAGTGGGTAGCGTGACCGCAGTAGCATCATCTTCGAGTGGCATGTCCAGAGCCTTACTCTATTCTGTGCGTTCACACCTTGGCAAGCACAGCCACTAATACTGCCTTCTAATCAGCTTAATGACTGAGAGCCAGGAATTTGGAAAATGTTTTGTTAGAAGGTGGGTTTGACCAAGGTTAAAGTGAACATTTAGGGAGTTGAGATCTAGCAGGATGCCTTCCGTCACATCCTTACTCAGCTAAACCTGGTTAGCCCTGTGAAATTGACACTGGGTATAGTGGACAGACCACGGATTTGGGGAGAGTTTTATCTCCCCTCTCATTTTTATTTATTAAGTGTTCATTCAGGATAGTTCATAGAAAGAGTCTTCAACATTTAGAGGGAACATACCCGTGAGCGTTTTCCTGGCCGCTTAACCTAAAAGCATGTGTTCATTTTTCAGTCGTGTAATTTTGGAGATGATGTTTTGTATGTGCGAAATGAGTCCAGATTCACCGGCAATGTCTTTGGTGAAAACCCAAGTAGTCTCAGGTGATTTCTAGGATAACTTATACATGAGTATGTATTAGTCTGTCAGGTGCCATAACAAAATACCGCAGAGTAAAGTGCTAAAACAACAAACATTGATTCTTCACATTTCTGGAGTCAGAGTCTGAGATCGGGGTGCCTGCATGACGGATTTCTGCTGAGGGTGCTCTGCCTGGTTTATAGGTGGCCCCCTTCTCCCTGTGTCTTCGCGTGGCCTCTCCTCTGTGTAAGTGGGCTGGAAGAGATAGCTCTTTGGTGTATTTATTTATTTTTTTATAAGGATACTAATCCTATAGAATCAGGCCACTCTATGACCTCATTTAATCTTATAACTTTTTTCCAATGAAAAAAAATTAGAGTTTTAAAAAATTTTAAACAATAATTGTATATATTTAAGGAGTACAATATGATGTTTTCACATGCCGCATGATAGCTATAGTTAATAAAGCTGCATTATATACTGGAGATTTGCTAGGAGAGTAGATTTCAGGGGCTCTCACCACATACACACACACGCGCGCACACACGCACGCACACACATGCACACACACACACATGCACACACAATGGTAACTTAATTATTTCTCTAATGGCCCCATCTCCAAATATAGCCATTCTAGGGGTTAGGGCTTTAATCTATGAATTGGAGGGTTGGGGGCAGCGACACTCTGTGTATTACAGAGTACGTCTAATTGGCAAGGAAGTAGCAAGAGCTACTTCTAGATTTCAAGATGTTCTTCCATGGAGGGACGCTCATAACCCTATTCTAATTCCTCAGTTTCACAAGTCTGAGTGATGAGTATAGGCCCATGAGGGGATCTGCCAGCTCTGGGAGGTGCTTTCCAGTGGGAAATGCCTGCGCCTGACCACAGAGTAGAGGCTGAGCCAGACCGGATTTCAGAGTTTGTATCCAACCTATCTTAGGATCATACTATTATTGATCTTATAAACCTTTCTAGGAGAAGCATCATTAAGTCCTAGCAAGTCTGCAAAACTCTAATCATCAGGGAGTGGATTAAAGCCAACAGATGAAGATTAAAAGAGAGCATTATCATTCTTAGAGATTCTCAGATAAATTACAAAATTCAATTTAGAGGGACTCAAGGGCTGATTGCCATATGCCAGATGGGTACTGAATACACTCATCTCTGTGTTAGAGAAGACTTCACCTTGCTTCGAAGGGACAGCGTGAATCATATGTGCCCAAATGAGGTCGCCCAGTTCACAGGGAAATACATTTATCTGCATTCAGCTGCTTGGGTTAGAATAAGCGATGTGCCTCATTTACTAGCAAAGGGAAGCAGTGAGGGTCTCTATTATACAGTGGCCCCTGACCTTTTTGGCACCAGGGACCGGTGCTCCTATGAGAATCTAATGCCTGATGCTCTGAGGTGGAGCTGAGGAGGTGATGCTAGCGCTGGGGAGCGGCTGCAAATACAGATGAAGTTCCACTCACTGGGCCGCTGCTCACCTCCTGCTGTGTGGCCTGGTTCCTAACAGGCCACGGACCGATACCAGTCCACGGCCCAGGGATTGGAGACCCCTGCTGAAGAAGACTATTGATAGCACTGACCAAGTCTGAGTGCAATAAGCAAGAAAGAATCGCAGTTAATTATGAGAAATGATTTCCAGGAGAAAAAATTAAAAAAAAAAAAAAAAAAACCATTTCTTTGGAAGATGCTCACTTTCTGCAGAAAGGTTAGTTTAAACATCTGAGATAATGTACTGTAAACTGTTCAACTATTTCCTAAACAAAGGCAGTGCATAAATGGCACATTGATTGTTTTTGGTTGGTGCATTGTGTGTTTTGGGTTGCAGCTTGTTTGTAGCTGAAAGCAAACAGTCGTGATGTGATGGATTTGCCTATGTGTGAAAATGGATCTTCAACAAGGGATTCACAAAACATTTACACTTCTAGACACGAGCCTCCCAACGCAGCACACTCCGCCTTTCCAATCTCATCCAACTGCGACGGAAGGAAGAAAAAATTCCGAAACATCAATGTGCACTTAATTGTCAGAGGGAAATAAAATTACAAAGTTTAGTAATACCATAAAAATCTGTGCTGTTATGCAAGAACCTAAAATTACATGCTCTCTAAAGGAAAATCATTATACTTCAGGGAGTCACAAAAGCTTTCCTAACAGAGCTGCATAATCTCACAGTTAAGAGCAGTTACTTCGGGTTGAAAGAGACTAAGAACAAAACAAAGCAAAAAGCAATCATTGTCGGGTTGTAAGGGTGGACAGATTCAAGGTGACTTTGGGTCCATTCCGCTATTTTGAGCCCATGGAGTTAGGGGTGGACATGTGAGGGTGATTTGTTGTGTACGTATGAATTTAAGTTAAGTCCTATTATTTGATTCGAACTTCAATTTGCACAATCTTTTACATTCTAATAGGTGATTCAATCTTCTGTTTTAAAAAGCAATTGGATTTTCTTAAAGGTGGCCATAATTTAGGAAAAAACAAAACACAAAAAAGGAACACCATGGCTAATTAGCTCACATAATTCGAGTGATTTTCCTAAAGGTAGGAGACTTGCGTCTTCTCAATAAGGGAGGTCAGGTGGAAGAAAGGGCACTGGGTTTTGTAAATGGATCCTTCTATTTGGAATCTGGGCTTTGTTTTGTTCTATAAATGGTGACTAAAGCAAGAAAATGTAAAATAACTTATTCAGGGCCTCTGGGCATATGGAAAAGTAAATGGGGTTTTAAGTTACTGCAGTGCTGAGTTCCCAGGAGAAGAGCTGTAAGAAGCCGCACGGTGAGCTTGACTGCACAGCTCACTGAGAGGTCCGGGCCCCATGGCTCTGGAGTTCTTTGAGAACTTGTCCCACTTTGGCCGAAGTTTCTACATCAGTGCGAAAGCTCTGCCTCCCTCACCCACCCCAATGCACTGCCAAGTCTCTGGATTTCTCCTTCACTCTCCTCTGAGTGGAAAGGGAATGCCTTTGGATGCAGATTACCCTGGATTCTAGGACTGACTCCGCCCCTGCTAGCTGTGTGATTCCAGGTGCAATTTCTAACACATTGCACCTGTTTTTATTTTTTTCCTCTGTAAATGGTGGGTACCAATACCAATTTTATTAGAATTAAGAAAAAAAAATGCATGGCAGCAGATACGAATTTGTGGTAAAGAAACAATTACTAGAAGCATGAGACTCAGTTCTGGCACAAGTGAGCAGAAAGAAGAGAATTTTAAACATCAACAGCAGTGATGCTTCAGGCCAGGCTAATGGGAATCACGAGCGGAGTGGCCAGATTTAGTATAAGTATATCTCATGTAATGTTTGGGGCATACTTATACTTTAAAAACAGTTCATTAGAAATTCAAATTTAACTAGAAGCCTTGCATTTCGTCTGGGACCAATAATCACAGTGTCGTGAATTTGTGGCAAAAGCATGTGTGTTAATGGGAAGGTCACGGGACAAGGCTGATACCCATGGAGGAACTGCTGGCTGACTATTACTGAGTTGGAGAGGCACGAGGTGGGGAGGTACATGCTGGGCTTCTTGTAAGAATCAAGCCTTAACTATTCATTATAACATGTGAGCACTTAGCTAATCTAATAATTGGTAACCGCTTACAGATCGGAATTGTCCTACAGCGTGGTGAGTCAGAAATTAATTAACAGTAAGAGGTCACTGTTGCTGATTTGTCATATCCAGTTACATGACATACGTAGGGCATCTTAAGCCGATTGGGTTGTTTGATCCTTAGGAAGAGAGAACCCCCCCGCTTTCAGAGTTTACTCTCCTCTCAGGAAATAAAACGTGAGAAGAGAAAGCCACTCACCCCTAGGGCATCACTGGGCAGTACTGGAGAGTAGGGACTCCCAGGAGGACAGGTTCTGAGGTCCTCAAGATATTCTGGGCCTCTGGGACAGGCTCAGGGTAAACTAGGCGACACCTGCCTTACAGAAGTGTACACAGATCCTAATATGTGATAGTCACTAAAATTTTATTTGGCCTTCCTTATGGAGGTAAAATAGTAACTCATTACTTTCATTTGCATTTCTCTGCTAGCTAGTGAGTTTGCCAGCTTCTTTTTACACCAATTAGTCATTTTGTCCTCTTTCTCTATGATCTCTTAATACCTTTGCTCACATTTCTATTGGGGTTTCTTGACTTTATAGATATTGTCTTAAAGGTTTTAATTAAATATGGCGCCAGCCCTCTCCCTGCTCTCAGATTTCTCGGTCCAATTTGAGCTAGTGGCGTCCTTCAATGAAAAGGAGTTTTTAATTTGTGTGTAACCACATCCATTAACATCTCCATATTGTATCTGCTTTTTTGATATCTTGTTAAATACATTTCTCCCCACTTCTAAGTATCACCATTATTTTGAAATATTTTTTTTTTCTGTTACCTTCTTAGATTCTCTCCACTCCACACTTAGATTTTTTGTTGTTTTATGTATTAGTATTTTTTTTTGTTATTTTAAAAATTTTTCAATTAAAGTTGACATTCGATATTATTTTATATTATTTTCAGGTGTACAGCATAGTAATTAGACATTGCTATAATTTACGAAGTGATCCCCCAGATTAGCTTAGTCTAGTGCCCTGCTGGCACTATACATAGTTATTATAATATTATCGACTGAATTCCCTTTGCTGTACTTCATATCTCTGTGGCTATTTTCTCACATTCAGATATTTTTGGATTAAAATTGTTTCTTTTTTTAAGTTTTATTTGAGTTATAATTGACCTATAACGTTATATAATTTTAAGGTCTACATTGCACAATGATTACACAATGAGGTTAGTTAATACATCTACCACCTCACATAATTGACTTTGTGTGTGTGGTAAGAACTTTTAACATCTCACATTTAGATTTTTAATTTATCTGAACTTCACCTTTATATATGATGCAAATTGAGGCGCATCATTTTTCTCCTCATTGTAAGTGAATTTCTCTGAACCATATGTTCTTTCAATTTTGCTGTTTTTCAAAGATGCTATTTCTGAACTTCTTATTTTAATCCATTGGTCCTTTTGTTGTTTTATGAGTCAATATCAAATTGTTTTTAGTAATTATGGCCTTATAGTAAGTCTTAATATCTAGTAGAGTTAATGTTTTCTTTTTATTTTCATTTTATGAAATTGAAATTGCTATTCAGGGGACTTTATTCTTCCATAACATTTTTAAAATGAATTTGACAAGTCCCTCAAAAATTTTACCTAGACAATTTAATAGAATTGCTTTGTTTTTGTAGCTTAATTTGGAGACTTTCTCTAATTTTTGGAACTTGTACAAAATAAGGATTAACTCATTGAAATTTGGTAGAATTCACCTATAAAACTAGTTGGATTGCAAGTTTTAGGGAGGATGGTCTTTAACTACTATTTCATGTTTTAAATGTTTATTATCTGTTAAAGGTTTCCATATTTTCCTAATTCTGAAAATTTTTTTTAGTACATACCTATTTAACTTAGGGTTTATTTTTTAACTACTTTATTAAATTTTTACATCTTTTTATCTGTTTGTGTCTTTAGTGATATTATTCTTTTTACTACATTATTTTTAAATTTACACCCTCTCTTTTTTCTTGAATTATTATAGTAGAATTGTGCATTATTAATATTTTCTAAAAATAAGTTTGGTGTATATTTAAAATTTTTGTGTGTCTAAATGTACTATTTGTTGAAATTTGTCCTTACATTTCTTCTTTTTATTTTTTTTACAATTTCTTGAGTTTTTTACAGTTTTCTGAAAACCGTAATTAGATTCAGCACTTAAATTGGGTCCTAAAAGTCTATTTAGTTTTCACCGTTCAGTTCTAATTTTATAATATTTTCTATAAATATAGGATTGTTTACTAGCATGATGTTTTATTTCTAAACACATGGAATTTTAAAAGCTGTTTTTGTTTTTGTTTTTTTTTTTTTTGCATTTTGGTTCTAGAGTCTAGTATTAATGATATTGCTCTCTTGATTTCTTTTTTACTTCTGTCCCTCTCTATCTCTCTTTATCTCCTGCTTTACTTCCCTTTCTCCATCCTTTTCTTCCTTTATTTATTTATTTATCTACATAATTTATTCTGGTTTTCTTTTGTTTAATGCATAGTTAATTTTCTAAAATGTATCTGGATTCAAAAAAAATGTATTCCATTGTTTGTTGGATGTAGAACTCTGAATTATCCCATAGGTTAATTGGATTTCTGTATTTTATTATTCAGATTTTCCATATTTTCCCCTCTAGATCTATCCATTTTTGAGAAGAGTGTGACAAAATCTTCAACAACCGATATTTTACTGATATCTCATTTTAGTTTTTGCTCATTTGGGCTTTGTAATTTTTATGTACTTGTTGTCATAACGATGCTATTTAAGGTAGCAGATATTTTTTTGGTACAGGTGTTCTTTTCAACCAATATAATGATTCTCTTTTATTTATTGTGATTTTTTTTTTGGTCCCAAATTACATTTTGCTAGAGACTAATATTACTTCCCCAGATATTTCTGGTTAATATTTGTATGATGTGTCTTTTTTTCCCATCTTTAATTTTCAATCCTTATTTTCAAATATTACAGATGACGTATTATTGGGAGTTTTTCTCTTTTGGTGTGAGTCATTCTTTCTTTGATGAGTTTAATAAAATTATATTACCATAATTATATTAAAATTTGTTTCTATTATCTTATTGAATATTTCCCTTTCATATTTTTTTCCATACTTTTTTCTTCTCTCTTTTTATTGGTCATGTAGGTTTTCTTCTGTTGGTTTTGAAATTATACATTCTAATTTTCTTTTTGTAATTAACTGTCTTTAAATTAGGCATCCTCATGTTTAAATTCATGTTGATTTCTTAAATATATTATTATCCATATCTTTCCCCTAACAAGTCTGAAAATTTAGAACATTATTACAGCCATTTTTTTCACTTTATCTTCATTAATTCTGTGTTTAATGCACAACATAGGGTACTATTTTCCGCTTTTGCCTTTATTTTAAGAGGCAATCATAGTCTATTCTAAAATAGTTAATCATCCTTACTTCCCTTACTTCTCAAATGGCTTGCAACTGCTCCTTATATATATTTATTTTTCTCCTTATTTAAAAGAATATTTCTTCCAAGAGTATTTTCTAAGTTTTTTTTTCTTGCATAGTAAATCTTGGCCTCAGAGATTTGCCATACAAAATACATACATACATACATACATACGCGCACGCGCGCTCACACACACACACACACACACACACACACACATAATTCCCCCTTTTCTAATGGTAATTTTGTGAAACAAAGAATTCTGGGATCTGATGTCAATCTCATTCAGCGTCATTATAGGCAACCTGCATTCTTTCTGGAAGACGTCACTGTGTATGTAGTGTTTCTAACATGTTTAGGTGGGGGATGTTTCCTTGCCTATCCTCTTTGGCACTCTATGGGCCTTTTCAGTCTGAAGTCTTTCATCTTGTTTTTACTTTTAGGGAATTTATCTCCACTCTTTAAAAAATATATTTTCTTTCTGCTGTTTGTTATCTTTTGTTCTTCTGAAACTTTTACAGATACTGGCACTTCTACATCGAGCCTCTGTCTTCCCCAGCTTTTCTCTTACTTTTTCTATTTCTTTATGCTTTTCGGTGTCTTCTCAGAGAGTTCCTCAACTCGATCTTTCAGCTTGCTCATTCACTCTTCCATTGAACTTATCCTATTTTAACATTTAAAAAATTTTAGCTACTATATTCTGTGAACTTTATATTTTCCTTTTTTTTATGTGATTTCTTGTTCCTGCTTATATTATTAGTATACTGTCTCCTATCTTTGAGACATTTATTGTGCTTATTTTATATTTGGAGACCATCTGTTCCAATAATTCTGCTTCATGCAGCATATGCTGTTTGGTTTGTAGTGTTTCTTGTATAGCGATTGTGCTCTGTAGGTGTGTCAAAATTTGGCATGCCTGTTTATCTTTTCCTGAATGTTAGTTATCTCTTGTGGTAAAATGTGGGTCCCATTGGTGTCTCATGGGAGAGAGTAAGCCTCAAGGTGAAAAACCTGTGGTAGACACATCCTTAGATGACCTATAATAAGTCATGTCCTTGTACAATTTTCTTCCTCTCAATGTAAGCAGAACCCATGACTTGCTTCTAAGCAACAAATTATAAGAAAGGGATAGACTGTCTCCCCATGGTTTTGTTTCATTATATATGACTCTTTTTCACAGACAGGAGCGATATAGTCTCCTTCTGGTCTTGAAGAACGAAGCAGACATGTTGTGAATTGCCTGACAAAGAATTTCAGGTGACTTCTCAGAAACAGAGATCAGCTCTTGCAGACAGCCAACAAGAAAATGGAAATCTCAGTTGTACAATTGCACGAGATGAATTCTGCTGATAACTTGAGGGAGCTTGGAGGTGTATTTTTTGCCTGGTTAAGACTTCAGCTCCAGTTACCCTGTATTGCTGCCTGATGAGACCTATAGCAGAGGACCCAGTTAAGTGTGTCTACACGTCTGACCTCCAGAAACTGGGAAATATGAATATGTGCTGTTTTAAGCTTCTAGTTTGTGGCAATTGGTTATGAAGCAATAGAAAACATGTATATAATATAACCTGTGAATGCTCCTCTCTGCTCCCGCACCTCCATGCAACACTTTTGAACAGATTTTGCTTTTAAGTGCTTAGAATAAAGAAGCACTGGGTGGAGGCAGTTGCATCAGATTCTAATTTACTAGGTAGGAAGGTTTGAGAAAGATGGCACGAGTGAGCAGATGTTCCCACCTGGTTAATAAACTTCTTAATCTTTTTTCACCGTCACTTCTTCCAAGTTTTCATTATATTCTTCCTTTTTAGACAATAATAAATTTTAATAAGGTATTGGATTACCCTTCTTTCTCAAATGTCATAGAGCATTGTTTAGGATTTTTTATTTTTTTGGTGTTTTCAAAGAAAGGTTTTATTATTCAGGGCATCATTTGCACTCTAAATATTTTTTTTAAAAAATACTACATATAAGGTTGGAGTTCTTTCTGCACTTTGTAAAGGTTAGCCTTCTGCCATCTTGCTTTTGTGGTGATACTGAAAAAAAAAAATTGGTATCAATCTGAATTAAAAAAAAAATAACTTCACTCTCTGGAAGCATATTTTCTTAAATTTCTTAAATATTTCTTAAACATTTTCTTAAACTAGGCACATATGTGTGGGTTTTCCCTCATCTATACTGTTTTGCACATTCTAAGGACCTTTAATCTTAGCTGTTCATATATTTAAATTCTGGGACATTCCAATGGGTTATCATTTTATCCATTTCTACCTCATTTATGTGTTTTCTTTCTAATACTGCTATAAATGATTGATGACGCTTGTGTTTTTATCATCTGTTTATTAACTTCTCTTTTACATTTTCCATTATTTTATGACTTTCTAATGCCTTCTAAATAATTTTCTGGATCTGATCTTCCTGTTCACTAGTTTAATTTGTGGCTCTATCGTATCTGTTAATTATTCATTCCTTGTGATTTTTTAAACATATTTATATTTTTATATCCAGTAAATCTATTCATTGCTTCTTGATAACTGCTTATTGTTGCTTAACGTCACCAATATATCATACTCTAGCTCTTTAAAGATATTTATTGTTTGTGTTTTTAAACGTTGATCTCTGTATTTCATTGATTCTGAATCATGCCATATATATTGCTCTGTTGTTGCCATTCTATTGCAAAAATCGTACTGAGATGACTTTTTATTTTTTTTCCTTAAGCTCATTTACCTTATCCTGCCAGGTTTGCCCGCGAATAAGGCCTTCTGTTTCTCCTAATAAATGTAGCACTGGATAGCCTCGACATGTCCATTTGCTATGTCACTACCAATCTTCCCTTCTCTTCAGGAAAATTCTGGTGCTTTTCTAAGAATTTCTTTCTCTTGGCTGAAACTCCATACACTTAGGGTTTAGAAGAGAGATTGGAAATGCTCAGCAGCTGCCACTTCCCAGAGACATTTTTATCATCGTCCGTTTCTCACTCAACCATTCCTCACTCACTCAGACTTCTGTTTCGCCTTATTGTTATCTCGGGAAGAGAAAACACGCTTAGCATAGTTTCTGAAATCCAAGTTTCTGCTTTGGAATCCTGGCTCTGCCACAACGTGCGAGCTGCGGAACTTGGGCAAGTTCCTCAGCTTCTCTGCACTTCGGTATCCTTGTATGTAAAATAAGGTAGTAATAGTCACTGGCTGTTAGGATTGTTGTGATAGTTAAATGAGATAATGCATATGAAATTAGAACAGTACCTACTACAAACTAAAGCCTAGAAATATTTGCTGTTTTCATCATTATGGTGCCGAGTGCTTGTAAATATTCCATAGATGTCATCCGTTCTTGCATTACCAGACCTACTAGTTGTACTTACCCACAGCATCCTATCTGAATCTGTGCACAGGTCACTATCAAGATGCACCCACCCTTCAAATCTTCAGGATTCCCATGCGCTTCCCGTCATCATCTACGCCCCTCACCACACTGGTGATCTAGAAATTTTGGGGGAGGGCACTATTCAGGCAAGAATATAAGATCAAATGTTAGTGAAATGGAAAAAAAAATATTTAAAATCCGTAGTATTTTATACCTATCGTTTCTACGCTATCAGCCTTTGCCCCAGAGAGAGTATGTGAACCAACTTCCCTTTTGTGTATGTGTACTGCCCTTCACAGGTTACAACGTATGCTCGTATCCATCATCACATCTAATCTTGCATAACTTCTCAAAAGGCGAGAAAGGTTTACTAAATCTATTTCTGAGAGGGAACAAATTCTCAGACTGGAGGAGAATAAGAACTAAATTAAATTCAAACAGCTTGAGTGTGGCAGACGTGACCTTTGCCCAGATGTTCTGGCTTCTAGTCTCACGATCTCCCCTGCTTCACTCCGTGCAGAAGGGCCTGAGACAAATAGCCAGAAACCCGGCATCTCTAGGAGGTGCACATGCGGACAAATGTGAGTGGAATGTTCGATGTTCATAGTTTTGTCTCATTCCATCATACCTCAAGTTTGGGTCCAAGGTGTATCCAGCCTTTGCTATAAAAAGAGGTACAAATGCTGAGTTATTTACCATTAGCCGGGTGCTGGACAATAAAGATTGTGATGGCCATAACAAAAGTCATCAGGTTTGAGAATCCTTTTCTGTTGTTCAGACTCTTACCAAGACATCTAAAGATGTGGTTTTTAGGATCAGAAGCCTGAGTC
Source organism: Rousettus aegyptiacus (assembly GCF_014176215.1). Lineage (NCBI taxonomy): Eukaryota > Metazoa > Chordata > Mammalia > Chiroptera > Pteropodidae > Rousettus > Rousettus aegyptiacus. The sequence goes on from NW_023416310.1 coordinate 10,997,855, forward strand.
TGTGCTTAGTTAGCAAGGCGGTGAATATGGTTCCTCGAAACTCAACTATTATGTAAACTTCACATCAGTTAACCCACCAGGTTTTATACACAGTTGACAACAGAGTGTGCTGTCTGTTTCCTGGGGAGGTGGCCTGGGAGCCTATGCTGAACAAACATCCGTTAACAGTTACTAAGTATGTATTGAGCACTAATTCTGTGCTCAGTCCTATAGGAGGCTTTATAGAGACCGAAAGAGACTAAGACACATGAATTCATTAATGAATGAGTATATGCAAAAATCTGTGTTCTGCAGTGTAAGTGGACATGCTAAAGGAGGTCCAAGAAGTCACAGCTTTTAACCCTCCTTATCTAGACAATAGTTTGTCACATGTTTACAGAATGAAGAAGGCAAGACCGGGGTGGGGAGATAATTTTATCTATGTCAGGTTTTCTGCAAGAGGTAGGATCTGAGATGTTTGATAAATGTATGCAGGAGAGAGCAGGAATCCTCAGTGAGGTGCAGAAATAAAAACAGGATGAGGTTGAGAGAGGAGGAAGGCGAAAATGTGGCCATAATACCATCCATTATTAGAATATAGACATTGTATAAAGCTCCATTAAATTTACAATAGTCACATAATAACTTTCTAGAATCTAAGTCATATCTCTTCCACTTTGATTTTTGAATGAGTGACTAAGCCTTTTCATGCTGACAAAATATGGTAATTTCTCCTCTGTCTCTCTAAGGTGTGTTGCATGGCTCAGGATGTGGTCTGCTATTTTTTTTTTTTTTTTAAGAAATGTTGAAGGTATAAGGTTCTTCATCTTTCCTATAGATGACTTCAAAATTATATATGGTTAAAAAAAAATCAGAATGCAGTACCCCAACCCTTCATTAATGAGTGAATGACAAACAAATTGTGATATATGCACACAATGGAATATTGTTCAGCCTTTTATTAAAAAGAAAGTAAATTCTGACATACACTGCGACATAGATGAACTTCGATAATATGCTAAGAAAAAAAAAATGTCCGTAAAGGACAAATATTGTATGAGCCTCTTTATATGGAGACTCAGAAAGTAGGCAGATTCAAAAACACAGGAATTAGAACAGTGGTTGCCAGAGGATGGGGGAGGGGGAATGGGAGTTAGTCTTTAATGGGTACAGTTTTACTTGGGGAAGATGAAAAAGTTCTGGAAATGAATAGTGATTATGGTTTCACAGCAATGTGAATGTATTTAATGCCATAGGAATGTACATTTAAAATGGTTAAAATAGTCAATTTTATGTTCTGTATATTTTACCATGATTTTAAAAAATGAAAAAAAAATTATAAATAGAATGGTGTTGACAGGGAAAACAAGTTAAAGAGTTATTAAATTTATTTTATTCCAAACGTTTGTATTTATTTTTGGACAAGTTTGAATAGACTTTATTTTTTAGAGCAGTCTTAGATTCACAGCAATACTGAGAGGAAGGTGCAGACATTTCTGGAATACTCTCTACTTTGATACTTGCATAGCCTCTGGTCATTTTTTTTCATCTTTGAAAACTCAAACTCATTCTTTTCATAGCAAGCTACATACTCTATTGAGAACATATTTTCATTTTTTGTTGTTGTTGTTCCTCAAATATTTTCTTATGTGAGTTGAATGGGTTACTTTGGAAAACTTTGGCATGAAGTGATACATAGTAACCAGCATTACTACAACCTAATATCTAATTCAGAGCCACTCTAAATTAGTCATTGTAAAAGAGGTTGCCACTTGTCTAGGGAATGGTATCTCTGGAGATGTAGAAAGTAGGTGATAGGGCTAAGTTTTCTGCCATAAAGAAACTGCGTGATTCATGGAGGGGTATCAATTGGGACAATATGTGGACGATGTGGGTCAGAGCTGTTAAAGCTAAAATAATTTGAGTTAAGTTCATCTTGAAATGCAGACCAGAATATGTCTGTGATCCAGGTTACACAAAAATTTGTTTTAATTCTAGCAGGGGCTTCTTCGAGCTTCCTATACACCTGGTACAAGAGATTGTTAGAGATGATTGTAGATAGAGGGGCTTGAGGCATCGTCAGAGATTCAAACCCAGGACAGAAACTGTAAGTCAGGAAAGAAATAATGTCCTTTTGGGGGTCCCTGGCATACTGATATGAGCAGTTCCATCTCCTTGGAAGTTCATAGGAGAGTCACGTGCAGGTATCCTTGAAAACTGATGAAGAATGAGACTCTCCTGACTATTAGTGAATGTTACTATTTTATTTAATCATCCTTAGACAAACATTGAGAAGATCAGAGATGGTTTCATCTGGCTTCCTTTAGACTCTATTTAACACATTTTCAATGCCCAATACTCTTTCCTTTAATCTTGTTCCATTTTAAGAGATACTTTATCTTAGGAATGAATATTGATTTGGGTCACAAGTGGACTGTGTCTGAGCTGGATGATTTTATGCTGAGGGGTTGCACATTGAGTCAGGTGAAGCGTGGTGCTGAGAGGTCTTAGCAATTATTCAGGAAAGGGGAAACACTTGGCAGCAGAGGGATGGCTCACAAATCTCCATGAACATTTCAGCCAGAACCCTCTGATTTATTCATTTTAATATACTGGCTTTGGGGGGATTATTTCAGCTGATGAAAGGTGTCTGGAACAAAACACAAATAGTAAGCTAGTGCTGTTGTGAAATCATTTGTTGATTTCAGACCTTGTCAATGTGAGTATATGATGCGACTAATATCTAATCTTTTAATTGATAAAAGTGAACACTCGATCTGGCAATATTTAAGAAATGTGTGACCTGAGTCGGTGGAGCGAAGGTGGCATCTCAAGCTTGGTGTGCGTTTTGTCCAGAAGGTGATTAGAATAAGGGGGCACAGAGGGGCTGACTCTCCACCTCTTTAGGCTCCTACAGCAGTTTCCATTGAGAATTTACCCAGACTGTTTTCTTTTATTCCCTGAGGTTGGCTCAGGGCCTGGAAGCTCTGCGATTTTTTGTGTTCTGGCAACCTAGGAAGAGAAGGTATTTTGTAACTTAGCTCAGTTGTTTCTTAATGTTTGGAGAGAAATATGTCTTCTTGTAGATTGTTTTAAGTCGAAAAGAAACATACTTTCTGAACGTACAGAAATGCCTATTCCATATTCATAGATTTGCGTTTAAGTCCAAAAGCAATACAGCGATTTTGTTTCCTCATCATTCTCAAGCTCAAAAAGTAGTGCGAGCCGCATTCCCAATGGGATTCCAGTGAAAATTAGATTTGTGATAAGAAGGGCGGAACACAATAAAACCTTTAGTGTAGAAAGCCAAGATTTTGCTCTCTATTTACCTTTATTTTATGTCCTAGGGAATTGTCATCTTTGACATTTGTAAACCTCCCTCCCTGCAACAGTTCCGCAGGTCTTCCTTGTTCAAGAGTTGCTCTCTGAATGTCACTTCTCTACTCAGTGGTCTGCTATTATCCCATGGGGGGAGGCCAAGGCTTTAAACTGGAGAGAACAGTATGAAGCAAAACCAGAGAAACGTCCCTCAGGGGAGGAAACTCTGGGACCAGGAGTTATGGTACATATAAGCTCTATTGCCAGCCGGTGTGACCAGATAAGAGAATGTGCCTTACAGTGGAACTTAACTTCAGGTAAATTATTAAGTGGCCTTTGAGTAATTTCAGGCAAGTGGGAAGGGTCCCCTAAAAACCTGGTTAAATCAGCATCAGTGTTGTTGGTAGGAAAACAACAGAAAGTGATTCATGATAGGGCAAGAATGCCTTAAAATCAAACACATTCTTGAACACAAAATCAGACATGGCAATTATCACCAATGATTCTATTTTTGGAGCAACTTCCCAAGTGATAACTATGAATGACAACAAATGTTATTCCAGCTTATTCATAGCGTCACACTGTCCTGGGAAACTACGGTTATGGAAATCAAGGGACTATTGCTTAATATTGCTATTAATAAATTACATGCTAGAGCAGCAGTGGCAATAGTTCACCAAGTCGATGTAACAGAATATATAAGTATGCAGATGATTTATATTCGACAGAGCCCAATCTTACTTTTAAGTCATTTATGATAAAAGATGTCCAATTATAATTTTGCCTTTCACATATGTTGAATAATAGCAACTTAACTATATGTTGGCCAATTAATAATACTTTGAGTATATATTATTTATCTATCTATCATCTATACATCCATGAAAAAGTATTTCCCTTAAGTTGCTTTTACTGATCCACCAAAATAGAATTATTTGCTTCTAAGTACTCATTGTTTCTCTCCTAAGATGAAAAAATGATTCTGCTCTGCCTATGGTTTCAGTGTTGGGAGATAGAATCATTTTTCTTCTTCCACTCAAATTCTCAAACTTTTCAAAGGGAGAAAGTCACATTTTTTTTTTTTCTTTTGCAAAAGCATCTTTAAGGATATCTTTTCTGTAGCATCTTCAAAACATGAGATGTGCCTCCTTTTTCTCCCTTAAAATTTCTAGTTAGTACCAGTCCAAATGTATAACAAAGTTTAATATGTGGCTTAATAAATAAACCCAATCATATTATATCTTGTTATAATACAACGAGCATGAAAAAAGTTGTTAATTAAAAGCTTAAAATCAAGTTTATAGCATAAATATCAATCCAGTTCAATTCATTTTAATGACTGAATTCAGAAAGTAGTAATACATTTTAACTTTATTTGAACCATTTGCTTTATAATCGTTTAAAGTTAGTTTCAAAATTAGTGTTATTGTTTTTAAAATCCTGACTGACCGAGACAGGTCTAGTTGCTTTTTTCCACATTTGGAATTTTGTTCTGGACTTTTTCATACGTGGGATTTGCAAATTGCTAAGACCAATATCTCAGAATCCTGTGCGGTGACTGTGCTGGTCGAATATTCCTTCCTGTTTCACTCCAGTATTGAATCAATAGCATTTAAAGTAAGCATATTATTTTATAAGACAAGGAGAAGTAATCAGGCTAGTAACTGATGCTACTCTTCTCTCTTATACCCTGTTGAAACATATGCTCGATATATGATTACCCCCACTGAAATACCTGTGGTATATTTGATAAATCACCTGTTTCAAAAAGACATCAAATTAATTCAAGTCTCTTCCTTTGCCCCAACTTTAATGTTAAAAGTACAGTCTGAGACCACAGAACAGAAGCACAACTTCAAGCCCAGATGATGTTTATGGTCTTGTAATGAGAAATTAATCTTAGGATAAAGCACTGATTTGCAACTGATACTTCTAGGTGAAGAATGAATGAATGAATGTATTCATTCCATTATCTGCTATACAAATATAGTCAAACACTTTAGATTCTAGTTATGAAGTACCAATAATGTCAAAAGTGCAAGAGAGATGAATAATGTATTTTCTGCTCTTACTTCATTAATAACATAGAGTATGAGATAGAAATGTAAACAGGTAATTAAATTCCAATACAAGAACTTCTACATCTGGTCAAGATGGAGTAAAAGTAATAAGACTTTATGTTCCAAATATTCAAAAAGGCAGATAAATGTATGAGACAATGGTTTTCAAGGTATTGGACTTAAATCTAGTTATTTCAAAATCATATTGAAGATAAATTGGTTAAAAATCTCAATTAAAAGGCAGAGATTATCAGTTCAAATAAAAAAAAAAAGCCAGACCCACAGAAATGAACTTAAATATAATGACATAAATAAGTTAAATACGAAAGGATAGAAAAAAATTATAATTCTAACATCAATTAAAATAAAGCTGTAGTAGCTATATTATTATCATATGAAGTTGATTGCTGAGTAAAATATATGTATATTTATTATTATTATTATTATTATCAATTAGGAAAACAGAAGGTTATTTCATAATGATAAAAGGCTAAATTCATCAAGAGGTCATAACAGTCTCAAACATTTCTGTTCCAAATAATGGAGCTTAAAAATACATGTGTAAACTTGATAGAATTGAAAAGAAATAGACAAGCCACAATTACTTTCTGATGTTCTAATATTCTTCCTTTAGTAGTGGCTAAACACAGGTAAAAATTATTAAGTATATAAAAGACTTGAATAACACAATTGTATTAGAATTCCCTAGAGAAATTGATGTGTGTGTGTGTGTGTGTGTGTGTGTGTGTGTGTGTGTGTGTGTTTAGAGAGAGAGAGAGAGAGAGAGATTTATTACGAGGGATGGCTACATGATTATGGAGGCTGAGGATTCCCATGATCTACCATCTTCAAGTTGGAGGTCTAGGAAAGCTGGTGGTATAGTTCCATTCAAACCTGAAGTCCTGAGAATCAAAGGAAGCTAACGGTGTAACTCTCAGTCTAAGTCCAAAGACCCAAGAACAAGAAACATTCATATCCAAGGGCAGGAGGAGGATTTCCTGGCTCAAGCAGAGAGTGCAGTCATACTTCTTCACCTTTTTGTTCTATTCAGGCCCTTAATGGATTGGATAATGTTCACCTGCATTAGTAAGGACAATCTTTTTTATTCAGTCTACTGATTTAAATACTAACTTCTTCCATAAACACTTTCACAGACACACCCAGAAATAATGTTTTATAAGCTATCTGGACATTAACCTGGTCAAGTTGATGCATAAAATTAACTATCATAACAATTAATCTGAAATTATTGATATTTATAGAACATGCCACCTAACAACACCAGAGTGCACATTCTTTTCAAGTATACATGGAACATTTACCAAGAAAAAAAACATATTTTGCTCTCATTAATTTACAAAGATAAATCATACAAAATATGGTCTCTGATCACAAGGGAATAAACTAGAAATTCAAAACTAAAAGATTTCTAGAAAGTCTCCAAATATTTGGAAACTAAATGCCATGCTTCTAGATAACCCATGTTAAAGAAGAAGCAAAAGAGAAATTAGAGAACGTTTGGACATAAATGCAAATAAAAACACAAAATATAAAAATTTATAAGATAAAGCTAAAGCAATAGTTAGAGGAAAATTTATAGTATTATGCCTATATTGGAAAACAAGAAATATATCAAGAGAATTACTTCAGCTTCACTCTTAAGAAACTATAAAATAAAAAGCAAATTAGATGCAGAGTAAGTAAAAGGAAAGAATAAATAGCAGAAATTCATAAACTAGAAGACAGAAAAAAAAATAGAGAAAGACATGAAAACCACATGATCTTTTTTGATCTTTGAAAAGATAAATAAATGACAAATCCTTACTCAGACTAATTATAAATATAAAATAAGACAAACTTGTAAATATTGGAATCAAGAAAAAGAACACTGGCATGGATTCTACACATATTAAAATGTTAAGCAGATAGTATCTTGAACAACTTTATGCCAACAATCTCCACAGCTTAGAAGAAATGGAGAAATTTCTTGAATGACTCAAACTAAAAAGCCCAATTAAGAAAGAAATGCAGTGGTCTATATTAACCACAGTAGCGTCATTTCTAGTAAAAAAAAAAAAAAAAAAAAAGAAAAGAAAAGAAAAGAAAAAATCACCTTACAGAAAATTCTATGCCTGGGTGGATTCATTGGTGAATTTTACTGAATATTTAAGGAAGAAATACTGCTAATTCTACAAAACCTCCAAAAAAATAAATAAATAAAAGAAGAGAGAATATTTCTCAACTCATGTTTTGAAGACAGCATTACTCTGATACAAAAACAAAAGATATTACAAAAAATAAAACCGAAGACCAATATTCTTCATAGCATAGGTACAAATATATATTCCAAATAAAATAGTAGCATACTAAACCCAACTACATATAAAATGAATAAAGCATCATGACCAAGTGAGTCATTCAAATCTGGTTGAATACGCAAATATCGATTTTTAGTATCCTTCACCAATATCTATAATATTACACTTTCCTAATATGAAGCTTATATAAACAACATGATCTTTTTTCATGGTCATCCACTGTACTTCTTATCACTAGGGAAGACCCTTTAAATTATTAAATCCAAGGCATTTCTCCATTTCCAAGGCTGTGGAGAACCATCGTCTTAGTCTCTTTCTTTCCACATCAGTGCCACTCTAGCTTTCCTGGAGCTGATTCAGGGAAGATATCTCTTTTATTGGAAATAGCCTTTCCAGAGTCATATTTAAAGATTTATGAGTTTATTCTTCTGGAGTCAGTACCCCAGGCTCATTCTTCGTGCTCCTTTTTGGGAAATGCAAATTATTATTTTTTTAACCATTCAACTTTCCAAAAACTGACTCTGAACATCTTAGCCTAATACAGGTGACATTTATTAAAATTGTTAAGCCATTCAACCTTGAATGTTCTTGAAAGTGCTGCAGAATAACCCACTGGGCTTCCATTATTTTATACCATGCATTCTCATGGGCTGTACCCTGTGGTATTGTTTCCAAGTACCTGATTCTTTAAAAGATATAATGTTCTCTTATCTATGGTAAATTTGTCCCCAGTTTGTCTCAATAATTCATCGCGATCTTTTCCTCCCAGATATCCCTATTTCTAGGCTATCACATGGACTCACCATTACACTTATCATGAAATGTTGTCCATGGCTCTTCTGGTCCTGCCTTTTCTTCCTTTCTCTCTGGTCCATCATTTGGAATGACATTATTATGGCAACATAAAAGAGCTATTCCCGTGAATCATAGGCACTCAGAAATGTCTTGGCCCCACTCTTCTTTTATTTTGAGTAGAATTTTAAAAATAACAAACAAACAAATAAATAGATGATAGATGATAGATAGATAGATAGATAGATAGATAGATAGAAAGAAAGAAAGGAAGGAAGAAAGCAGGGCCAAAGTTTAGGATTCTTGTATTTTAAAGACTCTAATTTCTTACAATCCAAGAGTAACCATTTTGTTATTATCACCTAACCCATTCCAAGAAAAGGAGCTAGGCAGAGTTGGTAGTCACAGACCCAAATGTACACTCACACACATCAATCACATATGTGATACATTGGGCAGCCAAGTATGGAAAGGAAAGGTCATAATATCTTATTCAACTGCTATAATAAACATCAAATCTAATTTGTAAGCACCCTGTTGTATCTGAACCCATCCAAATATGGCCATTTTGTAGCCATGCCTCATAAAATATCCATATTATTATTCAGAAAGAGGCACATATACTATTTTTCATAACTTTATATCTTCCTCTTAGAATGTTTGCTTCAGCTAAGGAACTTAATTGCCACAAGGAGAGGTAGAAGGGTTTTTTTTTTTAATTAAATTTTTTTTTAACTTCACTGCTAACTAACCAGAAACTGACAGGGTGACTCATCAGCCAGATCCATTAATCTCAGCTGAATAGAAAGATCCAGATGGAATTGAGAGGAATTGGGCCATTTCTTCCCAAGACATAAGGACTAGTCAGCTCAGGGTGGCAGATTTTATATTTAGTTTTGGCTAAGGAAGTATAGGTCATATTTTATGAGTTTTTTTTTTTTTTTGAGGACTGCTAAAGAATTGAACACTGTACAAACCATTCTCTTTCCCTTAATTCTTAAGGATATAAGAACAATAAAAATATTAAAATCTGCAAAAGACATACAAATATTTTTAAAGTGTTTTTATCTTCATAGTATAAAAGAAACAATGACTTATAGTGAAATTAGATTTAGTGCACGCACACACACGAATACACACACACATGCACACACATACACGAACCTTTTCTTCCCTATGAAATATTTATTGATTCCCGAGCGAAGTTCTCACAATACAATTCTATAAGCTTTCTCTACGAGTTGAATCCACCTTACCTAAGGCTGGCGCCATTTCCTCTACCCACGAGAAACAACAAGTTCTGTTCCATTTAGTGTAAAGAACACAAGGTTGGGTTTGATACGATTTGGTTGAAAGTTTGAATGGTTGTTTCGGAATTGCGTGGGCAATTCACTTAATCTCTCTGAAACTCAGTTTAATTATCCACAAATAAGGAGAATAATAGCCGTCGATGCAATATTGTGGGGATTAAATTGATAACGCTGTTTAACTGCGAGTGGTTGCTGGGCCCTTCTGGAAGGTATGCAAAGATGTCTGCCCCCTTGTTTATTTTTCCATCACTGATGGAAACAAGCGTGAAGGCAAAAGACAGGCTTTAAGTGAAGAGTATCGAGTCTCTAAGAAGCAACATCTTTTGAGATGTGATAAACCAGGTTTTATCGCTTAGGAGTAGTAGAAGTCATTGAAGGGAAAGAGAGTTATTATGAAAGAGAACTGGCTGCTGCATGGAGGTACTTAAATGCTGACAGTAAGCTGCTGCATAACGTACGCGTGATGACCCCAGCAAAGGAGAGAAATGGGGGCATGTGTTTCCTGTGGTAAAGATGATGGAAAGCTCGAAGACTCCACGGTGATCGTCTTCTATGCACTATGCGTTCTGAGGAAGCCAGAGGAAAGCAGTGCTACTCCCTATCCTTCTATTTTTTTTTACATCTGGTTTCCTCACATCTCACTCAGGCAATTATTTATAGTAGTGATGCAGGCAAGGGTGGAGTGGACCATGGATGGGCGCTCACAGGGCAGTTCTGACTGGCAGCCTGTTTCGTGCTAACTCAGCCCAACAGCATATCCAACAACATTTGCGGTCAGGCTAATGGAAGAAGGTTGAGTTTAGTAGATAGTGGACAGCAGTACCATGAAAGCGATAGTCATAATCTCCTTAAAATAAACATACATCAAATATACACAAAACTGTATCTTTGCTCTATGCAATTCCAAAGCCATTGAGGTATTCTGATATTAGAAAATGTCCACTAACTTCTCCTACATAAGCACAGATGCCACAATCCTTGAAAACACACCTCGAGTGAGCACAGAACCTGTTCAAAACACCTAGGTTCTGTGAGAGGCGGTGAAAATAGAGAAGCCTTGATTGCTAGTCAGAATATCTGTAAGAACAGATTTCACCACATAATTCATCTTACTTGTGCCCAACACCTAGCAGAATGTAATATAGACCATAGATGTTCAGTAATATTTTCAATCGAATGGAACAACCTCTTTATATGATTTACTGGGTGTTTTAGTGTTTCCAAATAATTTTTATTTAGTAGAGGGCTAAGATAAAGTATTATGTTAACTCTATAGTCTTATTTCTCAGAGTTGAATGCATATTAAATGCTCGATAAAAACACTTTGTTTAGCCCTGAAGGAATATATGTTCTGGAGAACAGTACAATTGTTCTCTTTGTATTGAAATTTCTATTGCTGATTCTGACTTATTTGGAGGTACAAACAAGGGTGTTATCTTAGTTTCCATGAGAACTAAGTTATAGGGACCTTAGACCTTGGTTTATCACTCATCCATAGCCAAAGTTATTAATGTGCTTTGTTCTATTTTGCAACAAATATTTTCCTTAAAAAAAAATCTTAAAAAATGCCAGACTCCAAATGGCTTACCCATTTCAGAGGGCTATTTATCTTTCCAAGGTCAATGGAAGTCATGAAAACGTAAAGTGACCAGCAAGTCACCAGCTTAGTCAATGATTAATTAATTTAATTTAATGATTCATAAGCATTTGGAGATGAATGAGGAAAATTATCTTACTAAGATTAAATTGCAATTTAACGTGAGTTGGATGTGAATGGAAATGGACGAAGGGAGGGCATTTCACATTCCAGGAGAAAGGAGGAATGAAGCAAAAACTTGGAAGTTGAGGCACATGTACATGTTAATAGGGCAGTAAGAACTTCTCGCTATAACTATGGAAGCAACACGAGAATCACTTATAATCTGGATGGAATTCACAGTCGCTTCAGCTTTTAAATTCATCGTTATCTGCGTCTTTCTCCTTCGTCATACCTCGTTTAGTTTCCACCTGCACCAGAGAGACTCTGATGGATATAGAGACATATCTGTATTTTTAGGTGATGGCCCATTTAATTTTCATTGACTGTTAACTATGAGCCAGGTATTGGGCATACAGAATAAGTGAAAATGCCTACTTATGGGAACTCACAGTGTGTCGGGAGAGATGGAAGGATGATACGACATGGTAAAGATTGGTTTGCACTCAAAGAGACCAAAGGAAGATGTATATATATATATATATATATATATATATATGTATTTGGACAAGGGATAGATGGAGACAGTTCTTAGATTCATGGAATTGAAGGAAAAGTTTTGAGAGTAAAGGTATGAGCATTAGCCAGGTAAAAAAGAGAGAGTAGTAGGAGCGAGTGGTATTCCAGGTAGGAGAAGTTTATATACAGGCAGTGGTTATCTTTCTTTTTCTTTCCCTTTTCAAATTAAATATTGAGTAGATACATATGAATATTTATAAATATATGGGTTAAATATAAAGGATAATACAGTGAGCAAGCATATTCTCTGCTCTGTTTAAAGATGATCATTACTTCTGAAGCCTACAGTAGACTCCTTCCCATTCCGGTGCATTCCACCCCACTCAGGAAATACTGTCCTTACTTCTGTGTTTATCATTCTCTTGATTTTCTTTATTCCTTTTTCTTTTTCTTACTTTATGTCACATGTTTCTATCTGTAAATAATACATTGTATAGCTTTCCATGTGTTTGAAACTTTATAGAAATTGAATCACACTATATATATATTCTCTTTGTTTCAGTTTGTGATTTACCATATTGTTACATTGTATTTATATATCATAATATATTTGTTCATTTTAATATAATGCTTATTTACATTGCTTCCACTATCAGTTGTCTAGTACATTTTTTCTTCATGCACATGTACATTAGAATTTTTCCTATGGAGTAAAATAGTATGCAAAGATGTGTGCATGTCCAAATGTTCTGGGCTGTGAAATACCAAACTGTTTTCTAAATAGAACAATTTATATTTGCACCAGTAGTATGTGAGAAGATCTATTGGTAACAAATTCACACTTTTTGTTTCTCAAAAAATTTATTTGTTATACCTCATTCTCGAAAGATACATTCACTGTGTATACAACTCTACACTGACAATTATTGCCTAATAGACAGTAAATATTTTACTACACTTTATTGTGGTTTTCATTCTCACAGTTCAAAAATCAGCTGTCATTGCAATAATTGTTCTTCTGTAAGTAATCTATCTTTTTATTATGGTTATTTCCAGAGTCATCTCCTTATTTTTGATGTTTTGTAGTTAACTGTAGTGTAAAATTGGTGTGTGACTTTTCTGAAGCTGTTGATTTCTAACTGTTAATAGTTTTAGAAAATGTTTACTCATTATCTCCTAAAAGATAGCTCGTAATATTTCTTTTCTCATTCTGGAATCCAATTAGATGTATATAAGATGGTCTCACTGTGTATTCATCTTTCTAATATCTTTCTCACATTTCTCTTCTCGTTATGCTACATTCTAGATAATTTCATCAGTTGCTTCTTTAATCATTCTACCATTAAGCCTTTCGCTATAAATTTTTCAAAACTTCTAACACTCTATGTTTCAGTAAGACATATTTCATTCCACGTAAGCCTGGCATTTTATATTTTCTTACATTTAAAATTTCTCTTTTAAATGTATTTACATACTTATTTTATATTCAATGTCTCATAATTTCACAGTTAAAATATTCACATATCTGAGTCTATCATCTGTTGTTGCTGTCTGCTCTAATCACGATGCCTTCTTTTCTTGTGTTTTGTGACTTTTGACTATGATGTCATGTTCTAAAAAATACCTTTTCCATTCTTCGAGGCCACAGTGGAAGGAAGGTTCTTAGTTTGGAGGATTTGTGTTTTGCTTTTGTGTGTGCCTAGAGTATTCTCAGACTGGGACCTTTTATTTACTAGTATGGCGTACTACAGAAAATAAGAATCTTAAAAATTGTAAAGTTCATAGCATGGAGAGGCAAAGAGCAAACATGCAGAAAATCTGGCACAGTATACTATAAGTAATTGAAAGCCACTGAAAATCTTTAGAGAGATTAAGTGGTATAGTTGTGTATGTGTGTGTGTGTGTGTGTATCTTAAGTGAACATTTTAGATTAGGGAGTGAAGAGTAGATTTAAAACTACAAAATCCAAATTCTCAGGCAAGCTTATTAGGTTTCTCCTTACTGCAGTATTTCAGGTAGGAAATGATTAAACAAACTAGGTAGAGCAGCAGAGGTTAAAAAAAAATAATGGATAGATTTAGAAATATCAGTAGGTACAATAAACAATATTTCCTGGTAGCTCGAAGGAAAGAAAATGATACAGAAAGAAGGTAGATGGAAGAGTTTTCACAACTTTCAAATGCCTGGTTCGAGTAAATGGTTGTATGTTGTGGCCATTCACAGAGTGAGATTAGGAATATAAAGGAGAAGGTTCTGCTTCACCTTGTAGAACTTGCCCGGAGGTAAGTTTTGGCCTTCGAGGCAGGTCTGGGATATTGCAGAGTTGTGACTAAAATAAAATTTGTAAATTACTTTTTTCACAAATATTCGATAAGTGTTAATATGTCCCAGGCTCTGAGCTGTGTGGTCTTGCATCTGATGCTCGGGGTGCTGGTCAGTAATATAAATACGGATTTGGAAGTTATCGATTTAAACATCATAGGTAAATCCAAAAGTCTCGTGAGGTTGACTAATAAGCATTTCTTTAGAGAGAGAAGAGCAGGGCTGAAATGGGACAATCTTGGGATATTGATGTTTTAGTGGTTGATGGAGGAGGAACCTGAACATGAAAATGTGGTAGAGCGGTGGATGAAGACAGAACAATGAGAATAGAATTGTAGAGGCCAAGGAGGTACAGATGATAAGAATGTTAGAGCGAATGAAAAAACAACAGAAAGAAATCATTATAAAATGATATTAGATTTACGAGAGAAGTCTCATAGGTAATGAAAACTATATTTTGGTGATTTGAAGCTCATTGATGACTTTAGATAGGGAAGTTTCAATGGACTGCGCTGGCCAGGAACTATTTAGGGTAGCGTCAGAACTGAGTATAACAGAACAGATGGCTACAACAGCTAGAAATTTAGTTGAAAATAGGAGAAAGGAAGAGTGGGTTTAAAAATAATCTGGAGATTTTATTCAGAGAATATTAGAGATTTAAATATATTTATATGTTGAATAGAAAGATAATCAAAATGGGACCAGTTGTGGACCTAGAGATTATTATGCTGAGTGAAATAAGGCAGATAGAGAAAGATGAATACCAATATGATTTCACTTATATGTGGAATCTAAGGAACGGAAAGAACAAACTAATTGAAAACAGAGTCACAAATACACAGGGCAATCTGGTGACGACCAGATGGGAGGGCGGTTAGGGGACTGGGTGAAAAGTGTGAAGGGTTAAGAAGTACATATTAGTGGCTGATAGGTCACAGGGGTGGGGCATCCTGCATAGGGAATGCAGTCAGCAGTAATGTAGAGGGTAAGTGTAGAGCCAGAGGGATGGTAAGAGTAATCGTGGGATCATTTCATAAACTGTATAAATGTCTAACCCATGTACTGCATGCTCGAAACTAATAATAAAATAAAATGCTAAAAAAATGGGAATGGTTGAAGATAAAGAAAAAACAAAAGGTATGAATTAATATTCAAGTTTCGAGGGGATGAAGACAAGGACACAGGTGGACTGGGTCAGAAAAAAGATACCCTGTCCCAAGATACAGGTAATACTTACAGAAAAGCAGGCAGAAAATTGAGGGATTTTACACCTGATCAGTTCTGCATAATTCACCTTTATTTAAATGAAAATATCATATTTTTCCTTTCTCGTGGCCATTACTGCTGAGAAAACACCAAACACATTTTAGTATACACAATGTGCTGAGTACTGTTCTAAGCAAGTACTTTCACAATCTAGTTTAACCCTACATCGCCTCTATGTGGTAGCAGCGAGCTCTTTCCTCACCTCTTCTTTTTCACATGAGGCACAGAAATTTGGAATACATTACCCAGTGTCACAGTAAGGGGAAAAGTCAGAATTTCACCTGAAGCAATTTACTATGGAGCCGGCACTCCTAATTTGAGATTTTACATATATTATCTTATTTAATTCTCAAATTAACCTGAGAGGCTATTTATTGTTGTGTCTCCAAACTACTGTTTACTTCCTCTCTTAAATATGACTCAGAGCAAGACACAATTCCTTGTGCCCCAGAGCTTAGGGATTTTCTGAATTTTAGGGAAAAGCTTTCAAATCATGACTACTGGGAATAGATGTGCCTCTGAGCTTTTTTCACTAATCAAGAATCCAGTTCTTTGAAAGCCAAAGGGATCTTAGGATCATAGAGAGAATGTGCTGGAAGAGAGTGAGAGAAAGATAAGATTTGGGGGAGGATCTTGTGTGAAGAACTAAGCAGTACATTGTGGTGGGGAGAGACTATGCAACCAAATTTTTTTTTAAAAAAAATTTTAGATGACAAATGTTAGTGAGTTTGTAAGTAACAGGTTTTTCAGAATGTATAATAAATTGTATGTTTTGTCTCCCAGATACATATGATTTAAATGTTTTAATTATTCAGAAGTCGATATAGTGATATTAAAGATAATGTTTGAATAAAAAATTCCCAATTAAGCAATTACTTTCAGTTTTTGGGGGGTGTATTATATATAATCTATGTGAAAGACAGATTTCATTGTCTACTTGTATTAAAATAGTGACATGAACATTTCCATGTTGCGAGTTAGTATTATTTTAATGCGTCTATCACTCCCCATCAAGTAAATGTAAGTTTGGAATTGGGCATTTGGGCTATTTCTTCTTCTTTTTTAACTGCTTTATCTAACCCTGCAATTGATTTATATAGCGTTCTGCTTCTGTTGAATGGTATCTTTAGGATACATTCTCATAAAAATGACGATTAAAGGGGAATTAATACCATTATGGTTTTTGCCACAGACGAGGCGCTCAGGTGTAAGTTTTCATTCAGTGTATTTTTAGTATGTTTCCTTTTATCTTTGCTCTTGGACAGATATTCCGTGGTCCTCACGCCAAGAGATGATGATTCAAAGACAAACGTGTTCTTGTTGTGAAGGATTTCTGATAGAGAAACAAAGAATAACCCAGAAGAGAAAGGGTTGCAGAGGCTCAAATCCAGCTCTGAGGATGTAATGAAGAGTAGGCGCTCAATATATAAGTCAGCGGACGACTGGGGGGATGGGCGGGCGGGGCACAGCGTTTTCCTTTAGAACTTTCCTTATGGAAACTAAAATTTCCTTTGGAGATTTTGTCACATATTCTATCTTTACTCCTATGCTCCCCTATGAAAGTCGCCCTTTAACAGTTAAACACGGTCAGTTCATATGGCAGAGACTGGTTCATCAATCCATTCTCTCTCGTCCCCTGAGGTTGTCCATTCTTACACATTAAAAGGTGCTCCCTCTTCTGGCTTCTTCTTTGTTCCTGCTTCAGAAATTCTAGTTGGCTGAGTGACTACAAATAGCTCAGTGGAGGCCTCGGAGAAGGCCCACAAATATGGTGGTGACGCGAGATGGGAAGAACCAGGATTCTGCCTGACGACAAAGCCCTCGGACCGTGATAGGAGTGGGAATGCGCTT
This sequence comes from Rousettus aegyptiacus, assembly GCF_014176215.1. NCBI lineage: Eukaryota > Metazoa > Chordata > Mammalia > Chiroptera > Pteropodidae > Rousettus > Rousettus aegyptiacus. Next base: position 11,015,286 of record NW_023416310.1, read on the forward strand.
CAGTTGTGTTAAGCCAGAGGTTGAGACGCCAGTAGTTTCTGAAGCTGAATGTGCATCATCTTGATTGATACACAGTATGCAGCTACGAGAATTAATCCATGGGACTTTGCCGAACACCTCACGATGCTCATCATGAGACTCGATGGGTGAAGAAACCTTTAAGGAACTCAGAATCTGGAACTGTGTCTCTGGCTTTGTTGCTTTGAGTGTGGAGGCCACAGGGCTTTAAGCTTTTCTGCCTAATGAGGTTGTCATGTACTTCCAAAATACCTAAAGAATCTGGGCTGTTGTGTCGTGAATATAAATTGATAATTTTGCTTAGGTAAATGGGCTTGGCAGCTTTGCCTTCAGAAATAAATCTTATTCTAGGAGGTTTGTTGTTTTTTTTTTTTTCTTTAATATCAGCCCTCTTCAACGCTGCTATGCAGCAAAAGCGATTAGGTACTAAGAGTGTGGACATAGCCTCCAGATCATTAAACCACTAGTTCTGCAACATGAATAATCTGAATTCAATATCGGTAATGCCATGAGAGATAAATGACTGTGAAATCCCTTGCGCATGGTTGTTCAGAAGCGACTCTGGGAAAAAGCCACCTCACATGGAGATATCTGCCTGAGGTGATTAGGCTGGAATTTAATTTTATTTAAATGTGTGAACACATTTAATAAGGCTCTGGAGGTATTATTATCTGGAAGTATGCAGAATCTTTATATTTGAAAAATGCTTTATTTTGCTTGATAACACATAGAAAAGCCCTTATTGTGATTAGCATTTGAATGGGAGGATCATCTTAATACTCTTGTTATTAATATGACAGATTTGATTTTTTCCCAGAGGTGACAATGGAACCCAGTTCTCAGATTAGCTAATCCATGTATTTATGTGATTTGAACTTTTGCATCTTATCATTTGGCTCTGGAGTACGTTGGATTTCCCCCTCACCTGTAGGGTTCATGCACCGATTTGAATACCCAAGTTGGTGGCCTAACTTCTTGCTCAATGTGAAGACAGATTTCTTCCCTGAGTTTTGGTGGTTGTCCACATGTTTTCTGCTGGCGACAGAGAGTCTGTGTTGTCATTTGCAGGCTCTCGAAACTCTGAAGCTGCATGTGCTTCTGAGACACGTTTCGGTCGGGTCCACACGTTCTTTGAAGGCATTTGTAATTCATGATGACACATGAGCACCTGCTGATGCCTTTTACATGGAAGCGGGAAGTGGAGCCAGTGGGGAAGAAAGGCGGCATATTTTTGTCCTTCTCTTTGTACCCATCCGTAGTGTTGGGCCCCTCAAGCTCCCCCTCTGTAAACATATCACTGTTTCTTCTTCTTTGCTAAGACTGCCCCCAGCTTGTTCTGTGGGCCTGGCTTCCTTCTCACGTTGATCCATGTTATGCTCCTTCTGTCTTCACCTGCGGCTATACTCCGGCGCAGCTCTGTGACGTCAAGTCCATGGTTCCTGAGTCTGCGTGGTTTGTTACCGCTCTGTGCATACTGGCTCTCAGAAAAACCCCCTTCCCATATAAAATTATAAGCTTGTTTAGAAGCCACAGGAAATGTGCATCAATCTCTGAGGACAGTCGCAAGAGTACATAAACGCTGACTGCTGATATGTGTCAGATACAGGGCTGGGCACACATTCAGATTCTTGAAAAAAAAAAAAAATCCTGGATCTCTCTCATTGCTGACCACCTTTGTGCCTTGGCCACTGATCTAGGCCAGCTCCCACGTGAGGGTCCATGACACTCAATCAGCCTCTCCTCTCTCCAGGAAGCTTCCAACAGCCCTACACTGGGTTCTCCTGACTTCTACAGCCTGCGTTGCAGCCTCTCTGCTATAAATAGTAATATACTTACTACCCCCTCCAATGTTCTCACTCCTTTCTCCTCTGGGACTATTCCTTAAGTCCATTTTCTTCTTTTGATTTGCCTGAATCTTACCCATGCATCAGAGCTCGACTCAAGTCCTACCTCCTCAAAACCAGGGTAGACATCTCTAAACTTCCTGATGAGCAGTTCCCAGCTACTTTTTGAACATCAGTAGAAATCTAAAAACCATGGCACTTCCAAGATATCTTACCATGGCATGTCATATATGGACTGTATTGTTAGGAACCAATTAGAGTTTACCATGATCTTCAGGCATTTACAAGATGAGTCCAGAGCAGGAAATGAATTATGTACTAGCAAATCTGCCTTCTAATTCCTTTTTAATCACTAACCAGATGCATGACCTTGGGAAATTTAGTTCTCTTTCTTGCATTTCGGTTTTACTTTTCTGCAAAAAGAGGACGCTACATGAGTGAACCGACTCTCATATATAAAGTTGCTATCAGAAAACTCCAGTTTTAAATATTTGAGAATAGTGGCATTTTATATCATGAACCAGGTTTTGTATGAATATCACAGTGTGTCCTCTAACTTTGGTAAATGCAATAAAGTTATCAGTCGATGCAAATTTTTAGAAAGAATAAGATTTGTAAGGAGGTTTTTATAAACTACACTTAAAAGTCATTCTCATTATTGTAGAGCCATGTATTCATCCTTTAAACATATGAGACCAGGCCTATTACTCTGACAGTAAATATCTTTTTCTCTCCTTAAATTTTTTTTTTCCCCAACAGTTTCCTGCTATGCCTGTATATTAAAAGAATATACACCTAAATATAAAATTTAGACCAAAATTTGTATTGGAAGAAACAGTACAGATTTTGCATCAGTGTTATTTTGGTAGATCAGAGTTTTTCCAAAGGAAATGATGGCATAGCTTCCAGACCTCAGAGCGAGGACTTGTACCCACGGCAGAATATTACCGAGGACTCCTGTCACTTTGAATATTTCATGACCTGTGAGTCGGTGTCTGAACTCTCCGGCCTCTCTGGGGTTTGTTAAGTCTCTTTGAGAAGCAAGCAGCAGGAGCATTGGTGCTGGAATCATAGCTGAGTGAAGACGTGGAAAGTTTTCGCAGCGAAGTTTCAATAAAGTGACCCTTCCAAACAGCCAGCAGCAATTCCTCTAGGCATTCGGAGAAATAGGTGGTTCCGGCTTGCAGATTTCAAAAGGAGAGGGAAATTCTTACTTCTAGGCTGATCCAAAGGCGAGGGAAGTCTGCCCTTTTAGGGCAGGAGAGGAAGGATCACAGCCTACTGCTGACAATAGCCACTAACGGGCCACGGCCTGTGCCCCGTCACACTGCCAGTATCCGCCCTATTGCTGACAAAGACGTTGACCTTTGGTAGACTTGATTCACTAAAATAATGACAGGCCAGGAGAAAAATGCATTTGCATAATGTAGAGTGTGTGTGTGATTGCTGGAGAAGAATGTCATGTATAATAAAAATACTAAGCATTCTGTCCTAACCAAACGCAGAACCCTAGAGTCAGTCACACCAAAGTACAAACCCTCAGAGCATAATTTAGATGCAGGTGTGATGGTGCTTTCAGTCTTTGTAGACATCTCTGAAGGCCTCCTTGGTATGGGGGGCGGGGGGAGGAATGTAACAGACGCGGAGGGAAGAGTTTGAAGTTAGGAGGCAAATTCTACTTTTACACTTGCTTATTCTGATCCTTTGCATTAAGTCATTCATTCTTTCTGAGCCTCAGCTCCTAATGCATAAAATGAGGACAATATTGTATGTGGGATGAATAATATGACAATAAAAACAATTTTTAAATTATGATCTTGTGCAGATTTTAAAAAGTGTTCATGTCACAGGATCAAATATTTATACTATTTTAATCGAGGTCCTCTGAGAAGCAGACACACACAAAAAGGTTTAACTGTGCAAGGATTTTACTAGTAGAAATGCTTATGTGAGAGAAAATACCGAGGGAAGCTGAGAGAATGACAGACCTTAGTGCAAATGTGACCCGAGTGAAGGAGAGGGGAGGAAGTCTGGGTGAATGTGTCATACATCGCTGCGCGGTCTAAGATTCGGCAAAGCCATCTGTGACTCTTTACTCCTAAGAAGGCTGTCAGGAGGGTTCGGTTTCTTCTACAAATGGGTCTACCTGAGCATCTCTGCCAAACTCAGTTACTGGCTGGGGGAGACACGTCTTTGGTGAAAACAGTGATGCATACCGAAGTGCAACACAGTGCAGTGTACATGTGATGTATTATTGAACTGTACACTTGAAACCTACGTAATTATATTAACAACAACAATAAAAAACAAAAAACAAAGTTCAACAGTTGGGTCAGTTGAGCTCCCTGTGGTTGGACATCTAGGAATATTCTTATAATTTCCACATATGTTTTATACTCGAGGAAGTGTCTCAGTAACAGAGGTCTGGATGACAAGCAGGGGCCAGCCGTGAAGAGAGGTGGGGCACAGTTGCAGGCAGAGGGAACAGCTACTATAAAAGTTCTAAGACCCAATGAGTGCTCACCAAGTTCAAGGACACCAGTGTGGCTGGAGCCTGCAGGGCAAGTTGTAGGAGGTGATGTCAGAGAAGCAGCCAGAGATCAGCTGCTGTAGGGCTTGGAAGGTCACCTGAGAAGTTTTTTAGCATACAATGCCAAACCATTAGACTGGTTTGTTTGTTTTGTTTTGTTTTGTTTTTAAGGCAGGTAAGTAGCCTGATCTTTTAATTATCCGTCTAGCTTCTGTGTGTGGCGCAGGCAAGAGCTAGTAGGGAAAATGTGATAGGATCAAGCCTTGAAGTAGTCCAGATTTGAAAATCCCAAAAGAGGTGGAAAAAATAGCAAAATAGATGGTGAGGGGGGCACCAATTGGAGCAGGAGAAGCTTGCAGATACCTAGAGCAAAACATGTTTCCGTAAAGGAGAAACCAGTGACGTTCCGTGCCGCTTTCAAGTTAAGTAAGATGACCAGAGGAGCGACCATTTCATACCGTAGTATGAGTCACTATTATACCCCTTATTTCAGCTTATAAAGGTTCAGGCTAAAGCCTTCTGTTATTAACTTCTGTTATTATAGGATGTATATGTGGGTGTATTTATATTGATTCATTATCCATGCCTTCACACCTGGTGTGATCGATCACTCTGCTAGCCACACTGAAGTTTTAGTTTTATCTCCTCAAACATTTTGAAAACTGTTTAAAGAAGGGACTATGGCATATATACCTGCTGAATTCACGTTAGTATCTAACATAGCTCTCTGTTTAGAGAAGGTGTTTGTTTGGTTGGGTAAGGATAGCATTATATGGTGATTAAATTATACTAGAAATACAAGCAGAAAGAGCAGCAGTCGATAATTGCCATACTGTTCAGCCCACGTGGATATTTCAGCTCACCAGAGAGAAAAAAAATCAGTTTGTCTTGCCACTTTCTGCTTCAAGTAAGTCTAAAGGCCACTGCTGAAATCAGCAGATATTAACTGGAGAAACTGGGCATCGTTTGAGTCTCCTAAAACAATTCTTAATTCTCAAGTTTTCTCAGGTAGAATTCTGGAGTATAAATATAACCTAACTTAGTGACAGAATCTGATCTTTAGACACATTTGCTATTTCATGGCTCAGTTCACTTGACCTACAACTCCCATGAAATCAGTGTTTTATAACTGGTAGTTACCAACCATGAAACTGTAATTGTGATTCTTTGAAACCAGTATGCACGTGAGTATAAAGTACATTTGCTGTTTGAATAGTAGAGAACACTTATCTATCTGTATGATGGGATCACTTTGAAGGTGAATCATTCACTTTTCTGTGCGCAGATTTGTCTTATTATTATATGCCAGAGGAACCCCAGATGTAGATGCTGACCAGGATTTTATTTATTTTGATATCATTTAGTATCTGAAACAGGTGTTAGTGGTTCGGAAAATGAAGGATACATTATCTGTGTTTCCATAGTCCATCGATTCTGAGACAGCTGGCACCTGAGGGAGTTTGGCCTGAAGAAAACACCGGCGACAGGAGAACCGTCAATAAATATTTGATGTGCTGTCATGTGGAGTGGGAAGCAGTCTTGCTCTGTTTGGCTCCAGCAGGCAGAACTAGGACTGATATATGGGAATTACATGGGGGCAGATGGAGACTCAAAATTAGGAAGAACTTTCTAGGAATTAGAATTGTCTGAAACTGAAGAAGGCAGTTCCATGGGGTAGTCAGTTCTCCATTGCTTGGGGCATGAAAGAAGAGAGCAGATCTCTTTTTAAGGATGTTATAGAGGGGTTCTTACATTATATGCATGTTTGGAGTAAGTGGTTTATCAATGCGTCTCCCAGATAAAAGTAACTGGGGTCACTTAAGGTTTATATGAAGTTATGGTATGAAGAGAGGGTAACCTTCTCCCTACTTCTCCGTCATTCCCTATGCATACCCCTATCAGGATGTGCCACTGTTTTCAAGTATGTTGAATAATCAGGCTTAGAAATCCACTCACATGGAGTGAGCTATCCTTAGAAGTTATTTATTCTTGGTTACTTCTAATATATTTGCACATCTGTTTATTCACTCTTCCAATGTCCTATTCCCTTGTCTTTTAACCACGCTTCCTTTTACTCCTCTCCCTCTCTTTTTTCCACAATTTTAATTTCAAACCATTACTTTTTCACCGTCCTGTTAAAAAGCTTACTCTTTGCCTCAAGCCCGTCCTATGAACTTTCTCCATTTCACTCTCCTATTCATTTTAGCAGCTGGTTTACAGTCTTTCTCAAGTTCTGCCTTTATGTGGAGGACATCCAATGTCCATTGAAACAATGTGTCTCACATCTTGGCTGCTTATATTCTTGAAATTATCAATTCCAATGAACTTCATCTGTATCCTAAATCAGCTGTCTACTCCTATGGTTGAAAATTAGACTTTTTCAACTGCAATAGAATTGAAATTCTTTTTAAGCATTTTGTGGAAGTATAATATGTATACAGAAATGCATATGGATCATACATGTATGATCTGGTGAATTTTTTGAACTAAACACAACTGTATCCCCAGGACAAGGTCAAGAACATTCCCAGCACTCCGGGTACTCTAGTCACTACATCCCTGAGAATAACTGCAATCCTTAGGTTGTAACAATTTCATAATTTTTACAAATCATATAATATATACTCTTGTTATTGGTTACTTTTGTTGATCATTATGTTTGTAGGATATATCACTAGCATTACATGTAGTTTGCTTTTATTGCTGTATATACAAAAACATGTTTATCCATTCTGCTGTTTCAGATCAGCTGGGTAGTTTTCAGTTGTCTATTTTAGACAGTGTTGATCTGAACACTTAGATATGTGTCTTCCTCTGAGCATACACCCAGTAGGCGATATATCTGGGAGTGAAATTGCTGGTTCATAAACTATGTGCATATCCAGCCTGAGTAGAAACTGGTACCAATTCATGTTCCAGGCAATAGTGTGTGAGAACCTCTAGTTGTTTTATATCCTTACTATTTCTTGGCATTTTCTTCTTCTTTTTCCCCCTTATGTAGTGATATGCCATTGAAGTTTTGATTTACATTTTCTGTATCTGTTATTATTTTCTACCTAATTCCATAGTCACAAAATTTACTCTGAATAATTTCAATATTCTGAGATATAGAGGCTCTGTTTATTGCCCAAGATATAGTTGATTTTGGTGAATGTCCCAAATGTACTTAAAAAAATAAAAATTCTGGTTTTGGGTATGGTGTAATATGTGTGTTAATTAAGTCCAGTTCATTAATTGTTTTGTTCAATGTCTACCTCTTCTTTTACCAGCCATTGAGAGAGACGTGTTAAACTCTCTTATTGCAAAACTCACCTAACGAGCAAAAGCAGATGATAGATTGATTTAACTCTTGATTCATTCATTCAGTTGATCTTTTACATATCAAATAAATATATATGAAAAATTTATAGGAGATGATATATAGGAATACAAGAGGACTGAACTAAGTTGTAGAATATTTTGGTGAACAAACTTAAAAATAATGCTGCCTTCATAAAGTTTAAGTTCTGATGTAATGAAGAAAGTACTTTTACACTTTTGGGCTATTTTAATTTAATCTGTGAATTGCTCTTCTTACATCTTGATTATTTTGCTACTATATTCTTCATCTTTTTCTAGAGATCATGATTTATGTAATATGAAATATTGTGAATCATTATTTCTCCACTCTGTTGAGATTATGCTTAGAAAGCATTCTCTGTGCTAAGATTAAATTTTAGAAAGCTTCTTTATGCTAAGATTAAAATGCTAGGCACCTATCTTCTTTCCTGGTACTTTTATGTTAAATATGTTTAAATACTTAGGCATAATTATGATAATGATCCAGATTCTTCTCCCCACCGAAATGGCTAAGTAGTTACTCCAACATAATGTGTTAACTGTATTATTTTTATTCACTGAATTGAAATGCTTTTGTTATTGCCACATACTCAATTTTGATATATACTCAGATATCATTGAGGACTCTATTTTTTTATTTCTTTATTTTTCTTCAGGATATCTTATATATTTTAATTGCCATAGATTTATGGCATATTTTAAAACTAATAAACATTAATTTTCTTTTTCGGCCAAATTATTTAAAAAATTGGGGTTGTTTAATAGTATTGCATTTTGATGCAGAATGATAGGTACAGAAAGAGATAATAAGGAGAATGGAGAGAGGCAATATTCCAGGTATCATTGGCCAAATATTTTTCAGTTGACGATTATGGTAAAAACATTCATAAAAAAAATAGAACTGTGAAAATGCGTGGTCTGTATGACTAGATAAGACTAGAAAAGTATGCTAAGGCTATAGATTGAAGAAACTTTTGGCCATTTGTCAGAGAACTCAATGCTGGCTTCTATAGCAAACTGCCCCAAATCTTAGTGGCCTAACACAATAAAAGTTTGATTCTCAGGAAAAGTCCACTGTGGGTCAGATGGCTCTTCGTGAGGGTTCTCCTGTAATTGGTGGACTTGGCAATTCAAGCTTCTTCTAACTCCAACCTCTGACTGCACCCAGCTATGACAAGAGAGAGAGAACACGGAGGAATACATGAGATAGTTTATGGACCAGTGGTAGAAGAGGCATGCATCTGTGATTGACTAGAAGAGACAAAATGAAAGGAAGATATGCAATACATGTGCATTTAAGAAACTTTTAGATTCAATAGATGTGAAATTACTTTGTCAAATTGTGATAAAAGTTTTCAAATTTCTACTCTCAATTTCTAAACTTAAACCACTGTGGACCAGTATGAAACAAGTCACAGCCAGGCAGTGTTGCACAGACACACTTCGAGTAGCACTGGCATAGACACCTTTGGCCCATCTCCCATTGTCTAGAACACAATGACATCATCTCAACCTAACTGCATGAGAGCTTGGGAAATATCATTTCCTTTGGTGCTGAGAAAAAGAAAATAGATTGGTAGACCTCTAATCCATCTCTGCCATAGAACTGCAATTAATTTAAATTGAATATATTGCATGCATTGACTAATGTCTTTTGTTGGCAAACTGTTGCCTAAATGATACAATTTGAATATCTTACCATGACAAATTTACTCATGATTTAGAATCAATGCCTAATAATTTGCAATTATAGAACTCCTTGTTATTCCCATGATTAAAGTACTTGATCCCCTATACTATAAGTACTTTTTAGATATCTAACTTTCCCATTAAGCTATCAAAGGTCAGAGTCTCTCATTTTTATAACTCTAACTACTAGTGTGGTGTTCAGCATTTAGTGCACTTTTAGTAAATGTGCGTACGCTGAAACAAGTAGCATATTTAGCATGATATTATTTAATCTTTTATAGAACGGTTGAAGGAAGACTTGAAAAGGAAGTCGGTAATAGAAGGAAGACTATTACTTAGGAAATAATTTTTAGTAATTTCGAAGACGTTAAGAGTCTTAATTAAAAGAGTATGAAGATAGAAGTATGGAGTGAGACACCGTAGAGTTCCTATAGTTTGAGTAAATAGGATTTATTCATTGATGGGTAATATAAAATGAAGAATGTCTCTCAGATTTTTAGTTTGACGACTGGTTGCATTCAATAACATTGGTATAGAAGAACACAGGAGGACGTGTGGATTTGAATGGAAAAGTGAAATAATGTGCTCAGTTTGGGGCATGCTGAGCTTGAGATACCTGCAGAATAATGTATTGTAGTTTCTATGATCTTCATGTTGTGAAGTCTGTGTGGTTCTTTGTACACCAAAAAAGAAGAGCTATTATCATAATGGCTTGTAATATTTTCCCTCCACTTCAGTATGGAAAGCCTCCTCGAATTTTAAAATACATAGTTATGAAAGAGAAATTCTAAACTCTGGTGGTAAGCTATAGATCACTGGCCCTGTGCAGGGTGGAGATAAGCAGCGAAGGGGTTAACAGCACGCGTGATGTCATAACACGCACACCTGGCTTCAGGCTGCCTTTCTTCTCTCTCCTCTAGTCATCCAAGACTGGGGAGTAAAACGCTCCAGGGGAGTAAAACTCTCCAGTCCCTTTGTTTGTGGTGATCCCTCTCCATAGACTGACTTTCTCGTGACTTCCATGCCCGTTTCCAACCACTTTTCATGTTTTCTGTACTCCCACCCCATTCCCATCCTGAATTCAATGCGCCCACTTCTTCCTCTCAGTCCCTACCCCTCTGTGAGCACCTTCTTCGTTGCATATAGATCATTTTACTTTGCATTCCAGCTGTCTGAGTGCCTCTCTAATCCCACTAGTAGGTTGTCAGCTTGTTCGTTTGTTCATGTTTATTGCTTTTTTTAAGGAAAAATAAACATTGTTTAAGTATTTGTACCCTTCAGTATATATCAGAATGTTCAAATAATATGCTGCATCTCAATGATTGTATTCTGGATTAACCCTAAATTATTCAAGACTTTATCATATAGATGTCCAGAATGAGATGATTTTGGGTGAGACTACAGAAGTGCCAATCAGACAAAGATGGCAGGTCTTGGAAAAAAGATAGGAAGTTACTTCTTAACCTTGACTCTCCACTCGAGGGTATTACTCATGGAGTAAATAATCACTCCTTGCTTCTGATACATTTATTCATGGCACATTATATAATTGGCGAGTTGTGAAGAAAAGAAATGGGTCTAAATGGTTTAATCTCAACTCTCCTTTTTGTTTTTGTCTTTTTAGTCTCCCACTCTCAGATCTGCCTGGCTGCAGAGAAGGTGAATCCTGGTTAAATGTCCTGCCATGAGGTAAGTTCATCATGCCAGCATCTTCCTCTTCTGGGAAGGCCTAAAGTTGTACATAATGTCAGGAATGGGGAAACTGAACTGGTCTTATTTGGTGGGGGACTATCTGCAAGACCATTTAGACACAATCCAAAGATCACATTCTCTAGTCAGCTTCACTAGAAACAGGTTGTCATTTTGATAGTCATCTCCTATATTTCTTTTTTTTTTTATTGATTCCAGTGTCAGAAGAGGTACCGCGGTAGGCAGAATTCTAAGATGGCTTTCAAGATTTTCCACTCACTCCCCTCGTATACATGCCAGGTATCATCCCTGGGACTTCAGATATGATGGATTTGATTCCCATGATTCGATTATGTTACATGGCACAGCTTCCCTTAGATAGATAAGGAGATTATCCATGTGGGCATGATTTAATCACATGCACCATTTAAAAACAGAGTTTTCTCTGGCTGGTGGCAGAAAGGGAAGCCAGAGATTCAAAACATAAGAGGGATTTGATGTTCCATTGCTGAACTGTAAGATGAAGGGGACTATGTATCAAGGCATTTAGGTGGCATTCAGGGATTGAGGGCAATCCCCCATTGACAACCAGGAAGGAAATGGGGACACAGTCCCACAACTGAAAGGAAGGGAGTGAGTTATGACAACAAAAGAATGAGCTCAGAAGGAGATTTTCTCCAAGACTGTCTGCATGAGAACACAGCCTAACTGATAACTTTCTTTTCAGCCTGTGATACTCTAAGCAGTGAATCCAACCATGCTGTGTGAAACTTCTGACCTACAGAATGAGTGCCATTTTAAGTTGTTGATTTATACATGTATAGTCTTTAAGAATTCAATGATCTACACAAAGAAAATTCTGGGCCAGTAGGAGCCATAGCATACTTTTTGAATCTCTTCAAACTACTCATAAAAACAAAGAACTGAGAAAGCTGAACCAAAGATGCTTCAATGACATTTATGACAAAACTAGGTGACAAGATAATTCCCCGCGGATCCCCAGATATAAGTGCTGGGAACAAAACCAGAACTACAATATCTTGTCTTTAGTAATAACTAACACTTTGTCTTTTTAGCATCTTTCAAAACTACTAGGATGCTGATTGAACCTCCTAGGGTAAGGTTGGTGCTTGGGTATAAATTAACTTCATACTGGGGTGATACAGGAGGCCAAATTTGGGGGAATTTTATGTATATGAAATTCCCCCAAATTAATATCTATTAATTTCAGTCTGCAACCACAACAGTTAATCCTCAAACCCTTTCAACCAGTTCTGCTATTGAAAAACACATACATACCTAAACATTTAGTTTTTCTGGGTGTCTCTGGTGTAAATCAGCCCACTCTGAGCTTTCACCACTGGCTTGGACTTGAGGGGTTCGCCACGCGTTAGTCGGTTGTCCCTGTCTATTTGTTTTCCAGTTTCTAAAATTGCATTGCTGTTGTTTCGTCACTCTTTGTCCTTGTGAGTTTATGCTTTTCAAAAAATTCATTGCCTGTGACTGTGGGCATTTCAGAGGAAAGGTAAATGGCGTCGTGTAGCCTACCACGTTTAATCACATGTTTGACCCCACCACTTAGAGAGTAAAGGGACTTACAGGATATCTGCCTCCGTCCCAAGGAGACAGTAACCCTCTCTCAGAGCTCTGTTCCACACAGAATATACATGTGTGAAGCATGCTTACATCTACACCCTGTTTATTGTTTGGTTCTTAACAAAATGGCTAGCCCTCTAGAGGAATTCTACAAATTTGTTGGAAAGATTTCCTTGAAGGGGAATGTTTGGAAGGACAGAATGTAGTTATTTTTTAAAAGTGGAATTGGTGGAGGGCTATTGATGGTGACAGGAAACTTTCACTCTTTCCTGTAGATATATTTATTGCATGTCTTTATAATTAAAAGTTCATATATAAGGCTAAAATAATTTAAAAGATTATTTTTTTTAAGTAAAAGATAGGAAGGAAAGTAGGATTGAGTCGTTGGGTAAGGGCAAAGTAACTCCGAAATGGAAAGAAGGAAGGAAGGGTCAGAGGGAGGGAGGGAAGGAGAGAGAGATTCATAGATAATGCAGAGCTACACTTAGGTACCTACAGCCAATTTGTCAATAGTGATCAAGATGGCGATGATGATGCTGATGACAAAAGTGATGAAGACCGTTATTGCCTTCAGTTTTACTTTGGATTTCAATAGCAACTGGGCTTTGCTTCTCATTGCCTGAATACCACACCTTTTCTCTCAGTTCTAAGTATGCTTTGCTCATGCTTCTTTGTTAAATACCAATGAAATTCATAGATCTCTGCAACCTTAAGCTGTAAGAAAATTCAGTGCAAAAGCCTAGCTTATATAACTTTGAATTCAGACCTTGACAACTAGACAGGATTTATCTCATGCATATGTATTAATTTTAAGTGCTTTTCTGTAACAGTCATTTGACATTTAATATACCATAATTGTATTATTAAATTTAAATGCATATTTGCAATTCTAAAAGCACTACTGAACTTTATGGGTGAAAAATACATTCTCCTTCACCTTGGTTCCTTCTTATCCTCCAGTTCTTCTCTAGGCTTTATTCTCTCTGCTACCCTAACCCTGACTGGAGTCCCCTCTTCTTTCCCCAACCTCAAAAGCTCAACTACCTATTTTTTTTTCATTTCCTGACATTTTCTGTTCTCTATTCTCTGTAATTCATGCTTGCATGTTCTTGCTGCACCTTTGTTCCTCCGTGGTGGAAATGTCCAGTGCTTCTGAGTTCTGCAGTCACTTCTCTCTCTCTCTCTCTCTCTCTCTCTCTCTCTCTCTCTCTCTCTCTCTCTCGCTTGTCTGTGGAGCCGTTTCAAGATCTTACAATGACAATTTCTCCTCATCTGAAATCCTTGAGCACAGTCTAAGGGAGCATTTTCCAAACGCTGAAGCGGCCTGCTACTGCAAAAGGTGGAAATGAGCTCCCGATCACAACCCTTTTAAGCAGGGCGACAGAGGATGCTGTGTCAGGAGCTGGGGAGAAAAGTGCCTAAACAGCCTTTGCGCCTCTCCTTTCATCAGGACATAATATCCCTCTTTTTTTTTTTTACTCTCCTTGCTCTAATACCTAATTAATAAGTGCTGCTGGAACTTCCAGCTCACCACTGAAAACTCTGGGACTTTGACCTTTTATAAGGTCAGGTGTCAGCTGGTCTTAGACGCCACTTAGTTCAACAATATCATTTCTACTGGAAATAAAATCAAGGCCCGGAGAAGTCAAGTCTTGGCTTGATTTCCACTTACCAGTGGTAGAGCTGGCGGAAGGCCCCTGGTCTGTGACTGAGTTCAGAGTGCTGTCCACTCGTCCCTGAATATGTGACCTTCCGTTTCTGGCTCTGTTGTCTTTATGTACTTGCATCCACTCTTTGCCCTGCCAGCTACGACTTTTCCAACTTTCTCTCACACAGTTTTCTTGTTTATCCTTCAGTATGAAAATCGTGCATTATCATCTCAGAAGAAAAATCTTTCTTGATCTCCCTTTGCTACTTCTGTCCCCCTCTTTGGCATAGGTGTTACTTTCCTATGTTCCATTTGAATTTAATTCTACCCGAACTTAATTATATGGTATTGAACTGCCTGTTTATTAACCATCAACTCTACTAGACTATAAGCTTCTAGAGGTCAGGGTTCATGCATTATTGAACTTTTCATTTCCAGAGCATGCCATAGAAGGATTTGAAAATATTTGTTAAATTGAGAAATTAAGTATGGTCATCTCACTACTTCTCATAACAAGGTAAATGAGAATATATATTATTAACACTTTTACTAATGTAAATAATATATATTCTCATTTACCTTTTTTTTTTTTTTTTATCATTTACCAACTCTTCTTTAGGATTTCTTCTCTCTACTATTCTTACCCAGACTAGAATTTCCTTTTCCTTCCTCAATCTCATCTTCTCAATTTCCTTTACTTCCCATTTCTCTGCTCTTCTCTCTCTACAGTGCGTGCACACCAACTTTCAGCTATCGATTTCCTTTTTGGAAGGAAAGGAAATTTTCATTCTGTGTGGAAACATCTAGTGCTTCTGTTTACTGCAAAATATTTTTGCCCAATCAGCTTCTCACATTCATCACATAGGGCAATTTCCTTCTCGAGAGGGAGGTCATTCTATACTTTGCCAATCCTCAGGCTGGGAAAGAGTTCATCTCAAACAGAGTACAGAGTCTCTGATTTTGTCGACATCTGTCTCCTTCTACAATGGCTATTCTGGGATGATTCTCAAAGGGTCTAACAGTTTCAACCAGTCATTATCTCGTTTCTTGCTTTGCTAAAATTCTCGACCTATAGGCCTAATGAAGGTATAGCAAATAGGCACTGCTGATTTCTTCCTTTCTAGAAATGCCCAGTGTATATTTTAATTGGAAAATAGTTTTCCCCAATCAGTCCATCACACAAACACATCTCACCCTAAGGATCAGTTTTAGCATGTTGTAGTGACCGCCTTACAGTACTGCTTCTGCGAAGCTTTTGGGCAGTACACTTCCTTTCCATGTGTGTGATGCTCTGTAGTCATGGAAAGGGTTTGATCACTCCCCACACACAATCTGATCAGTTTGCTGTTGTAGCCCTTCTGTCTGAAAGCTTGGATATCGTCAGGGAAGGGTCTGGAGATGTAGCTGGATTCCTGTCTGTGGCACACCACACTGAGCCTCAAGGGCGGAAAGTGACTGTGGGATGACAGCTGACTTGAGAGGAAGGAATGAAGAGCGTCACCGTAAAACCAGACCAGTAATGTTTGAGCCAGCGCATTGGAAAATAGTCCAGAAAATCTAATGAGTGTACTCAAATTTCCTAAGTTGAATTTTCACAGAACATATCTTATGACATGTGGAATACATTCTTCAAGGACAAATAAAAGAAACTCGAAAACATATACCAGTTCCCCAGTGGGTCATCTAGATGAAAAATCTATAAAATGTATAGATCTTCCATGAAATTTAGAGAAGTACATGGATAATAGAGTCATAACCAGTGATTAGACAAAAAAATAAATTAATTAAAAAAAGAAGAAGAAAAAGAAAAGAAAAAAGGCCGCCATTACCTGACACTTAGCTTCAGGGATCAAGAACAGTTGCTAGAGGCTCACCTTGGGCACCCAATCTGAGATAGTACGCTCTCCACAGGCAAACTTAGAGTCGAAGCTGGGGTGGCATTTATACTCTTCTTAAAATAGCAAAAGACTTTGCTATTCAACTTGTAGTAGGTTTTCTTTCTGCCTTTACACTTGCCACATGAAAGCTGCCTTTATGTGAGTGTCACCAGACTGTCTTTTTATAAATCACTGCTGCCTCGCCAGATAGATATGTGCATCAGTGAGACAGTCTTTTTTGCATAAATCTCATAAATCAACATCACTGAACAATTCCCAACATAGGTAGTCTTTTAAATTTAAAATTAAGAACATAAAAAAAAGGAGACTGTGATATGGAAAGAAAAAAAAAATCTCTTAAGAAATTCTGTGTGTTTGTTAGAGTGAGAGAAAGAGAGAGAGAGAGAGAGAGATTGAGCCAGAGAGAAAGTTTCCCTTTTCAGATGCTCTGAGTTATGAGCCAAAAGGCACAGAGATGCTTGGACGAGAAATACAAAGATGGTTTCCCTTTGTGACTTAGTAAAGGTTTGCATTTTTTTACCCCTGGAAGGGAGGCTGTCTTTGATGTCGCCTCAAGTAACACTGGGCTCACTGGTCCACCCTAAAATGCACATTCTTAAGAAAAAGAATATGCTGGTGTAAAGTCCAAAGAAGGTGAAAAATTGATTAACTGCAGTGGAAATGAATACTAAAAATAGTAATAACAAGCTTATTGAGTACTTACTCTGAACCGAATACTTTCCGAAAGACTTTACCTGTAAAAACACATTTAATTGCCACAGGAAGCCTCTACAATGGACACTGCAGTCACTTCCTTTTTATAGAAGAGGAAACTGAGATGTAGAGGTGTCGCTCAATAACTTGGGTAAAATCACACAGCTGTGAAGTGTCAGGGTGGGACTTGAACATGAACAGTATAGCTCCGGGGTCCATACTTCTCTAGAAGCAAAACTATAATTTAACTACAGATACTCTCAAGTTGAGAAATGAACTCCATGAACAGGGCCCTGCCTTTCTCTGATGATTCATGTGGCTGTTCTTAGGACATGGTCTCAAATTTGGCAATACCCTTTACTTGTTGAAATTATTTTCTGAGATAGGTTCTATCTGATGTGAAGTTTTGAACCATGACTGTAGGGATGCATAGTGTAGCTCAAGTTCAGTCTAATAACTTCTTGGGGAGCTACGGCTGTGTCCAGAGTGTACTCTATCATCTAACTGGTACATGATACATGGAAAAATTATTCACCTTCTCCTCAGCTTAGTTTACTCTTCTGTAAAACAAAGTAATAATAATACTGACCTTATAGGGTTTGTTGGTGAAACAATATATTCTTGGCCCTTAGCAGACATCCACAAATGACAGTCATTATTAAATTTTAACCTGAGAGTCCATGGCAACACCCCTTGCTCATGGGTTCCACGTTCCAGGATTAGGTTTGCAGAGTTTCACTGATGGCTTATAGTGATGGAATGGGGCATCACCATACCCTGACTCAAGCCATGAGAACCAAGAGAACTCACCACAAAGGACTATTTGAAGAAGGAAGTAATCTATTCTACTTTTTGATTCTGTAAAAGAACATTTTGAGTCACATTAGCAATGTATACCTCTCAGGACAATGAGGTTCCACACTTTAACGGGACAGAACAAATCCAAGATATCGGTTGTATTTAAAAATATCTTAAGAAATCTAAAATCAGATATATTGCACAGGTCACCTCTGCCCAATGAATAGCAAGGCTGTCCCTAGTGGCCGCCGCCTTCTCTCCACTTTTCCCTGTGGCTCCAGAAAATTCTCTACTAAGGATGAATGTGAGAGGGGAAGGTTTATTTCAAGTATATTCCTGAGAACTGATCCCTTACCATTATAACCTTTGAATCAGAATTTTACGGGAGATGGGAAAAACAGGTATGATCGAAAACTCCCCATGCTGATTCAGACACCACTGTGTTTTAAAAGCCTTTACATTCATATAAATTTGAAATGGCAAGATGTTTCTCAAAGCCCACCCCCCACACACCCTGCCACACACACGCACAAAATTCCCATGACATTTTTTATTTCCATACTTATTTCTCTAACTAAATGTATCTAAATATATGAAGTATATTTTAGGACTCACTTCCAGAAAAATTTTTGTTCCCCTTGATTAACCATTATGCCTTTTTTTCTCAACTATTAATAATTAAATGTCCTATAATATTTTTGCTTTGGCAACGTGGAAGCTAAATGCAATGCTATGTTACTATAATAGTTCAGATCTTTGGTATATTTATATCCTTCTCCATCTTTGTTATTCTAATTATTTATGCCTATTGCTGAACAAGGCTTTTTTTTGTAAGATGCCCCAAGTCATTATTAGAAGTAGGTTACATATAAATTATATACTAAAAAGAGAAATAGATACTTATTCTCTAAGAATGCATAAACTGGATTACGTGGGGATTTCACATCCACCTCTCAGATCTCTCCCTGTTTTCCCCAGGTCTTGCAGGTAAATGCCTCTAGAGGTGCCTTCTTACTCATCTTGTGATAATAATATAGGACAAACATGAGTCTAGAAGGTCCCTATCTAGTCTTAACACGAATTTTTCAAGGAGGTTCATTTGAAAGGGCTTGCGTATGATGTGCTATGTCATAGCTTTTTCACATAACGGGTCTGAAGATAATCATTTCTGAGAAAAGATGAAAAAAAACCCCACCACGAGGGGCCTGTCTGGAGAACAGGCCGGATGAAAGGAGGGTAAAGGGCATCATCAGTGTGCCATACGGAGGCTTTGGTTCAGTTGGAGCACACTGGGAAAAGAACGATGAAAAAGCAGAAAGAGCACACTGTTTTTTTTTGCTCTCCCACGTGCCTCCATCAGCGGTGAGCAGGGAGATGAAGGTCCCCTGTCCCCGCCGCCACCGCCCCCCAGGAACGTGCCAGGCAGGATGAGCACGGCTCTCTCCCTTCCTGCTTGCCTACCTTTCTCTCTCCTTAGCTCCTCTCTGTTTCTGTTTTCACGTTCCCCGGGCTGTTATTAGGCTTTCTTTCTGTACACCTTTGAGATTTCTATTTCATCTCAGCCAGACTCCATCCAAGTTTAGCAAAAAGTTTCTGTTTTGTTTTGTGATTTCATCGAGCGGAGTTTGTTCTGTGGTTTGCATACTTCAAAAGCAGCAATGCGTGTTTCGGCTTCTTTTCTTCCGGTACGTGTGACAATCTCTCCCTCCCCACGCAAGCTGCTCAGACCTGTGCCTGAGCGCCTCTCCGGCCCCAGGCTCAGGTCACCTGTGTGTGTGTGTGGCAGGCATGAAGTAAGCATTCTGTGACTCACCCTGATGTCTCTCTGGGCTGAGCCTGGCAGCCCATTCCTCAGTTTCTGGGATGTTCCAGGGGCTCGACATCCCTGGAAAACACCAGATGGGATGGATAGAGACAATTTTGCAGAAAGTGCCATGAGATTGGCTTCCTCAGTGGCCTTTCCAGCTGGAAGCAGAGTGGTCAGAAAGCACATGGTTCTCAGCCTTAGATTCACTGCCTCGGAGCTGCAGATGGCTTCCCCGAGCACCTGAAGTCTGTGATGCTCCCCAGATGGAATAAGCTGCCAGCCGCGGAAACTCTTTTGTCTTTTCACAGAGCAACTCAGAACCTAGTTTCTTTCTGCCTTCAAAGTGACAGCAAGGAGATGACACACAGTATAGGAAAGAACCAGAAAGTGGGGAAATAAAGGTTTGATGTTCGAAACTCCGTAAGACTGGCCAACTGCTCAAAAAGGTGTGTCGGGATATTTATAATGCTGGGCACACATAAGCACAACTTTGAAAGTGATCCCGAAAGATACGCCTTTACCAGCTGAGCTTGAATCGAGTCCATGATTCTTACATATTCTTACTAAGCGTAGCAGTTTTTCTTGTCCTTTTTTTCCATTTTTTTCCCCTTCCTTTTCCTACCATTTGACTCTTCATTGTTCAGTCTATGAACGTCAGCCGGTGGTCCAGCTGGCTGGGATCAAGACATACGGACTAAGAGCCACGGGCACTGCATCGTTTCCGTTCCCGTTTATTGAGTCTTCCATTCGTTTTTTAATTTTCTCTGAGTGTTGGATGCTGGAGCTGTGGGTCATCGGCAGGTCAGGCTGGTAAAGGCTCTAGAAGGGCACTTAACCCTGGGACAGCTATCAGAAAGGCAGGCAGAATTGAAACCCATAGGAGGCTTCCAGTGGTTACTTTGTGTTGGGCCCAAGAATATATTTCACTATCAGTCAAGACTTCTCAGTTGCTGCCTGGTATCATGGAAATTGTTTAGAAAAACTAAATATTTTTCTAATTGACATATGATTTGCCCCTTGTTCCTTATTTCTCCATTCAAAGCCAAGTTCCGAGTCCCACGATCTTTCCTCGTTCCACACTGCTTCTTAAGTCTGCTACATGCAGGCAGAGACCAGGCAGAATCTGTCATGCCAGGTAGGAACCCTCTCAGGCAAGGACTAGCCTTGCACCTTTCATGGCTTCTCGCCTGCTGGGGCCGAGGAGCAAGGAGAAGGAGTTGCACTGATAACCTTAAGCTCAAAACTCCATCAAAGCTGGCGGGCTGGTGGTCACACTGAAGCAAGCCTGCTGGAAGACGGATTAAGTTCTTCCTTCGTGATGGCCTGCTTCCCTCAGGATAACGGAGGAGGCTGGCTGCTCGTTCCTGCATGGCCCATACCATGCCAGGGAATTCTGTTTATGATGCCATATGTCATTTCAGCTGGTGGCCAGCCGAAAGGAAAGCGCAGGGCAAACCAGACAATAGGCAGGAGCGGAGGGCCCCGACATAGGAACAGCCGTTGTACAATAACATGTCTTTATATATATTCAAGGGCTTCAGAATTGTCAGAGTACTTTTGTATTTGATTCATCTCTTTTCTGTACAAAACCTCAAGTATGACAAAGGCAACCTATCCTAGCATCTATTGGCTTTCTGTCTAAATTTTGGAAGGTGAGCTGCAGAACAGTGCTTGTCTAGCAGCCCGAGGCTTTGGCCGAAATCTCCCTATGTTGTGTGAGTTCATTCAAGGGACTTTGGAATGTGAGTCCTGGAGGCTCTGTGTGGTTTTTGACCAGATACACATGTGTACAAATATAAAAAAAAAAACTGTGATGAGGAATGACATTCCTGCTATGTAGTTGATGGTGGACCCAGGACCTAAAATATTGTTTAATATAATGCTTATAACAACAATCTAATGCTCATTGATATGAGAAGATTTATGCACAGAGACAAGTAATTTACTAAGCCACGAAGTTAGTGAATGATGATGCCAGAAATTAAATCCAGGTCTATTCGACTGCAAATTATATATTGTTTTAATAATACCCAGTTTCTTCCAAATAATGTCTGATACTTAAATAGTGCTTTATCACTTATAAAACATGTTCACACACTAGACTGCATTGGATCCTTACCTCCACTATATGTGCTGTTAACATCATAGATGAGAGAATTGGCTCTCAAACAGTTAAATGATTTTCTCATCACAAGCTAGCAATTGGCAGAGTCAAGACTCAATTCAATTCCTTTGCCTTTTTTTAAATTTATTTATTTATCTATCTATTTATTTATTTATTTACTTATTTATTTATTTTCTGCTATGTTACACTGCCTTTCTGATAAATTATATACACAACCATTGTTTCTAGAGTAATAACTTCCTCCCAGACGCTATTCAAAGGGTTTTACTGAGCTTCTCCCACTTAACCCTCAAAACAAAACTAAGGGAAGCAGGTACCGTTATTATCCCTCGAATTTTTCAGACTCAAAATTTAAAGACTCTTCTCTGAGGTCGCACAGCTAAGCGAGTGATAAGACTGGGGTTTCATCCCAAATACTGATTCTGACTTCAGAATCCAAACCTTCCTCACAGTATCGTTACATTGCCTCTCAGCTGGTACCTTCTCCACACCTCCTGCTGTACGTCGTATAATATACTTGAGGTGAACAGGCTATGGGAGGATTGAAGAAGAAGATATTGATTCCAGTTAAAGAGATCTCAGAAGTTTTGTGAAAGAAGTGGCATTTGAGCTAGGCCTTGAGAGATTAAGAATCTAAAGAACAGATAGTCTTAGTGACTTGTTTAAAATTTCATAAGTTTTTCAAATACAGGTTTTCTTATACCCAGATTCAGAATTTTTCAAGAATGTATAATATAGACTTATCTAGTTGTTCCTTTCTTTCCCCATATACCTTATTTCCTTTTCCTTGAGCTACAAAGAAATGTGCAGAATTCAGAAGGGCATGAGCCTCAGACTCTCCAGATTATGAATAAAAATATATTAACATTATTCTGTGGATTCAAATACAAATGGTACAAATTGAAAGCATATATTCATGCCCAGACTAACTCAGATCCTCTTGCTTATAAATACGGCTTGCATTTGCCCTATGGGTATGTAGAGTATAAAACATACCAGTACATTAAACCAAAAGCGAGAAAGGCCTTAGCAAGGGTTCCATTCATGAAGTGATATAAAACAGAAATAAAGCTTGACTCTATAGTCAAATTTTAAAAAGCTATATTTCCATACTGTTTTCAAACACATGTAAAACTCTTTTTCATGTAAAATAAATACGAGTCCTGAGTAGTTTTAATTAGCGATCTTGGAGACACGCTGCACCTGTTCCAATTCATCTGCAGAGACGAAAACCCTTCACCCTTTTCATTCGCTGACAAGTTAATAGACATTTCCAACTCATGCCAGCACGTGGAGTTTGCAGCTCTCTGGTGACAGGTGAATAATACAGCTTCACGAGAACGTGGCAACTCTACATAGAACAGCCCGAGCGGTGTACATTCCTGAGCAGCGATGATGCGTCCCCTACTGCTCCGCAGGCCTGCGCACGTGTTGCTGGTACCTCACTTAGTTTTTATTAACAAATGTATTGAGTTATACTTTACGTAGCATACAGTCCTCCCATCTGAAGCGTACAATCCGCTCATGTTTGATATATTTACAGAGTGGCGCCATCATCACTACGATATAATTTTAGAACATGCCCATCTCCCCAAAAAGAAACCTGATGCCCACTTAGTTACCCCCTATTCACCACTCCACCTTGGTCCCAGACAACTACTGTGATGCTTCATTTCGCCTGCATTTTACTATAGAAGCTCTTGACTATTGCATATGCTTGCTGCTCTGTGGATTGGGCCCATGGATAATTGAATGGCACTTTTATACATTGGAGAACACAATACGATGTGGCTACTTTATGGTTGTGTATATGTGTATGAGCACCTGTATTCCTGTCTCCATGTACATATAAAAAGAAATGTAAGAAATTATTAAGGATAAGAAACAGAGTTTGGGAATAAGCTTACACTTTTGATAGCAAAAGCGGTCCGCAGAGATGGTCAAAATGATTATAATAAGTTGCATTTTGTTGGGAAGAGAACAAAAATACAATTACAGTACATTCTCATTATTTGGGGGTTCTGTGTTTACAATCACCTACTCACCAAAATCGATACTCATGGTTTGCAGTCATTTTGGACCTGTGTGGAGCAGCGAAACTTTGTGAGTCCCTTGGGTTTCCTCCACCCATGTTCCCAGTTGAGGTCGATCAGGCAGTATTCTGCTTTCTTATTTCAGCTCTTAGACAGAGCTGCCAGTGGATGGAGAGGATACACTGGAGACTACCTGGAATCGAACATGATTTCTGAGCATAAGGAGAGAATGAGTGTAAGCCCCATCTGAGTTTCTAGTGTTGGGTCTGTCCTGTTGGGTACAGAGTTATGCCCTGGCTTTAACCCTGTGTCGTGGAATGAAACGCTGGCTCTCAGGGGTTGGGAGCCAGCTGATCCTTTATCCACGACAGCTCAGGGAGCTTCCTTTGTGGCTCTTCTGCAAAGTTTATTCTTCAGAAAAATGTAAGTCTATTGCATGGATACAGACGTGAGGAATTATTTTTATAAGTTGAGTACCTTATTAAAAATAAGAAGAGAGATATTTCAAATTAAAATGTCATTCAGAGTATGAGAAGTTGAAAATCTTCATTCAGTTATCCATGTGTATTTATAACTCTTAAGCCAAAGTAGGATATAAAGGCTGCCTTATAACAATGTAAAGTCTCAGACACCAGAATTTTCCAACCAGATTTATGAGATGTACTCCCACATTGTTCTAGGCCCTTAAAAAAATTAATGTTTTATTAAAATATAATATGTTTAATTTAATACAGTTAATTTTATTAATTTAATATATAAATATGATATGTGATTTACTTAATGGACCACTAATATTTTGTTAATACTCAAAAATTAATTTTTAAAAATATTTAAATACTAGATCTGGTTAAAATCTTAGTGTGCATAATTTCAATGACTGAGAGAGTCTCTTCCGAGATCCCATAAAAATATCAAATATTATATAATTAAATAAAAACATCAAAATTAAACAATTTAGAAAAACCTTGTAAACCCCTGGGATTTGGGGACAAAGGGAACTCAGGCCAAAATATGGCAATGATAGTCACTGATGATGAGACTCAAAAATCTGGCTTGAGAGAAAAGATCATATTTTGTGTATGGCCTGCCACCTGAACTGAAATATTAATGCAGTCAGGAGAATGGTAACAAAACCTTTGCTCATCTGTTGCCTAACCCTTGTTGGAGGTCACAGAAGACTAAGTAGAAATCAGAGCAGCCACCCCTCCCCTCCCCACTCCGTCCCTCCCCCCATGTCATGGTGAATATTTCCTGTACCTAAAGAGATCACTATGCCGCATAATACAGTGGCCAGTATCTGGGGTCAGCAGAATCTGAGTTAAACATTAGTCCATCCACTTACTAGCTTAGGCAGTTTACGTAGGCTGTCTAAGTAACAGTTTTGGTATCTGTAAAGTGGAACTAATAACAGTACTTATTTCAGAAAGTTATGATGCATTATGGGGCAGTATCCATGGCAGTTAGCCCAAGATTCCACTTACGGTACGTACTCAATACCTGCTCTTATTTGTCATCTACCAAATAAGATTACTGGGCTTCCTGCCACCATCTCATACACACAGGGAGGAAGAAGAGATGAGAGAGAGGAGAAGCAAGGGACAGAGGGAGAGGGAGGAGGTGGCGATCATATAGCCTGTAATTGGACTGAGGGCACCGAGGGGAGGCTGTGGCCTGAGAATCGGACATGCAGTGCTTGGCATGTATTATCCTGTTTATCCTTAATGACAATGCAAAGCAGGAGCTGTTCCTGGAAAAATCTTGAAGTACTTGATGCTGCAGGGTGAGAATTACTGATTGAGTGGCACCCGAAACCATAAAACTTCTGGAAGAAAACATAGGCAACTAAACTCTCTGATATTGCTGTTAGTAATTTTTTTTCTGATACATCTCCTTGGATGAAGACACAAAAGAAAAAAAATTGACAAACAGACTACATCAAACTAAAAAGTTTTGTATAGCAAAAGAAACCATCAGCAAAATGAAAAGACAACCTACTGAATGGGAGAAGATATTTGTCTATGATATATCTGACAAGGGGTTAATATCCAAAATTTAGAAAGAACTCATACAACTCAACAACAACAACAAAACAATCCCATTAAAAAAAAATGGGCAGAAGAACTGCAAAGGTATTTCTCCAAAGAAGACAATCAGATGGCCAATAGACATGAAAAGATGCTCAGTATCACCAATCACCAGGGAAATGCAAATTAAAGCCACAGTGAGATATCACCTCACACATGTCAGATTGCCTATCATCAATAAAGTAAAAAACAAGTGTTGGCAAAGCTGCGGAGAAAAGGGAACCTTCGTACTCTGCTGATGAGGTTGCAAATTGGCACAGTCACTATGGAAAACAGTTTGGAGATTCCTCAAAAAATTAAAAAGACAACTATCTTCTCATCCAGCAATTGTACTTCTGGATGTTTATCCAAAGAAAGCCAAAACACTGATTTGTAAAGATCCGTGCACCCCTATTTCACACAACGCTATTCACAATATCCAAGATGTGTAAGCAACCCAAGTGCCCATTAATTGAGGATTGGATAAAGAAGGTGTGATACATATATACAATGGAATATTACTCAGCCATAAAAATGAAATCTTACCATTTTCAACAACATGGATGGACCTAGAGGGTATTAAGCTGAGTGAAATAAGTCAGACAGAGAAGGTAAATTCCATATGATTTCACTTATATGTGGTATCTAAAAAACAAATGAACAAACAGAACTTAAACAGACTCAGAGACAGAGAACAAACTGGCAATTGCCAGGGGGTAAGGGGGTTGGGGGCTGGGTGAAAAAGGTGAAGGGATGAGGAAGTACAAATCAGAAGTTACAAAAGAATCGTAGGGACATGGAGTACAGCATAGGGAGTATAGTCAATATTATTGTAATGGCTGTGTGTAGAGCCAAGTGGGTACTACAGTAATCGGGAGGATCACTTCATAAATTATATAAATGTCTAAGCATTGTACTGTATACCTGAAACTAATATAAAACAATTTTTTTAAAAAACAATTACAGATTGAACATGTCTCCTTGCCATACTGTGGAAAGAAATAAGACAATGGAGCCTAAGAAAAGTTTATCCTAGAAACACTGGCTAGGCAAAAAGCAGATAAACAGGTAGTTGTAGCATCCATGAAACAGGAGCAGGAGTCACAGAGAAAGCAAAGGCTCAGGTGAAGATCGATACAAAGAGAAAGCAAGATTCAAAAATACTTTTCAACTCCAAAGAAGGGGTTCTCAACTCAGAATGGCTTTGCACTCTTCCACTCCCCCAGGAAATATTCGGCAATGTTTGATTGTCACAACTCAAGGCTGGTGAATACAAGCCTAGAGATGCTGCTAAGTATTACATAATATATTGCATA
This sequence comes from Rousettus aegyptiacus, assembly GCF_014176215.1. Taxonomy (NCBI): domain Eukaryota; kingdom Metazoa; phylum Chordata; class Mammalia; order Chiroptera; family Pteropodidae; genus Rousettus; species Rousettus aegyptiacus. The sequence continues at coordinate 11,042,372 of NW_023416310.1, forward strand.
CGCTGCTGTGTATTCTACAGGATACTCATCACAGCAAAGAATGGTAGGGCTCAAATGCCAACAGGACTGAGGTTTCAAAAACCTTCTGTAAAGAAAGTAGAAATCAGAGATATCGATCATCGGAAGTGATACTACAGAAAACTGAATCATGCAGAGGATGAGATTGAAAAGGTCTCCACTAATTCAAAAGAAAAACAGAAAATTGCTAGAAAGAAAATACTACCTATGGAATAGAAGAGACAATAAACAACCTATGAAATACATATACATATCAGGTATACACACACACACACACACACACACACACACACACATATATTTAAAATTCGGTAACAAAGTAGATTTCAAATATTAAACTTATTCTTGAAATTTAAATGGTATAGTGATCTACATCTAAAACTTCAAAATGAAATAACAAAGCCGCCTAAGGTGACTAACTCGAAGTGATGAATACAAAAGGCAATATCTTATTCATGGCTTTCAGTATTTTAAAAATTAATATTAAGAATGAGTTTTGCAAATCAAATTGTCTTTACAGTTCTATTTTTAAAATGTTTTATTCTTTCATAATCACTAGTAATTTTTAAAATTAATAACTTAGAATATGTAGCAAGAGACTGAGGTCACAGCACAAATGTAATATTTTAAAGTCATAAAACAATATAACAGAAATAGGACAAAAATATTAGTTTATTTTAACCTTCAGATTACACAGAATAGAGTTGAGTTTTCCACTGGAAAACAATAATAATCCCGGAATGAAGATAAATCACTATGAAATTTTTTTCTCAAATATATAAAATAAAGCCTATTATGGACACAATGCCAAATTGACAGAAATTTTCAACTTTTTAATGGACAGTAGTTTAAAAACAAACATTTCTAAAAACTAGAAAAGAATATTTTTAAACTTTGCATTCTTAAACACAGAACACAATTTTTAATAAAGTACAATTAAGGGTATACACTCTACAAACAGTATACGATTTTAAAAAGTGACTTTAAAATTAGTCTAAAATATTACAAATTCTTAAAATTAAACATACAAGACTCTCTGACTTCAAAGCTATCAAAGTACCTTACTGCAAAGTAATAATAAATTTTTAAAAAACAAAACAAAATAAGAAAAATTATTGTTTGTTATAAATAAATTAAATAAATGAGGGGAAAAGACTTCAATTTGTTTGCACCAAGGAGAAGGTATTTTTAATTCAAAATTTGTGGAATGTATACAAAGTTATGCTCAAAGGCAAATATACAACCTTAAATGCTTTCATTATTCATTAACATATATCAATAAGTTCATTATTCAACTTCTGTAAATTAACACAACCAGCCTAAGGGCAGCAGAAAAATAAAAAGTATCAAAATTAGTTGATTTGATACATTCAAAATGAAAAATAAACTGGAAAATTTATTCTGTAGCCTAATAAAGAACATAGTGAATTAAATAGGAAAAGAGCTTACAGTTTTAATTAAGAACAAAAGAACAAAAGCACAAATATATGTCATTAAAGTAAAGGTCATATTTCAAAAGAGTGGTCATTAAAAAGTGTAAGAAAATTTTATGTAAAAATCTATTCAGAAAATTCAAAAACCTTAGTGAAAAAGATATTTTTACAGGCTATTTTTAAATGAAAAATAATTCAAGAAATTATAGAAAACAAAAAATGTCTAATAAGTACTAGAAAGATTGAAAAATCATCAAAGATTTACTAGGGTCTCATAATTTTCTTCTAGATTGTTAAAAACCATTCCCAATGTCATATGAAATATTTCATCACTTGGAAAAATGTAAAAAGAATACCGAATTATTTTATGATGCTAATTTCATCCTGCGAAGCAAGCCATGATTAATATAACCAATAATTGTAGAGCAAAATTTATGAATACCGTTGCAAAAATTCTAAATAACTTACTGACAAACAGTATATTAGTAGAAGAATTTATGACAAGCAAGTGGGACTTATTTCATTATTGCTATTAGAAAATTATTAAAAAATAAGCATAGATAAATATATTTCTTCAACATGACATCTAAGCTAACATGATCTGAACTCTCAGTCATTAATGCTAATATTATAGTTACTGGAAAGTACTGAAGGCCTTCTTACTTTAATGAGGATTATGACAAAATTGCCCACTATTCCTATTGTTAACATTGTTTTAAAACACTGACCAAGTTAAGGAGATGTGAATGAAACATTAATAAAATCTGTAGTGATTGGTAATGAGGATACAATTATCAATATTTATGAATTGCTTCTGTGGAAACATGAGATAATTAAGTGAAATAGGATTCAAGATATTATAAAGTGAATCAAAACCTTTCCAATGCACCAGCAGTAGCAAATTGAAAGATGTAATGGGAAAATACTATTCATGAGAGCAACATAGCATAGACCTTGCAGAACACCTGGATAAGAAATGTGGAGAACTTACAGAAATTAAACCAAAAAAAAATTACTAGACATATAAAACATGATGAGATATACCATGTTTACAGATGAGAATATCAAATATTGTAAGGGTGTTACGTCTCCCTAAATCAATATGTAGTTTTAAGATAATCCCGATCAAGATTTAAATTAGATTGTTTTGTTCTCTCTGGCAAGGACAAGGGAGGCTTGAAAAAGTTATTTGAAAGTCTGACTTGAAGAAAACACAACTAATGCTGAAATAGAAAGTCGTAAGTGGTAAAAGATTACCAGGCTTTAATAGATACGTAGTTATAAAATTATGACTAGAAGATAGTTGAATTGGAGTAAGAATCAAGACACATGTTAACTGAATAGAATTGCTGGCCTTAAATTGAACTGCAGATTTTAATAGAATCTCATTATGATAAAGAAAGCATCACACACCAATGGGAAATCAATTAATTATTCAGGATACAGTATTAGGAGAAAAATTAATGATATAAGAGAGCGATAAAGTTAGATTTCTTATTCACAATTCATTAATATGTAATCCATATCTTTAAAGAGCTGATGTGCTCTTTTTTTTTGAAGATGCTCTTTAAAAAAAAAATCTACTAAAAAATCTACTGACCTATGCATGTATGTGTGTGTGTGTGTGTGTGTGTAGAAGATAGATTTTCAAAATATAAATCAGCCAAAAGATATCCAAAAACTGAACATGTAGTTCAGTAAAAGTATAAGATGCAAAATAAATACATGATTCAAGTTTTGTTAAAAAGTAAAATAAAGAAATATGTACTTTTATGTGAATATATAAATAAATGTACGGATTACATCTGTGGTAATACAGAAAGGCTCAATCACAACAGAAAGACTGATAAGAGGAGATTCCAGGGGGTGGCGATGGGATTAGGTAAAGGTCAAGGTGGACTCCTGCTTTATTTTTGTTTTTCGGTATCTTACCATGAGGAAAATCAATTTTGTTTTAAAGATAAAAATTAAATCAATCGGTAACATCACCCAAAGATCATTATATGTACAATGCACAATTTATAGGCAAAAAACAAAAATAAATTTATGAAGTAAATGGCAAACTAAGATATTATTGCTACATATATTTCACTTCATAAGAAATTCTCAAGAAACAATTTTTTTTTAAATGCCTCAATGCAGAAGTGGCCACTCAATATGAGCAATTTATGGAGGCCAGAAACTGTGTTGAAAACATTGGCTTCACAAGTAATCAGAGATGCAAATGAAAGTAATATTGATTTTTCACTCACCACATTGAAATAGATTTTTTTAAAAATGTTTTTCAATACTAGAGAGAATGAATTTTATAAGCAGTTTTATACACTCCTAATGGGAATGTGAGTTTAGGTAACCTTACTATAAAACAATTTTCAGAATCTACCAAAAGCCTTCCTGGGAACTTATTCTTTGCTCCAAAGACATTACTTCTAGCAATCTGTTAAAATTTAAAAAGAGAGAGAAAGAGAGAGAGGCAAGTGTTTGTGCAAAATGAGGATGATTGCATCAAAATTTATCATCGTGCAAAAATGAAAATCACCCAAGTTTCCAAAATTCTAGAATGCAAAATATCCATGTGAGGGCTGATATACTCCCCCTAAAGGTCACATTGTGGAAGATGACCCTCCATCAGCACGACAGGTAAAAAAGGAGAGTGCAAATACTGTTGAACATTTTTGTTTTATTTAATAAACGCTCAGAAAGATACTTCTGGAATACAGGACAGAATATTCAAAGAGCCCATGAGTGTTGTGCAGACGTGGAGATGAGGAGATATATATTACAGATTATTAATTGTAGTTTATATAATTGATGTGAAGTTAACGTTTGTCATCGCTCAACTTTTCTACCTTCAAATGTTTTTAACGTGCATCCACTGTTTTCATAGTCAGAGAAGAGAAACAAGCATTAAAAATAAACAAAGTGTGAACGCCCTTCCTCAGTGTGTGTCTGCCTTTTCTCTGACAGCACCGCATCTGCTCAATGTTCAAACAAGCATCCTCTGTGACAGAAGATGAGCATTTAAAGACCGGGTATATATAAATTCTCACACACCTCTGTGAAGTGAGTAAGGAAGCAGCATCTTTCCTTCAAAAGCGGGCCCCGTTTGAAGTCCCTCCCTCACCATCTTGTCAAGATTGTCAAATGTCCCCCATGCTGCAAAGAGCAATAGCAATGATTGTTCTTTCTTCCTAGTAATAATAATAGTAAAGTGCCATAATAACCGGGAATAAGTGTACTCAAAGGGGAAACTGATGCCTGCTTTGGTCACTGAAATTCTTTTATAGGGTCAGCAGAAAGTCTCCACGGATTCCCAGAATCCATCTCTACCAGTTTATTGATGCCGGGGATATGCCCTCTCATTCATTATTGAAGCAAATATCTATTAAGCACCTACCTTCTAGGAGCTGGATTTACAGCAGTAATAAACAACCATGGAACCAACGTTTCTAACTTCAAGGAGCTCACAGTCTAGTGTGCTGAATCGCTTTCCCCTTTTTCCTCTCCCCAGACGTCTAAAAAGTCGACCCAGTGCTGTCCTTAAAGGCACAGCTCCTTCCGAGTTGCCAGAACAATCTAGATATGAAACAAGACTGTAACACATGAACAGTTATGTGTTGCTGAAAATTAAAACACACTGCCAAGCGATCCTACAAGACTTTGCAGCTCTTCCCGTCCCATGTGTGCTCGGGCCACGCTTTCCGAGTCTCCATACTGCTAAGCAAATCTCAGACCTGCTGTCACTTCGGGTGTCCTGTCCAACGTCGTAGCTACCAGCTATATGTGGCTATTTAAATTACAATTACAATTAAAGTACACACTCAAAGTACGTAATAACCACGTGGCTAGCGGCCATCGTAGTGGACAGCACAGACACTAATATCGTGAGAGATCTTTTGTGTAGCTCTGCTCTGTATGCTCTGTAGTTTCACCAGGATTTGCACTGTTTTCCAAGAGAAACCTTGCCCAGTCTCCACTTGTATTTCTAGATCTTGTTGTCTAGTCAATTTTTCTCGGATCTAGGCTCTTCCCTAAATATCCCCTGTCTGCTGTTCATTAATACAATGCTCAGGTGACCACCACTAAATGAGACTGTGCACTCCACACTTTCACTATGTTCTTCTATCCTGCGGTTCGAACAGGCACTAACTTCTGAATTGTGGCTGAGTCTACTCTGCATGGACCTTTGAAACAGAGACCACTCTCTACTTCAGACCCTTACTGCCACTTAATAGTAAACCATCTTCCTCTTTCTTCTAAACATAGGATTGCCTCATCCTTCAACTCTATACTCATTTATAACTTCTCTGGTTCCTAACTTTATCTCTTATCACTCAGTATAATTTATATTCTTTATATGAGGAAGTTTCCTCTGGCTTTCTTCAAAGGATACCTTCCCAAGGAACCTAGTCCTCAAGACTGCAGCCTCCAGTTCTGCAGGCATTAATATCGATCCCCAGGAAGTGCCTGAACTTATGAATTTCATTGAACCTTGACTTGCCCACCTCATTACACTTCTAGAGTCAAAGCTCTTTGGTTCAATCAATCAGTTTCCATGATCCTAGAGGGTACGAGTGTGAAGGTCTTTTTCCAGGTTCTCCCCCCTCTCCTCTTTTCATCTCAGGAACCATTAGCATAGCATATATATATATATATATATATATATATATATATATATATATATTCCTTGCATCTAAGTCTTAAGTCACTCATCCAATGGTATTGAAAGCTGATATTTCTTGAGCTCAGTTTCTATGTGAGGCGGTGTACTACAACAAGATAAACAGAGAGAATGAAAAGTAGCTTCTTTCCCAAAGAGATCACTGTGTAATTATGACATGAATTTCTTTGACACGGGAGAAATCTTTTTTTTTTTTTTCCCTACAGTGAAAGAGCATGTTCAAAATGCAAGTAAACATTAGGAGAACAGATTCACTTATCACAAATTTACTTCTGCCATTAAAGGGAAGACTGGTTAAGAAATAAAAACAGGGAGAACATTTTTTAAAAGACAGAGGCAACGACAAAAATCCTGGCAAAATTAATTCTTTTTGTGAGATAATCTACCCCTCATATATTTATGCTTTAAAAAAGATCTATGAAAAACGATCACTGGGGAAAATAATATTTACAGATTTTTCTATTTCCTTAGTAGTTTCAATTTCTTTAATAGACTGGAAACATTCTCTAATTGTTTTCCAAACTGAAGCATTCTCATTCAGACCTAAACTTTAGATTATTTGGACCATTTATTTGACCCCTGCTAAGTCTCAGCTTCTATGTAGGTACTCCTCCTTTGTTCAATGCACCCTCTTAGTGAGTTTTCTGTTTTTAAACTGGTCTATTCTGAGAATATTTTCCTTTATTTATTCAACAAATATTTATTAGTTACCCAGAATGTGTTAGCCTCTGTTCTGAGTGTTGGGGAGACATTGGCAGCCATGAGAGACAAAGTTCTTGTTTTCATGCATGTTACATTGCAGATAAATAAATACTAAAGTATCTGCTACTGAAAGGTGCTAAGGAAAATAGTGCTAAGGAAAATAAAGCAGACAGAGAGTAAAATTTGTTCTTAGGGTATGTAAGGATAGCCTTTTTGAGGAGGTGACATTTGAATAGAGACAAGGATGATATGAGAGGCTAAACATATGGATGGATATCTTAGGAAGATTATCCCACACAAACAACTCTTAAAAAATTCCCGAGCAGGTGCGTGACACACACTGATTTTTGTTTTAAAAGAATTTATCTGGCTTCTGTGTGCAAAGGCAAGACCAAAGCAAAGACACTATTAGGAGACTATACATCTCTAATCGGGTGATTCAGAGCTATTCCAAGTCCCTAATATCCTCTACTCGTGAGTTGTCTTGACCCCTAACGAGGATACATTTTTCTTATCTGTGCCCTATAATGTATTCTTGGCAATTTATGAGTTTCATGTGCTTGTTTTGCCAATGTTAAGCCTAAAAACTCGATCATAATATTCTGGGGTGAGAATAGGAAAAGCAGTTCAATTTGATCGCCTTTAGCCCTCAATTATTAAATCATGGCAATGCTTCCTGGAAATGGTATTGCTTGCTATAGACTTAGAGTTTGTATTTTTACATGAAAAAGGTTTTGTTTTGTTTTATTTAAAAAAAAAGGGGGCGGGGGGGCGTAACTCCAGTACAGCCTTCCCCCTCCTGCCAAGAATAAAAGCCCAGCTTAACCAAAGTCCATCACGACTGCCTCGCCCCTGATCCAGCTTGGTGGTATTTGTGGCAGTTGATTTTTAAAATTATTGTTGTTAATTCACAGAATGCCTAAAGACGTTTACCTTTTCCAACTAAAAAGCCTGGGGAAAGGCCATAAAAATTATATTCATGCCAACTTTGCTAATGAGAGCAAGCATATGCTTTCTTCATTTAAATGGCAGAATGGTAAACACAGACAAAATACATTAGTTACCATTAGCAACTGTATCAAAATTAGCAAATTTAGGTTATACTTGAAAAAATTATATATATATATCATATTTTAATAATCATTTTCTCAGTTTGAAGTCTCAATGCAGCTTGATGGGAAGATCTAAAATTAGACATATTTTTTGCATAAAAGTTGGCTGCAGTGAATCAGTTATGAGAAATCTTGAAAAGGAGCTAGTAATAAAACAAAAACATGATTTGATTCTACTTTCTTAAACACTTATTTTCTATGTTATAAATTTTTGAATATAATTACAATAAACCTGACTGAACTTTCTCTCTTAATTTTACTTCGTTGATCCTTTTTTTAACTTTAACTCTTGTGGGCTTTGACCCACAGAGTATGAAAAAAGATTTAGCTCTCTGCATCAGCATTAGCAGAGAGATTTAAATAGGATGTTGACAAATCATGGTATTTTATGTTACATTCCCTCATGCATCACTACATATAAGACCTTACCAGTTTCGTATGCATGCACATTTTGACTGAGGAGAGAAGGTCATAAAGTTGAAAATTGTGTGTTTAACTAGCAGGTTTATTTGTGGGAATTGTTTTTATTTGACAATTCAAAAATGTGAATGTTACTACTTCATATCATGTACATACTGTGATTAATATAATTAATTCAATAACTAAATTTTAATAAAAATATGTTCTGGTACCCTACATACAGAAAAAGATATATATTTTTTTTTAAATTGAAGACACTCTATTTTGCAATGTTGTAATTAGAAGGAGGGGATAAAAAGTGAGAGATTAATGACGACTGAGGCCATTAAAAGTGAATCGCTTATTACCCTACCTAGTTATCGTGTGGCTCTTTGTGGTTCGTGTCTGATCTTGTCACCGGGACGCACATTTTGCCAGCACAGTGCTTGCCTCTGATGCTCTCTTTTGGTCATTATTCTTAGTAGTTTGGAATGTGTAGCAAACAAATCACCACTGAGTTTTATTGCTGCCATTCAGAATTGAGGTCGGAGAGCATGAGTCCTTGAACACACCATTAGGGATCTCTGTATAATTTAATGGGATTGTCAACAGCACTTTGCACTAAGTAGTTGGCTGTGAAAGATAGTTTTCAGAATTCTGACTTCCTTAAATCATGTGACATGATCGAATAAAAAAAAATGTACTATATCGTGATAAAATTAACAATGCTGATTTGATGTTTCCAGAATTTGAAAAACATCATCATAGGCAAGGCACATATGGAAAACTAGACGTGTTCAAGGAGATCAAAGACTCCAGTACCCACTGAGCATCTGCTGTAAGGCATGCATTGAGCAAGCTGGGTATACCAGCAGTCGATATTTATCAGGCACGGTATAATTCATTGGTTATTGATCCTCCCTTTGCTATGTTTTCAACATTTTATAATCAATTAGCATGATGGCACAATATCCAAAAGCAACGATGTTTCAGTTTTAAGGAGGGGATTGTGAGGGAGAATTAGAATGAGGTACAAATCAGAGCCAAGGGGCTTGGCAGGATCATGGATTCTGTCTGTCTGTCTCCCAGGAAACATTTTTCTGTGCTTATGAACCAATGTGGAGCAAGGCCCTAGTGTTTTTCACACTCCATGATGCTCCATTTTCCTGTAAGGAGAATTGACCTAAGAACCTTGTTGCTCCTTGGGTTACACATCCTGCCACTCAGTAAAACTTCCTTTTCCATCCCTTCCCAACAGCACTGCAAAGGTAACATGTGACCTACACAAGGTAGATGGCAGCAGTCTCTGAGGCATCTGGGACTGAATTCTACTCAATAAGTTTCCCTTTTTTTTTTTTTTTTTAAGCCTGTGAAAATCCAATTTCAATTAACTCCTCTCTTGGTGGAAACATTACTTCTAGATGAACAGCAAGGAGGCAGAATAATTATCACGGGAATAGTGATACTGAGTTCCTGTTCTGGCCCCGGCTTGAAAACACTGGGATCTGGATGTTTGAAGAGCTACTGGCATAATTGCACACTAATTATCTACATTCCATTGCATATACTATGTATCATTGTAGCAATCTCTGTCATGTAAAGAGATCTATGCAACATTTTCAGTATAAAGATAATCAATGGATTTGCCATTCTGTTGTACATTTTTCTAGACAGCCCTCTACCATGTTTATGTAGTATATTTAACTTGACAAAGTGAATACCAAAATGAACTCAATAAATTGAGTATGTGTTTTGGCTAGACATTATTTATCTTTAGAGTCACATTCTACTAAAAACCTCTTAAAATTTGATCAAAGAAGTGTCATATTTTTCGCTTTTTGTACAAATGAAGAAACTGAAAATCAGATGTTGAATGACTTTTTCTAAAGTCCCATAGCTATTAAGTGACAGGAATTAGGTATCAGGATATAGTTTTCTCATTTCTATTAAATCAGGAGTGCTTGGGACCCTCTTGTTGGCATTCTGGTTTTACCACAGCATGGTCTGAACCTTCTCGAGTTATCATCTGTACGCCTGGGATACATACTGTTGATGTTAATTAAAAGCTGTGTAGAGGCAAATCTGACACAAGGTGAGGAGAGGGCTATAGAGGCAGGAATGTAAATTAGACATTTAAGGAACTGTCAAAATGCCGATATTCACATTTTCTGAGTGCATGCAGAACAAACAGGACTTGATCACGGAACTGGGCATTTCGCATGATTCGGGCAGCTGGGAACATGTTTAACTTCAAGCACTCAGAAAAGACCAGTCTAGGGTGGTGTGTATTTGCAAAGTGTCCATAAGTAGCAAACTGAGATAAGAGGGTAGTACAGAGAAGGGACATCTAGGGCAACTAGAGGAAGCCTGACACAGCCCATTAAAAGACAGTGCACATGAACCTCTTGGACAAGAATGTGATTGATGCTTAAGGAATTAAGTCGTGTTAAAAATCAGGAGCCTGCTTATAAGGACTTGTACTGATCAAATTGGGGACAATTTGGGCCTCAAAATAAATTATAATAATGGATTATAATTTTTTCAATTTCATTAAATTTATTGGGATTAGTTAATAAAATTGTGTAGGTTTCAAATGCACAATTGTATAATACATCGTCTGTATGTTACATGGTGTGTTCACTACCCAAGTGAATAAAATAAGCATTCATGAGCCCATAAAGTGATATAAATAAATGAACACATAAATAAATGAAGAAGGGATAAGTTTTCTTTACAGTGGAATGATACCTAATAGTTATGGGGGAAACGATGGCATGAGAAGATTAGCAAAAGAGGCTAAAATTAGCAGGTGAAAATTTGATGAGAGAGGGTAGTTACATCATCTCAACCACAAATTACTTAGTATCTCTTCATAAATTACATTAATTTCAAAGGGAACATAGTAATCTTATAGTAAAAAACAGCAATTTCACCAAGTGATTCAAAGCTCTCATCACTAATATACAAATACAGGGATGAATCAATATCTGTGCAACTTGCTATGACATACTGCAATAGACATAAAATCGTACATGTGATATTTTTTCAAAAGCATGTAACCTGAATTTAAATAGGAGTAAATATTGGACAAACAAAAACCGCAGTCAGTTCTACAAAAATGTCTGGCACGTGCTCTTCAAAACTGCATAGGTCAAGAAAGACATGAAAGAATAGACTGAGTAACTGATCCAGATTGAAAGAGAACAAAGAGAAAAAACAATGAAAAGTCACATGTGATTCTGAATTAGACCCTGGACTGTGAAAAGCAGTTTAAAGGCGATTACTGGGGAAAATGATGATATTTGAATGAGGACTGTGAGCTAGATAATAGTATGGCATCAATTCTTAATTTTCTGATCTTGATACCTGTACTAAGATTATTTAGGAGTGTGTCCTTATTCTTAGAAAATACATACCAAAGTATTTGGGAGCAAATGGACATGTCTTGAAATTACTCTTAAATTAATCAGAAAAATCATAGGGCATATATGCATGTAATATAATACATGGGAGAGAGGGAGAGAATGATAAAACAAATGGGTCAAAATATAAATGATTGGGTAATTGGAGTAAAGGTCATATGTAAGTTTCTTCTCCTATTCCTGTAACTTTTCTGTAAGCTTAAAATTATATCAAAATTAAAAATGACCAAAATTAGGCACGTTGCATTTCTGACTATATTCCATCACAATAAAGCATGAAAAATTCCAACTAAGCTTTAGAGTTAAAGCACTGTTGAGAGCAGAAAAGACAGTGACTAAGGGTTATCAAAACTTTCTTCACCTGAGTGATGCTGACAGTGAAGTTTGTGTGAAGAGAGTTTGGAGAATCATAGTTTATAATGAGCTATCATATTTATGCCCTGATAACCAGAACCATCAAAATGTTTTTTCTACAGTTGTAAAATAGGATCACAATAACTAACTTGCAAGGGCTTTGGAGGTTGTAAAAAATAATGGAAATTAAGCAATTGAGATTGTGCTTGACACATAGAAGGCACTCAATAGATATTGTCTATTAATATCGATTTCCCCGATTTTTGTTTGAGGCCAAGTATACAATTTCTTTAATTCTACCTCAAGGACATTCAGCCTTGAGCCTGTGGAATTCTATTCCTGGGAATCAGGCTATCACCTCATGACCCATAAGAAACAGCCCCTATCTTAACCCCGAAGGAAAGAAACATAACCCTTGAGAATTAGGATAACAACTTTCTTTTCTTTCCATTTCAGAATTATTCAGATGTATAGTCAATGGACCCCAGTGGAAGTGTATTTCTCTCTTTAATTTATGCCTGAAGACTTTGTACCACGTTTCTCCTTAGAACAAACATGGGAAAGTGTTCTGGGAAAAGGAGTATTTTAGTGAATCAATAAGTAGAATGTTTTCTTTAAAAGGACTACAAATTCTTTCCATGTTTTTTTTTCCTTAGAAACATGGGTGCACATGTTTAGAATCTAATCAGCCAAATTAACAGACTCCAGTGGCAAAGAAGTGCATTGAGAACTCACATTTGGGCATTTTTATATTACTTTTGTAATGGGTGTTTCAATGGCTTGGTGTTTTGATTTTATTCTCCAAATGTAGTGAGCACCTGCACCATGCTAAAAAGTGGGTACCTCGAGAAGTAGGAAAACATTCTTCACCCAAAATCAAACTGTGCATAAGATATACTATGCTTTCATAGGTCATGAAAAATGTGATGTGATAAAAAAAAAAAAAAGCAAAATGAGTAACTCATGATATATGCTATAGATGAACAGAAATTCAAGTGAGCCAAGTGGTGCAGCCAATGGAATTCAGGGATCTGAGTGAAAGAGGAGGAGGTGATTAGAGATTTCAGACACATACTATGTTAGTAGAGCTCCGGGCTCCTGGGTAGTTTCATCTAAGTCACTTCCAATTGTTCTATGCATTAAAATTATGTCTATACTAATCATATGACTTGTTCAAATAATTGAGAGTACAAATTTATTAAGAGGTATTTATTTATGGGTTTTGAGTATGTTGGCAAGCCTATCGTTGCTTAGACACCATCACTTAAAATTGTACACAGCAATGCCCCCTTTGCTTTGTGAAGGCTGTCTGTAGAATTCACCACTTATATCAATCAGTTCCAACCACTGGTCAATCAAGTAGCAAGCAGGAGGAAAATAAAACTCAATCATGCATTTAATAAATATTTGCTGAATCAAATTAACAGTTTTAGAGGAGGCAGAATATAACAGGAAATAGATTTGGGTTTTTAGCCAGGCAATTGGAATCTGCATTCTAATTCTTCTACTTTCAAAATATGTGACCTGCTTTATTCACCTTTAAAATGGGAGTAGTAATGCCGCTAGAACCAATCTCACTGTTATAAAGGTAAAATTAAATGTGTGCACATTTATTTTCTAAACTGTAAAGAGTTGAGTCTACATGTCAGAATAACTCCTTTCTTTTCAGTAGTCACATTAGTCTTGCTTTTCATTACTCGATAATTGTTCATTTGACATCTTTGCTATATATTTTTAGATTCCTTGCTATTTGTGACTAATAGGGACATGGGGATAAAACATATAAGAAACGACACAATTGTTTTTCAGAAAAGGGCTGCTTGGAGGGTCATGTGATTCTGAGGGCAGGAAAGACCACAGAGGAAAGAAAGAGTTCCACTGTGTGATGTGTCCTGGAGCAATGCTCATAAAACTCATAAAAACTAATATCCCCTCCAATAAAAAAAAATCTCTAGGAGGCCTTGTCTGTATAATATTGTAGTGTCTACTGCCACTTGGGTCAAGTGAAACCAGTTGTGCTATTCTGGTTATTATTGCCTGAGCCAAAGTCAATTGTGTTTGGACCAGCTACAGGAAAAAAAAAAAAAGACTAAATTTCTCTTAAATGAAAGATGACTACAATGTAGGCACTAAGAAGATAGGGCATTGTTAAAATAATAATGGATCTAGTACTTAGGTCAGTTTCTGGTACATAATAGGTTGTTGGATTAATACAACTTCAAAGGAAAAAAAATGTTCTGGTGAAAAATTCTGCTCAGTGGGGTGATCCATATTGGAGAGAGACTGATCCATAAAGATGTTTCATCTTTGATGATGTGTTTTTTGACTCATGCTAAACGACTCAGTATCCCTTAGCATCATACCCTCTAGGTCCATCTATGTTATCGCAAATGGTAAGGTTTCATTTTTTTTTTTTATAGCCGAAGTATATTCCATTGTCTATATATATATATATATAGCCCATCTTCTTTATCCAATCATCCTCAGTGAAATAAGCCAGACAGAGAAAGACAAATATAGGATCTCACTTATACGTGGAATCTAAAAAACAAAATAAACCAGGAAACAGGACGAAAACACACGCACAAACTGATGGGAGGGGTTTGGCGAGCTGGGTGATAAAAGTGAGGGGATTAAGAAGTACAAATTGGTAGTTACAAAACAGCCCTGGAGATGTGAAGTACGGCATAGGGAATATAGTCAATAATATTGTAATAACTAGGTATATTGCCAGGTGGGTACTAGACTAATTGGGGGAATCACTTTGTAAATTGTATATACATCTAATCGCTATGCTGTACACCTGACACTAATATAAAATAAGATTGAATGACAGCTCTAATTAAAAAATAAAAATTAAAAAATATTCAATCTCATAGTATTTTTTGATTTGAATCCTAAATAATTTTTAAGATAATTTTTATTTTATTTTTTTTACTGAGGAGATATAGTCTCCTGATATGAACTATTTCTTTATATTCACGCAGGAACTCCCTTACTAATGCAACTGGGGAGTATTTTGTCCTTGCAAACTTCAAGAGACCAATTATTACAAAGAGAAAAACAAATCTTCCCCTGGGTACTCAGGAGAAAATATAGCATTTTGCTCAATACCTTTTCTACAATTGCAAGCACAAAGCATTTCGGAGAAACCCGTGTACAAGCAATCTGTAGAAAGCATGAGCAGAATGTTCGCACTGAGTTAGGCCCTGACTGAATGGTATCTTTCATATAAAGCATTAAATAATATCAGAAATGGCCGGAACAATAGAAAAATGTGAATGAGGTTTCTTATGGAAACCAAGAATGTCTGTACTTTTAAACACTGAGTTTTGTAATACAATATTCTGTGACTACCAGGAGAAGGAGTAGAAGGAGCAGGAGGAGAGGAGGAAGAGGGCAGGAAGGAGAAGGACTCAGAACAAGAAATGACTTCAAACTGGAAAATTACAGGATCAGGACTAGGCAATAGGAATGAAATCCAGATCTAAACCATTTCATTACAGAACATTACTATTATAATTAATACAAGAATCACAGTGCAATTATTTCTGCATGTCATGTGTAATTTGAAAGTACCTGTATACCCCCAAGTCATATATTTGACCAGCAGTATAAAATTCACATTCAGTAGTGTGTGCTCAATCATTTTCAACTAAAGCTTTGTTATCTTCATGTTGCCATTTAAGTTCTAATTTAAGGAGAGACATAAGACTAAGTGTACCCAACTGACAACCCTCGTAACTACAAATATTGAGCAGCCCAGGGCTCAGTCCCCTTTAAGAGTGGCATCTAGAAAGGTCCTCTTGCTTGAGAGGGCAGTGTTTTCCACAGATATAAGATACTCAAATGCCCCACCCCTATTCTCTGTACTTTCAAAATCTACTTATCTTCCAAGTTCCCTCCTACGTCTCACTTCCTCTACAAGTCTTTCCTCAATTACTCTGGAACATGTAACATTTTTATGTGCTGCATTTCCATAGACTTTATTGTCTACAGTACTTTTTTGTTGTTGTTATTTCATGAGAACTTATATTACTATTAACAAGCAATGTTTTATTCTTATCCCCTTAAAGAAGGAGAGTGATTTGTTTTAGTTTTTGGGGGGAAGAGGAAAGAAGACATCCCTCATTTAAAATTTAACAGAAGCAAGATCTGAAAGAAGTCACTGAATGAATGTAAAGAAAATTAAATGACTATTCAACTGGCGCTGAGTTTAGGAAAATGTTTTCTCTGGTCGTACGCAGGTGGGAGAAAGGTGATAGAAAAATAGCCAAGGAGACAAGGAATTTTCCTCTGAAATCGCATTAAGGATCTTGGCAAGAGAAGTATCTTTAAAACTACTGTCTCAGCATTTGGAATTGAATTAGCCTTTTCGGGAGCAAAAAGGGAGTCATTCTACCTCATTTCACCAATATCAAGAGCCCGGTGAAATGAGGTAGAAGGACTCTCTTTGAACCACCAGACCAGAGTTGAAATGGCAGAGATGAATACAATACTTAGTAGTGCATCCCTTAGTGGCAGCTGCTCCACATTTAAAAACTTTCTATAGATAAAGTGTCACTATAAGAGTTTATTCTACATGAGCCATTTCAACCACACAGGGAGTTAATGGTCACATCTGGAAATGTCAGCTTGGACATATTAGCCTAGATGAACAGAATTGCCAGGCCATGATTCGAGGGGGAAACCTGTTGAGTTACTGCTGTTGGAGTAAAGTGACTTTGGAGTAGCTTTTTGGAGTAATAGTTTTACTGTTGAATTCTACTGGAAAATGTCATGTAAAGAGTGATCACCCTAACGTAATTAAGTTCATGCTTCTTCCTGCTTATATTGAATTGCTAAGTTCTGGACTGAAGGGCATCTATCATGCTGAAGAATTTAACCCAGACTCATATAATTTTCTATTTTGATAAGGATATACATTAGAAATAAACCTGAAAATTTGATAGAGTTCATCATCATTTCAGGATGCTATCTTACATTTTATTTATATTCTTCTAAATTATTACATACTTAATATACCAAGCTGTTCAACTGCAAGAAAGAAAGAAAGAAAGAAAGAAAGAAAGAAAGAAAGAAAGAAAGAAAGAAAGAAAGAAAGAAAGAAAAAGAAGAAAAGAAAGAAGCTGACTTTCTATTGAAGGATTTTCTTTCCCTAGCCATGTTCCTATCAGAGTATATGGTACTTGCAAAAAATAACAACTAATTATGTGGTCTCCGTTATAAATTTCCTACCATTATTTCGGATGAATATCCCTTGTTATCTTCAAAAGGTTATACAGCATTTGAAATTCAAAAGGAAGGTGTTACCTGCTATCTTGCATAAATCTCTAACAATTGCAAATGGAATATATTATAGTCAGATACAATTGCTTATATCCAATCTTGTCTCGTCTCCGCATTTGTAAAGGTAAATGCATGGTAACTTGCTTCTTATTTTCTCGGAATTCAAAATTGTGCATATAAATGAGAGTATCCATGTTGTGCAATTCCTTGCAGATTGTCTTTTTCCATTACTGCTCTCATACAAGTACATTACACTGAACGGTGAGAAGGGTTGAAAAGCTTTATTAACTCTAACTGAAATATAACAGCACATTCTTTTTAAATGCAAGTGGGGGAAAACAAATATTAACTTCATTCCCTCTATTCAACGTAAGGATTGCAAATATATACAACACTTGTTTGAATGCTCGTGGATTCTGTAATGCCATTGTATTGATTGATTGTTGTGCGATTTTTGTACTGAAATCTCTGTGAAAGTTGTCTAGAGTGCAAATCTATTGGGACTATAATTTGCATACTATTAACAGTATAGATTAATAGATTAGAAGTACCTAACCCAGTCTAATAAACACTTATTGAGTACCTCCTCTTTACTCATTACTATACTAGGTACTGGGGGGCGAAAGGGACAGGGAGTCGAGCAGAGCCTGTCTGTCAAGTTCACAGTTGAGTTGGAGAGAGAATGAACAACCTTAAAGATTAATATCCCTTGGGTTGCAGCAAGTATAAGCAGAAAGGGAGTTGGACATTTTCAATGTTAAGTCTGATTCATAATCAGAACCACCTGGGGATATTTAAAAGAATAAAGATTGCTAGCCCTATTCCAGACTTACCAACCCAGAATATCTTGCAGTACATTACCCAAGGATATGTACTTGTAAAATGCTCCCTGGATAATAATGATGATCAGTCAGTTTGGGAACCACCAGACCAGATGACCTTTTATGTCCTCTGAAAGCTTAGAAGTCTAGTATTCTATAATTGAATTTGAGAAGCTAAAAATGGAGAAACAATGTGAAGGCAAAAAAAAAAAAATATGCCTGTATATTCAGGCTTATCATGAATGAAACATGAAGCATTCTTCCCAACTCTTTTCCAACTAAGTCAATGAAATACTGTGTTTCGGTAATATGCCTGTCACCCACAAGAGGGCTCTCTGGGAAAAAAAAGAGAAAACAAAACAAAACAAAACATAACAAAATCAACCAAAATATTATAAGGCTTGATCTGTTTAGAGTCACCTCAGTGATGTACTTATCCATTGCAAATCACACTTGCAATGTATCCTGGACAATATTTGAAAATTTTTAGCCCTATTTAAAGGGGCTCATGAAGAAGTATCAAAAATACCAGTTATTTAGTCTACAACTGTCTAAGTATAAAGCCAGAATATTATTGTTAGAATATATGGTAAGCTATAATATATGGTAAACAATAAAGACATCATCTTATAAAATTAGTTTATATGCAGCCCATCTATTTTCTTTATATTTCTAGTCTAATGTGCTCTAAAACTTAACCGATGTATAGACAGGACTTAAACAGGGCGTTAAATTACTAGTATTGCCCTCGATGACTTTGAAGAGACACTCGTAAGACCATTGAGAGTAGAGCAAATATTTTTCAAGTATTCAAATCTGGACCCTGCACCTAATTCTGTGGGATACCTATCCAGTGTCATTTAGGGGCTAGTTAGCCTGACTCAGGGATCCTCCATGGTCCAGTCATTTAGGATTGAGTCACAACAGTTTCCCCCAACGCCCTCTTTCATTTGGCTGCTCTCGAATCACATTTCATTCAGGAAAAGTCCCTGGATCTGTGTTAGCCTCAGGAAAACATTGCAATTCATGTCACTGGAGGCATTCAAGATCTGCAATCAGGGGTTTCCTCAGAGATGCCCCACTAATGCATGCTCATGTCCCGCTCTCCCCCTGCCTATGTGAGAGGTAGCTGCTTACTCTCCGTAGGCGACGGTTAAGCGCCATTTTCTAGGTGGGGGTGTCCCACACCTGAGTGCTGTCTTCCAGTGGACCCTGGTAGGTACCTTCCCGATCCAGTCCTTTGTCACAGATCTGGCTACACCCATTAGACCTCCACGTCACATTGTGACTGTTGGCACTGAGCTCCTATGTTCCCTGGGTTAAAATGGCATTGATAAGGATGGGTAATTTGGTACTGGAATAATCTGAGTGGAAAAGAGTTCATTCATCAACTACAGCTGCCTATTCCCCAAACTTTGTGGCACGGACATATTCACTGTCGCTAATTCTGACATCATTTGCAGAAGCAAAGAAAATAATCCCCTGGCTTCTGAGAGCTCACATATCAGCCGACAGATTAAATATGAGAATTGTATTACCTGGATGGGGAAAGAAGGTAACTGAGCTGTACAAACTCATTTAGAAGTGTATGGATTCTGTGTTGCAATATATATTGATTGGCTATTGTGGGACTTAAAACCTTAATCTGTTTTGCTAACATAACAGCATGCAAAGCTGTTGGGCATATACTTTACTGCCTATACGTAACACAGTAGAGGATAATGGCACTACCCATTTCAATCTAACAGTCATTCGTGGAGCGTGCTTTGGCTCAGGTTTCAAATAGGATTTAGCAGGGGATTCGTAGGTGATTAGTCCCCCCAGGCACTCCACCCACTCTGGAGGAGCTCAGAATACACCTACACCAGGGAAGAGAAGGTCTGTGGAAGGGATCGGTGTGGACAGACCATAGCCAACAGCACTAACTATTCAGAAGGGTAGTTTGGCTGGGGGAACTAAGGTTTCTTCAAGCCTCAGGATGGGATCTGGGGTAAGGTGAGAAGTCAAGACGGAGCTGTATGGCCAGAGGGAGAACATATGTCTGAGGTCATCTTACATGGTACTAAGTAGCAGCCCTGTGAGTTGTGACCACCACCATGACCACCGCACACGCTCCCTGTGGTTTTACATTCTACACAAAAGTTTAAGCTGCCACCTCTTTCGTGTTCTATTTAAACAGTTATCGTCTTGTAGGAAAGCACATGGCTGTTTCTGTCATCTTTACAGTGAGTCACAGGCTATGCGTGGTAGGCAGAATTTTAAGATGATCTCCAAGATCCTCACCCCTGGTGTTACTCCTGTGATTATCTTCCTTATATTTTGGCAAGAGGGAGAGATGATCCAGACAGGTTTAATCTACTCACATGAGCCCTTTAGAAGCAGGGAGTTTTCTCAGACTGCGGGCAGAAGGAAAAGTCAGAGGGATTTTAAAGGTGTCAGGAAGTTCCTGGGCCTCACTGTTTTGAAGATAGAAGGGGACATGTGGGAAGAAATGCAGGTGGCCTTAAGAAGCTAAGAGGGGCCCCAGCCAACACGAGAATAGGGACCTCAGTCCTACAACCCCACAGAACTGAATTCTGCCAACAACCAGAATGAACCTAAAAGTGGATTCTCTCCAAAAGCCTCTTAATTAGAGCCCAGCCTGGTGGACACCTTGATTTTGCCCTTCTGATACCCAAAGTAGAGAAATAAATTAAGCCTGCTTGGACTTCTGACCCACATAACCACGGAATGATAAGTGGCTATTGTTTAACATCAAGGAATTTGTAGTAATTTGTGACTGAGTAACAGAAAATTTTTTACTATGTGTGGGCACATTTGGACTGTGAATAAATTTTCTGTTTTGTAGTTTCGCTTGTCAGTTCTTTTACATGTTCATTCTAAAATGACAAGATGTCTGAGACAGAGTAATGCTGCTTGTGTATAGATAGATGCTAGGCCTGCATGTGTATCATGAAAGCCCTTCGGCTGTTTTTTGGTAGGTGGGGTTCGCAGCTTGGACCCACCTACTTTTCATGGTCTTTTCTGTATGGAGACCATTAGAATACATGAGGGGGTAGCTGAAGGAACCCCATGACAAGAGCAAGGCCAAAATGCTCTGACCTTAGATTCACTTTTATGTCTTAAATTTACTCTTTGAAACCATTCAGTGAAATGTACTTTTTTACAATCTTAGTTTTTATATTTTGATATCTCCATATGACTCTGGTACATTTGAGCCTCCTCCTCTGAAAGAGTTGATAATCTGCATAGTTTGTTTTTATTCAACTTATTTTTATTCTGTAGAATACTTGAAGTGGTTTTGGGAGCCTGTGAGGACAGTTCCATAAGTTTAACGCTTCCATAATAGACATTCCAGATGGCTTAACCATTTAGGACAGGAAATGCGGATCCCTGCCACAAGAATTTTTGGAAGCCCTGCCATTTTCTCAGGATATGGCTGGGACGTGGGCCAGACCCCCAAAGGCTCAGACTTCTGCTAATACCTCCTTTTCCTTGCTGGGTTGCCAGAACTAGAGGAAACATTTTAATTTTTATTTTTTCAGTCAGAATGAAGTTATACCATCCGCCTGAAACTTTTTTGTAGTCTTAGGGGTCTGGTGTAGTGCAGCTGTTCTTTCACTGTAGCTAGTTGATGCATCTTCAAAATCCTTTCTTTTCAGTAACTCCTCCCTTGTGATCCCACTTCTGCCAGAAGAATGAACAAGCACCACTTAGAACTTTTGACCTGATACTTTCTGTGCATTTGAATCCATTCCATGCAGAGAAAATGGCCTTTGGCATCACTAACTTTTCCCTACTCATGAACTAACTGGTATGATATAAGGGTCCCCCTGCAAGGCAGTGTGGCATGCACTTGACTTAGCCAGGACAGGATTGTCAGGCAGGCATTTAGACTTCCTTATTAAACCTTAGGTATAGCAGCACAATTCCCCTGCTCCACAAGGGATTCTACTAAACAATTCTGGCCTGTTGGGCCTTTCCCATACCTCACAAACAGAACCTCTGTCTGTTTGTGAAAACTGCTTTTTTCGAATGGGTAGGAGCTATGAATTTAAAAAGCCTCATTTTGCTATTTCTCGGAGTACAAAGAGGGAATTGGGTTATTGAACAGTGACCTTCTCAAACAATCAGCATTGCAAATAGCATCTCAACCAGAGGACAGGGTCAAGGCATTGGTGGGATGAGAACTTGGTGGTCTGAGGCTCCATGAGGAGAGGATGGAAATTCAACATAAAAGTGTCCTGCTGCTGAACTTGAACATGTGATGGTCACGCACCTTTTCTCTTTATGCTAAGAGGTGTTTGCTTTCCTATTTTACAGGTTATGAAGCTAAAGTTCAGAGAGAACAGTTTCGAGCCCTAGGGATATTTCCCATTAGGCAAGATTAGGTAAGTGCCTATGAAAAAGTATCTCTTACGGTCTTAATTTTTCTTAACAGCTCTGCATTCAGTCACCTGATGAGTTATATATGATTGTTTTTAGTCAACACTCACTCCCATTTTTCCCCTCCACCAAGAAGGCCTTGGGGTCATGATGCAATTTTATAAAGAACATAATTTAAGTGCATGGGCATGTATCGATATCAGAGGAATTAACTGAACATCATGTAGCAACCCCAACATCTGGGTTTAAAGGTGGGTTCATTTTCGATTAAGCTCTTGTCTTGGCCCTTTTTATTCTTAAGTCAGATTGTAGCCCTTCTTCCTTTCTTACAAATCCTCAAAAAATTCTGCCGCCTGAGTGAATAGTTGTACACAAAAGATGCAGAGCTCTGATATTAGTGATTAACTGGGAAAGAGGTAATACATAGGCAACAGGTGTCATTATTTTGTACCATTGACCTGGTTTCTTTCAGGAAATGTGCAAGGGTAGAGCTGAGATAGAAACATGGTTTTGATTACGGGAACTTTATTCAGCCTGAGCCTCGATTTTCTCGCCTGCACATTGAGACGGATACTATTGACCTTAGAGAATGGTCGTAAGGACTGAGATAGTGTATATGCATAACCTTTCCGAGCTCTTGCCATGCACTCATCATTTATTAAATATCAGCATCTATCATCTTAGTTCCCACCCATGACCAATGAACCAACTAACCATTCTTTGCTGAATATCACCAGTGAGCTAGGTGCTTGGAGAAGAAAAAAAAAAGAATATCTGAATGTCATTCTTGAAGAAATTTCAGTATGCTTAGAGACAAGATAAGGAATGACACCGAAAAATAAAAATCCCCGGGTCAATTTTTGCCCCATCTTTCCCAGCGTCTCAGTGACATATTCAATGCCACCTCTCATTTCCAATGAGCTATATTTTTTTGTACAAACATCAGTTCCTATTACAGTGAGGAAAAGGCCTTTCTCTGGACAACTTCACTTTTTGTAGTGAGACCTGCATTTACCACATGCCCTTGAATCCTTCTGTGGTGAGTTGAGCACATCATGAACTCTTAGCGTTTAATCGATCATACACTCTGTTAGGGTGTCCTTTACAGTATTCCTTCTAGCACACGATGTTTTCTTTTTATTATTAATTACAGAAAAGAGAAATAATAATTCTGAGACAGTTCCAAGAGAAAATATTTGTTACTATAATATTTAATGATTTTGTTTCTCAGCTAATGTTGAGATTCCTATAGCTTTCTTTAGTAGGACTCTCAAAGCACACGGCTCCTCCCAAAGAGACTATCCAGCTCTGGATTGTGGATGGCTTTTTATAGTTTGGATAGTTCTTTACAAAGAAAACAAATAAGTTATGCAGAATCCAGGAAAACCACGTATAAGTAGATCTGAAGCAATTAAACAATAAAGTTCCAATAAGTTGGCAATAATGAAAGATTGCTTTCTTGTTTGTTTGTTTGTTTGTTTGTTGCTCATCCTTTTCATTTTTCTCTTTTTTTCTTCCTTTTTTATTCCAGCAAGATTGTTACTTTAACCATGAAAGTGTTGACTAGTGCAATACCCATAGGAAATAGCCATGAGGACATCAAAATAATGATGATACTTTAAGGCACCAGTCAATTCGAGTGTCTTTTATTTTTGTCTCCTAAAAATAAGGTTTATAATACACAGAACCTCCCAACCACTCCTATGAAAACCTTTCACGGTACTCAGATGTGAGTTTTGGACAGGAAGATATGCATTGACAGAGCCTGTTTTTATTGCATCTCTACCTAATGATAACAAAAAAGCTAAAAATAGAACAGAAATAATACCTATCATTTTACATTTTCACTGTATACTAGGAACTGTTCTGAGTGATTTATATTAAATCACTTCTAAAATTGTCACTACTCTACGAACATTTCTTTTTACAGGTAAAGAAACTGAGGCACAGAAGTTAAGTAACCTGCTTAGGATTATCCAGTGGAAGATAGCAGAACTGAGTTAGAGAACTCTCCCCGGCAAGATAAGTGCAATTAAAAAAATTATTTGGTCATACGCAAACACGGAAAACTAGTATCATTCTATGCAAGCATATCAACTGAGAGGTGAGGATATGACCAAGGACATGAGCTCTCTACAGCAGGCCTGTACTGACCCATGTCTGAGGCAGAGGTAACGCAATGTATAAAATATAACCAGATCAAGATCACCAGAGGAGAATGGATGCAGCCAGAAAAACTCTCCTGCCATCATCGGGATACTAAATCTAATAAGTTTTTCATATCTGTGACAGGTGTTGCACTTGACTCTGTATATTGCACTGTGAACTCTGTAAGAGAAGGAGCCATGAGCATCTTTCATGGGTTCTCCGTCAGTAAATTATGAGCTCTTTTAGGTCAAATGTTATGCCTTAGTCATCTCTTGCTTTTCCTTTCCTTTGAATCCAGGGCTAGCAATAGCCTTGAACGGCATGTATTAGCTGGCCAGAAAATGGTAGATGAAATGTTGAGTGCCTGTCAGAGGTTGAAAAATACAGAAGGTATTTTGCAAACCTTTAGTTTTCTGGTAAATTAAGGAAGATGTGAGATACACATGGAGAAATAACTGGTTATCCTTCACCAAGCTCTTCCGCCTAGCCTGACTTACACTCCTGTTTACAGTGAGCTTTGTGGCTGGAAAAATGGGCACAGTATATAAATATTTAAAGAAAACAGAAAGAAAAATAAATTGTAGGGTGATTAATGGAGTTAATTATCTAATTATATAATAATGGAGCATTATGTCAAAAGTACTTCATTAAAAAAAGAACAATTACCTATAATTAAATTTTAAATTTGATTGAAGAATGCTGAATTCATTACTGTGTGGAGGAGCTCCCAGGATTACTCCTTTCTCCTATTAATTCTGTTTCTTTGAGGGCGAGGCTTCATTTCATTTGTAAACTTCCTTTATTTTAATAGAAATTTGTATTTAAAAACATATTCATCCAAAGACAGAATCAGCTACAGAAAAGAAGTTACCGTGTTGGAGGATGAATGATTTGTTCATTACTGTAAGAGGCAGTGCCGGGGCCAGGAGCTGGATAACTCACCAAGAACAGCTCTATTTGTCATTATCTCCCTCTAAAATGGGGATATTTTGGAAGAATGCCAAATACCACCCACTTGAGAGCAGATACTCTGGTAACCACTGAGACAATTGAAGGGCATAGAAAGTATATTTTTGTCCTTCAGTGAATACTCTTTTGTGTTAATTCTATACACGTAGGTGAAGTGCACTATATAGTTGAGACTTCTGGATCCTTTATTAGTTTTCAGATTTCCCTGGAAACTGCTTAACTGTAGCCTATTGATAATTGGTAAGCAGAACGTAATCGTTGCATTTGCTATTGTAGTAGTGTGGGCGTCCATCACCACTCAGGGGAAAGGAACAGGAATTGGAGAGTTTTATTCCCAATGCTCCCCTAAGTGGCTTGGCCAAAGCACAACTTCTCTTGTTCTCTCTGAGAATTCACACAAACAGTGTGGGTGTACGTTCCTCTCTACTGGCTGTCAAACAAGTGATGTATGTGACATTGCATCTGAAAACCCATAGGTGTTGTCTATGTATAAGTTATGAGATCAGAAAGGCCTGACTGACAGTCGCCTTGTCCTGGATACCAGCTAGCTTGACATGGGTCCTTTTCAAATGCTGAAGTCATGAGGCACATGTTCTGTTTCTCATAATTCCAATTGCCATCAAGAATTGTCGATGACTTAGAGAGAACATTGATTTTTCTGGTGGTGTTTACATGCACGCTTTCTGCAGCCATTAGTGGCCCTCATAGAATTGATAGCTTTTTGAACCGTGTCAATGAGATTATTGATTCTTGGAAGGGCCTTAATCTAGGAAAACTTTTTAAATGTTTGCTATTGGCTTTTATTAACATATAATGTAGCAACAGGATTGAAAAATTCAAGTATTGTGTGATTGCCTGGAAATCTCAAAGTAAAAAATCAATGTAACTAATCTATTTAATAAGTCATGAAACACACACGCACGCGTGTGCACGCATACACCTCTCCCCGCCCCCACACACACACACAAAGCGGGGGGAAGTCAGTTAAGGCTCATTATTAGGAAGGCAATTTTGCGTGAACGTGCTTTGCTGTGCCAGCTAGTTTTCCGGCCAGGTCCCTGTCCTTATGTGCCCTGCCATCCAAGCCAGAATCTAACATACCGAATTTTCAGTGGCTCCTCGAGGGCTCCTCATTTCCACTTCTGGCCCGTCTTTTACTGTCTTGTCACATGTAAGTTTCCAGTCCCTTCATCTCCCCATTCTCTATCTTCTTCCTCTAATAACCTAGCAGATTGGAAAACATTATCAGTCAGCTCTTTAAAATTCTGTATGAAGTACGCATCCTAACCATCGAGCAAGAAAGAGAAGCTGCAATATCTTCATGAACACAGGCTTAGTAATGGCTTACAATGTCTAGGGCACCAGGCATGGAAAAGTCGGATAGGATAATTTAAAAAAAACCAAGATAACTAACATTTAAATATCCAGAGTGATAGTAAATCAGACACGAAGTGCTACAGGGCACAGCTTACTTACCAAAAAATGAACAACGAAAAGAATGACCCACAAGTATCTCACTCCCTCCAGCACACACTTTTAATTAACAGACTCTTGTTCACCTCTTTTTCTTCAGAACCAGAAAGAGTGAACACAGTGTAACCTTAAATAGTCATATCTTTTTTTTTTTTTTTAAAGAAAAATGTTGACATAGGCAAGAGAAATTAAAATGTAGCATGGACAATAATCTAGTCACAGTGAGGAAAATCTCTCAAGTAATAATTTTGGAATTCCTACTAAGTTATCAAAAAGAGGAGAAAAATCCAATTCCATTTCTCTTCGCAAATCCATTTATCTCCAGTTCTATGGGAAACAATAAAATGTATTATTAAGGCGGATAAATCTGGGTGTCCCTTGGTGATAATAGAGACATGAGGGGAAATAAAACAGGGCGAGAAAATGGGATCGCCTCTATATCCAAATTTCAAAATGGGTGGCTAAAGGGTAACTAGTGGTTATAATGCTCTGATTTTTAGAAAAGCCTATTGAGGCAATCCTCAAAGTCTTGTGGAGTTAATCTGAGCTTTGGGCATCTCAAAAATAAGAAGATAAGAAGGTAACAAGGCATCCACCAAGCGATGTCTCTCTTTATCATGCAATGTCTTCAGAAGCTTTACCTACTACACACACACACACACACACACACGTGTTATATATATATATATATCTGTGTGTATATATATACATATATATGTGTGTGTGTGTGTGTAGCCAAATATTTATGTATATATATTTGTATATGTACAAATTTGTATATTTGGCTATATTGGCAGTCTAGACAAGAGGTGATAAAAGGCTACATTCTGCAGGGTATGGAGGGGTTAGCCAGCTTTTCCCAATAAGTGATGAGTCAAATACAATGCTGCCCACATAGGAGACCATCTTTTCTCTATACTGGACATATACATATGATCTATATCTATATAATATATACTATTCTAGGTGCAGAAAGGTAGAAGAGATATGGGCGATACAGGTAGGTTTGAAACAAAGTTTTGTGCATGGATGCATTTTTAATCCTTCCCGCCCAAGCATCCCACCTAATGGCAGAACACAGAAAGCTGTAACATTGTATGTGTCTTGCCTTTGCCGCCACGTTTGTACAAGTATTTATCAGCCGCAGAGTAGTTAAAGGTAAAGTCCAACAGTCCTGGTGGTGAGAGGGGAGGCGTTGTTGCACGAGTGTGGCAGAGGCTGGACTAGACTTACACGAGGAAGGGTGACACTTGCCGGGAGGATACGGGATGGTTATGAACAACAAGCTTCCTGGAAAGCACTCCACCAGTGCACTGAGACTCTTTCTCCTCCCCCAAAATGCATGAGATCATTGAGATGCCTCTCATTTGAGTGGTGCGCAGCGCAGTGAGAGGCATACGAAGGCACGTTCCTGACAAGCTGCCAATAATTAGTCCACGAGAAAATGATCCCATTATGGAGGCAGCAAAGCCAGGGAGATTTTAGCCAGGGCTATGACCTACAAAGTTCTTCATCTGTCACACAACCATTCACTAGAATTAATTTCATAATAAACATTATGGTAAACATATTGTGAAGCGATTTACACAATGTTCCTTGCCTCTCTTTTATCACTTTTAATCCTGGTGACACCTTTATCCTGTATGTACGGTTTTACTCATTTTACAGATGGAACAACCAAAATCCAGAATGTAAAGGTTGTGCTTTAAATCACTCAGTTTATTTATTGACACCTACATTCTAGTCCTGAATCTGATTCCAGATCACTGATTTGCTCTGACCCAGCCTCTTACCATTTCTTGATTCTCCCCATATTTAGCAAGAATAAGATGAGATGGCTAAGTCAACCTCCTCCACCCAAACTTCTGTTTGGGACCATCTATCTATCCTACCAAGAACTGAAATCTAACCATTCACTTTCTGATCTCTCCAAGGCAGTAGACATTCTTGAACAGAAATCGAAGACTTAAATTAAGGAGCTGAAGCTTCTGTGGGAGGATGCTGAACACTATCAGCTGGTCAAGGAGAAACTGGTAACTATCAAATTTTAAACAAGTTTTGAAAATTTGAACATATGAGCAATTTACTTGTTATGACCAACATAAAATCTTAATATTTCATTTACTCAACTATTATTTACGGAAACAACTGAGCTATACATTTAGAATATTAATCAGGTATTAACATAAGATTCTCACAGTTAGTGAAGCAAGCCAATTAATGTTAATATAATATGATTTGTGGTACAGGTATGTATGTATATAAGACATTTCTATGTAGGGATTTGCCAGCAATTTTTACAAAGGAGTTAATGTTTGAATGAAATGTAAAGTTATTATATTAGATATAGGTGATTATATTAGATATAGGTAGAACTAGGGGGCATCAAGGCAGGGGAAGTAACATATACAAATGCACAGAAAATATGTATGACTGTAACTTAGAACACAGATTTAGAAAACCTCAAAAAATTATGCTAGAGAAGTGTGTTATGCCTTGGTTGTAGGATACTTTTTTTGTTGTTAACCATGCCAGAGGGTTTGGGACTTATCCTATTGGAAATAGATAACTAGCAGAGTTTAAAAGAACATACCATCTTAATTAAAAAGCAAAACAAAAGAAACGAACAAAAACACTCTCCACTGAGTTCATTCTTTTATCAACACCTATAAGTTTCTGAAGTTATGCTATCTTCTCAAAATGGATAATTATAGAACCCAGGAACTCACTTTTGTGATCTTACGCCCAGTTGCTGAGTTGCTTTTAACAGTTATTTTGTCAATAAGAAAACATTACAACTACGACCAGTGAGAGGGGTTAAGAATCACTAACACACTTAAGGGAGAGAATATTGGGGAATAAACCCTAGGAATGCATTTAAAGGACTTTGGGGACTAAGAATGATCGAAGACTGACTTTTACTGACCACCTGTCACTTTGTAATACTCTAAAACACGGACAAAACCAAAGCTACAACATGGAGTAGAAATGATTTGATGACATAATACTTTTGGATCTGAGCTTTGAAAGCTCTTGGGACTCTTTGTAAGGAGACTGAAGACTTTGAACAAAGACCAGGCAGCCTCCAGAATGGCCCACTTTAAGTGGAACACAACAGAGATGAGTCATTCTCTAGGGAAAGGAGCGTGATCCCTCTCAGAGTCAAGCATCTGTCTGTGTGGTGACCCCTTAGAACTGATGGCCCGCATGCAGTTCTGGGGCTTTCTTCAGGCTCGGCCATCAGGCCTCTGCTGAATGAGTCCACCCACTCCCTCTGGATCCCTAGAAAGATGAGTAAATGTCACAAGTTAAGAAAGACAAGGCTACTAATACTTCAGCTTGAGGTTGCAACTGTGTAATGAATGTGGAAGAAAAAAGCCCATCCATCCCTTGACTTCTTACATTTTTCTGTGGACTAGCAAGTTACACAGAAATATGCAATTATCCCGGAAAGTCTTGCTCTTGGAAGGTGCCTACATATCAGAAAAGCCATGACGAATGCCACAGGGGACTCAAGCAGGCAAGACCGTGAAGGCGGCAGGTGCAGGAAGGCTGGGGATGATGCCATGTCAGCGCTACCACATCATACATGAGAAAGAAAATAAAATAAAAAAGGTTTCATTGACCCGGGGTTCCCTCTGTAGCCGCAGCCTAGTCTCTGGTCCATACTTCCCATGCTAATTTCTGGAAGGGTTTTCCGCTCTCTGTCTAGTATCCTTCCCTTTTATTAACGATAGATGTGCACTTTTTGGGATACCAATAACCTTCATATTGCTGAAGCCAATAACGTTTTGAATTTCTTACCTTACCAGACCTTTTCTATGGCTTGGTATTATACCTTTCTCCTTTTTATGATAATAGTAGGATGATAGCTAATATCATTGAATATTAAATTTTTGGCAGGCATCGTGTAAAACATGCATTAACATTCCACTTTTTACCATTTATTTATTTATTTATTTACTTACTTACTTACTTACTTACTTACTTATTTACCAAAGTGTAAATGTGGCATATTCCCTGGTGAAAAGACAAGGGCATGTGCCATACTGTGGGAGCTGACTACAGAGTTCTCTTGAAACTCTATTACCTAGGGACCACCCTGTTGAAGAGTACATCACTCATTCCAAACCCCATTTGCCAGTGGTACTGAGGCTCTGATCCTACTGCCCTCTTGGCTGCGTGGCTTTAGGAAGGGGCCAGAGTTCCCAGATAAAGACCTCAGAGAAGCAGGAACGAATGCATCAGGCAATAATAGATGCAGATAGGGTATGACACACCTATCACCTAATATTTTTAATGACGGCCTATTTCCTTTCCCATTCTGCTTCTCTCCGTGATAACTTTTGCTCTGAACTTTGTGTGACCACACAGAGAACGGGTCAGCTAAGACCATAAGCCATCACTTCACACACAGCTTCAGCTCTGCTCTAGGGAACGAGGGCTGGACAGGTAGTCCAGGAGTAGGTCAATGAGGCCCAAACGAAACAGAAATGAAGTGGGTTTGTCGATGTTGACAGGCCCTGACAGAAAAGAGGGAAATGACAGATGCGGCATAAAGGCCAATGACCATGTCCTTTGGGCTACTACAGACCTGCAGCCAGAGCTCTAAACCTCTGAGGCTGCATTGCAACTACACACAGCTCCCCACGTGCTCTGGGGCTTCCCTGTGTCATTAAGGCAGTTTCTTTGTAGTTTTCATTAACATGGATAATAACTTGCTAATGTGTTTGTTATGTTGTGTTTCAATCTGCTGCATGCTTTCTCTCTCTTGGCCTCTAATGCTATTTACCAGAAATACCTTTAAGTCTAACTAAAATAATATTTCATCAGATTTATTTCTACTTAGGACGTTAATTATCCAGAATCATAATACATTTTCTCTTCACATTCATATATTAATGTGACCACATTATTTCCACCCTTTTTTGTTGTCGTTAAGCAGGAAAATAATGAATTCAGGAAAAATCACTTTGCATAAAACGTCCTGAGTCTTTTCCCTGTGCCTAGAGATATGAATTTTGCAAGATTATCTTCTGAGGAATCAACATTTCTGCTCAGTACACCTGTGAGTGCAATCAGCTGAGGTTTCAAAATGATCCCCATGGATAGCAATAAGAGCATCTTTTGTTTGACTGTCTCTGATGTGTTACGCCCGATCTATGAACTTTGTGGGTGTTTATCCCACTGGGTTTTCATAACAACTCTTCCAGGTCAGTATTATCAGCCTTATTTTATACATACGGAAATTGAGCTCAGAGAAATTTTAAAAACTTCCCGAGACTGCGCAGTCAACGAGAGGTAGAATCAGTTTCTACACCCATGTCTTTTCTTCCTTACCCGGAAGCTAGTGTTCTTCCTCCTGTGCCGTGCACGCCATCTCTGCTTTCACACTTCATCGCTGGCGTCTGGGTTTGGGAGCTCATGGTTTCAGCTTAGGTGGAGGGAAGAGTGATCTAGACACATACGAAAAGGTAGTTAATGTGCAGAACGCTGCGTGTGCTATTTCGTGGGGGAAAAACTATCAGATAAGTAGCAGTTCAGAGCGACAAGAGCGTTGTGAACCAAAACCAAAGTGGCCGGGAGTGAAGGCTGAACAGAACTGTCAAACGTAGCTGCCGCCTTTGTGACCAGAATAAAATATTAAATGAATTAATTAAAACATGAATGATAGTGTGCATGAGTGTTTACCATACCCTTGAGCTTTGTAAAATAAAAAATATATATATTGCAGGCTTACTCTCAAAGTTGAATGAAAACTATGTCAACGGTGTTAGAAATAATAGCCCTGGGATTATCTTTTGTACTAGTTTTTAAACTTGGATGTGTTTTGGAATTGCTTGGCTATTTCAAACAATGTGCTCAGGCCACCTCTTATACCAATTATTTAAGAATCTCTAGGGGTGGGACCCAAGAATCAGTAATTTTGAAAGCACCTCAGCTGATTGCAATGTGAGACCAAATTTCAGACGCAATGGTGGAGTATTTTGTCTTCCAGCAGAACATGACACCGAAGTGCCCTGTGGGAAGGGCTATAGCCTGATATAAGGTAGAGATTTATTTGGGGACTTTAGAGATCTGGAAAGTAACAAATTTGAACCAAGTTGACGTCTCTCAAAATATAATCTATGACACATTTCAGTGACATATTAGTCACAGTTACTGACTAATTAAATATATTAGTAAGAATTAAATATAAGAAAAATGGACTGACATCAAATACATTAGCAAAATACTGGGTTAACCACACAGGAGTTTTTCATTATTGTTGTTTTTGTTATTGTTTTAACCTGAGGTCTTTTCAGAACATTTAAAGTTCTGCCATGTGCAATAACTATCAAAGATGTAGTGTATAGTGCTTTCTAAATTTCTCTCTCCAAATATATATATACACACACATATAAATATATATATTTACATATATACATATATGTAAATATATGTATATATTTACATTGGATGTAACTAATGTTTCATGGAGCATTGGAGCACATTCTAGGAATAGCAACAACAAAAGGTCAATAAAGCCAACCACGGCTTTGACATCTAGGCAGTCCACGTGTTTTTTTAGTACATTATGTTGCTTGATTTGATACAAACAATACTATATTAGTGATTAGCAGATGCATTTTATGGATGAGGAAATTGATGCTCTAGTGGTTAAATAACTTGCTCAAGTTCACACAGTAATTAACAAAGCCGGAATGCAAATCGGGTCTTAGGATAGTTGGTCCACTAATATTTCTTTGTATGAACAGCTTCCGTAGATGTTCTCAGTAAGGCCCCTTGCCACTCCGGGGTCAGCATAACTGCAGTTCTCACACTCTATCAATACAGGTCACTGCCAAATACTTTGCACTCTTTTAGGCAGTTCAATGTTGAGTTTAAATTTTCCTATTACAAACTTTCTGGCTTCTGTTTGTCTGACTAAATATACTTTGTGTACATTGCAAAATAATTGCCCGTAATTGCCGTTGGCCCTTTTTTCACTCTCCTAAGAAACCCACTATTCTGCCCATGCCTCCCATTACTTACGTCCCTTTTCCTGCCTCCCAGAGCTCTTAAGTTCTTAGGTATTGTCTTCAAACGCTCCGGTGACATTGACTCATTTTTTTTTTCTTTTAATGATTGAATGACTGTGCAGGGTACTGCGGGAATATGCATGAAAACTTAATTATATTTCCTGCCTCAGCTGAGTGAACGGTGGATGGAAAGATGACTCTGCCTATGGTGTAAAACATCACGGAGATCAGATCGGTTCTCCGGCATTTGCACACGGCTGATAATCAGCTCTCCCCATAAACAGGCAGACAGATGAAGCCAGTTATCTGAAAAGGTGTCGGCGTCCTCTTAGCATCTGCGTCCGTCTTGAATTTACACTCTCATAGCAAACTCAGCGGCAGGCTGAGCAACCCAGATCATCAGATTGGGACAAGTCCATGATGCTGCCTGGAAATCATCAATACAAAAACGCTTCACTTGTTGGGAGTCGCAGGAGAATCAGCTGCTACCATGAGCACCTTTGTCAGAATTACCAAAACTCCTGCATTTTTAAGTGCCCAAACATGGGGCACATTCGAAATTTTCAGAATGAAAAGTCTCAATGTTTCTTGATGTAACACTCATTTATTGAGCACCAACTATGTTCCAGGCACTTGGACAATTATTGGGGGAAAAATAAGGATAGGAAGTTGGGTGTTACTGTGAACGCTCAAAAATATTTTCTTTGAACAAAGCACAGATTCTAATTATAAGCCTCGTTATTACCTCCATTCTGGCTGTTCGGAAGAGACTTTTATTTCCTTTCTCACTCCCAGTTGTGATCTATGTAATAGGTGAGTCTGTTGGATAAGTGACTCTGAAGAGCCGTTTTGGTAAATATACTGCCGTTCATCCTGCAAACATTCCCCAGGTGCCAACTATATGCACGACACACTTTAGTCACTGGCCATACTATGTTAGATAAAACAAAATACCTTTCCTTTAAACAAGAGAGACAGGAACTAAGACAATTGTGGATGGAGGTAAATACAGAGGGCAGTGGGAACATAAGAACTACATCTACATTCAAATAGTCATATGTTTACACAGTTTCCTTGCATCCTGCAGGGGGAGAATGGTGCATAGCGTGTGAAATCAAACTAAGAGCCCTCTGATGTGCTCCTGCTTAAATTAGTGCCCCTTCTCCTATGGCAGAAAGAACTGACATCATTTCTATTCACTCGTAAGCTCACCAGCCTCCTTAATACAGCTTCGAGGATTAACTGGTTCCCAACAGACAATGCAGGTGTCACTTCTGAGAAACGTGCACACTCTGTTAACACTAAAGGTGGCAGCCAGTTCTGGAACCGTAATTGGAGCCTTTCTTCGCCATTCCAGTCGCATGATTTCTTTCTCTTCGGTGACTTCCCTAACTTTATAAATGAATACAAAGGCTCAGCCTCATGCTGCAGCAACAATATTTGCTTAATCCCTTTAGCCATCTGTAAAGCAGGAGTAGTACACTCTATCAACCCATCAGTTGTGTGTGCGCGCCTGTGTGCACGAGGGCATAATGCAGATAACGCATCCAGCTAAGCCCACCTGGAAGCCCCTTTGTGTTTATTTAAAGATTTAAATAATACAGAGCAAAGCCATGGCTTTCGAGTCTAAAATAATCCTCAAAGTTGGTAATTCTCATTGCACATTTGCATATGGATGTGGTCATCGGTCATGAATTTTGATTCTAGGTGTACGATGAGATATGCTTAAGAAAGTGTACTACATGCAATTCCAGAATTTGCTTTGGCCAAATTCAAATTCTATCCAGTGTTAACTCATTTGTTTTTCATTAAGTTCTTTATTAACAGCCAAATCCCTTGATTATTACACTTCTCTGAACCTTCTTGTTAATCTTACTTACAAGTCACATAATGCCTGAATACATTTCTCTGAAATGTTATTGAGATAAAAGAGCTGACAGTGACAGTAATTAACTTTTAAATAAATATTAAAATGAGAGGGCATTGTCAATACCCCCAGTGCAAGGGGTACATGGCCAAGTCCCCAGGACGTTAGACAGCCAGCCCGTCACCATTTGAGCTGAGGGCAGCTCTGCCACTGATAGTGGGAGATAGTCCTTTATACTATTTAGCCTACTTAGCTTCTTTTATTTCTTGGTTTTAGCTGAAGTACATATTTCTTAGTTTGCTTTTCACACATTTGGCCTCTTAGCCATATGTTCTCCTATCCAATTCTCCACAGCTTACTCGCATATATAAATTCTCCCTAGTTAGGGAACAAGTTCAGTGGTTTCCTCTTCCCACCTCTACCCCGTGGTGTTGTATCCTTGCACATAGCTGGCTGGAAACCCAACTGGTACTCCACATGTCTACATGGAAGTAAGGTACATTTGCTCATAAGATATTCATCTCAAATCTGTCAAACAAAAACTGTGAACGTGCCATGTGATTGACTGTCTGTGCCACAGGAAAGCAGAACTCACACCAGCACAAGTGTGATGTCTGGCATCCGACTGGCGGGATTGAAATACTAGCTCTGACCCTGATTAGGGGTGTAACTTTGGACAGGTTACTTAACATCTCTAAGCCTTAATTTCCTCACACGAGAAATGTGGAAAAAACAGTACTTCTCTGATAGAGATGTCAATTATTAAATGGCATAATACAAGTAAAGTGCTTCACTCAGGGCTTGGCAAGAGCTCAAACGTCGGCGGCTATTACAATCTTTATTAGGAGCTCGAATGAGAGATCTCTGGGCTGCATCTCTTTAGAAGGCTTCCTGCAAGCGGTAAATAAGAGAAGCTTCAAACACTTAGATTTACTTGGGTATTTTGACTGTTTTCTCTCTGGTAACAGCAGTAAATGTGATAGGGCTTAAGCTGTATTTTAGCTCCAATGACTTGTCTTTTAGGCACGATGTGCTGTCGTTTCTCTCTGACCTTCCTCTATGACCTGTGTGCATTTCTGGGAGGACAGATGTGATAGGTGGGTGGCTAGCACCCTGCCTGTTGTTTGTTTGGTTACCTACATGGCAGTGGGTGGCTCCAGAAGGTATATGCCAAAATCCTGTTTGAA
The DNA here is from genome assembly GCF_014176215.1 of Rousettus aegyptiacus. Taxonomy (NCBI): domain Eukaryota; kingdom Metazoa; phylum Chordata; class Mammalia; order Chiroptera; family Pteropodidae; genus Rousettus; species Rousettus aegyptiacus. The sequence goes on from NW_023416310.1 coordinate 11,079,655, forward strand.
AGAAAAGTAAAAACAAAACAAAACAAAACAAACAAAAAACACCTCGTTTTGGACATGTCAAGTACAAGGAGACTGAGTGTATATGAAGACAAAAGTACAGAGGTTAAAAAAAGCTAAAATATGGAAGATGAGATTACAGAGTAATAGGGTAGATGGGGTGAATGGCTCCTGGATGGATCGTGGGAATGACTGTATGCAGTGACAGTTGGCTTTACACGTGTCCTGGGTACGAGATACGGTGGGTAGGTCAAGAATGCCTAAAGGGATAGACCATACTCTGTCACTCTGCATCTTTGTACCTCTCTGACCGCACAGGTCAGGATTGTGATCATGAAAACCAGGCAAATAGAATTGGCAAGATCTCACAGGACCTCCTCTGTCATATCAAATAATGGCTTAATTAATCCAAACTAGAAAATGCTGAAACAGGTGCGGATATAGATTGATGAGTGCACTGACCATGCAGCGTGTAGGGAGAGGGGTAGTACTGCCATGGGAAGAACTCTGCTGGCCATGACGTTCCCCAGCTCCAGTCCTGGCAAACCACTCATCGCTGTGTGACATTGAGCAGTGATTCTCAAGGGTAGTCCTGGACCAGCACCATCTTGGAATTTGTTAGAAATGTACATTTCACATCTCACACTACACATACTCGTTAAGACACTTTGGTGGGGGGGCCCAGCAAACTGTTTTAACTAACCTTCCAGATGTTTGTGATTCCAATGCATAGTTTATTTACAGAACCATTCTAAAGTGATGAGCATTGGTGGATTTGCACTAATGTTCTCTATGTGTGCTGCATTGACAGGTTATTGTGTGTGTTATCAATGTGAAATTAAGGAGCTCCTGAGCCAGATCTTTTCAGCCACGGAAAAAACAACTCTTGTCATCTATTTCCTGGACTTGATGTCCCAATATATCTAGATCCCCAGAGAGGGCAAAGTGACCGGTAACTAGAGCTCAAAATCTGAATGGATTTGGTGGAAAATGTATTCTAGGGTTTTGGAGAACATCTTATTCTTTCTTTTGGCGGGGAGATGATGGCACCGATCTTTAGAATCTGTGAATACCTAGAGCCAAGAGCTGTTGGTTCTGCAGTGGAAAGGCTTTCTTCTTTCCCTCTGCCTGTCAGGGAGCTATCATGGAGCTATTTTCATAGCTTACCATGTTGATACACAGTGCTGCTAACACTGATACTTCCCTCTTTCAGGTCACACATCTATATTCTAGTATGTGGGCCTTAAATTAGCCTTAAATGAATCTACATCATAGTCTAAAGACTGAACTGGTACAAAAACAACGTTTTATTTTTTAAAGTTAGTACTTACAGAGTTTGAACCCTCTTTTTATCTAGAAAGAGGAAATGCTCCTTTAGATATGCGGTTAAGGAAGCTTGGAAGATCACGCTGGGAGGATGAAAACTGGAGTTGTCCCAGCACAGGGGGCTGTGTCTCTGTCAGGTCTTGGCGAGACCAACTTCTTCCAGAAGTAAGACTGACACTTTTCGATTGCACAGCGTTTGTCTGTCCTTGCCTGGGATTTATTTCTCCATTCTCCCGCCAATATTGTTTCTCTATATTCAAATAGTTCCCCTGTCCTCACCTGCAATGTTGATGTTCAATCATTTATAATTTTTAAATTTTTTCTCCCAACATTATTCTTTCCCTGTGTCATAATCCCTCCTATTTTCTTCAGTACTATTTCATTTAATCTTGTTTATAATTTATTCTCTAAATGTGCTACCTGTGATAGCCTTATATGAGATATCATTTCTGTGATAATACTAAGGGCCACCATTCAGGAAATATTATTTCTGCTTCTCTTTGATCACCTCCCACAAAATATCCTATATAATACTAACTATTTTGTAATCAGCACCTTAAAAAGTAGCATTCCATCTATAGCATGAGAACAACGCAATTTTAGATCATTTTGCTCTGACACACATTCTTAAAATAAAGAATTAAATGTGCTTAAAGCCAAATAATGGAAGTGCCTTTCCAATGTAGTCGAAGTTTTATTTTCAGGTCCTTTATAATTTCTCTCATTTTTCATGGTCTGCTCACTTCATCCTTCAATAGCAGCAAATAACCTTGCATAATATATGGGGTAAAATAGTCCATTGTAGTCTACACAAAGAATTAAAATGCATCTGTTCTGCAAGCTCTCATGCGATGTCTACTGAGACATCACGAGCTGCAGGACGAAGAGCACTAGACAAGAAATAGGGGCGACGTTTCTTTCCTGCCTTCCTCCTCTTTACTTTCTGCGTGTGCTTGGGTGAGTCACTGATATGTCTGGAGGTCAGTTTTGATTCTAAAATGTTATGTCAGTCCTAATCCTCACGCCTGGGAAGCAGGTAATATCCTGCATATGAGTGAGATGGCTTCATGCATTAAGTCTTTACAGCAGATTCCCTACTGGACATTACCACTTGAAGGTAATGGAGCCATTTCAAAGTTCACTCTGAACTCATGATTCCCTCGCCCAGCTCGGCTCTCTGTGCTTCTTATTTCAATATGCGGTACCGCTCACAGAAACCCAGACGTGCAATCCAGGAGTCTGCACCTTCCCTCAATAATCACACCCCGTTAATCAATTCCTATCAATTCCTAATCAATTCCTATCAATTCTACTACTTAAACTTATCTCGAATTTATTGCTTTTTTTTTTTTTATTCTAGCTGTTTATCTTTGTGGCCCGATTTTACTGACTAGATCATGAATACAATTTATTAATCCTTGTCTCTACCTGCAGTCCTGCATTGCTTCAATCAATCTTTATTTTCACCAAGAGGACGGAATGATTCTTTTATGATGCAAACAGGATCTTTTTATTCCTTCATTAAATCCTTCAATGGTTTCTTTAAGACATAATCTAAACCCACTAAAATATCTCGTAAGGCTGTTCCAATGACATAGTCTTCTTTTTGCTTTTCCCAATATTCCATGTTTGCCCTCACCTGTAAAACTTTGTTTACCTCATCTCTTTTCCTGGACTACATTCTCTGCAGGCAACCTCCACTCCATTTTCCTATTTACCTTGCCAATCCTACTCATTTCAGTTTAAACATTACTTTCCATAGGAAGCATCCCTGAATTACCATGCACGGGCCGGATCCCATTGCTGTGTGCTCTCATAGCATGCTGTGTTTCCCATTAGAGTTGTTAATACTGATTATAGTTTCTTTTTTAAACATCCTTCTTCTGGACTGTAAGCAGCACACAGAAGAGAATAATGTCTATCTTTCTTGTCACTGTTACTCTAGTGCCCAACACATTTCCCAGTAAACATCTGTTGAGCAAATGGAGTGTTATAATTATTCAAATGAAAGTGAAAAATGGTTTCCTCCTTCAAGAAGCATAAGATAATTATTGACAAATCCCTATAAAGCAATATGACTAACAATAATAAAGGTAATAATAATAATAATAATAAGGCAATGATCTTAGTATAGCATTTAATCTATTTTAGGTACTATACTAAGCCATTCATATATGAGTTCATTTTATTGTCACAGCAAGCCTATAAGGCTATAACTTGATACTATTATTATTATTTTCATCTTTATGTCAGACAGAGAGAGGTTCTGTGACTTGCTGATGGCCGCTCACCTGGTCTGTGAGGGCCTGCATTAAATTCAAGGTAGTCTGGCTCTAGAGTTCATGTTCTTAACCTTATGCGCTGCCCTGACTCCTATCACCGCCTTGCCTCTGTAGGAAGAGTTTTAGGCTTCCCACTTTTCAGTCCCTGGTGCCCTGGGCCCTGACTAGTCTTCCTTTATCCTGCAGTGTGGGGCAGTGGTAGTACTGTGGCCTGCATTCCACTATTGCCCTCTAGCCTTGGAGGGATGCGGGGTGAAGGGGGTTTAGGGGTCAGTGGTGAGAAGAGTTTGGATGAAAGTGCAGAAGAGTCTCAAAGTAAGGAAGGAAGCAGAGGTCCTTGCCTTAGGCTGGTAATGCAAAGTATGTTCACTGGGTAATGAGCTGGGGACTTCTCGCCCAACTTCAAGTCAGGTACTGAGCATATATCTGAACAGAGGTTTAAGGCTCCCAGTTCACCTGTCTGTGATTAGTTTGTACAGAGAGTTTATGAGACAGGGAGACCTTGGCCGGAGTCTTTCAATTTCATTTTGCACTGAGACCCACTGATTGCACAGCAGGCCCTGCTGTGAGGGTGACTGATGAATTCTAATTGCTTAGATCTAATCCTTGCACACAGTAATTACTCAATAAATATCGTTAAATGGATGTACACCAGAATCAGGCCATCACCCCTCCCGATTTCAGATCTCCTGAGTCACAACCGTGGCTAGCAATAAAAAAGAGACAGCTTTGATGTAGTTAGGAGATTTTAATTTTAAATTGAATTGGATTGGCTTTTAATAACTAAGTGACAAGATAGTTATGAAACCTGCCCAAAATATTGTTAGGATCTATATTTGGCAATAGGAAGAAAATATTTCCATAGAATAGTTGGGCACAGCTATTGGGGAAAAGTTAGACTGAACCTCCACTATCTAGTTTATGAGCTAGTTTAAAAAGGCGATTCTCATGGCGGGTATGCTATGCCCGGAAAGTAGCAAAACTAGCACCGAAATAACTTGGAATCAGAATCTGAGAGAAAAGTGAATAGAATGAGAATGTAGGCAAACCACAAATGAGTTAGAAAGTTAGAGAAGACTAGAGAAGAAAGCTATGGTGGGAGACTTCAAAGCAAAGGAGATGGCAACTCGAATGCCTGAGTTTCGGCCAGGGACCTGTGGGCACACTCTAAACAGATTCTGGCATTTCCAAACCAAAGAACCTTAAACCGCTAAGCATAAAGCTTGGAGTTAGGGTAGGACACTAATTTTGACCTGAAATTTGGAAAAATAGTGACACTCTAATTGTCTCCAATTAGCTTTTTCAATGTTCAGGACTAAATGCATTGGAATGAGTGGGCATAGGCTCTTACATCTCAAGGTGCATAGAATGTGAATCAATTTTGTTGTTTTGTTTAATGTAAAGTCTAATGTTAACTTTCGCTTAACTTTAGGTTGTCTTTGCTGAAGGTTTTAATGATCTTGATATTATCTTCCCTGGTTTTCCCTTTTAAGAAGAATTAAGATGAATTAAGATGAGCACACACTGGTTGATTGCCTAATCCCTACAGTGGCCACTGAGGGCCCTATTATTGCTATCATATTTCCATCAGCGATGCTCAGGTTGGCTGAGTATTAGCTGCTGCTCTGAGTTTCACAGCACCCTAGTGTCACAGCCATGGGAGAGTCATCCAGACTAGCCCGTTCCTCCTGGCTACTGAAGTGAAATAGGCTTATACTAACACGGACTATGAGAGAGACAATGGAAGACCTAGAGCTAAAAAAAACAAAGTAATTTTTATGTAGTAAGATAACCATGCCAGCTAAAAACATCCTATAGAGTAGAGACAAATATATGATAGCTGTTACATAAGAAAGGACTTGGTCTTTAGATGCAAGCTAAAGATATGAAATTCATAGCAGGGCCAAGAAAGAGAGTCCGTTTCCATTCTAAGGATATTACCAAATTGAAATGTGAGTAAGTCAAAAATACCATGAACCCATGAACCCCGTCCCCACAGTGTCAACTACCAATGAAGTCTCAGGGCCCTGAAGTCTAAATCTAAAACAATTTTATCCTGACGATCAAAATTATTTATGTGCACTCTCTGAATTCCTCATAATAAAGGTTCTATTTATATCCAGACTAGCCTCCTATCCAAAAATCTTGACAGCTTCTATTATAGTTTGTATTTATTTAATATTTACATTATAGTTTATATTTACATTATAGAAAGCTTATCATTTTTTTCTTCTCATAAGGGTAAAAATTTTATTTAGCCATTTACACAATAGAGAATGCCATTTAAAATGACAACAGAAAAAGGCACAATTTAATTAAAAAATCAAAACAAAAATACTTGTGTCAAATAATTACTATAAAAATTAAAAGGTAGTTATTACTCTTGCAAATATTGAACTTATTTAACTTACAATCAATCCAACATAATTTTTAGTGACAAATAACTCAGTAGAAAATTGAATGAAAATTTAAACACACCAGGTCAATCTCAGTGCAAATCTCAAAAGGATTTTAAAGGAATTTGACAGCCTGTTCTAAAATAATCTAAAAGAAAAAATGCATATAAATACCAAAATTTAAAGAATAATAAAAGTATCTAAGCCTTCTCAGATGTCAAAATGTGTCACAATTTATAATAATTATTTCTGAATAGTACTAATGTAGAAATAGATTAATACATATATGGAATAGACAGTCCAGTAACAAACCCATCTGTGTATTTTTTTAAAATTATTTCCTGCATTTATGTTATATAAGACAACTAGAAAAAAAAAAAAAAAACGAAGACAGGTTGCCAAACAAAACTATAAAGGATTTTTTATGTAAATCAAAATGGTTGATAAGTTTACAGGAAATATTTAAAATTTCTGAGGAATAAAGAGTGAATTAAAACAATTATAAAACATAATTTTTGTCCAACATATGAACAACTTAATTGATACTGAGTGAAATAAATATGTCAATTTACCTGACATATTTATTTATCTGCCAATTTATCTGACATATTTATTTGTGAAGCAAAATAACTATGTCAAGTTCACATAATATAAAGAAAAGTGTAAATTAGGACAAATATTTCTGGAAATTAATTTGACAATTTATAGCAAAGGATTTAATATACTTTTTATACACTATCTTTTCATCTTATAATTTTCTTTATAGGAAAGCATCCTAAATGATCATACATACAGAAAAATAATTATGTACAAAGGTGTTCTCTGTCTTTTCTTTTTTTAAATAAAAAAGCAAAATTTCAATTTTTTGAGATTATAGAGGATGTAGAGAATTTAACTGTCTCTTATTGATATGTCATATGTAAACTGACACAAAGGTTTTCTGGAGATGAATTAAGACCACAATATGTGAAAGTTTGTAATGTTGCACAAACTCTGTGACTTAGCAATCTATTTCGAGGAATTTACCCTGAAGATATAATTACAAATATTCTTTCATGTCCTAGTCGGAATCATGGTTTCAACTTTTACTTTATGTGCAGGTCAGTAACTTTTGCTTTGAAATGCCAGAGAATAAATACCTTAGGCTTTATAAGCCATTTAGTCTCTGCTACAACTGTTGTAGCACAGAAACTGTTATAGACAGTATATAAACAAATGGGTATAGATGTGTTTTAATAAAAGTTGATCGACAAAAACAGGCATTGATGCACTATTCACTGCTCTATTTAATTGCAGTACGACCTATATAAAATGCATCTTTGTTATTTGCCTGTAGATGTTCTAGTTGTCTTCATAAGCCTCCATTTAGTATATTAAATTTGTTTTAATATTAGACTAATATGATAATTTTAAAATGATTTTAGGTAATGTCTTATATTGGGGGAAAAAAGGATTAGTCTTTCTTATGTCTATTTCCTCCTCTTGCTTTACTCAAAAGTGCATTTAGCAGAGTGGTTTACATGACCTCTTGCCCATATGGTGCGAGTCCTCAGACCAAAATGCCATCCCCTAGATTCACTTTGAGACTGGCTTCAGAGACATCTATTAGTGTATGTTATGATTGCTTTCATCTGCTCTGGTTATATTTGCTGTATTACAACCACCCCCAAACTCAATAACTTAAAACAAAAATTGATAGTTCTGTGGGTAGTGAGTTGGGCTCAGCTGAGTGGTTCTACCTTCAGATCTCTTAGGGTTGCAGGTATAGTGCTGGAATCATATAAAGACTCATCTGGGCTGGATGTCCAACATGGCTGAGAGTTGATTCTGTCCAGATGAAAAGCCCACACATGTCCTCTCCATGTACCTTGGACTTCTCATAATATTGTGGCTGGTGTTCCAAAAGACCAGCATGGAAGCTTTGAGTCTATTGCATTAGCTTTAGAAATCCCAGAACATTATTTCACCATGTTCCATTGGCCAAGCAAGTCCCAAAGGGAAATCCAGATTCAAGGGAGTAGAGTCACAGACTACTTCTTGATAGAGAAATGTCATGCATGTAGAGGGGGTAATGAATAGTGGTCATTTTGGACACAAGCTGCCACATTACCTATTGGCATTCTACTGATATCGATAGCTGATATCTTTAGCTGATAATACTCAAATCGATTTCTTCCCATTTCAATGAAAGTTTTATGATCTCACTGCTAACTCCATTGCTGTTCTGCTCCAGTTCAGGTTCTAGATTTTTTTGATTCTGTATTATTTCTTCCATCGGACAACCTACCATATTAATCCAGCTTCAGTTTATGTCGTAAGGTAACTTTAACTCTGTTACACAATGTCCAGGCCACTCAGGAATTAAAAGAAGCTTAGAAAAGCACACCAGAACCATCTGTGTTTAATCACAAAATTTCATTTATTAATTTTGCAGGTTTCCTTTGTGTTTCTATAGAACCAAATGAGGAAAGTTACCTCCTGAGCCCCCAAACTTTTTTCAATCAATATGACACATTTTTGACCTCTCTGGGTTAAAGCCTGACAAAAGAATACTGGGACAACCATCTGATCAACTACTATTTTTTCCCATCGTTTTCTTATCTTTCTACAATACTTCATGACAAGGGTATGGTTCCTTTTTATTTTTATTTTTTTACATGAAATTCTCCTTCCTAAATCCATACTTGTAGTTAAACCTTGGTGAAGGTAAATGTATCATTTCTGAACTAAGTAAGAGGATTTATATTGTCTTGTAGTTAAGCTTATTTCACAAAATAACAAAGGAATTTCAAGCATTTTCTTTTTATATTAAACATTGTTTGCGAGCCAGTTGTCCTGCTAAAAATTTCTTTATTTTCTTACTCTGGGACTGTATGACTGTTGGCTCAGATTCTAAGGTAAAAGGCTGAAGATAGATTAAAGGAACAGATTTTTTTAAAATAATGTAAATAAATATTCAACACAGAAGAATGATTAAGTAAATGGTGGTATAACCTCTTGATGGAATAACTGAACATTTAAAAATATTTACTCATAGAAAAGAAAAAAGATGGAGAATGTTAATAACTGTGTTGAGTCTAATAGTCTGTGTTCGCAATGGTGTGTCATTGGCTTTTCAAAAATATTTTGTTTCCACCTGTACTTTCTTTATTTGGGCATATCTTTGTATTCTTAATCATAGATGATTTCTAATGCTCGGTTTTTGTTCTCAGTATCCCTTTCAGTAATCTTAGTCCCTTCCGTGACATTGGCTACCATATCTGTGAAGACATTTTTAAGACTCAATCTGTACTCTGGCTGCTCCTGTGTGCTTCAAATCTTTGTAACTATGTGCCTGCAATTCTTTTTGAAAATCCCATCTCTTTGACCAACTTGCGCCAAACCAAAGCTATCACCTTTCCATCAAGACTGACATTTCTTTGTTCTTTTCCTATTTTTCTCAATAATAATCTATTTTCCCAATTTCCCAGGACATATGGTCTGTAATAGTTTCTGACTCATCCTCTCTCACTCTTACCTGCAGTCCCTGTATCTGTGTCAAGACACCGTCGCCTACCCAATGCCACTTTTTTGCCTTATTCTTGATGATTAAATTAGCTTTTTTTGTTGTTTTTGGCAGTATCAGATTTCAGCTTTTCACATCTCATGATCTAACTCTTGATAAGTATAAATTAATAACAGTAATTTTATTTTCCTTGCCCATGATTAGTTAGGACTGGGTATATAATGCAGTTCTGAAGGAATATTTGCTGAAAAATATATTTTTTCTTTCTGAAAAAGTGACTCAGGAAGAGAAACTGCTTTTAGGGGGGTATGGGGAAAGGGTTTCCTTACACGTTAAAGTATGAGAATGTAATGCTTTTAGCCACTAAAGCTATCTTGAAAATAAGGGGATGAGCCTGATGATCAAAGTCGCCTTTGCTGAGAATGATAGGGGAAAAGTCGAAGTAACCTGGGCCCTGGATGAACCTCTGAATTAACCAAGACTGTGGCCTCTTCCATAATGTTGGGGTTTTGTCATTAAAATTAATTTAATGACAAGTTCATTTAATTATATAGATAATTCCAATGCCGTAGGAATACAATTTATAGTCATAAAAATGAATTGATTCTGCCACTTAAAAGTTGTGTCATGTCAAGGGAACTGCTCAGTTTCCCTAAGTTCCTACATCTATGAATTAGGAACTACGTTGAACTATGTTACCCAAACCTTTAGTTGTTCTAAACCTAGGAAAAAATACACACGAAATAACTTTGGAATGGTAAAGCACCATACCAATACAAGGTTAACATTTTATCTTTTTGCGTTTGATGATTTATCGATTGCTTGAGTCACCTTTGCATTGCCACTACTCCTGTTTAATGCTCTATCCTATTTTAAGGCAGAGATGTAAACGCTAGCTCTCCCTCCACTTTCTCAGGTCTCTAAATCACCTAGTCACCAGGTCAATATTTATAATAATTTCTTTTTGTTGAGAAACGTGGCATATAAAAAAAAAAAAAACCAGAGAATTTGAATCAATTACCAGACTTGATTTTAATTGGTAACTGCTCTACTCTATGTCCTCTAAACAATGCTTTCCAATTGCCTTTGGAATATTTAGGAATAACACTGATCGTATTCTACTCAATAAAGAAAACTTAAAAAAACTGTAAACAGTAAATACTTTATACACAATGAAATACTAATAGTAATTATTTGCCATAAGATCTCCCAATACCAGATCACTAGGAAATGAAAAAAAATCAAATACTCCACTAAATAATTCCTTCATCAAAAGTAAATAAAATTGTGACAAAAATCTATTTCTCAATAAGAACTGTAAAAAACTTCTACATAACTTATGAGATAAAAACTAATGTATAACTAGGGAAAATTTTATAGATTTATAGACTTTTATTTTTGAAAGCTTAATTTAAGCTTAATTAAGGTTATAAAAGGGCAACACAGTAAATCTTATGACACTAAAAGAAGTGAGTTTCAGAAAGATGGAAACATGATTAGTACAATTAGAAAAAGAAGTCCTAATTGATTTACTCAATAACTACAATTTTTAAAAAACCAATACAAACAAATTTTTCCAGGCATCATCAGCAAAATGACAGGATACACTATTCTCAGCATTATAAATTAGAAGCTATAAGCATATATAATAATTAATGTAATAGTATGAATAAATATAATAATAATAATGATACTAGTGACTAAAGGGTCACTTGATAAACTTAGAACATATTGCTAATTATTTGGGAAAACAACAAAAACAATCTACCTATTTCATATCATTCATCAACTTAAATCACAGATAGGTTTTTTTTTTTTTAATCGAGAATAGGAAAAGCTTTTCTAAATATGAAACTAAATGCTGATACCTTAAATAAAATATTGATATATTTGACTATTTACATTTTAAATTCGTATCTTTCTTAAAAGTTTTTTTTTTTATGTCTAAAAAATATAAGACTAAAAATCTAGGGTATTAGAAGAAACAGCTACCTCTCCTGATCTTGCGGGAGTCACTTTGTGTAGGAGTGACCTCTGTGTAGATCCTGTGTGCCTGATTGGCAGACTGGTTGTGGCCCAAGTAAGAGTGGGCCATGGTGAAAAAAAAAAAAAAAAAAATAGAACAAAAAACTCCAAAACAGAAACAGATTATAGATAGAGAGAACAAACTGATGGTTGCCAGACGGGAGGGTAGGGGGATGGGTTAAAAAGCTATAAAATAAATATATCATGGGATATAATGTATACAGCACAGGAAATACAGTCAATAATATCATAAAATAACATTGTATGGTGACAGATGGTTACTAGTATTATCATGGTGATCACTTTGTAAGGTATATAAATGTCGCATTGCTACGTTGTACACCTGAAACTAATATAATATTGTATGTCAATTATACTTTAAAAAAAAAAAAGAAACTTACTCTGGAATTTGAAAAAAACTAGGGGAAATATTTTCAATAAATATAACAAAGGGAGTAAGAATTGTACTCTACAAAACATTATTACAAATAAATTAAACAATAATGGGATCACTTAATTCACAAAAGAAGAGATACATTAGCATGAAACATGAAAATAGTCAACTATTTTACTTAGCAACCAAAAACTCAAATTGAAACTATAATGAGTTAATACAGAGATTAGAAAACTGCCAAAGATAAAGAAAAGATACTAATAATTTCTGGTTAGAGTTTAGGGATATTGATCATCTCAGTCTCTGACAGTGCAATGCAAATTGGAAAAAATCTTTCTGGAGAGTGATTTATGATAGCATATGTCAAAATCCTTAAAAATATGCATATTCTTTGATACAGTCATTTTGCTGCTAAGAACTGATTTTTTTCCTGGAGGTGTGTTTGCAAAGATAAAAATTCATGCAGCTTTATCATAACATTTTTCAAAAGTGGAAAGCAAACTGTTTACCAAAAAGAGAACCAAGTAAATATTTTTTGCTATATTTCTACCAATGATATGAAATTATGAAAAGTAATTTTGTTTTAAAAACTTCGTTGTTATTTAAAGATATATGACAAACAGATATTAAGCAAACAGAAAACATAGCTTAGCGATGTAGCAGATTTTGGAGTCCAAACGCCCTGGTTTGGTTCCCAACTCTGCCTGTGTTTTCTTGGGCAAGTTATTTAACTTTTTCGAGTCTCAGTTTACTTATCTGAGAAACAGAGTAATAGTAGCAATCTCATCAAATTGTTCTGAAGTTTAAATTAGTCCACAATTATAAAGGAACGGTGCCTGGCATGAGCTAAGTGCTAAGAAATAAAAGTTATCAATAAGTAATGTAGAATTCATTTAAAACATTATTTTTATCATAATGGTTAGTTATGATAGAGAGCAGCTTCTAAATGCATAGAGATCAAGCATGAGCATTTCCACTTAGCAGAAAACTTGCTTTATTGCAAAGAGTAAACAACATTCCCAGCGGATGGACATAGGTGCATGCTTCTGTGTATTTCTCCCTGTGGTATTTTTCTCAGGCAGTCCTGCTAGACATTACACTTCCACTACCCCTCATCTGTCTTGGCTCTCTGCCCCGGTGCTCTTTCTATCACTAGGGTACCACAGCCCTTGCTTTATTTATCTAGGATACACCTGGCCTTCAGCACCCACGAGCTTTCTCTCCCCTCTCCAGCCCACAGAAATGATCAGAAACCAAGAAAATTCTGACTTGCAAATTCTATACCATGTTCTATGGCCCTTACCATATACTTCCATAAATATATGACTATCTAACTTCCATTTAAAAAGTCCCCAAGGGTGGGCTCAATGTCTCTTCTCTCATAAAGCCTATTTACACCCCAAACAGATGTTGTATATACAAATTAAGCCATGCACTTATAATATAATTTTAAAGCACGCCCATCCTTAAACGTATATTTTGACCTATGGCTCTTGTGGTCCAATCTGCAGGAGCATTAGTTTCTCATAAAGTGATCTCAGAGGCTTCCAGACTGATTGTGATAAAGATAAAGAGCTCTGCCATACACAATAGCAGGAATCGACTGGGAAATGAATGAAATAAGATGTCTTCCTAAGGTTTATGTCATACTCTTCCTGTCTGTACAGAACCCACAGATTTCTTCATATAGTGCATAACTGTGCTTTCATTCTCATATAAAAAATAAGGTGGAGAGCATTTCAGAAAGAGACATGTGCAGTGTGCATTAGTTCCTACATTGTATAAAGGCTTAGAAAGTCAGAGAATGGTCTCAGTTTAATCAGAACAAGTTTTCTCATTTTCCCTTCAAATAATTTGATGTTTGGGGATTGCAAGGACCCCATGGACTTCAGCGTTGGGCAAAACCTGATCAACTCTCAAAAAAAAAAGTTTGTAAGTACTTCTCAGACTAACTGCAAATACTTCCATTTATCTGAACTAGGTGACAATATTAAATCACATTATGCTCATGTGGGAAGTAACTGAAAGGCAACTCTTTAGCTCTGAATTCAGATGTTAGTCAAAAAGTCTAATACTTTCAAAAACTATATCATTTTGAGAAAGTGAAGAAAATTACATTTTTTTCTATTTTTAAAAGAATCTAACAGTATCTTTTATTGTATTTTTAAGGCACCTTGGCAGATGCTATTATGTTGATGGAACAAATCAAGGACATAGGTTGAGAGTCACAATGTGGCAGATCTCAAACAGGAGAGCTGCTGAGTGCTTTGCTACCATTTTTTTTTTTTTACTTTAAAAATAAGAATTGAAATAGTAGGAGAAATATGTAGTTGGGTAAATACAATTTTAAAAAAGAAAGAAGGCGATGCAAAGCAGTATTTATGTATGAACAGTGGTCCAAAATCCATCCATCCACCCATCCATCCATCCATTAATTTAGTTTTTAAAAATGTTTAATTGACCAGCCGTTGTTCCAGGTTCTGTTCTAGGTGCTAAAGAAGCAGCACGAACGAGACAGACACACACTTTGACCTCACAGAGCTTACAGTCCAGCAAGGGAAGAACGTATTTTATGCTTTCATTAATTCGTCAAGAAATAATGAGGAAGCACCAAAATGCCTTTGTGGGAAAGGCAAAATGGTGACCTTCTCTGAGACCACTTTCACGTTTCTATTCTTGAACTCTTTTTCTCTCCCACAGGAAAATGTGAGGCCCTCAGGGGCAGGTTCTATATTGAGTTCATGACAATATCACCTCAGCCCCCGGCAGAGCTGCCTGCCTTATAAACCACAAACATATATCCATGTAAGGCATCTCAGTATAATATTTGCTGTATTTACTATAGTAGACATTCAATAATCACATTTTTGTTTTTCATGCAAAACTACTCACACATACAAGAATTCTTTGAGCTCTGGCCACTGTATTGATCACTCTGGGTCCCCATTTCCAGCGTCTTCTTCCCGGCCCTTGCCCTGCATCACTTCATGTCCTACCTCCTTGCCCGTTGCACACTTCTGTAACACTGCAGAACTTCCTTGGTTTCCTACTAATTGTTTGACTACTTTTTCTCTGTCGTACTTTATAACTCTGTTCAATTCAATTCAATTCAATTCAATTCAATTCAATTCAATTCAATTCCATTCAGTTCAATTCAATTCAGTTCAATTCATATCTGAACAATTACTATGTACTGGATACAATTATCAACTCTATTTTGGAATACGCTAGAATTCAGCCCTCAGTTAGCTGATGGATCGAAACCTAAATTGTCTATTGGGCATCATCCCTTGGGTAATTTATAATCTCCTCATTCTTAGCATATCAAAAATTAAACTTACTGTTTTACTCTGAAAATAATATCTACTTCTTATTTAAATTAATGTGATAAAATTAATAATGAGAATATTATTCAAGCTACTCACATATAAATCAATTTGTTATATTTAACTATTTCTTTAAAACATCCCTTAAACCAAGCTTAATTTTATTCCACTCGCAAATCACTTCCAATCTCAAAATGCCCTTAACTTGCCTTATTGCTTTTATAATCTCTTCCAGTCCAAGCTAGACAGCATAGGTACATTGCTAGATTACAAAAATGAGTCAACTTTAATAACACCCACCTTTAATAACACCTGCCGAGGTGTGTGTAGTTCCCTCGGTTTGGGGTAAAACAGGACGGGTTTCAGTGCCTTCACTGTCATTGTTGTCTGCTACTATTATTCTACATAGATTCTATATTCCAAAGTAGCCTAAATGTCTTTCTGAAGTCATGTGACTTCTTGCTTCTGAAATGTTCTCCAGCTTTTCTCACTCTTTGGCATGCCTACCTCGGTCATTCTGGGTGTTAATATTCTTTGCACATAGCTTAAATCACATGTTCCTGATGATTTGTGTTAGGATGAAAACAAACTTAGAAAGAAATAAAGAACATGGCCTTAGTAGCATGCAGACTTGAATTAAACCCTGAATCTACCACTTTACATGCTGTTTGATCACTGCCAAATTACTTAAAATTGTGATGTTGTTCTAAGGGAAAATAAAAAAGTTTTATATCTTCAGAATGAAGAGAATCCTACCTTGTACTTTGAAGTGAAGAAGGGAAATATATAGCACTATTTGACTGAAATAAGTGCGAAAATGCACAAAGGATGCTGGATTTCAACATCCTGTCCTGAAATTTAGGAGATTTTTGGTTAAAAATTTACCAGGAACGTGGATAAAATTAATCCATTCAAAGCTTGATTGTGATCTCGAGAAAGAAGAGTTTATCCAGAGAGAAAAAAGTTTATATATTTTCATTCACCTTCATTGTATTTTGATAAATTTGCAACTCAGTAGGCTGATATTTAAAATCCGTATTTCCACCCCAAATACAATGGGAAAAATAATTCCTGAAGTATCTAGGTCTATTTCATTTCTGGATACCCTTCCTTCCATCCTCTAATGTAGACATAATTTTATACATTTTTTTTTTTCTGGGGCTACAATTTAAGTAAATTTATGGCCGGTGGCTGAAATTAAGGGGTGGCACTTAAATGAGTGAGGAACGCTAGTGGTTTTAGTTTTGGACATATTAATTCTGGCAAGGAACTCAATATAAAGTCTTTAAGTCCCCTTCTATAAACTAAAAAAAAAACATAATAAAACAAACAAAACCAACCAAAAATTCATACGAACAAAACCAGATAGCAGGATAATTTCTATCGGAGTTATAGAACATTGGGAATTTGGTAACAAATTCTGTCTATTCACTGTTCCCCCAGTTAATGATCTTGAAAGGTGGACAAGTTAAAAAGACCTACTCAAATTTATGCTCTTACCCAACCATGTACTGCCAAACGTTAACCCAGGTTGACCTACTTCAATTGAATGAATAAATTAAAATACAAGTACCTGAGAAAATATTTGACAGCATAAAATTGTTCTCAGATTATAAAGGATAATCTGTCTTAAAAATATTTAAGAAGAAGAAAGACATCTTACCATCAAAGTTGGCTTCTCAATAAAATGACAACGTGCATGCCCACAGTATGTAAAATAAAAAATACATATATGCAACTAAGACAGCTGAAAACACCCAGCTTGCCCAGATAATCCAAATTTAGTAATTTTTATCCTATAGGCTTCTATCGGTTTTGTGTTAGTTAATATAAATTTGGATTTTATTAGCCTCCTATAAAAGTAGAGTTCTTATAATTGATATTTGGAAATTTTCTATGCTTTGATTCTTTGAAAATATATCCCAACTATTTTCCATTTTTCAAGGTTCCCTAAAAGTTCATGGCTTGAATATTTTCTTATTTATTAGTGTTTATATAAAATTATTCTTTCTAGTATTTTTGTCACTTCAGTTAACTTTCAGTGGGAAGCGAAATATAAAAATAATCTATTTCTAATCTCAATCCAACCCCTCCATCATATATTAATTTTTTTATGCAGGAAAACAATATTACTTTTAAATTATTACAATTATTAAAAATAAAATTAAAAGGTAGTTTTGCTTATGTGAAAAAATCAGCTAAGCGGAACACCTCATTTCTGAGTGATAATCAATACAACAAGGCATTTCTGCACCACGTAAATAAAGGTTGCTGTAAATAATTCTTTTTGCAACTCACATGTAAAATCTTTAACTTCCCATAAATATTTTCTACTTTATGCTGCTCTAAAAAGAATAATGCAGGATTATACAGGATTTATAGTAACATAGTAAATACGTGTCTCTCTTCCATGGTTATCAGGGTCAACCTTTAATTTAAATATCAACTATGTATCATCCCTCAGTTGAGGGGACAGTAAATAGCAAAGCATCAGTTCTAACCCACTATTCTGAATCCATTTCAAACCTTGAGAACTATAGTGCTAAAATGATTTGCAAAAATTTTGATAAATAGGGTTAAAGTATAAACCATGCTAAAATATTTTGAGAACTATAACTAAATATGTCATATCTTTAGATCACGTTGTATTTTCTGCATCCCATGAATGAAAATAATCAGGTATTATTGTCCAGTCCCAGCTGTATGACGATAGCTTAGAATAAACACTCATTCACCTGATGCGTACCTCCAGCACATATCACAATTTAGTGTGTGTGTGTGTGTGTGTGTGTGTGTATAAACGTATCCTTGCCTTGTTCACCTTTCATTACAACTAAAGTGCAATACGACAAGCATTGTCTTCTTGTACTAAAACCCCATCCCGCCACCCCCTTTTCCTCTGCCTTGCAATACAGGGGTTGGAAGACTAGACACCACATTTATTAGACTCCTTTATCAGTTGGATTCTGAGGTTGGGTCCTAGGAACAGAAGTAGCAGAAAAAGAATGGAAGAGTTGGGGGTGCCACTAGCATCTGTGGGGTGGGGTGAGGGATGAATTCCACTTTCTCACTTTTCCTTCTTTAGCCCTGGGAGGAGGGGGTAGTGACTGCATCTACTTTCCGACCTCTGGATAGAACCTCCATTCCCTATAGTTCCCTATAATCTTTTCTGACAATTTGTAGATATATTTCTGTACTAAATGTTCTATTTAAAAGTTTTAGAATTGTTTTTATATTCGTGACAGGGCCCTGGCTGATATATATAACAGATACTTCTAACTACATAAGCTGAACGAGGAAATTAACTTGGACTAAATTGTGGAACTATCTACAATGAAATCTTGGCGGTATAGATTACTTCTTTCTCAACAGCATCCATTCTATGACTTAAAGGAAAACTCGACTGCTTTGTTGTAGATGTCAATTCTAGAGACCTAGTGGTATAGGAGATAGACAGCTCATCTTTATGCTCACCACCTAATTATATCTCTTCTGACTGATTGCCGGAGCATATCAGCTCTCAAAGATTGGCTTTATCACAGCCAGGATACTGCTTACTTCTGTGCCCATAACAGATGTGGCCTTTTCCATGGCCCTCATATTATCACAAAGCTTGAAGGATGCAGACGAAAGTGATGTGCCCTTTGAGATGGTATCTTTGCTAAAATCAGGATTGGTTTCAGATGAGATGTCATATTTTTCGCGTGCAGCATCGCCTGCTTGATCCACTTTGTCACATTACTTCCTCTAGTACGTGTCACATTGTGTTAGGTCATGCCATCCGAGGGAACAACGAGACGGGCTGTTGCCAGAACAGCAGCATAGAGGTTGCCACCGATTCAGAAGCCCTGGGTTTTATGTAATCTTTGGAGACACCTGAGCTGAATCTTATACCATTGAGCCCTGGACCCACCATACAAAATATGTCATATTTTCCCAAGAAAAAAAAAATGAGTTAACAGACGTGAGCAAATCATGAGGTAACATTCTGGAGAAAATAACTGTGTCGATACTGAATTTTGAACTCCAACGCTTCGGCCAGGCAAAGCCTCCTCACATTCAGCTCTTGGCTCCTCGCGATGGAAGCCTTTTTGGATAAATTGTGTCCTGACACTTCAGCACCAGCCAAATTCATAAGAGCATCTTTATAGATTTTTTGAAAAAGAGCCTACATTTAGAAAAAAGAAGATAGTCCGGGTCTTTCTGATTCATATTTAGAATCAGAACAAATTTCTCTTTCGGTTGCTTGCGGAAGACACATTTCTCCAAATCAATGTCTGGAATTGCTCAATACATTTTTCAAAGAATGGATTTTTGTTTCTGACCTCATTTGAATGTCTAGACGTTTGTGGATTATTAAATCTGAACCATCTGAAACATCAAGGCAATTTTCCCCAAACCAAATTTAACCTGTAGATTAAGAATGCAATGAAGAATTGTAAAATCAGGCCATCATCAGTGCCAGACTTGCTGGGGGAGAACCGAGGAAAGAAACTATTATTTAAAATGCTTCCATCTAAATAGAAAAACAAAGGGGACACAGATAATCAGCAAACAATCACTCGCCAATTTTATCGGTGCTGATATTAGGGCAAGAAGTGTACAGAGAAGGAAGGGGAAAATTAGAGAAAGTCAAAGTCTTTGGGAAAATTGCTAATTACACCTGTTCTCAGATAATATACATTTACATGGAAATATGTTTCCCATTCACAGAATACTTAGCAATTTTTCTTCATTTGAAATTTGAACGATTTCAAGGCCATTTTATTCTGTTACCAATTGCCATTCGATGGCATTTTAAAGAAGAAACAGACAGTATGACCAGAGGGAGGAGGCTGTACCAGCATAGCTGGAACTAAAGAAAAGGCTTCCTTCTTTCTTTGCTTCTTGCAAGAATAGAAACGGTCCAGTGGAGGGACCTCTAGAAGGGGAGATGGTCCAACCTATCGGAAACCATCATGAATTACTTTCGGTTTTGACAAGTATCCGCTTTAGCCATGAGGGGGAAATAAGGGGGGGGGGCTATTTCCCTTCCAGCCCATATTTAAGCATCATATTTGTGGATATGATTGCAGCATTTCTGAAAAAGACTTGGAATGAGATGCCGGGCTGCAAGGGATTGCATCGAAAGCCCCCTAACAGTTAGAGTGTCCATTAGCTCCTCCACACTTAGCATCCGTCAGAGAGAAGAAGGGCTGGGAGCCCCGGGCGAATTTCTAACTAGCCTAATGAGGAGAGAGATTCTAGGAGCAGAAAAAGTTCATTTGCTGTATTTCCAGCAAGAAGTCACTTCAATATTGCTTCTAGGAAACACTGACAGGCTTTGTTGGTAAGAAATCATTATGCTGAGAGAGAAATGGGATATTGTTATATGAGGTTTTTAAAGAAAATTCATTTTGATAGATGTCTAACTGTGCATTCAATTAAATTTCCTTCTCTTTCTTAAAAAATAGATGTCAGGTAATTTTACTCAAGTTCTGTAAGCTGAAAAGTGTTATCCTTTCCTTCCAGTTATTAAAATTTCTTTATCAATATGTGTCTTTCTTGTCTATATTCTTTGACTATGGGGGCCTCTCAATGAAAATACTTGGAGCTCACCCCTCCTGCTCTGTGGATGTGTGTCTACCTCCCAGAAGGGTGAGTAAAGATGGATCTTTTTGGTGAAAACTGACTGCCGCATTTAAGTGATGTAGGTTCTGTCCCCCAGAAAATTGTTCTTAAGTTCAATGTGCATGAGTGACCCCTTGGTAGACACAAAATCCGTTTAGTTTTGTAATCACAAATCCTTGTTTACTGTGATGCCCCACTATTTCCTATGTATCCTTTCATTTCACGATGGTCCTTTCGAAGCTTCTAATAATGATCAAACAAATACTTTTCAAAGTGCTTCCCCGCTCCAACCCATTCTCTTACTCCCGCCAAATTCATCATTCTAAAATATAGCTTTGCAAGTAATTCACTCCTGCTCCTAAAACATCTAGACCCCCAGGCACTATGCATCCATCATTGGGACTAACCAGATTTTCCTCTCGATTATCTAGTTTCCGGTAATGGGACTCTCACGTTCCTAATCACCCGAACACATATTCTTGGCATTATATTCATTCATCCTCCCATTTTCCTCTTCACATTTATCAGAAGTACTCACCATGTTCCAAGCTGCATACGCCAAATCATGCCGAATTCTGCCTTCGCAATATGAATCTCATGCGCCCTCTCCACTTGTCATCTCTAATTCCTTCAGACTTTTATTATATTTTGTCTTGGCTCTTTTAATAGCTCATTATTGGTTTCTCTAACACCTACTTGCCATATTTTAGATAATTCACATATGGCAGCCAGACTAATTTTAAGATAAACTTTAACCACATTACTATCTCCAAATAGACCTCTAGGATGCTCTTACTGTCTACTGGATTTTGCACACATTTTAGCATTTAAAGCTTCCCCAAATGTGGTTGACGCCAACATTCCAGGATTTGCTCCACACTTTTTCATCGATGCGTGCTAAGCTCCCACAAAATATGACTACACACCACCCCTATCGTGTCTCACATGTTCGTTCCTCTGTGTAACTCCACTCATAATTTCCGCGAGAATGTCCTCTGTCAGCCACCTTCCTTATTACAAGCATTAATCTGCATATAGATTTCTATTTAAATTCCAACTCCTCTGTGACGTCTTTGCTGATACACAAT
Source organism: Rousettus aegyptiacus (assembly GCF_014176215.1). NCBI lineage: Eukaryota > Metazoa > Chordata > Mammalia > Chiroptera > Pteropodidae > Rousettus > Rousettus aegyptiacus. Next base: position 11,101,604 of record NW_023416310.1, read on the forward strand.
CCAGGCATGATTGATCAATTCTTTGAAAAATAGCACTTAATAGTATTTCGTTGACATGCCACATAATGTAAAACAAAGAGAGTCTTGGTTTTCATACCAGTGAAATATCCAAACTGTTTGATTCCAGTTCTCAACCTCTGTGAACAAAAAGGTCTTTTAGTCATACAGGACAGAAAAAAGTTTGTTTGTTTTTTTTTTTTTCAGAATGTCTCAAGCCATGGGAATGAGATTTCAAAAAGATTGGAAAGCATTGGAAAGAAAACGAAGTCAGTTATCCGATCGAACTGACCCAGCCCTTCTTTTTTCCAACTTTCAACATAGAATCGTGTAAAAATGCTGCAAAATTTGGACTTTTCATTTAGGAAGGTGACACCAATGTTAAAATGTGGCTGACAGGTTGTTTCCAGAATAAACTTTAACTCATTTCCAATTACTCATGTAAAAATAATAGACCACCTACTAAACTATACTTTCACTTTTATTTTCTTACTTCTCCAACCCCTTTTAAAAAGATCTACAAGCAAGCAGAGAACAAGGGCTGTGCTGGACTCGCCTCGATGTCCCAAGTGTTCAGAAAAAGACAAGGAAAGGGATCTGAAAAATGTTTATTGAATTCACTGTTAGGTCCGACACTAAGCCCTACTTACTCTTAGGTAATTTGCAGTGTACTATGTCTATGATAAATATTGTAAGATCCACCTCCCCCAATTTTTTAAATAATATATGCACACATCTCAACGTAGCAGTGTTAATTTCTCAAGCTCAAGACATGTAATTTATTCTTATACTGTTACTGCAGCTTACATTTTCACGTGTGGTATCATGAAACACAGATGGACAGATTCATGAAAGCTTACTTAATATTGGAATATAGTACTAAAATTAGTATTATGTTCTTCTACCTATTCTTACATTGTCAAAATGAACAGAGAAAAACAATCAAGAGGTTGCTATGTGGAAGAGATCACTTTGAAAACTTCCAAACGGCTCCTTCCGTAGGACAACCAGGGCTGACTACCCGCCTCCCACTGGCACACTCAGACAAAGGTAAATGTGCATCGATGATTGAAAGGGTCATGGGCTCTGAAACCCTTCAGAGGCCATTGCCCTGCAAGTCTCCATGTTCTAACGAGGGAGGCAGCTACCTGATCATCTGCTAATATTTCAAAGGATAGCATTTTTTCAGGATTCCAATGCAACCACCCATCTCCCTTTTTTTATTGGTTCTCCCAGTGATCCTTCTAACCCAGAGATAGCACACTGTAAAGTCAAAATTGCGTCAGTTGCTTCCTCTTTCTTTGTCATTGGTGCTTTGTTTATCCACATATTCTCTTCGGATCCCATCCACCAATAAGCTCAATGTAAATCACCTGTCATCTTCCCCCAAATTAGGAGCTACTTTGTTTAATTGTGATCCCAGGTTTTATCTTAAACAAAAGGAATTAAGTTGCAGAGAGATCGCTTCTAGAAATATTAGCCTATTGTTATACTGTCTCTGGTTTTCAAAAGGAAACACACATGCGTGCACATGCACACACATACATACGTGAGTGCGCGTGTGCGCACACACACACATACCAAACTCAGTTCTGTAAAGCCATTCACTGAAGGTATAATGAGCTCCTTCATATCTTTGTAGTAAGACTGGCTGTTCTACTTAAATCCCTTTCAAGGTTCGCTCTACAAAACAATTTGTTTACAAGCCAGAGAGATGCTGAGATTTGGCTGATAGGTGACCACAGACCTCACATATCCAATATTACTCAGCATTTTTAAATACATAAAGGACTACTGCTTTCATCTCTGAACTCAGCCTTGGCATGGGCTGTTGCTGGAGCTGAAAAGGAGCCGTTCTGTAACTTCTGTGTCTTGTCGATTCTTTGTTTTGGCCTTTTTTATTCCAGCATGCCTCGTGGTTTCTAAAATAGTTCTCTGATATCAGGTGTCTGTAGCATGGAAAGATTCCAATTATTTGGCTTTGATGCACACTCTCCTTAAATCCTTCAGTCTTATCTTTCAGCCAATATACAGAGCATCCTCTGGACATGATTCCTGTTGTAGAGTTTAATCATTTTGATTAGATTATTGCTTTTGCTACAAAATGTAATATGGGCGAATACAGTAATAGCAACACTCTTACAAATTGTATAATGTTTCATAGTTTTTGAAGTTCTCCAAAATGCATCAGTCATTTGTGCATCAAAACAACCATGTGAGATAAAGCAGCTGCTACTTTCTCTCAAGTTAGTAGACAGTTAGTAGACAAAATGGTCAGAAAAATAAAGGAACCCAATCTAAGTGCCATGGATAATAAGCAGCATTTAAGATTTAATGACTGGAGATTGTACATGAGACTTTAGTATAGCACATTAAAGTTAAAAAATTAAAAACATAAAATCTGATTTGAAAAGAAGCAAAGGTTGGCTGAAAATGACACCCACCAAAGTATGAATGAATCTTGAGTAATTAGTAATGCTTGAGCTATTATCTGCATAAGCAGGGGAGAAAAAGAAAGATCACATGTAAAAAAAAAAAAAGTAGGCTTTGGAGATAAAAACATTAAGAGAAGGGACTGTTAGTTTCTAGTTGCAGCTTAAACTCCAGATCTCATAGTCCATTAGGTCATCTAGCACTTTATAGTTAAATGAAATTCTGTATCCATTACAGGATATGTAGATTTCATTGGAATTTCCATCACTACACACGCTACCAATTTCTTGATATTTTGACTGATTGACGTAAACATGGTTTATGAAAACGGAAAATTCCAGGTGTCATTGTCAAAATATCAATAGCAGTTTGAACTAGGGAAAACATGTGACAGAGATCCTGCGTTGTAAAAAAAATATATAAATATATGTCAGTATTTCGGGAAACTGCTGGCTTCATCAGTCTGTGTCAGAGAATTAATTTTCAGCCGTACATCCCTGCTGATACATCTGCAACCTGAGAAAGTCCAATTTCCTTCCTTCATATGTGTCTAATAGAGTATGAATAGTTCAAGTGCCTGAGAAAAAGCAGAGGCCAAGCCACAGACCCACTTTCTCAGTAACGGGGACAGTGACTTCAACCTGCAGAGTCTTGCATCTTCCTCTCCCCGGGAAAGATTGTCACACCTGGGTGAGGTGAAAATTGCAGTCAGAAGAGATGGACCCAATGGAAATAGGATGGACTATGGGGCGCCGGGTGACTTCCTGCCTGCCCTTTCCCGTCTGCGCACCACCCCGGGTTGCTGGGGGAGAACTCTGAGCTAATTTCCCTCTCTTTTCACCCTGGCAGAGCTCCAGGGTTGCAAACAGGTCCAAAGGTAGAAAATTTCCATTTAAGAGTTTGAAAGGAAGTAGGAGAGAGGACATATGCAAGTTGTAGGCCACCCCAAAGTCCCTTCCAGCCGACTAACCACTTGCGAAAGTTAGAAGGGGCCCTCGCTTGAAGTATTTCTAATTGCAGGCAATGCACACTTGAGAGTCATATATAAGGGATTCATCCATTAATAAGTCTTAAGTGAGTTGCTGTGTTCCTGCTCATGGCCCATGTGCTCTACGATGGTGAGCATAAAAATTATTCATATGCTCTATTTATGAAAATTATTAAACGATGATATAGTCTATATCATAAAGGTGACTGCTTTTCCAGTATGCAGTGTATCACGTCACACCAGAATGCATTCAGATCCCTTTAGCTGGCTGTGTCCAGAAGGAGGGAGCTGGGTGTGGCCCTTGACAGAGCTGTGTCATTCAATGCTATAGCACTTTGGAGTACAAGGAAACTATGTAACCTGATTTCCATCTGAGCACAGCCAAGGTACATTGTTCTGCTCAGTTTTTGAAATCGGCAGGACACGTGGATCTCTAGAGGCAGCAGTGATGATGAATGCAGATTCTGCCATGCTCAGGTGTCTGCCAGCATGGCGGGGGGCCCAGGGCTACCTGGGATTATCAGGGGTATGCACCATGTCAATAAACGCTGCAATTCTTCCAATTTGGTCAACTCTCCTGCAGAACCCCAGCTACAAGTAATAATGGGAAACCATTTGCTTCTCTTTTCCTGGGCAGTGAAAGCTTTCTCTTATATTGAGGTCCATTGTTTTCATCATCAATGTAGGAGTATTTTCAGAGAAACATGAGAGTAAAAAAAAAAAAAAAAATGGTAACTGAGCAGAGGGACGGATCTGCAGGAGCATCTTGGCAGCATGCTCAGGATCTGAGGCTTAAGTTAGAACAGTGAATAACAACCAGAGGGCACAGATCTGCTTTGGACAACATCTGAGTCTTGACTTTCTGGCCTTCCTGTACAAAGCACGTAGGACATCATTGGGAGCAGTGAGTATCAGATATAAGTGTTGATGGATCTAGGAAGCAACTATTTCAACACAGGCTGGCATGAAGCACACGGTGATACGAAACATGGGAAAGAATAACAGCATCTACCTTGCAGGAAGCAATGCTTTATCTTGTAGCGTGTATTTGTTAATTCTCACAACGCTCGAAGGTAATATATTATCTTTATCTTGTAGCTTATGGATGTCAAAATATGTGCCCATCATTATTTTGCATGTAAGTGGCAGAATCCAGACTTGAACTCAGACCTGTCTCATTCCGCAGCTCATTCTCTTTAAAGTTGATAGTCACTGGTCCCTAACTATCTGGGGGAAGAGCCTAGTGAATGGAGAAGAGGTGACTGATGAACCTCAGGTCCAGCACCCAGTGCTCCCTCTTTAGACTCAGCAGCTTTCTGTCACCCTCCCTGCCACACACACTCTTTTCTTCCTGTCAGACTATGGGCTTGGTTCTCAGCAGATTTTGTCAGAAGAAAGAGACATGTAGGTAATAAATAAATAATATATATTTAAAATAGAATAGAATAAAGTACTTTGAAAGCCTCTGCAGTGCTTTAACAATGAAAGAAATATCTCCACACACTGCCAACGTCAATTTATAGTTTGCTAAATACATAATTATGCTTAAGCTAGAAAACTACATAGAGTTATTTTATAAACTGGGTTTAGCCATTGTTACTTAATCCTTATTACCTTTATGTATGGTTCTGAGAACCCCTTCAGGGATTGCTAAACATAGGTTTTAGGCCAAGGAGGCAATTATCATCAAATTCGGGAGCCCAGATTGGTAAGGAGAGGAAAGTAGCACCCCTTCACACACCCGTGTCCTTTCCTCCAGATTCTGCCTTAATAAGCCTTAATCTACTCTGAGTGCATGAACCGCAACGTTAAAGAATTTCGAGTTGTATAAAACACTGCGAGGCGGGATCTCACAGTGCAGGGGCCATAGCGGCGCAGAAGCACATGGAATGATGAAGGGGTGACGTGATAAGCTGACTGTACTGTGCAGATCGCCTGCCCCAGGGAGAAGCGGAGAGATCAGTGCGGCCTCCAGTGCCCAGGAAGTGCGGGGAGGAGCTGGGTTCACTGCCCCCCCCCCCCGATTAAATGAGTGACTCTGGAGGACAGTGTGATTCTGCTTCCTGGAGGAGGGTTTGGGAAAGCACCTGTTACTCCTGGTCTCCAAGGATTCAGGGGATTCTCAGTCACCACTCCCGTAGTGGCACAGTGGGTCTCCAACAAACTTTATCCTAGGGCCCAGGAAGCAGTATCAGCAGCGTGACAGAGATATCAGAGGCTTCATATTTGTCGGGGAGTGTTCTAGGCTCTTACCATGAGCGTACTCATTTAATTTTCGCACATGTCCTCTACGGATGGTGCATGAGTGGCATTATTTTATAGATGAGTAAACTGAGGCACGGGGGGGTTTGGTCACTTGCCCAAGATCGCCGTGGTGACGGCACGGTGGCAGATAGCAGAGACTTGGGTTTATTTGAAGTTCTGTGGACATTTGGAGTCATAAATCCAGACAAACTTAGGGTTCTATTCCTTGCTTTCTTCACTGTGAGGGATCCGATGAAAACTTTTCATGAAGAAGGAAAAGGGCTTTGTGCGGCAGCAAGTGAAGGGGCGCTTGTTTTTTGAGGCTGCAGAAAGTCACGTGCTGGGGGGGGGGGGCGGGGGGCTCGCCCAAATCGCTCGTGTTCTCAGCACGATGCTCATAGCAAGAAAACCCAAGAATATACACCAGATTATGCTCTTTAAGCACAATTCAAGAAGAGTTTAACAAAAGATTTAGGGATAAGTTTTTCTTATTCCCAGAGAGCACTCACTTTATAAAAGAGCAAAGCACGTGGGGATTTGTTAGGTTGTCAGTTACCGACATGCATTTCAACTTACTGCACGACACAGTAGCTTCCAGAGGCTCAGGAGTTCTCTTTGGGCAGTTTCTCTGTGTAGTTCGTCTGGCTTAGTTCCTGGGAAAGGTTTGCTTAGTCTAAATCACACACACCTACATACACTCACACACAAAGTGGAGGGGAGGAGGATTTCAATCCACTCACATACAGAACTCAACATCAAGTGCTTGGGAATGATCAGGCAGGACTAACCTTCCTAAATGCCGAAACGTGACTGGTTTCAGAAAAAAGCACTTTGATGTGTGATGTTTACAATTGTGCCGTAACTGCTTTCCAACACACGGGCCTCCCTTACCTGCCGCAGGAACAGGGTAAGGCAGATCTGCAATTTTAGCAGCGAGTTAAACAAAGCCCACTTCATTTTTGCAGGTATGTCGTGCCAAATGCTGCTATTGGCCCTAATGCACAACGCAGAGTGTTCATTCACGCACTCATTCGATACACGACTACATTTTCACTTTTGTAGAACTCTCAATTTATTTGAAAATAAATACTTCGAAGATATGAAATATTCAGAGGAAGATTAAATTGCTGAATTGACTTCTCCCCCTGCCAAGTGCCTTGTCGCTTTTGAACAAGCTAAACAACCTGTAAAAGGACATCTGCCTCTTGACCCCGTGTGTTAGTCCCACCGAGGTACCAGTCACACGAGAAGGAAAACACAGACAGAAAACTGTTAACCTCACCACGTAGGTTTCCTATACGAGCCACTTGTTAGCTTACAGAACTACAACGAGGAATATCAGAAGAGAAATTTCCAGAGAGTATCCTTTGTGGATAAATGTCTGAAAATATGTTTTTCTTTGTAAGACTTGCTGGGAATTGAGACATAAGAAGAAATAAAAAACAGAGATCTTGCACTTAAGGAGCTCGCAAGTTCAACACGGTATGTAACCGCCCTAAATTTCCAACAGCAAGTCTACTGTGAGTTTATTTAAAACTCTTTTCAGTCTACCTTATGTTTCATTCCATCGTGCAGCTATATCTTTTTTCTCCAAAAATGTACCTTGGAGAAAAGTGCTTTATTGGACTTATTTTTGTATCTTCAATGATTCCAGTGAGTCCTCAAATATGCCAAGTAACATGAAAGAAAATCTGTCTTCTCATAAGTATGATTCTCCTTAAGAGAAAATTACAGGGCTATCTGCAATTATTACATTCGGAACCAAATCAGAAATTGGAAATAGATGATACGTTATTTCTCCTTAAGCATGATATAAGCAGGTGTGCCTTTCTTTTTTTTTTTTTTCTGACTTTGCAGAGTAGAAGTTAAAAAAAAAAAAAAAGAAAACTTGCTTGTCCTTAAATTGATTTGTCATTCAAATACCAATCAGTCGATCAACTTGTCTTTTTCTGTGAACCTACTGTTGTACAAAGACATTGTAAAAAGACACCGTCTCAGGCTCAGATTACAGTTGGACAGCACTAAATGAGACAGAGTTGTCAGTCTCTACTTGAAAAGACAAGCCCGAAATATGTCAGCAGACAGCTATAAAGATACTGGGAGATCAGTGTGAAAATAGCAGACGGAATTGTCAGAGCTGCTGGAAAGGGGGGTTCCAGGGACTTGAAGTACCCTCGTACCAACCCCCGATATCACAGCAGCTGATACCAAAAATCAGGGAAAAAGGAACATGTCTCATTCTGGTCTGCGAGAACCCTGGTGGGCACACGCACACGGCTACTTGAAAACTCATTTTCCTTTTCTCTCTTCCCTTAAAAAAAAAAATTATTAATGACAGCTATAAAAAATAACATGCTCTGTGTTAGTTTGCCACTGATAACGTTTACTAATTAGAGCAATTAGTTTTACAGTGCTAATGTATGCCATGATAATTTTATGAAAGAATAAATGCAATCAAAAATATTTTCCCAATTTCAGCAACACCCAGATTCTGGTTTTTGTAGGTAAATGATTAAAGAAGCTAGAAACACGTGCATGCCCGGGGTAAATTTGGTACTGTACATGATACTCGAATGATACCCTCACCCTTCCTGCATATAGATAATTTCTTCTATTTCGTATTATTAAGTTACTGATAGTGACCAAATGAATTACTATGTGGGTCAATTGTTGCATCTCAGGGTAATGCTCTATTACTTGGGGCTCCTAATAGCCTAGTACATAAGACCTAAGGGAATATCATATTAACAGGATAAGCAAACCATAGCCAGGGTTACTCTGGTTCAAATTAAAATGCTGTTTTGTTGTTGTTCATCATTATGTGTGTTGAATATTGTATCTTTACCTAAGGGATTATGTGAGGTTTGTAATATTTATAAAGAGAATAGCTACTCATCTCAGGGCCATTTGAAGAATATGTATTATTTATTTCCTGATCTACCCCCTCCAATGTTCAATATCTTTTAAGAACTGTGATTAATAAAACATTCCAATTTGAACAGTGTGGGTTCTATTCACAAAACATGGTTATTCAGTCCATTTCTAGGCAGACATCACCAGGGAGAGTACTTATCACCGAAAAAATGCATAATCAACATCAGATATTTTGAATTAATGATTTTAGAGAGGAGGTTCATTAAACTCTTTGCTTCATCCCTAAGTGGAACTTCTCAATTAAGTATGAAGAGATTGGGAAATAGAAGGGACTTGCGCATTGAAAAATGGCGTGTCAAGCTCAGTTAAAGCTGTGCTAAAGCCTTTCATTCAAGATCTGTCAAGAAATCATTATCTTTTTTTTCCCTCGGAGTTTTTTTGTAACTGAGGTTTAATGTATTATTAATAGAAAAAAGGGGATAAGTAAGACTAGACAGTTATTGTGTAGGGTGGCAGCAATCTTAGGTTTGGGTAGAAGCACTAAGAGTTATTCTTCTGTCTTTAATAAATGTAGGGGTTAGAGAGTGGGGTCTGTGCCAATGGGAGCATGAAACGCCACCAGTCGGAGCCACTGCCCTGGGTGGGAGTTTGTCCTTAAAGCAATTTATGTGACCTTCGCTTTACAAGATGCACGATACCAAACCCATACAAATATTTAGTGTTGTTATGTTTTGGGCATCAAATGGAATTTTGTATTCTGTTGAGAGATAGAACTGAAAGGAACAAGCAAATCAATCAAGAGACCACTATCAAACACCTGGCTTGTCCCTTTACCCAGGAGAGATGAAACGACCCTTGCCCCTATGGCCAGTGCCATCTCAATGGTGACCGGAAAGGCACAGGTCTGGTAACATTTTTGTCAGAAATTAAAGGCCAAGTCTAAAAAAAAGAAAACAACTTGAATTCCCTCTTTGTTGACTACAAAAGCTCTTTCTCAATATACTGATAAAGCCTTCCCTCCCCCCACCCAACTCTTGGAGAACCTTAGAATTTTAGGATAATATGAATTTCTTTTATGCGGTCACCCCCAAATGCTTACATGGTTATTTTCCCTCATCCATCAACATCAAATCTCTTTAACTTGCCTCTATTTACATATTACTCTGTTCTGAATATCGAACAAAGAAAGCCCTCTGGCATTCTGTAGCCTAATGTTTTATCTAAAAATGCTACTGTCATAATAGTTTTTTAAGTATATAACCAAGGGTTTAATATTTGCAAAATGTATTTAAAAAGTGCTTTGCCGTGAATATCTCATTTCACATACACTATGGTAGGAGTTATCATAAATAATACATATTGTAATTATAATCATTTTTATATATGAAGACAGTGAGTAATTTGACCAAGCTTTCATTGTCAGTCCATAGTGAAAGCAGGACTCAAACCCAACTTTTGGCCCCTTCCATCCTATTTCTGTAATGAGATAGCACCTGTTTTGATTAATATCTTCAAATAATCAAGTTAAAACAAGTTAAAAAATAAATAATATTATTGGTGCAGCCACTATAGAGAACAGTATGGAGGTTCCTCAAAAAATGAAAACTATAGCTACCATACGATCCAGCAATCCTACTTCTGGATATATATCCAAAAGAAATGAAAACAGGATATCTACACACCCGGAGTCTGCAGCATTATTCACGATAGTCAAGATGTAACAACCTGACTCATAGAAACAGAGAGTAGCAAACTGGTCACCAGGAAATGGGGGTTGGGAAATTAACAAGAGGCTGATAAAAGGATACGAACTTCCAGCTACAACATAAGTAAGGTCTGAGGACATAATGTGTACCGTGGTGACTATAGTTAATAACTCTGTATTGTATAATTGAAATGTTAAGAGAGCAGAACTTAAATGTTCTCATACACACACACAGAGATAAATACATGAAGTGAAGATGTGTTAACTGGATGGGAGGAATCTTTTCATAATGTATGTATATATTGATACACATCACAATATGCACTTTAAATATCTTACAGTTGTTTATGTCAATTATACCTCAATAAAGCTGAAATAAATAAACAAACAAACAAACAAATAAATATATAAATAAATACTGTTGCATTTTCACCATAAAAAATAATAATACTCATTCTTTGGAAAATTTGAATATTCAATAGTTATATATTGCACATAAACAAAAGTTTGCCAGATTGTTCCAGATGCTGTTTATGTCATAGCTTCTGTAAGAGGGAAAGAGAGGAGATTCTATGCATAGATCACAACATCTCAGTCACTTTACCCAGGACCTGTTTGTTTGTTAGATAGCAACAGCTCAGAGAAATGGCCTGGGGCAAACTCATCACTAACAAGATATGTAGTTTTTATGATTTCAGAGGTGATTTTCCTAAAAATCCATTTTGCAAAATGACTTTAATTCAAAAATTCAACTTATTTCCACATTAAGGCAGAGAACATTTTCTGTGCCTCTGAAGATTTAACACAGCCACGATGAACGAGAACATCAGCTTCTGGCCAAAATGCATGTGACTGGAGAGCCATGTTGCGTGAAATCAATCGCGGGCACAGCTGAGGCTCCTTGGAGCTGTCAGGGGATGGCATGGAGTAAGTGTTGCTCTGGTGAGCACCTGACCTGGAGGCCAGGGCTCATCACCATGAGTCTGTTAGTGGTTTGATGTCGAGTCACTCCAGCACTCCTAGAGAAGGTCTTGATCACAATCACTGGACTCCAGAGAGCTTCAAGGTTATGCCAGCAGATGCAGAGTAAAACACACAAGGAAATGTCCATCGACCTTTCCCACTTGGTCAAGTTTGCATCACCCTGTCACAAGGACTCGTGCATGAGACTGGACAGGAGGGGGACTGTTTACCCATCTCTTCGCTGTAGATGTTGTCCTGCTTTAACTGGTTTCGTCAGTTCAACTTAATGCTTCTGACCTGCCACTGGAACAAGGCCCATATCGCCCACGGGGATTGTGTGAGCAGAAGAGGCAGCAGAAAAAAGTCCAAGTCCACTACATTAGATTGCTTTTGTTCTTAGATCACTAGATTCAAAATAAAAGAAACTCAAATTCTAGTGCTCTTTTCCCTTAAGACCCTGAAGTGTCTGGAGGTAGGTGGAAGCCCATCTCAAGATCGATAGAGCATGCATAGCCCCGAATCATTTCTGTCCCTAGGCTAATTCCGTCAATGGGGTGTTTTCAAGAGGATATTATTTCTCCCTTTCTATGTTCTCCAAATTGCACCTCACCTCCCTCACTCTAGTTCCTGTTCCCACTTGTGTTTTTACCCAATCTTACTTTTGGGTCTCTGGAAAATTCTAAAGATGCCCATTCATTTATTTATCAAATTTGAGCATCAGCTAATGTAGTTTCAGGCTAGCGAGGGAAATAGCAATAAACTGATATTTATTTCTTTGCTTCAGATTCTAAGCAGGGACAAATGCTTTGACTTTTTGGAAATGTTTTCACATGGGACTTTGGAGTTAAATGGGATTAATTAATATCACAGGAAATGTATTAGAATTATAAAGTTACTTCCAATTCTGAATAGCTATTTATCGCCGAAAAGAACCCTGTGTTGAAGGAGACAAGGAAATAAATTCTTCAACTCCTCTCTCCCCTTCTCTCCAACTTCCTGCTGAGTCCACCTAATGGTTCAAAAAAACTGAAGCAAGAGAGCAGGGGGCCTGGTTAAAACATTCCTTAGACATCAGCCTCCTGGAGTTCAGAGAAGGATAGAAAAAGAGTGAAGCAAGACAAACTGATAATAAACAGCACACACATGCCGAAGGTGTTTGGAAGGCTCCATTAACCTGGGACGGCTCCGGAAATGTTAATATTCCCTTCTGCGATTGAGAACCTCAAATATCCACCCTTGAACTTCTTCTTCTATGCTCACTCCCTAGAAGATTGTATCCAAACCCATGGCTTTACATGCCCTTTGGATTCTGACGACTCTCCAATTTTCCTTGACCTTTTACTAAGTTCTAACTGTGAACTTGACGTCTCCACGGGGATGTCACCACCTGCTACAGGAACCGAATCTATGCCTCATCCCCGCTTCCACCGCAGTCTGACTCATCCTTCTGTGTTCCCCACGGCAATAAACAACAACATCAGTCCTCCGTGTGCTTAAGTCAAAAAAATCAATGAGTCATCCTTAATTCCCTCTCTCTCTCTCTCTCTCTCTCTCTCTCTCTCTCTCTCTCTCTCTCTCTCTCACTTTATCTCACTCCTCAGTCCCATTTCATTTGCACAACTACATTCACTACATACCCTAACTGTATCTACAGTTTCTGTCCTATACAATGATTGAGTTCAAGAACAGATCACGGCAAACGCACCCACACTTCTCTCTCTCTGCTTCATTTCTGTTCCTTCTCACATCCAGCATTGGCATTTCTTCAGAGAGCAATGACTATTTGTTAACAGATCCTCGGGCCTCCCATCATACTCCGAGTAAATTATAAACTCCTCATCTTGGGCTTCCAAGGGCCCACGTGACTGGGCCCTTCCCTGTCCCCTAAACCTTTTACTTTTCCCTTCATTGAATCTGCTGCCCCCTCAATGACCTTCTTGCTGTTTCTCGAAAACACCAAGGTTATTCCAGGGCGGTTTCACTTGCCTTCTGCCTGCTGCGCTTTGCCTGCAGACGCTACGCTGTTCATTTCGTCTCTTTGTTCACATCTCAGATGTCACCTGTGGGTCTTTCCTGACCGCCTTTATCTAAAATAACCCTGTTCCCTGCATTATTTTTCAGATAGCTTGTATTATTAGTTGAAATTACATTACATCATATCCTCATATCATATTGTATATTTAATGCTTATTTTCCAATTACAATGCAAGCTCAGTCAAGGACTTTTTCTGTTGTTGTTTTGTGCTGATGCAGTACATAGTACCTGCTCTGAATATATTTTTTGGCTGATTATATGAAATGATTTTGCATATTTAAGTTTTAGTGTATATATATATATATACACACACACACACACTAAAGTTTTAGTGTGTATATATATATATACATATATATATATATATATAGACAAGGCATTTCTGTAACTACAGACTTTTTCCCCAGCTATAGTATAGCCTGACCAAAGTCAGGTCCCGATAGCTCCCCCACCCCATCTCTACCCTTTGTCCTAGAGAAACACAAGAGGCTGGAAAAACAAGGTTAGGAAAAAAAAAAAAAAAAAAAAGACCATTTCAGGAAAGTATGCATCTGTCTTTTTAAACTTTTCTACATGATTCCATAATAATGTCCTTTTAGACTGAAAATCCAACTCATTTTCTCATTTACAAAGACACACATTTTACTAGGGCAAAGAGCAGTAAGTTGTAATATTGTACGATTTATAATAACAAATGCTAAGCTTCGGCGAATGTGTGTAGTTATGCCTAGTGAATGAGACAGGATTGTAGACTTGGATAGATAGCAAATAGGATTTGTGGGCATTTCTTGGAGGGAAGCTGGGTCTGAGAGTGGAAGAGGAATGATCAATATGACTGTAAATACACAGCCTTGGTGGGGATGGACTGGAAGACCCTCAGCTGATGGGGTCAGTCAGGGCTGAGGTTGGACTCCAGCTTAGCTAAGCCGACTCTGTACAAATTGGACCACTCCCCACTAAGCCACTCAGTATATCATTCAATGACCCACTAAAGTTATACATTCACTGCAGCATTTTCCATGATCTAAATGTGGCAGTGAGTTTCCTTAGAATTCCCATGGTGTTTTGCTTGTGCCTCTCTCATGGCCTTTATCACATGTAAATAGTTATATGTATCCATCCCTGGCCCAACTCTTATGAATTATTTGACGGCAGGGACTGTCTTTTGTTTCTCCCATCTGTCAAGCACACAGCCTCATCCATTAGAAATGCTCAAAAAACACTCACCGAATAAATGAACGATCCCAGAGGTGTAACTTGTCTCAATTAAAATTAATAAGCATGGTGTGCCTAACTTCAAGACCAAACCCAGAGTTGCAGATAGAGAAATTAGTTTCATAGAGGGAAAGATCTCAACACTATTTCCTCTTTCAACAAGAATTTCACCTTCGGAAGAAGAGAAAATGACACTTCATTTGGCAGTACATGCTCCGCCTAGCAGAGTGCTGCTCAGCCCTGGTGTTGAGTCGCCACTGATATTTCCAGATCCCCAGATGTCCATGCGAGTTAATCAACATTTCAAGGCACTTGTATTCAAGAATGAAGGTAATTATCCACGGCTTAGCTCTAGTCTTTAGTAGCTGTTTCAATCAGATTAGTTTCTTATTCGCTTTGAGTCTTAGGTTCCTCATCTGTTCAATGAAGATAATGTCCCTTAAATCACAGGGTTTGTAAATGAAATAAATGAGAAAATAGTAATGAATTTCTTTTATGGCAATAACTTTGTAAGCTATGAAGTATACTGCACATATGTGTGGGATTATCATTGTAGTGGATAGCTATTATCCTTTTGCTAGCACAAATCCTTCCCTTTTTAATATGGTAGATAAATCTCCCTACTTAACACCCAATGTTGCCTCTGACCTGCTATAATAGAACAATTTGCTTCTGCCTCCTGAACATCCCCACCCCCCCAGGGGAGGTACCTGACTCATAATACATCAATCAAAGTTCTCCCCAGGATCTTAGAAACAAAATGAAAGGAAACTGTCTTTTGCTCTGACTAGGTGAAACTTAGGTCATTTAAATTCAAACTCGAGTCATTAGAAAACAGAAAAACATCTCAGGTTTATCTGTTGTAGACTGAATGTTTGTATCTAACCCCACCCCCTAAATTCGTATGTCGAAACCTAATCCCTGATGTGATGATATTTTGACGTGGGCCTTTGGGTGATGATGATTAGGTCATGAGGGTGGTGCCGTCATGAATGAGATTTGTGCCATCATAAAAGAGAGCCCAGAGATTACCCTTGCCTCTTCTTCCATGAGAGGTCACAGAGAGAAGATGGCCTTCTGTGAACCAGGAGGCAGGCCCTCAGCATACAATGAAACTCTGGTGCCTGGATCTTGGACTTCCAGCTTCCAGAACTGTGAGAAATAAACTTCTGTTCTTTGCAAGGTAGCCAGTCTACGGTATTCTATTATATTATCCCAAATAGACTAAGATGGATCTTATGACAGCAAGTTCCTCAATATGGACTAAGAAGATGAGAGAGAGAGAGAGAGAGAGAGAGAGAGAGAGAGAGAGAGAGAGAGAAGAGCGAGCTGATGGCAAAGAAAAAGAAGGAAGTGGGTAAAAAGAGCAAGTAGATGTGGAAACGAAGGAGGAGATAAAACATCCTAGGATAGGGTACCCACATTAATTGGGCCCCTGGTTTCCCAAAATCTTGTATCCTATTTTCAAATTTTATCTGTTTGCTTTTTTATTATAATCTGTTTATGGGAGGCTTGAGAATTCTAACAAGTGATTATCATTTGTATTAGGTTACTCACTCAGGGAGATGTACGAACAGGCCAGAGCTCAAGAGCTGCCTGGGGCAGGCTCCTTGACCTTCTCCCAGCCACTAGTTCCCACGTTCACGTACAAGTCTGAAGCTCGGAGTTAGGGCTAGAAGTATTGATATGAGCATCGTTACCATGTGGGTGGCAAAACCACAAGAATAGATTAGATTCGTAGGAAATACAGATGAATAGAACTAATGGCTGCAGATTAAACCCATGGGATGCTAGTA
This sequence comes from Rousettus aegyptiacus, assembly GCF_014176215.1. NCBI lineage: Eukaryota > Metazoa > Chordata > Mammalia > Chiroptera > Pteropodidae > Rousettus > Rousettus aegyptiacus. Next base: position 11,117,854 of record NW_023416310.1, read on the forward strand.
TTTAAGGCTTAGGCAGGAAGATAGGGAGTGATCAAGAGTATTAAATCTGTTCGTCGCATCTACCAATTAGAAAGTCACTGAGAAGTCTGTCAAAGGGCGTCCCTGAAGTAAAGAGAGAAGCCAAACGCTTTGAGTTGCAAAGTGAGGGTGAGGTAAACCCATAAATCCAGTCTAGGCAGTATACTCCTCTTAGAAGACTGGCTATGAAGAGCACAGGAGAGATGTTAAATGGGCTTTGAGGTTACGGAAAGAGTAGCCTCCTGGGCAGCAGTGACGGTGACGGTGGCTCCAGTGTGGTGGCTTCCAGAGCTAGTAGTATTGACGGTATGAACTGCAGTGCTTAGTCCCAGTGCAGCGTCTGGTGGGGGCGTACTCACCGCATGAGGCCTGAAAGTATTTCGAGCATGCTCTTTCTTGGCTTTATGTTCCTGACTTGGACTCTCTGTTCATCTGACTTTTCTGCTGAAACCACTCAGAGTTAGTTTATTTTGTTCGCAAATAGTTTGATCTTCAGTGTCTAGACCAGTGAAAGCTAAATGACTGATTAATTTAGCATTTGAGAACTCCACATTCAAACTCTGAGATCTAAGTAATCTAAAAATACATTTATGTTCTCACCAGTCTGTGGTGTTTTATTTTGTTGTTGTTGTTGATTTCACCGGTTTTTCAACTACCCAAGTAACTAACGAACGAATTAACCAACCAAATACAGTTATCAAAAATGTACTGACCCTCCCTTTTCTCAGTGATGTGAGGAATGCAGGGAGCAACAGATTAAAGCTTCCTAATCCAGGAGGTCGCAGGGCAGCGGGGAAGTCCAGTTAGCATCATGCGAAGGCACTGTCGGCTGCAGCGGTCGACGCAGCACGAGCCCTCCCACGGCACAGTGTTCCCACACTTTGTGTCCACTCGGTTCCCTGGAAGCGCTTCAGGATTTTCAACAAGCCAAAGCTACTACTCCTTGACCCTCTACCATCCAACCCGTGGTGGATGGAACAGCAACTAAAGGCTCAAAGAAACTCAGTTGGGGACTCTCAACCTGACTCGTCATTATAGAATTTCCAGAAGCCACATGGGTGTCTCGGGAAAAGCCCCTTACCTTTCTAGAACTGACCTGACACCAATATTATGACTTTTTCAACTAACCGAAGAGTCTCGATATAATTATTATGGACTTTCAGTGTGTACACAGTCATATTTCTGCCACGCTTCAATGAATGATGCCTGAAAGACTAATTACACACTCGCAATGATGGTCTGCTCATACTCTCATTTCATAGGAATAGCCTATATGATGTTACAATAACAACTAATGTCTCACATTTCAGTGACTTAGCAAAAGAAAGCTTATTTCTCTCTCTTGAAATCTGCTGTAAATTGGTGGTACTCTTCTTCTTCCAGTGATCTGGGCGGCATATTTTTGACATTTTTTATTTCAACTTGTGGCTTTGATGATTTCCACATTGGAGGACAAGAACATTGGAGGGCCACGCATTATCTCTTAAATGCCCTGGCTCCAAAGTGATACATGTCACTTCTGCTCATCTTTTATTTGATAAAACTAGTCCTCAAATTAGAAGATATAGAACAACATTCATTTTTTTTTCATGTCTTCAACTATTCGTACATTCTTTTATAAGCACCATGTACCTGACTCTGCATTGGGCACTACGGATAAAATAAATAGGTTTCTCTTTGAAGCTCCCTGATGCCTAATATAGGATTAAAATAGAGACAAGAGATCTATCTATCTACCTATCTACCCTTTATCTATCTATATCATCTATCATCTATCTATTGGCTATTTTACAACCTTGCGGAGTAGTAAAACAGTAGCTGCTTGATAAAATGCTTGTCTAATTAAATGTCCTTCAGATTTTTGCTCAGCTGTTCCCTCACCATGAAGCATTCCCGGGTCATTTTTTCTGATACTGCATAGTACTCAGACACTTCTTTTTGTTGCAATTTAGTCTTCTCCAAAGCACTTGCTACATATCTGTTACTTATTTCTCTATTGTCTCATTCCCCAGAATGCACGATATACTCAAAGTGGGGGAAAAAAATGTTTGTAGTTTGACTTCGGTGCTGTTTTGAAAGTTTCCACAATAATACCTAGAATATAATAGGCGCAATAAATATTTGTTGAATTATATGACTGAAGGGAATGATCAAAGCATAAAAGTAGAAGTGCTAGACAATGAGGTTTGAGATGAGAGCATTACTTTCAAAGGCATGTAAGTTCAGGGAAGGTTTGATGGTAAAACTGGATGGTAGATGTTGAGCATAGAGGCTTTCCAGGAAGAGCCCATCAAAGCATGGTATTATCATCAAGATGAGGGAGGAAGGGGTGGGCTGAGAGCTGGGCGGATGCACGTGGGCAGAGGGAACGTTTACTTTTATCGACTGCTTACTTTGCTCATTAGCCCTAGAGTGTGACATGAAATTCTTGTATTAAAGTCATTCATAAAGCTTCAGGAGACTTCCCATGATTCGAGGAGAGTGGGAACGCTGGAAAGATGTAAAACTTTTTGTGTTGCAGGGAACAACGCTGCAGGAACTCATCAGAGTGAGTAAACTGGGGTGTGTGGGGGGGGGCAGGTGCCAAAGGTGGTAATTGTTATATTTGTTTATCTCTTCGCTTTTGAGAGAACTCAGCTGAGTAACTGAAACAAAACAGGAACACACTAATAGGCTGGCTGGAAATGATAAAAATTTAAGTATCTTTCTAGAACCTGCAGAAACATCACCTTCTCTCCTAATCATCTTCACTCTGTTTCTCTCTCTCTCTCTCTCTGAGGCAGAGACAGCACTCTCTATACACACTTCTCTCTGGGCTACAGGTGAATTTGACAAAACTTAATTAACTGAACGCTCACTGTGAAAGTAAATGATTTGTTGAAAGTATAAATATATAGGTTGTAAACTATAACAGGGATGTATAGCAGTGTTAATGGTTTTTAGCAAATTGTCCCACTTTTTGTGACCAGCTCCTAGAACACTGTTGACACTCAATAAGTACTTATTGGCTGAAATTTGAAATTCAAATTTATATGCAACCCCCCCCCAAAAAAAAACCCTTATTATTGTTTCCTATGAAAGTCATCTTTCTAAATCAGAAGCCTGAACAGCAGGGTTCTGTAAAATGATAACATACATTGAAAAGCCCTAAGTGGTATCATCATTTATTTTTTGTTTGTTTCTGATGTATTGTTCATAGACAGTAGATATCCATTAACTGATTTTATTTTTCCACCAGAGTTCTGTGCCCTTTTGTGCAAGTTGTGGAAGTTAATTGGCAGTTAACTCATTCTGATGACAACTTGGGCATCCTTGAGGGACGTATTTTCGTGAACCGCCACATTTCCGATGGGTTTTTACCATGACTGCTTTACTTACCGATTGCTGTTGCGCCCCAGCAGGACTCACTGCCCCTGCTCTGCGCAGACGATGGGGTAGAAATTCACGCTCTTGCCCTTCTTACCAACGATGTTCGTACCAATGTCTATGCAGTGTGCGTTTTCACAGCACAACAAAGAAAGAAGAAATCCAAGAGCCCGCTCAGCCATCAGAGTATTTACTGCGAAACTAGAACAAAGCGCTATAATTTCAAAGATGCTGTTAAAGACGTCTTGCCTTCCAGAGAGGCGCCAAAGAACACATCCACTAGACACGAATGTTCGTTAGATCTATGAGCAGCCGTGTCTCTAACAGAGGTCAGTGATGTTTTCAGGCTGCTTTCTGCAGTTACAACATGTTTGCGGAATCTCGAGGAACTGTATTCTCAGTGGTTCCACGAAGACCGATCCTGGGGGCACTGACTGGCTTTCGCTGTTGAGTCCAGCGCTGACTGGAACAGTAGAAGAATCACTATCCTTCTCATAGCCCTTTTTTTCTCATCTTTAAAAAGAGAGATTTACAATTATGTAAAATTCGGTCTCCCAATTAAATTCCTCTTTGCTAAGTATGAAGTCTCAGGCAGGGTGCATGGTGAGAAGGGGTGTTAGATGGTAGTGTGTGGGCGGCGCTGGCCATATAGAACCTTCTGAGTTCATGCAAGGAGGTGGTAGGACCGGCAAAATGGCAAATTGCTCCAGGCCTCCCACGTGCAGAAGAAAACCCTGAATGGATGGTTGTTTCATTTACAGTAGTTCTTTATTCACTTCTTACTATCAAGGAATGAACTGTCATTGTAATAAATAGCATTTTCACTATTAAAGTTTGCTCGAGAAAGCTTAATTTAAGAAACCAGTGGTTTTAGCTGAAAGTTTTAACCAAAAATGAATCGCCCATCTACCTGCCTTGTGGAGAAAGGACAAAAGGTGTAGTTTAATCTGTTTCAGTGACCGGGAATCATTATTATTAACACCCGCAGCTGTGGCGGGGCAGTGATTAGCTGAGTCACCTGCAGTTTGCTGCTGCTCCAGTCATTGCCATCCTGGGATCCAATAGAGCAGGAACCCCTCCCCTCGCCCCCAAGTGCTAGTGTGAATATGCTGATATGCACGTGCGTGAGAAAGGCTTCAACAGTTTCCTTAAACCAGTTAGGAGGTCCACATTTAAGTGGTTAGAAAACACTGAACTATATATGCTAAATGGCCCACATAACGAAGCTTATGGGACTCAAGACGTGAGTTAAACAAATGCTATCATCTTCATCACCTAGCTCAGTACTAAGCATAAAATGCATGGAAAATAGACTGTGTTTTAAAAACATGGAATCTCAACTACACTAGCACTTGTCTGCCTTAGTGACTTAAGGAAGTTTTCTGATAAACAGAACAACTGAATTGCATGCTGGTTAATAGACTAGCAAAAATCCGCCTGCTAACTTGTCATGATCTTATCCCTTTTTTTTTTTATAACCCCTGGAATTTCCCATTGTGAATGTTTGCTGCCTTGGATGTCATTAGTCACCTTGAAATTTGCCTTATTATCTATCACTTTAAATAATATAAACTGTGCATATACTTCCTTGGGCAGAGATACAATGTAATATCTGGACCTGACATTTGAGGCTTCATTTTTTAAATCCAATTACATTGTAACTGGTAAGAATAATGGCAATTAGCAATGTAAAATGTAAAAGTAATTAATAACCATAAGCACGTGTCAAACCTATGAAAGGCCAGTCCCTACCTCTAGTCACTCTCAGCACCTGCCAGATCCTCAATCTTGGTTATTATATTCTTCTAAATTCCAAAACTGCAAACACGGCACTTACTTACAGTATGATTTATTACACCAAACCCAAGCTCTGCTGAGCCCCTCGGGGTTATTATTAATAAGGTACCTGTGAGGTCACCATAAAATCTCAACAAGATACAAGGTTCCACAATGCTAGCAATGAAAGAAAAAAAAATCGAAAAAGAGAAATTCTTCCAAATCTGAGGCCAGTACATTTAACAAAATTAAACAAAAAAAATATATACTGACAGTTGTGTGTATGGAGTATCACGTTTTGCAATGTCTTTTAATCCAAATAGAAAATTGTGTCTCTGTATATGAAAACCATTAAGATAACCAGCTACCTATTTTCCAGTGGAACTTCAGAGTTCATTCTCATTGTTATGGGGAACATATGTGGTTGCAAATTAATGGAGTCCTTCTCCTTGGCACTGGGAAATATTGGGCAAGATTGGAGACTAGATATTTGCCAAGAGGTAAGGGAGGGCCCATGTATTTAGGGAAACACTAACTCTATTCATATTTTAAACAAAAAGATTGATCTTGAAAAGGGGGCAACTTAAGTGATGTCCCAGTAACATATGGCTGAATTTCAAGAAATGCACCTTGCTGAAAATTATTATGCATTTATTAACAGATATATGGGGTCTGATGTGTCCTTAATATGAGGAAATGTTTTATTCTCAGATCTTGTTGTCCACGATTTTATAGTCCATTTGGAAAAATCAAACAAACATACTGTTTAGTGAACAGTTAAGCACTGGGCTGTGTCTCATGTTTAATATCTGTGGAGGGCAGGTGTTCTCAGGACAGGTTTTCTGGAGGGCATGAGACTTGAACTCCACCTGGAGGCTATGCTGGGGAGAAGGGAGGCGAATGGACAAAGGACAGAAATGACAATAAAGAAACTGAAGAGGGGAGAGAGAACCGAACAAGCAAAATGCCATCAATTCATAGGATACATTTCTCAGTTATTTGAAGTCATGAGCTATGATTTATATGTGTGTCTGTGACAGTGTGCAGACTGACTGGTACAAAGTGAAGTTAAATATACCTGCTAAATGGACAAATTGATTATAAAATGATAGATTGAAAAGGGAGCGGGACTTTTTTTCATCCTTATCTGTCTTCCACATTGCTCATCCCTTAGATGTCCATTGTTCCATGACTTCAGAATCCATGGTTTGATATCAAGAACCTTGTCCCAGAATCTGGAAAATTTACGATTAAATCTACTTTTTCTGTTTACCAGCTGGGTGACCTTGAGTAATTTATTTGAACACTCTACGCCTCATTTTTTCTCATCGTAAACTAGAGAGAATATTATTCATCTCACCATTTTATTATAAAGCCTGAATAAGAAATGATTGGTTCTTCCCTCGTGCTTGAGACATGGTAATTCGATATTAAAGTTAGATGTACTAGGAAAGACAACTCAGCTAGGGAAAAAAAATATCTACCCACAAATGAGTTTTATTAATAAATGTAAATCATTTTGAATTACATAGGTCTTTATCTATGGGAAAAATTGACATCGGGATGTGGTAGTCCCCAGTGGGATGTGTAGGAAGACAGAGTCTGAACTCTCTGAGTTCCTGAGACACCAGTGTTAGGGTTTTGTTGTCAGGTCGGAACGCACGGTGCAAAGAGGAACACAGTCTTCGGTATTCTCCCTTCTTCCTACATTTTTTTTAAAGCAAATCTGGAGTGCAGTGCTGTTTTCTAAAATTGTTGGCTTTATCGCTAGAAATAATATGTGCATGAAAGCTGTCTGAGTCAAAGTCAGACATCTACTTGTACTAAAGAAGAAGAGTTTTGCTGAAAAGTTTGGAATGCTTCACTTAACGGAAACTAAGAATGGTCTGGAGTCACTGGCAAGCACACTGGCTGTGAGGGTTCCATAAGATCATTATTTTATGCTGGAGTCAACTGTGCCCAAGTTCCTACTCTTCGCTGGCATATTAACTCCTGAAGGTAAGATCTTATTTCTTACTTATCTTCATTGCATCACGAAATAATGGCCTGTATAAAGCAAGCACACTCTTTCTCCCTCCCTCCCCCCATTTCTGCCTTCCTGCCTTCCTTCCTTTCAGTATATACTGAGCCATAGTCCGCCATATCACTCACTGTTTGCTTTGTTGAAATATTTGGATGTATTTTGCTGTCCTTCTGAATAAAAAGAATATAGGCTTCTGGATCCATACAGAAATCAGCAATGTTTGTTTGTTTGTTTGTTTGTTTTTTAATACACTTGCCACTATTCTGTGTGTAATTTTAGGTGTTGAGGACAATAGCAGAAATCCAGTTATACTGTCTTGATGACTACATAAAAAAAATTCTAGCTTTATGATGAGTAAGACGGAGTGAAGACGTGGATGAAAACTGTGATATCCCTGAGATCAATTTGCAGATTAACAAAGGCCCTTTGTCAGGGGATGGGAGAACATAAGAAGAATTCGAGGAAGGAAAGAGCCTTCCAAAAACTGAGAAACATACTTCAGTCTCCTCATGCTCATACTGTATCTTCCATTGAAATGCACAGACCAACGCTAGGACAGAGCTTCTTGGGTGGATCACTGAATTGGTCAGGGCTTTCCAAAGAAACAGAACCAATAGAAGAAAGAGTGAGAGAGATATTTATTGTAAGGAATTGGCTCATAAGGTTATGGAGGCTGGCAGATCTGTAGTCAGCATGTTGGAGACCCAAAAAAAGCTGACGTTTCAGTTCAAGTCCAAAGGCAGGAAAGAACCGATATCCCAGCTCAAGACAATAATTCAGGAGGAGTTTCCTCTTACTTTGGGGAAGGTCAGCCTTTCCATTTTATTCATCCTTCAACTGACTAAATGAGGTTTGTCCACATTAGGGAGGATAATCTGCTGTCCTCAGTCTACAGGTACAAACACCCTCATGGATACACCCACAGTAATGTCTGGACACCCCACGGTCCAGTCGAGTTGACACAAAAAATTTACCATCACAGGCATACACAGTCATGGACACCAGACAATCGGTTATGGGTGCTATAAGTGCTCTGACAGTGGAGAGGAAGAAAGTCTACTTATTCAGAATGTGCTTTGTGCCTCTACCTTGAGAGATGTTTGCTCTAGCTTATCACGTGCAGCGAGAGAAGCCCAGTGAAGAGCTGATATTTGTGAAATATCTTCCCTACAATCCACTTTATTTTCACCACTTCCTGCACATAAGCCTGGATACAGGGCTTTAGCTACACACTCAATTTTCTCATTTCGTGTCTTATTAATCTTCCGCTGACCACTCAGTGCCTACTGTGAGCCTCAGGTAAAAGGGAAAACCCGCCTAGTCGTGGCTCATTAAAGGCCAGAGAGAAAATGTCCATTCAATGTTATTTTAATGTTTAGTTTTGGGCTTATCACCTATCAGGCCCCGTGTATTATCACTGCTTAAAAGTTTTCCTCTGCCACTGTGCAGACCTGGCTCACACTGGAGCCAGGAAGATGATGAAAGAAGGCTGTAGATCTGTGGCTGAGCATATCGTTATTGGCCCGACTTCTTTGCCAAAGCCCTTTCGTTTACTATTAGCAAAATCGGAGATGAAAAAGAAAAAAAAAAAGTTGCCCAAAGCCACTCAAATCTTTCCCATTGACAGAAACACAGGAGGCTAACCCAGATGGTAGAACGATGAAATGTGGTTAAACAAGCTGGAAATTTGGTTCTCATGTTGCTGCATAATTGATTTGATTGATTCCTGAATTTGCCAAATTAGTCGCGTGAGCGTTTGAGACTCTGCGTTCTTCCAGGGTGAAGTCCAGTCTCTAATTTAAAACGCGTGTTTCGGTTTGTTTTACAATAGTTCTTTCTCCAGTCTGTCGCGAGACCGTGTCCAACGCTGCAGTGTGACGTCACGGGTACCGTCCTGCCTGCGAATGGCGGGCACAGATAGGACGCTGAAGGTTCACGCCAAGAGCTGGGTGGGAAGGTTCCCATATGCGAAATGGTTTTTCATCTCAACTTAATGGGATGAAATAGAGTTTCAATATTTTGAAATGCAGATTGACAAATTAATGTGAAAACAAAACAAAACTCTTTGGAGTAGCACAGAATCCAGCTGATCTCAGAGAGGTTTTCTCCAAGCCAAGACGATCATATTGTTCTACACAATCTTGGCTGCACAGCTGAGCCGTGCTGACGTCCGCAGAACAGGCTACAAAGATAAAAAGACTGGAAGCTCAGAGGTGTGAACACTCTGCTCAGGCAGTACGAAATGAAGAAAACAAAATGATCTTAACTCTTCCCACCTAAGCTTAGCGCCTTTAAAAAAATCTAGGTATGTATTTGTTTATTTTGAACACATTGCATATTGTCCATTTCCATGCTACTCTCTCCCACCTCACTTTCCCAAAGGTAAGCCTCACAAAGTCACAGATGTCGTCACCCATTTACATTTATATGTTCAGAATCTAGAACGGTACATGGGACCAAGTAGGTTTCCAGGAAACATATTTGGATTAATTGCCCAAAACTATGCAAAGCCTATGAAAATATTTTTTCACGATTGAAATTAGGAAAAGAAACAAAGGCAAATGGGTTCAGCTTGAGAAAGAAAAAGTTCGATTAACTCAAGCAAGTCCCTCACAGCAAGGTAAGTATCCACAATAAATAGGATCAATGAATGTCATTGCATTTGTACTTTCAGTTCCCAGTGGCAGGGTTGTATGTCAAGATCTAGCTGTGACACAGGGGAGTGTTGAACTTACTCATGGAAATGAATCAGATGTCTATAAGTGGAGCAGTAAGTGATCGTCCTCACTCACATTTAACTTTTAACATGCCTGGTATGAGAATTGAAGAGTAACGTGTTATTATGGCGGGATCCAACAGTACTGGGAGCAGAGGGAAAACGGAAGACCCCTCACCAGAGGGAAGCGGCTCACTGCTCGGTCCCTACATGAGGCTAGACTGCTGATCTAGCAAAGCGACACAACCCCTAGTGCTGCTAGGTGTAATGCTAGGACATGATTTTGAATGATACCAGCTAAGTGAATAAATTGGGGATGAGAAATTGAAGCTCCAGAATAACACATGAATGAGAATGGGGAGGCATTCTAGAGAGTGTATGGGGACATGGGGTCTTGGTCTAATTGGATAGGGTTTTCTTATAAAGGAGAAGGGACATCTTGTTTTTGACATCTGGAATACGAGGTAAAGGTAGCTAGAAATAAGCAAGATTTTTTATTTTGGAGGGAGAGAGGAAGTATTTGGAGAAATTGTACACAAAGTTCAATATTCTTCAAGAATAAAAAGCAAATCTGTTTGCTTAGAATAAATTTATGCAGTTGGGTAACAGGTTTAAGAGAAGGTCTACATTTCAAAACAGTAATTGAGAAGAATCACAGCAATCCTACCTAGGAAGAAAAAAAACAAAACGATTGCTTTTGCTGATGCTGAGAGGCTTACAATAGCAGGTAAACACGGATTTCCTGTGTCACTGACAGACATGATGTTCCCCAAAGGTCTCAGTCCCTGGAGCATACAAATAGAGAGTACAGATCGGGATCCCCACCCAGGCCCAGTCTGCTGGGAGAGAGGTGGCAGACAGCGAGTAACTGACAACTCTGGTAAAAGAGGCGTTCAGATGTGTCACCTCACTCAGCTGGTGGCACGACTATTCCCCCAGCCCCTGTCACTTCACACCTGTCATAAAGAGTGCAGAGTTATCTATGTAAAACAGAATCACCTCTCAAATTCTTTAGTCACCTCACCAGCAATAGAAGAAAATCCAAGCCCTTTTCTATGGAAGCTATGTGACAAGACCCTTCATAATGCGGCCTCAACCTTACCTACTAATAAATGCCCCTTCACCTACGATTGCTCAAATGCTTCGTGGATTTTTTTTTTTGAATGTGGATCAACTTTTGCCTTATATATTAGAATACAGTGACTCCTACGTGTAACAGCTAGAATTATTCAATCCTCCATAGTTTTGCATGATAGTTTCCCCTACCTGGGGAATTAGAGTCATGCTTCCCGATGATCATCGCATATCACTCTGATTGTCAAACTTTCACTTCATAATTTCAATGAGTTTTGATTTGTGAAAAATGAATTTCTCTTTTCTTAATACAAATGGTTAACTTGTCCATATTTCCAAACTTACTTTATTGTACCTACTCAATTAAATAATGCTTCTCCAACTAGATTGTGATCACATGACCTCCTGGCATATCTATGTATGTTTTTATCCTCATACCCTAGGTAATATATGAAACACAAGCGTTTCTCAATAAATATGCATTGGCCTGAAGACACAGAGGCTGTAGAGTCCAATAGCAGGAATCATGTGGATTTAAACAGGGAAGGGGTACTAAGAAGGCAATCTGCGAGAGACGCAAAGTAGAGACTATTCGTTTTGCAAGGTAATGACAGACCTGCCTTACAGGCTACACACTGTGGATGCAAAGGTCGAATAAACTAAACTCCAGAAAACTTAAACACTGCATAAGGGAGATTAGACATACTCTCATTGAAAAGTAGAATCCCAATGATCGTAATGGCTTTTTTCCCTTTAATGGAAAACATAGGTTTAAGAGATGAAATTAATTTTTTAAAAATCACATTATACAAAGATGTTTACCTGCCTGTCTTTAACTACAACCATATGCCAACATATTTTCTTTATTCAATTAACTAACTTCTTAATAGATTAAATTATTTAAAACATCAAAAAACTATTCCCCCCCAAAAAAGAGGTGCCAAACTCAAACAAAATTAAGTTACAAATGACAGAAGCCAGACACAAAAGAGTATAATTCCATATTGTTCCACTTATTCAAAGTACAAAGACATGAAAACCCACAACCTATGTTGTCGGAAGGCAGGTTGTGGTTACATTTGGGATCTGGTAGACAGAGACTAGGAAGGACTAAGAAGAGAGTTTCTTTCGGGGCTTTTGGATGATTTTTTTTTTTTCTCTCTCTGAGTTAGGTACTACCTACACAGATGTATTTATATTGTAAAAGTTCATTGAGCTGTAACTTTTCCTGAATGCATATTCCTTTAATAAAATGATTTGAAATTTATAAACATGAGTCTGAAATTAAAGTGTGCAAAAATACATATAATGCACAGAAAAGGTTTTTGTGCCTAAAGTTAAAAGAGCTCTAAAAAATTCATTCAAAAACAAATCACCCTGGAGAAAAATGGACAATGAACTTTAAGAAGTAACTCAGAGAAAGCATATAAATGGCTAATAAACATGCTTTAAAAAAATGTTTTTAATTCCTTATTGATTTGGAAGCTGCAAATTCAAACAACGAGCTACCATTTTTCACCTAGCAGACTAAAAACATTAAAAAGATGGATAAGTCCATAATGACAGGCATTTAATGAGTACATACTATGCAATGACACTCTTCTATAGGCTTTATTTACATTTTTCTTATAGTTCTCACTTCACTTGTGGTCTCATTTTTAATCTCAATTTTACAGAAAATATTAGTTCTTTTCTTCCATAGTAAGAGGTAGAGTCAGGCCTCAAAACGAGGAGTCTCATTCGAAACTCATTATTTTAACTGCAACTTTATGTTGCTTGTCTTTTGGAATTTTACATATTAGTAATAAACATCTCCCCTCCTCTATAGACACTTACCCATTCACAAAGTAGACACAGGAGTAGAATGAGAATTTAAAAATATATTAATTCTATTATGTGGTTATTAAAATTGCTACTTTAATACTTTTTCTTATTATGGAACTGAGTACAAGTATCCAAAAACTAACTTACAGACAATTCTTCCATGGTTTATTTCTAACTATTAACTAACTGAGGATTAAAACTAAGTCTGTAGTAAAAAGAAGGCATTGAAATTATTTAATTGTACAACTAAGGTGGAACAAATATTGGGATTATGTTTAAAAGAGAGAATTAGTTATAAATATTGAGATTGCGGGAATGGAATAACCAAAAGTCAATACAACATAAGTAGTTAAGAGAAAATAAAAATAGAAAATAAAAATTATAAATACTATCATTGCCAAATAGATATTACTTTAAAAGATATAAGGGTTAATTATATTATATAAATTTATAGTTACCTTTAAAAAAACCATTAAAAGAAAATAGACAAAACTTAAAAATTATCAGAATACATACACAAGACATAGTAATAAAGCTAAACATATCTGTCATATATGTACATGTATAGACTGGCTAAAGCCACCAACTGAAAGAAACAATACTGATTGGAGCACAAATTATATACAAGAGACACACTTGAAACAAGTGACTCAGAAAGGTTATCAAAGTTTTAAATTACAGTAGGTTGGCAAAACGTCCTTCACCCACACAGGCAGAAACAATAGATAACAATGTGATTTGAAGGAGCAGAGATTAATCATAAGCTTCTCTGTTGACTCTGAACCACACTGAGAACTTATTTGAGAATAAAGATGAGCCACAACACAGTGCCTATTTTGGTGAAAATGTATTGGGGACATGGCCTGGACCCAATGTTTATTTTTTAATCCCTGAATGGAATGCCCCAGCCCTGTGAACCTGAATCAGGAAGTAGAAGTGGAAATGTGCTTGACTGCAGGTGCCCAGATGAGGAGGGAATGAGAAAGGGGGTGAGGTGAGAAACAGAAAGATGCCGACAGAGGGAAAAACACGCATGCGCCTGGGATCCAGCCCGAAGGATACGTGGCCTTTTATGAAAAGCAGCTGCTGGCGTCTCCTAAGCAAGTCTGTGAGTAAATGAAATGATTAATCACAGATATGGAACCAAACTGGGCAAAAAAGATCATACATCTGTTTTTTGTAATTTATTTTTTATTTTTGTTTAGTTGGTATACAATCTTCTATTAGTTTTGTTAGTTTCCGGTGTACGACATGGCGATTTGACATTTTTGTACCTTACAATGCGATCACCCCGCTAATTCCAGTAATTATCTGCCACCATGTGAACTTATCACACTATTACTGACTTTATTCGCCTTCCCATCCCTTTTCACCCATCCCTTTACCTCCTCCCTTCTGGTAACCTGTTTTATACATTTCGACTTTAAGGTGCTCAAGATGATACCTTGAAAAGACGCGTGGGTGTGTAGGTCTGAAAGTGCAGTTAGCGCTTACGATTTCTTCTACTTTCTCTTTTCTCACTGTGGGAATTTTGTTATCATTTATTGCGGATAACATTAAAAATGTCATTTCTCCCAATGTCATTTCTGTGTGGTGTAATATTTAAATGACATCAGTGCTCACCACCAGTCCTTTTTAATATGGCCTTCCCATTTACGATTTCAGCTAGTTTTCACGGTCAAGTAGTTCTTGCTTTTGTTTTTTCCTTTTCTTTCTTTCTTTCTTTCTTTTTTTTTTTTTAAATGTTTTTCCAGGATGCTCTCATAGGCAGAAGAGTTTACAGAGTTTATTTATCTCTGTGTGAGAATGTTTTTTTCTCACATTTGGACAGGAAAGATAATTTAGCTTGTTGTGATATTTTGGTCATGTACTATTTCCTGCTCAATTTGTAGACCTAAGCTTTTTGTAAAAATTCCGTATTGTTGAGAATTAGAAAGTGAACCGACTTTTTCCCCCCACTTTGAAAGAGTTGCTTTTTCTACTTGGATGACTGAAAGTGTCTTCCTCCATTCATGAAATTTAATAATTTCATGTAGTATGTTGAGGTGCTACCTGTTAGGTGTGAATTCTTCCGCAAAAGACACACTCTATATTTGTTAAAAGCAAGTTCAGCTGCAATTATCAGCAAAACTCAAAATAACAGTGGGTTACCAAGATAATTGTTTACTTTTCTTTCATGTTCAGAAAATCTGGAGGAAGTCACTGTGTCAATAATTCAGAGAAATGCAAGAAAAATGGGCAAGATGTGTAACTTATCTTGGAAGCTATGGACTCTACACTCTTTCTGAGATTATTTAGCTGACTCAGGAATGGATCCTATTGCCACTGAGCGATACCCTACAGTCACAGTCCAAATGAGACTGAGATTCCATCACAGAGAACCAGGTATGTTTTTCATTGTTCCTTTTGCTCGCTGGTAACATTCTGACACTGTGTCCACTCTGCCACGAAGAAGTCAGAAGAGGAGAAATACACTGAAGTCTATAGAAAAGAGAAGACCCATTTTTAATAATTCGGTCTAAGAGCTAGGGGAACTTCTCCAAGGCTCTTGGGAAATGCATAGAACCTGTGTGAAGAAAACTGAGTAACTCTACTAGGGTCCGTGAAAAAGACTCGAATAAAGAATACAGATAGAATATTAACTTAAATGGCAAATGCTAATATTATAAAATGTGTAAAAAATAACCCCCCCCTGCATATTAACTTACAAATATTATGCAAACCAATTTTATCCTGACATGATATCCTTAAGAAATGAAAACAAACATCAAATTACATGAATGATTTATATAGAATAAAACATGTTTTTAGATTGAAAATAAGTTCTCATTTTAAATAGAATGAAGGGAGTAGAATCTCTCTCCCAGAAAATAATATATATTTTAAAGTTATAGTAACTAAAGAATGTGGTTTCAGACTAAGAAAAGGCAGATGTATTAGTGCTATAAGTTGAAAAACTCAGAAGGAATATATATATATATATACATACACACACACACAGACACACACATGTATATATAATCATACTATATGAGAAGTAAGTTCCTCAAATCCAAGGAAATGAGCATTTTTTTAAAAAGCCTAAACACCTTTAAAAAAATTAGAGTAAAATTCCTAATCTATATCTGGCACCAAAAAAGGCAAAATGAATTAAATATTCAAATTAGAATTTTAATCACAAATTAGAAAATGTGATTAGATAGAAGATGTAATTAAATATGCATTAGTAAAAAATATGATTGTATATTCTTACAACACATACTAGTAACAGTAAAATTAGGAAAATTTGAGTAAGATCAATGAATTGCATTAATGTCGACATACTGGTTGGGATACTATACTATATATAGCTCTGCAAGATGTTACTTTTGGGAGAAACTGGGAAAATCTTACAATAGATTTTTTTGTATTACTTCTTATATCTGAATGTGACTACAATCATTTCAATAAAAATTTCAAATAAAACTCTATGACGTCTTAAATAGAACTTATAAACATGTAATACAATAGACAAGGTCGAGGCTCCAGATCTAACAAATCCCAGACCCTTCCTCCAACCAAATCATTAATGTTTGTACTTGTTCATTATGGCCTTGAGTGTCACAATAAGGGAAACGGGCAGAATTAGAATGGAGAAAAATCTGTAATATCGATGCCGATAAGACCACAATCTTGAGTCACTATATCTCTAGCTCCAGCGATGCTTATCAGATGTCATGAGATCCATGAAATTAATTAATTAACAGTCCATAAATAAAATAGCATTTTTTTTTCCTTTGGTAGATAGTAATCAAATAAAACTACGCATAAAAATTTAGAAATCAATCTTTATATGGAAAATATGCTGGTAAGTGAGAAAGGCATATTATGAAACAAAATGAGTATTACACTATTTGGGGGAACACCTGTACATATACCTGTGCCCCTGTGATTGTTACGTTCTTTCATTGGAATTTCGATGCTTTATCTGAGAGGATGCATCAGATTCTACATTCTGATCTCAGCGAAGTCCTATAACAGAGAATGTTCCTCACAGAATGTTTTATGCATCAGCCCTTGCTACCTAATTTCTCCATCCACTCAAGTGACTGCTCCCCTCCCAAGCATGAAATTATAATTGCAATATTTGGGGGTCACATTATTCAAACCTTGATCTCTGGCCTGGACTCATTTAATTTCTGACTGTAATATATTTAATAACCATCTTTGATCTGCCCTCATTTAATTTCTAATTGCAGTTCATTTGTTTGTAAAAACTATTGGCAAAGGTATAGCCTCAGATGAATAGGTTTCTCTTTTAAAAATTTCAGAATCAAGTCAATGTT
Organism: Rousettus aegyptiacus; assembly: GCF_014176215.1. Lineage (NCBI taxonomy): Eukaryota > Metazoa > Chordata > Mammalia > Chiroptera > Pteropodidae > Rousettus > Rousettus aegyptiacus. The sequence continues at coordinate 11,134,976 of NW_023416310.1, forward strand.
ATTTTCCTTTCCTTATAACCTATAACAGGAGAAGAAGGAAGGACCATCATCCTGCTGCATGAAATGCTTCTGACTCAGCCTGTACTCCAGTTAGTTCTAAATATTTCTTATTTTTTTCTTCCTAATTACTTATTGGCATCTCCTTTCTTACGGCTTCTGTTTACTTGATACATCCAAGTTTTGGGAGGTTGAATACGGTATACCAACTACATCTTTTAGCATGATGCTGACACATGTTCAACTAGAAAATTATCCCCATCCGACTGCTTGTCTTAACAGATCAATCTGAATGTAAATGAAGAAAATGAGTGAATAGGGATTTATATTTTTATGAAAAAGAAAAAAGTATACAAAATATACAGAACCCGGGGGCCTACTTTCCCAGTCTCAGATGCCATGTTTGGGTTTGCAGAGATTAAGCCAAGCTCTCCAGCAGCGAAAGGCTTCAGTTCATCCTTTCTCACAGTCTCATCTCTATTTTTTATCCCTAACAAGTGATGGGCCTGCATTGCTTTCCTCATTCCGCTCAAATGTGTGGCATTTCTCAAGACTCAGCCTCCATTCCTGGCCTTCCGCCCACCAGATTCCTACCCAATGACCAGACTGCATTCTTCTGTCTAGCTTTCCAGGCCTTACAGTTTGAAGATCTCTGTGTATAGTTTCCAGTTTCCATCCTGGTGCAGAGCAGACAACACCTGCAAGTCTTCTCTGCTGCAGGATCAAAAGAAATCACAGCCTTGATCCGCCCAGGCAGTCAGTTGCTTTGCTAATCTACTAGGGAGCCACTGAATATATTTTGTGTCATCAGACCATTCTATGTATCATAGAGGAACAGGAGAAAATATATATATTAATATGGTCACTAAGGAGTTACGATTAAATCAAGGTGCCCTGAAATTGCAGGCTCTGTTGGTAATGCAAAGAAGAGCAATCAAATGGTTAACCTGAATTTTATGTTATAAATGCTAACTGGCAATCAGCTCAGGGCCAATTAGAAATACTAAGAATTAAAACAAATCAATTTTATTGAATTTACCTTAGATCATATGGCTGATAGCTAAGTGCCTTCTGGTAGATTTTTATTGTTCCCTGCTACTATAACTAGTGAATACATTTCCACCGATCAGAGCCTGGTGCAATGGCTGACAGTTCCTGTGGGTGGGAACACCAGGAAGTACATTTCTTGGAGAATGAATGGCACAAAGTTACAGCTATCCTCACAGGAAATAATGGTACATTCAATTCATTCTTCATTTAATAATCCGCTATAGTTTACAGCCACCCCCCGCCCCTCGCCCATCTAACTTCACTATGCAATAGTTGCTTAGACGATGAGGGACAGGATTTTTTAAAAGTCTAAAATTCTGTGTTATTGGTAAACATATTCATAAATAGCATTGCTGATTTTGAGTGAAGAATGAAATTACATATGACAATAGTTCTCTCAGGGGCAAAATGCTTTACCTACTCTCTTAAATCTTCAGAACTATAATTTTGTGGTGCTTTTATCATTGATGACATTAAGGGCAGAATCACTTATGAAATTCATCTATGATTCGTGATACTTCTCGATGATATCACATATGCTGTTAGAGTTTATGCAAATGCCATATAATTATGAGGACAGTAAAAGAGAATGCAGCTGCCTTTTATGGAATATTTACACTATGCTAGTTGCACATAGACGTTATTTTAAACATAATCATCAAGTTAAAAATAAAGGGACTCTGGAGATCTAATTCACTACATTCAGATATGGGCTTCATTAATTGCTTCTAAAGTAAGCTGTACTTTAAAGTTCATAGTCATAATAGTATCTGCAATTGTGTATCTGGGCTTCAGAGACAGATAGAACTGAGCTAACATCAAAATTCCATTATTTACTAGCTTTTTAGCCTGGGGGCAAGACTTCAATTTTCTACGCTTCAGTTTCCTCATCTGCAAAACAAGGAATGCAATGACAGGTACCTCAAGAATTGCTACATCGGTGATATAAGAATCGTAATCCTCACAGTGCCTGCCCCACACAGATGTTAGCTGATACTGTTCATTGTACTGTTTGTAACATTGTAACGTGCATTCTCTCACATATTTATTCTTTAAATATCTTAGTGTTGAGATGCTAGGCACTAGAAATGATCAGTTCTAGTCTTTCAGGTGGCAATGGTACCATTTCAGTAATGCCAGGATAATTAAGCCCTCCTCAAAAATACGCACTTCATTTGAAATTGCTGAAAGCTTTACAGCTCAGCATTAATGGTCTATTTCTACACTTCCAATATGGTAGGCACTAACCACATGTGGCTATTTAAAGTTAATTGAAATGAAGTAAAAATAAAAATTGAATCCCTCGGTTCTACTAGCCACATTTCATATGGAACATTTTCATCATCACAGAAAGTTGGATTGGACAGCAATAGATACCTTTAATTGTTTCTTATTAAAGTGCAAGTAACCAAGAAATCATTCATTGTTTATAACTTTGGGTCAAAGCATGTTTAGAGTTTTTTTCTCAGACCATGGTTTGATATGGAGAAAAAGGAATGGGACATGAAAACACTAGAGGGAAATTTTGGGGGCTTTTCCATCTTAAATATATTCAACTTCCGTGCCATGTGCGCACACTTACAGCATATAAAATTAAGTCCGTAGATCTGACACCTCTGAAGGAGGGCCCTCCGTGCTTCCTCATGCTACCATTTTAATTAGCACGCCACTGGCTGGCATTCCCCAAGGATGCTGGTGTGAGCTAACCCCGCTCATGAGGAAAAGATATCAGCCTGAGAACAAATGCTCTTGAGTCGAAATGGGAAATCAATCTGAAAGCTTGGTAGGAGTGAGATTGTCTGAAACGCTTCTCTGCCCTTGGGTTGATCTCTCCCTCCCGTACATCAGAAATAGCACAGACCTTGGAAGCCTCCAGATATTACACTTTGGTAAGTTTAGAACTTGCTGTCAAAAAAAAAAAAAAAAACGGACTGAAGTACCACTGCATGTGCATACACACAGAGCTATAAACAAACAAACAAACAATAACACCCCAAGAAGCCGGCATCTCTGTTTGAACAGATCTTACTTCCCAAATGAAAGTAAAACTCATCACTTCCCAGGTTAGAACAGCTGAGACCCATCAACCAACGGAAAACAATTTGTTCGGAGGAGAAGCTGTCACCAGCTGTTACCACGTGGAACGTGACGGGCGGCTGCAGACCTCAGCTCCCTGATTCGGGCAGGCCTGTTCCCATTTCGCTTGACAGCTGTGGACATTGGAATAATACAAAACACAACCTAATCAACGGACTGTGAAAAATCTGAAAGCTAAAGACAGATGTTCAACTGCCATCACCACCTTTCGTATTTAATTATATTTATGTGAGGGAAAACGTGTGATAAGTCAATCCCTTTCAAAAGGACTATTTCAGTATTAGCTTAATGATAGAGTGGGTTTGGAGTTCTCAGTCAAATGATGGTCCTCGAACGGCCGAAATCTCAGCCCTGCTGGCAGGTGATCCTGTGCCGAATCAGTCTGTTTTTCATATAGCAATCTGCATCCTTCCCCTTGTTTTTAGCTACCTCATTCGGCTTCACTGTTCTTTACTAGACTAGTCTTCCACTGTCAGCTCTATATCTAATAGTGACTGCAAGCGGCGAAGACACCCCAATCATTTTGCCAGACTGAAAGTAAGTATGTTTTCTTCCCGTCTTACTTGAAAACAACCAAACCATTTTCCTTTCTCTATTTCGAATCTACAGAGATCGCAAAGAAATCTCAGAAATGAAAAAATAAAAATACTGTATCATCTAGATGCTCCAGTGTTTAGTAACTAGTATGCAGTGTCTAGGAAGTGATTTTCTTACAAGTTAAACCGGGGTCACAAACTTGCCCGCTTATAGGGAGCAGGCAGATCAAATGCGTGAGGGGGCCTGTCTTAGCTCCTTCATTAGAGGCCTCACAGGGACTTAGGGGAACTGTGGAAAACTGAAGAATTCCTGCCTAGTTTTTTGTCCAACCATTTAATTCTGCTCGGGAATGTGGTCCAGAGAAAGATAAACAGATCTATCTATCTATCTATCTATCTATCTATCTATCTATCTATCTATCATCTATCTATATCTACCTACCTATCTACCTATATCTATCTATCTATCTATCTATCTATCTATCTATCTATCTCTCTATCTATCAATCATCTATCTACCTATCTACCTACCTGTCTATAACATCTAATATTTAAATATTGGCAATTAATTATATTTTTCCAACATTGCATGGGTCCAAGGTGTGGAGGCCAAAAAAAGAAAAAAAAAAAAACGTGTACTTTATGGATATAGTTCCAATTTTGTAAGCTGTGACTTAAAAGAGTTCAGAATTACTAAATCTTTTAAAAAGCGTTTTTCAGAAGAGGTAAAGATAAAGAAAACAAAGCTCATTTCTGGAAGGCAGCAAGAATCAATTAAATGATGACTGGGCTAAAATCGGGAAGATAAGTGCTCTGTTCAACTCTTTTATTTATAAGCTGAGTAACAGGGAAAATCACATAAATAGTCAGAGACTCAGGGATTAAGAAGTACAAATCAGTAGTTATGAGATAGTCACGGAGATATGAAGTACATCACGGGGAATATGATGGTAATATTGTAACACCCATGTATAGTGCTAGGGGGTGCTAGAGTAATTGGAGGATCACTTGGTATATTAATATAGGAATGTCCAAGCATTATGCTGTACACTGAAGCTAATATAAAATGATGTTGAATGTCAACTTTAATGCAAATGGAAAAATAAAAAAATAATAAATAAATAAATAATAAATGAAATAGTCTGAGACTCAGTTTCCTCCTATTTCCATTGAGGGTCTCATTTATCATGTCTTTTTTATACTTTTTAAATATTAAATATCAAACATCCTTTCTAAACAGCAAAAAGGTCCTGCTACTAGAGAATGTTATCTGTTGGGGATTTTTCGATAACGCATCATTAACAACAAGGACTATCGCTCATCCTTCATGTTACTCCCTCTGTCGTTCTGGAAGAGGGGGCGGCTCTCAAGTACAAATAATGCCATCCAAGTCATGCTGCAAGATCTGAAGTAAAAGTACATGCTCTGCCATTAAGTTAAGTAATTCCCTTCACTTCTATGCAGATCAGTTTTCCTGTTTGCAAAATGGAATAATGGTACTGTCCATCTTTATGTAGAGGAATATTGTGAGGGTCAAATGAGTTAAAAGAACTGAATACAATGAAAGTATATAGTAACATTTTCAACTTTGATAATTGTTATTCACTACCATTTTCCTTTCAAAGGTACATTTTGTCTATGGAAAAAGAACACAATGTTGCTATCATTATTAATTATCAAGAGTAATACATAATGCTATTTACTGCATATGTATTCTATAACGAAAATGTATATGATATAAAAATCTCTCTAAAAGCTGTGTGTGATAGACCCTTGAGCTGGCCCTGCTAAGATCCACCCCTCCCCTTGTTTTTGCTAAGAGAAACCCAGTTTTTTTGGGGCAGCGACATTCCTGGCTCCAGGCTCGACATTCTCTTCCCCAGAGTCCCTTGCAGCAAAAGGTGGCCATACGACAGTTCACATTGTGACAGAGAAGCAAAGTCCATCAGGTGTTACAGGAAGTGAAGCCTTGGCTCTATCTATGAAAAGAAACAGAAACAGTGAAACTTTCATCTTTCTTGTTTCTACTCCAGACACAGATATCATGGCCGAAGCTCCAGAAGAGGTGACCGGGGTAGAAAAAAGCCAAGGGAATTGTAGATTGGTTGTCATGACAGTGTCAAAGGAAGAAGCTGATGCTGGCGGTTGACCAAGTCCACTTTTCTTTTTGTTTGAGATCTATAATCCTCAACTTGGTGACATCTCTGTAAATTGGCTTTCTGATACTTGTAGCCAAACACAATTTATGAAAGAGATATTACTGTCTTTATTTTTGCTACTCAGCAAGCTCAGATGAAAACCAGTCCCTTTGATTCCAAACTCCATGCTGTGTAGACCTATGCTGCAAGGCATCGAAGCCCCTGATTTGAACAATGAAGTGAGAAGCCATTAATGTTTCTAAAAACCAATTCTTCCATCTCTAAAATAAGGATTATGACAAATACTTCATTTTTGTAAGGCCCAACAGAAAATTATGTGAAAGTATTTCATAAAAGCTAAAAGAGCAATACAAATTAGGTCTATATTATTATTAATGCAGATTTAAAACTTCATCGATTCTGCTCATCATAAAATATAATTTTAGAACATTAAGTGGCACATTTTCTAAATATTCCACCCAGGGAAAGTCACCGATGGCTGAATATATGTCATGGTTCCCTCAAAAAAGCCAGAGATGACCTAACATCCCTCCAGTCCATTGCATTCTCATTGGACGTGATTTCCAATGGAAGATGTTTTCTTTGGCTTTTTTCAAATCCAAGTACCAGTTAAAATATCACATACTGCTTGTCAGCCTCCCATTGCAGAAAATTCAGGAAAGATTTGTGAGCCCTTGAATTTTAATCACTTATTACAGAAGAAAATTTGGCTGAAGAAGATGTATAGGGCAGCAGATCGAATAGCCACACAGTTAAAGTAGAAGTTCTAAGCTGGATCCTAACACTAAAATATACAAGGGCCAGGGAGGACAATGATGTCTAACACTGGTAGGTGGAGTAAAGGGCTGGAAGGGAGGCGTGGAGACTGAGACCTGAGTCTGCTCTAAGAACAGCAGCTGAATTAACCAAACATGTATCATGCCTCATTCAATCCTCACAAAAATTGAGAGGTAGGCATCATCACCTGAGTTTTAGAAATAAAGTTTAGGGAACATTGGTTTTTTTTTTTTTGCCCCAATTTACACAGCTTTTAAGATATGTACTTAGAATTTCAGTCTAGATGGCCCGAGTTCAGACAACCATCTCAGCCACAAAGGCACCCTATCTTTCAGGTCCCATAGCTTCACAGAGATGGGTCCGGGGCTTCCAGATGTCCATGAAGCTGTGAAGGTTCATGGGGAGTACTTCTGAGTTAGCAGATGCAGATGCCCATAGGGACAACCTGCTCTATCAACCACTTTTATGTATGAGGCCGTTATGGTCTCTTCAGATGAGAGCCCTCCGCAAACAGTGGCTGAAATAAGTAGAAACAAGCACATGTGTTTAGTGTAGTGTAACCCCTTAAAGCCCAGGTCCTGCATGGGACTGAATTTGGGTCTGGATTTTGTCGCTTTCTAACTGTGGGACATTTCTAACTGGGGCATTCATTTAAAATCTTTTTGCTTCAGTTTCTTGGTGGTTAAAATGGGAATAGTATCGCTTCTGCCTCATAGATTTGTTACGAGAATTAAATAAGGTAATTAAAAGTAGCCATTCACTTTGAGGAAGACTTTAGAGTGCCAGGTCTTTATGGGGTTTATCTGGTGTCTAAACTTACTCTCACTTGAAGGACAATAGATGCAAAAAAGACAGGAATGAAATGAAGTCCAGAAATTATATACATCACCGTTAATTCGTTTTTCAGACACTGTTCTTGAGGAAATACAAAATACATTTATCTAAAATTAATAATTGAAGATATACGGAGAAGTCCAGGAGATTATGTAAATGAGTCCCCCAGCTGTGCATATTCATATTACGAGTTATACATTATACCAGACAGCTTTTGTGAATGAAAGCTCTGGCCATTTCCCCTCTGTGAGAACTGTCTGTAACCACTGGCACTGAAACTGGGCAGCTGGGTTGTAGCCAGGGACATCCCTCCCTCTCCAAAGCCAAGAGAAGGATTCACCCAGTTTTACCAGATCCAATTTTGTCTACCAGGGACCTGGAATTAGAGCACAGATAATCTAGTCAATCCCTGTCAGGCATTTGAACTAGGAAAATATGTGATATTGAGGCTGGGTCGGTCTGGGGCGGGCTGAAGCAGAAAAACAGAAAAGGAAGGTCAGCAGAAAGAGAACTCATGTCTGGATCTGGGTAGCTGGGATCAAATCAGGACTCCACATTTTACTATTACCAGGGTATGTGATTTTAAACAAGTTACTTAACTTCTCCCTCCTTGGTGTCTTCTTTCATGGGATCATTGTGATGACCCAAGGCACTTGGAAGGGGGCCCGGGGCACAGTCCGCACTCTATAATGCGGCCTCTAATTATTACCATCTTCTTAATCCACTAAGCTGTGTCTGTATCTATTTATTATCATGCATCTGCAGTTGAGAGGGGACAGACAAGAGGTCACCTTATTCCCAGGTAACTTTTTAGTTTTTCAATGCGGTCCTGCATAGGAAGACTTTGTGCTTTTGGATTCCCTGAAACATCCCTGTATTTTTCCAATAAATTATCTCCCCATCTCCTCCATTAATGGTGTTTTAGCTCTTGTAAACACATAATCTCCAAGAGAGAAATACCATTTTTTGCTGCCCTTTGGGACAGTTTGAGCAAACTGTTCTTAACATTTTGGTGAACGATTCGGTGTTAAGCACACCCCAGGTTGCTTGCACTCACACTGATGTAGCTAGCAATGGTTACTGGATTTGTATGGAAGTTTTGCAGTGCTCTATTAGAACAGTAATAATCAGAGAGTGCTCGGCATAAGTGTGATATGAAGCTCACAGATCATAAAGATGCCTCCAAATTATTATTATAATCTACATCTAAAATCATTTCTGTTTTATAGCTCCCTCTGGTAAAAAAATAAAACTCATAATTCAGTTAGGTAGTTTCTAGATGCGGTTGCTATTGAAAGAAACTCAGAACATATTCCCTAAGACCCTCTTATGGGTGAGAGTGACATAATCATAAAATATAAAAATGCTATTAAATAGACTATAAATTTCAAAATGATACAGGAATGCAATAACCAGCCAGAGAGTTGAAGAAAATAATAAAAGCAAACAAAAACTAAATAGAACCCTGTTTCCCCTTCCCCCCAAAGAGATAATGCCAAAGCCACAAGACATTGATCAACGAGCTTCTGCAGTTCAGCCTTGCTCAATTAAAAATGTAAGGTTTTAGGGAGGGCTGGATAAAATGTTACATGGGCAGCCAAACTACAGTGCCCATAAATCATTAGAATTTAAATAAAAGCATTCCAAAATAGATACATTATTTGTTTGTATACAAAATAAATACACTTTGCTAGAACTGGTAGAAAATCCGTGTTTGTAAAATATGCAAACTCTTTCCATAAATCTAAATCAGGGACGATTTTGGGCACTGAAGCTATGTGGTAATGTGCAAAACATTGCAAAATGCGCATTTTGGTGAAACAAGTAATAAAATCAATTAAGAAAGTTTAGTCTTTCCTGTAAAACCTAATTAAGCAAATAAAAACCCAGGTTTTTTGTAAAATCCTCAGAGATAAGAGCTCATTGCATTTGCGGCGCTATTATTAAAAGCATTTATTTCATTGTAGGTACTTCTCCATGCCACTTAAAAGTATGTCTTGGCCAGAATTTATGACCAGTTACACAAGTTGAGCTATATTGTAAAAAGTGACCCTCGCAAAACCTTTTCCAAAAAGGCAGGGAAAAATATGCCATGGTGTTAATCTTGTGATATTCACTAGTCATGTCCACCATTGAATACCAAACTCCCAGGGTCAGTGGTACCCCAAACGCCTGCCTTGGGGCCATTGAGATTCCATATCCAATTAAATCTTTGTAACAGACACTGTAAACTCAAAGTTCCTCACCCGTCCTTCTCTGTCCATGCTTACGACACCTTTACTTTGTTCAGACAACAATGGGCTCTGCTCCAGAGAATGAATGATGCGATTCAGGTTTTCACTTTGTTTTTACCAGATTTTTGCTTTCTGGGTTCTCCTGCAGCTAGTTATCTTTGTAACCCACTTCTGGACAATGAAACATAAGTGGTAAAGTAAAGTCTTTGATGTGGAGGTCTGTTTCTAGGAAGAATTTTCTTTACAGATAAATTTGCTTCCACCATCTGTTTTCTACCAAGAAAGGCAACATAGATCATGCATAGGACAAAACGATATTTGAGGAGGATTAAACAAAGAGTGGTTAGCTCCCAAATCCTTGGCGTTATCACTTAAGCTGATGAACCAATCCTGGAAATGATACCGCTGGACTACTTAATAAATGGGATATTAAATATCTACATTGTCTAAGCCACCATTCCTTTATTTGACACTAAGTTTATCTTATTAATTATCGACGTGCATCTTTCTCTGTCCTTTGCAGATCTGTCATTGTCTTGGGCTTGTAATCAAGTCATCAGACATGCAGGTTGGTAATGAAATTGAGGATTTATCCATGCTCACTGCTAATTATTCGTAAGGTACTTGGCGTGTACCCATCCCCAAACCCCAGGAGAGAGGCACTGCAGTTCTATAAAAAGGAATTTAAAGAACAGAAATGTTGAAAAACATGCACAAAGTCACAAAAGTAGCAAGCGCAAAGGCTGAGTTTTGTATCTGAGGCAGAATTTCGAGTTTGGGCTCCAGTTATTCCCCCCTCTCCCTCGCAAGGCCCATCAATCCCTCCGTGTTTCAGGATCGGGTCTTAGCAATACGCCACAAAAGCAAAGGAAGTCTGCCTAGATGGAGACATCAGAAAGGGATGCCAATAACCAACGAGGTGGATGATACTCTCTTCTGGTGTGATTCTGCATGATATGAAGTTATTGGGAGGGCGGCCCTAAAATTTTATTGCTAGCTCTGCATTATCATCTCAGAATGAAATGAGCAGGCAAAGACATCTTCTGCTTCAGCTAATGAAATATATGAGGTTAATGAATTATCTTAAATGCATGGGTAAAGGAAAAGTGATCTGTATATCTCTCTATCATCTATCTATCTATCTATCTATCTATCTATCTATCTATCATCTATCTATCTATCTATCTATCTATCTATCTATCTATCTATCTATCATCATCATCATCATCTATCATCTATCTATCATTCATCTATCTATCTATCTATCTATCTATCTATCTATCTATCTATCTATATCTACCTATCTATTTATCATCATCATCTATCATCTACCTATCATCTATCTATCTATCTATCTATCTATCATCTATTTATCTATCATCATCATCTATCATCTACCTATCATCCATCTATCTATTTATCTATCATCTATCATTCATCTATCTATCATCCATCTATCTATCATCATCTATCATCTATCTATCATCCATCTATCTATTATCTATCTACCTATCTATCTATCATCTATCTATCATCTATCTATCTATCTATCTATCTATCTATCTATCTATCTATCTATCATCACCTGCCATCATCCACTTATCGATATACATACATAATTCAGCTTAAAAAAAAAAAAGGATATCTTGTTATTTGTGACTACATGGCAGAACCCAGAGAGCATTACACTAAATGGAATAAGCCAGAGAAAGACAAATACCACATGGTACCACTTATATGTGGAATCAAAAAAAAAAAATAATTGAACTCATAGAAACAGAGTTTCTGATCGAACAATGGTTGCCAGGGCTGGGGGAGGGGGATATAGGGAGAGATTGGTAAAAGGGTAGAAACTTCCAGTTATAAGATGAATAAGATCTGAGAATCTAATGTATAATGCAGTGACTACAGTTCATAACACTGTATTGTATATTGAAATTTGCTAAGAGAGCAGAACTTAAATGTTCTCACACACAAAAAAGGCAAATTTGTGAGGGAAAAAAAAATCATCCTACAACTCCAAGGTAACTGCTATTAAAGTTCATGCTGTTTCACAATGTATATGTATATCAAATCATCGCATATCACATTTTAAATATCTCACAGTTTATTTACTAATTGTACCTCAGTAAAGATGAAAAAGTTCATGCTACTATTTCTAGCTTTTGTCTATTGTTAATGTTACACATAAGTATATGTGTTTTTACCAGAAACAGAATCACATTCTATTGCATAATATTTTTTTTCCAAAAAAACATATAATGAATATTATTGTATCATTCTGTGTCAATAAACATGTATCTATGTTGTTCTTTTAGGCTTGTGAAAACAAAATTGGTATATTAATGCCAAAGTACAAAAATCTTTCACTTTTTAAGTCAGAAATTCAAATTGGTACATGAGTCTTTAGTATTGGCTAATTTCAAATTTTTCAGAATCAGATTCAGATAACTACAGTTACATTTAATTCGTTTCGAGAGGAAAAGAAATGCCTTTTATTCCTCTTTTTTCTCTAACTTGCCTCACCCTCATTCAATTTTTCCAGATTGAATTTAAGATAGACCAATTGAGAGAGAGAGAGAAAAAAAGCCTCTAGATGCTGTTGACCATTTTTTTGTAACTCTAGTTGCCACAGAGAGGATCTTCTTATTTAATTTATTGTAGGACCTTGGACCCTGAAACTGTTGCCTTATCCATAAATTGGGACAAAAATACCTTCCATGGTTTCCTTCCACAAGTAATGTAAGATTCAATCTTTTATTGGTCACAAAAAAAAAACTTTTAAAATATGCAGTATTATGTAAATGTAAGGTGGAATGACATTGGTATACCTTTTTGAAAACGCCTTTCTTGTGTTCAGGAGTTTTACTGAATGTTATCACATCATATTTTTTCAATGGTTTTATTTCAGTAAAAAAGGATCAGATCCAAATGTAACTGAATTAATTAAAACTTGGTTTTTGTTTGTTTGGTAGAATTTATCCGTATTATATTATCTGTGCTTGTGCTCTGTGATTGTTCTCTCCCTTCTACTTCATACTCTTTGCACTTGACGAAGGATGGACGCACTAAAAGAAGGCCATACTGTTTTAAAATTTGTAATTAATGTGCTTCTAGAGACAAGAATAAGTCTGACTCTATCCTCTTACAGTTCAAGATGGCTCCTCCAGCTGAGGTACCTGCATGTTCAAATGACCACAGCAGTTTACGTGGGATCCTGTCACTCTTTCTTGCATACGAAGGATTAAAGTCAATACTTAAGACTAAGCAATCATGGAACCTTGAGGAATGAGTCAAAAGGGCTTGGCGGAACTCCTGTGGCTTCTCAGGAAGGCCAGTGTCACCTCGAAGCCCAGGGCGGAGACTCTCTGAGAGCACAGGTGGGAAGAAGCAGGAAGACAGGTGACAGCGGAGCACCGGAGATGAGGGACAAAGCCACGTCCTATCGATTCTCTCATTCAGAGCCTCCACGTTGACTTACCAGGGTAAAAAAAAAAAAAAAAAAAGGCCCAGAGCCATCTCAGTCTCAGCTGTTTACTTAGGGATTCGTTGAACGTGAGCTCCGACACAGGTCTGGTGTCTTCAGTTCAGCTACGAGTTTGTGCCCTGGCGTCTCCTCAGGCCTCGCATTGGTGTCCACCTAGAAGGAACTCCTCCAACGAGAGCAGGAGCAGCCGAGAACGGTTCAAACGTGGTGCGATTCTGCAATCGAAACTCCTCTCACTTAGAAAGGCTTTGCCAACCTTTTCTTTCGTGGGAGGCTCACCGTGCCCAGGACTCGTGAAAAGGTTGTCTCATTTCAATTCTCATTCGCTCCATGAAGACCCTGAGGAGTAGAAGCTGCGTGACGTCCAGGGGGCTACTCAGCCAGCCTAGGGGGGCAGAGGGATAACATCCACGATGCCACCAGCTGTTTGGGTTCAGTTCACTCCCAGGAAGGCGTATGTGTCTTTCTTCTATCCTAAATTCATTCGTACTTTTCATTTTTCTTGCTTGATCTTAGGCCCGTCTGCTCACCACCTGTCAGTAATAAACTCCCTTACCTGAAAAGGGGACGCTGAGGACAGAGTTGGTGGGAATGGAAACAACCTGGCGTTACCCTTTCCCCTCCGCCCACCAATCCCAAGCCCTAAGTCACTCATTTCGGGGACTTCTGGGAGGAAACGAGCCACCGAAAGCCACTCTGCTTCTGCAGGTAGAGAATTACCTGAGGGAAAAGGTATTTCGAGAGCTAGTATTTCATGGCATCAGATCACTCTGTCACTGAAAGGGACACTGTTGGTCCCGCAGATCATTCTGGCAGCAACGACTGCACTAGGTCCTTGAGTCACACATGTTTCAAAACACGTCGGAAGTACCACAGGCTGCAGTAGGACCAGCACTTTTACCTGACGTTTTAAACACACAGTAACACAGGAGGAGGGGAAAACTCCCCTTCGCCTCTGAGAGCTCATAACAGTAGCGGCAGCATGGTAGTGAAGAATTACCTGTTGCCGCTTCTGCTGTTAAGATAGGGCGACATTGGATATTCGCATTCCACTCTCCATGCAAAAGTGGGTTACAGGAGGCGTGTGCCGTAAATAACACCACTTCACAAACCTCCTCAGATCTGCGTGCAGCTGTAGAAGTTCTCGCTGCCCACTTCATACTCCCACCCAGGATAAATCACTACAAAGTGCCACGTCCCCAACAGGGGGCTGTTAATTAGTTTTAAAGGCCCCTGCAGTTCCTCCAGCGCTTCAAGGAAGTACGCAAACCCAACAATATACAAAAATACCTTTTTTTATGGTCAGCACAGGCTGAGATTTTATGAGCTTCCCATGGTGTTTTGAAAGTTAAGCTATATGCAAATGTACAAAGAAAAGGCTGTTAAAATTGACTAGGATAAATGCTTTGTTTATCTTGCAGCTGGAATACAGCAGAACTCTGCTTAAGTGGAAGGAAAGGAGGCAAAGCCTGGTGTGCATTTGGCTGCAAGGCTCAGCTCAGGATGCACAGCTCTGCACCTCCACATTTTATCCCATTTTGTACCCGGCCCAGCTTTGGTGCTGCCCTTTGTATTCCCAGAGGGCAAAAGTTTGTTGTAGTAGACTCAGGGTAGAAAGTCTGAGAATGTGAATATTGAAGAACTGGTATGGAGCTTAGAAATAGGGTATATTACCTTTCCTTACTGCCTTACCCATAAAGAAAATGAGATCCACGAGAGCTGACCTCAAAAATAGTCATGACTGCCTTCATCACTGCTCAGTAGAGTAGGCAAAGACCCTAGAGATGATTATTTACCAAGATCAAAGCATATTGGGTTTGATTCCCAGTTTAACACATGTTTATTGATTGTCTGCTGGGTTAAGGGACTGTGCTCTGAACACGGAGACCTCTGAACAATCTCAGCTTTCAGAGAATATATATATCAACTTTTCTTCCTGCTGTGATAAAATGCTGTCCCTGCGAGGTCTTCCCTGGCTTGATAAGGCAACATCTAACATTCCGCAGAGGGTGGGGCATTAATATTATAACAGCTAATATACAGCGAGAATTTGCTCCATGACCAGTACTGAAATAAGAGCTTGGCGAAATAAGAACAGTACAGGGGATCTCATTGAATCCCCCCTCCTCCCGCCCCCCCCCACCAAAACGAACAAATACTAGAAATAGTTATATGATCACTGCTCTCGTTTTACAAAGAGCACACCTGAGACATAAAGAGTTTAATTGTCTCATCAGGTAGGTGGTAGAGAACTTCAGTGAATCCTTATTTTATGAGTCTAGGTTCTGAGTTCCTTATGTCTGCGCAATACCACCTCCCAGAATAAGTTAAGCATTTGTGTATACTAGAGAAGATTCTTTGTCTGAGAGTTTCTAAATGTAGCAGTGGCCACTACTTACTCGGTCAGGTGAAACAATTCTGATACTTGAAAGAATAATAGAATTCCAGACTCTTTAGATAAAAAACAAAAAGAGAGATATGTGAATAAATATATAGATTTATTAAAATGGCTAAAATGGAAACAGCTAAATGCCAAAACAACAGCTAAGATTCACTTTTGAGCCAATAGATGAAATAAAAGAGTATGTTCCCTGTATATTTACATCTATTCGTACCTGATTTATGGCCTTCCTTCTCCTTGGTCAATCTTTCTAAAGACTGCTATTCCCTTGATGCTCATCCAGCCTCCACGAAGCCTCAAAACTGCCCCTTTTTATGTTTATGATAATGGAATTTACCTCCTTAGGGAATATCAGACATCTCAGAGAACACACTGCTTCCAGGTAACATAGAAACATACCCCCCGACTTCTCCAATCACCTTAAACAGTTTTCCATTTTTATCTCCTTCCAACAGAGATATGGTTATCCATTTCCCTGTCACATTTTCCTGATCTACATGGAAAATACTACTGACTTATCAGTCTTACCTGGCGTTATTCTATTGTTATTATTTTGGAAAACGGAGCCAAGATGTTCAGCATTATCAAATTAAATTTTTAAGAATTAAAGTTCTAAGAGGTCTTTGATATTTTTTACCTCGTATACACAGTAGATTTAAACTTCTTGTGTGTGTTTTTTTTTTTTTTTTTTTTAATTCAGAAGATTATTAGGACAGCCAAGTCAAACTGAAGGCAGAAAAGGTGGTCTCTATTGGGGATGAGCTTGGGTGGTAACGAACACAATCAGCATAGAGCATCAGCTGAGCTGATTCCCCAGGAATTAAGAAATAGTCAGAAATAAATGGGAAAAGTTGATATTTAGTAAAAGTGCTTGGCAAAATTGATTGGATATCGAGTTATACCACACCACATAGATGCATGTCACATACACACGTAAAGTCCAAATAATTTAAGGTGTTATTTTAAACAATAAAAAAATAAAATGCTAAAATCGTAGATAATTAAAAATTCCACTATCCTCTGTGGTTACTTGTGGATGGTAGACTCTTATTTAATAAAAAAGTGAATTAAAAATCTCATCAGGAATATATTTTAAATATATGATAAACAAATAAGTAATGTCATTAATAAGTAATATGCCCTTGAAAATAAAAGAGAAGTACTAACACAATAATAGACAAATATATTATGAACATGAGCAAATGTTTTCAAAAGAAGAAATATAAATGCAATTTAGCTAATAAACTTGTGAGAGAATATTTAACTTCTCCAGAAACAAGAAAGGAATGCTTATAAAAATTGGTGTTCTATTTGTTATCAAATATTTCAAGGTTGGTGGTAGTGCAGTGAGGCAAGCTTTTTCAAATGCTTCTATTAGGAGAATAAAATAACACAGTGTTCCCTGTAAATCAATTCATTCTGTTTCAAGATCATTAAACATATTTCTACTGTTTTACCAACTTTTTCCATTCCTCAGATTTTATCTTAAAGAAAAAACCTTTTAAGTGTACAAAAAGATGCTCATAATATTTGTAATAGCAGAAAAAAATGGAAACACTTTGCATGTCTAATTAGAAAGTGTGGTCACTGGGTTTCAGAATGTTCATATAAAGGAATGTAGCAGCTCATGTTTCCAAAAATATAGAATAAAGATGAGAAAGAAATAGTCATGTTTAAATAGTTATCAAGAAATGCAAGAAAAAGATTTTAAAAATGTATTACCAGTGATTTTGGTCAAGGAAAGAAGAAAATTTTGACATTTCTTTTCTCTTTCTTTTTTAAGAGTTAATAAACATACTTTGAAGAATTTAGTTATCGTGTTACAGACTTTTTTAATGCAAAGGAAATATAGCAAATACACAGACTTGACAAATGTAAAGCAATCTGTTCTGTTGAGAACAAGATGCTTGTTTAGACTTGACTCAAACGTTGTATCTAGTTATCTGTAGACAGTAATATGTACCTACAACCTGTAATAATTAGATTATGAATCTTCTATCTGGAACAAGGACTTTGTACCATGCTGATCCTTACAAAAGAGAAGTTGGACATGCAGGAGGCATGGCCGGATGACCATATAGTGTCCGCTGCCCTAGACTGCACGCCCAAACCAGGGTCAGCACGACCCCACAGTTCAAATTATGCCTTTGAGTGAAGGAGAAAAAGCCAACTGTTCCTTAGGGCCGTCCTCCAGAAAATATCATTTGGTTATAACTGCAAAAGTAAATGGCGCCCCCTGGTGTTGCAGTGCAGAGTAGTTTTACATGGCAACCTTGAGCCAGGGTACAGGATGACAAAGTGACTACTAAGATCTGAGAAGAATAGGTGGAGCCAGGCAGTGAGTAATGAATGAGAAGAGAGGATACACCCTCACGCCCTTAGTGATGCAGGGGACATTTATGCCTGGAAGAGCAGGAATATGATCACGTCCGGCCATCCTATGTGGCAGCCTGTAGCAAGAGAGGGGGTGCCGGGCCACGAGGTAAACAGATCTGAGTGCTTAGTTCAGAAATGTACAGTCAGAATGCACACTCCAGTCTATGAAGTTAGGAAGAAAATTCCTCTCTCATAATTTCCTTGTTAGGATCGAATGTACATGCGTTTGTCTATGCCTATACATGTATTACTTGGCAAATACTAAATTCTTAAAACTGATGACAATCGCATAAAAACCAGCTTCATCCCACTAACATTTTAGCAAATTATAGAGAAACTCTTACCAGCACTTTTAAATATTCCTGATACTGTGTTAGAAGGAGCCAGGTGGCAACGCCTCTCTTAGCAGTGGTAATGGGTCAGTTCCACTGTTACTAGCTACAGGGTAAATCTCTCCAGACCTCCCTCCACTTCTTCATATGTAAAATAGGAATCAGAGTAATACCGCCCCTTCCCAGTGCGATCCTGTCTATAGGACTCTACACACTGTAAATATCCATATATACGCAAAGGATAGTTGTGTCTGTGTGTTTGCATGCATATGTGCCTGATGGTTCTTCATAACCCCTCTGTTTGTTTTCACTAGCAGAAAAGACCTCAGAAAAATTTTAAAGGGGCTTGCATGCTTTGTTTTGAAATAAACAAGGTACCTGGGAAACCGTTCTGCTTTGTTCCTCTTTGGGGAGGCAGAGGAACCCTGGAGAGAGAGCAGAAGGTAGCAGCTAAGTGTTTCGAGTTCTTGGGGGTGACAGCAAGCAAAGAGAAAGGGGGAAGGGGTGAAACACTGTTCACGGTTTAAAATCTGAAGATCTCATTCCTTTAACAGCATCCAGTCGCCCCATGGGTGCCATTCCTGGTGACTCCTGGGAAGCTTCCCTTAAAGCTGGTAATACCGCCTTGGAGCTGAATGACTATATTCTGTAGGTGGAGTATGTCAGTGTTTTTTGTTTGTTTGTTTGTTTTTTAAATTATTCTAAAGTATTTTATTGTCGTTGTTGTTTTGTTCGTTTGTTTGTTTTCAATTACAGTTTTAACAAAGAGAGAGGGGAAAATCTATTTCTGAGCACATTGTTTGCACAGATTGAGACTTATGTTGATTGTGTCATAATTCCTGTATGGACCCATAAGTTCCTGCATATTAATTAAGACTGTAGGTCTTTCTGCTGACAGGCAAGTATCGAACACCAAGTGAATGTGGAAGAAGACTTTATTACTCGTCTGTCTCTTATTTTAATAAAAATGCTAGTATGTGCTAGTTTTGTAAATAAAAAGTTAGACATCAGTCAATATCAGCAACTTCTTTTCTGGGGACTCTGAGACTTTGCACTTTCCTCCCTTATTCTATTTCATAGATTCAGAAATCAAAGGGTACCAGATGAAAAAATTTCTTTGGTCTGGATATTCACCTGTTAGCACAGATTTCATCTAAAAAAGGTATTTGCACAGATTCTTCCTCTTCTTCCTATGCTTATTTTTGATGTAAATGACTTGCCTACACTGAGCTTCATTAACTCTAAAATATGTGAGCCTTGTCTTTTTTTTCTGTTTTCAACATTCAAAAAAATGTTTCGTAGATTATGAAAAATAATTTCTGGTAAGACTGAAGTCACAGCATGCGGGCGACTTGGGGCACAGGCATCCGCATTTTATTGTTCCATAAGCTAACAATAAACATAAAGGCAAATGTTATTGCACATTTCCATATACATGAAAGGGGCAATTTCCAATTCCAAAGTTTAGTATAATAAGGTCATTCAGGTGTTACTTTTTGTTTTTCCTTTTCAAAGTTTTCTAAACTCTGCTTTTCCTAGGCAACCTCAACAAACTTACAGGAATACTTACTCCTTAATGATAGTGGCAGATGGCATTATTTTTCTGTGGCACAGAGGGACGATTATGCCAACATGAGTTTTGGGTTGGGGTGGTAGAGATGTCGGGAAAATTGGAGGAGACAGTAAATGAAGAATTTGGAAGATGCTAAGATTGCTCTACCATCCAAACTGGACAGCAGTTAGCCTCCTCCTCTAATTTAGCCCCTAACCTGCTACAACATGGATCCATGCGGCTTTCAAAAGTTAACCTCTGAAGGTGTAGCGCTTTCTCTAAAGCTTTAGGGACCAGCATCGACCCCCTTATTGTCTTCTCACCAAGCCTGGATTCTGTGGACTAATACCCTTCATGACTTTCTCTCTTACAACCTACATCATTCCCAGGTACTCTTCAACACGAGCCCTCACCATGAGCTAACTAGAGCCTGCGCTGCTTTCGAAAGAGAGAGAGAGTGTCCTACTTTAGATTCCAGAAAGCCATGCACAGAGTAGCAGTTCAGTAGGGGAGAAAGATTCAAGGTGTAGGTACTGAATTAGATTATATGTGACCTACTGAGACCCTTTCACACAAACCTAAAATATAATTTTATCCTTGATTCTTTATAATTGTGAATGCCACCATGTGCACTTATGCATGTTTCTGGTGAGTTTGAGGAACACCGCCACCTTTTGCTTTCAATTGCTGAATGATTGAAACAATTTACTGAGTACCTGCAATGTCACAGTCTCTGTTTATGTATTTAATACCCATAGTGAGTTAGACAAGCTGACACTTATCCTCATTTTACAGTTGAGTACCAATGTCCTAAGTGGCCTACTTAGGACAAACGGCCAGTGAATGAACCAGGATTCAAAGCTTAAATTTCTTTGACTTCCTTGTCAAGGTGGGCTTCCTGAAAGAGGTGATTAGAACTATTCCTAAATAGACACTTCTCCCGAGAAGTTATATGCATGGCCAACAGACATACGAAAAGATACTCAACTTTACTAGCTATTAGGGAAATGCAAATCAAAACTACTGAGACATCACCTTATACCTGTTAGAATGGCCATCAACAACAGGACAAGTAATAGTAAGTGCTGGAGAGGTTGTGGGGAAAAAGGAACTCTCACACACTGCTGGTGGAAATGTAAATTGGTACAGACACTGTGGAAAAAAGTAGGGAGTTTCTTCAAAAAACTAAAAATAGAATTATCACATAACCTAGAAATCTCTTTTCTGGGTATTTACTCTCAAAATTTGAAAATGTTTATCCACAAAGATACATGCACCCCAATGATTACAGCAGTATTATTCATGGTGGCCAGGACATGGAAGCAACCAAAGTGTCCCATGACAGATGACTGGATAAGGAAGATGCAGTACATATATACAATGGAATATTACTCAGCCATTAGAAGAGAAGAAATACTGCCATTTGCGACAACAGGAATAGATCTATGTGAAATAAGTCAGACAGAAAATAATGACAACTAACTGATTTCTCATATATGGAATATAAAACTGAAAGCAACAAACAAACATGACAAAGAGAGACTCATGGACACGGGCTGTGGAATAGTGGTTACCAGAGGGAAGCGGGTGGGGGAGGGAAGAGAGGGGTTAAGAGATATATTTGGTGACAGAAGGAAATTTGACTTTGGGTGGCGAACACACAATACATATAATATATATGATGTGTTATTGAATTGTACACTTGAAACCTACTTGACTTTATTAACCAATGTTGCCCCAATATTTTTAATAAAAAAATAAACTGCCATAAAAAGGTCTACTGATCACTCAGACATTTGAATATTTGTTTAATTTACTACTATATAATCCTTATCACCTACAAATTGTATAAAATTCAGCTAATTTTGACAGTCCAGCACAAATTGACCCCCCCCCCCCACACACACACACCTCACATCTCTCCTTCTTACTAGAGGTGCTGGTAAACTTCATAAGTCAGGAATGAGACTATGCTGCTAAACATTTCATCTCCAACGTCTAACAAAGTGCCTGGCACATAGATAGTGACAGTGTCTCTTAAATAAATAAATGAAAAGTGGGTCCTAACCTCAGGGTTGCACCACTGTGTCTGGAGATCCAAGAAATGTGGATAAGCCAACTCTCCCAAAGATGCCAAGTGAGAGGTCACCCAAGCAAGACTTTTTGGGATACTTGTGTACATAGACCAGAACCTAAGTGTTAAGCTTAGGTTAAGTCTGGAGGAGGTGGATATTAGGTTTCTGTCTTCAAAAAGCTCAAAATCTAATCTGATTCCATTTTCCAACACATTTCTTATGGGACTATACCAAGACACGATGATGTAAATAAAACATTCAGATTTCTTGCAGAAACATTACTCCATGATCCTTCATACAATAATGCAGCAGTTTGTAACAAGCTTTATAATGAGGCTATGAATTAAAGTGATGCATGGCTTTTCTGAGGTACAATGTGCATCACAACAGCCTGTATTAACAATTTAAAACCATATAATGTGCTTTATAAGCTAATAAAGTAGCTGCCTCTAAATGATTTATCAAATATGAATAATGCATCCAGAAATAACTTACAGGAACAGAGCCAGCCTCCCCCTCTTCTTTGTTAGCTGGCTTTCTCCACAGATGATACTAAGGACACATGGGAACTGAGTTCCTGAGTTCTAGCCACCAGCCTCCTACTCTGCCAGGAAACTTGCCTGAGTTGTCCCCAGAGCGTCCTAGCCCATTGCTCTATTCCCAATGTCCCAGCCACCCCTCTATCTCTTCCCACTTGTGCTTCTCTCTCTACACATTTACCCTCCCCTCTAGGATTCTCCCATTTGGAGATCTGCCTTATTCCCTCATGCTACCTTCTTCGTTCGAGAGAGGCGGTGGGTTAGCACAGAAAGTTTCCATATAGGAGCAGTTGTATGTAGTAAATTAAGCAGACAATAGATTAAGGAGTCAGAAAGAAGAACTCCAAGGGCTCAGGGCCCAGAAAGGGAAGAGTTACACGTGATTTCTAGGTATCTAAGTTATATTTACATACAAGTTTAAAATGCCCAAACCCGTAAATACAAACTGCATTGAATGCTCAGAACTTTGTCGTCTGAATACTGAATTTGAGAACCCTAAGAGAGATTATCTGAAGAATCAAAGCATGGAGAATCTCTGTCTGGAGTTCTTTGGGGAAACTTGATTATAGAAATAGACATTCGTATTTATAAAACCAAAAGCATAGAGGAGACATTTTCATGAGAACATTGTTTCTACCTAACAATGAGAATCGACTATCCCTCAAGAAACCCACCAGTCAGCCAGAGCAAACTAAGCAAACTAAATTTCAAATAGTCATGAACACTTGCTAGAAAAAACAAACAAACAGAAAAAATGACCATTGCAATCACAATCCTTAGCAGAGGTGCACAAAGAGAACAAACTCACCATAGGCCAGAATATTTCAGAAAAAGTCAACTTTTTACAAATTTGTGAAGTGGCTTGAGATTCTGAAGAGCCCAAGCCACAGACGGAAGCTGCACCCACACTACAGCTCATCCCCATACCTCACGGGTATGTGCCGAAGCTACAGGCAGGATGGGAAATCTGCGAGAAATCCTTTCTCCACAAGTATTACGCTGCAGCTGTCTTCTTATTAAAGTTGGAATGCAGCAGCCAAAAAGATCTCTGGAGGCATAAAAAGCAAGGGGCAGATGGGAATGAGATAACAAAGGGAATTCCTCAGGAACCCAAAAGCTTAGAGCAAGTCAGTAAAGTAGGAAGAGTACTTCCAGCATTTAGAAAGCTCAAAGCTTGTCTGCAAAGCATAAGGCGATCTCTGGAATAACTCTGGTGTTCATATCCCAAGATTTTCTAAAGGAAAAATCATGCTATGGCCCTCAAAACTTTGAAATTAGTGGTGAACTAAATCAATTAAACCTACAATAATGCCCAGGCCTAGGTCATCAAAAAATTAAACTCTGTCAGACCTCGTTCCCCAATATTATATTAACAGAAGAAGCAGTGTGCTCTTTTTTGCAAATAAACATTATTTATCTCAGTTTCTACTGTTTCTTTACACCAAATGGCAGGCATTCAATCAAAAATTTTAATGCATATGATGAAGCAAGGGAATGAACCTCATGGTTAAGAGAAACACACTGAAGAGATGGGCCAGATGGAATTTAACAGATAGAAACATTTAAATAATGATGTTTTCATGTCCACTTCTGGCCATGGTGGAGGGACTTTTATCAGATTATCCCTCCTGCCATAGTAACTGTAACACTGGATAAGATACAGTAGTTAGCTGGTTTTCAGGTTCTAGAAAACACGTAGCATGAGAAGGTGAACTCATGAGTTGACTTTCTCAATTACATTCTTGGAGAAAATTTCCCTATTTAGGCAAAAATGATGCAGGTATAGTAGATCAGGACTGTCCTACTGAAATTAAAGAGAAGAAAGAAGAATTCGAGGCTGCCAAAATGGGTTGAATATTGGGGAAATGGAAGCTATAAAGAAAAGGGGCTCAGGATTTACAAGGGTGTTCCCAATGAGTCCGTGGTTAAGAGATGGCTATCTGTGTTCAGGAAGGGACCAGCTGAGACTGGAGAACAGCTGCTGTGAGGCTGAGAATGGAACAGAGATACGAGGGGTTGAGCATTACTAGGGGAAGAGTCACACTGAGGGATGTTGGAGAAATGGCTGTGTCAGGGTAGAAAGAGTCCAGTAATAGTTTCTTAACAGCCCTAGCGGCCAGCTGAAAGAACAGAAAGGTCACTCCTTATAAGTAAAGATCATAAGACCTATCCTATACCCACCTTAAAAAGACTGAAACCAAGCCTTAATCAAACCCCCAGGAAAAACAGAATTTGAAAGTTGTGCCTCATCAAAGTTCAAGGGACTTGGGAAATATGGTGAGTGTTTCACAGATCTGCATCAGCAAATCAAAAACAAGCCTGCATATATAAGGTAGGCTTTCATGACGTTGCCTGCTAAAACAATAATACATATTCTCATCATGCTTCTGTAAACCGACAATAAACAATCCAAAAAAGGAAATTAAGAAATCAGTTTCGGTTACAACAGGATCCAAAAGAGTAAAACGTCTAGGAACAAATTTAATTGAGGTAGTAAAAGACTTGCATGCTGAAAATTTTATAAAATATTGTAAAAATTAATGATGACTTTTAAAAAATTGAAAGAAATCCCATGTTCATGACTTGGAAGACTCAGTGTTATTATAATTTCAATACTAACCAAGACGATCAACAGATTCAATGCAAACAATAATAGCCTTAAATGTCACATCAGATCAGATCAGCTTAATAATCATTTATAGAAAATTTCATCCAAAACCTGGAAAGGACATGTTGTTTTAAAATTATTTTTTTTCAATTAAAAAAAAATTTTTTTAGGTGAGGCAACCCTTGGTTGACCTCACAGATTGCAAGGACCTTGTCAGTTTACAATCCCTTTTTTAAAAAAATTTTTACGCCTACAGTACCTGGTTAGTTTTTAAAATTCATGTGGAACATTCTCCAGGATATATCACATATGAAACCACAAGACAAGCCTCAGTAAATGCAAGAAGGTTGAAATCATATCAAGCATCTTTTCTGGCCTGAATGGCATGAAACTAAAAATTAACTATATGAAGAAAACTGGGAAAACACAAATATGTGGAGACTAAGCAACATGCTAATAAACAACTAATGGATCGAAGAAGAAGGAGAAAATCTTAATGGGTTAGAGGTTTACTTTGAAGTGATGGAAATGTTTTGGAAAGAGCAGAAGTGGCAGTTGAAAAACATTTTGAATGTTCTAAATGCTTCTGAATGATTTTGACACTTTTATGAAATTAATAAATTTCTTCAAAAATAAGTGTTACGGGTAGAAATTAAAAACCTGAATAGCCCTATAGCTATTGCAATAATTAAATCACAATCAGAAACATCTCATATAGAAATATGTGGGCCTGAATAACTTGACCTATGAATTTTATTAAACAGTTAAGGAAGAATAATAACCAACCCTACACAAGTTTTTTTTCTGGATACGGATGAGGAAGGAACAATTCCCTTAGTCTTATAGGACCAGCATAATTCTAACATTGAAAAGAAATTCTAAAAAAATAATTATTGGTTAATATCTCATATACTATAGATGTAACATTTCTTAACTAAATATTAGCAAACAAAATCTTGGAATATATAATAAGGATAATACATTATAGCCAGGTGGGGATTATGTCAAGAAGGCGAAGCTAATTTAACATGAGGAATTAAGCAATGTGATTTACTATATTTACAGAATAAACATAAAAATGGCATGGTCATTTTAATAAATGTAGGAAAGACATTTGACAAAATCTAATACCCATTTATAATTTTAAAAACAGTCACAGCAAACCAGGGATCTAGGAAAAATAGAAAAATTCTTTAGTATTGATATAATGCATCTATAAAAAATAGACTTAACATTATATTCAATTTTAAATTATTGCATACTTTCTTTTAAGTTGAAGAATGAGTAAAATTTTCCACCACCATAACTTCTAGTAAATGTGATACTTTAAATGCTATGCATTAAAGGAAGAGAAAAAATGAAAGGTACCAATTTGATAAAGAAAAATTAAAACCATTATTATTCAAAGATGACAAAATTTTGTATGTAGAAAACATGAAATCTGCAGAAAAGATTCTAGAATGAATAAGCAAGTCTAGAAAAGTCACCAAAAACAAGGTTGTGATATCATAAGAAGATATTCTGTCCTTGTCATTGGTTCCTGACACAGAACTCCTAAATCCCTTATGATGTCCTGGGTGATAGCAATGTCCTTGGTTCTAACATGGCTATTCTTGGCAGGCACCTAGCTAGCTTGAAGATGGGGGCTAGTCACTGGCAAACAAAGACTTGACTAGCAACCTGGAACTTTGAGCCCCACCTCTCCAACCTTTGAGGAGGGGAGAGGGGCTGGAGATCGAGGTAGTAATCGACCATGCCAATGTGATAAAATCTCCATTAAAAAAAAAAAGAAACTCTAAATGTTGGTGTTGGAGAGCTTCTGAGTTGAACACATCTACATGTGGAGGATGGCACACTCTAACTCCAGGGGGACAGAAGCTCCTATCCTTGGGAAATTTTTGGATCTTGCCCTATGTATCTCTGTATCTGATTGTTTATTTCTATCTTTTATAATAAATCAATAATAGCAAACAAAGTATTATCCAGAATTTTGTGAGCAGTTTTAGCAAATTATTGAACTTGAAAGAGGAAGGGGGCTGTGGGGACTCCCTGTCATTGCACCCAAGTTGGACGAAAGTGTGGGTAACCTAGGGACCTGATACTTGTGACTGGGATCTGAAGTGAAGCCAGTCTTGTGGGACTGAGTCCTTAAACCCATGGAGTCTGACACTAATTCCAAATACTTAGAGTCAAAATTGAATTGAATTGAAGGACATCCATTTGCTGTCCAGAGAGTCAGAGAATTGGTTGGCATGCAAACACATACACACACATTTTGTGTCAAAATATTATGAGTAAAAATAGCTTAAAGGTCAATGCACGAAAATTAGTTATATTTCTATATATTAGTGACAAACACCTACAAATTATATTTAGGCTACTGTTACAAAATTATCAAAACTCATCAAAACCCAAGGAATAAACCTAATGAAAGTTATGAAGACCTCTAAATTGAAAGCTACCAAACAGTGGTGAGAGAATGTAAAAACTTAGGTAATTGGGGAGATAGGTCTATTGATTGGAAGATTAAATATTGTTAAGATGTCAATTCTCATTAAATTTCTATAGATAGAATTCAATTGCAATGAAAGCCCCATCGGGCTTTTGTTGTTGTTATTTAAGAAATTAATGAGATGATTGTATAATTTACATGAAAATGCACATTATCTAAAATAGGCAAAATTATCTTAGGAAAAAAAATGAAAGATATGCACTACCTGATTTTGAGATTAATATAAATCCCTGGTAATGAAGTGTGACACTGGTCTAAGATTGACAAAATAGTATAGAGTTCATAATCACTCATAAATATTCAGTCAATTGACTTTCGACCAACACCATCTTAATAATATAGGAAAATAAAAGCTTTAAAATGAAGAGTTTTGAAACAACTAAAATTCCACTTGTCATAAAATAAAATCTGACCCTTATTTCACTTCAAATACAAAAATGTATTCAAGATGGATCATAGATTGAAACATCTTAAACATGAATGCTAGAACAATAAAGCTTACAAAAGGTAAATTCCACAGCCTGGCTTCATGACATTTGAATAAGAAAGAGTACATAAATAGAAAATAAACTGAAAAAGCACAAAGCATGTAAAAAGAGAAATACAATTTTATTGAAATTAAAATGTTTTCTCACCAAAAGACAATATTAAAATATGGCCCTTGTATACAGAATATGTAAAGAACTACAAATGAACAACAGAAAGGATAACCCAATGTAAACAAAAATATACAAAAGATTTGAATAGATACCCCATAAAGGAAGACATATAAGTAGACGGTAAACACATGAATGGGGAATTAGTCATCAGAGAATAAAATTACAATCACAGTAAGACACATTTTCATACCCTGTAGGGTGGCTAAAATAAAAAAGATGATGGGAAATATCAAATATTGACAAACATGTGAAGCAGCTGGAGCTCTATTATCTTGATGCTAGAAGCATAAAATGGTACAATCATTTGGGGAGACTATTTAGAAGTTTCTTATAAAGTTAAACCTGCATTCACCCTGACCCCGTGCCCTAGTTAGTCCACTCCTTGGTATTTTCTTAAAATATGCTAAAGCATATGAATACACACACAACACACACACACACACACACACATACACACACTTATAATAAAGAATCTACATTAGCAGCCTTATTTATAATTGCTCCAAACTGGACACGACCCAATGTATATAACTATAAGAGTATATAAACCACTCGTGATATTTTCATATGACAGATTCCCAGTCAGAAATGAAAAAGAATACTGATTATTACAACAACACTGGTGAATTAGAAAACACTGCTCTGAGCCAAAGAAGCCAGAGCCAACAGCACGTACAGTATGATTCGATTTATATGAAGCCCAAGAACAGGCAGGATTGCTATGTGGTAATCAAAATAAAAATTTTCTCAGGGGTGTGGGCATTAAGACGGCTGACCAGAAGGGAGCACAGAGGAGCTCTCTGATGTGATGGAAATGTGTGAAATGTTTTGAGTGGTAGTTACACGCATGTACAAAACTGTCAAAAGTAATAGAAATGAACATTTAAGATCTGTGCATTTTATTATACATAAATTACACCTCAGTATAATACTATTGTATCAAAAAAAAAGAAAGTCACAGTAACAATAAATACAGACATGATAATCTATTATCACTTAACTTGACTCTTCTGGAAAAATTTTTCTATAAGGCGGGGCGGGGGGAAGAAACTACAAGGCCTTCTTTAATAAAAATGATATTAGTTAACATTTCAAGTGATTACTGTGGGCCATAGAGTTAAAATAATAAACAGAGTGCTACATCGAACATCCACTAAGACCTTTTCCACTTCATACAGATGCAGCAGAAGCTTAAACAACTTGCCTAATGCCATCTGGCTTATAAATAGTGGATTCGAGAATTGAACCTCAGTCTGACTTCACAATCCCTATCTTTTATCATTTTTATGGTCTTCTCCCCCTGACTGTCTTATTCCTAAAACTGGAGAAATAGGTTTTGAAATCCAATGGAAAAATGGGCAAAAACAAACCATAGAGATGTAAGCTAAAAATACCTGACATTCTCCAAAGAATCATTCAAACTAAGTCAAATTAGGAAAAAAGCAAATGAAACAGCAATGAAATACCAGGCACTGCTCATAAGAACAGGAAAAATTGGAGAGGTGCATAATGCCAGCTATTGGTGAAGAAGCGGCCAGACAAGAACTATGGCACATCGATCATGCTAATGTCTTCAACTGTTTTAGAAATGTTCAGAAGGTACTTCAGGTAATTAAGCAAGCATTATGATTAATCACTTTCATTCCTGAGCACCTATCTCAGAGCAGTTTTATAAGGCGATCTTACGAAGTGGTTGATTGCAGTGGGGTATGTGTGTATGTGTGTGTTAATATAAGCAAAAAAGTTGAGGGATAAGCAGCAGGAGAATGGATAAGTAATATATTATGGAAGCAATGGACTAGATATAATATGCTGTCATCTAAAGAGATTAAAATATACTTTTAAAGAATAAGGAATAGAATGAGATTAAAACACAATAACACTTATGCAAGTTGGAGCTACACATGCCAAATGACACTATCTAGTATGTATATTTATGGACACGCTCAATACTTTAGAGCGGAGATCTATTGGTTAGAAAGAATAATACAAATAGAGATCAAGGACAGAAGGAAAACTTTAAAAAAATGACACGCAGGGCCTTTCTTTAATCAATGATAATACTGCCAGGTAACAAAGACATGATAAACTGAACTTTGGCTCCTGAGATTCAAGAAAGAGAAATCATTTTGAGGTTTAAGTAAAGTTATTGATCCCACTCCAGCGAATAATTTTTGGATCCAGGTCTGTGAAAATACATGCAGTGCAGCTCTAGGTAGTAAAACGCGTACTTCAAAATAGGGAATTCCAAAGTGTATGTGTGTGTGTGTGTGTTTATGTGTGCACTCATGTGCGTATGCTATGAATGTGCATTTCTAAAAACTATCCTACGAGAAGGGGTTAAGTGTGGGTCAAATTCTGTTCCTTACCTAAAATGTTGAAGTTCGATGCTCAGCCTCTATGAGTGATCCTGTTGTCACTGGCCTAGGACAGACAACGCTAGGAGAAAGAGCGGTTTCTGTCCTCCAGTCCTTTTCCCCGGGTGGCTCCCCATGCTGATAAATTACATGCATTTGCTATTTGCTATTTGCAATGCCATTTAACATTGGCTCAAATTTCTACAACAAAATAAGTAAAGTTAGTTCATGCTTAGGGGCCAGCATACCCACTTTTGGTTTAGACATTATATTTCTGTCTAAGCACTGACTGGCCTCCAGGTTGGTTTTATTTCAGATTCCTATTGTGATTTGTGCCTTCTCATGGAAGAGTCTCACATATGAGACGACTACCAATTTAAGGACAAATGACAGTCTGTCGAATGAATGAATGAATGAATGAATGAACAAAATAACTAACAAATACAATAATATTTCATGCCCAATATTTGGTGACACGCATAAAACACACCAGGTCTTTTCAGCTTATAGGATAACCCAAAATAGTAGATACCAGAAGGCATCGACCAAAAAGCAGCATCGGCAGGGGTGAGCTGTCTATACAACTGGTTTGAAAGAGGAAAGTGCTAAACCACTGCCTAAAACTCCAACTGGAAGCGATGATGGGTTCTCATGAAGAGGAGCATTAACTGCTTTGAAGTGGCATTAGAGAGATTGTCTCTCGTGTTATTACTGTAGTTCATATTGATTCATTCTCTGTAGTTGAATTATCTTTAAAAAATTTATGGTGCATTTTTATGGCAACAGCCAATCATGCATATCATTAGTGTGCATAGCAAGGAGCTTAAAACAAGAGGAGACTGATGGCTTTTCAATTATTGATGTAAATGAATTGCCAAGTGTAGCAAGCTTAAGAAATGCAATAAAGAGCAAAAGTCAAAACTCTGGCTCTGTGCACATACACACGCGACCGCACTAAACAAACTCATATTTCATCTTAGCAGTAAATGAAGAAGGCAATTAAGTTACTTAAAATTTCAGATACCTCTGGCATTTTATATCGTGACGTGAAATAAAAATAAAAATAAAAATAAAAACACTGTTATTGACATTTAAAGGAGGGATAGTCGGAATTTTGAATTTAGAAGATGCTTCAGAAGTCATCACATGCGACCATGCCCTGGGCAGGAATCCCTGCTGAGGCCCCTTAGGGGTGTGTCACCGCTCTCTGGTCAGATGCCAGCTATCACTAGAGATTGGTGTCCAGTGCTGCTCACCTAAAGGAAGTCACTTAATGAGGAAAGCAAGTTTACCAAATTAAGAAACAGGTTATTTGTCCACATATATTGTGGTTTCACCATTGATTTTCTGGGTTCTCCTGAGCAAATTACTTATTCTCTCTAAATATATTCGTTTTCATCTCTGACGTGGAAATCACAGTAGTGTCGCTCAATGGGATGTTTTAGGAACTTAAATGAGAGCACATACTGCAGAGTTACCAGCAAACTGTTTGGGTTCATGTTATAGTTGTGCATACTGGTAACATTCATCTCTACTCAGGGCCATGTCCACAAACTGGGTCACAATTGCTATCTGTCACCCAAAGCACCACGATAAATTTCTACTCTTCGTACTTATCACAGCCCTCTGCACCACCTAGAAACTCTTGCCTTTAATCAATTCCAGTTTCCATTGCCTTCAGTACCATTCCAAAATTTAAAACTGTCCTCAAGCTGCTATCCATCTGGTCCCATTCATTTTACATCTAGTAGATACTATCAGTTCCTGTATCATGAAGACAGGTAGGAGATCAGATACGACCTATGACAATTTTTCATGTACTCATTAACGACAAATGTATTTAAATCCTTCACATCCTTGCCTTTTTTCTTTTGGTCTCAGAGAATACTTATTCAGGAGCCACCAATGACCTTATATGTGTCCTTTACATTACTCCTTCCCCAAATCCAAAACCAAATCTGAAGCCCATATATTCATTCTGAGCTCTCAACCCAAATACCTAGCTATCTACTGAGAACCTCTACCTGGATGTTGCAGAGAAAACTCATATTCAGCATATCTCAAATGGAATCCTAATTTCCATCTCTAACCAAAACACATATGGTTCATATAAGTCTGTCTCGCTGCTCAAGCCATATACCTTTATGTCATCCTTGAGCTCTCCTTTTCCATGTGCCTCCTATCCGATTGCAAAGTTATGTCAGTTTTATCTTTTAAACTCTATCTCGAGTCCATTTACTTATCTCCAACCTAATAAATAACTATTTCAGTACCAATCAATCTCTGTCATGAGAACTACTGCAATAAACTTATGGCCGGTCTTCTTGACTCCTGTTTTGCTACTTTAAAATCTAATCTCCATGTCACACTAGAGTTATATTTCTCAAGCACTTATGCAATAGCATTCAAAAGGTAAGGCTATTATGATCTGGCCCTGCTTACCTTGGAAGCCACAAGCCTTTGCATTATCCTCTCACACACGAGGCTCCTGTCAGACTGAACTTCATTCAGTTCCACTCTGTTGCCCGTAGTGATTTTGCACCATTTGTCTTCCTATCTCTTCGGCCAGTTCCTATTATTCATCCTCAATATATCAGCCTTCCAGAATCTTTCTGACTCTCCAGACTGTGTTGGACACCCCTCTACTGGGCTTTCGTATCATTCTTAACTACAATTTTCTCTTTCTCTGTATCTTCCCCAATGAAGTATGAGTTTTCTGAGAAGAATGTCCAACAGGTAATTGTAGATGAAGTCATAGAATTTTTTTTAAAGAAATGATAGTTCTAAAAATGTAAATTACAAAATATAGGCATAATTATGTATGTTGGACCATGGGTCGGTGTATAATCACCCAGTGCAGCATAGAATGGAAAGAAGGCTCGGGACAGAGTCCTGGGGGATACTATTGATATCTTTTTGTATGTCACCAAACCATAAAAACAAACAAACAAAAAAAACAACAGGAAGGACAATTGTCAGGTGTTCTTGAGATTTCAGGGAAATAAAAAAGCCACAGAGAGAAATGGAGAATGGGTATAAGGCAAAGGGATTTTAATATGCTGAAGTGAGCTTCCACTTGTAGAGCTAGAGCTAATCCATAACGAGAATTATCAGCTTGCAGTCAAGGATGACAAAATATGAGAAGGAGAATCAAGGACGTTGAACTTTAGTGTGGTATTTAGACTACGCGAATACAGAAGCATCTTATTAGGATAAATTTGTCTAGGAAAGGAAGTGAATGCGAAGAACAAAACAAAACAAAATTGCCTATCAAGACAAAGGCAGTAACATAATTAATAAGATTCACAAAACATGCAAAGAATAAATTTGGCCCGATTACAAATCCTTTATGTCATATACAATTAGGCTAAAAAAAATTGCAGTGTAAAAAGCATGACTGTTGAAGGACTTTTTGTTCAGAACTCCACCTCACACCAAAGCCTTGAGACTCCATGATTCATTAATGCCATCGGGGTTATTTTTACACCGGTTAAATCACCTGTTGTTAGAAGTGATTCTGGGTCATTACACAGTGAATTTTAATAAATTAAACCTGCTGTCCTTTTCTAAAACAACACATGGGTCAACAACTATGATTAAGTTGTCTATATTAATAAGTGGTTATCCCTAGGATAATTATAGTTTCCTCAAAGGGGTTTGTATAAATGGAAAATGTCTTTAAATAGTTCCAAGTTATTTATATCCTCACCTTTGATACATCCCTGTGTGATTAAATATCTGTGTATGGATACCTAGGATAGTGAATCACACAGAGCATTTCTAATTCAATATTTAATTTAATACCCCAAGTCATTTTTTCCAAAGAAGAAGCAGTATGGCATAGTGGTTAAAGACACACCAGTGGAGGAAACTGTCTGGATTGGATTTCCAGCTCTGTAACTAGCCCTTCGACTTTGGGTATTTTATCAATATTTCTGTGACTCAGATCTTCATTTGTAACCTGGAAATAACAATGTTACTTATCCATTAAAGTTATTATAAATATTAGCTAAGTTAATATATGTATATGGTATTATCCAAGGAAATATTTTGTCAAGTTCTTAAATTAAAGTCTGGTAGAGGATAAGCACCTAATAATTTAACTATTATAATTTTAATCATTCTAGGCCTCTTTTACATTGAGCAACATCATTTGCTTGTTTTCTTATCATTACTATTTTCTCAATAATAAGAAGGTAATAGGTAGTGAGCAGAAAGGTAAAACAGAAAATACAAAGATTAAAGGAAAACTATGGAAACTGGCATAATACATAATCTAATTTACATAATGCAACACAATAATATAGTACTAGTACTTAATGTCATTTTTTTTCAACCTTAGGGAAAACACAGCCTTGCAACTTGGATATTTTCTATTTCAAATTCTGAATTTCTATTGCTGACAAAGACAAATTATCTTTCCAGCTAGTAGCTTGGGGGGCAGGCCAAAATTTTTTTTGAGAAAAAAATGGGAAAACACAATGTTCCAAGCTTTGAAGAAAAGTGTCCAGTTGCAATGACATAGGGAGATCTTTTCTGCAGCCAGACTCTCATACTTTAAGTCTTTGTGAAATATCATGTTTTCAAGAAGTTGACCATCTAGAAGTTAGTGATGTGGCTGGGTGTGACTCACTTTGTCTCTTGGTGGAGTTCAGATTGCGATACATGTCTGCTTGTTTTTCAGATGTAATTAAATGCCTATAAGTTACCAAAAAGCTGCTAAATGCTGGGAATACAATGATGAATAACATATAGTTGTCTTTCACCACAATATTTTATTTCATTTTATTTTTCCAGTTAGTAGGGGGAAAGTCACAGAGCTAGTAACAGAGCTGGAATGTGTGAAGATAAAATTTCAAAAGCAGTACCATGGGAGAGGATTTGATGAGGGGGGCAGAAAATCTGTACAAAATGCTTTAAAGCACATGAAAGGAATGATTACATTTATGTGTAGGAGGGTAATGTGGACAGAGGAGTGTCTTAGTATAAGACTTTACCAGTTGAATACTTTCAATCGGCCTTTGAAATGAGAACTTTTCCACACTGAGAAAAATGGTATTCTACGATGCATCATGAATGCATCAAAAACCA
This sequence comes from Rousettus aegyptiacus, assembly GCF_014176215.1. Lineage (NCBI taxonomy): Eukaryota > Metazoa > Chordata > Mammalia > Chiroptera > Pteropodidae > Rousettus > Rousettus aegyptiacus. The sequence goes on from NW_023416310.1 coordinate 11,170,649, forward strand.
TTAGGTCATACGAGGGACATTCAGAGCAAGGTTGGAAGTTCAGTGGAGACTAGACTCCGGGCCCTGTTTGGGGCCTGGTTACAAGTGAAACTGAGAGAGTCGCACTCTGTCCTGTAATCACTGAGGAGGCAAATTCTATCAAGAATCAGAATCACATGATACACTTTCATTTCAGAAAAATTACATGAGAGGAAGCAAGGAGATCAATCAGGAAACTCCAAGAAGAGAATGGAAAGCACAGTAGTAACAGGGGGAAGGGCAAAAGCGGGGACTGATTGCAGGGATCGATAAATGGCAAAAATCAAAAGGACTCAGTGGCCAATCAAACGGAAAAACATACTATAAGGAGGAGGCTAGGAGGAGCCCATGATTTCTAATGGAATGATTGGGTGATGTCTTTAGAGATAAAAGCAGCAGATTTTGTGAGGAAAGGTGATTTTGCTTTGGACCGCAGTGAGTGGGGAGGTCTGTGTCATACCCAAGAGCAGACTGTCACGGGTTGTGGAAATGCCATTCTAGAACACAGGGAACTCTGGGCTCAAGGTGGAGATTCAGAACATGAGCATATAAATGGGATGAAAACAAAAAAATTAGGGAAAAGAATGAGGGATTAGAAACTATAAAATTTAAGGTGTGAAAACAAGATCCAAAGAGAAGATAAGAAGATTGAAATGGAGTGCCCAGAAAGAGAAGAGGGATTGGTAAATTCACAAGCTAAGAGAGGTGTTTCAAGATGATAGAGAGGGATTTGCTAGAATGTCACAGTCTCTGGAGAGGTCAAATAAGAAAGTTTGAAAAGAAGCCAATGGACTTAATTTTTAAGATATCACTTTCACTGGATTGATGGGTGGTTGGGGTTGAGGTATAAATTGGAAATTTTTAGGGGTTTAAATTTAAGATCTGGGTAACACAAATAAAAAGAGGGGTGTTTTATTTAGAATAAAGAAATAAACTCATATAAATGAAGGTATACTGGAAGTTATAAACACTCTACATAAATATAATGGATTGTGAAATAGAACATTCATAAGATTAGGACATCCTTACTTCAGTCCACTCATCCCCTGCTGACAGGAACTGGTAGAAGACTCCAAAAAATACAAGTCTCCTACCTCATGTATGTCTTTTAGGGCAATGACTGAGGTATAGAAAAAAAATAGGGCTCTAATTTTCCAGATTTACTTCCATTTCTCACAGCTCTATAATGGTTTCCGGGAGTAGACACGTCTCTCATAAGTTAGACCACCTCTCCCGTGGTTAATAACCCCAGCGTTGCTCCCCACTAGTTAAAAGCCCCATGGAAGTCTCCTGCTTCTTGTGTTTTCCACCCAGGCTCAACTTAATGAGGTCTGAATTTCTTGTTTAAATTCTAAAGTTTATTTCTTGCTGAAAACAAAGGGAGCAGAAAGCAAGCAATACTAAGTGCTGACAAGTCCCCGAAGGCATGGCGTTCTCTTGTTTTTTAAAAGCTCTTAGTAGCCTTTGTGGAATTACCAAGGTTCATTCCAGAGACAAAAAAAAAAAAAAAAAACCCACAGTTCTGTAGTGACAAGTCCATTCACCTTTAAAGGAAAAAATCAAGAAAACAAGAAGAAGTTAAAAGTCTAAATGTTTGCTTTTAGGCTATATTTTATTTTTCATTCCCATCCAATCAATCTTGCAAACTTATTTTATCTTTTAAAATATAAGACTAAAAGATATCAAAAGAAGAAAACTTCAACAAAAAAATCGAGTCCGATCATTGGAAAACAAGCCTTCAGCTAATGAGATTGTTCGATGCGTGATTTATATATACTAAGGGGGAAAAAATCAACCTCGTCAAAAGTACCTGTTTATATTGTTTGTATAATCCGGTTTGGATGGTACATAAACCGATTTTTTATAAAGTGAACTTTTCATATTAAGAAGGAATGGGATATGGTTTTATGCAATTTCGAAACAAACACAAATTCCTAACTAAAGCTCAGGTAGGTATTCCATCCCTGAGGGAATGCATTCACTGCCCATAGTTCCCAGACTCTTTCCACTCTTCACCCCGTCCTCTTCAAATAAACCAAGCTCAAGTTTTGTGGGTACGGATGAAACTATCTTCAGCATTAAGAATGATGTGGCTCCCAAATTTTGTTAACATCTTGTTATGCTGCACCTTCCTTTCTGATTCTGTATAATCCGTATGACTGACACACTGAACTGTGTGTAAAATATACCATGTCGACTCAGAATTTCCCAACTGTTTATTCTCCAGAGGAAATTCAGAATTGAATTGTCAAGCAACAATAACAACAAAATCAGGAAAAAACACACATACAATATTCATTATTCCTGTTCAAAAAATGTAAAATACTTGTCTAATTGTTCACTGCTTTCGTTAATTTTTCTTCATAGTTTTCTTCATTTAGTACCCAACCCTTTCTAGGTATTTCTATTTCTAATTGTTTTAACGTTTTGTTCACACTTGAAGAATAGCATTTTATCTTCTAAGTGACTATTGGAGTTACACAGAAAGTGGATGGTATCTTAAATAGAAGTATTTTTGTTGTTGTTGTTGAAAACTTATAGATTTACAGAAATAATGTGAAATTAGTAGTTTCCATATACCCTGCATTCAGTTTCCTCTAGTGTAACGAGGGAAGCAGAGTTTGCCACTCCAAAATATGCCTTTTGGGATATTGATTATTTCAAGCTGTTTATCTTTAAGAAACAAAGATTGAGGAATAAGATTTTGAACCTCCCCCTTTACCTGCCTCAGGGGTTCAAGAGAGAAAAATCCTCTTAAAGGAAGGGAGCTATGGCTTCCACATGACAATATGTTTGTTAGACTCCCATCCGTGCTCCATTGTCTCCAGGTGACCCAAGAGGAATTTGTTTATCACACATTTGCTCTTTCTCATTTACCTGTGAATTGTCTATTTTCTCTTTAAAGTTCCAGACCCCTGCCTTCTCCCCCTTAAACCAGAGTGGGATATGAGCCTCACCTGCCCAATTTGTCCTAGGTTCCCATAAACATAACAGAGACCCCATATGTACATATATAATAAATTGAGATATTATCTCTTGTTAATCTCTCACATATCAATTGATTCTTAAATAAGCCAGAAAACTTAGAAGGGTAGAAGAGAAATTATTTCCCTTCTCCCACGGTAATATTATAAGTTAGTTTGTTACAAAAAATTAATGGATGGTGACACATTATTAATAATTAAAGTCCATAATTCATTCCTTAGTCTTTATCCAATGTCTTTTTTGTGTGTTCCAGAGTCCTATTTGGACACTATATCACATTTAATCATTGTCTCCTTTAAGCTTCCCTTGACTGTGACTATATCTTAGACCTTCCTTGTCATTGATGCCCTTGACAGTTATGAGAAGTACAGGTCAGGTATTTTAAAATGCACTTTAATTGGAATTTCTGTATGTTATGCTTATGATTATACTTACTTTATACAATATGAGGAGAAAGACCCCAAAGGGGTAATCTTCACCTTATCATATAGCTAAGTAGCTAGGCAAATCTCTCTCTCTCTCTCTCTCTCTCTCTCTCTCTCTCTCTCTCTCTTTCTCTCCTTCCCCTTCTCCCTCCCTCTCCATAAAATCTAGCTAGCTAGCTTGTCTCATTCCTAGCATCAGTCATTTCTCCAGGAAGCACTAGTTCGTTCCTTTTTTTGGAGAATGGTATTAGAAACCAAGATGTGGGCACTCAGTGTGCTCATGGCTACTGGATGTTGTTGTCTCTGGAAAGTCTCAGAGTAGAAACATATGGTGTGTATATATACCAATCTTTGTATATACACAGACCTAAAAATATGCCTATTGAAATCATCTGCTAAATGTGACTTCATACTGATGTCTCCAGCTCTAATCTATTACCATATGGATTATTCTAGCTTTTATCTCTTGATTGTTTCTAATCTCTAATTCAAACAGTCAGAAACCTGGCTTCTACCTTCCCCGTTGATTTATTTAATTGTTCAAATTCAGTATACGTGTACAGCAGTATTGGAACTGTCAACCTGTACCCCTACAGAAGAGAACCTTTTAAAAATTATTTATTTATTTTTAAATTTATTATTATTATTTATGCCTACAGCACCTGGTCTTCCTAGGTCGTCTCCTATCCAAGTACTAGCCAAACCCAACTCTGCTTAGCTTCCAAGATCAGACATCGGGCTTGTTCAGGGTGACATGGCCGTAGAACCACGGACTGAGACTCCACTGGGGTGTGAACCGAGGACCTTCTGTGTATAAAGCAGATGTGCTAACCACTATGGAAAACAACTTTTAACTAGAATACAGTTCCTTTTGCCTTTAATCTTGTTCATTTCTAAAGTTACTTACTTATGTCAGTACTTAGTTCTTCTACCATCTGCGGTGAGGTTCTTCCCTAAATTTTTAATAAAGGTAGATAGTTTTGTCATGTTAAACATTCCTTCCTAGATTTCTATAACTGCATAGATATATTTTATTTTCAATTTTCATGCATTGTTTCACTCTTTCTGCTGTACAGTTCTACAGGCTGTGAAATACTTAATGACATATATCCAATATTACAGTATTGTACAGAATTTCATCACTGCCCTAAAACAATCCTCTGTGCTTCATCAGTTCAACTCTTTCCCTCAACCCCTACATCCCTAAAATTGCTGACTTCCACGTGCATTATAATTTTGCCATATCCAGAATATCATGTAAATGGAATCACAGAATACATAGCCTTTTAAGACTGGCTACTTCACTTAATGATATGCATTTAAGAGTCATCCATGTCTTTTTATGACTCGATAGTTTAATAATTTCTTTTTTATCATAGTATAATATTTCATTGACTAGATATACCTCAAGAGGTTTACTCATACCTCAATAGGTTTACATCATTTCCTCTAGTTCAGGGAGTCTATGAATAAACAACGACAAACATTTTCATGCAGGTTTCTATGTGAACACAAGTCTTCAACTCCTATGGGTAAAAAGCTAATATCAGGATTATTGGATTATATGTTGACCTCATGTTTACTTTTGTAAGAAACTGCCAAATTGTTTTCCAAAGAAGATTTCTTATACTATTTTATAATCCCTCTAGCAATCAATGAGTGTTCTTTTTGTCTGCTCTGCATCCTTGCCAAAAATTGTTATAGTCAGGTTTTTTTGTGTGTGTGTGGGTGTGGTTTTTGTGTTATTGTTTTTGTCATTCTAATAGGTATGTAGTGGGATCTCATTGTTATTTCAATTTGAATTTCGTAATGAGAAATTATATTAAATATCTTTTTATACATTTATATGCCATTTATACATCTTTTATTGGTAAGATATTTGTCTAAATGTACTCATTATTTACTTGAATCACTTGTTTTTGTGTTTTAAGAGTTCTCTGTATATTTTGGATCCAAGTCCTCTATCACCTATATGTTTCAGAAATCTTTTCTCCCAGTTTTTGTCTTATCTTACATTTCTTAACAGTGTCTATGCTAAACATAAGTTTTTAATTTAAACAAAGTCAAACAGCAATTTTAATGAATCATGCTTTTGGTGTTAGTATATCTAAAACTTCACTATTACATTCAAATTCATGTACAATTTCTCCAATGTTTTCTATAAATGTTATAGCTTTTCACTTTATATTTAGGTTGTGATCCATTTTGAGTTAATTTCTGAAAAAAGGTTGTGTGGTCCGAGACAAGGCTTTTTGCTTTGTTTTGTTGATGTTGCTTTTATGTGGACACCTAATTGTTTCAGCACGACATCTTTTTTTTCATGGAATTGCCTTTGATCCTATTTCAAAGATTAATTATTGAAACTATTTCAATAGTTTAATTAACTATATTAATTAAACTATATTCCTGGGCTCTCTATTTTGTTCTATTGTTCTATCTATTCTTTCCCCAATACCACACTGTCTTGATTACTATTTCTTTATAGTATGTTTTGAAATCTAGTAGTGTGAGTTCTGCAAGACTGTCATTCTTTTTCAGTGTTGTGTTGGCCATTCTGGAACTTTTACCTTTCTATATACACTTTAAAATCAATATTTTATTACTTTAAAAATAGCTTGCTTAAATTTTGATTGTGATTGCATTGAATCTCTAGATTCAAGTTAGGAAGAACTGACATTTTAATAATGTCTTTGAATTCATGAACATGTAATAACCCTCAATTTATTTAAATCTTAATTTCTTTCATCAGACTATTGTAGCTTTCAGCATATAATTCTACATGCATTTTGTGAGATTTATACCTAAGCATTTATTTTTTTATTACGTGATGAGAGTTTTATCATAAAAGATGTTGGATTTTGTCAAATGAGTTTTCTGTATCTATTAATATGATCATGTAATTTTTCTTTAGGCTGTTAATGTGTTCAATTACATTGATTGACTTTCAATAAAATCAAAAGTTTGTTCTTTAAAGTGATCAATAAAATGATAAAATTCTAGCCAGAGTAAATAAGAAAAAAAAGAGAGAAGACATAAATTACCAATATCAGAAATGAAAGAGAATACATCAATACTCATCCAATGGACTTTAAAAGGATAGTACGGAAATACTTTGAAGAACTATATGACTAAAAATCTAATAGCCTAGGTGAAATGGACCAATTCCTTGAAAGATTAAAACTATCAAATCAAGCAAGCAGAGATAAATAGGTATATACCTATTAAATAAATTGAATCAAATATACATAACCTCTTCTCTATAAAAGCACTAGACCCAGTTTCCTGGTAAATTCTACAAGCATTTAAAGAAGAAATGATACCAATTCTTTATAATCTTTTCCAGAATATAGAAGAGAACATTAAAATTCATTCTGTGAGGTCAGCATTACCCTGATACTAAAATCAGATAAAGACATTATAAGAAATGAATACTGTAGATCAATCTCTCTCATGAACATACATGTAAATACTTTCAAAAATATTGGCAAATCATGTTAAAATTCTATAAAAATAACTATATACCATGATCATGTGACATTTATTCTAGGTATTAAGGACTGGATCAACATTCGATAATATGATGACATATAATTTTCTATTTAGTTGTATAAGGCATATCATCTTTTTGCTTGGAGGCAGTGAAGATTTTTCCTTTATCGCTGAAGGCTAATAGTTTTACAAAGATATGTAGGATAACAACAATAAAGCAGCATTTTCCAGAAACAGAGTAAGAAGAATAAACCTTGGCTATTGGCTCTAAGAATAGGCCATTAATGGGCAATGGGCCGTTGATGAATGTCATGTTGTTAAGTAAACACACCCAGAGTAAGACCTACATTTACTTACAAAGGTGAGGGTTATGATAATCAGAGAGAGAGAGAGAGTAATTATAGGTAAATGTTGAAAAGACAATTTGAGATCAGAGATGGTCTTTTAGCTTTCTGAATTCCATAGGATGGATTCCCAGATGTTTAATTTAAAATATAAAAGAGGGCTTACTGGCTCAGAAATATTTGATATACAATATTATAATATGTAGTTGGATCATCTTGAGTAATTTTAAATAATATTTGATATCTCTTTAGATAATGCCCTTCTATCAATGACAGAGGAAGCCTGAGATAATAGACTGTTGTTTGAAAACACTGGAGCTTTCTTATTTTCCGAGAAGCTCTATGTCCATTATCAGTGAGTAGATGGATAGAGTTAGTGCTAAATTGTCAAGATCAATGATGCATAAAAAGAGGTTATCAATATTTTGGATCAGAGCATTTAAGAGTTTGGAAGAAATAAAAATCCCTGAAGCATATCTTTCCAAGTAAACTGTTGATTTCTTTCCAAGTGAAAACAAGTAAATACTGGATATGCTTATCAATGGAGACCTTGAAAGAAGCGGAGTATAAATCTACTATAGTAAAGAATTTGGTTACAGATTCATCCAAAGCATTATGTTTATGTTAGGCATAAACAAGGTATAACTATTTGTTAACTGCTCTGTATATCTGAGACAAATCTGTAACCTTAAACAATAATTTTTTTTATTAGCTTATCATATTACAAGGACTAATATAAAAGGTACATAGATATTTTTTTCTAGTACTTATCTCAAACTTTTTCTGGTTACCATTGGTTGAATACATTCTTTGGTTTTAATTTTAAGATTTTGGGAAAGTTTAGGTTAACAACTTGTAAGTATTAAATTGGACTCTTATGAGCTCTGCTCCAGTTATTCTGCCTAAATGTTAGAGCTTTTTTTGCTTATAGAGATTCTGAGACCATAGCTAATTCTTTGATTATTTCTTGAATTATACATAGTATAAGTCTACTGACTTCCATATCAGATGTAATTTGATTGTATGCTGGAGAATTTGCTGAGACTTCTAAAAATAGTTCTGCAGCACATTTTATCTGGCAGTTCCATTTGCAAATAGTTCTGTACCTATTAAATTTGTAGGTTTTTTCCTCTTTTTCTTTTTTTATCAAACAGAAGAACTGTTCCCTTGTAATCATCCTAAAGTAAGAGTTTCAAACTGAAACTTGGAAAAATGCTTAGGATAGTTAAAATTCTCCCTAGTCGAGTAGGTTTAGTAATCAAAAAGATATGATGTTCTACGTTAGTGGGATTAATGGTAGATACAGTGACTTTCATGTAAAATAAGAAAACTATAGAGCTGGAAACTCACAAAACTATGTATCATCTTTTCTTCATGGAGCACTCCCTCATAATGTAGAAGAGACACTAGAATAAATACAGGACCAAAACAGAAGTCATGTGAATATAAAGAAAGCAGAATGACACATTCTTTGCACTAGTATTCATCCTTGTAGTGTACTTCCAAATCAATAAGTCTAATTATATTTTATGAAGACCTACATGTACATAGGTTTTAGAATAAAAAATAAATCATGAAATAAAAATAATTATATTTATCTCTTTGGGGACAAATTTCAGTAAAAAGTATGAAATTTCTATGTTAAAAATTATAAATAAAACATTGTTGAGAGAAATTATCAAAGATCAAAACAACTGCATACACTTCCCATGGTCATAAATTGTTGGACTTAATATCATTAAGATAGAAATTCTTTCCAAATTGATATTTTTCATGAAATTTCTATAAAAATCTTAGCAGGATTTTCTGCAGTAATTGACAGGCTGATTTTAAACTTTATATAGAAGTGAAATAACCCAGAGTAGCCAAAACTCCTGAAAAAGAAGGCAAATGTTGGAAGACTTATACAACTTGATTACAAAGCCATAGTAATTAAGATAGTGTAGTATTAGCATATGGGTGGGTGCATAGATTAGTGGAGCTGAATAGATAGTTCACAAATGAACTCTTAAATTTATGGTTAATCGATTTTTAACAAAGGTGCCAAGACAATAAAATGAGAAAGAATAATCTTTTCAACAAATGGTGCTGGTAGAATTAGATATTCATATACAAAAAGAAACACATATACACAGAAAAAAACTTGAACACCTTACCTCACACCATACACAGATATTAATACATAGTAAATCATAGGTCTATATGTAAGAATTAAAACTGCAATTTTTAAAAATCAAAAGCAGGGGAAAATCTTTTTGACTTGAATTAAGCCAAGAATTTATATATATAACACCAAAATCGTGAGCCATATAATAAAATTATAAACTGGACTTCATTAAAATATTAACAAAATTATTCTTAATATTATGGCATTTAAAATTCAAATTTAATAGACTGGAAGAAAATAATTACAAATTATATGTCTGATTAAAGACTAGTCTCTAGTATCGAGTATTAAAAAAAATAATTACAATTCAATAATAATAAGACAAACCAACAAATTAAAATTAAATAAAATATTTGAATAGATATTTCACAAAATAAGGCATATAAATGACTAGTAAGTACATGAAAGTGCTTACAATCATTAGTCATTAGAGAAATATAATTTAAAACTATGAGACACACCCACTAGGGATGCTAAAAAGACAATACCAAGAGTTGGTGAGGATGTGGATAAAATACAACTACCGTCATTTTGAACTCAGTTTTCTAGTTTCTTTCAAAGGTACAAATAGGCACTAATAAAAATCAGCTTCACTCCCAGCAAGCTAACAAAGATAAATGAAAACATATATCTACAGAAAGATTTAGATGTAAATGCTCATTATTATAGCCAAAATTATAAGCAAACCAGATACTCACCAATCTATCAATCGGCACATAGATAAAGAAATGTGGCATATACATACCATGGGATAATATTCATCAATAAAAAGAAATTAAATATTGATGCAAGCTACAGTATGAATTCACCTTAGCAAAATTATTCTAAGTAAAATAGATTTCTTCCTCTTTCTCTCTCTCTTTCTTTCTCTCTCTCTCTCTCTCTCTCTCACACACACACACACACAGACTACATAATGAATAATTCATTTATATAAAATATAGAGAAAAAGAAAATTTACACCTTCAGAAAGCAGATCATTGGTAACCTGAGACTAAGGGGGTTTGACTGAAAATTGACTCATGGAAACTCAGAGGAGTGATGGAAATTTTCTAAAACTGGATTGTGTTAGTGGTGTTAAAACTATAAATTTATTAGAAATAAATAATTGAATTATATTCTTAAAGTGGGTGGGTCAATTTTGTGTTATATAAGTGATAGTTTGATATAGCTTTAAACTAACATTGGAAATACAATTTTTTCTCTTCTTACTATGATCTATTTGTAGATGTTACTTTGGTGACACCTCGGAAAGAAAAAAATTATGATCTCCTATATTCTAAAACTGTTGTGCCAGAATTTTATTGATTTATTAGTTTTCAAATAAGGAATTTGGTTTTCTAAATTAACTCTTGTTTATTTTTATTTAATTAACTTAAAAACAACTTTATTGAGATATGCATGTATAAATGTATTCTTTTGTAGCCTTTTTCGTAAATTAATGGAGTCGTACGACCATCGCCATGATCTAAATTGAGAACAGTTCATCATCCTAAATAACTCTAAACCTCTGATTAGTCAGTACTCATCCTTTCCCTCTCCTTCCACCATTAATTGATTTGCTTATTCTTGACATTTTGTATAAATAGAGTCATAGAATATTAAGACTTTTGTGACTGGCTTCTTCCATTTAGCATGATGTTTTCAAGGTTATTTCAAGTTATAATATGAACCAGTGCTTCTTCCTCTTTATGGTTAATAATACTCCATTGTATGGATTTACTACATTTTATCTATGTGTCATCAGTTGATGTATATTTGAGATGTTTTCACTCTTTAGCTATTATGAATAATGTCACTATGAACACTCATGTCCAAGTTTTTGTGTGAACTTATGTTTTCTGTTCTCTTGGCTGTACACCTACATGGGAAATTGCTGGGTCATATGGCAGTTCTGTTCAACTTTTTGAGGAAATGCCAAACTGTTTACCAAAGTGAATGTACCATTTTAATTTCTCAATATCTTGGCCAATATTTGTTATTGGCCTGTCTCTTTGATTGTAGTCATCCTTGTGAATGTGAGATGTTATCATGCTTTTAATTTGCATTTCGCTATCGCCTAATGATGTCTTTTCATGTGCTTATTAAGCATCTGTGTATATTCTTTGGATAAATGTCTATTCAAATTCTTTTATTTTTTGAGTCATTTTTAAAAATTGTTAAGCTATAAGAATTCTTTGTATAGTCTAGATACAAGCCTTTTAACAGATATGCTTTATAAATAATTTTTTGCCTTTTGTTGGTTATCTTTCACTTTCTCGACTGTCTTTTGAAGCACAAAATTTTCCCATTTTGATATAGTTCAATTTATCTATTTTTTCTTATAATACTTGAGATTCTGGTGTCATATAAGAAACTTTGTCTAATTCAAGGCCATGAACACTACACTTGTTATCTTCTAAGTGCTTTATTATTTTATACACACATTTAGGTCCTTGATTATTTTTAAGTTAATCTCTATGTGTGAGATCCAAACTCAACTTGTTATGGATAGATACCCCGTTGTCTCCACACCATTTGTTATAAAGACTTCTTTCCACCATTTAAATATCTTGCCACCTTGTAGAAAATTGACCATATATGTGAGGGTTAATGTTTATAGGGAAAAAAAGAATAACATAGTCAGTTATAGTATCTGTCAATATTATATCTGAGAATCTGGAGACAAATCTGGAGGGGAAAATGTTAGCTAAGGATCAACACTTCTATCAGTACAGAACATTTATAGTAAGGGCAATTAGTTCTATAATAATTCAGTAAACCCATAAGGTTAACACTGGAATGCCCTTCACCTATTTGCTAAAAATGTAAAAAGAAATGAATTTTAAATAACCACTGGAAAACCAAGCCTAGATAACAATACGTGTGGCTGTGGATGGCAGAGAGTTAAAAAGTATGAACAATTAAGAAGGCAACAACAACTTCTTTTGTAAATTAAAATAGTCACAGAGGAAAAAAAAATTTATTTCCACCTCTGTGAAACTTTCTCTTGGAAAACAGAGAAATGTCATTGCATAAAATATTGATTTGACAAATACATTAGAATATGGGTCAGGCTGATAAATTATACTGGAAATGACATGACTACAAAATGTAATATCTCATATAGCTACATCAAGTGACTATTTTTAGAAAATTAAGCCCCATGCACTTAAAAACTGGATTCATTTCTTAATGATTCTATTGAACAAGATTTACCATTAGAGTGGACACTGAGAGACCTTGATTTTTTTTTTTTATATCTTGCCACAATTTTCTTTGACACCTTGGAAAGTAATTTAAACTCAATAAAATGAAGATAATTGTTCTTACCTCACAGAAATGTAGAAAGCATTAATGAGATCATGTCTACAAAGTGATTCAAATCTTTAGTTGGTAATATAAATAGCAAGCATAACTATATTTTCCAGATGTCTAATAATGATAACTATAAATATGATGAACTGAAAAGTTAAAAGGTTGTCAGTAAAAGTAAAATGTTTTCATTTTAATTGCTAGGCATTTAAATGTTCCCTTTTGCATGTTTGGATTATAGGAAATGCACAGAAATGTTAATTATGAGTTCCATTTTAATAAGGACATGTCCCCCAAGTTTAGATTCAAGAGTACATAACTTACAGTCAAATAGGGAAAAATTGAAGTACTTCTTCTTTGCAATTATGTCTAATACATCACTGTAGAAGTTTAGTAAAATAAATCACAGCATAAATTTTAATGAAGCCTATACATTACTTCTTCAAAATGTTTCTTAATATGAAATAGAAGATCATGACTTTAGTTCCAAATCTCATTACTCAATTGTCATACCTTCAGTGTGTCTTGATCCCCAAGCTGATAAAGCCAAATACCAATATCCTCCATTCAGTTCCTATCCTGTTAAATATTTCTTAGTGTAGCAACACTTGTAGCCAAACCAAAACTATTTTTAAGTTCAGAACCTGCACTATAAACCTACTGCTGTCAACCATTTGTGAATTAAAGTACTTATCTTTGAAACTGAATTGCATTTTATGTTAAATGAGCCAGAAAAAGCAATGTTGATTCTAACAAGAACAGACATGATAATCTCCTGGCAAAGACGCTTTTCAAAGCACTGATTCTTGGCAGCTATGGTGGTTCACTGTCTACTGTATTTGGCCTTGGGATAGCCATTGCAGATAGGGACTTTGAAATGAGACCAGACATTAGGTCTGGATTCAATAAATGCCAGAGTGAAGGAGGTCACTCTCTACAGCAACCAGCAGGGTAATTGGATCCTAAAGGACAGCAGAATTTCTTATCACGCCCCATGTGGGCAGTCTGGGTTGCATTGATCTGACTGGTTATTGTTGGATCTCATCCAACGGATTATCAGGATTCAATAGTCCATCACACTCCACACGAACACAAATAAGAAAAGCTGGCTGAGAGATAAGAATTCCAGTAGCTTCCTAGAACAGGAAAACAAGTTTTATTTTGTTTTTAACCTCCTTCTGTAATTCATCAGAATTAATGAGTTTATTGCTATATATTGAAGTTAAAACCAATGCATTCTTCATTAGACAATTATAAATAAAATTGTCTCTTTTCTCAAAGTCAGCCACATTCTTATAGTTACTGGAAAATTTTTGTTAGGATTTTAGATTGGCAATTGTTATTGATATTCAAGCAGAAGATCATCAAAGGTTTGCCTACACATGCATATACACACATACTACTCTAAACCATCACCATTTCCTGTCTTCATCTCCAACACAATTATCAGCAGCTGCAGGAATTAGGGTTTGGGTCAGCCTCAGATGAGAGGCAAGCATGCCAAGAGAAGATAGAAATTTTTTTTTTTGAAACAGAACACAAGATTAATCTTTCTGCCATAATTTAGGAGGCCATGATGAAAAAAACATTTTTTCTAGTGGGGGTAGTGAACCAGATATTCTATAATATTAGGTAAAAATATATCTTTCATGTTAAAAGAAAATTAAACAAAGAAATATGTATATCATCGATTAAATGCAACTTTTATTTAAAAATTGAGGAGAAAGATGAACTCTTAATTTCTTAAAATTAACCATTGATATAAAAGCAACTTCGATAAAGCTAATTGACTTTCTATATAGTAACAAAGAAAAATTCAAACTGAAATTTAAAAAACAAGCCTATTTACAATAACATCAAAAACCTAGTATAACTAGAAATAAATTTCACAAAGGAATGTAACACTGATACACTAAAAACTAAAAAACATGTCGAAAGAAATTAAAGACCTAAATAAATGGGAAGACATCTTGTTTTTATGGATTAGAAAATAAGATTGATAAAATGGCAATATTTCCCATATTGATCTATAGGCTCAATGCAATTCTTATTAAAATCTCACCAGGATTTTAATTTGCAGGCTGATCCTAAAATTTATATCGAAGTGCAAAGACCCAGAACAGCTTAAACAATCTTGAAAAATAACAAAGTTTGAAGATTCACAACCTCCTGATTTCAAAACACATTACAAAGCTGTGGTAATCAAAAGTAGTACTGGCTTAAGGATACATATATAGATCAAATAAGATAATTGATACCATACATTTGTGGTCAATTGATTTTGATGAGAATGCCAAAATAATTAAGTAGATTAAAAACAGTCATTTAACAGCTAGTGCTGGAATAACTGGATATTCACATTTAAAAAGGATGAAGTTGGAATCCTATGTCATACAATATACAAAAATTAATTCAAAATGTATTGAAAAACAATTTAAGGGTTAAAATTATAAAATTTTTAGAAGAAAACACATGAAAATTGTCGTGACCTTGGATTTAGCAATGGTTTCTTAAAGCATCTAAAGTAAAAAAAAATAAATAAATAATAATGAAAAAAATAGATAAATTAAATTTTCAAAATTATAAATCTTTATGTTTAAAAATACCTATCAAGAAAATAGGTCAACACACAGAATGATAAAATATTTGCAAGTCATGTATCTGATAAAGTTAATACTGAAATATATGTACATATATTATATATCAATATTATTATATTATATATTTTATTCAACAATAAAAAGACAAATAACTCAATTTTAAAAATGAGCAAAGAATTTAAAATAATAGTTCTCCAAAGAAGGCATATAAGTGGCCAATAAACATGAGAAAAACTGCTTAACATCATTAACCATGAAGAAACCGCAAATCAAACACAGTTCACACCATTAGGATGACTAAAATAAAAAACAGACAATAACAAGTTTGGGAGGTACAGAGAAGTTGGAATCTATACGAAGGTAGTGGGATGTAAAATGAAGCAGCCCACTTTAGAAGTTAGTTTGGCAGTTCTTCTAGAAGTTAAACAGAGAGTTGCCGTAATGATCCAGCATTACTAATTTTATTTATATACCTAAGATGAATAAGAACATATGTTCACCTAAAAAATTATACATATATTTACTACAACAATATCCATCATAGTGAAAAAGTAGAAACAGTTCAAAAGTCCATCAACCAATGAATGAATAAACAAATGGAATACTATCCGGCCATTAAAAAGGAACAGAATATAGATACTGCTACAACCCGAATGAACCTTGAACACATTATTCTAAGTCAATGGAGCTAGAAATAAGAGGCCACATATTGCTTGAGTCCATTTATATGAAATGTTTAGAATAGGAAAATGTAAGCAGTAGAAAGGAAATTAATGGTTGCCAGGGCTAGTGGGGTGAAGGATGACCTTGGGGGAAATAAGGGTAGAGAGTGACTGCTAATGGGTACAGCATTTTTTTGGAAGATGATGAAAATATTCTGGAATTAGTTGTGATAATTGTATAATCTTGTGAATACACTAAAAATCTCTAGAGTATGCTTTTAAAATAGTGACTTTTATGGTATGTGAATTATCTTTCAAGTGACAAAAATCACTGGAGAATTACATCAAATTATATGTCCATGGAGGAGTGGTGTGCAAGGGCATATATAAAGCATGTCATCCAAACGAAGTGCAAATGATTTTCAATTCTGTCCTTTTTCCTCCCTGCACCCCAATCAAAAAAATCTGTGAAATGAATGTCCTGGGACTTATGACATGAAAATGGACACAAGGCATATTTTCTGATAATAGAAATATATAATTTCTTTGTGTGATGGTGACTTGGAAATGTTACCATAGATCTGTCTGTGTCCTTTTCTACTGCATATCAGGGGACTTTGTTGTATTCGTGCTCAAAATAAAGATCATTCATTATAGTTACAAGATCAGCAATGTTATCATCTTACTTGATCTGTCAGAGTAGTTGCATTATTAATTTTTCCTTCTTGATGTACTTCCTTTGATTGGCTTTGAGGAATCATACTCTGAGTTCTCCTTCTCTATCACTGGTCATTCTTTTTCATTATCTCATACTGTCTCCTCCCTTTTTCCCTGACTTTCTTACATTTAAGTGTTTCAGGACTCAGTCCTGTAACCACTCATCAGCTCTATCTAAATTTACTATATTTGTGGTCACCCACATTCTGAGCATTTTAAATATCATCTGTGTACCAGTACTCTAAAAACTTACACCCTTAGCCTAGATCTCTCCTCTAAACTACAAGCTCATATATGTAGCTGCGTACTCAGCAATACTTCTGAACATATAATAGAAAATTAGGGCTTAACACATTCAAAACTAAATTCCTAACTTCTCTTTCCTCCCACCACTCCTACCCCAACCACAACAAACAAACAAACAAACAAACAAACAACCCTCTCTGTCAACCACAGTTTTTTTTTCTAAGTCAGTTTATGACTACTTCATTTCTCCAGTTGCTCAGATAAAACATTCAGAGTCACCTCTGATGCCTTTCTTGTTACCATATCCAATCTGTTAGGAAATGATGTGGGATCTACCTTTTAAAATATATACAAAAATCTCCCACTTCTCACCACATTAATTGCTTCCATTCTGGTCCAACTCACCATCAACTCACTTCTGGCTTACTGCAATAAATTTTTAAAATGTCTCTCTGCTTCTATTCATTTCTTGTCCCATAATATATTTTCACCCTAGAAGTCAAGGCAATCCTTTAAAAATATAAATTAGTTTATAACACTTCTGGGCTCATAAACTTTTAATGACTGCTCACTTCATTCAAGAAGCTTAAGTCAGTATAAAGTCTATTCATTTTTCCTTCCAGCTTAAATTGTATCTGAGAATAAATGTTCTTAGTTCTTGGGTTACTTTTAAGAGTATTTCCTTATCATTGGTTTTCAACAAATTGATTAATTTGGATGTATCTTGGTGTAACTTTTTTTCTATTTATCCTTCTTGGGGTTCTTTGAGCTTCTTATATATTTGCATTTATGTCTTGTCAAACTTCATCAAATACATTTTCTGTACAATACTCTTTTATTTTATTTTTTACTCTTTTGACAATATGGTTAACCCCTTTATATTGTCCCACAACTTACTTAGGTGAAATTTATTGATTTTTTTTTGAACAGGACAACTTTATTTTTTTATTAACTTTTTTTTCTTTGTGTTTTAGTTTTGATAGTTTTTATTGCTCTTTCTTCAAAATAACTGATGTTTTTCCTAGTGTCCAATATGCTGTTAAGCCTATTCAATAATATTTTTTATTTAAGGGTTTGTATTTTTTAGTTCTACTATTTCCACTTGGTTTTATTTTAGAGTTTTAATTTCTTTGTCGAGATTGCATATTTGTTACCTCATTATGTCAAATAGTATTGTAAAATGTTGAGTAATCAGCAATAACTAGAAAATGTCATAGAAAAAAATGTTGAATTCATGCTAGTAAATGTTAAACAAAAACATAAGGTTGCTATTTATAAAGAAATAGTTATTTTGATTTGATGCTATTGATTAAAAGGAGAATTTATTGATTTGGACATGATTGTGTGGTTCACAATCATTTAATTAATTAAATTTAATTGTTAGCTGGTCTGATATAGAAATGACCACCAGGAAATGTCTGTGAGGTGACTCTTCACACTGTGACATGTTAGTACATGGCCAGAGGTTGTGTCCCATTTGTAAGTGTGATCTGCACTTTTTGGAACCTGAAATATTGGAGTAATAAAAGACAGTATTGGAATTGTACTGTGCCACAAACTACTCTGTGTAAATTCTTCAAATCATCAGACATGTAAAATTATAAAAGGAGAATTCAGTTTTCAGAAATGCCTGGTGAAAAGTGATTTCCTATGCTAAAAATACACTTACGTATATTTTTAAATTTAAAATAAAGTAATGTACAAGAAAGCATAGGGGCAAAAGTTAAAATTTCTGTATTTTTATTGCTTATTTTGAGTCTTAATAAAATCTTTCTATGGAAAAATTTAGAAAACACTAAAAAAGACAACAGATACAAAGATAGAATATCTTAAGGCATATGTCGAAAGAAAGTAAAAGTTGTCAGATAAGAGGGGAATTTTCACAAAGTTCGGCAAATTAAATAGACACGTTCTTCTTCATGATTCCAGAGAATAACTTGTGAAAGAGGCACAGAGAAAGCTAAGTCCTCTGGTGTCCTCATAGTCATGTGGTAGAATCTCCGCCAACTGGGGTCACTATTATCACTTAAGCCGGGGGTAGAATCATACAATTTAGTGATGAAAGAAAAAAATCTTATTTTATCTTTGGCATCCATTTTTCAGTCACTTGACACTGTTCTCTAAAGACGTCAGTAGAGCAGATGCTCTGCTGACAGCACAAGGAGCTTGACATTTCTTCTGAGAAATGAACTATTAGGGTTCTTGGAAGGCATAACGGAGCCCAGCAGGAAGCCTCGAATTGCTTCCCAAACGTCATGGATACAATTACATTTATATTTTTCTCTTAATAATTAACTGAAGGACTAAACCATGATGTGCTTTTGATACCAAATCTGCTCTAGGCACAGTGCCCAGGATTCCACATTGATGGTGGGCAAATATGAGTGATACATTTCTTTACAAAGCATGCATGTTTAGTACAAGCCTTAGGGTGGGCATAGTCCAGAGTTGATGACCGTTTTTTATCACAATTTTCCATTATTAAGACAGGCTTTGGATTACTATACAACTTATTTCGGGGGGAAATATATAAATATCATCTATCTATCTATCCATATATCTATCATCTATCTATTATCTATCAATCAATCATTTATTACGTATCTATCTATATATAATTGTATCAAATGCCTATGGTAAAAACTTTAAAGCCATATAAGAGTATAGTACAGTGAAAAATAAATCTGCTTTTGACTCTAGATTTCCAGGATACGCCATAAAGTTAATCAGTGTCAACAGGTTCTTACACATCTTTTAATCAGCATGTATAGATTTCCAGCATGTTTTTCTTAACGACTGCTTTGTATTCTATTGCATGAAGGTGCTTTTTAAAAGAATTTCTATAGTGTGTAGTATTGATGTTATATATAATACTCTATTGGTAAAGCTACTTCAATGAATATCCTCATACATCCTTGGAAAGAGAATAAAATTTGTTTAAGAGCTTAGAGTCAGGAGTCAGATTATCTAGAATCAAATATGAGATTTTAATTTTACTCGTTTTGATCTTAAGCAAGCCATTTTGCCTTTAGTTTCTTTTACTTTCCTCATTTAGGAAAATGAGGTAATAATTGTACTGTCTTCATAGGGTTTTATCAGAATAAAATGAGTTGAGTACATGCACAAGTGAATTACTAGGTCAATATGGATATACATTTTAAAGGTATCCATATTTCTATTCATATCACTAGACTATGAAAGAGCCATTTTTATTCATCCTCAGTAACAGAATATTCTAACACACAAATAACTTTGCCATTTTGATAGGATGAAAGATTGCATCTCGGGTTTATTTATTTATTTTTTTAATATTTTAACAATGGAAAAAATAAAAGTATTTATATGGTCATGCATTACTTTTATTGATTTCCTCGTGAACTCTGTACATCTATCCCCTCTCCCTATTTTACCTTTGTGTTGCTCCTCTATTTCACACTGATTCACAGAAGTGCTTATATCTTATATATAATAAGCGTCTTTTCCTCAGTCTGTTGCTTACCTATCAATCAATTTTGATTTTGTTATTAATAATAGAACAAGAATTTTAAAAATATCCATTTTAATAACATCAAGTGAAATTTATCAATTTTATGACTTTGGTGTTTTTCATCTGCCTTAGAAGACCTTTCACCATACTTTAGCAGTATTAACAGGGAGCCCAAGGGGGAAATCACCTTATTTGAACATTCAATTTGTTTTTGAGCTGGTTCTGTAGATTGGTGGGAAAAGAGTTACTCTCCCAAGGGGAGACTGGCTATTCATATATAAAAAAAGTTGTTTGGTCCCTTTGTCACAGTACATACATATCAAATACTAGGAGATTCTATATTTACATGTGAAAGTTAAACTTTTTTGAAGATCATTTGAGAGAATTTCTTTATGATCTTGAGAGAGGGAAGAAAATGTAAAGAAATTAGAAACCACTAACCCTGGAAGAAAGAATGATAAACTTGACTACCCAAAGTAAAAACTTATGTTCATTGAAAGGTACAATTAAGAGAACAAAACAAATCAAGCCACTGAGTAGGAGATGATGTTTACAATTCATGTACTCAAAAAAAGCTTTATATCCAGAATATATAAGAAATGCCTTCAAATCAATGAGTAAAAGATACCCTATTGAAATATAGACAAGAAGTTTAAAAGAAACTCCACAAAAGAAGATATCCAAGTGGCTATTATGGAAATGTGTGAAGACTCATTACTAACCAGGGAAATGCAAATTAAGTCAAAATAAAATGTCACTGCATATCTACTACAAAAGACTGACAATACCAAATGTGGTGAGATTGTAGAACACATTGCTAGTGAAAATGTACTATATTGGCAGATGATCTATCTTAGACAGTAGTCAGGGTGGTGAAGGTAGTCAAATTCTGGATATATTTTGAGAGGAGAGATAATAGATTGCTTTTGGAGTGGACGTGCTAAGGAAGAGAAAAGGTAAAGAATAATTCCCAAGGTTTGGTTTAAACAAATGGATAGATAAAGCTGTCATCAATTAGTGTGGAAAAGGCTGCAGAAAAACCTCATTTTTCATGGAGAAGAGGGTGGTTCTATAATTCTGTTTCTTGCCATGTTATTTTGAAATGCCAGTTGTGAATCCAAGTGGTGATGTTCACTAGACAGCTGTATATACAAATCTGGAGTTGAGGGACAAGGTTCAGGCTGGGGAAATAAACATTGGAGTCACCAGTGAAAAGAAGCTATTCAAAACTTGAAATGATTACTAAGGGAGCAAATACCGAGAATGAAGAGTCAATAAGAGAACTGACCACTGACGTTCAAATGTTTGTGGAGGTGAGGAAGGACCGAACAAGGAGACAGAAGAATGGTAGTGAGAAAAGAAGGAAACAGGAAATTGTGGGAACCTGGAAATCAATCAGAGGAAACAAATGTTTCTTGGAGTAATTGATTGTTAAATGCTGTTGATAGGCCAGGTAAGACAAGGTCAGAGAATCGAGTATGTGGAGGCCGCTAGTGACTTTGATAAAAAAATTTTCAGAAGTCTAGTGGAGGTGAAATCCTGAACGAAGTGGTTCAACATTGAGAAGGGAAAAATCAGTGGTAATGAATAAAGAAAATATATTTGAAGAGTTTTTCTCTAAGGCAAAGGGATGAAAAGGGCAATAGCAAAAGAGAGGAGTAGGGTGACAGAATAGGAGAGGTATATACTGCTGAGGGATACAGTAGAGGCATAAACTTTAATGGTGCACAAGAGAGCAATACTGAAGCAATGTCCTAGAATGGGCAAAAATCATGAAATCTCATGTGAAAGCTGATGAACTGTCAGGGACATAGGTAATTCACTTATGATAACATCCTAGAAGAGGGATCATCAAAGTACAGCTGTAGATAGGTGATCAGATGTGGTAATAGAAGCCCTTTCTAGTCACATTTATTTTCTCAGTAAAATAGAAAAAATACATCAGCTGTGCATGGAGAATGGGGAGAAGGTTTATGGGGTTTTAGGAGAGAGAAAATGATATAATCTTTCGTAAAAGTGGAAGTGCGAATGGCCAAAGGAATTCTAATGAAAATACTAATATTATTTTACAAATCTAAATTTGTGCAGATTTTTATGTAAATATGCAACAATATGACTTTTTAAATTATGAAATAGTATTTTTTCCTTTATATGCTAAAATAACTTATTTTGTTCTGAGAATACTTCATGAACCCAATAAATGGGGTCATTGTCTTCAGGAGCATACAAAACATGTCCTTCTCTGAGGTCGTCCTCTTGGAAAGCTAAATAATTATTTTTATATTTTCAATACTGAGAAAAATAGATTTCGATTCCTCTTATAGATATGTATTGAGAATATACAATCACAAAAACTATAAAAATAAATTTAATTTCTGATCTATTTCATTTAAAGAACATTATCCTCGTGTTATTTCAAACTAAATTATTGATCTATTGTTTATTTCCTATCTGTCTTCTGGTTTTTAAAAGCAAAGAGGGCAAACACAATGTTTTCAACACAAACTCAATCTTTAGATCCTAGAATAGTGCTGGCGCATGATAAAAGCTCAATAACTATTTGTTGAACACATAAATGAATGGAAGGAGAAAGATAAATCAGGGTATACTAGCTGAAGAAATACCTGAGGGAAAGAAAGAACATCCCATTTCTATATTCAACACTGTTTTGTCAAAGTGGAAACTTAATAAAAGTTGGATAAATTTGATTAACCTATTTAAAATATTTTTATTATAAGACATATGTAGTCCTTGAATATCATAGGAATATAATATAGTGAAACTTACAGAGAGTTTTGCTAGATATTGTTTAAAAAGATTAAGAAAAGTTCTCAGCTCACTGAATTTCAGTCTTGAGCAAATAAAGAAAATGTCATTAATTATTAATGAAAGCCTTTTCACTTATTAATCTGTGACTTGTATGTGTAGAGATGAATTGATTGTTAATAACAAAAAGCAGATATGAAAGATAACACCCAACCATCAAGTTTGCTGAACAAAGTAAAGTTCATACCTCCCCTGGGAATGAATTTCTTTACAAAAAATAAATTGAATATTGTTAAGGATGGAGAATAATCGGACATGGATGAGGAAGTTATGACATTGACACATACTCCTCTATATACTGAGATTTATTCTGTGCATTATTCAACACCTATTTGTTAGAAATTGAGTTAAAGGATCTCATATCAGTGAGCTAGGGAACATAATGTGAAAAAGATGATAAATTAAATGATTGATTGTTCTTATTATAATGCCTCATACATTTACCGATACCGAAAAAAATGGTTTATTTCTTTAGGCTCATTAATTATAAACTTAGGAATCATTTAGGGATTGTAAAAAAGGCAACTTGCAAGTTAATCTTTTGTTGTCAATTTTTAAATAAGTTACTAAAATAACTGGTGGACTAGTGAGCTATATAATAAAATATTTCAAGTTTCTTATGTTGACTTTGAAGTAAAAGTTTACTTATTTATCCATTGAATACAAGCCAACATATTAATCTTAAAATGTGAAAACATATGTAAAATATGTATAGTTTTTATTGAAGTAAATAATTGAAGTAGATATATTTTGTACTATAAAAGTCAAACTTCTAAATAATTGCATTATGTTGTTTAATGGCTTTCTAAAATTTGTAAACATGATAAATTCTATTTTATTGATTACTTAGTAATTTAAAATAATGAAAATATAATTTAGTTTGTCTATGTGCTAATTTATAAATACTTGGAATAAGCATACAGTTCTCTATGGTGATACCGCTCCTCGATATGGTGGAAAGACAACTGGTAAGTTTATTAAACTCATTTTCCTCTGAAAACAGTCGTGGTTTCAATTAGTTATTGTTATTCATTTACTTTGATTAGAGTCTCATAATTTTCAAGAATGAGTTCTGGTGACAGCCTCACACCACCCAACTCCCATAAAATGTGCTGGTTAGGAGACCCTGCTCTAGTGGAGGATTTCAAAGCGGGATTCCTCAAAGATGAAGTATATATCTAAGATCTGTTTCTAAGAGTTCATCATCCTGCTCCAACATGAGCAGAGATGTTCTTCAAGGAGAACTAGACTTCTATAACTTCTTGCTATTGATGGTTTTCTAAATTTGATGTATTCCCAAAGTATTGACAATTTCCTAAATTCAATGCATTTTTCATTACCACTCCCATCTTGATAAAAAGGAGCCAGATTTGTCTGTACTCTATGCATAGCCAAAAGCAATGAAATGCATGTGTCTTCTCAGGCCAACATGTACCTTAGTGAGAGAATAAAGGGAACTGGCTAGCTGAATCGAGTTCCTCTCTCAAACTCATCGATATGATGACTTACTCCACCTCTATGTAGGAATAGTAAAGAGGAGAGGCAAGAATGGCTACAATAATGAGGCTTTAAACCCATGTAAGAAATCATCAGCTTGGGATGAAGTACCTTTTCTCAAATATTCCATGTCTTTCTGTCTTAATTCACTGGGCTTAGCCACTAAGCTTATGGTCAACCAAGAGTGTGTTTATTCTTCCACTACGAAGATCAACATTACTGCTCTACCCTCACAGGCCACTCCCTCAATAATAACAACTATTCTTGATGATCTTACTGGGAGTACCATTCGATAACACAGTCTTGCTGCCTCTAAATTTAAAATACATTACAACAGTGCAAATATCATGTCCATTCAACATTTACACTGCATTTAAGGCTAGAATTTTCTGATTTCTTTCATACCAAATTATTTTAAGCCATTTTGTCCAAAACAGTCTATCAGGAAGTCTATAGTGGGATCAAATGACAATATCAACACTGATATAAATTCCAATAACGATATAGCCCAACTTGAATACAAATACCTTATATTATCAGATTTTTCAAAATAAAGCTAGTATAGACCCAAAGAAAATAAATTAAAATATAAATTTTCTGGTCAATCTAAAAAAGAAAATATTAAAATAAATTAAAATCTTCTGTCACCATATCTTATATTCTTATATTTTTTTCTGTAAACAAGTCATACATTTCTATGTCCCTTTAAAAAGAAAAAAGACAAAGGAAGAAGGAAGAATAGGTAGAGGAGAAAAAGAAAAAGAAAAGAAAAGAAAGAACATGTTCAATGTTCTCATTCTCCAGAAAGGAAGATGTAATCATACCACTTGGGCACACAGCATCAAAAATAAATTTTTAAGGATTATTTTAGTTGTTCATATTCTGGCCCTAGCAAAGTATCAGAATGGAGAGTCATGAGCCTTCCTTTCTGGTCCTGTTATTCTTCAGAGACTTTAACTGCCTGCTTTTTTTTTTCTTTTCTTTTTTTAATTATCAAGTTTCCTTTCTCTACTCTGAGTCTAAAACTTTCCTATGTGTGCTGCTTTCTTCTGACAGTGGGGTGTTTACATTGATGACAGGCATCTCTACTGGCAAAATACATTAATTTATAATTTGGACAACTCCAGTTATTTGTTCTCCAAATAATGTTTGGCCTCATTCAGTCATAATTGAATGTCTTCAATTTCCTGATATCCCCAAACATCTATCAGCCTAATTCTGTCTATTCTTCCACCTTGGGTGCTGCCCTCACGACGTGTTTGGAGTCCCTCTTGATGTATAAATGCATTCATTGCTTAGGTTGTTGGAAAAACAGCTGTGCTTAATAGTCTCTGTTAAACGGGTTTCTACATTTTTTAAAATATATGTCTCAGACCCTACTGGGATCCTCTGGAGTAAGAAATGTGTTGCCTGTCACTTCTGGCTCTGCCCAAACATTTCTACTTTTGTTCCCCTGAGTGGGGTAACATATCTAAGATTTATCCTTCTTTTAACCCCCTATCTAGCCTGGGTCTGGATTCTGTCTATTGAGATGTTTACCTGCCTTCCCCTAGTTTATATTGCCCATTCTTTATCTTGCCTTAGATTTCTTACTTTATAAAATTTCCACATTTTCCTTGAGAAAATGATTAATATCTGTGTCTCTACATATAATGATAACTCATCTTGAACCTCATTCGACAATAATTTGAGCATTTTACATTGGTACTCTGAGTCTTTCTCTATTACATTTATTCAAAGAGCATAGAAGATATTATTATAATTATCACAATCTTCAAGGAGGTAGTTTTCCATTAGCTCTTAGTATGTACTCTATCTTTAGCTTTGAGGTAGCATTTCTCAATAGTTTCCTAGTTCCACACAAGGGAATTATTTCAGTCTGAGCTCTGTGATCTTCACTATAGTCTTGTGTTCCCTTTATCAAGTCCTAATCACTTTTTCTAGACTGGTTATCAATAAAAACATTTCCTCTTTGTCCAGCCAAAACCTTAAAAGTAGTTAAATCTTGGAGTATTGTGTCCTAAGTACATTTTAAAAATCCCTTTCATTTGAATCATGGCCTCTGCAACCTTGAATTTCTTTGAACTATCTACCTTTTCTCTTTTGCTTGGTTCTCTTGATCTTCCTCAATCATTTTCAAAGATAGACTTTCTTAAAATACCATCTGATATTCATCTAAAGCATTCTTCAATTTCTCTCCCACTGTCCTATGACCTGACACTGTTTTGACACTAGACTAATTCTCAAAATTAAGACACTCCAGGTATAAAATTTCTTATAATAATAATAATAATAATAATTAATAATGACTAAAGAGTTGGTTTAGTATTCATTATTAGCTACTTTCTACCTTTATGTTTGTGAAAATTGTTTATTCAAATCAGGCAGGAGCTTTCATTTCTATTTGTCTATTAATAAAACCTATCATATTTTAGTAGATAGTGCTGCTATTTGAATTTTCAATATTCAGAAGCATAATTATCAACTGATGAGGAGTATAATTTTATTGGTATGTTAATATAAAAAAAAGAATAATTTTCTAATTGGGCTTGCCTCAATCCAATGGTGAAAGATAGTAGTTATAATCTCAGAGCTATATAAAATATTTCTTAGTGACTTACAGGCTGGGCTGAGAAACAAATAGAGATTACTAAATGCAAAGAAGTTATTCTAAACTAATTATTAACAAATATTAAAGAAAATCACAAAGATATCATGTGCCCTGGTTTTTTGAAAATTTCTCCACATGTAAATTTAGACTTCACAATTCTTAAAATTCACTGCTCAATGAATCAGATGTGGGGATATGAGGATACACTATTCAATCCACAGGCCTTACCACTGAAGGGAACAGGTTTCATGACTATAAACCTTATGACATAGAGGAATTTCCAATTTCCAACAGAGAGGAGAAGGAAGGTGGACCACACATTTTCATTTCCTCTTCCCAAACTCCTAAAAAGGTAAACTCAACTTCTCCTTATGGAGGCTGAGTTCTAGAGTGGCCAGAGAATGGCTCGGAGTATTATGCTAGTGAGGATTCTGCTCTACAAATGGAAATACCTAGAAGGGAGTTGGGGATGGGCTGCAGCTCTCCTAAAACTTGCTAGCACACTTAGATGCATTCTTCAAGGAAAGGCTTTTGATCTATGAAAGGCGCTTTCTTATTAAGTTCCACTGTGCCCTCACACTCCCTGAATCAAACAAAATAAAACAAACAAACAAAAAAACAAAACTTATTTGGGCCTCAATTCACAAAAATACAAGACAAGAATACTCAAATGTAATAGGAGGATCTGTGGCCATCCACCCCTGACGTTCTGTTAGTTTGACTCAGAACATGATTTTCTTGCTTCCTGGGTTCTCTTCTGAATTTTCTTGATCTATTAAGACAGTGGTCCCCAACCTTTTCTATATCAGGGACCAGTGCTCCTATGAGAATCTAATGCCTGATGATCTGAGGTGGGGCTGAGGCGGTGATACTAGCACTGGGAGTGACAGTAGATACAGATGAAGCTTTGACCACTTGCCCGCAACTCACCTCTTGCTGTACGGCCCAGTTCCTAAGAGGCCACAAGCGGCTATTGGTCCACACTGCAGGGGTTGGGGACCCCTGCATTAAGAGATAAACTTATGGTTTTTACTTGTTGGAGACAATTGCAGATCTCTGCTGCCCCTAAATTGCCCATAGGGTGAATTTAGATAAAGTACCTTTAATGCTCATGCTGCCCATTGTTGGGTAACATCTTGATTTGTAAATAAGCAAGCAATCAAGAAAGCAATTGCATGGAGCATATGAACATTGTTTTTGTTTGTTTGTTCATTTGTTTGTTTCCTAGATAAAAGGTATGATATGGGATTTTTATATAAACTGAATTTAGTAGCAACTTTTTTTATTTTGACTACCAGGTATGTTATAGACTTTCTGAGATTTTAATAGCTTTTACTGAGTTTCCAGAAATAAACAGTAAGTACTGAAAGAAAAATTATCGAGATATTATATCTCTAATACTGAAGAACTAGAATAACAGCTTATTCGATGGAAGGACCAACATAGTCCTCATTGTTAACATATATAAGAAATGATTTGATAGTGTTGATAACTCCTTTATTTTATAGAAATGAAGCTGGCATAGTTATTTTTATCTGAGAAATTATTAAGGGGATCAGTACATTCACATGTGCTGCGTGGTGGTCTTCGCTGGGTATGTGGCTTTGCTTTAGCACCCAGAGAACGTGTGCCTTGGACATTAGGGTCAGATGTTGTGTTTATAATGTCAGTAGCCACACCCAAGCATTGATTCTACACCGCATTTAGAAAGGTAAAATTTATGTTCCCTGAGATAGTCGCCTTGAGCTGTTGAATTACCTTTTTAGATAAGCTGACACATGTTACGAACATATTTTTAGAACTGGACTAAACTTGAGCTTATGAAAGTAACTTTCCTAAGTATTTCTGACCTGATGTGAGTACAAATGCTGCCACGAACATAGCAGCATAACTGTGAGAAGCTTTTAATCTTGGGAAATCTCATCACGACCAACGCAGGAGCCTTGGGCAATCAGAGAGTAGCCATTCGCCAAGGCATTATTTCCTAGGACAGCTTACAATCAGTGAGGTGAAGAGAGAGAAGGGGGTGACCACCCAGATGAGCTTATTCTCGGGGCAAAAGCGTAAGGGTCGGGAGCAATGAAAATAACAAATATTCTTGTCTGAGCATGCTTTGGCAACAACGCAGTTTCTTTGTGAGACTGACATCTAGTTACTTACACAATAACTCTGAAATTTTATTTTTTGGAAATAGACTTTATACAAAACAACAAGATCGTAAGACGATAGTGCATTTTTTTTCTGATCCAGTAGAATACTTGGCATCAAACAGTATCTGTATGTGTGTGTGCGGGGCTGGGGGGAGGGGCGTGGTGGAGAGTGGAGCGGGGGGTGGGGGAAACTAGCCTAAGCTTTTTCTGTAATTATCTAAAATTATCTAGATTAAACTTGAATATATCTACTGTACCTCATTAAGCACACTGTTCCACTGCCTGCCCTTTCTATCTGAAAATGTTCTCTCATTTTCAAATTGAATTTCTCCCCCATTAACTTACTGCTTAGGTATATTTTAATGGCTTTCCTTTCAACGTAAGCCTACTTGTTTTGGCTGTGAAATTATCTCATTTTATTGTATAAAGCCCAGCTTCATTTCTAATTTTCAGTAATTGTGTCCATTTCTAGGTGAAAAATGTAAGCCCAAACAAAAGGCCTCTTAAAACTGGCCTGTCATTTTCAATTCTTTCTCTTCCAGATGCTGGTTGTTAATTTTCTCTACCATAATACATGTCTGTTCTCCCTCTCCAACATCCTGTTATAACTAACACAGGGAAGCATCTGCACCTTGGTATGTGAGGTCGTCTCCTGATAGGAAGCTGACAGCTTCA
The DNA here is from genome assembly GCF_014176215.1 of Rousettus aegyptiacus. Lineage (NCBI taxonomy): Eukaryota > Metazoa > Chordata > Mammalia > Chiroptera > Pteropodidae > Rousettus > Rousettus aegyptiacus. Next base: position 11,200,842 of record NW_023416310.1, read on the forward strand.
CACAGCTATAGGCAGTGCAGGTGTAGTAGCATTCAGGTAACCCGTCACCTATTGCCTTCTGTGTAAAAGCCAAGGTGGCAATCCTATCCTTATTTCTCCATTAACTAGAAATTCACTGATTTCATTGCACAGAAACTCTGGGGGGAAAAAAGCACATTTTATTCCAATTCTCAATATGTATTCCCCTTACATGCATATGCACTCACACATGCATTCACATGCATGCTCACTCACACACATACACTATGAAAAATTATAACATTAAATGATAGTCTCCATGCACAAAAACACACTCATACACACATAGTGTCTTTTAAAGCTTCTTTGGAAATGACTTGTCAAAACCTTTTGATCTTTGATTTGTGTCAATTAGCCAATAGGCGTGGGAGAATGATTGGTAGAAGATACTACTAATAGAGGAACGAGCTTGTAGAAAGACACCATGTGCTGAAAGGACCTTGAAATTTAGCAAGACATGGGAAAGTAAGTACATCTGGCATCAAAAAGAAAAAAACACATACACAAAATGAGTTTGCAGCTGTAACTTGGAGTAAAACTGAGAAGAACCTTATGTGCCGAGCCTCAGACCCTGGATGTAATCCAAACATGTGACGTATTAATCAAGCACCTGTACTTTTTCCAAGTGATACGAAGGACAGAAAATCATTTCAAATAAGACAAAACTTATCAGCCACTTTTACACATACACACACGATATCATTGGTTAAAATACATTTACTTATATTTCCTTGCTTAATGGTCCATTAAACACGGAAGCAAATAATAAAATACCTGTGCAACAGCAGGGCAGCTAATAAGGGGATCATCGTTATAAGAATGAGGAGACCAAAATTTGAGGCATCTAAGTGGGTTTCAAGTTCACACAATTCCACTGCATCGATGTCTTCAAACTCAATAGCTTGGATGCTGCTACACCCAGCTGGAGAAAGTCGCTAAGAATTGGCAAAGTAGACAGTTTATCTTTGAAAATGGGTCTCTGTGTAGGTGCACCAAAAGATTTCATAGTTCCCATAGGAAGACAAGGCACCAGAGCAAAAAAAAAGCATAGAAGTATCAAAGATTAATATTACACTCAGATTCAGAGAAAGATTTGACCGAAATGTTTGCTAGGGTATTATTTATAATGAGGAAAAAATAAAAATAATGTATGTGTTCCTGAATGTGAAGGCTAAATAAATAACATGCATTATATATTTGAATGTCATGTGGGCATTAAGAACAATTTAATTACATGGAGAAAGGTTGACCAGATTACATTAAAATCAAAACATCTAAAATTATTTCAAAAAACAAAGATCAATGAATAAAACCTATATACACAGCCTCCCTCAGTATGCTTTCAAATATAACTACCGTTTATCCTTTCATCTAAACCTGTATCATTTATTGATCTTTGCAGCTAACCATGCTTTCAGTCTATCTACCATTCATGTACAGAAGACAGAAATACAGTAATTAGTTATTAGGGTTCTACTCCCTTTTTAACAATTCATTTTTCTCCATATATTTTCCAGTGTATTAGAGAAATTGGTGAGAAAACATGTTCCTCTAGTCTCTAGGGTAGATAATTTTCCCTCCCCCATAAAATTCACGTAGGTAGTTGCTTATTGGCTTGTTTTCAAAAGGCAAGTGACTTATCAGGGCACAAGAAGCTACCAACACAATAATAAGTCAATAGGCATTTGCTACACACCTACTATGTGAGGGGCAAGGGAGATGCCCTGCCTTTGTGAAGTCAAGTGGTGTCTACGAGATGAGAAAACATGCAATAACAATACAAAGGTGATAAATGGCATAATGAGGCTTTGTTAGGTAATTGAAAACTACTGTTCAAAATTCAGAATCTGGTTTAGGAAGAGGTCAAAGACATAGAGGAAGAGCTACTGAAACTCAGATCTTAAAGAGGTATAAGCAGTACACTTGCAGGAAGAAAGATCAAGACACGTGAGGGCCCTGAAATGAGAGACCACTGACACATTTGAGGAACTAAAGGCTATTTAGATCAATTAGTCTATAAAGTACATGTTTTAGGGAGAAAGATTAAGAAGATGAGGCTTTAGAAAGTAGGCAATGTGGCAATACCTAAACAAACATTCCTGAAAGCTTGGGATCTATCAGCCAGCCAGTGAGATGTTGAAAGATTTCAGGATTTTAATGGAAGTAGTTGAAGGGTAGGGGTGGTCAGATCGTTATTTTACTGTGTTTAGTCTAGCTGCATTGTAGAGTGCTGACTGGCCACAAAAAGGATTGGATGGGGGAGCTACTAGGAGGTTGTTTCAATAGTCTCATAAAGAGATAATTTTAGGACTGATTATTGTAGCAAAAACAAAAATGAAGGAAAAATATAATCCATAGACTTTAGATGAAATGATATAGGGTCCAATTGTGATTGGATTGTTTTCTTGAGAGAGTTTGGACAAGATATAAGAGGTTAGAGATGAAAGAAAACAGTTTTCATATAAAAAATTTAAATTACCATTTAAAAATATCCTGTCATGAATATTGGTGCTTATCTGACAAAATTTATGGAAGCTCTGGCCTGGAGACCCTCTGAAGCCGTCTTGTTTGTGTGTAGGATTGTGGGGAGGGACTAACTGGGAAATTCGGAGGGCCAAATAAGAGAGGAGGAAGAACTACAGAAATTTTTGGAGAGATGTGGAAAACATCCCTTCGGGTGTTCCCAGAGGTAATAGGTATGTGGAGCAGGCGGTATACTTGGAAGTCTATTTCTGCTTGTGCTGGGGAGAAAAATGTAGGAGATGAAATTGGAAGTTCTTAGAAGAAATGCAATTGTGGCATAGACGCAATCCATACCCACTTTTCAGTGACATTTGGGTACATCTGTATTTTTCAATTTTTCTACAATAAGTAGATATCATAAGACCCTTGACATTTACAAGGGATAAATCCCAAGATCTTTGCAAATTTCCAGCTTTGCAAATACAGAAAAGTCTGTATAGTCTCTTGACTTTCTCAAAAATTACATTCCTCTCAAGAGAAATAATTTTCTAGGGCATTTCCTTACATGATCAGCAAGTCCTATTGCTTCTAAATACAAAATCTATGTGGAACACATTCTCACCGTTCACACTGCGACCACTCTTGTTTAAACTAAATCATCTTTTTCTTGAACTACAATAACCACTAAAACCGTTATCCCCATTTCTATTTTTGAACTGCACATAGACCAGAATATTTATAAAATGTATATCATATGTCACTCCTCTGTTGAGTATCTCTCAATGTTTTCTTGCTGCTTTTGGACAAGTAATATCCACGCCTGCACTGCCATAATTTTAAAAATCCTTCATAATTCAAACCTCCTAAATTTAGAACTTCTCTTGCACTACCCTTTTCCATGTTTAATATGCTGCAACCACGCTAGCCTTTGAGAGCTCAAATTGACAATAACCAGCATATAGACTTACCGAGGAAAAGGCTCTTATTCATATGCAGAAATACTGGAAACAATTTCAAGCCATAGATATTCAGGAGTGAACACTGTTTTTAGTCAGCATGAGCTACATTATGCTGCTTTAACAGATAATCAGAAATCTTTTTGGCTTCACACAATGCGAACCTATTGTTTAGCAAAGCTTGGTGGCAGCTCCCGTCCACCCACTCTTGGGACTTAGTCCTCATAACACAAGGACTCCTTCATAAGAGCTGCAGCAGCAGGATAATGAGTTGGGAAACTACTCAGGGGAATTTCACTGCCTCTGCTTGGAAGTGATGCATTTTATTAGCCAGAGCAGTCACATGGCCTCGTCTCACTGTAAAGAGTTTGGGAAGTATGGTTCCTGCAAACCAGGGCAGAAAAAGAGAATAGGATACTGATGAGCTTTGGTAAATTCTGCTAGAGTTTGTTCTTCCAATTCTAATATATTAAGTTTAATCTTCCTGCAAAATGCACAGCCCCTTGCCAAGGAAGATCATCCATACCTCATACAACAACAGGCTAAGTCTCTCCATCAGATCTGAATGCAGTTTCTCTTGGACTGGAAACCTACGAACTTTTACGACAACACTTAGGATATAATGGTGTGATATGGCTAGGATAATTGCAAAAAACATTCTCATTCTGAAAGGAGAAGAATGAGAGAGCCATAGCATTCATTGGTCCTTAGAAATTCCAAAATCCCACCAGGCAGAAATGATGAGAATCACTTGTCTTGCTCTTCCAAAAGAGATTCCCTTTATAATAATTTCTCAACCCACTCTCTACCAATAGAAGCATGGGATCACAAGGATCACTTTGACAATGTATGCTAGTGTTTATTGGACACTCGATATGTTATAGAAATTATACTAAGCAATTACATACCTTTAATGCCCAAAATGACCTTTTGAAATGGCATGACAAACATTCCTATTTAAATTGCCCTGTGTTCCCTGCCTTGTCCAGAATGGAACTTGCCTTCAAACCCTGCTCTGTCTGATACCAATATGTAATGCTTACTTTATTTCTATTGTTTTTATGCTCTTGAGTTAAAGGGATTGTTTCAGGAATTGTAAGAGGTAATTCCTAAATGTAATCAATACTTTTAACTAATGTAAAGGTTGTTTTTAAGTCTCAAAGAATGATATGCATTTTCGGTCTCGATGTCAAGTTTTTTAGCAACATAATACTGTACACGTTGTCATTTCTTGGTAACCATGTGACATTGGTTTCAGGGCCCACCCTTCCCAACAGATGCTCACGTTTCTTATATAAAATGGCATCGTGTTTGTATATAACCTATCCACTTCTTTCTGTAGACTTTAAATCACTTCTAGATTACTCATAATACATAAAGCAATGTAAATGCTGTGTAAATAGCTGTTACACCATATCATTTAGAAAATAATGACAAGAAAAATAGTATGTAGATGTTCAGTACAGATAAAACTATCAACACAGTATCTAACACAGGCCTAACAACACAGTACACGTCAGCAACAACGTGACTTTTATTTCTGAATATTTTTCATCCATGGTTGGTTAAATTCGTGGATGTAGAATCTGCAGATATTAAGGGTTTACTGCATAAACACACACACACACACACACACACACACACACACACTCACGCACGCACGCACGCACACAGAGTTGGGCTCTTCCATATTTGAAATCATTCGGATCTGTGTACCAGGACTCATACCTGAAATTGCTTTAAAAATGTTCTTTATAGGTTCTCAGGTCCAGTCTTTTGTCTTATTTATCTATTTCCTCTTACTTTACTTTATCAACTTACTGAGTCTATTTGGAATGGTAGATGAAAAGGTTCTACCATACATCTAATTTTTATCTCAAGATATTTTAAATATGGATATTAATTTATTGGGCATTGATCCTTAACCTGACTTTTATTCTAAGACACTTAAGTCTTTTGAGAAACTAACAAATAGTGGAAAGGCCTTCCTTGTTGCATGGCCGAGTTTTTACAGGCTTTTGATTTCAAAATTTTTATTATATTTATTAACTATAGTTTGAGATCAAAAGCAGTTTCACTAATATTGCAAAATCTAGAATATAATTCTACCATTTCACTCAATAGCGATTTTTTTCCTGAGCTCATCACTTTCTTGAAATATCCTATAAAATGTGGCCAGTTTCATTCAAAACGCTCTAATAAAATTCTCTTTTCCAACCTTTTTCTTTAGACTCTCAGGTCAATAGGACAAGTTTATAATTTACATTATCTAACTCAATTACCCTAGACAAGAGTGTTATAATTTTACCACATATAATAAACATTCTGGCACTTTTTAATGTGAATCACAGTATTGTCAGGGACCTATAACAGCAATGTCACATATTTTAGGTTTTTGTTATGAGAACATCCCATTTCCAGTACAAATTTTCTATATTAGTTAGGGAGTGTCATAGTGGTCTCCAATATCATCCCTGGGTTTAGTGATTCACTAAAAGGACTCACAGACTCAAAAATTATTATCCTTATGGGAATGGTTTATCACAATGAACAGATGCAAAGAAAATTAGCAGACGATGCAATTTCCACAACACCAAATGTGGTGGAAACCAGAAGCAAGCTACCCAGAGTTTCTTTCCCAGTGGAGTCATTTAAGATGCACTTAATTTTTTCTGCTATAAACTGGTAGCATGGGAAGGGAAGTCTGCTTGAGCCTAAGAGCCTGAAGTTCGACCATGTAAACACACAATGCCTTTGTGACTGACTATGGTTACCAAAACTACAACCTGCCAAACAGAAGGCAGGTGTCCACCATACATTTCATGGTTTGCCCAAGCTCCCTGGACAAACTAGTACAGTTTCCTTCAAAGCTCCAGACATGCAAAATACTTTTCTCAGTTAGAGCACTCCAAACACACTCCAATTACAGTTGACCACCAAGGGCTAGTCAAGAAAAGAGGCTCTTTTCGGAACATGCAAGTTTTAAGCAACACAGACTTGATGAATCAATCCTTTCCTGTACATGTGTGTTAGGAGATCCTCTGAAAACAACAAAAAGAAACTATAACTTCATTGACTTAATACAACAAAAGTATTTCACCACCACCACTTGCCCCATTTATGTAAAGTTTACTGGAAATCTGGAGGACACTCCAAGGAACTTGATCACTCAATAACCTATGCTGCTTTGGTCCTCCAGTTCTGCCATATGAGCAGGAGGCATTGTCTGTCACAGCTGTGGCAGAGGGAGAGGGGTCTAGAGGATCCCATGGGGCTCTTCATTATGTGAGCAAGTAACATGCTGTATTTGTTCACATTTTTTGCTTCCCACCTAAACTGCAAGGGGCAGGGATTTCAGACTCATATATGCTCAAGACGAAACAAAGATCCAATTATCCGTGAGAACTACTGGTGTCCACTTATTTACAAATGATTAATATTGTGGATGTAAATTTGTGAATGACAGAGAGGTCATACATATAATTTATAATCAGGGAAGTCATTTTAAAAATTTCTAAGAAGAGTCTATGGCCATGCCACCCTGAACAAACTTGATCCTGTCTGATCTTGGAAGCTAAGCAGGATCGGGCCTGGTTAGTGCCTGGATGGGAGACCACCTAGGAAGACTAGGTTCCATAAGCATAAAAAATAAAAAATAAGGGATTGTAAGCCGACTAGGCTCTTGCAATCTGCGAGGTCAACCAAAGGTTGACTCACCTAAAAAAAAAAAAAAATTACTGAGAAGAAAAAAAAAAAAAAGCCAACCAAGGAAACTAGTGGTAACAAAAGGCTTCTTTGGGAATGAGATTGCCATCTGATTTACTTATATCAGTATCAAACCTTTTGAAAAAAAGAGTAGTGTATTTTCCTCCCAAGTAGAGAGGTACCATCTCATAATAAAAACAAGTACACATTTTAATTACCTTGAAAGCCTTTGGAGAAATCTGAGAGTTTTCTAAGAGGAAAGAGAATTTCTCTACATTCTGATAGTGTAAGCGCTCTAAAAAAGTAGGGATGGGACTTCTACCGGTTTTGAACAAGTGTAGCTATTGAATGCTTTCTGTGTGCCTGACCCATTGGTAAGAAATTCATATGTTAGATTATTATTTCTTACAAGAATCTTTTGAAATAGGCATTTTAATAATTCCATTTCAGAGATAAGGAGTCTAGGATTAGATAGCTGAATTTCATAGGTTAATTAGATAGATAAATTAGAGAGTCAGGTCTGTCTTGCTCTGAAACACATGCTTGTAACTACTAGGCAAATTGTTGCTCAAAGGAAGATGACCTTAGTCTTGAACAAGGCTGTGTCGCCGAGCAAATGAAGCAACTGAGAATACCATTCACTCTAAGTAACTTTGCTCTTATTCATTCTTCTAGTCATAAAAATTATAAAATGCATTTATGATAAAATGTTGTAAAAATGATGAACATGTATCCAGAAATGAGAAAATTTATTTGCTACAATTTCTATTATATATATATATATATATTTTTTTTTTGCTGACTTATTTTTGAGCTTATCACAATATGTAGAGAGCTGTGCTTCAAATTAGGGCAGAGGTCCTAATGACACAGGAGGCAAAAGGGGCAGAGGGAATAGGATGTTAGGGACTTGGGGGCCAGCATATACAGTTTGGGCTTATAGAAACTCAGGGGGTATAGTGGAACCAGGGTAAAATAGGGCAGGCAAAGAAGAAATAGACAAGATTATTGTCCTAAAAGACCTATTGCTTGATCAGATAAATAGAATAGATACATAAAAGTGATAGCCAGCATCTTAAGCCTACGTATTTTCTTCTGAAAGTCCAAATGATGGTCATAAAAGGGTGTCACTCAAGGAAGAAGATTATCGTGGTTGGCTTCACAGAAGATTTGCAAAATGAGCTGATAAGAAAAGGAAATGATCAAAACAGGAAAAGGTCAGTATGGTGAAGTGAGTAGAACGTGGAATTCAGAATCAGATGTGAAATGAAGTTTTTTCTTTTAGTAATCACATGACTTTGGCTAAGTTGTTTAATTGTTTTTAGTCTCAATTATTATGTGAACAATGGGGATAACAAAACTATGTCTTAGGTCTTGTGGATGACTCAATGAAATAATGAATATAACATACCTAGCACTTTTCTTGGAACAATACGAGCCTTACTACCCCCTGTTCTTCTTTATCCTTGCTTCAAGGCTGGGATCATCACTGCTCTTCTGCCAATCAACTCCTTAATTAGAGAAACATTTACTGAATTCTTACTGTATAGTAGTCACTCTTCCAGTCGCTTAGGATTGAATGATGAATACACTAGATTTCTGCTTTCTAGATTCTTTTAATGCTCTTTGTGGGAGCTCATGAAAAAAAATAATAAACGTAACCAAACAATTATCCATGTTTATTTCCAATGCTGATAATTTTTATGAAGTAATTAAAAGTGTGATGTGACAGTGAAGGGGAAGGGGTAAGTAGAGTGAACCTCTCTGATAATGTGATATCTGAAGGAGCAGAAATGGAGACAACTTTCTCCAGTGAGAATAACATGATAAAAGACACAAGTCGGATGGATGAGTTCAAGTTTTGATGGAACTGAAGAGTAGCTGCTGCTTAGCAAACACGAGAGAGAATGACAGGAGAGAAGCAGGCAAGAAGGCATGGTCCAAATGGCACAAGTCTTTTTAAACCTCAGGACAGGTTCATTCTCAGAGGTGGCTGTGACTATGACACAAACACCCTGCCAAGGAGCAGAAGAGGAGGTGCTATGAGTTGAGCCTTGTGGGCAGATGGTGAGGACTCTGAGTGTCATGACTGGAAATTTAAAGCCTCATCATGTCACTTCAAAAACTAGAGCCAGCTCTTCCCAAGCAGCCCAGAACCCTTTTCCTTGCTTGACCAAATGTGATCATCAGCTGACTCACATTTTTTCTCAGCTATTTCTTTCAGCCCATTGGTCTATGTAGCCTGGACTAACTATGACGAATTCTCAATCCAATAAACAAACTCCCTTTCACTGCCTTTCTGACGGTCCCCTGTGCAGTTTCTTGTGTGTTTCTTCCATTTGGTTCCTAGTCATGCCTCTGTTACTGTTTTCATTATTTAAAAAAGGGAGAGGATATATTTCTCTGAAGTTATCCGATCTTGTTTTTACTCTATTGGACTCCAAAGTATGCTGTCGGTGCTGGCAGATGAATGAGGCAGAAAAGCCACTGATTCGATTTCCCTTTGAATTTTCAGATCTTTTATTGCTTGCCTGGTTTTGTTTTCTGTTCTAACAGTGCATCTAAATATGTGCCTTTTCCTTCTCTCTCTTGAGGTAATCCTTTTTATTGCTTTTACCTGTAACATTTGCCTTTGATGGTTTCTGGATATGTGTTTAAGGTCAAAGGTGTTCTGTCCTATGCTTAGCTATCACGTCTGTGCTTAAAACTCACTGTTTCCTGTTGTACTGTGATTTTTTGTGGGGGCTTATTTTTTGGCTGTTTTTTTTTTTTTTTTTTTCTGAGAGAGTCCTTGAGTTATAGTCTCACACAGTGTTTTTTAAATAAACTTTTTGGCATCCGTAACATTTAGTGTGTCAGATGTTGTTCTATTGTTGGTAATTTGAGAGAGAAACACCACCTCACAGAAGCTCCATATTCCTGCACAGATTTTGTTGTTTCACTCCTGTTTTACTACCCAACAAGAGATTAGTTTGTATATAATCGCTAACTCAGGTCTCTACTCAAGGCCAAAACAACTACTCATCCATCTCTGTTGATGTACAATAAATCTAAGAAGACTGCTCAAATAGGTAGCTTCAGAAAATTTTAAAATATATATATTAAATGTATTAGGGTGACATTCATTAATAAAATTATATAGGTTTTAAGTGTGCGATTCTATAATACATCATCTGTATATTGCATTGTGTACTCACCAATGCAAATCCCCTTCTGTCACCACATATTTGACCCCCTTTACCTTTTTCCACCCCCCCCCCCGCCACCTCCTTTCTTTCCGGTAACCATTAAACTGTTGTCTGTGTCTACAAGTTTTTGTCTTGTTTGTTCATTTGTTACTTTCTGTTTTATATCCCGCATAAGAGTGAAATCATATAGTTAGTTCTTGACTTTTTACATCCACCTTATTTTGCTTAGCATGATATTTTCGAGATCCATCCTTGTTGTTGTAAATGGCAGTATTTCATCTTTTCTTATGGCTGAGCAATATTCCATTGTATATATGAACCACATCTTTATCCAATCATCTATTTAAGGGCACTTTGGTTGTTTCTATGTCTTGGCCACCATAAATAATGTTGCAATGAACATAGGGGTACATATATCTTTACGAAAAGATGTTTTGAATTTTGGGGGTAAGTACCCGGAAGAGGGATTGCTGGATCATATGATCCCATTATTTTTAATTTTTTGAGGAAACTCCATATTGTTTTCCATAGTATCTCTACCAATTTACATTCCCATCAACAGTGTATAAGGGCTCCTTTGTCTCCACATCCTCTCCAACTGTGTTATTACTTGTCCTGTTGATAACAGCCATTCTAACAGATGTGAGGTGAGGTGGTATCTCATTGTGGTTTTGATTTGCATTTTTTTAATAACTGGTGTAGCTGAGTGTCTTTTCATATATCTGTTGGCCATTCGTATGGTCTTCTTGCCAGAAGTGTCTGTCTAGGTCCTCCGCCCATTTTAAAATTGGATTGTTTTTTGTTGCTGTTGTTGAGTTTTATGAGTTTTTTAAAATATATTTTGGATATTAATTTCTTTGACCTCAAAGGCGAGGGAAATTAAAGCAAAAATAAATGAGTAGGACTACACCAAACTAAAAAGCTTCTGCACAGTTGTCAGGAAATTTTAAATAATTTCCTACCTATTATTGCTCTCTAACTTCCCAGACAGCACAACCATCACAGGGACTCGAAATACCGTTCTATGTCTATGATGGGGGCAGGATGCTCACAAATTCCATGATTTTGAAAGGACATCTTTTTAGGTCAATATTTACAATGCCCATATGTTATATGTGAGCCTTATTATTTTCTTCTTTTATTATTTTTTTAAGACATTTAGCTTTCCTTATTAGCTGAATGAGTTTACCTTCAGTTCTATATATTTTATTTTGTAATAATATTTAGAGTTCACTAGTGACTAAATTATTTGCAGTTTTCATGCTTTAATATACTTGTCAATGGCATAAAGTTGACTTCTAAGGACACACACCATTGCTTTTTAATGTAAATTTTCTTTGAATTTGACCCCAGATTTTAAATAAATAAACATATAAAGATTGTCACAAAATATAATTATTTCTCTAGGCATTTCTAAAATGTGCTGGTTGAAGAATGGTATTGATACAATTATAAATAGATATTAATATGTATTGGCTTTATATTCCATTCTTTTTGAATATATATGTTTTGATCATTATAAAAACAATATAAACACAGTATGAAATTATTAGAAATTATAAAAAGGGAAGCATTCTATATTAATCTATTCATACTAGCTTAATATAACACTGCCGTCATACAAGTTCTGTTTTTGAGAAGTCTGTGATGCTTCTACACACCCAGAATTTGCTAGATCCCAGGAATATGAAAAAGTGGAACCAACTCTGAGCTCACGAGTTCCCAGAGGAGATGTCAGTCTCCTATGAAGCCTATGAGAGACCATTTAAAACAAAGTGTCAGTCTCGAGGATATAACAATTAGATGTTCACAGAAATGGGGCCGAGAATAATTCTCAGGAAAGGTAATACTTGGGTTTTATCTTAAAGGATAAGTTGAGCTAACTCAAGACAGGAGGGGTAGGAAGGTCATTCTAGGAAAGAAATGCATGAATCAAGGCACAGGCCACAGCTTCATTTGGGATACTGTAAGCAATTCACTGTTCTGGAATATAACCTAAGTGATGCAAACTGTCAGAAAGTTAATTTTTGGCCCATTGCAATCTCGTCTGTGCATCATGCTATGAACATAGTTTTAATCAAAGGATATGTATAAATAAAGCTGTATTAATTTTTATACACATACATGTGTGCATATGTATACATATCTGTATGTATGCGTGTGCATATCACATTGCATTTAATAGAAAGTTAGGCAGCTACACGTTTTATTTAATAATTATTGTTAAATATTACATATAATTAAATATCATAAATTGTTAAAGATGTAGTTAAATATTAAATATTATTAAATATTGCTAAAGAAATAAAATAATATGGCTACTACTCAAATTAATATCAGTAATTATAAGTTTTTGTTTTTGTTTGTCGTGTTCTGTAGCCCGGATTACTCATTTCAACTATGTTCCTCGGCTCGTGTATACTCTAACACAATATAAAACACCTTTATGCTCTTGATATAAGTTAGAACTTACTTAAGAGAATATTCTTTACCAATTTAATCCTCCCTTCCCCACCTATTATGCAAGTTTGGATGCATACATTTTCCTATACCCATTGCCAACACTGGTGATTTTTTTCTCCTTTAAGTTTTGCTAACTTTGGCAGAATATTTCTTAGTCTTTAGTATCAGACCCTTGTGGTACGATGAGAATTATTCTCATGTCTTACTAATGTTATGAGGATTAATTTAAATAATGAATGAAAATTGCTTAGCACACTGGCACATATAAGTGTACGATAAATTATAGCTATCATGTTATTATTATCGCTCCAACTAATAAAAACGATCTTAATCTATTTTTTTCTCTTCTTGGATCTATCGGAGAATTAATAACTTAATGAATACTTAATGTTCATGTTAGAAAGCATTTTTACTTTTTACTGGTGATTGACTACCAGCTCACAAAGCCCACACTATGATGAGATGCAAAAAAGTAACGCGACCATTTTAAACCTCCTAAAAAAAGTAGTCCATGTAGACCCTTTAGATTTCATATAATGTAGTGAAATTCCTAAGGTTCAAATTAAGAAAAATAAATAAATAAGGTAGCCTAATAGACTCACCACATCTTAGGCAGTGAAAATGACTCTTACCTCTATTTTTTATATTCAAAAGCTTCTCTTATACTAAAAACTACCCAAAAGCGGAAGTGAATTATCTTAAATGCAAATTTTGTTTAAAAAGGATAATGGGGTTGTGTGTGCTTCTCAGGTGTTAAGAGATTAAACACCAATTACCACTGTATAATCTCAATGTTTCCCCCAAATTGTAGGCTGAGGTATAAAACAATTAAGTAAAGACAATATTATTTTTTAAAATGTGTTTGATGTTAGCTATAGCTAACTATAACTCATACATTGTGTTTTCTTTATTGAGTAGACTAATCTCTCTTTTTTAAAACTCATGTTTATTGAAATAAAATTTATATATAGTAAAAATTACCCCTTTTTAGCTGTTGCTCTCAAAGTATTTGTCCATTCAACCTTAAATATCAAATTTATAATGATAATGTTGTTCATAATGATCCTTTATACTTTTAATGTCTATAGGATCTGAGGTGATATTCCTTCTTCTATTCTTGATATTAGTAATTTGTGTCTTTTTCTTTTAATCAGCCTGGCAGAGTTTTATTAATTTTACTATTTATCTTTTCAAAACACCCATTTTGGTTTTTTTTTATTGTCTCTTATTTCTTTTATTTTTTCAATTTCACTGAATTCTGCTCTTTATTATTCCATTTTTTTTTTTACTTGGAATTTAATTTTATCTTCTTTTTCTATTTTCTTAAGTTGAATCTCCAAAAACTAATTTGAGGCATTTTAACTTTTCCTTAATGCTATATATTTTTTAAGTACTTAAGCTGCATAGATAAAATGTTGACATGTTTTCATTTGCATTTAACAAAAAATATTTTCCAATTTTCTTTTTGTTTTCTCCTTCGACGGTGTTTATTTAGAAGTGTTTTTTTAAATTTCCAAATATTTGAGAATATCCCAATTATTTTCTATTGATTTCTATTTCCATTATATTGTTATCCAAGAACATATGTTGTGCAATTCCATTTTAAAATTTTTGTGTCACAGAATATGTATAATCTTTCTTAGGGAGTAATGTGTATGCACTTAAAAAAAAATGTGTAGTCTGTTGCTGTTGGGTTTCTACCCACTCCTAAAAATGTCAAGTAGTTCAAGTTGATAATGGTCAGGTCTTATATTTGTTTACTGATTTTCACATTACTTTTCTATGAATTATGGAGACAAGTTCAACTATAATTGTAGATTTTAGATTAGTAATTTTTAAGATGCAGGTGTAGTGGTACTAATTCTTTTTTAAATTTTCTTTTAAATTTTAAGAAGTGAGACATTTATACAATCTGTGAAGTGATCTCCCCAATTACTCTAGCAGCCATCTGGTGTGACACAATCATTCTAATAATATTGACTATATACCCTATGCTATACTCTAAATCCCTGTGACTGTTTTGTAACTACTAATTTGTAAAATCTAATAAATTAGCAAATTTTCATTTATTCGTTTAAAACCACATAATTAGCCAAAATGTGTCTGCTGATACTTAAATTCAATGTAATTTGGGCTTTAGTCAAATGAGAAACATCAGATACTTTCACTGAGCAGCACATAACAACTGTGTATGGATTCATGCATAATTTAATCATGGACATATTTTGGTATTTGGGGATCTATCGCTATTTTAAAAACTTTCTAAATATCACTAACCGAAAGGGGAGACAATATAATTCCTCTGGCATTATGACCTTGAGTAATGATTTTCAGAAAATTCCCATTTAAGGCTTAATTGCATCAGCTGTAAAAAAGAGGTTGGCCTAAATGAGATTTTAAGAATCTTTTCCTTCTGTGACATCATTTTTATAATCAAATCAGCATACTTATTTTATTTATAATTTGTTTGATTTAATATGTGTCTTGAGAGCCTACCACTTTTCTTCTATGAGGTAACTAACAAAATTGAGCCTTCCTTTGTCAAGTGTAAAAGGAGACAGTGACCACAGCTCTACCCATATAACAAGAAGTTGTAATAAATTAGGTGAGAAGAATATATATTTGGCACTGGAATTGTAACCATTTGTAACCATTTGCTAGGATTGTAACCAATTGTAACTAGCCAAGATTTGCATACAATCAAGTTGATATTATAATTATTAATTAATATCAAGCAAAAACACAGGTATGTTAATGGAAGTTGCTACTTTATTCTGAACCACAGAAAAACCACTTTCCCCCCAGAAACTTAATTATACCTGTACTATCACTTTGTATGTCTTTGAATGATCTTATATTGTTACTAACTCAACATTTCATAATCTTTCCTTCCCTAGACAGCTAATTAAATCAGTGACTGAACTCTTTAATTCATACTAAGGCATTCAGGTATTTCTTCTCAACTAGTTCCCTTACATAATTGAACAGTTTCTTTTTCTAAAATCTTGAAGAAGCAAGACTGAACAAATTTAATGGGTTACCTTTGGAGCTACAAATAATACTGATTTCCAAAGACTTTGGCCAACTGATATCCATCTGAATGGAAAATGATTTGATTGGTCAAAAGTGAGCTAGTCAATGTCCTAATGTGGCATTTGATTAATCTACTCTAATGATTCTGAATTTGTGCTATCTACTTTAAAAAGAAATATAACTTGTGAAGCATGAATTCTAATTTTTCATCCAGAGAGGATTAGTGGAGAGAAAATTAAGTTCCCTCATCTAAGTAAGTACCTCAGGGAACTATTCACCTATCAACGTATGGGGGAGTTTTAGCCTGTAACTTACCCAATTTCATTAGCAGTAATGGGAGTTTTGTGTGAAATCCTCTGTGAATCATTGCTTTAGGAGATCTATAAGAGTTTGTTGATTACTTTTATTTTGCAATGCCTCTGTTCTCCGTCTCCAATTTTTAACTCATTAGGCTTGCAATAGATGTTAAATTGTGAAAGGAACCAAACTTGGACTTTTGAATGTAATTAAATCAGAGTAGCATCACATAGAGTCATTCATCGTTGCGAATGTTAGATTCTTTTACATGTTGGGTCCCCAGATGTTCTACTGGCTTACTGTCAATAGCATGTGAAGACTCAAATTGAGCTTTCAGCCTTCACTTAGTTGTGTTTTATTGACATATACTCATTTATGAATATTCTACTAAAGCCTTTTTTCCCATCATTGCTTGGCCATGAATCCTGCACCCAGCTAGATGATTCTTTCAACACCCTTCCCTCTCCTTTACTCAGCTTCAAAATTTCCAATGACCTTACATAATATGAAAAGAGAATTTGTGCCCAGGCTTGCACAATTTTGAATATAAAAGAGGGAATTGGCAGAAGATGTAGGGCTAAGGTGTGCATGCACGAGCATCAGTTAAAGAGCACGGGGGGGACCTCAGGAACCTGGGCTCTTTTTGGGGTCTGTATAGCCTGTATGGTTGGAAGGAAGATGAAGAGAGAACCAAAGCCGGTGGCTGTGCCCAGCCCCGCCGACTGAGGTCCTGAAGCTTTCACCACCAGGACGCTTTTTTTGGGGGGGACCTAGTGCCTTTGAGTCCCCCCCATCCCACCTCAATGCCTTCCACATGCACACCATCTAGAGGCCTGAGACATACGAATGTTTGGGGAAGTCAGAAGAAGAGTGACTTCCAACCAGAAGAAAATTCAGATGACTTACCTGGTACATGATAAAGAAAGCACCAGAAATCTGAGAGTATCCTCTTTTCTTTGATTAAAGCCTTATTTTGTGTTCAAGAAGTGAGATAAGTTGTGAAAGAAGCAGTAGTCTTGAATCCACAGAGACACCATCAAATCTGGATCTCGATAGTGCATAAGAGAACATTCAGGTAGTTGGATCAGGATTCAGTTTCTGAATTATTCACTGTTGAATTTGAAGTTGAGAACTTGAATTTGAATTTGAACCTTCAGAAGGTTACAGCTTCAGTGCAGAAAAATAACTCTCAGAGGAAAATGATGAGGTATAATGAGTTACTGTATATTAGGCAGGGGAGAGGGACATAGATTCATTTGATGAAGATCCTGAAACTTCCTTAGTTGAATATTGACAGTTTATGAAATGAAATGAATCCTTCCCTACTACAACATCACAGTAGATGCT
This sequence comes from Rousettus aegyptiacus, assembly GCF_014176215.1. Lineage (NCBI taxonomy): Eukaryota > Metazoa > Chordata > Mammalia > Chiroptera > Pteropodidae > Rousettus > Rousettus aegyptiacus. Next base: position 11,218,312 of record NW_023416310.1, read on the forward strand.
GGCTTCTGAGAACCGGTTTCCTAAAGATTAACAAAAAGATGGAGGGAAATTTCTGAGAAAGCCAAACGAGAATTCTCAGCACAAGTATATGAGGGCTTTGAAGTTCCTGATTATTAAAAGAAAAAGAGAAAGAAAGAAAGAAAGAAAGAAAGAAAGAAAGAAAGAAAGAAAGAAAGAAAGAAAGAAAGAATCCTTATAGAAGTATGCAAGATGAGTTCTAGAGATCTGCTGTACAACATAGTCCATCTAGTCAAAAATACAATATTATGCACTTAACAATATGTTGTGGATAGATCTTGTGTTAAGTGTTCTTAACACATAGACACACAAATACAAGCAAGGAAATTGTTGGTGGTGGTATGTTTACAACTTTAATTGTAGTGATAGTATCATGAATGTATGCTTATGTCCAAACTCATGAAAATCTATAAACATATGCAATTTTTTCTTTATCAATTATAACACAATAAATCTTTAAAGAAAGACAGAGATAAGTCTTGCCCAATAGAAAGATGAATAATTCAAATGATGTGTTTACTTATTTAGCCTAGTTGCCCTATTCATAAAAGTAAAATTATGTATTTCTAATAAGATAACCTTAATGATTTAGAGAAACATGAAATATATTTTTATGTTCTTACATATATCAAAGCAAGGAAGTTTCTCAGTCCATGTAAATTTCTTATTGTTATTCTAATTTATCTACTTTGAAGGGGGGTACTGAGTATTTACTTCTTTTTAGAAAATGTAACTGCTGTTTATATTTTATATATGGGTTTTAATGTAATTGGAATTGGATATGCTACTCATCCTTTATCCTTGTCCCTTATATTTTAAATCTGATCCATTTTCTCTTAAATTAGAAGTGTCTGAGATTATATATACATACATATATATATATACGTATGTATGCCATTTAAATGTAACTCATTTAAATGTAACTTATTTAATACTTTTCATGTAAGGAGAAAAAAATTGTGTGAAAGATTTAATATTAAAATTTTAGACACCCTTTGATCTTCTGATTCTTAGTTCCTATACTCTTTCGGAGCCTCTTAAAATACTCCTTCCAGATTAAAAAATAAATTGGTAGTCACGTTTGGTGCTCTGGAAGTAAAAATGTATTTTCTGTTCCCCAGCCACATTGGTATATAAAGGATTGGTGGTAAAGATGCTGTCAATTGAGATGTCTTAAATAATAGCCACCGTTTAGCCACAATACAAAACTTTTTTAGGCTCCATGGTAGAATACGGAATTTTCTTTGTGGGTGAAACCTGTATACCAAGTCTTTTTCAACCCTTGATTCCAAGATTTAGTCAAATCTATTGTTTTCCTAAAGCTGAAAAACAATTCTAAGATATTTTAAAGTACCTTTGTTGGTGTGGGTTCTGTGGTTGCTGGAAAGTTTCAGACCTTTGCTTAAGGAAAGTTCCAGAAAGCACTGAATTAAAAAAGATTAATTCAAAAATTTGATAACATAAAAAATGTTCATTTTAAAACTAGTCAGAAAGGTCATAACTTCTTTCTAAATTATCTAGAAATTATGCATCAATTTTTCTTCAGGAAAGACAAGGTCAGAACACAGGATTCTCAAATATCTCTGAAACTGTATAGATTAACTTTTTGATTTATATTTAAATATGAATCTAATATGAAGCAAAGTAGTATAAATAACTTTGATTTGGAGTCTCAGTGTTTTTAATCCTGTGTATGGTAGTTGTGCAAACACACAAGAACTATTTGCTACTATATATTGATTGCATCCCATAAGCATTGAAACATCCTCAGGCCTCTCACATCCTAAGTCAAATTCCATGAACTAATCTTGGAATAATTGTCTACTCTTATCATCTCTAATTTTCACACCTTCCATTCACTCATCACCTCACAACAATTTGGCCTTATCCTCCTCCCTTCAGACACCTCACTTTGACTATGACGGCTCCTTGCTGTGAGGACCTCCTCTCTATTTGAGTCTCACTTGATATTTGATTACTTTTAATCACTCGATCTTTAAAAAAAATGTTCTTCTCTGAGTTCTGTGACACCATACATTTTGGTTTTCCTTCTACCTCTCTGCCTGCTCTCTCTCGGTTTCCTTCACATACTCATATTTTTTAAAAAATAGTTCTCAATTATCGAGGGTCAATAAAATTGATGGCCACATCATCTATGATGAAGACCTAGATGAGGACCTGTTTGTTGGTGCTTCCCAGGGACTCAAGGAAAGTCTGCTTGAACTCTTCTTCAGCAGCACCATCCTCTCGTGTGCACGTAGAGTTTTAGAGTTTCTCTCTTAATAATCCACGTGTGCAGTGTAAACCTTTGGCCTAGCGAGTAGTGCTGTAGCTGAGGAAGTGTTTTGGTGGGCATTGCCATAAATGTGAAGACTGTAGGCCCTTCGGTTCCCTAGTGTACATCTGGGCTTTCTCGCACCCATTTCCGATGCAGCTCGATATAAAGAATTTTCCCTTCTGTCTATTTTACCTCTTCATCATCTCCCTCACTGTTACCGGGGCTAAGGTTGAAATTATTGTTACCTACTGCTTTTTTCGACATTTAGTCACTACAGCTGTGCATATAATCATTTGAGTTCTAATAGTTCAAATCAGAAACAACTAACAGAATGAGATCTAATAGGGTTAAATACAAACTATGTTTAGGTATAAATATTTGAAGAGACAAAAAAGATTTAATGAATATTCATAATGTGCATGAGTCAAGATCAGCTTTAAGAGCAGTTTGCAATGAATTATTATAATATTTCTTTTAAAGGAAATCAAAAGTGAAAACTCTTCAAATTTTTGACATGGTCTGGCCATATTTGGAATATTGTGTTCAGTTCCCAGAATCATGTTCACAGAGGATAAATGACCTATAAACTAGTGTGACCAAAATTACAAACGTTGACTATGTGGAATTACAAACTTCAGCATAGCAGTGTTAGCTGGGGCATCTGTTTCGGTTAACACTAAAGGCACATTTCTTAAGATTGGAAAAATGGAATCCGTTTTCCTATGATATCATTATCTTGCTTTCACAAAGCTAATGGGAGTATATCCGAATGACCCCTTTGATATGAAACCTAGTCCACAAATACAGCAGGTTAGCTCCATACATCATCTATCCAAATCAGCAGAATCCTGAAATCTGTAAAGCAAAACAATCTGGGTATTCTCAGGATAAAGACTTTCTTCATTGTGAGGATTCCTTCCCCATTAATAAAATATGGAAAAATATCAAAGAAGGGATGAGTATGAATCACAGACAGAACTATTTTTGTAATGTAGCATGTTATAAGAATATTCAAGCAGATGTACATAGAAACAGTTTGCCAAATTATTTTACAATAATATTATAAAATATTTGTCTCAATTAAAAAGCGTACGGCTATCAACCTAAGAAAATCCTGTTGGAATATACATGTTCAAACCTGTCTTCAGAAACTACTTAATATGTCAATAATTACTTATGAGTCTATTTAATGTCTGGCTTTGAATTGATTTCTCTGTGATTCATAAAAAAAGTACAAGCATGCCAGATGGCAGTGCATAAGATGAGAATAATTTAATGCTTTTGCTTAAAAAAAGTACTGTAACTTGGCTTACCGTGAGAAGGAAAATTATTTTTAGGATGTCAACCTTCACATTTAAATGTATGTATCTATGAATGTATGTGTGTATACATATGCATATAGCATAAATCTATAAAGGAATTTTTCACATCTGTATCTTATTTAGTTACTCAATACATTTTGTGTATTTGTCAACACAACTTAATGGACAAGTACTTTGCAGTGAATTTTCTTTGTGATATGTTTATGTATTATGAAATTGGGGTAAGAAGATGAATCTGACAAAAAATAAAAAGTACCTGCATTAAGACCCTTGCTTAACAAATGCAATAGGACTATTAACCAAAGCCAAGATAGTAAATGCAGGAGGACAAACATATTTAAACTTCTGAATTGAAATTATGTGGACTGCACAGTTATGAAGCACATTTATTGATAAAGTGATGCTTGAGATTACACAGCATGGATGTGCTAGGTAATTCTGAATTCATGCGACAAACTACATAATTTTGCTTATTCTTGTTCATAATAAACCTAAGGTAACAGTTTTTTTAAAATTTAAGTACAGTTGATATATTTTTAATAAAATCAATGAAAAATTATTTAAAACATTGGGCAAAAGCAAGAACCCTAATTAATAATCTGTTCTTTGTTATTTTCTGCTACAGATTTTACCCAATATTTTATAGTTACCTGTAATATAACCATATTTATTTAACTTTAAGCAAGAAAGTGTCTTCAAAGGATTCTATATTTTTGATATATTGCCAAATACTATTTTCTAATTTTTCATCTCATACAAATAAAAATATCGGAAAGTTATCTTCTCTTTAGTGTATCTCCACAAAATCTGCATTTCATCTCTGCAAAATCACAGTGCTCACCTAAAATTGTGAAAACTAAAGTTAGCTTCCTTGCATTTTATGTCAAGCAGATTAACCCATCCTCTTTTATTCTCATCTCTTTCCACTCGCTTAATTTCTTGCTATCAGTTGGTTGCATGTCTGCCATTCCAAACTACACCAAATCATTTTGCTTTTCTCTGGATCTATTTTTTTATTTATATTTAAGTATTTTTTTAATTGCTCAGATAATCTTGAATGCTTATGCACCGTAGGTAAAGTTCAAAGGCATCTATCTATTCTTTTCAGGGTCTTTCTGTCTTCTTAATGCTAGCCTGCCCTTCTGGGAATTTCCATATAGTTATGTCTCCTCCATTGAACCCTTCATAATTCAACTTGACTTTTGTTTTTATGCTAGCACACATTTCTAATCACCCCTGGATTCTCAATCAACATCAAATAGTTAGTAAACAAGTAAATTTCTCAATATTTAAGTGAGAGTTAGGTCAAGCTCCAAAATAATGTTAAATGTATGTTCAAATTTCGATTTACTGAATTAATGGCTCTATAACAAATGGGCACTAGACTGAGCTTAATCTATCTAGGTGACCCCCCTCCCCAACAACTACCAAATAATGAGGCTGATGCACACCCTTATAAGTCTCAGAGGTCATGTCTCTGCTACAAATGCTAGGGATAGAATGAGAGTACAACCTGCTACTTAACTATTCTTGAATTTCTTGGATCTGGAGTCACAATAGAAAGAATAGGTATACTGATACTACTTGGCATTTGAAGTCACAATGCCTATCTGTCACCATCCTGTAAGCAATGTATTAATTTCATATGCAGCTGCAAATGCACTCCCATCTTCTGCGCCCAATTCATTTATTTGAAAGGAAAGTTACAACTTCACTCTACACCCTTTACAGGTTTGGTGACTGCAGTCTCTGCAATTGATTAGACTCCATTTGTTTCCATAATATTAAGAAGTATTTCAGGCACCAATCTTTCAAGTTGCCAACAAAAAACATTGTTTTTAGTTCTTAAAACATAATTAATCTGTAGTCTTCTGTGCTAGGTTAACTCAATTGATTTTTTTCCTGCCCCCGTCTCACTTTGTCACTTGACAGCTTGAAACTGGGCCTGGAAAAGCTGATTTGCATTCTTGCAGCAAGCCTGGAGAATAAACCAACAAACATGTCTATTTGTGTACTTCAATATACAACTGTGCTTCCTTCAGTCAAGACTTATTTTCAATATCATGGCCAACAAAAGCATTAGAGGAGTTTTTTCCTACATGAGTGATAACCTGTAGGACATATTTCTTTAAAGGCTTTTTTTTTTTCTGTGAAGCTTATGGAATGTAATAAAAAAAAAATAGGAGCAAGAGTGCAAACCTCACTAGAAATTCACAATGCTATCTTGCCATTTGAACTCTTTCCCCTTGTTTCCTGACACATTAAGTACCTTCATTATAATGTAGGTTGTACCTGATTATAAGTTTAAAAGGTTACAGTTATATTTCAAAAGGAATTATTTCTTTAAAAATCAGTATTTCACATTGAACTTTAATGACTGCATTCTCAATTCAAGATTGTCATTTCACATGCTGATCTCTTTTGGGAGCTGATGCTGGTATTGGGTTCATAGAATGAAAAACATCTAAAGTCTATGTTTTCAGGCATTAGAAATGTTTTAATATAACCTCTTCTGGATATTTTTTCTAATTCTTCCCCTTTGAAAATTCTCGATATATTGTCATTTAATATATTTCTTCTTTAACCGGTTCTCCTCCTGGGGGCCAAACACTTATCTAAACCCAGTTATTTTTCTGACTATAAACTCACATGGTTTCATCTACAAAATGGAAATTCGTACATGTCTGGGAGAAAGAGAGAGGAGAGAGTGGAGAGAGAGAAAGAGGAGAGAGAGAGAGAGAGGGAGAGGGAGAGAGAGAGAGAGAGAGAGAGAGAGAGAGAGAGAGAGAGAGAGAGAGAGAGAGCTCTGTATTACTGGAAAAGTAGAAATGAAAGGGAAAAAAATCACTTTCCTCATGGTTTGCATGATGCTACAGTATTGTGTTAATAACAGAGGGGGTGTTCAGTCATTTCAGTCAACACATTCTTCTTTTCACAACCTAATCTCCTTCATCTGAAAGAGAAATATATTTTTAGCCAACTCTCTGGAACCCAGTCATTGATTTATGAACATAAGTTGAAGGACTTCATGAATTTTTTCCTGACCTCCACCTGTCATTTCCTTAGTCAGATCTATTTTAAGAAATATAAAACAAATTGTCCTAATGGGGCATATTATCACCTTGATCTATCACACAGGAAGAATTCTTTCTCTTTCTTATCATACCCATATGGAAAATTAGCTTTATACTGTCCTAAGCTGATTTTCTCTCTACTCTTTATTATGTTATACTGATGATAACATACATTACTCAGATGCTGATTCATTCTGAATATGCTCAGAGGAAAATGGAATAAGTCCCTCTAAGTCTTTTGTGGATAAGGACAGATAACCAGAAACCATGGTTCCTGCATCTGAAAATTTTGGGGAAATTACTTTACTAAGGCTGTCTGACCAATCATTCTAGTAGCTGCTAACTTTTTTCATTATTACATATGACTTCATATCCTAACAATGCTGTCAATTATGTCTTTGACAGGCACTGAACCAGTAGAGCCTCAAGCCTCATCCAAAATAAGCATAAAAAATAATTACTTATATCACTAATCATTAGGGGAATACAAATCAAACCTATAATGAGATATCATGTGATACTCGTTAGGATGTCTACCATCGACAAACAAAATGTTGGTGAGGATGTGGAGACATTAGAATCCTTGTGCACTGTTGCTGGGAATGTAAAATGGTGCAGCTGCTATGGGAGACAATATGGCGGTTCCTCAAACAATTAAAAATATAATTACCATATGATTCAGTAATTGCACTTCTAGGTATATATTCAAAAGAAGTGAAAATGGGGTCTCAAAGGGATATTTGTATACCCCCATTTATAGCAGCATTCTTCACAACAGCTAAAACGCGGAAGCAACGCAAATTTCCATTGACAGGTGGACAAATAAGAAAATGTATACACAGTCACACACATACACACACACACACACACACACACACACACACACACACACACAGAAGGGAATATCAGTTACCCTTGAAAAGAAAGAAAAGTCTGACATTTGCTACAACATTAATGAACTTGCTAAGGACTTAGGACATCATGCTAAATGAAATAAGCCTGTCAGTCATATATACACACACGAAATACAGTATGGTTTCATGTATAAGAGGTACTTAAAGTAGTCAAAATCATAGAGACAAAAAATACAACAGAGAAAAAAATAAACGGTAAACATGAAAGAATGATGAATTGGCAAATAATCAGGGCATTCAAATAGAGACAACAGTTCGCTATTTTACAATTATCAGGTTGACAGATGATAATGGTAATAATGAGGAAGAGGAGGAGGAGTAATCTGATAGTAATCTGATCATTTCAAAAGTCAGTGAGGATGTGAGGAAACAGGGACTCATGTATACGGTGCTATAAATTGATCCAATTACAGTTGACCATTGAAAACAAGCGTTTGAACTGTGCAAGTCCATGTAAAAGTGGATTCTTTTCAACAAATACTGTAAATTAATTTTATCCTTCTTGTGACTTTCTTAATAACATTTTATTTTTTTTTAGCTTACTTTACTGGAAAAATATAGTATATAATACATATAACATAAAAACTACGTGGTAATTGTGTTATTGGTAAGGCTTCCAGTCTACAGTAGGCTGTTAGTAGTTAAGTTTTTGGAAAGTTAAAACTTATACAAATATTTACAACTGTGCTGGGGGTCAGTGCCCCTAATCTTCATGTTGTTTAAGGGTCAATTTCATTTGGAAGGGCAGCCTGGAAAAATCTAATAAACACAAAGATATCTAATTCCTAAAATACAGGGCTTCAGCCGAGCAGGCATATAGGAGCAGATAACATTTCGGATAGACTGAAGGAACAGGCTCCATGCACAGACTTTATAAAGATATCCATAGCAATTCTTCTTTCTGACCACCTGGGATGCTGCTCCCCCTGCCACAAAAGGACACTGGGGAATCGGGATGAAACATCACCACATCGCTGTCACTCCAGATTCAGGAAGCTGTTACCACAACTGTCAGTTCTAGGACCGCAAGACCTATTTTAGTTCATAGGCAAAGGACATTCCCTGCATCCTGGACCTTGACAACAGGACATTGTATGCTTCTGGAAAAAAGAAATACAAGGCCTTTGTGCCTGCTTGTCAGCAGAGCAGCCTGACCTTGACCTCGCTTGTTCCCTTCCAAGTCTTCATGTGAACATCACCAGGAAATCTAACTACATCTGCAACTACAAGTAGAAGAGAGTTTCTAACTTTCCAGGTTTTGGAATACAGTCAGGCAACCAAGTTAAAGTTTGAGATAGAAGTTGAGCCCAAATCTAATAAATCCATCACATCCAGCAATTTCACTTCTGAGCACACAACGTAGAGCACTGTTTATCTATAGGGAAGCTGTTGGTGTTTTGGATGGCTAATCCTTTATTGTGCCACATATTTATGGTGGGACACTGAGCATCCCTGGCTCCCAGTATCAATAGCCAGTAGTGTCCTGCAGACATCAGGTGAATGAAGTCACACGTACATACTTTCAAACACCCTGGGAGGACATTACACCAACTACATCCAACCATTTCCCTGAAGTATTAACAGCATCTTTGCATACAGATATTCTCAGTGTCAATTCTAGTGAGAAATTTAAGAGCCTAAGAGACTATCAATAGTGGAATAAAATGGAGAGATAAGTTAGCTATATAACTTGCAGCAGTTAAAATGAATGAGTTATCTACATATTATCAATGAGAACAATTCACAAACAGATCATTTTTGTGCGTGTGGCAAAAAAAAATAAATTGTAAAAGGGCTGTTATTGATTCTAACACTTGACAATACTACAGCTACAGTTTTAGGACACTTTGACAAAATTAGCCTCTTGAGCCAGTGTGAGTCTGCTCTTTAGGGAATAGAAAGGTCTCCCATTATTTTGTTTGTTTATTTATTTATTTTTTTTGCATGTCAGTCAACACCAAACTATCAGAGTTTACAAGGTAGCATGGGTGTTAACAACATCAGTATACTCGGAATATAATAATATTTGTACAGGAGACTGTGGCAGTTTGATGAGGCTGTTTGAGGCTGCAGGTGACAAGCCCAGGGGCTATCGCTGCCTCAAGGTTTGTCCCAGCCTCCATAGGGGCTGAAAAAAAATATCAATATTGCAAGCAACTTTAACCTATTTCATGCACGACCTTTGAGAAGATTTGTATTAACAAAACTCAACAATATTCACATCAGCCTCACAGTTTATTTTACCAAATCTGACTTTTCCTTAAAGGAGTTTTGTTTTTAAGACTAGGATCACTGATAAAAGCAAACAAAATAAAACGAAATCAAATATATCTAGAAGAGGTAGCCTAAAAGGGCAAACACCATGTTAAATCCATTTTTTTTTGTTGCTGTTGTTTTCATATTCCAGCTCCTGGGAGCTAAGAAGAGAGCTGGGCATACCTATATGTTTGTTAACTTAATGGTGGTCTGTTTTCATTGTCATGGGTCTGGTGCTGACTGCCACTCAAATCCCTAGGTCCCAGCCATCGTCTTCATTATGAGAAGATGGAAAGGAGAGGCAATGAAGAGTTTCTGATTACAGAGTATTCACACAGGAGGACTTTGTCCTGGCTGTCCAGGATCCTCCCATGAGCAAACACGAACCACCAGGTGGGCGGGCCCTAAATCCATGAACTTCTCCCCCAGACCGCGAAAGCCCTACTCTCAGCAGTCACTACAATCTTAGTCTGTCAGAGAGAAGCACACAAGGTACATTTTACCTGCACGATGCGTTCAGAAGGCTTTGTTACAAATTTTTTGAAGCCTGTTGCAGAACAATCACACCAAAAAATTTACCAAGGGTGAAGGAGGAAGGCAGTAGGAGGAGGACGAGTGGGGGGCAGGGAGGGAGAGAGAGTGGGAAGTGCCAAGCGAGGGGAGGACGAGCACCACAGTATCACCAACATCCCCTTATTACTCTGTAAGGAAATCAGAAAACCCTGTGCGGACTTACCGCCATTTTTTTTTGTCCTTCGAGCCAAGCCTAAATTCCCGAAAATCTCTTCTTTTTGGGGAAACAAGTCTCCTTTCCTCCTTGCAAGGAGCAATGCCCCCTTCCCACGCCAGGATGTTTTGGGATTGGTTTGCTTCGTTTTGCGCCCTCTGCCTCACCGGCTCCTGTCTGATCTTTTCTGAACCTTACAACACAAGGCAGACGTGGCAGGTGAATCAGTACCAGCGTTGGAACTCAGATGCAATATTGCTTCCATCATGGCTAGGTCTCTTCTTTCTTCCCCAAACTCTATTTTAGTGCCTCCTGCTCAGGAAATCAAATGTTTTCTGCTTCTGAGCCACGTCATGCACCTGCCTGAAGCACTGCTTAGATTTTCTCTCTGGGGTATAGTTTGTGTGAAGACCACTGAGATGAAAGCCCTTCAGTATTTGCTCTTTCCGACACCAGGGAGGCCCAGTGGAGCCAGACCGTTTTGTATTCCAGCCACTAAGTGTTAGAAAGTCAGATGGAGACAGAAAGTTCAAGGTCTGGCCACATTAAGCTTTGGTATCACAGGGCTGCACACTTCAACTATCATTTGTGAGGCAGGAACACTGGCTCTTTAGAAGCATTTTACATTTAAGACATAAGAACAGCCAAATCCTCTAAGTCTTCAAATGTATTCCGTCGCCAGACCCAAATCATAAGCGCTGTCACAAAAATCACTTGTTCTGAGGCACTTTCCAAATGAAAGGGCAGTTTCCTTATGTTTACAAGGAGCCTGAACACAGATTCATCCTGCTGCTAGAATATGAAAGTGAGAGAAAGGGCCTGAGAAAGCATGTCCACTTCATTGTTTTGTGAAGAGGCTACAGGGAACGATAACACCAGTGGGATCCTGGCTTTGATATGGTAAAACATTTATCCTGGAATCCGAAATATAAGAACTCAAATAACGAGACGTTTCTTGAAGCCTCATAAAATGGTAATGGAGGGAGAGACAGCCCAGCCTGCGAGAAAGAGCCCAGGATTTAGAGCAGCATGGAGTGGAGAAGGGGAGATGGACGCAGGCTCAGCTGCCTTCCGGTTGGAGGGACCTCGGAGCGTGTTTGTCCTCTCTGAGCTTAAGCTTCCTACCGACAACACATGGCTAATGCCATCTGACTTTCCAGATTATTGTGGAACTTGTTGAATATCCACTATGTGTGCCTAATTATGGCCTTGAGCACTGTAAATTTTTAACGATGTGCCTTATGATAACCAAAGACAATGATTTCTCCTGATGGTGTGCATTTGGTGTCCTGAATGGATTAGCAGAATTCAAAGCCAAATCTTCGAAAATCTTGGGAGACTAAACAGCGTCTTGCTTAATTCATTCATTCACTTAATATAAACTTAATTGCTCGCCAGGCTCTCAGCATCTAGCTGAGGACAATTTAGCGGACGATCAATCTTCTCAGTCCAAAAGTTAATGTAAAGATTTGGGAAATGTATGGTGAGATTTTTGAACAAACTAAAAACCCAACCCGAAGGTTCCCTTTTACTGAAAGAGAAACTGAGATTCTCTTTTAGTGAAAGTTACGATGATGAGTATAGCTTGTAGAAATATGAGTTTGATTATTTCAAGCCAAAATCATACATTTGAAGATGTCAATATTTTAAAGAGAATTTGTCAAGATAACTAGAATTTGTTGACAAATTCTATGAGCAAAAAGGAAAATTAAACAGATTTTTTATAGTGATTGGATGAAAATAAGACCCTATCCTCAGTGGCAAAATCCCTGAGATGCAGCTCTGGTCCAGGCAATTTAAACACTTATAGATAAAGAAGAACATATGGACACTTATTATTTTTTATTAATAAAACTGAAGGCATATTTTATGATATATTGGCAAGACTGCCCAGCATTAAGGTAAACCTAAACCTATCCAGGAAGCTTTAAAGCTCAGCCCCAGACAGAGAGACTTTTCCAGTTTACCTTCAAGGTAAATGTTTCAAAGGCCACAACTCTACTTACTTGCTTTTCACAATCTCTCATTATTAAAAGGCCATTTTCTCTGAGACTCTTTCGAACCATGCATTTCAAACTGCTCACTCTGCTCTGAAATTATGTGTTAGAAGCCCATGCTCTCTATTCAGTTATTCTTTTCCAGGGGCTCTTAATCCCAGATTAGCTGAAATTTTACAATTATTGATCGGTCTCAGGTAAGACTGTGTTCAGAGCCACCTACCTACAGGCCACTGCATGTTTTTGCAGAAACTTTATTAACTGCCCACGGCAACTCCAGTGAACTCTTTAGTTTTAAATTTTATGCTTACAAGGATTTCTTCCTTTTTCTAATTTTGCCTGCCTGCTCAACAACTTCTTACAGCCAACACTGACATCTTAGTGTTGGCTCTATTCAGAGCTGAATGGCATGAAGTAAATTCAATTCTTGTCTCAGTTTTCCTAACACTTTAAGCCTGTCACCCCCTTTTAGTGTGTGTCCGATCAGTGTACCTTAAGTCTTCATTTCTAATTGTTTGGACAATGTATCAAGCCTTTTATTCTTGGGCTGTTGAAGGAATGGAATCTCTCTCTCTTGAGATATAGAGCAGCATTGTAATAATGGACAATAAAATTTGCAAGGGCAACCCAGAGTCGAGCAGTTCATATGAGATAAAAATAGAAAATGTCATAGCGTTGCTTTAATAAGGTGGAGAAATCATTGTTAATAAAGTTTACTTGTATGAATTATTCATAGCCTTAAGGAAACATTAGAAATGTACATAGATGTACACAGATTAGAAATGTAATACTGTGCATTATGTAACTGGCCTTAAAGCCAATTGAGAGCCTGTAATATATGTAAGACAATTGACTAGCTGAATAATCTTCATATGAAACTTCTTTTCTTCATTTGTAAAATTGGGATAATGATTTCTATTAAATTTTGTTTCAATTTTGCTGTAACAATCAAATGAAAACACATTAAAAAGAGAATTGAAATGTGGAAACCATAACCAAATGGCAATTCATTAATATCAGGTCCTGAAATTTGTCATGTTAAAAAGGAAATACTTATTATCAGAAAAAAAAAAACCAGTTTTCTTTTAGGAAAATGAATTTCTCTTCAATGAGAGAGATTTGCATGATGTGGGTAAACAATAAAGATGCATCAAGTTAAAATTCATGTCTGTGGTTAATAAATTCTGAAACTCAATAGTCATGTGACTATAAAAGAATTATTTAGCTACTCATAATCTATATCTTTATCCATCAAATTAAAATAATATGATTGTATATGTTACAAGATGTTTTTCTGTACAAAATTTTTGGGTATATTTATTGTGGTGACATCGTTTAATAAAATTATAGAGGTTTCAAGTGTACAATTCAATATGTCATATGTATATTACATAGTGCGTTCACCAACAAAGTCAAATCTTCTTTTCTCACCATATATTTGACCCCCTTTACCCTTTTCTACCTCCCTCCTGCTCTTCCCTCTGGTAACCACTAAACTGTTGTCTGTATCTATGAGTTTTGGTTTGTTTGTTCGTCTTGTTCATTTGATGCTTTTAGTTTTATATCTCACATATGAGTGAAATCATATGGTTCTAGACTTTTTCTGACTGATTTATATTTTATAAGATTTTTATAAGAATTAAGTGAACTGACACATGTTTGATTGACACTGTGTATGTATGTGTGCGTGTATATATATACACACATATATATATGTATATTATGTGTGTGTGTGTGTGTGTGTGTGTGTATGAACAATTTGGTCACAAGGAAGAGATCATATAACTTCTTTTAAAACACTCTGCTGAAAAAAAGTATTAATCTCTCAAACATGGTTAAATACTTTTGGTTTAAGACATGGTTAAGACTATTAGCTCCAGAATTGGTCTATTTTGATCACATTTTGGGCCAATATGGTTACTCACGTGATCATTATTGACTAAATATGGTTACTTTTTTATTTGCTTGTTTTAGGCATTGGGAATATAAAATTTCATAAAATTTGTTTCTTAACCATAGGTAATTAAGGAAGTTTGGACAAAAATGTTGGACCTGAACTAAGTATTTAATATTTTAGATATTTTGTAGTTCTTGATAGCCATTATTTTTAATTAGGATATAGTTCACATACTATGATGGGCTGAATAATTTCTACCTAAATTCATGTCCACTCGGACCCCAAAAGACGGCCTTATTTGGAAACTGGGCATTTGCATATTGAAAAAAATCTCAAAGTAAAATAATCTTGGAATAAGGGTGAGCCCTAAATGCAGTGACTGATGCCTTAGAAAAGAAGTGTTGACGGATACAGAGACACACAGGAACAAAGGCAGGAGAGATTAGCATTCTGTCGCCACAAAGTGCAGAATCCCGGGAGCCACCAGTAGCTGGAAGGGGCAAAGAAGGGCTTCATCTTTAGGGACTTCGGGGGAAGTAGGGCTCTGCCAGCACTTTGACTTTGGACTTTTGGCCTCAAGAACTGTGAGAAAATGAATTTCTGTTGTTTTAAGCTGTAGCAATTGATTATGACAACCCTAGGAAACAAATACACCTATCAAAAACTCCACTTCTTTAAAGGGTTCAGTTCAGAAGATTTTGCTATATTGAGAAATGTGTGCACAAATTCCAAAATACTTTCATCACCCCCTAAAAGAAACCGTGTACCTATTAGTGGTTACTTCCCATTTCACCCCCTCCCCTAGACCCTGGCAACCACTAATCTATTTTTCTATCCACATGGATTTGCCTAGTCTGGACATATCATATAAATAATATGTGTGTGTATGTATATATGTGCATACATACATATGTATGTTTGTGTATGACATACACACATATGTATGTTATGTTTTGTTTATCCATTCACCAGTTTATGGGCATTTGGGTTGTTTTTATATTTAGGTTGCTATGAATAATGCTGCTTGTGAACACTCGTATACAAATTTTTGTGTGGTGACTTGCTTTTCACTTTTTTTGAGTATATACTTAGTAGTGAAATTGCTGGGTCATATGGTAACTCTACGTTTAAATTTTTGAAGATCTGCCAAACTTTGTAATATGGCTGGATCGTTTTATAGTATTACCAGCATGGCAGAAGTCTTCCAACTTCATACATCTTTACCAACGCTTGCTATTTTTCATCTATTGATTACAGCCATCCTACAGGGTATGAGGTTGTGTATTATTGTGTTTTTAATTAGAATTTCACTAATGACTAATGTTCTTTTTCTGAGCTTATTGATTATTTGTCTTCTTTTGAGAAAAATTCAAATCCTTTGATCATTTTCAATTGGAATATTTATCTTTTTATCATTGAGTTTAAATGCTCTTTTTACTGAATACTGGACCTAAATTAGTCGTATATTTTGTAGATATTGTATTGCATTTTGTGTTCCTATTTCCCTTTCCTTAATAGTGTCTTTTGATGAACACACACACAAAATTTTAATGTTGATGAATTTCAATTGTTCTATTTTTTTCCTTTGGATACTTATGATTTTGGTGTCATATCTAAGAAGCTAAAACCTAATCCAATGTCACAGGCTTATATTTACTTCTAAAACTTTTATAGTTGTATCTTTTACATTTGAATATTTTACCCATTTTGAGTTGATCTTTGAATATGGTGAGACATAGGAATTAAATATGGATATAAAGTTGACCTATATCATTTTTTGAAAAGACTATTCTTTCATAATGAACTGCATTTTTGTTGCAAATCACTTAATCATAGATAAATGGGTTTATTTCTGGACTCTCAATTCTATCCCATTGATTTATCCATCATCCACAAAGAAGCAAATTGATCTTTAAATTGTAAATTCAATCACCCTACTCACAACATTTAAAATAATTCAGTAACTTCAATTTTCTTAGTGCAGAGTGCTACATCTTCTGGCCTCTGTCTTGTTCTCCAACCTTACCTTGCACAATTCCCTTCATTCAAAATGACATTGCTCTCCAATTAATCCCATAATGCACCCACCTTATTGGTGCGTGAGGCATTTGCATCTGTCATTCCTTCTCCCCGGAAAATTTACGTGACCACACTGTCTTTTCAGAGAGCCTCTCTTCTCCTCTTCATTGTGTTAAGCTTAAATGTTAGCTCTTCAAAGGAACATATCTGATGACTCTATTTCTTTTCTCAAAGAATCTTGTGATTTTCCACCAAATATTATATCTGCAACTGTTTTGTGTCTGTTTTATGTCTTGTTCATCCACAACGGAAAGAGATCCACTGTGTTTTCCTCACCACTGTAAACCCACTTTTCAGTGGTATGCCTGGCACATAATACATACGGACCAAATAGTAGTAAAATAAGTAAATAAATAAATGGATCTACTGTTGTACACCCAGACCTAGATGAATGTGCTTTTCACTGAATGTTCAGTATCAGTGGAGTTGAATTCCAAATACATTGATACAGGGTTTTTTTGGACATGAAACAGACTGAAATAATATCAATGAAGAAGCATAATTTCTTATTTTTATGTTATTTTATGAGTTATGATTATTCAAAAATAAAAATAACATTGATACACTTGGAATTGACAAACTAAATAAGATTTTTTTTTTCCTTGCAAGGGCCATTATTTTTGAATATTGTTCTTCCAGTGACGGTCTAATTGTCCTATTGGTAATTCTTACTTTTGTTAATACCAAAGCAAATTTACAAGACAAAAAAAAAAAGTTTCATTATTTCATTTTTTATCTTTTTTAAAATTTCATTTTCACATTGGATTTTGATCTAAAAAGATAAACCCTTCTGCTCATATTGAGCAGGGGTCCATGGCCTGTTAGGAACCGGGCCACTCAGCAGGAGGTGAGTGGTGGGCGAATCAGCAAAGCTTCATCGGTATTTGCAGCCACTCCTCACAGCTAGCATCACCACCTCAGCTCCAGCTCAGATCATCAGGCATTGGATTCTCATAGTACTATGGGTCCCTGGTGCCAAAAATGTTAAGGACTGCTGAGATAGAGGATGGGCTTCTATCATGATAGGAGCATCTCTTTGCAAACCCCTCCTAATTAATTTTCCATTCACAGATATTCACAGGTAACTAGAAATAGTAAGTATTTGAGAGAAGAAAAAAAAATTTAAAAGAGAATGCCAACAATAATGAATAAAGAATGATGTGGGGAAAACAGAAAAATCAGTAAATAGTTAAAAACTTTAAATCAATATATTTGTTTCAAATAGAGTAATCTGGAAATAAATTTTATATGGCTATATACACACACATATATATAATTATATATGTGTTATAGTTTAACCATAAAAATAAACTTGATAAATTGTTAAACTTTTTAAAAAGTACATAATGTGAATTTAAAAATGGACATAGATAAAAAACCAAGAAAGTTATCTATAAATACAGTTGAAATAAATGCCAAGAATATAGACAAAGAACAAAGCATGAAAGAGGAGTGAAAAGTAAACATACTGAGAAGTTATAGGTTTTCAGCTTATTTCCAGCAAGAGTTACAGACTGAAAAGGCAGAAACAATGGCAGGGAGGAAATCATCAAAGAAACAATGGATCTAAGAGAAAACATTCTCAAATTTGAAATATCTCTATTACATAAAACAAAATTAATGAAAATAACCATTACACCTGAATATTCATTGATGGTTTTTTTCACGACTCCAAGGATAAAGTGAAGAAAAGTAAAACAACTTAGTTGTTCCAGAATATCAGACTTTTATCAGAAATATTAGATCTACGGAAAAATTACATCTTCAAAATTTAGATAAAAAACATTTCGCATAGATTTGCAAATCTAGTCAAACCATTAACTGGCATGAGATATTGGGAACACATGTGAAGGAAGTCTGTTTGCATGGGGAAAAGAAAGATTGATAACTGATTCTGAGAAACCAGAGAGTTCATCAATTATTGGCACATTGTGGATTCTTCTTCAAGCAGTAAATTTTAATAACATTAGGTTACATTTTCTTCTCTAAATAGAGTTACTCATTCTATTTAGTTCTGTAGTGAACTGTACTTAAAATTTTATATTTATATTAGTCATTGTGTTTTAAAATCAAACTATAGACAGAATGAAAAATCCAATTATAGATACATTATAACACTTGATATAAAATAGCAAAATGACTAAGAAAAATGGAAAAGAATTACTGGAAATGTTAGTAAAGGAACAATAAGTGCCTTAATTACACATCTTTCATTAAATGAAGAACAATAGATTGTGTCTAAAAATTGATGCATCTGGAAATAATAATTTATACTTATTATTTTAATTAGTGATGTCAACCAAAAGAGAAATAAAGTACTTATTCACTTGTTCATACATATGTATTATAAATTAGGCAGTAAATTTGAGGAGTGTAGGTGTTTAATGGTATATATTTGATACATCTCTAATTTTCATTGTTACCTCAATAATTCTATCTATTAATGATATATCACAGATCTATAATTTCATTACTTAAAAATAAAAGATAACCACATAAAAATAAAACCAAAAACTGTTAATATTATTTGTCTCTAGGGCATGAGACTAACTTTGAGTGGGGGAAGGTGCCTTTAATTTTTATTTTTAATCTTTCTTTGCCACGTGGATTTTTTTTTACTGAAATGTATCTGTTAGTTTTGCAATTAACAAACTACTGGGTTAATAAAATAATTTTAAAATGTATGTACCCTGACCTAAAGTCTTCATTTACCCACTGTAATTGGACCTGATTGAGCCAGGACTAGTTCTAATAAATAAATCTATCTTCAAATGATAAAGATCCAGCTCTAGAGAATATTGAAAAAGCTGTAAATACCAGGACCTTTCCCACTAATGGCCTCTTGTGGTCCTTGGGGCAATGTAGAGTTGGGTTACAAAATCTTGGACTACACAACTGTCACAGTCCTAGTGCCACCTAAATGGAGTATACTCTTCTCAATGAATCTAAAAAGACCTTCACGAGGAATGCTGGTTTCCATAGGCAATGTCTTTTTCCATTTCCAGTCTTCTCACAAATATACCTTCTGTCCTCAAGAAAATGTAAGCAAGAGGTTTTTGATGTTTATCGTCCCCTAAGCCTCTATCTCTTTCTTTTATATTCCACAAAGTCTCTGCCTTCTGCATCCCCCTTTGCCACAGTGTTTTATGCATCAGATGGAAACTATAAGAGATAATCCAATTAGAACCAAAGGATGATCTGTGTGAAAGCCGAGAGGTAGTTAGCCTCAGGGAAGAAATGGTTCATTTCTGGTACTACAGAGAAAAATATGAGGGTAGTACAATGTAAAACAAGACATTTTTCTGTTCTTCTGGGTTCCAAAACTTTCTCTAGAATAGTAGACATATGCAATACCCACTCTTTAATACTAACAAAAAGTACACACATGTCACTGGAGAATATATGTTTTATACCCTCAATGCCTAAAAACAGCATATGTTGGGTTTGTTTGACTCCAGAGAGAGTGCTCAGACTAAACCTGTTATATGCATCAGCCTCCCCAAAGGACTACTTTCTAGGGCACGACACTCATTAGATGGGTAAGCATTGCTTGTTAACTCTCGGATACACTGATAGTCACACGTAGGGATTTCGGTGCCATTTGAAGCATTAATCCATTATATCAATATTAAATGAACAGCTAGAAATAAAAGTACATTTCATGTATCAGTCACCAAATTAACTTTTTCATTTTGTTTATTAAAAACATCTCTGGCACCAGAGATCGAGAGATTACAATCCTCGGGTACACTTTGCCTAGTTGCAAAATTGTAATATAGGCAAAGCTATCACATTTTTGGATTTTAAAATGTCATATGCATAAAAATAAGGGTTTTATAAACCTCAGGTATGGATACTTAGGCAAGTGTTCAACAATGGAAGAAAGTTTATTCAACTTTGCCTCTCTATGCTGTGCAAGTGGTTTAAAAACCAGCGCAGAAATATTACTGGGTTTGGTAATTGACATTTGGAGTTTGATTTTGCTCTTTCTAAATCAGGACCAATCTAAGTCCCTTCCCACCTCCCATTGCTCAATTATTTCTGCCCCATCAGATGCCCAATACCTGAAATAGCTTTGAGCCTTTCCTATTAGGAATTCAAACTACTTAGCTAATATAACCAACAGTACATTAATTCCATTCATTATAGAACCCTAAATACCATAAAGACCGGATTTCAAATCTTTATTTTTGCCATTAGAGAAGATGAGACACAGAAAATAAAGACACGTGACAAGGACCACACAGAACACAAAACATCAGCCCAGAGGTCTGAGGGCTTTTCAGGATCAACCTGGGCTAAAAGGGAAATATTGGGTTGTGGGACAATATACCTACAGTATGATGATCCACAGCATATACTAACTAGGCTGCCCTTTTGTCCCCCACGTCCAGCTTGGGTGGCAACTACCTCCAAATGCTTTTGGAATTGAGTAGCCTTGGCTTTAGAATATTACACTGAGATTTGAAATATCCCCCCTTCTATAATAAAGCCACCAGAGCCTGGGGTAGTGAACATTGTTCCCTGATACTGTGTGACTCATCTGCTGGGTTTGTTGTTGTTGTTGTTGTTTAATGTTGTGTTGTAATCAAGATCCTTTCCTGGTTTTATCTGAGAATACTCTCCTGGAGAGAAAACAAGCATTGGAGGCAGTCTGCTTTGGGGACAATGATGAATATTATAAGCCTAAAGTTATGGTGAAAAGTTTTCATTCTAAGGAGAACCTCCAAATTATTGCTCAATACCAACAGCATCCTACTTTTTATACTGCCACCAAATCTGAATTTATACTAAGTCTGAGTTAGTTTCCATGACATACATATGAATTCCATTCCTTAATGCCTCACAACTAATTGGGCTGATCCCCAATTAAGCTCAAATCATTTTATTTTAGCACATGCTTGTGCAGTGGTCAGAACTTGATTTGTAAACATTTTTGAAGCTTCATGTGAGAGGAAACTGCAACCAAATACAATGATTGTTCACGTTTAAGATACTTAGAATCCTTCTGTTTTCTCTGAAACAACCCACACTGAGAAAATTGCTTAACATGCACAAGGTAAGCGCCATTTTATAAGCCACTAATGGAGAAGCTGCAGCAACTAATTAGCTCCAACCAGTACAAGTCAAACTGTTATTAACAAAATCTGAAAATTAAATAGAGGTTCATTACTCCCCCAGTCATTGGCTCCCCCTCCCTGGGGAGTGTTTAACTTGTAGCAATGGTTTTGGCTTTGCTTGATTAAATCTCATTATGGGAAAGGAATAAGCACTTGTGCCCAAGTCTGAAGGAACCCAGAGATGTGCCAAGCCATCCATTAGACTGTGGAAAAAGAGTGGGCCAGAAATCGGCATGGCAGACACTTCTCTTCCAATTTAATCTGGAGCATGGGGAGAAATACCATCCCAAGGCTTTTGTTTTTCTTGATGGGTTCCTTTAAGACTTCATCGAAAAATAGTTCATCTGTGTCTCTCAATTGAAGAAAAACATTGCTAAATACATTTGTGTTACACTCTGCTCTTCTAAGGACCCTACAAGGGAACATGGGGACATTGCATATCCAACATGCAATGTTGAAAAGTTGGCAGGATGTAAAGAAGGAACCAAGGAAGTGTGTGTAGTTAGTTTTCCAAAGAGAGCAAAAGCTGAGGTAAGCATGCAGCCTAATGATGAAGGATGAGCTCTGTGAACAGGAATGACTATGCAAGAGTTGATCCATCACCTGCCATTAATTCCATTTTGTGCATAAGACTAACTCTATTTGCCATGTCCAGCCTTAAAAGACAGGATATTAATAGATAGAGCCTCTATATAGGTCCATAGTCACTTCTCTCCTCTTTATCTTCAACTGAGAAGAATGTGTTGATACATAAAATAAAACTTTGCATACATAGGAAGTTTAATTTTTGCCAATTGGCTAAAATAGAATTTATAACCTATAGCTCCTTACATTTGATTGGATTATTTTTAATTTATATACTCAACTCTAAATTAAAGTTAATGTATATTTTGCTAGAAACATATCTTACAGCTTCTAGAGTTGGTATTAAGAGAATAGCATTTTAATTTTGGCTTTTTCTACCAATACCTGGTGTACGCCACAGCAGAGGGGCGTGACCACTCCCATCTACAATCCTAACCGAGCATCTCTCTAACTATGGAGTTAATAAGGGTAAGCAAGCATCTTCGATGCAGTACTTTCTCTAGTTGTCTGTTCAGAAAAAAAAATGTCCTACAGATCATTGAGGAGCAGTGTAAGGTAGTTATTAACAATATGGGAGCTGAAGTTACATTTAGGGTTCAGATCTGAGAACTATCATGGACATGACACCTGGGAACTTCAGTTTCTGCATCTGCAGAATGGTGATAATAATAATAGCACTTACTCTATGAAGTTGTTTTAAGACTTAAAGAAAGTTATGTTTGAAAATCATGTAAGACGATGCCTGGCACACGGTGAAGGACTTGAGAAATATGAGTTCCTATTTTCTTTCTGGAACTGATGGTCTATTAACCTTGATTCATTTAGTTGTTAATTTTTTCTAAAAGTCACTTGCATTTTTAGAAACAGGTTACATCCCAAATAATCTTCTTTTCCTCTTAATTCTCTGTTTTTCCCTTAAAGTACTCTCTCATCCACACATTCAACAAACAACTTTATTTGTGAACCTCACGTGTTTCCCTTCCATGCTAGGCACCTGAGGATGTGGTTCTGATTCATGTGGAGCCGTAGCAAATCCCTTGGTCTCGAGTTGCTGCTTCTAGAAGTTGTTCTATAGCGCTTTCAAAGAAATTCCGAGACAAAGCAGGTTCAGTGCAAGAAAACAAAATCATTCTAGGTTTTTCAAGCAAAGTGAGGTTCAATATAGAAATCACTGAAAAGGCAAGAGAGCTGAAGTCAGGGGCTACCACTAAATTTGCTTTTCAAGGTGACACCTTCAGGAACCAGACTCAGTAGCAAGAAGTATCTGCTTTTATACTCCCACTGCCATTGCTGACACAACTCTCTCAAACCCACGAAGCTGACGACAAACAAAGGAACCCACTGCAGATAATTGGGTCTACTGGAGCTTCTTTCTCGGCTAACATAGAGATAGAGATGAATCTAATCATGAGAGTGCATTTAATTGAGAGAAATTAATGAATGCCCAGAGCTCTAGCTACAAAGGAGTCTGGAAACTATATTTTTACCTTTTCAACCCTTCCAAAAAGAAGGAGAGTGAAAGAGAGGTGAGAAGGCCAACGTTTAGCTACTATACTTATATACCCAGCCTTAAAGACACTTATTCATAACCTTCGACTGTAAGATCCACTCTCTTCTCTCCAATGTAATGCAGCAATCTTTGGTACAAATAAAGCCCACCATTAAAGAGGGGATCCATGTCCCAAACATCAAAGAAATATTTTCTGTACTCCACTGTCCCCATTCCTGGCCAAGAGCCAAGGCATTTTAGCAAAATAGATACTAGGGGACACCCAAGTTATTATTGCCAAAATTATATTGCAAGATTCTGATTTTATCCACAAACATCTCCAAACAAGATTTTTCATGTGGTATTGTTCAGACGCATTTATGCTTTTCTCTATCACTCTACCATTCACCTTTTCCTATAATTCTTCATTCTTATGTTTATAAAATAAATGACATGTTGTTATTTTTGTTAGTAGTATTATTATAATTATTTTAGTTGCCATTTTTGAACACTTATCCAGGTACTGGATAAATAATAAAAATACATTACCTCACTTAATCTTTTCGATAATTTTGAAGATAATTGTTAATATCTTTTACACATAAGGAAACTGATGTAAAAGTTTAAGTGTCTTGTACAATATCCAACAGAAATGGTAATGGAACCCAGAACTCAAGATTTAAACACCTTCTGTCTGTCCCCTAAGGGAGTTCTTAATGATTTTGACAGAAGAGTGAAAATAGAGACTCTTAAGTTTTTCTTAAACTTGTCAAAGATTTTGATAAACATCCTCTATTCCTCAGCCTCTTTATGTTCTTTCTTACCTTCGTATGTATCACTGGAAAATTCAATTTCTCTATTCTTAGATTTTCCTTTTTTCTTAGATGTCAGAGGGTAAAAGCCTAAAGACATAATAATGACCCCAAATAAGATATTTTAAATCCTGTTTTTCTTGAAAATAGGGAAATAATTTTTCTTGGTTTATACCTCATTTTAGTTTGTCAGCAACTCACAGAGCTCCTTTAAGTTCTATATTTTTCCTCTCTCAGAAATTTTACAAGACAACGACTTTAAATGGAGCTGTCTCTATGTATCCAAGCAATGAAGCAACAATTGATTTCTGAATCGTCTCTGATAAAGCTACTTTTGATCAATTATTGAACATTCCAGGAGTGCTTGGGGCTCTTTTAGTATACATCCTCACACCATCATGTGACTTGGCCAATCAATTACTCTTAAGGTGTTTGGTGTGTTACCCGCTTGATGAGCAGCTCGATATTTTTACAGCTGAAATTCATAACAGACCTCACTCTATGGGCACATAGCCTTGCTTTCTGTGTTTCGTGGTCAATTTGCATACAGCTCAAGAAATGTTCCCCCAGCTATCATCCATCAGTTGGAGAATAGATATATCAAATAAGCATAGCTATTCTAGAGAAAAAACACATGTAAATCAGTTAAATGTTTGTCGGGAAATTTACAGTTTATCACCTTAGTGAAGATCCCTTTAGATTTTTACTTTTCACTCAGATGCATAAAATAATTCCCACACTGGAATCTTTAACCTTTCTGAGACTGGGATTCAGATATATTTTGCATTTGAGATTGGCACTGAGAAACCCCAAAACTTAGGACTAAGATAGAAAACTACGACTGTTTTCAAGTGGCAAAATCCTCATTACTTAACAGAGATTGTCCCACTTCAAACAAAATCAGAGATGACTTGCCCTCTGACAGTTCACCGTGAGGGCTGCTCCTAGTGACAAGATCTTCTCTGCATAATTTCCACCTGCCATGAACTTGTTTCAGATTTTTATGAGGAAGCACACTGTAAATTTATTTTGGTTTGTAAACCACTGTCAAGCTAAATAATTATTTACGTAATATTTATTCATCCCTTAATTTGATAGTTCATTCAATAAATTGCGTGCTTCCTTGTGATTAATAAAAAGGTATGCCCCTAGATACTTCAATGTTGACTTTGAATCATAAACTAATGTAAGGGTAAATCCTGATGTTGGTGGTGTTGATCTGCCCCTCTCTAATTTATTTTCCACAGAGGAACCAGAGTGATTTTTTTTTTTCAAAAAACTTAAACACATAAGTAGATCAGGTTAATCTCATGTCGTTATAGTCTCCTTAAATCAAGTTCTTCCCATTATACTGACCCGCTACTGCTCCTTGAACAAAAGTTGTCTCTGACCTTCCTTGAATGCTTTGTGATTTCTCTTTTCTCATCCTTTCCCTTGATTTTTTTGTAAACTCGACCCCTTTCTTCTTGGATAGGCCTATCCAGACCACACAACATCAGAGAGTACCCTCTGATGGTATCTACCAAAACTCGATGAATAAATCTTTATAGCACTTACTATAATGAGCAAATACTTTTTATCTATCTATCTATCTATCTATCTATCTATCTATCTAATCAGCTATCATCTATCTAGTCATTATCCATCCTAGCCACCCCCACCTGCACTCAGGTATACACAAACACACACAATAAAAATTATTTCTGTAAGGCAGGGAAGTTATTCTGCCTTGTGGAGACAAAGCAGGCTTATACTTAACAACTCCAAAGACTTCATATGAAATGATAAACATCTCTTCTGCCCTCAGGGGCATTTTTATCACACAGCTAAGTTGCTTGTCTAGTCTCTCCTCTCTCTTCTTCCCCCTTTACCCCTTTCTAGCTCTCTTTTTATTCCCTTGAAAAAAAGGAACCAAACAAAAAACAAACAAACAAAAACACTTTCATTTTTGTAAGCAAAGCTATTCAGTTCAATTCTCTATAGCATCCACCTCAAACTTCGCTCAAGACCTTCTTTTTTATTCCAAAAGATTTAGCTTAAACTTTGAAATTACAGTTTATGATTTTACAAAATGCAGTTCTCTTCCCCAGTCTGTTCTTGTGGGAGAGAGAGGTTCACACTTCCAGTTTTGCTAGCAAGAGTGACACGTTTCTATTATAGGATTAGTCCTGTATTTCTAATGATTTTTTACTCATTGAATAAGTTATCCGTACTGGATTTTGGCAGTTTTAAAATTACTTCCTAGAGGAAAAAGAAGCATTTTGGTTCTTATTGCAAGTATAATAGTATTATATGAAATCAGCTTAAATAACACGCACTGTCTCAGCTGCCCAGTTCTGACCACAGAGTGTTTTAGAGCATTGCCTTATTTAATCATCACAACAACTGACTCCTTTAAGAATGAAAGTGAGATTGTCATTACTACTTACAGAGAAGACTGGAGGCAGTGAACATGAGCTGGAGGGGCTACCTTGTGTCTAGCATAGCACCTTTCATACGTGTCCCTACCCCTTCCACCTGCTTGAGAATACTGGTGATAACCACTGATTTTGACATCTGTAAAACCCATCCACGTGGAACTTGAAAACTCAGCATTACCACCACACCTCCATGCCAGAAGCAAATGGACCTAGAGACACATTTATCCTGATGACCTGATTTGTAATCAGCTTGGAAAAACGAACACTTTCCAATTGTTAGGTCTTCCTACAAGTGAAAATCAGAGAAATTTTCAGTATCATAAGGATAGAAAGTGGAAAGGCAGAAAGGCGGGACTTCACATGTGTGAGGTTTCAGACATTTTTGGTAGAGTCGGCATCTAGGTGTCCCCCACGTCCAGTAGGAACATAAGTCATACATCTTCACCACGCAACCAGCTGTCGCAGCTGGATTCAGTTGGCTTCTGCCTCACTCAGCATAAGGTATTAATAAGCTGTTCAACATGGTCGCTACCAATTATCTATCTTTATACTCACGGCCATGAAGAGTTCTCAATTTTTTAAATAATCAGGAATCGTTTGATTGATTAAAAGGTAAAATGGCACCGGAGTGGGTAGTCAGGAGGAAACTTTGCTGCCAATGATCTTAAATGTCTCCAAACAATGGAGCATCACAGCCTTCTGCCGAGTGGCCTTTGTTAACAAGCCCGTTGTTAGCCTGTCCATGTCTGTCTGTGCAGATCAGCTTATTGCTAATCAGGGAGTATTGATCTTCTTTACATTTGTTTGTTAACCGACATCTATAACAAACATTTAGACACCAAAACTAAGATCCACAATTTTGCTATAGCATCTTAATTGAATGTCAAATTCAAGAAATGCCATTTTTAGCAGTAAATAAACGAGCCCACAGTATTGTTGTTGAAAATTTCTCCCTCCTAATCCTTCCTGATTCCTGGACATTGTCTATACCATCTTCTTCTTGCCATTTGATTCTTTTAATTGCAAACTTTACTTGAGCTGGCATAATTACCAATTCATATACAGCACAAAGAAGGCTTCGATAGCATAACACAAACTCACATTAGTGTAGGCAGAAACATGCCTTGTATCTTGATCACTTGAAAACATCTGCCAAAGAACAGTTTAAAGTTCTGGAGAAATATCGTAAAGTCTATCTATGACTTAGAGTTCTACGATTTAAATCAGTAATCATCTAATTAGATCTCTCTGGGCTAATAAAATTTGAATCAACGGATACTTCATTTTTTATATATCTTTGTGCTAATGCCATAAAGCAAATTCACTAAGAAATATTCAAAGCAAATTCAGATTTCTTTCTCTAGTCTTCTGCGATATAACCCAATGATATTTGCTTGCGAAAGTTATAAATTTCTTTTAAAATTACTTATATATATGTATACACACACACACACACACACACACACATATATATAAATTTCAGAGTACAAGATAATTTGAGTATGATTATCAAACAAATAGACACTTTTGGGAAAATTCCTGTCCACATGTAAACCAGAAAAATAGAAATAAGGTTTTTTCTTTAAAATAAGATTGTGATGTATTACATAGATTATAATTTAAAAAATACAGAACTATAATAAAATAGAGTACTAAGATAATGCTCTCAAGAGAAATTAGCACATATTTTAATTGTCGACTCCTATATTTTCTTTCAGGACTGAAATATGCAATTTTTTTTTTTTACGGAGCTATAACACATATAACATTGTATCAGTTTTAGGTATACAACATAATAATTCAATATATATATAAATATTGTGAAATGAGTACTACAATTACTTAACATTCATCATCTCACATAGTTACAAATTTTTTTCTTGTGATGAGAACTTTTAAGATCAACTCTCTTACCAACTCTCAAATACACAATAGAACTGTTAACTATAGTCACATGCTGTACATCACAACCCCAGGACTTACTCATCTTATAACTGGATGTTTTCACCTTTTGACCACCTGCACCATTTCCCCTCTACGATTTTCTAGTACTTAATCCAGTTAGATAAAAAATGTTCTCTAACGACATTTCTATGATGCTTTTCTAGTTAATGAAGAGACATTACACTTACTGTTTTATTAACCTCATGATAGGTAACCATAAAAGATCTTTTGCATGTGCAAAGTACTTTTATTTGTTATTTTAACTGTTAATATTTTAGTGACTTATTACCTTATTAACTACAGTCTAGCTTGCAAGAGGTCAGCCTCCAAGAAAGTGCAATAGCCCATCCATAGGCTGGGAACACAAACAGACCACGAAAGCCACCTGACTTCTGGGCACTTGCTGGGCATCTCAACTACTTTGGTTCCAAATTCCTGAATAACAAATTGATTCTAAGTGACACACACACCACACCCATTCACTTGGTTTCATTCTCCCACAGCCAATACTGACCATCTCATTAATAATTTAAAACAACAGCTGCTAATACCTTGGAACAAGATGGCTAATTTACATATCTTGGACTCCAGCAAGAGTTCTCTGGCACATTTTACCAAATCTATGGAGGAATATGTTTTCTCCCAGGCAGGTAAAGGGCAGAAAGGCATTTCCAGCTCAAACACGAATATTAATTAAGTTGTAAAGTAGAAGATAATTGAACCATATCAATTATTTATCTAATTATGAGGTTATTAGTCATCTAAAATTACTCAGCAAGCAACTCCAGAGACTATGAGGTACTGACACACAAAGTGTTGTCCAAAATCATTAGGCCTGCATAACTCCATCTGACAACACTTCAACATTAATTAACTTTAAGATCTAAAGGATGAGTAAAAAAACTGATGTGGTAAATATTCTGTGTAGAAAAATCTGGATCTTTGAAGGCTGGAGGTAAGAGAAAGCACGATGTTTTTGACAAGATGATTCCTTATCTTCAGAGGTTATTTCATTTGGGGCAACCGTACCTTATTCCATGATGTCAACTGACTTTCTGGGACAGGAGTTATACCATGGAACAATTTGTAGTCCATTAATTTAATACCAAGGTAGGACTCTCTGTTTACTGCAAGCCTCAACATTTGTCCTGATATTCGAAGACAGGTAGTGAAGGTTCTGTTCACTCTGGTAGACAGAAAATAATAGTGCACCCAATGAGAGTCACACCTTAATGTCCAGAACCTGTAACTCTGTTACTCTACATGGCAAAAAGGGGCTTTGCAGATGTGGTTAAGAACCTTGAGATGGGAATATTATCTTGTATTATCCAGGTGGCACGGTGTAATCATGGGGCTTCTTATGAGAGGAAGACAGAAGGGTCAGTCAGAAGGGAGATGTGAGGACAAAAGCAGAGGCCAAAAAAGAGAGGGAGAGAGAGAGAGACAGAGATCTGAAGGTTCTATGATACAATCTTTGCAGGTGGAGGGAGGAGTTGCAAGCCAAGAATGTAGGGACCTCCCGAAGCTAGAAAAGGCGAGGCAGTGGATTCTCATCCCGAGCCTCCAGAAGGAGTTCAGCCTTGCTGACCTATTTTAGAATCCTAACCTCCAGAACAGTAAGAAAATCTGTTTAAATTTGTGGTCATTGTTACAGCAGTGACAGAAAACAAATAAGTTCACCAATCTAACACCAGAATAAATTTCAGTATTTCAACAGTTCACACTTCTATTCCAAGGCATTAGGGATCATGAGCTAATTAAATAGCACAATAGTTGTAATGTTTCTCATTCACATTTAAGAAAAGTCATTTTTAAAAAAAAGTAAATAATTTTGAAACTTCCCTCATGAAAATATGAAGAAGTGAAGTAACCTAAATGTACAAGAGATAAATTGGGCTATCCAGCTACCCTCTCGGATTTATAGGAATATCAAATAAAGCAAAAAATATTAGAAAATAATTGATATGGAACAGTCTCATTTATAGAAAGGATAAAAAATTCCTAGAAGACATATTACAGATTATAACAGATAGAAGTTTACGATACACACTGAAAACCTAAAACATCTGAGTAAAAAGTCTATCTCAGAAGAGTGGATGGAGTTCCCAGAAGAACTATACTTATTCCACATACATCAGAATGGTAGGGCTGACAGCAACGAAGGGCTTTGAGAATTATCAGTTGTTAACAGTCTTGAGTGCTGAGTGCTGGGGCTCAGTGACTGAAGACTTGGCCCTGACAGCATCCCAGGTAAAGTAGAAATGTCATGATAGCTGAGTCACTTTCACTTAGAAAAGCAAGCATAAATTTTTGTCTCCAGTTATTCCAGAACTTTCTCTTTAATGGAAATAAAAAGTGACTCCAGTCCCCTTATGGAAATTCCAGTATCCTTCTCAATATTTAGAAAGATACCTGGGGTGGACAAACCTTTTCTTCCCTTGGTCAGCTTTGCCGCCATAGGCCCTCCAGATACAGCCCTTCCTTCTGCATTCCCTGAAGCGTCACCAATACAGCCTTGCTGTTCATGATATCTTATTTCTGAAGATTTAGGCATAATTAAAGAGTTCCAAAGCCCAGCAAGTAACACCCGAACAACTTAAATATAAATATTAGGCATAAATGTATTGAATTTCCCAGGCTACCCCAACAGACAGAGGGCTCCTTTTCATTCCCACGCCTGTTCTTTGTTTTTTCCGGGTTTCTTGCCTCCTTTAGTCTTCCAGAGAACAACTCTAACTTCTGTTAGTCTACTATACAGAGCTCCTTGCTTTCCTTTGTCATAGTATCTCCCATCAAGAGAAACCAAATTGCTTGGCAAAATGTCCATTAAGGTGTTTTCCAAACAAAAGAGCAGTGAGCTCCTATGGATCCTGACTTCTCTTGAGGCCACAGGTGCAAACTGTCAGCAGCCTCTAAAATAGTGACTTAATCTTCCTGGTCCCCAAGGAATCAATCTCTTTGGCCCAGCGGTCACTCTCTGGTTAGGTAGCCACCAGTTGTAGCTTATTTCCTCCTCTCAATGAACACCTGGAACTCATATTTGTATAGAAAGATTATAGTTGGTTTAAACACTTTCTCCTTTGTTGGGGCTGAAAAGATTTGACAGGAACTCGTACAAACTCTGACAGAATCCATACTAAATCTCATTTTGGGACCAACGGTCCCATCTGATAAAAACTGTCAGACACATGAAAACCATCCACCTTTTAAAAGAATGCAGCCATTATGAAACAAGAGTTCACATGCCACTCTCTGCAAAATTAAAATAGAAAGTTTAGAAATTATCTAATTCCTATTTGAAAAGACATTCAAGAGGATATATTTACGAAGCTAAAGAAGTTACTCAGTGACAGTAAATGCCAGAGGGCAGTGAAAACTTCCACGAATTGCTGAGGGGAAAATTGTACCCAATTATTGCATATTTAGCTAAATTTTCATTTGTACTCAATGGCAACTAAAAAATAAATAAAATTATGAAGCATGAAAAAAAATTTAAAGTATGCCATTTACATTCACTTTTCAAGAAAAAAAAGAAACAGTAAAAAATATTCTAATAAACTAAGAACAGGGATAAAATGATGAAAATGTGATACATATGTGATAAGCATAGAAACCAGTAAGGCAGAGTAGACTAACTTAGTGATTCTCAATTCTGGCTGCAAACTCTAATTACCTAGCAGCATTAGAACATGTAAAAAACTGTATTTATTTATTTGTGAATATATAAACAAAAGTATTTCATAGGCCACATTCGGAGAGATGTTGCTGAATTACTGCACCAGGCAGGGGCTCCGGCATGGGACCTTTGTAGTGCCCTCAGTATTCCGACATGCAGAGGCAGGAATCCTAGTTTAAGTACTTTTTTCTGGGATGGGATTATGGACATAAGGGATGAAGATAGAAGAAAGCTGGAGGACATAATTTTAAAAACGCTGTATTTCTCTTCTCATAGGGATAGGAGGTGATAGTTAACACTCCGTTCCTTTGATTGATCTAAAACCATTGAAAACCTACACTCTGCCAGGCTTTTTGATAAGTGATGAGCTCACTGTGGTAAGAGATGCGTAGAGACCAAGTCGGGAGTACAATGGAAGCTCCAGGGAGTCAGAAGCACCTACCCGGATTCACTGATGCCCAACCTAGTACTCGACCTGCTTTTTACTTATAAACCATCTGTCCCGTACAACTTACAATACCTTTTTCTCTTATTCTAGTTCACCATCAGTTGTATTCTACTTTATACCTGCTTAGAACCAATAGATTAGATAGAATGGAATAAATCTGTAGGGGTAGGCCCACTGGAAAGAAGTGAGTCTGAAAGCTGATACCAGTAGGTAAAGCAGATCCCCCAAAGCACCACAGTCTTGGGACATTTTTAGGAGGAAGAATCGTCTTGCATATCTCAATATTTCTCAAAGGCAGTAATGAGAGTTCATCACATCTACAGAAGACATGTAATAAAATGTTAAACATTAATACTGCTCCTTTTTAAGTATACAGGAAAGTATAATCTTCATGGTGAGAGTATACTTCCCATTAGGCATTTGAGAAAGAGGAAGCTGTCTTCCTTCAGCCCTTCAGTTGTGTGCCTGGACTGTTGTTGATCTCTGTTATGAGCTACTGGATTCATGTTTTGCCTGGCTTCTTTAGGATTACTGATACTGGCCTCCGCCTAGAAATTCTGTACCACTGTCTTCAGTGCTAAGATGTCATTCCTTCCTCGCAGACTTCAAAATCAGGGGAGAAGAATATTGGGCAGGTTATTCTCTCTTTAAATGTTCAGTGCTTAATTCCCTGTAATACAATTACACAAGTTTCTATGGTACTATTGATTTTACTGAGGAGTTGAGTAATATAGGAATTTGCAATATATTAAAGTATATTTTAAAATAAAAACTGCATCCTCCCTTTGAAGAAACCTACCATCCAAAGGGGACAGAAAGTCAATACAAAAAAATGGGACCTTCCACATGAGTTGTCTTATGGACATATTCTAGTTCCTGGCTTACTCTGCTGTCATGAGAGTATTACCTTCTTAGAGAGTGTCTCTTGTTTGCAAGTTAACAATTTGAAACCCTTCTCTTTTTAGACAAACTTCAATCATTTATCTGAGTGACTTACCTGACTTTAGAATCTATTAAATTCTTCCTTCACTGAGAAAAGTTACATACTGATTTACTTCAGTACTTTTCCCAAAGTGTAAGTAATTCATACTACAATAATACCACAGAATAAATAGGAAAGGGAGAAAGACTAGGCAACAAGCTAAGATAAACTTGAGGTAGGGTGAGGTAGACTTATTGCTAATTCTTCTTGATCATCCAAATGGAACTATTGAGTCAAACACAGATACTACCTCCAGAAGCAAACCTTGCATTTTCTGAGACAGAAAAATCAAAATCTACCCAGAGGAAACTAAACAAACATTTTCTTAACTGTTATCTAGTCTGTTCAGTTGCTCAGAGTCATGCAGAGGTAGTACTTTACACACATGTAGAACTTGTACTGAGCAGGGCAGCTCTCCTTGGCTTCATGATGCTTGCACATGGCATGTCTGTGCCTAGTGACACATGAGTTGGGGACCTGATACAAAAGCATCCTCATTCCCTTCACCACTCTAACTAGAAAGATAAGTATGTGCATACTGCCCACCCAAGGACATCTTTGCAATTATAAGGGGGAAGATCAGGTTTTATGGGAGAAGGGAATTTTCAGAATCCTGGGTCTGGTAAAGTCCATGAAATTCCTAAGAGCCGAATTGAATTATGATCTCCAGGGAGAACGCTGTGCCTTTTACTAGTTAAAGGGAATTGATAATCCCAACCTCAAAATCATGAATTACTAAATAACAGTCTCATAAATACCATACTTAATAGATGATACTTAACAGAGTGTTCTTAGGAAATAAAAAAAGTTATTCCAAGAAAAGAGAGAGTATGTTGGAAGCTCATCCTTAGCTGGTCTAACTCTATTTGCTCATGCATCAAACACTTTGGTTATCTCAGGCCATGAAGGAGCAGATAAGCATTCCTCTGAGCTCTTCTCAGAGACAATTTCAGGAGCCAGGAAGAAAAGAGACCACTGTTTATCAATTCAACATTTTACTAAATTAGATTTAACCTAATGCTATAGTTTTCAATAAAGGGTTATTGGAAAGTTTGGGTTTACTGGAAAGTTTTTGGATATAATACTACTTATCATTATAGAAGTTTATTTTTATTAACCCATTAGTACTGCCTTCTCAGATAAATTTGACACATGTTTTATTTTTTAAAAGAAAATAACTATAATATAATCATTTGAACCTTGCAGGAGTAAATCCCCAAATATGTCCAGAATTGAAGACTATTATGTGGGATCTGTGTGAAAGGTTGATCTGGGATCTGGCAGAGGAATCATTCAGCTATAGCCTGAAGATAAAGAAGTACAAAGAAAAATCAAAAGCTTCCTGGTAGGGAAGAAGTATGCAAATAGGGCTGTGAGTTAGAGACCACCTTATTAATTTTCAGGGGAACTTTGTGTACAATACCGTGAACAAAGAACATTCACATTACAGATTCTGTAGAGAGTCACCGAGTGATATGAAAACAAAAAGAACAAAACAAACAAACAACAACAACAACAAAACCAAACCAAATCTAAATCGAGTACAGGGAAAGCAGTGTGTGTGTGTGTGTGTGAGAGAGAGAGAGAGAGAGAGAGAGAGAGAGAGAGAGAGAGAGAGAGAGAGAGAGAGAGAGAGAGAGAGAGAGAGAGAGAGAGAGAGAGAGAGATTGAGAGAGAGAGAGAGAACGAACTCGAACATACATTAAAGCTTGATGCTGTCTGGAGCATATACAATAGCTATCGCTAGAAACCTGTTTACAGCTTTCCTTTCTAACTCAACATCTTTTGCAAAGAACAGGCCTTCTGCATTATTTATATTTGAAAGAATTGTATAATAAGGTACAGGTACATTTCCATTACATCACGTGCAAACCTGTGAAGGTGCTCCATGGCCAAACTGATGTGGGGACTGATGAATTTCCTAACTGTGTTAGGTCGCATGCCACTTTTACATTCACTACATTATTTTATTGTCTACTGTTATTTCCTAACATTCATTTTAAAGAATAAACATCTATGCCCTTATTTAAGATTTTCCATCTTCTCAATGATTCTCAGGATTATTCGGGTGCAAGATACTTCACAGACTGTTAGAAAAAAGATTTATAGACTCGAATTCATTCAAGATTTCCTTAAGGTTTGTCCTACAAAGCATTCGTTTGGTGAAACAAAAATATTTTTGGAGTGTGTATATGTGCTTGTGTGTGCATATGTATGTGTGACTTCACTCCTTGTGTTGTATAGTCTATCGATTTGGACAATATATAATAACATGTACCCATAATTATGGTATCATAGAGAGTATTTACACTGCCCTAAAAATCCTCTGTGCTCTGACTAGTTAGTATCTCCTATAATATCTAGTAACTATTGATCTTTTTAATGCCTTTACAGTTTTGTCTTATGCAAAGTGTCGTACAGTTGGAATCATACATACAGTATGCAGACTTCTCAGATTGGCTTCTTTCACTTAGTAAGATGCATTTACGTTTCCACCCTTTTATTACTTGGTAGTTTTTTAGAGCTGAATAACATTTTGGTTTCTGGATATACCATGATTTACTTATCCATTCACTTACCGAAAGATATCTTGGTTGCTTCCGAGCTTTGGCAATTATGGATGAAGCTGCTATGCACATTCACGTACAGGTTTTGTGTGGATATATTTTCAACTCCTTTGGGTTAATCCCAAGGAGTATGATGGCTGGATCTTATGGTTAAGAATACGTTTACCTTTATGAAAACCTGCCAAACTGCCTTTCCAAAGTGGCTGCATTATTTTTCATTTCTACCAACTACACATTTTTTTGTCAGCATTTGTTGCTGTCAGAGTTCCAGGTTTGGGCCATTCTAATAGATATGTAGTGGTATCTCATTGTTATTTCAATTTGCATTTCCTTGATGATATATGGTATGGAGCATCTTTTCATATGCTTACCTGTACATCTTGGGTTGTTTTCTTATTGATTTTTAAGAGTATCCTGGATATTTTGAACACTATTCCTTTATTAGATGTGCCTTTTGCAAATATTTTCTCCCAGTGTCTAGATTGTCTTCCAATTCTCCTGACATTGTCTGTCACAGAGGAGAAATTTTAAGTTTAATGAAGTCCAGCTTATCTATGATTTCTTTCATGGATCATGCCTTTGGCATTGTAGCTAAATAGTCATCACCATACCCAAGGTCATCTAGGTTTTCTCCTATGCTGTCTTCTAGAGTTTATAATTTTGCATTTTCTATTTAGGTCTGTGACCCATGTTGAGTTAATTTTTGTGAAGGACGTAAGGTCCATGTCCAAATTCATTTTTTCGCATGTGGATTTTCAGTTATTCCAACACCATTTCTTTGCTCCATTGCATTGTCTTTGTTCCTTTTTCAGAAATCAGTAGACTATATCTATTTGGATCTCTTTCTGAGCTTATTCTGTTCCATCGATCTGTGTGCCTGCTCTTGCACCAACACAACACTATCTTGATTACTGTCGCTTCATAGTGAGTCTTGAAGTCTGGTATGGTCAGGCCTCCAACTTTGTCTTTCGTCTCCAATATCGTGGTGCTGACTTATCTGGGTCTTTTGCCTCTTCATATAAACTTTAGAATCACTTGGTATTCACAAAATAACTTGCTGGAGTAAATGTTCCTTTGTTTGACTTTTTTCACTCACCATAATTCAATCACATTATTGAATACATCAAATGTTCATTCTGTTTGGTTGCTAGTTATTATTTCATTTTATAGATACACTACGATGTAAAAAAAATCCATTCACTTGGTGATTAACATTTTTGCTGTTTTCATTTTGGCCTATGACAAAGTTACTATAAACAATCATCAATATGAACATATATTTTCTTTTTTCTTGGATAAACACCCAGTAATCGAATGGCTGAGCCACAGGAGGTGAACGATTTACTTTGTAAGGAACAGCCAAATTGTTTTCCAATGTTTTAATTATTTTATACTCCCACCAGCAGTGTATGAACTTTCTAGGTATTTCACATACACCTTCCCAACACTTGGTATGATCAGTCTTTTTAATATTTTAGCCATTTTTAATAGGTTTGCAGTGATTTCTAACAGTGGTTCTATTTGCATTTCTCTAATGATTATTTGGTCACATTTTCATGTGTTTATTTGCCATCTTTGTATCTACCTTCTTCGGTGAACTTTTTTTCTCAAATCCTCTGGCTATTTTTTTAATGGAATTGTTTTCTTATTATTTTGAAAAGTGTTGTATATTCAGGATATAATCCTGTGTCAGATATAGGAGTTACAAATATTTTCTCTCGATCTACAGCTTACCTTTTCATTTTCCTAAGAATATTTTTTAAAAGGCAGAAGTTTAAAATTTTCATTGATTTTAAATTTGGTTTTAATTGTTCTAGTACCATTCTTTGAAAAGATTAGACTTTCTCTCCAATGAAATGCCTTTGCACCTTTGTCAAAAGTAAGTTGTTCATATATCGGCGGGTCTTTTTCTTTATGCATTACTTTATTTTGTTTATCTTTATGCCAACAGCTCACCACTTTGCTAAATTTTATAGTAAGTATGGAACTCTCACACTATTATTTTTCAAAGTTGTTTTGGCTATTCTAAGTCTTTTATATTTGTATATGAGTCTTATAAGTAGCTTAAGAATATTTCCAAAAAATTGAGCTAGGATCATAATATAGTTTCATTGAATCTATAGATCAAGTTAAGGAGAACTTATATCTTAACAATTATAACGCTTTCTACCCTTGAGTATGATGTATCTCTTCTTTTATTTAGATACTTTAATTTCTTTCAGCAATGGCTTATAGTTTTCAGCTTGAAAATCTTATATATTTGGTGAAATTTCTCCCTGTATAATTAATTTTGGAATACTTTAAGTGGTATCTTATTTTAATTTCTAATTATTTGATGCTAATATATATACAAATATAATTTATTTTTGCGTATTGATCATGTATCTTACAAGTTTGCAAATTAATTTATTAATTCAAATAATTTTTTCTAGATTCTATTGAATGTTCTATATAATGATTTTGTCTATGAATAAAGATACTTTTACTTCTTCCTTTCTAACCGAATGATTTTTATTTTACCTTCTCTTATTACTGCAGTGGCCATTGTAATAGACAGAAAATAGAAGTGGCGAGAAACATCCTAAGTTTGTTCTTCGTATTTGAGGAAAAACATATTGTCTTTTACCACTGAGGAGTATGTTAACTTTAGGTTGTTCATAAATTCCCTTTATCAAGTTGAGGGTATTTCCTGCTGTTCCTAGTTTGCTGAGCGTTTTATCAGGAATGAATGTTGAATTTTATTAAATACTTTTCTGTCTCTATTTATGATTATATGTTTTCTTTTTTAGTTTGTCAATGTATTGAATTACATTCATGGATCTTTGAGTGCTAAACCAACATTGAATTTCTGTGAAAACCCTAGAACTGATCATGAACTATTATTTTTTATAAGAATTCTGCATTCTTTTTAAAATTTTATTTTATTAGCTTCAAGTATACAGTACATTGGTTAGACATTTATAGTTATAAAATGATCCCCCATAATTGCTCTTTCTCTCCTCTGGCTCTCCACCTAGCCATTACATTAATGCTGACTGCATTCCCTATGCCGTGCTGCCCAACCTCGTGACCATTTATCAACTACTAATTTGTACTTCTTTAACCCTTCATCCCATCCTTCCAGTCTCCTAACCCTCTCCCCTCTGGCTGTCACCAAATTGTCCTCTATATCTGTGAGCCTGTTTTTGATTAGTTTGTTCTTTTTGTTCCTTAGATTCTGCACATAAGTGAAATCATATGGTATTTATCTTTCTCTATTGGACTTATTTTATTCAGCATAACAACCTCAAGGTCCATCCATGTCATTGCAAATGGTAGAATTTCATTTTTTAATGGCTGAGTAATATTCCATTGTATATATGAACCATAGCTTCTTTATCTAATTGTCTGTTGTTGGGCATTTAGATTGCTTCCATATCATGGATATTGTCAATTGTGCTGCCATGAACATAAGGGTGCATACATCTTTATGAATTATTGTTTTAGTTTTCTTTGGATAAATATCCAGAAGTGCAATTGCTGGGTCAAAAGGTATATTCAAATTTAATTTTTTGAGAAACCTTCAGACTATTTATTCTCTATAGTGGCTGTACCAACTTGCAATTTTTCCAATAGTGTAGGGGAGTTCCCTTTTCTCCACATCCTCACCAACACTTGTTGTTCTTTGATTTATTTATGATAGCCTTTCTCACAGGTGTGAGGTGATATCTCATTGAGGTTTGAATGTGCATTTCTCTGATGATTAGTGACCTTGAGCATCTTTTCATGTCTATTGGCCATCTGTATTTCCTCTAGAGAAATATCTGTTCAGGTGTTCTCCCCATTTTTTAATTGGATTGTTTGTTTTTGTTGTTGAGCTGCATGAGTTCTTTATATATGTTGGGTATTAACCTCTTATCAGATATATCATACGGAAATATTCTCTCCCAATCATATGGTTGTCTTTTGTTTTGTTGATAGTTTCATTTGCTGTACAAAAATTTTTTAGTTGATGTAGTCCCATTTGTTTATTTTTTCTTTTGTTTCCCTTGCCCAAGGAGATATATCTGAAAAGAAGTTACGGTAGCAATATCAGAGTGTTTATTGCCTATGTTATGATCTATTATTTTTTATACATTTTTGATATAATTTAATAAAATTGTATGTGGATTTTTCTGTCAACATTCATAAGGAATATGACTCAAGTATTTTTATGCCTCTGTCTTGTTTTGGCTTCAGAATAATTCTGGTCTCATACTCTGAGTTGGGAATATTCTCACCTTTTCAATTTTCTAGATCACTCTGTGTATAACTAATTTTATTTCTCCCTTAATTACTTGATAGAATTCACAAGTGAAAACATCTGGGCTGGAAGTTTATTTTGTTTTTTTTCACAGAAAATTTTAAACTATAAATCTGGTTTATTTAATAGATGACAGGTCTATTCAGATTAGATATTTTATATTTGAGTGATGTTTGATAGTTTGCGTCTTTAGAGGGATTCATTCATTTCATATAAGTTGCAAAATTTATTGGTAAATTTTTTCATAATATTATCATATCCTTTTAATATCTTTTAGAATGTGCAGCGACGTCAACTGTCATTTCAGATATTGGTAATTTGTATCTTCTCTGTTTTGTTCCTTATTAGTCTGACTAAAATTTTATCAAGTTTATTAATCTTCTGAAAGAACCAGACCTTGACTTAATTGATTTTTTCTATTATTTTCTTTTTAATTGTTCAGTGAATTCAACTCTAGTCTTTATTATTTCCTTTATTCTGCTTATTTTGGGTTTAATTTGCAACTCTGCCTTTAGTTTCAGAAAGTAGAAGCTGAGGTCACTGAGTTTAGACCATACATCTTGTAATATAGGTCTTTAGTTCTATAAATTTCCCACTAAATACTGATTTAGCAAAATCCCTTAATTTTTGATATGTTGTATTTTCATTTTACATTCAGTTCAAAATTTGTTCTAATTTCCTTTTCTTTCCTTTGTTCCTGAATTATTTAGAATTGTTTTACATTGCTTTAAATTCCTAGGGATTTTCCAGAGAACTTTCTGTTATTGATTTCGAATTAAAATACATTGTAGCTTGAGAACATACTTTGTATGACTTTGAACCCTTTTAAACTTATTGAGGAATTTTTTTATGACCTAGAATGTGGTCGATTTTGGTAAATATTTCATGTACCCTTAAAAAGAATGTGTGTCGTTGTTGGCAGGAGTGTTCTGTAAATGTCAATAGGTAAGTTGGTTTATACTATTGTTTGAGTATTGTATATCTAATTATTTTGTACCTACTAGTTCTATCAATTATGAAGAGAGGGTTAAAGAAATCTCCAGTTATAATATAATTTTATCTCTTTCTACTTGCACTTAACATTAATTAGTATTTGCCTCATATGTTTTGATGATCTGTTTACAGTGGATAAATATTTCAAAACGGCATAAACTTTGGATGAATTGATTCCTTTATCAGTATAAAATGACCTTATATATTGTAGGAAATATTCTTTTCTCTGAATCATACCTTGTCTGATATTAATATAGCAACTACAGTTTCTTTTGACTAAAGTGGGTATATTATATTTTTCTTTCCTTTTACCTTTTGCCTATTAATATACTATATATTTAAATATTTTATTTGATTATAGCATATGATTGATTCTTGTTTTTTTTAATCAAAAATAAAATTTTCTGCCTTTCATTTGGAGTGTTTAGACCACTTACATGTAATATGATAATTCACACAATTAAGTGTAACTCTTATCATCTATCTTGCTATTTGTTTTCAATTTTTCCTTTTTCTTAAATTTCACTTTTTCTGCTGTTTTTATATTAACATATTTTTAACGATTCTGTTTAAATAGCCTTTTCTGGCTTATCAGTTATAATTTTTGTGTTGTTATTTTAGTGGTTGTTTTGATGTCTGTAGTATATATCTTTAATTTATCACAGTCTGTTTTTAGCTAATGTTATATATAATGTTCATATAAAAATATCACAATACTAAGCTTTCATTTTGTCCCTAGGATTTTATGCTAGTGTTGCCATAACTTTTACACATAAATATGTTATAAATGTCGAACACATTGCTATTATTTGTGTTGGAACAGTCAATTACATTTTAAAGATCTATAAATAATAAGAAAAAAAAGGTATGGCTGCCTACATCTTTGCTATATTTAACGTTCCTGTCCCTTGGTGTCCTTGGCGTGTATATATCCTCTGGTGTCATTTTCCTCTGTCTCAGGGACCTCCTTTAATATTTCTCATTGTGTGCAGGTCTGCTGTTACTAATTTTTTCTTTTGTATTTATAAAAATGTCTTTATTTCATATTTGTTTTTGAAAAATATTTTAATGTGTATAAAATCTAGAATGACAGGTTTTCTTTCAATACTTTAGAGATTTTTTTCCCACTGTATTCTCACTTTTATTGTTTCTGATGATAAATGTACTATTATCCATTTTGTGTGTGTGTGCGTATGCGCACACACATACACACACTTCCTTACTTTATAGTGCTATAATATTTTCCAAGTTTATTTTGTATATTTCCTGTCCTAGTTTCTCCAAGGTTCCTTTTATTGGAGAACAGTATTAGAAATCAAGATCTAAGCCAGTTTTCGCAGCTACTCTCTATTGCTTAAATCCTCAGTAAACAGGAAATGTGAAATAATGAAGTTAATAACAGAGAATGTAGGAGGACACAAAAGGAGGCCCTTAGAGTAGGGAATAAAAATTTTTAAAAGCAAAACACGAAGAAAAAATAATGTGTTTCTTGTTTTAAAAAGAAAAAAAATCTGTTTATTGGAAAGTATCATAGTGTACGAAGACAAGATATAGTTTACAATTAACACTTTGAAATGTCTCTTATCAACAGAGAATTAATATCTAAAATGTAACAAGAAAATTCCTGAAAATTAATAAGAAACATGGTAGTATATAAAATGACAGGAATGCATAATTTATAGATTATGACATCCAGTTGGTTATCAAGTGTATAATCTGATGCATAAATTCACTAGTGAACAGAGAACTGTAGACCATCAGGTGGGCATTGCATCTTACAGCTAAGATGCAATGGGCAGGGAAAGGGACTAGTCGTTTGCAGCTAAACAATGTTGTCACCAGGACCGGCTAGGAAGAGCAGATAAAATAGGAAAAGAGACCTGTTTGAAGAAAATAAAGACATTCTATGGCAACCAACAATTGAGCAAAAATGATCTAA
Organism: Rousettus aegyptiacus; assembly: GCF_014176215.1. Classification (NCBI taxonomy): domain Eukaryota; kingdom Metazoa; phylum Chordata; class Mammalia; order Chiroptera; family Pteropodidae; genus Rousettus; species Rousettus aegyptiacus. The sequence continues at coordinate 11,262,131 of NW_023416310.1, forward strand.
TAGGAGAGGAAACCTCAAGAAAGTTCACCAATACTCTATAGCTGCTTTTTACTTTAGGGCCTTTGCGGATTCTGGGCACTAGGAAAGAGGCCAAGAAATAGTAAAGGTTCCAGGCAGAGGATCTGCAACTAAAAGGTAAAGAAAAATGAGTTGAAATAGAATTTTTAAGAAATTAGTGAGAAAAATAAAAACAAACAAACAAACAAAAAATGAACTATGCAATGGAAATAAAAAGCTAGAGAATGAGAAGCTAAAATTCTTGATGGAAAAGGAGGAGACCATGGCTAAGTTCTACAATTCGGTATTTGTCAAATTCTTAAGTTACACATTGAAAGAGACTGATATGCTAAGAAAAGCCACACAAAATAAAACAAAACGAAAACCTCCGAAAAGTAGAGTATTGGGCAGTCTTTGGTGCTGAGGAACCAGGGACCAGAGTTCAGTGTCCACTAGAGAAAGAAGCCCAAATGAACACCTGAAGCTCTTAGTTGTAATTCCCACTGTGATACATCCTAGGAGAGGCAATGAATCAGAAGTAGAAGTCATCTAACACTAGATGCAATCAAGCCTCACATCAGCTCAGTCCCTAAGAATTCTTATGAATAGAATCTTACTCTATCTGCCTACCAGAATAAGGAGAGAGCATTCTCTTGAGAAATATAATATTATTCAGATCACCTACAATTTTTTTTTGTTACACATACACACAAAAGACCTTTGTAATTGAAGTCACAGAAATAGAAGATGGAGTGGAAGAAAGTAATGTTTGAAGAAATACAAAATATCAAGTGGACAATTGATGAAGACATCAATCCACAATATCATCAAGGTTCACGAAAGTCTTCGAGAAGAATAAATACAAAGAAAAATCACACAAGTATGCAAATAAATTAAAACTGTTGCAATCTACAGAAACAGAAAAGAATCCTACAATAGTAAAATTTGGAGAGGTTACCTTCAAAGGTACAACGATGAGATTAACAGTTAACATCTCAACAGATAATATGGAAGACAGAAGACAATTTTATTTTTTTAATGTTCTGAAATAAATGACTATTAATCTAAAATTCTATACATAATAAAATTATATTTTAAGTGTAAGCAAAAATAAATATATTTTCAGAAATGTAAAGGCTAAAAAATTTACTACCACTATATCTGAATTAAAATAAAATCTGATATTATTTCAGATAATAATAACTAATCCTAGACAGAAATACAACAATGAAAGCTATAAGGAAAAGCAGAACAAAGTGGCTCTTGAGGTCTGTATATAGAGTATACCATGTCTTCCTCAGAGAAATCAACTATGCAAACTGCAAATTTCAAGTCATGCAATATTCCTTTGGCTTCCTATGTCTAAGACAATGGTTATCTATATGCCTTGTGTTGTTGTAAGTAAAACTCCCATTGAGAGTATTTTGAATGGAAAAATTCCTCCGACTGACTAGAACTTTTCATCCTTAGATACAGGAGAAACTACCATTCTATTTGCCCTTCCCAATGGAAGTACCTTAACCATATATCTTAAGAAATCACAAAAAGTGAAAAACTAACTTTATATTAGGGAATCAGAAAAAACTATATTTCCTAAAAAAAATAACCAATATCAAAATCTGGCTTCTAAAAGTCAAACTTTCAGGAAGATACATATATAAATATTAGAAAGGACAAAATGCATTCAATAGAACATAAGTGATTTAGTACGACTGAAACTTAAAATAAGAAGGCATTCAGGGAGATGTTAAAAGATGGATCTTGAAGGCAATTTAAAAAAAAAGGAGCTGGACCAGATTATGTTCATACAGAGAATATGTTGGTAGCATACAAATACGGCCAGGATACCCATGAGAAGGCTTGGCATAGAGTTAATTTTTAACAGGTAGACTCTTTAGGTATTTGATGGGAAGCAAGCTAAAGCCACTTCATTCTCTTCTTACACTACAGACAAAGAAGATCAGAATTGGTCACATTCATAGCCATTGATTAGATAATTTTACTGTAGAAAATTACCTGTTCTTTTTTCGGTATTAGTCTTTTAGAGATCTCTGTTTTCTTCCTGGGACTTATGGAGTTAAAAACATGGCCCAGTATCTGCTTCCTATCATCAGGAAACAGTATTATTCTTTCTTTGAACCAGCTTCTTCCTCTAACTGACATCTTTGTCAATCTTACTCTCTTTCTCATTGTTTTTCCTTCTACATTGCTGACCCAAATAATTTATGCAAGCTGCCACAACATATCACTCCTGGAATCTCTGTAGCTGAACACAACAAAGATTTATTTCTGGTTCACAGATTGTCTGGTAGGACAGAAAGTATGTTTCATGGCAGGAGAAAAAAAAGAATGAAGGAAGCAACCCGCTTTTAACTGCCTCTGGCTGGTATGACACGCATCACTTCCACTTACAGGCCATTCAGCAGAACTAGTTGCCAGTTACCAGGCCTTAAACTAACTGCAAGGGAGCCTGGGAAATAGGGAGGAGCACATGGAATATTGCTTTTTTTCTCTTGAAGATTGTATGGCTGTTTTGGAGTCTCTGTCTCTGTCTCTCTGTCTCTCTCTGTCTCTCTCTGTCTCTCTCTCTCCCCTCCTATAAACATGTGTCTGTTTAGATGTTTGTTTGTTTGTTTTTGGAACTTTCAGTTGTTTGAGAATTTACACAGGCATTATCTTATTTGATTCTCTCAGCAGCTCTGAGATCCAGGCTTTGTGGAGTGTAATCTGCCCCAAGTCACACCAGGAAAAAGAAGGTCCAATGCCTTAATCCAGAGTTCCTTGTCTCTAAACTCTTACATTGGTTCTCAATTTTCAGCCTCTTCAGCCTGCATCAGAATAACCTGGAGACTTATTAAAGCAGGTTACCGAGCTCCACCTCCAATGGTTCTGGCTCATTAGATATTGTGGTGCCCAAGAATTCGCATTTCTAAAAAGTTCACAGTACTCCTGATGCTTCCTGTGTTAAGACCAGACTTTTGAGGCAGGGCTGTATTATATCACAGCAGCAGCTGTGGGTGAACATGATAAAAGCATTGCCTATACTAAAGCATTAAAACAAATAAATCTTTCCAAATCAGAACTAATTCTTAGAGGATGGGACATGCTGTCAGCAAGGTTTACAGACTCTCAATAGACTGCTTTCCTGATAAGCTTTCCTTTCTTCATGACAAGATGCACAGCAGAAGCCAGGCTGTGGTTCCTGAGGAAGTGAGGCTCATGGGTTTGCCTGCTTTTCTGAGGAAGGCACTGCCAGAACTTTTTCCCTAAGCATTCCATCTGCCTCAACCCACAGCGAGCTCTGGTACATGTTCTCTCTTTAGAGGGGAAGGAGAGCAAGAAGAGGTTTTTTTTTTTTTTTCTAATTTCTTTCTGCCCATGCCTCTGGCAGGCATAACCACGGCCCATCTGTTCTTTTCTCAGATTCAGCCCACCCTTGATCTTTCTTTTTCTTCTAGACTGCACAGTTCCCAGAAGGACAGACTTACTAGCAGGTACTTCTCCCCAGCTCTCAGCTCCTCAGACTGTCTGAAGAGCCCCTCCCTCTACATTGCTAACCTCAGTTTCTAAAAGTCCTCAGGCGTCATCAACACAATCACCAATTTACACACCTATATATCTATATCTTCATATAGATATATAAATATGTAATTCTTCCTAGCATTATGCCTGCTTTACAAGCAAAAAACAAAATAATTATTATAATAATGTATAAGCAGCTAAACTTTTTCAGTATCCAAACTAACTTACTCTAATAGGTATGAGAGAAATTAACAGAGATTTTTGTAGATAGATCTAACTTATCACCTCCGATGCCACTTGTCATCAAGGAACCCGAAGAATTCCAAGAAGGGATATTGTCTGACAATTCCAGGATTTGTGTTCTATTTCCTAAGACCCATTTCCTCAACATCTTGCTTTACCTGTCTGCTGCTAAAATCTCAGAAAATGGAAGTAGAGACACTTTGTGAGGGGTGAGCTGACCTTGACTCAGTCCCTAAGATGATGATGAGATACTGAATAAATGCCAAACCTCCTTATGTGAGCACAGGTGCTAGCGTTTAGGTAGTTTGGGGATCTGAGAGAGAGGAAGCATAGTCCCAGAAGGACTCCTCAGACTCCACACCAAAATAAAAAGTGACTGTTGTATTAATCGTGTTTGTGGCAGTATTGCCAGACTAGTCTCCACTGACCCATTCACCCTTTGGGGCAACAACAAAGATTAATCGCAAGACTTTAGCCAGCATGTCCCGGGAATAAACAATGCTATATCACAAAGTCTAAAAAAGTCTTTCAAAAAAGCTCAACTGGTTGCATTTTCCATAACAGGAATAATATGGAACAACTATTAGGCACCAACTGTGTGTCAGAGACAGAGGTGAGAGCATAGTCACCTGGAATGGTTGGTTTGTACAAACACACAAATCTTCCCCAAATCTTCAAATCTTCCCAGAAGCTAATTGGCCAGTCTTCCTGCTGGATTCAAAGGAGTTCCCCGTGGAGCCACTGTTTGAGGAAAGGGACTCTTCCATTCAGATAACAGGACATCTGCACCAGGAGGTAAACCTGCCCTCCTGGGGTGGTTGGGGACTCTAGGGAGTGAGTAGTAAAAGGAGGAAAAGTTTTTTTTACATAAAATGTAATACCTGTCATTTCAAATTTGACATTCTCCTCTTTCTTCATTTAAACAATGCACACTACTGAGTGATGGGCACTAGAAAACATGCAGGGTGCAAAAAGCAAGGTCATCGCCTTATAATGCTCACAGTAAGGTACGCAGGGAATAGTATTCGCACACGTTACAGTTACAAATAGTGGAAAGTGATGCTTTCTCTAAGAGGGAGACAGATACATTATGGAAGAAGCTATGAAGAAAGTCTTTCAAATGTAACATCCAGGGGAAAGACACATGGAGAAAGTGGTTCTGAGTGCAGCTTTCAGGCACAGTAGGTTATCCATAGCTAAGTTTTGGGGGAGTCAAAAGTTACACACGAATTTTCAATTGTGTGGGGTGTCGGTAGCCCTAACCTCCGTGTCGTTCAAGGATCTACAGTAATTTTGTATGTTAACATGAAAATATATCCTGTACTCTCTGTAAGGATTCAATAACTATTGGTTGTATAAATGTGCATAATATATCCATTGATATTATATGGGTGCTCTCTCTCCATGTGTTTCCATTTCTATGCTAAGCGTTGGAAATAACAAAAAGCCTTTGAAGAGACTTTGTTCTTAATAACAAAGTCTATGAGGATGAAGGGCCATATGAACCCACAGCTCTGCTCAATTTGCCGAGTGGTAGGAGTTTGTGGGGGATGTAATGGTAGACACTCTCTAGAGGAAACAGGAAGTTGGTACGGAGGGCCGCGATCCCTCCCACATAGAACGTTTCACTTAGAAACTTTCCGAAGAGCCAAAATGAAAGCCAGAATGAAAGAGGTTATGATATTTGAGCTGAGTCTGCAAAGAAGTATCAGAAACTCCCCTCCAGCTAATACCGAAAATCCCCAGCTGCCTTAGAAAAGAAAGGCTATGTCTATACACACTCTAGTTAGGGGTTTTTTCTCTGCTGCTTGGTTATGGCTTTTTGTTTTTTTTTCCTTTCACAATAGTTTAATCCTTAAAATATTAGAACTTTTTATTGTTCGCTCTTCCAAAATGTATGAAAACCAAGCAAAACGTGTATTTAAAATGTATAGTGAGTGACTGCTGTAAGCATCTTATACTAAAAAACAAAAACAAAAACAAAAACAAACACCTTTCAAAATCACAAATAAAATATTTAGGATATATGGAAACATAATTCAAACAATCTAAAACAGGAATTGACAAACTACAGCCCATAGGCCAAATCTGACTCACAGCCTGCTTTTGTAAATAAAGTTTTATTGGAACACAGCCATGCTTATTGGTTGACATACTGCCTATGAGTGCTTTCATTCTACAATTGCAGTGTTGAGTAGTTATGACACAGATCATATGGACTGCAAAGCTAACACTATTTACTATCTGGACCTTGTCAGAAAATGTTTGCCAATACTTGGTCTAAAGTATGGAAGAAAGGTGAGGATGTTAAATATATTATGTCTTAGAGCAGCGCTACTCAAAGTGTGGTTTCGGCGAAGGTGTCAGTTTGTGATTCAGTAAACATAGAAACTGGGAGTAAACTTTTAGAAACTTCTATAGCAATTTAATAAAGTAATCTTAATGTCTGTTGAAAGTAGTAATTAAAATATTGGACTTACATTTTACATTTTATTTTACTAGTTATTTTTAAAGTAAGCCTTTCTCTGTAATATCTTTTTATTTTATAAGTTCCTGAAGGAATTAAATAAAAAACAAAATTTTCACAACAAATAGTTTGAGTAGCATCACCCTAGAACATAACTGGCCAAACCTACCCATCAAAGGGGTCAGAATTCACTAGCCCAGAAGGCTTGTGGTATGGTATTCTTGCTTGCAAATATTTAATCTGGAGTACTTCAATGCTTCTGTTATTTGGTAGCTGGAGAAGCATTTTTCTCTGTATACAGTCATCAACCCTTCATTGTAACATCAGTAAACTTCACAGTGACAATGTATACACTCTTATTCAGCCAAGTCGCAAGAGAAAACAAAGAAAACTACATGAAATCTGACCTGCACTTGCACTTGGAGACAAGAATTCTTTGGTTTATTGTGTGAGTGCATGTGTGTGCATGTATGTGTGTGTGAGAGAGAGAGAGTGAGAGAGAGATGGAGAGAGAGAGGCGTGTCGGGGGAGAGAGTGGGGAGAAGAGAGAGAGAGAGGGAGAGAGACTTGATCTTAGGAGAGGAAAACCTTCAACCAGGAAGTCCAGAGCTCTCCTGGATCAAGAGTCTATGATTTTAGATATAAATTTACGATTTCAATTATTTGCTCCTTTATTACTGTATATTTAAAGTATGTTGAAATTTGATATTAGACCAGTGGATATTAACCAAGAAAAAAAAAATCCTACTCTTCTTTCCTTATTTAAAAAGAAAAAAAATCCTTAAAAGTCGTAAAATTAAAAAAAAATGTTGATCATGTGAGCTTGAAAATTACTTATGAGTCACTCAAAATCCCTTCAAGATCACAATAATCATAACCTTTTGATGCTTGCTGACATCAGCGATTTAAATAGTTTTGTAAGTTGTACTAAATGAATCTATAACATCCAGTTAGACCATACCCCTCAAAGCGACAACAGACTGACTGCAAGAGGGCTTTGTCTTCCAGAACTCTTGCATCCTTTGTAATATGCACACACACCTCACAGCCTAATCTGCCCAATTCTCTAATATGCAGTGGCCTGGATTCATTTCTGCCAATCAAGGCCTTCTGTGTGGGGGCAGCCCTTCTGGGCACGGCCGGTAAACAAATTAGAGAAACTACATTATGTTGTATGAAAGGCCTAGCATTTTTCTTTTGCTGATTGTAATTAAGTTCATCTAAAGGTCAGCCGTGAAGGGCCCGCTGCCATCATGGCTGCTGTATATGGAGGAGCTCTGTCATATTTAGTTCTGCAGCTTTGCTGTGGATAGTTCATAAGAACTGGAGCACATCCAGCCCTAGGACCAATTCGCTTTGTGTCTGTGAACACTTACAATCCATTATGCTCCTCAACCTCTATCTCTCACAGCAGCAGTGCAGAATGGAGGGAACGAGGTGGTTCTGGAGCTGCAAATACAGCTGCTTTTGAGGAAGCGATTCCCAATTAATCCACCATTATGAATAGCTATTCCCCCCATTCCCATGTAATAAAGTCCCTTGTAAGTTAAATAAAATTCACATTATTAACATTGTTTCTAAGTGCCAATTATAAGTTAGCTTTTGGCAAGTGTTTCTAATCCAGATGCTCCCATGATGCCACTCGTTCGGATGCTTCCATGGCACCACAGATCTCATAAAGACACCGTCTGGATTGATCTGGGGGCCCTCTGGATTTCTCGATGGAAGTGTTCTTTGAGCCAAGATGAACAGCATATGGTTGGGCTTTCACAAAATGCCCACCTACAAGCTGATGTCTGTCACCTATCTTTATTCACTATTAAGAGACCCAGTCAACTATAGAGATGATTGGAGGACCTGGCTTGAGTATTAACTTCATGTAAATCTTGCAATCCTACTGGATCGCTGATTCCTCTATGTAAAGTGAGGAGGAGCCATTACGTGGTCCGTTATCAGGTGACAGCACAGTTAATCATCCGAAGCGGAACACTTGAGGGTGAGCGAGGGAATCGGGACGATGGGTAGAAACCAGGGCTGTTCCAGGCAAATCGAAACCTATGCTCACTCTGTGGTCCTCCTTCTAATGTCAATTGTTCGAGGAAAGTAAGGGATTTAGATATTTCATCCTCATTACTTAATCCTGTTCCTTTAGAAACTCTTTAACTAGCTCCTCTCTTAAAAGCATAGAATCTGACTCAAAATAATAACTCTAACCAAGAAAAAGTCAGTTCTCTGGAAAGCAATATTCAGACTTAACTGCAGAAAATTGGTATGAAATTGTGGATAGTGATCTCATTCAAGAAGCTTGAGAATATTTTCAAATAAGGAGATACATGTGTGTATATGTAAATACACACACACACGCGCGCGCGCACACATATGTATATATACTTTTCCCACCTCTGAGAATTAAGGGCATTAGTGCAAAGCCACAGGGCTAGGTGCATTTAGGAAGCCACGGAGGCCTCAGTACATTGAACTGGGTGTTCTGTGTCCCCTGCTCGCATGCGGTTTCGAGTGACATAAGATCTTATGTTAGAAAATAAGTTGAAATTTGTGAAGACTTCCTGGATAAATGGTACATTCATTCTAGTCCAAACTTTATCCCTTCAGGTACGTTTTTCCAAACATGAGTTCTGGGACTCTGAATTCTGGACTCTGATATCAGTACTATTATGGCCATCTCAAGAATGGTATATTCCATTTGTCCAAAAGGCCCAAGTTATGTTTTCTTTTCATATTAATGTCTTCCACAACCACAGTACATTGGTTGAAACTATGAAACAAACATTGCTATACTACTAATAACTAAACCATAGACTTTATTTAAATCCTCGATTATAATTTTAATTCCTTTTTATGTACTTGAGTGCTCCATTAAGTATTTGCTTTTAGAAATACCCCGACCACCACAAAAGTTATGTAAGCACTTCTCAAACACAGAAGGAGGCAGGCGGCAGCACTGAAATGGTTAATTTCAATATCGGGAAAATCACTTTTTTCTACTAAGATGGTTGACATTGAGTATGTATGTGTGTATGGGTTGGGGGGGGCAGGCAGTATTTGTTTTCTCTCCTTTAACCAATTTCACAATTGAATGAGCCTCAAGCTTATCTCCTGCCTCAGCAACTCAGAGAGACGCCCACCACGGACTGTACCCAGCACTTACTGATAATCTAAGTACCGCATATAATAGTCCCCTGTGTGCTCCCAGGGAAATATCCACAGAGCGAGGAGGTAGTGAAGCAGAGGGCCTATTTCCAGATACAGCCATGCTTGTCTTTGGTCAAATTGTGCTTTCCCACCCTCCTAAACACTTCCCGTTGCATCTTCTAAATCACTGTCTCGAGGCTTTCTTTGCAGAAAGAGCAGAGCAGGCTCTCAAGTGGCTAGCACAAGGAGCTGGAAACCAGAACTTGCGGCTGGAATCCTGTTTTAGCTGTGTTATTTAGCACAGTAGCCCTTGGCTTTTTGGAAAGTGGTGGCAGCTGAAAGAACATGGAATCCAAAGCCCCTCAAACCCGAGTTTTAATCCAGACTTGAATATGCGTTCGCTGTGACCTTGGGAAATGACTTAAATTCTGTGTCTCAGCTTCAACTGCTATAAAAACAATGAAATCATAGCAATAGCAAGATTGATATTCACTTGCATTGTTGAAAGGAGTAGTCAAATGGCATGTGCTCCTGTCTGGCAGATGAGAGAAGCTTCGCATTACAACTCTCTGCCCCTTAAACAGACCCATCATCATCAGGAAAAGAAAGACAGGATGCTGAAAAGACATTCAGAGTGGCCATGGACGTTACTGAGGAATTCTGGCTTGCTGAGACTCTCGTGGCTGTCTGTTACAATTCTTAAATGTATCCTTTAACAAAAAGTTTCCAATTCTAACTGGGACCAACACATGAAAAAAAAAAAAAAATCACTCTCCAGTAACAAGGTTTTCAATTTGGCTCCCATGCCTCAGGGGCGGGTGACTATGTTCACTCTCAAACTCAGAGATCTCCAGGTGCCTTTGATCTTCACCCGGACTCTAGTTTTACCCCAGCTTTCATGACCTTGCCTGACCTGAGCCAACCTTACGTAAACAAACTTGACCTTCACAGCTTTTCAACATACATCCCTGTCTCTCTCATTTCTTGCTTTCTCCTCTGATCCTCCTGAATATCACAGATAAGTCTCTTGTCTTTGGAAAGCTCTGTCCTTCTGCCTCTCCAGCTCAATTCCCTAATCTCTTCTGAGGTCTTTTCTATTTGACATCTCTCCTGACTTTGAGCGCTCACCAGAGTTTAACACTCAGTGCTACTTTGTGATCTCATTACTCCTCAGGTCTCTGTTTGGGTTTCTGTAAGGAAGAATAAACATCTTATATGCAAAGATCTTAACCCAAAACACTTTTACTGCCTCTCTATCACACATAAACACATCCAGGATGTCTTCACTCAACATTTTGAAATTATTTGTTTTAGAGGCATCTCTTACGTGAAATATAATACAGAATATAATTTCTTACACAAAATAATTTGATGGCTCTCTACATGAAAAAATCATTTCAGTGGGTAACTATATCTTGAGTTATTGCACAGTTAGAAAGAGTGCCTTTTTCACTTCCAGGAGTAAAAATTATAAAACTAACTGTAGCATCCCCAGTGGGAATAGCCTCTAATTTTTCTGATAATCAAAGTGATGTCCATTTTGCCAAAATAAAATGCAAAGGCCTCTAACAATGGGCTTATAATATTTATCAAAATTTTTACTGCTATTTTTAAGAAAAAAAAGTCAGAAAAATAGAAATAATACAATAGCAAACACTCATGTTTCCAAATGCCGCAAATAGTTAGTTGGCTGTTTACACTTTGTCATATTTTAGTCATGTCTTTAATTTTTAAAAAATCAGAGGTAGTTCACTTTTTCCTTGCACAGCCAGTTTCATTGCCTATGCTTCTTCTTAGAAGTGACAGATATCATAGATTTTAAATGATCTCCCTAGCTTTTATTACACCTTTAGTATGGCGTGTTTTGTGTATGTCTTAAACATTTTCAATAAGTGGTACTCTACATATTTATCTACTTGAGTTTGCTTTTATCTCTGAATATCATGGTTTCTCTCTCTCTCTCTCTCTCTCTCTCTCTCTCTCTCTCTCACACACACACACACACACACACACGCACACAAAGTGAGAGAGAGAAAATTTGGGTATTTTCTATAGTATTAACAGACCACATTGTGAATATGTTCATGTAGATTGGCATTTAAGTTATTTCCAGATTTGTTCATGACTTTTCACACTATAAAACATGCAGTGAGGGATACAGTTACCCAAAAATGGATATTAATGAGACATGGAAACTGTGTATTTTCAATGTTACTGCATAGTGGGAAATTGTTCTCCAAAGTGGGTGCAACAACTTACAGCCCTCAAAACAATGTAGGAAATTACCAATTTCCCTTGCAAAAACCTATGGTCAAAAATTGTATCAGTTCAATATTTGAGTACTAAAAAGCATCACTGTTTTAATGTATGATCTTTGTGATTAGGAATGTTGATGACTTTTCATATGTGTAGGTACTCTGCAGGTTTCCTTCTCTGTAAGTCACCTGTTCATAATATTTGTACATTTTTCAACAGGATGGGATATCTTTTTTTTTTTTACTGATTTCTATTGCTTTATATATTATAAATTCTAAAGCTGATATTAGCCTTTGCAGGTGATATCAATATGGGATACATATTAATTAGGATACAGGATAATGTACTATAATAAGGAGGCATTAAAAGTGTCACAAACAATATCGATATTTAATTATCTCTAATACAAAAGCCTAGGTTGGTAGGACAACGTTGGTACCATGCCTTTGTGTTGTAAGCGAGCCAAGCTATTTTTATCTTGTTTCTACGTAGTCATGAAAACTTCTGTCTCATGGTCCAGCTCCCGCCATTATAAAAGCATGTAGCTGCTAAGAAAGGATAAATCATAAAGAAAGACCATGTCTTTCTTTCTTAAGGACAAGAGTTAGTCACACGCAGCCCTTGAGTTCATTTTGCATCGGCCAAAACTTGATTATATGGCCACGGCTATCTGCAAGGGAGTTTGTGGAACACAGTCCTTAGCTGTACAGTAAAGTGCACAGCTGAAATTCTAGTGCCGTAGAAAGGAAGAACTGTTGGCTTTGGGATAACAAACCATAGTATTGTCACAATGCACCCACTTGAAGACTAAAATGTTTAAGTGTACCCTAAGTGAGACAGGCTCACTTCTTCCTTAAGGGAGACAACCCAAAGTCCCACCTAATAACTACACCTAATCACCAGGTTTCCAATCTGGGGTTTCTAGGTAATGTGTGAAATTCTCCATTAAAACCTGATAAGATGATATCTCATATCATGGCTTCCCTTTTGAATATTAACTCTTGAAATGCCAAATGAATTTATAGACAGTCCTCAGGCAGACAGTCTCCCTCTGCAGATCTTTATCATTTCCATCTCTACATGCAAACTCGCTAAATATAAATCGAGTTTATCTTTCTCACAGGTTTCCTGAAGTGTCACAAAGACAATTAACACTAACATTTAGCACTTTTCAGAAGAGCTTTATTACTATTGAAGTTTCAATGGGTCGATAATGTTTTTTAAACTATTGCAGGCATGTTCCTGCCATAGCATAGCAAAGGTTACTAGGATGGTCTTTTTATGTGACAAATTGGCTAGGCTACAGTCCTGTTATTGAATTAAATACCAATATAGGAATTGCTGGGAAGGCATTTTGTAGATGTAATTAAAGTCTATAATCAGTTGAATTTAAAATAAATGATCCTATATAATCTGAATTAGCATGCTTTAATCAGCAGCAGAGCCGAGGCTTCCCTGAAGAAATCTGAGGAAGAAATTCCCTGTGGGAGCAGCAGTTTCAGCTCCTGTCTGAGAGCCTCAGCTTGTCTTTCTGGATGGCCTACACTATGGATTGGATTTCAGACTCACCCAGCAAGCCCTCACAATCAGGTAGGCCAATTCCTTAGATAGATAGTGACACGGATGATGATAATAGATAGGTAGATGATCAAAAAATTAGAAAGATGATAGATAAATAGATAAATAGATAGATAGATAGATAGATAGATAGATAGATAGATAGATGATAGATGATAGATAAATGATAGATAGATAATAGATAGATGATAGATGATATAGATAGATAGATAGATAGATAGATAGATAGATAGATGATAGATGATAGATAAATGATAGATAGATAATAGATAATAGATAGATGATAGATGATATAGATAGATAGATAGATAGATAGATAGATGATAGATGATAGATAAATGATAGATAGATAATAGATAATAGATAGATGATAGATGATATAGATAGATAGATAGATAGATAGATAGATAGATAGACAGATAGATGATAGAGAGATAGAGAGATGGATAATAGATAGATGATAGATAGATAGATAGATAGATAGATAGATAGATAGATAGATAGATAGATGATAGAATGAACCAGAGAGACTCTGCTGGATCTGTTTCTCTGGTCGAAGACTAAACCCTGAGTAACATGATAACCAACTCTTTAGCTTTGCAGTCCGTGTCCTGCTTATTGGCTGCCTGAACATGAAGCCAGTGTCATTTATTTTAGTCTTGTTGTGACAGAATCCCACTTCCATTAATCAAATTCTGTATTAGTTAAGCATAAAGTAAGTTTCTACAACTGAGAAAATCTAAATTTTAAAGGCTTAAATGAGCCAGAAGAGTGTTTGTCTCTTACACAGTTCAACTAAATCATCCATGGCCAGCATAGCATGCTGACATCCTTCGCTTATAAAATGATGTTTAAAAAAACATCTCTTTATTTTTCCACCACATCAGAGGGACATATTCTATTTACTTTTATTTTTTTGTATTTTTTTAAAAGTTCAAACAAATATGTTTCCTATTTCTAAAACATTCATTCTAAATATCTTCCCATCTTTCATACATTATTCTTACAACTTTTATTCTAGCTTGTTTTGCCATAAAATGAAATAATTCATCTTGTTATCATCATAATATGTAATTAATTTGTAATTAGATTGTCTAATATAATTTAGCAATTTTCCTTACAAATATTTTTGCATTTTATTTATTAATTTTTAAAATTATTTTAATTTTTTCCCACTCAGTCTCTATGTGGTAGATTATGAAAGTTTTCCTAAGTTTGACAGTGTGTTTATAGAGCCCTCATTCCTGAGTATTAATTTAGACATGTGTATGAAATAGACAGTTATTTCCCCTCAACACTTTGAAGCTATTGCCTCCTTATCTTCTAACAGATATTACTGCTGGTGAGAAATCTGCTGTCATTCTGATTGTCCCTTCTCTATAGAAATGGCAAAGTGGCCAGAGTCAGCACCCTAGAGCGATGGTACCCTTTTAGTCGCGTATACTGAAAAGATGCTGGATTTTAATCTCTACTTATACATAAGGAACAGGGTTCACGTTTCCTACCAAGCATGAGATTAAATTGGCATCTGTTTCTCTGTTGGCATTGAAAATTGGACCAGATCATCTCTATGTGGTCCTGACTTTCCATAGATCCTTTGGCCCTGAGTTTTCCTCTCTGTGTTACTCAGAAGCTGTGCTCACGATTCTGAGGATAGACATTTATACTATACTCATTATATAGACATTTAATATATGTGTATATATTTAAATTTTAAAATATATTTTATCTATTATCTCTATGTGTTTTAAATGGAGGATTATATTTGCATTGCTTACAGTTCTATTTTGTAATTTTCATTTTTTTTTATTTTAAAGACAAAATTCCTGAGCTATTATTATTTTAATGTGTATTACATCCTAGTTATAAATGTAATGTGTAGTTATAAAAATTAAAGCATTACTGGATTACATTTTCTTATCATCTTTTCAGGAAAATAAGGCACCATTAATGACATCAAAATGTACTGCTATAATGCCAGCAATAATTTTTCAACCAAATAATGCAAATTGTTGTATATTAACAATTTTTTCTAATTCCTTTAATCAATCTGGACACATTTTCGGTTTGTTATGATGGTCACCAATGCCTCATATTCCATTACTCAGGCCAGTTTTGTAGCAACAATGACTGAGAAATTACATGTTTTGACATGTTATTAATATTTACAGAGCACCCATCCCAGGTGTATCACAAATGTCACCTTGAGTGGAAGAACGATGCTCAAACATTATTTAAATTTATGGCAACAAACAACAGCAATCATTAGTATTTTTTTTATTTTAGAAACTGATGCAAAGAGTTCATCTCAAATGGCTATTGCATAGAATATTCATAACCCTTGATTACTGTCACTTTTCTATGAAGAAAGGAGGTTTGGGAAAGCTACAACCACAGACAATGCAGGGGCCCTAAGAAAAAATATACTCATTCTCATCTTGCTCTTCTGGAAATAAATTTGTACTCCCAAGAGGGCTTGCTAAGTTGCCCCAAAGCTGTGAACACAGTGAAAGGGGCTGGCCTTTTTTTGCAGAAAGACAAGGAGGAGAAGGAGGAGAAGAAAGAACATCCCATGGTCTGGGGCAGGTACGCTCCACCTGCTTCTTTTCACAATGACCCCGCCCTGGCAGAAGGAGAAAAACAAAGTATGGCTCCTCTTTCTTCTTTCTTCAGCCAATATTATTTCCCCGACTTTTCCGATGGACTATCATGACACTGTAGTTTAGAAATGTAGGTGTGGTTAACAATATTTAGTGAGGTCAGAAACAATTCAGGACTCTTTTCTGGGGAGAAGCTAAGTTTCAGATAAGATCGAAGTCAGAGTCTGATTTATGTCAGGTTGAAGAAGGTAGACCACTGTTCTAAAACCTCCAGTAAACTCTCTAAGGTTTCAAGCAAGCAGTCATGACTATTCTCACCAACCACTTTGGTATGAGTTTGTAACAGCTCTATTTCCATAAGCCAACACTTAGGACCCCAAGCGTCAGTAGGTCACTGTTAATTCAGTGTTTGAACATAGCATCCTTGTCTCTCATCCCCTCCTCAGGCATACGATCACTTGGTTAGCAGAGAGCTCAGCACATCCTTTATATCACAGTCCCAGGTTGACGTCATATGTAACATAAGAACACGATATTGAAATTCCTCTTTTATTTCCATTAACCAGTGATCCCATTCTTTCTTTTGAATTTTTCCATTAATTTTTAAAACTGTACCTTTCTTATATATGTCTAGCATTCGTACATATTTCTATTGGGACCTAGCCAGGAGAGGGTAAGGTTTGCAATGGTTTCTGCCCTGTTATAAGAAATCTACTGTTACTCTGATAATTAATGTCCATTATGTAAATAAATAATTATATTTTTAATTCCTTGAATTTCTAATTGGTTATTACTACTTTTGCTTTTCTTCCTTTATCTCCTTAAACACTGTAATCATAATTGTTCTAAAGTTTATTTCAGATAACTTGTAATTTATAATTCTTTGTGTTGTTTTAGTCAGCGCAGGCTGCCATAACAAGTTATCACAGATTGGGGGTCTTAGACAGTAGAGATTTACTTTCACACAGTTCTGGAGGCTAGAAGTCCAAGATAAAGGAGCCAGCAATGTTGATTTCCAGTGAGACTTCTCTTTCTGAGTTGCAGACAGCTTCCTTTTTGCTATATCCTCACATGCCCTTTCCTCTGTATGCACATAGAGTAAGAGAGAGAGAGAGAGAGAGAGAGAGAGAGAGAGAGAGAGATTGATCTCCGATAGCGCTTCCTCCTTTTAAAAGGATACCAATTCTACTGGATTAGGGCTTCACTCTTATGACCTCCTTTTACCTTAATTACTTCTTTAAAAGCCTTATCTTTAATACGGTCACATTTGGGGTTAGGGCTTCAATATTTGAATTTGGGAGAAGGGAACAATTCAGTCCATAATAGAGTCCAAAACTTCTGTTTAGGTTGCTGACATATCTGCATGGTGATTTATTCCCTCAAGACAGAATATTAATTAAAAATTTTTAAATCTGAAAAAAAAACTTTATAATGGGTGAGATTACAATAGTCAAAGAGTTTTAAAGGCAACAGATAAATAAAATTATCGGATTTGAAAAATATGAACTGTAAATTAAATAAATACACAATAGTCATTTTTGGTTGAGAGTTCAGCTTCATGATAATCTCACACATACCACATGTGCTCTGGACTATTGAAGAATCTCCACAAGGCAGTTTTGCACTTTACTTTCCACAGTTATAAGCGTTTCAACCATTCTGGGTATGTTTTTTTTTTTTGTGGATAATTTCTTACCCAAGATTCCTACAACATAGTAATACTTGCGGTATTTTGATTTCGGACCAAGCAAGATGTGAGATTTAGATTCCAACAGAGAATCTAACAAAGATTGATGGATAGATGTACAGAAAGAAATATTAGATTATTTATATATTATTAAATATTATGTAACATTTTCCTACACATTTTCTCAAACATACCTAAGACAGTCTCTTTAATACACACACATATCTATAGACACATTTAAACCACATGTGTATGTTCTATTAGAAGTTCTGATGAATTCCATAATTCTAATGAAGATGTTCCACGCTGCTCAGTTTTGTTGCTAATGTGAACAAAAATAATAAAACAGCAATAAAGGGGAGGTACTTTGAAGCATGCTTATAATGATATGGTGATAATGTACTGTATGAAATGCATCTGTTGTGTGACTGACTGGTTACTGAGTTGCTCTATTTAACTGATTATATACTCTTGGGAAATCTTTAGAGTATACAAGTCTGTTGTTCACATGTGATTAAATGTTGACCTTGGAGTCCTTTTTCAATGTCAGTAAGTTTCCCTGTTCAGAATGAGAGAAGGGCAAACTACCACATCCGGGGCTGCTAATCTGTGCGCCAGACACTGGAGGATGTGCTTAAAACTCTTCACCCATTCTATATCTGTAGCAACTGTTTGAGGTAGTTATCTTTTTTTTCTACAAATATCACAAACCAGCAAGTTGATTCTCAGAGAATTATACTCTTTCTAAGTTATCCAGCTACCAGTGCAAGAACAGTATTTCAATCTAAGCTTTATTCCAAAATACATACCTCCTACACAAAATCATTTTGTCTCAACATTTAATACTCTATTAGAATATGCTTTTAATAGCTGCATACAGTTCAACATACATCCTTTTAATTTAATCACATTTTTTCAAATATTATCTTCATTAAATTTTTTTTATTTTTCATTTTTTTTCGATACCTACTGGCAATAGTTACTCATTATGAGTAACCAGAAAACATTATTGTGGAGACGCTCTTTCATTTTCAAACTTGGAAAGAAATGTATAGGTAATGTTCTGAGAGAGGCTGCATCTTAGGATTTCATTAGCTCAAGTGATACAAGAAAAAGTCAAATATGTTCTGAATGCAAGAGAAATTACTGGAAAATATATTATATTTGATATGATTTAAATGTATCCTCCGCCTTGAATCCGCCAGAAAAAGTGGAAATAGCACAATCATCTATTATATTAAATATAAAATTTGATGCCAAACCCACTTTCTCTCAGCCTACCGTGTATTTCAACAAGATCTCTCTCAGATAAGCTTCCATAAACCAGGTTGAGATTAAGTTTCCTACTGATCAAGAACTCTTAGAGTTTTGCTGAAATGCTTCCCAATTGAAGGGACAGCATCTTTACAGCCAGGAATGTTCAGGGAACCCCATAGGAACTTAGCTTCAGAATATCAAGAGAAAAGCTCAGATGACTGGTCACAATGACCACTACTTTCAAAATGTATGTTCTATTGTCACATTATGTTTAATCAAGCACATCTCTCATGGTCATAGGTCTTTCCGAAAAAATCAGATGTATACAAGTTATTTCCCCTTGAAGAACATTAAGGAAAGAATTCAAACAGGTGTCAGCAGATCTATTTAAACTCTTGAATCTCTCATTCAATATGAACACCATCCACTATGCAGCAACCATCTCTCCCTGAACCCTTCCAAATTTCTTACTTATATACATAAAGCAGGCATCTCAGTGTCTTGCACATAGTAGGCACACACATATGGTTATTTTAAGTATTTATTTCCATTTTGAAGGATCCTCTACTTTTTCTGAAAATATAGAAGGATATAGATTGTAAAATATTAAGAACATAGAGCCCATAAAATTTTAATGTTCACACAAAAGTCTTTTACAACCTTCTCACTCACTAAGTGGTCCAACATTAAAATAAAATAAATCTTCACCCAAAGAGAAAGCACTTAAAATGTGCAGCTTTTTAGATTTTAGTCCCCCAAAGAACTCATTTTTCTTAATAGTGTCTGATACAATAAAACCATCCGTTTCAAGGAAAAAATAATTAAAGCACTTAGCATGATGTTTTACTTTCAGTATTTAAAAATCAGCTATTTCTTATGATCAGTAATTTGGGATTCCATTACATTTTATGATACTAAATATAGATTTACACAATAGATACTAATGAATCTGGACTCGCAGACACTTGTTACTTAAGACATAAACCAGGATATCTGCCAAGAACTTATGTTCTTAAAAATGATGCTGAGAATGCAAAATGATCACAAAGCAGGGCATGCAACAAAGAAAGAGTACAGATCCTACCAAATGATATTCCATGTGTTTCACATTCTTTCAGAGCCAAAGCTATGCTTATGTAGAAAGAGCCTTAGTTGATTAGTTGTTTTTATACATTCATTTCTATATATTCATTTATTTAAATATGCATTGAGTGCTTCCTACATACTAAGCACTATCTTTTGCACACAGATTTTTCAAAAATGAACAACAACAACAACAAAAAAGGTCTAGTCTCTGTCCTCAAAAAGCTGACAAACTAGCCAGGGACAATATACCTACATAGAACTTGTATGTAGTATCAGATGTGCAGAAGGTGCAGTAATGCACCATTTAGAGTTAATGGTAGATTCTTATGAAGGCGTTGCCAGCTCCTCCTGATAAGCTACTACACATATAATATCTTATGTTTGAAATAAAATTTTTCTAATTGCGTTGATTACTTGAAATTATCTTCATTTTAAATAATGAAAATAAAACAAACCAAATTCCTTAATGAAAACCTTGTTTATAATAACAGACATTTATTATGCTTTCTTGAATAAAATCAGCTTCCTAAAATCAGTGTCATTTTCAGAACTGTTTTAATTGTTCCATTCATTACCTCTGGGTGAAGAGAGACACTAAATATTAGTGCTGGTCGGAGGCAGTTAGGTTTCCAATGAGCAGAAATACCTGTGAGGTCATCGAATAGCATCATTATAGTAACTTAAATTAGCCCACACCAACGTCTCCATTATGATAATAGTAATAATAATAAATATCTACCATTATCTTTGTATCACATCTCAGATAAAATCTAGAATAACTTTTAAGTAGAAACACTTCACAGTAAATTCCCACTATAATCTATTACTCGATAATTTAAAATTGATTATATCTCCCTAATCTAAGTAACAAATTTTCTCCACTTCCCTTAAGTTCAGAAGCCTAATCTTCCCTAACTTCAGTAATAAGCATGGGCAGAGAAAATATTGTTTCATTATTAAAAATAATAATAAAAAAACAAAATAACAGGAAGTACCATACATGGACCAGATATAGTCTTTAGCATCTCTAAATATTATCATTTGTTCTTTTATATTTTGAGGCACATCTACTTTTTTTAGTTAAAAACAGCATCACAGTTGTTATTTCTTCTTTCTGTCACACACACACACACACACACATACACTCACTTAGGGAGTGTATCAAAATTTGGGAGAATTTGTTCAGTCTTCTTACCTTGATGGCCAACATAATCTGTGAAGTTAATAGGAAGAGTGAAAGGCCTTTCCGAATTTTACTGAATAATTGAAAGTATAAAACCTACTTAAAACTTTGTCATCAGAGTTTTTGAGATATGCCATTGTCCTTTGTCTGAAAGTTACAATAATAGTTATTAGAACAGAACTATGTTTAACTTCACATATACTGTATTCTTATCATACTGTCAATTCCTGAAAAAATAAATAGAAGCAAAAACTAGCATATTTTTCATATAAACAAAAGTACATTTTGGGCAAGAAAAGTGCCTGTCAAATATATGTTCAGTTTTTAATAGAATTTCATATAGCTTCTTCCCAAAGGGACATGATCTTAAACGACCAACCAAACAAACAAATACATAAACAGCAAAAATAATAATCAGTCTCATTCAAGCTAAAAGTAGTAACAATAACACTTTATTATTTAGCAAAAAAGAAAAGTTGAACAAATAATGCTGCTTTGACTAATTCCAAAAATGGCTATTATGTGCCAAAAAAACTTTGTCATATATTTATGATGTAAATATAATAAGGTGTATTTCTCAAGTAGCCCAATACCTAGTGGTGGGCTTACAGAATCAGACTAAATAACTTAGGCCATGAACTTGGAACTTCCTGGTACAATAAACAACTTTGAATATTTATCTTTCTCAGCTATTGCATATGTATAATTTGCCTTATGGCTTTCACTTGTTTTACATCAACACATCATATTGCTAACAATGTCCTTAGTTCATTTCTTTGTAATGTATTTCCATGATTCCTGTATGGCATTTCTCCAAATTTGTGTTTACTCATAAAGATGAGACGGGCATCATGATTTTTTGGTCCCTTTATTAAGGTGAGAAGCATTGTGATTAATAAAATACTAATCCAAGTTTGGCGATCATAAAACATTTTGTGCTACTTTCTTACATTCTTTAAATTAGTTTATAACTAGGCACATTTCCAAACTTACTCCAGATATAGACCCAAAATAACCTTAAGAGCTCAGAAACATTTTAATTTTCTCTTGTCAGATCATCATGCTTTATAATTCTAAAGTTCACTGTCTTGTTTTAGGAAATGGAGCAAATTAAAAAGGAAAAAAAAAAACTACTCACATATGTAATAAGCTAAAAGAAGAGTTAGATGTCAAGAAAATTGCAACCAGATTAATCAAACTCTGAAATACATTAACAAAATTTTCTGAGGGAAAAATTTGAAGGGATAAGGAAATTTTAGGAAGACACATCTTAATCTCTGTAGTTATCTGTTAGCCTCTTGACTGGGAAACAGTAGTTGGTCCACCCCTGGCTTGTAAAGACTTGGGACCGCCTTAATACTGGCTGGTTTTCAGAGAGCCAGACAAAATTTGACTGGTTTACAACAGGTACAAAAATTATTGCCAAATAAATTTTTCCTATTTGTTTACCTTTCTTACTTAGTTACTTGAGCAATGTGATTTTGTTCACTTTTTAAACATTTTTGTTAGTATTTTGTTAGTATTTAGGCTAGTTCATCTAACCTAACTTATTGGCAAATTAATATAACCTTTTTGGAAATAGAAGAGAACACTTTACAGCTCTCCTTCAGGTTATGATTGATATAGACTGGGCAAATAGTGCCAATGAGAAGTCACAGCTTTGTGAAGAAATTCATGCCAATGTGATACTGATAACTACTTTACATACATTTTTTTTTCAGTCCTAGTAAATCAGTGTCATTAATTCATTCAACACATATTTAATGTGTATTTAAAATGCGCGAGGCAAGCATATTAGTGATTCTAGACTTGTGGCAAGTGCTAACACCAACATGAGAAATCAGGGTGCTAGGAAAATTCTATGTTGGGGTGAACTACTTGAGATAGGGTATTTGTGGGTTTAGATGAAACCTGAGGGTGAGGAAGAGAGAGGCATGCACACATCTGGAAGTATAGGGTAATGGAACCATAATCCAGACAAGGCATCTAGAAAATACAAAGTCTATGAAATCAGAAAGGACAGGGCCAACAGGACAGATTCTCATATGATAAGAATGGAGAGGTACTAGGGCAAGACCAGACAGGGCCATAGAAGCCAAGAAACGGAGTTTGGGTTTTCTTCTTAAATGAGTGGGAGGTCATTGATAGTTTTTAAACTGGGGAATGGTATGATTTTACTTATGTTGAAAAAACTATCTGTCTGGTTGTTATGAAAAAAAAAAAAGGATTATAGTGGAGTAAATATGAAAGACCAAGTAGGGA
Source organism: Rousettus aegyptiacus (assembly GCF_014176215.1). Classification (NCBI taxonomy): domain Eukaryota; kingdom Metazoa; phylum Chordata; class Mammalia; order Chiroptera; family Pteropodidae; genus Rousettus; species Rousettus aegyptiacus. The sequence continues at coordinate 11,285,422 of NW_023416310.1, forward strand.
GCTATAGAAATTTTCTCAGTGAGATATAATTGTTTCTGAAAATATGGTCATAGAAGTCACTATCAAGAGCAGAGAGTGAGTTCAAGCCGCATTCTGTAGAAATGCTAATGAGTTGTCAATACCTTTGATTTTGTGGACGAGATAAAGAGAAGGAGCAAGGACATATTTCAGGTTTCCGGTGAGTAATAATGGCACCCTGAAGAGCGATGAGGAAGAATAAGAAAGTATTTTTTGGGAAAAGTTTCAAAATAAGATTTACTCATGTTAAATCTGAAATGGCCTCAGAGCATCCGAATGTAAACATACAGTAGACAAGTTTGAAATATATACTGTTGGCCTAGTGGAGGAATCTCAGCTAGAGATATGACTTTTGCAGCTGTTAGCATGCAGATATCTGTCAAGGCCATGGCAATGATAGACCATCTTAGGGGTAAAAGCGGAGATGAGTAAGGGCTCTTTATTGTGTTGTGAGGCAGCTCCTGATTTAGCCAAATAGCAGATGAGGAGAAAAAAGTCAAGAAAACAATAAAAATAGTAAATGAAAGCCAGGAAGAGGGTTCAGTGTCAAATAGACCAAGAAAGAAACATCCTTCATAAAGGAGGAAGAGATTAGGTAGGACAGGACAGAAAAGCGCCCTTGACAAGAACACTTTCAGTGCTGCGATAGGGACCGAATCTGCCCTGGAGGGAAGATTGACAGGGGAGGGACAGCAAACACTGTGTATAGAAAGATGTTTTTGAAAAGTGTTGCCCTAAAGGGGAGCAGAGAAATGGGAAAGTCCCCAGAGAGATGAGGGGAAGAGGGACTTTGCTTTGTTTTGCTTGTTAGTTTTTTTTTTTCTTTTATTAAAGAGAGATAGAAATAAGATAACAATAGAGCAGAGAATATTGGAACAGAAGAGAAGGAACAAATGAAGGAACAAAGTCCTTGACAAGGCAAGGAGGACTGAAATCCAGGATACAAGGGAGAGAGACTGGCCCACCAGAGGGGTCTTTTGGTAGGCGATGTATTTTTCATAGTCTCTGAAGCCATTCATTTCTAAATTAGGCCTGAAGAGTCAGTCACCAATATCTGAAGGTTACCAATTCATCTTGAGGAAAATGTCCTTCAGTGTGAAAATGTGAAATGCTTTTTTCTCCCTCGGTATCCCTAAGGGACAAGTTTGTTCTGGCTCACAAAGACCTAAATTCAAGAGTTGCCTACATTCAAGGCAAATAAGAAACATACTTGGAAAAATAATGAAGAATCCTGAGGGATTATACAGAGAAAAGTCACCAGATTCTGAAATGAGACAAATGAAAGATAGTTGAGAGTTCATTTAACAGCCGTATAGTAATTCCAACATGGTGACATTTAGTAGTATAAGTAAAATCCTAGAAGCACCATAATATCACTGTTCATTAGAATAATTTAATTAAGAGAAAATCCTGAGTAGGTTCTAATAAAAAATGGAATCTACTAGAATCAGTATATTCTAGAGACAACATTTAGGCAACATTTAGCCTTGACTCAGGTTTCAAATGAGTGATCAGGGCCTGTTTCTTCTCTGCCTTCATAAATCTATTTTACTTTCTCAGTGTTCTCACAATTCTTAAGCATGTTTTTTCTTGCATAAGATGATTGCATAAAATTTTTCATGATCATCAGAAACATAAAAAAAAGATAAGCAACAAACTGGAAAAATGCATTTGAGACATATAACTAACCAATAATATCTAAAACATATTTTTACAAAATTCCCATAAATCACTAACAAAAAATAAGCAATCCAATAAAAGAAAAAAGAAATGACAAAAGGCATGACTGGGCAATGAGTAGGAAAAGAAACACAAATAGTTCAAGGACACCGATGTTGTTTAATATCATTGATAAGCAAGGAAATCCAAAATGAAATCACAAAGGAGCATCATTCCACATGCCCTGGACTAACCAGAATTAAAATGTGCTAATGAGGTCGTGGAGCAACAGAACAAGGAAACGTTCATACTTGCTGGTGGGAGCATTAATTGTCATAGTTACATTGGAAAAGGGTTGGACATCACCTAGTCAAGCTGAACATGTATGTATCTATGCCTGGCTTTTTGCTTTTTTTTTTTTAAACCTAGATATATATCCTAGAGAGGTTGGCCACCATGCGTCATGCATAAAATTGTCAAAAGAGCAATAATGGTGCAAAAGTTTATCAACCGCAGACAAGATATATAAATAAACAAATAAATCACGACTTATATTCCATCCACACAAATCTAGCATTATAAAGCCTTAGAAATAAATGAACATAGCAAACCAGTCACAACATGGATCTCAAGCATAAAATGTTGAACAAAAAGATAGCTAGTCAAGGAGACTATGTAATGTGTAATTTTTTGTATGTTTAGTTCGAAATGGTCAAAATTTCACAAAATATTATTTAGGCTTAAATACATACATATTAGAACTCTACAGAAGGACAAAGACTAGTACGGGATGTAAAAGAGTGTTTTTCCCTGTGAAGGGTGGGTAAAGACAATGAGATAAAGTGGAAGGGCTTCTAGTTCGCTAGGAGACTATATTTATTAAGCTCACTGTTGGATACATGTGTACTCAATTTTTCTTATTTTACTCTATTGTATATATGTGATACACTTTCATTGTATGTAATATATTCCCAATAAAAAGGTTAAGCAAAAGAAGTTAATCAAATCATTATACACGATATATCTAGGTTATATATCGATGGATGATGCATTGGAGATCCGCTGTGCTTACACGGCTTTTGCAAAATACATGGTAATACATATCTAGAGCTATAAAGATAAAAAAAAATTCTTTCTTGTTTATACCATCATATTACTACTTGCATTTTATTATTTAAAAAATGTACAGAAGATTAAGTTCTTGCCTCCCTTCTAAATGCATTATCTACCATTCTAAATTTTTTGGAGGTCAAATAAAAGGTTTTATTTTTTCTTATTTTCTTATTTTTTTATTTACATATAGTGAGTACACAATATTATATTAGTTATACTAGTTTAGGTGTACATACAGTGATTCAACATTTTTATATGTTACAATGTGATCGCCCTGCTAAATCTAGTAATCTACCATTCTAATTTAAACATTCTAACCTGTCCTACCAATAACACACTCCTTCCAAGCTTGTCTCTGTTCCCTTTGCATAAGCTTTGAATCTGTGCAAAAGTCTCACTTAATTTTTTTCTGAATGGCCTCCTATATGACTTGTCTTTCTACTATATCCTTCTGAACCTTTCAGGACTCAATACAAGTGTTATTTCTTCACATCAATTGTCTTTGATCCACATATCATGATTAAGTTTTCCTGTACTGTGTTTCCATATTTGTGTATTCATCTGTTGTGGCACTGTTATATAGTTCATATAATAATGATGAAATTATCTCCTCCATAAGACCAGGTGGTAATTTATTCACATCTGAATCTCTCTCTAAACAACAATTACTATAAATCATTGCTTAAAAAATATTTGTTAATCAAAAAACAAAAGAAATGCCATGTTTACAACAGCATGGTTTACCATAACAAAAACTCACAACTCAAATGTTTACTAATGAGGGAATGATCTGTTAATGATAGTGTATCCATTTGATGATGCATTTGTACACTCATTAAAATACTATTGTGAAGACAATTAATGAAATATTGAAAAATTATAATAATAGTCGCTAATCTAAATCATTAGAAAGAAGTAAGTTATATTGAATATCTACATTACAACTTTGCAAAAATATAGATACAGAAGCAGGATCTGGAAAGCCTACATATCATGGGTCTATAAAAGTGGTTGATTGTAGATTCTTTTTTAAAATTCTTTTCTTTAGAATAAAGGTTTTTTTTTAAGAAATTGTGTTTAAAATTTAATATTTTCAGACATAATCGACTGAGATTCTGATTCAGATAGTATGACAGCCTTACTTCTGCAACTCCACTTAGTACGCTCCTCAATACGCGCGCGAGAAACCTAAAGAGAGGAGCTTCAGATGGACAATGAGAAGTAATTTCTAACTCCAAGCAATCAAACGATAATGAAGTTTACCAAAATAAGCATTCAATGATGAATTTTCAAGAATAATTTTAGGTTACCGACTAGTAAAGAAAGGAAAAAAAACTTTTTTTTTTTAATTTCAAAATGCCTAACCATAAACTGTTTTTAGAATGTCATAAAATTTAAAAATGTTCTATGAATCACCCAACTTAAGTATCTGTGATTGCACTAATTACTGTTCCTTCCTGCAGGCACAGGCAGCACATAATATAGGGCTGCGTTCCATGTGGGAGCATAAACGTACAAAATGAGCAGTCTTTATCGACTTCGCCTAGGTTACGCATCCGAATCGACTCTGAAACATTACAAATAGATTCCTGGGCCCCAGCCCAAGCAAATTTGGTTTTCTTAGTTTCAAGAACTTCTCAGGAGATTTAAATGTATAGTTCAGGTTAAAAAAGTACTTGCTTGGAGTATAAAAATAATTTTTTAAGGTTAACATAAATCTCAGTAAAATATGGAACTCGCATTTTTTTAAAAAGTGTCATTACATATAGAATCCTTGGTATAACGATGAGTAATGAAAGACTGAAAATTAGGTCATCTTCATTTAAGTACTCTGCTGAAACCAATTGCTCTCTTATATTTCTCCTCCACTACGGAGCCAGTGCCTCTCACCCATTGTACTTCTCTTCTGACACTATTTTCCCCCCAAATTTACTGATGTATGATTGACAAATAAAATTGTAAGATATATAAAGTGTATAACATGATTCAATAACAGTACATGATATGAAAAGATTCTCCTTGGCACATGTTTAATACTAACCCAGACTCCCTATATCCCATCTCCCTAGATGAAGCCACCCTGAGTACCTTCAGGCTTATTTTGCCTTGAGCATATCTACGTTCCTCAATCTTCAGTAGGTCCCCATTGATCACTGGACAAAGGCCCAGACCCTCAACGTGACGCTTAAGCCCCTTGACCCACTGACCCTAGATGATCTCTCCCATCTTATTTTTTAAATTTTTCTTCACGGATTGTACATCACAGCCAAGCCACCAGATGTATCGTGTACCTTTCCCTACTCTATTCTTGCCCACATAAGCGCTGTTCAAAAAAAATTATTGAAAGACTATAATCAACTTAAAGAAGTTCAAACCCCACCTACCCTCTAATTCCAGCTCATTTGTTTCTGTTTCTCAGGGTTTTCCCTGACATCTCTACCATTTAAAGGTCTCTACTTAACCTAACTAATAGAATAATTTGTACTTTTTCACCCTGTAACTTTTTACTTTACAGAGTCATTATTATCTCATAACCTACAGAATATATGTTTTTAAAGATAGGATTCCTGTCTGATTGATTGATTATCATACTTCCATCAGTATTTTGCGACTATTTATTCTCCAGAATGTTTCATTAATATATGCATTAGAAATACTTTTGACATTTCCAGGAAACTCAGAATATAAAACCAGGTAAAATTCTCTATGCCCTGTCCTCCCTCAGCAACAATGACAAAGCACCCCCTGTGTCTTTTGTCTGGCTTTCTTTTTGAAGTATTTAAGCTTGCACCAACTTCTATAGAAACTATTCTCAGATTCTAGAGAATTAAATATAAAACCCTGTCACCTTGAGACAGATATAGTAGAAATATCTGATTGCATATTTTAGGGGTTGAGAAAAACAAGCAAACACATGTATAATTTCCATTATATTTAATACAAGATAGTTCTGAAGATATATTCACATTTCCATGGGAGAACAAGAGTGACTTTAAGTGGGATTTTTAGCAATGCTTAGTTGTTCTCTACTGGGTCCTGAATAAGAGGTGTGGGGATTTCTTCTCCACAATCTATTTAGTCTCACCCTGAGCTGACCTTACTGACCTTAGGCTGTCGCTTACTCTTCTTCCCGGATTCCATTTTCTCCCATATCTGTCTCTGTACTCACTTAGCAAACATTATCTAGGCCACAAGAGAGAGTCAATTCGGTTCTACATATGCTGGTCAGATAAATCACTGATAAATCACTGGCAAATCACTGATTCTGATTTGAGGAGATGGGCGGATGAGCATTTCTTTTTCTGCATCCTCTAGGAGAGAAAGCACATGTTATCCTCCTGTAATTCTGACTATGAAGTGATTTTCCATCATTAAATATATCTGCCCTGTGCTCAAGGATGTTCAAAAGGGGACACCACATTCCATTCTTCTTTTGACACCAAGACCCTTCGAAAACATCTATTGCTCTTTACTATTTTTTCCCCAAATCCTCTGAAGGTTTCACAAAACCTGAAAAGACCTGCTCCAAGTTTGTTCCACTAGGAAAGGACCAATTTTAAACCACTTAATTACTAATCAATCTTAAGTAAGCCAAGCAAAAGCAGCATCTGACCCAATTTGTTTAGAAACCTATTTGTTCAGCCCTTGTGGCTTCTCTGCCATGCAGGAGACCTGTCAGACTGGAATCAAGAAAAAAGGCTTATCGAATTTTAATGTTGAACTAATGTTGCTTCTGCAGTTGCCAGCATTAGAGGGGTGATGGGGAATCCAGGAAGGAAGTGAAAAATGGTCTTTCTCCCTCTCACTTTTTTTTCTTTTGCAGAGTTCAAACGTTCAATCTGTCCTTTCTATGAACCTGCTATTTACGACAACCTCTTTTAACCTATATATAATGCATGAAGAACTCTAGGCTGAATAATATTGCATGTAGGCAATCATGTGACTGATTGTCTTGAACCCTGAAAGCTTCTGGATGTCAGGATCATGATATTGTGAGTTCTCCATCTAACTCCACTTGCTAAGGCAACTCTTATCAACCCTCAGGAAAATTATGCATAAATTTATAGTATGAGACCTTAAGTATGGTTTCTGTCTTGATCTAGAAGACTTGTATGCCTTCCACATTTCTCTGCATCCTTTCTCATAATATACTGCCTCCAATAGGGTTTCATTAATGCTTTTGACTGAACGACAGAGTCTATAAATTTGTGCAGTGATTTAAAGAGCATCCCTGACATCCGAACAGGAGGAAATCCTGTAAATGAATACTGATTTTTTTTCCCATCTCCTCTTTCCTGATTATTATAATAGCTAGTTTCTTTTCTTTATGGCATATCTCACACCCTACTCAGGCCAAAAAAAAAAAATGGTAAGGAAATGAATAAGTAAGGATGGTAGATAGTATTTCCAATTAGTAATTGTTCTAGTTCTTTCTTTGTATTCAGGGCACATGAACATTCATTTCTCATGCCTTAGTTACATGAAGCCTACTCATGCATGGTAAGCGGTTCAGTTTTGTTTATTTAATTTCACTATTATATTTCCAATGTGAAATGATGGAGCTGGGATTATAATCCACATAAGTGTTGTAGCCTAAACAACCGTGGTAATCTGACTAAGCCAACTGTAGTTATTCTTTCCCGTTTCTTTCCATCCAATAATTTGCCCTAAATCTTCCCATTTTAGCTAAAGTCCAAGCACATTAACTTTTTTTCATATAACTTGCTTTCTCTAAGAATCAAACTATTTATTCCTTCAAATTTTAGTCTCAGATGGAAGAAATTATAAAAAGAAATAAAACAATATGCACCTTTACTTACGCAATGTTTCTTATATTTTTTTAATCAATAGTGCAATGGTCCAAATATGCTTATATAAGTCAAGCCATGACACTTTTGAGAATGAAAGTGGAAACTATTATTGATTATGCTGGAGCAGTGGGTATAAATGTGAACTTTCTTGAGTAAACTGAGATTTATGGATTACACTTATCAGATCTCATAGTCTCAAGGAAAAATGATGTGCAGTTTAGTAAGTCCCCCAAAGTTTTGGTGATTCTGGGTTTTCTATACACGATAATGTGATTAAAGTATTATTCTGCCTAATGCAGCCCTGAATACTTCGCAGTCCCATCTCCTATAACTGCTTGCCTCGCATCCCCACTCTGAATCATTAAATCTCTTAGAGCTCTTCAGAATTTACCTCTTTTGAAATTTCTTAATTTTTCTCATACTACTCTGTCTTTAGAATGATCTTCCCATTCTTCTTCTCTTGGCTAACATCACTTGGCCAACTTCTCCCTTTGTAATGACTTATTGGCTAATGTCTCACTCCTACTCTTTCTTTAAGAATAAGATCAACTCATGGAAGCTCTTTTAGTCTCTTCCCACCCTCCTGCCCAACCAAACTAGGTCTGTTCCTTTGCTTCACTTTGATTCTGTTAACTTCTACTCCTGAGGGGTAAGGCCCACATTTTCTAAATCCTCACAGAATCTGTGCTTAGTGTATAGCCTGAAACATGATAAGTGCTCAATTAATGTTAATAAATGACAAAGAGACAAGTTAACAAATATCTTTGCAACTTTTGCAGCAGGCATATGCCAAGATCTTTTGATTCTTGAAGTCATTATAGAATTCTACAACTCTCTGTGCCCATGTTGTATTAAATTAGATGTTTTTTTCGATAATGTGGCAAACTAGTCCTTTGGAGCATTTGCTAGAGCAAAAGAATTCATAATACCTTGGGCACATTCCCGGAAAATGGATTGTGTTCTGGAAAAATGTAGCATTTATGTATTACCATATAACCATTTAGGCAGTCATCTTTAAGATATATGGCAAAAGAAGAAATGTTTTAAAATCCTTCAGTGGGTTCTTTCTAGCAAGCTTTTTACAATGGATTATGCATAAAACCAAATCCTACAAGTAAATATAGATATAGGTATATGTATAGGTATAGCTAGGAAACTGTATTTGATATTCTTTTTGAAGGAGCAGTCATAAGAGGGCACTAAGCCTTTATTACTAGCATACTAAGAATTTTGCTGTCTGTTTTTTAAAATGAAACAAAATCTAAAATATTCATTCAACCTTGTTTAACAAAAACAAATCCCAAATTTATTTGACTCAATGATGCATTAAATGTGTAGATGGATTTAAAAGAGGAGAGAGCTCTTTAAAATAAAACCTGCTATGTTAGGCTGAATAACGCCTTCCCTAAGAGGTCTATGCCCTAATCTCCAGAACCTGTGAATACAAGTATTTTCACATAGCAAAAAAGGATTTTGAAGCTGCGGTTAATGATCTTGAGGAGAAAAGGAACTATAGCTTACCTAGCTGGGGCCAGTGTAATCAAAATAGTTCTTATAAGTGAACACACACACATATATATATAACAAACATGAGAAAATCCTGAAAGTTGTAGTAAAGAAATCAGACTACCTGGATGCATCAGGATGCAAGGAAATGATAAATTCTTTTTCTCTCATATAGTCTAAGTATGAAACTTAAGAAATCAATATGAAAATACCAATGAGGGCTGACAAAAAGTTAGACTATGATGTTACATATATATAATCTAATGCCTACAGCAATCACTAAAAAAGGTATAAAGAGAGATACACATTCAAAAATAGTATAGATCAATCAAAACAGAATCTTAAAAAAATGTTCAAGCAACCTGTAGGAAGACAGAAAAACAAGACAAAGAAACACTAAGAGAAAACTATATTTTTAAAAATAGAAAACTTAAGTCCTTACATATCAATAACTACAATAAATAAATGGTCTAAACACTCCAATTAAAAGACAGAGATTAGCAACATGTATTTAAAAAAATTCATAATCCAACTATATGCTATCTACAGAGACACTTACTTCAAATATTATAATATAAGCAAGTTGAAAGTAAAAGATGAAAAAGCTATATCATGTAAACATTGATCAAAGGAAAATAGGAATAGCTATATTAATATCAGATACAGTAAGATTTAGAGGGAAGTTAATTACAAAAGACAAAGGGGGAAATATATAAAGATAAAAGTGTCAGTCTACCAAGATCACTACCAAGAAGTGATCCTAAATGTGAATAAACAAAATAAAAACTGAAAAATATGTGAAGCGAAAACCAGTAGTACTGAAAGGAGAAACAGACAAGTCTACAATTATAGGTGGAAACTTGAACACTTCTGTCAACAATTAAAATAATTCGATAGAAAATCAGCAAGGATATAAGAAAACTCAACAACACCATCAACCAACAGGATCTAATCAACATTTATGCAACATTCAACCTAATAGCAGAATATAGAAAGTTTTAAGTCCCTAGAGGGACTGTTCCAGTCTATACTATATCATACTATACAATACTATACTATACTATACAATACTATACTATACTATACTATACTATACTATACTATACTATACTATACTATACTATACTACACTACACTACACTACACTACACTACACTACACTACACTACACTACACTACACTACACTACACTACATTACACTACACTATATTTTTGGTGTAATAGTCAGAGTTCTCCAGGGAAACAGAACTAATAAGAGATTATTTATTTATTTATAATGGTAGAAATTGGCTCACATAGTTACAGAGGCTGAGAAGTCCCACAATCTGCTATCTGCAAGCTGGAGAACCAGATAATCCAGTGGCATCATTCATTCTGAGTTCAAAGGCCTGAGAACATATATTTTCCCCCTATAATTTGTTAGTTTTATTCTTTTAGAGCACAATTTTCTGATCTGTTACTAAACATGATCTTCTGACAGGTATACAATTAACTCATAGGTGGATAGCACCATGGTATTATTTGGTATCTACTAGATGAACTGGTCCAAAGACATGCAGTTGGTGCCCTGCTCCTAGAGTTTTGCTTAGGGATTTAAATATATTTCCTATTATATTAATAAAGATTGTTTTTTTTCTTTGATTTTTATTTTGCTAATATTTTTGCATTGTTAATATATGCTTACCTTTATCTATTGCTATTCTTAAAACTGTTGACTTAATCTAATAGCTTTTGTACTTTAATACAGTGAATTATTTCAATAGATTTCCTAAATCTAAATACCAAACCAAACACTAAATCTAAATTCAAACTCTACGTCTAAAATTCCAATATTGTATTTCTGAGAAAATCAAGTATATATTATCTTTTTCTATTTATAACAGATACTGTTTATCTTTTTTATATATATAGTTTTTACATCTATATTCATGAGTAAATTTGGGTAATGAATTTCTAGGCCTCATATTTTTGTTAAATTTTGGAATTAAGATAATGCAAACTTCCTAGAATGTGTTGTAGAAAATTTTCACTCTTTCTCTTTCTGTATTCATTTGTAACATGTGATTTACTTGCTCTTTCAATGTTTGATAGAATATGCCATAAAGCATTCTGTCTGATGCTTTCTCTATGGGAAAAATTTTAACCACTCATCATTACTTAATGGTTATAGACTGTTGGATTTCCTATTTTTTATTGAGATAGAGTTGACGAGTATGTTTTCTTAGACGTTTGTCCATTTCATCAAAGTTTTCAAATTATTAGTATAAAATTGTTCATCATATCCATTCATTAATTTTTTACCAAGCCAACTGTAGTTATGTCTGCTTAATCATTCTTAATATTGATTCTTTGAACATTTTCTCTTATTCTTGATAAATCTTGCTAGAAATTTATCATGCTTTTTGGTTCTTTCTTTATCTTTTTTTTTTTTTAAATTTTGCTTTAGACCCTTTCTCCCACTTTTACTCTCTACTTCTAAGATTTAAAAAAAAAATCTTAAAATAGATACTTAAGGCATTCACTTTCAGACTTTTTTCTTCTAATATTTAAGGCTACTCATTTCTGTCCAAGTTCCACTGTAATTCATTCCACATTTTGATAGGTAGCAAATGCATATTTTTAGTTCTAAGCATATTCTAAAGTGCATTATAGTTTTTTTCTTTAATGTTTGTTAAGAAAAGAGATTTTAAATTTCCAAAAAATAAAAATATTTCTAGCAATATTTCCATTACTGAGTTCTAACTTACTTTCATTATAATCATAGAACATAGTCTGTATAAAATCAATTTTTAAATGTGTCTTGAAATTTGCTTAATGGTGCAATATGTTATTAGTTTCCATAAATGTTCTCTGAGTACTTGATAATATGTATTAATCATTTCTTGGGTGCAACATTCCGTGAATGTTAATTGAATCAATGCATACAGGAGTACTCCAAAGAATTTCAAAACATTAGTCTATAAAACAGGACTCTAGTTATACAGAGTTTTATAGACTACAGTATAAACCTTTGACTGCACCGATTATGAACAGCTATGGGTTGCTCTGAAAAAAATGGGCACTTAATTGACCTGACAGGTAACCTGCATTGTGGACATGAAGCCACTGTCATGACAGAACATGGGAAGACAAAATGATTTCCTAAGGGTAAAAGTGTCAGAAAAGGATGCATTTCATCTCCTTATTTGTATAATCTATATGAAGAACATATACAAAAAAATCGGGCTAAACTCGGAGGAAAGAGGAGTGAGAATTGGTGGAATAAATAGCAATAACTTAAGATATGCAAATGATACCATCTTACTCGCAGAAAGTTGCAATGATCTAAAATGACTTCTGATGAAAGTGAAAGAAGAAAGTCCCAAAGCAGAACTGCATTTAAACATCAAGAAGACAAAGCCATGACTACAGAAAAATACACGACTTAATAAAGAAAATAAAGATACTGAAATTGGGACATGGTTCCATAGTGTAGTGGTTAGCATGTCTGCTTTACATGCAGAAGGTCCTGGGTTCGTGCCCCAGTGAAGCCACAGTCCATGGTCTAAGCCCATGACACCCTATACAAGCCCGATGTCTGATCTCAGAAGCTAAGAGGGTTGGGACTGGTTAGTACTTGGATGGCAGACAAGCTAGGAAGATCAAGAGCTGTAGGCATAAATAATAATAATAAATAAAAATAATAAAAACATTGAAATTGTTAAATGTTTGATATCCAATCGAAAAATAACAGTCATGTAAAAAGGCAGAAAAAGTCAACCAATCAATAAAAACAGGTTCTGAAATGACACAGTAAACATGGATATAAAGATGGTTATTACAACTGTATTCAAATTATTATGGAAATATTAAAAATTTTTGACATATTAAATAGAGATATGAAAGCTATAAAAAGATTGAAATCAAATGCCTAGAGTTGGAAATGTCCAATGTCTAAGTAGAAATAACTCAACCCTGGATGAGAGGATGAGATTAATAGCAGATTAGATACTACAGAATAACATAATTCCTTAACTTGAAGACAAATGAATAAATGATCCAAAATGAAACTCAGAGGGAGGAAAGTAGCTGAGAAAAAAATGCATAGAACATCGCAAGATATAAGGCAATTTCAAGCAGCCTAGTATGCATGTACATAGTGTCCTTAGAACTGTTTTGTATTTAGTCCAAAATTTTTCATTGTAATCAGTGGATTTATTCCAGCTGGGTGAGCAGTGGACAACTAATAGACTTTACCATCACTCACAGGATCATAGAACTCAACGACTTTTCTTGTTGGCAACTGATAAATATTCATTCAGTTGACTAGTTATTATGATGATAACACCATCTGTTTATCACCTAGTAAGAAAAACTACCATTCTATATGATGGGCTTTGCCAATCTGTTTCATTCTACTCTCTTGGGCTTTATCCTGTGAGAAGAGTACATTTCCCGACTGTGGGTTCTCTTACCTTTGGCAGAGAAAATATGATTTGTCTTAAAATAAAATTAAATAATTAAAATGAAGAAAAGCCATCTAATGGCTTATTTTAATGTTACTCACAAAGGAGAAGTATAGCTAATTCATTTGGCTTATTGGTTTTTAATGAAAATCTTAATAGATGTTTTAGACATTTATATAGTTAGTTTAAATCTGAACAAACTTCATAGTAAACATTTGACAACATTTGCTGAATTTTTAAACTCTTGCTATTCAAAGATCTTATCCATGTGAGGTAATGTGTTTACTCTCCACACAAAACAACCAAATAGAGCTCACTAAAAAGAATTTTAAAAAGTAGTTTCATTAATTTTCCCATAGAGAATGCAGGATTCTTCTGCATGCTCCTATGCTCAAGAGAGAGATTTTCAATTCCTGGCAGAAGAGCGAAAGCGATTTCCAAGATGACTTGTCAGCATACATAGCTAAGCTGCTATACCTCCTGCATTCTGGGTGGATATGCATGAGACATTTGTTGAGATATTTCTGTTCCATGGACTTAATGAAGCAAGTTTCCTGTGTATGATCCCAGGGCATGGTTTGGTTCAGGTTTTAGAATCTATTACCTAGATTACTAAACCAACCTCTTAAGTGGACAATCAACCTCTCTAGCCTTCTCCTATCACTTCCCATTTCACTCTGAATAAAGGTCCTTGCACTGACCAGTGAGGCCTTGCATGATCGGCCCCCCGCTCCCACCACTTGACCTCATTTCCTACCACTTTAGCCTTGTTCACTTTGCTGCAGTCACACGGGCCACCTAATGTTCTTCAGGACCTTTGCACATACTACTCCCATTGCTTGAAACGCTCTTCCTCCAGATGGTGTCACCCTCTTCAAGTCTCTGCTTAAAGTTCACCATTTCAGTGATGCCTTCCATAGCTACCTTCAATCTCTAACTCTACGCTGGTCTTCTGTATCTCTCATATCTTGGTTAATTTCATTTGGAGAATATATATGACCATCTGACACACTATCTGTAGTAGGTCATATAATATGCCCCAAAGATATCATCAGGTTCTAAACACCAGAATCTGTAAATATGACTTTATTTGATTAGAAGGGTCTTTACAGCTATAATTAAATTAAGAATGAGAAGATTATCCTGGATTGTCAGGGTGGGTTCCAATTGCAATTACAAGTGTCACTACGAAATAGAGGCAGAGGAAGATCACACACACACACACACACACACACACACACACACACACACACACACAGACGGCAGAGATTGATGCGGTCAGAAGCCAAGGAATGTCAGCAGCCACCAGAAGTTGGAAAAAGCAAACAGAATCTGCCTTAGATAACTCATAGGGAGTAGGGCCTGCTCACTCCTCAATTTTTGCCCAATAACATTCATTCCAGATTTCTGGCCCCCAGAACTGTGATAGAATCAATTTCTGTTATTTTAAGCCACCCAATGTGGTAATTTGTTGCAAAACTCATGGAAAATTAATACAATCTATTTACTCGTGCTTGTTTGATCAGCTTTCATCCCAAACACACAGAATGTACGTTCTGTGAAAGCAGAAGCCTCGTCTCTTTTGTTTACTCCTCCATTTCAGCGCCTTCAGTGGTGCCTGTCACACAACAGGAGCCCAATAAATATTTTTGAAAGAATAAATAAATAGAAATTTGTGTCAATAATATTAAGTGCAACAGTGACTCAGAAAAAGCTGAAATCAATGGACTGGACGTCTGAGGGTAAGCGAATGACGAACTCTGGGAAGCGTAGATCACCAGACTAAAAACCTTGCTTGTGTGGAAATGACTTCTTTATTCTCCTAAGTTATGCTGAGATTCATTTCCAGAAATTGCTTTTATCTCTTGAACAGAGGGTTATGATCAATATGAATAATTTCTCCTGGATGTATCTTGACATCATCATTGGCCACAATTGTGCCTCAAAAAAAGCATAAATGGCAAAATGTTCCTTGTTCCTATGCAATCATCTATTGTGAAGATGACAGTATAACAGGCTACAGGACATAAAACGCATAGGCTTGAGAGACCTGAGTTTAAATCCAGACTCTGCCATTTCCAATACTAGCAAACATTTATTTCTCATGAGCCATGTGTTGAGTAGTGTAAATTTGGACCTGTCATTTAACTTTTCATCCTCGTAACAACTCTGAAAAGAGGGTATTTTTATCCCTATAGTACAGATGCAGAAACTGAAGCAAAGTGCACTAATGTAACTCGTTCAAGGTCACATAACTGGCATATAAGTCTCAGGCCTGTCTGACTCCACATTTCATTTACTTTCCCATACAATCCATGCACCTCTCATAGCTAACCCTGTGACAGTCGTTGATCTTTTTTGAGCCTTAGTTTCTTATTCTATAAAAGAGAAAGAATTTTATAGGATTATTGGGTAAATTAACAAGTCAGTGGATATTATGTAAAATGTTCAAAAAAGGAACAGATGCATTTTTAAGTAGAATATGCTCTGGCTTTGAGCTTTTATAATATAGGCACAAACACAGACTTTGTTGTCCTTGACTACGCCTTTGCAATGGTTTCTGCCTCTGCTCTCCTCTTCCTCATCCCTCTGACAACCAACCTTTCAGTGCGTCAATTTCCTCATCCTTCTCTCTAGAACAATTTATCAGACATTTCTATGTCAACATATATTTGTTATCTCTTGTCCTACCCTGAGGGTTTTGATTTTTAAGCCCATACCTCATTATTAAAAGACCAACTTTTTTCCAAGTGTTGAGGAGAGGAATAGTATCGAGCAGGTGAATTAGTAGTTTTAAAAGCGATAGGAATTTGGGGGTCCTCTAAAAACTCTTTGCCTTCGAACTGTCCCTAGTGAGGAGAATAGGTGCCTAAAACCCTGGCTATCATCTCTCCCCGGAAGCTTTCCAGGGTTTATCTTGCCCAGTATAAGCATCATCCCCGGTCAGATGTGAGCACTTCAGACCAATTGGTTTTCTGCAGACGGGACCAGCCTACACTCTCGCCACTTTGCAAGCTGTGCAAACATGTGTGGGCTCGAGGCGGCTCAGTTTGGAGACAGCCCTTCATCTGCTCTCCTCCTCCTGTGCAGACATGAGGCCAAGTTCTGAACTGGTGGATCCATATGACGGGAGGCCTGTCGGGGAGAATGTGGTGTCCCCCAAGCCGATCTTCCTGCAGAGGTGACCCAGAAACACAGCTCTTTCTCTCATTAGAGAAGCGGCATTGTGCCAACCCCTCTAACAAAGCACTCAAGGGTGGGGTCTGCATCACACATGTCTTGCTTTCAGCAGATGTTCCATGAGAGTGGCTGCCAGGGCATTTTTGTTAGCAGTGAAGGTGTTAAAGCTTCAAGGCCTTCAGAATATGTCTGTGCTGACAGATTGGGGAAAACATGCTAAAGCGCTTATGGTGATGAGCATGTAAAAATAGGGCACAGATGTCTAATTTAAAAGACAAGAAAATTTCTTGGCATTTACATCTATTAGTCATTACTATGTTTTTCTTGTATTTTATTCACACGTTTAACTTTGGGTGTTCCTCTGATTTACTTTGCCAACTGCAAGCTACCATTCCATAAATGAAAAAAAAAAAAAAAGGAAAGAAAGAAAAAAAAGAAAAAGAAGACAAAGGTACTACACATATACATTCCAAAAGATTATTATGGAAATTTCCAGTGATCTTTGATAGGAAGCCACACTCGAGCTTCAGTGTGACAGTGTTCAAACTAATGTGTCCACACAATGGACCATCTTGACCTGATTCTGTGACAAGGAAGGAACTTATAAGCTTGAAAAATGTGTCTCTGAGGAAGTACAAAGGCATTTTGAATATTAACTCCAGAAAGCCTAAGAAATAATCTCTCTTTGTTTTAGCGGGTAGGCTTTACATTATTGTATATGATGGCTTTAATAGTTTTACACAATTCCCAACCATGGTGCATTGAACAAATTTTGAGTGGTGTCAAAAATGAATAGTAGTTCTATAGTGACATAAATACTTATATCTTGTGTCTTTTCTTAAGGCTTTTGATTAGAAAGACACTCTTTCACAGACTAGTTGGAGGAAAAAGATTTTAACGCAACAGACAAGGGTTTTAGAATTCTCAAAATTCAAGAGCAGCTGGTTGTGTTCATATACAAAAACAAAACAAAAGCAGAAAGATAAAGTGAAATTAGATGAATGATTTCTCTTTCCTAATATACCTTAGGGCTAGTTTCCCAATGGTACAAAGAGGAAGGACCCTGGTCCATGATGATAGATATATCAGAGCAGAAAAGAAAAAAAATGCTGCAAGTTATTATCATCAAAGCATGTGCTAATTAATTGTGTAACACTGCTGGGTGCTGTGAGAGGAGCTTCCCCTATTCTCTGGGGCTCATAATGCAAAAGCACTCACAGTCACATGAACACACAGTCCCACATAGAAATACACATACATACACAGTGGGGACATTACATCAAACTACTAAATTAAACAATTGGTAGCTCAAAGTCTAAGAGATCCTATAAATACTCAGACAAATAAAATCTCAGCTTCACTACATATTGTCTACATGACACTGGGGAAATCAAGGAAGTTCTTTAAGCCTCAGTTACCTTACAAATAAAGTGGGGATTATATAACCCACTCAGTCGAACACTAAAATGCACACCAAATTCTTACCAATACCTGCACATGCTAAATACTCAATAAATAGAACCCTTTATTATTGCTTGTTATCTCTTTTGATATAATATCTCTAGAGACCAATTCAAGGATAAAATAATCAATATATAAAGTAAATTCTTGGTGTTTAGCAGGTTTATGCATGACGAACTTTTATATATAATTGCACATACTGAATTCCTTTTGCACAAACACTCAGTGTTTTCAGAAGCCGCTACTAGGCTCAAAGAGGCCAGACTCAGGACAGAGCGGCAATGACTTTTACAGTAGTTTTGATGGGTAGTTCTGAATAAGGACTCTTCTCAAGGTTGTATTGACCCATGGGGAAATGAGCTGCCTGTGCAGGAGTCCACAGAGAGTGCTCAGATTCTATCTCAACTGTTCTCTCCTTGCTGATATTAGGAAGAGGCAGCTCAGAAGAGCTGTCTTTATAATGGAGAGTCCTCCTATGTGGCATTCTAATGAAAGACTTCTTTAGCTAATTCTTTCCTCTAGTAACTTTCTAGGCAAATATGCCCTCAAAACTTATTGCGGGTTCCTTTTCTCATTAATCCACACCATCAAAACATTTTTAATCAGTTAAGATAATGTATGTAAAGAACATAGCACAGTTCCTGATGCATGGTAAGCGCTCAATAAATGGTAGCTATTATTATTATCATTATTATTATTAGTCCATTTATAGAAAATCAATTTCTAGCACACTTTTAAAGCAATCATTAAAATTAAAATCATTAACATAGTCACTATTTGAAGTACATAATTTTATTATAATTATCTTTATCTTAATAATCCAAATACTACTAATAACTCACAGCTATCTCAATTATCATTAATTACTTCTAACTTCATGGCAATCTATAACGTTCTGGCAGGGCCAGCCCTCTGCTAAACACTGAGGTGACATATTTGTGTTTGCTTCCTTGCCTCTATTCCTTTGGCACTCTTCTTTTCTTTCTCCTATGAAGTCCTGTTCCTGGAAAAGATCTGAAAAAATTAACTCTCCACAAGGAGAATTGGCTGAAACACACTAAGGTGTCTTCCTTTGTCTGTTTCTCAGCACTTGTCCTGTGTCGTACTCTCTCTAGCCCAGGCCTTCAGCTGGCAATCAGCCAACCCATGGAGCGTATCATGGGAGTATTTACAACTGCAGATATGAATGTTTCCAGAGTCGCTGCCCTTCAGCAGAGTCCTCAGAAAGGTCATAATTTGAGATTCAACACAGCTGATTTCAAATGGTGGAAGAAATACCGAGAGTCACAACCAAGGTCATGGGAGGGTGATTTTGTAAAGAGAGATGCAACAATAGAGACGTTTACTTTACTCGGAAACTCCTTATGAGACCACAATACGAAGTGGTGCTAATTTACCTAAAAAAGGGATGACGAATGCCAGGTAGCCCCATGAATGGCTGTCGGCCCTCTTAACAGGAACAGCCTGGTAGCAGGGGCGGTCTGTCTGTTACGGAGGAGCCTCATCCTCATCATCAACACCTAAAGAAAATGTGCTCTGTGAATTTCAGAGAGAAAAAATGGCCAAGCCATGCCCAATGGAAGGATTTCAATTATAAAAGCTAATGGCAAGTGTTAATTATCTTTCAGGGACTAGCAAGCTTTTTCTGTAAAGAGCTCTCATCATTCACATCATTTTTGTTTGTTTGTTTAAGATTCTCTAAAAATCTAAAACACATTCTTAATTCAAAGACCACGGTTTGTCCACTCTTCCAAAATGACTAGGAGAGCATGGCGAGGGAGAACACAGTGGTCTGTAGAATGGTTTGGGAAGGTGTCTGGAAAGAAGGCAGAGGTGTGGACTCATTGTCCACCTCCCCATCTCCAAACCCCATAGACGTGTCATTATTTAGTTAGTGGTATTGTGGATCACATCAATTTAGGATAAATTTTAAAGTTAGAAGAAAAAATAATATGAAACACCAGCTATCCCCACAGGCCTAACAAAGGTAGCTTCTGTACTCAGCTGGAAAGGGACACCTTCCTCTCTGATTAAGCCCATTCTTCACCATCTAGCCCAAAAGGCTTACAAAGGCACAATGACCTAAGAATGATGAGCAGACGACAATCAGCAATATAGAAACTAGAAACCTGGAGGAGCTGTCGGAAAGGGATTGTGCCACTGAAGTTATGAACTCATTAATTAAATATCAGTGTATCAAATGGGCTATGAGCTATTAATTTGAAAGCCATTACTGGCTTTGAAGTTGAAATTATAAGCAAAGCAATTAAAAAGTAACTTCTCAATGAGATTGTTAAGGGAGCATCGTATCGGTTTACATACATCAGCTCTTTAATTTGGGGATTGAATTGCTCTCTTAAAAATAATGATTATATAAATGATCAAACTACCTACTTTATTGCAAAGCCTGGATGTTATAGTTATAAGGAAAATCTGCAAACTTCCCTCTGCTACAATAATACCACGCAGTGGTGAATATTCTCTCTTTTTCAACCAATATGGATCACTATAGAAAATACAAATCAAGGAACATTAAAATATTTAAAATCTTGATATTTTCTTTTGTTTATTTTCTCCTAGACACCATGCCTTCAGAGGGGATGGGGGGATGGGGGTGGGGAGTCAACTGTGACCAGGTGATAGTACATAGCTATATAGTTCAGATGTGCATCATTGAAACTACGACCTAACTCATTAGTCTATAACGTTGTTTTCCTTAGTATACATAATATTTTTAATTGCATCCAAATAATCAACTTTCGGAGTCATTTCCTTTGAAGTATTATGGAATTCCTTTCCTTCTCAGTTCACGTCCTTCCTCTCTGTCTCATCATCTCTACTTAACTCGCATCTCTCTTTTCTCTCCTCTTATGCCTTTCTACTCTTTTAAAAATCTGTCCTATTTTTTGGTTTTAAACACCATATATAAGCAAAACAGCTACTGGATCCTGTGAAAGTTTAGTGTCTCTCTGAATTTCACCCTTACTAGAGACATTAATTAAGAACAAACAAACCAAGAACCTCTCTGAAGATAAGCTGTTTCTTTGGACAGTTAGCATTCTGGTTGTCGAAACGAACGCATCCTTTTTCTCCTACCAAATATGCACCACCAATTGCTGGTAGGGGTTTGATTAATGGACTAAAATTTATTCTAAAGAAAAATGGATGCTTTTAGTGGATTGGAAGTAGAAATGCCTATAGTTTATAACCAGTGGCGAACCACTCTGAAAGAGCAGCTGGAGACTTTATATTTGTTTAGTTGTGGCTTGTAGACACTTCTATTGTTTTTTTTCTCTCGGTGAATTCTAAAAGGTTTATTTATTCCTCCAAAGTACAACCTTTCTTTTCTGCAACAAAATAAAAATAATAGTGAGTAGTCCAATGTTGGCATTGGAAGTCATCTCGACCTGGAAAATTCATTCATTCAACAACTATTTTTTGTTTCTTCTTTTTTGCCAAGCATTCTTCTAAGAACTTAACATACAATATTGAACTAAATGGATGCGCATCCTCATCTTCATGGAGCTTGCACTCTAGTATTTATGATATTTTAATTGAATGTCGGTAATAGCATTCTAAGCACATGTGGGCTAGAAACACTTTATTTTCATCACTTAGAATACTTTAATTCATTCACTAGTTAATCTCAGGCATCGACAGGATGGAATGGAATAAGGAAGGTTCTAGGGCTAATGTTGCCCATATGCCAATCTGGAGATTAGTATAGTGCCCTGCCCACTTTGGTTCTAAGCAACAGAGAGGCTCAAAGTCCAGCCTTTCTATCTAAAAGATATATTATTAAAGATCTACTACTCTCTGAGATTCACTTTCATCATTTGTTTAATACAGATTCTACTCAAAAAGCTTTGCAAAGATATAATAGGATAATGTATGTAAAACACTTAATGCAGTGTTTTCTCCTCAGCAGACAAGTGTGAGCATCCCCATGAGGCTCTGGTTTGTTTTGACAGCCAGAGGCCTATGGAAGAAATGCTGGCAGGGCCTCTTTCATCCAGGTGCAACCAGAACTAAGGATGAGGATGCTGAGTGTGAGCGAGCACATCTGATGTCTTCCCCTGGGCTCCTCAAGGCACATGGGTAGTTCCTGTCTCCTGGGCCTGGCAGAAATCTTATGTGTTATGAGAGTGCTGGATTTGGCGATAACATCTCACAATTTTCTCCACAGCTCTTCTGGAAATAATTAATACTATTAACCAAAAACAAAGACAAGATCCTGAGGTTAGCAAAATCCAGGATTCCTTTTTTTTTCATCTTGTTGTTAATGAATGACAGAACAGAGGATCCAGTCACAATTATCCCATCATAAGAGATTTGCCCCATTTCTGCCATGTGCTAGAATTTTGATTTTTAAAACAAAAGGAAAAAATAAGTCACCGCGTTCTTCAGAAGTTTTCCTGCTGCATCAATATTCTCTCCCAACTATAGTCCTGATTATTTTAATTAGGGGCAAACAAATCTTAATCACAAAGGTATTAATGCTCATAAAGCTTAAAATCTCTTAAATCTCAAAAGAAATACTTGGTATAATTAAAAAATGAAAATATATCATTTAAACATAGTTTGACAAATGCCATATTTGTGTTTTGCATTATTATAGTTAAGACTCTGATATTTATTTGTAGTTTATCAACTGAAAAGACCAAAAAAAGGCATATCTTCACTCTCATTCCAAATCCATTATTTTGTTACTAGAAAAGATTATAAGAGAAAATATATGAGGGGAAGAAGAGTATACCTACATGCTTGGAGAGTGAGGTAGAAAAATTTCTGCAGAACAAGAATGTTCCTAGCCTCATCTGTGACATGAATATTTTCTAACCATGATAGCATATCTCTTCCCCTCAAAAAATTTATTGTTTAAAAAATCTACAAATCTAAGATAGAATTCAATCATGACGGTGAGTAGAGGTCATCTCCTCTAGGTCTAATATGATTAATGAAGGCAAATGGACAGTCCTAAAGGAATTTAAGAAAATTAATTTAATAAGTCTTAGTGAGGGTATTTTATATGTTGGCTCTGTGCTACGTGTTATGGGAAACGTGAAGCTCCATAACATAAGGTCACCTGTGCAAATAAGACACTGATCCAGGGCAAACACAAAGAAAGATGACAGGTTCATTTGAATACTAACAAACTTTATTTTTTTTTTAAATTAAAACTTTCTAGGACTGAGCCAAGATAGAATACTTAAAATCTATCAAATCTATTACCTTCCTTTTTTGACCAAAGTTCTGTGTCACATTTATATTCCAATAAACTCAATATTTTCACATGATGTATCTTATTGCTTTGGAATATCATGATGTTTTTGGATATTTTGTCTAATAAGTATTAGGCCATCTGTTCATGTGATTATCAACTCATGGTCAATTCTGTTTTCCCCACTGTGCTCAACCACCCATTATATATATTTTAGTATGAAAGAGTGGGGATAACTTTAAGGCAGTGTGTTAGAAGTTAAAGAAAAGTTGGAAGAGACGAGTGAGTGAAGATCAGAGAAGCCACTGTAAGAGTTCACAAAATCCAGAATCCCAGGCTATCACAGGTCAGTCCCTGGAGGGCACGTTCAGTTGCCTGCAGTGGGAAGCGTGGGATTTGAAAGAGCTGGTCCAGGGAGGTGGTGGTTGTCAATCTCAATTGGCTGCTCGACTGAAGTGGGTGGTCTGAGGAAGCCCACCAAGAAGGGATCCTACAACTGCCTACAACTGCCACCAAAGAAAAATGCTTTCCCTTTACTTCTCATTAAAATCTCAGACTTGTGCTTCTCTTTGGCAGAATGTAATTTTAAAATTTATTGGGAAAATATTGGGGGGAATGTAGTCCCAGCTTCTCCACTGTGAAGAAGGTGAATATGAGGCTGAATTGATGAAAATCTGGCAAAACACCTTACACATATTATCTCATTTAACACATTCAACAACTTTAATAAACAGGCATTTTTAAGCCCATTTTCAAAGATAAAGAAGGACAAAGAAGGTTCTGTGACTTGTCCAAGGTCACACAGCTAATGGAGCCATGATATAATCTCATGTTATAGGTTACTCCAAAGCCCTCAGTTCTATCCACTACACATACTATTTCCCATGATTACGTTAGTAAACTCATATATGGTAGTTTTCCCTTTATTTGTTGTTTTGTTTGCTGTGGTTTCACTTACCTGCAGTTAACCACATTCCAAAAATATTAAAAAATAAATTCTAGTGGTAAAAAAATTAATGTTTAAATTGCATGTCATTTTGACAGTGTGATGAAATCTCATGCCCTTTGTCTCTGCTCTGCCCACCTGACCATGATTCATCCCTTTCTCCAGCCTATCCATACTGTATATACTACCCACCCATTAGTTACTTAGTAGTCAACTTGATTATCAGATAGGATATCAGAGAAAGAGAGACTACATTCATATAACTTTTATTACAGCATGTTGTTACAATTGCTCTAGTTTATTATTAGTTGTTGTTAATCTCTTACTGTACCTAATTTATAAATTAAACTGCATCAGTTTAATTTATATGTATGTATAAGAAAAATATAGTATATATAGAGTTTGGTACTATCGGTAGTTTCAGGTATCAACTGGGAATCTTGGATCCTATCCCCTGAGGATAAGGTGGGACTACTGTATCTTGAAATACCCATCAACTAC
This sequence comes from Rousettus aegyptiacus, assembly GCF_014176215.1. NCBI lineage: Eukaryota > Metazoa > Chordata > Mammalia > Chiroptera > Pteropodidae > Rousettus > Rousettus aegyptiacus. The sequence continues at coordinate 11,310,284 of NW_023416310.1, forward strand.
CATCAAGTTTACTCCACTTAACCCATTTCATTTATCTGCCGGAGTAGTTGAGGTTTTAAGATAGAGAATTAGAATATGACTTACTCTGAAGAAAACAACATTCCACTTTCCTTTCTAATCACTCACATATATATTTTTTTCATATCCTGTTCTAGATTCTAGCTCAACATCCACGCTGTTGGCATCTCAACTTTCAGAATTTAACTTTTTCTTCTTTTAACATAGGAAATGGACTTACTAGTTAAATGTGGAGACTTGAGTTCCATTAATTGCTTTTGGTGACCTCTAAATCTTCAGTGGCAAAGCAAAAGGAAAATTAGGGATTAATAAAAAAAAAGAAATAGCAGGTGGTGAATAGATAAACAAATAGTAACTCACTTAACAGACCCAGAGAATTAATACAGAAGTTAGCAAATAGAATAACAAGAATTAAGTGCCTGTGACTATATGCCAGACTACTCAGAAAAAAAAAATTACACATTATAGTTTCAATAATTTCTAAAAGCGAGGCTCAGAAGAAATCCTATATGAGAAGCTAGATTCTCTAAGAAACACTCTCCCGTCACTGATCGTGGAAAAACAGGCTGCAGCCCTTACCCTTTCCTATCGGACTTGGACCACTAGGTCCAGCTCTGGGCAGGGGTGCTATATTTTAAAGGGAAAATAATAAAAGATGTATATACTGAGTTCAAAACCTCAAGTTTCTTAGCTGACTTGCTTAGATGTAGGGAGATATGATGCCTAGATTTTGACAAAATTAAATAACAAATGTAACTAAATTATAGATAGCAATAATTGTGGGAACTCCAATAAAATAGCCCAAACATGTCACTATCCGGTGAAGCCCAATAATAGGTAAAAAGCAAAAATGCTCATGCACTTAGAGTTTTTTAGTGTTTCACTGCTAAATATGAAAAGAGAAACAAGAATCAACAGAAGGGGTAAGAGAGAGTGACAGAGAGAAGGAAGTATGAGGAAAGGCAAATAATGCAGGGATATAAAAAAACTTAAAACAGACAAAAGAACCACATTTAACAAAAATAAATAAAAACAAAACAAAGCCACAACCGTCTTTAAATTCTCCTCTCTCTACAGCAATAAAATAAGGTATTCCATGCATGAATAAGAACAGAATGCCATGAAAACAAATGTCTGGAGCGCCACAAAGAGCTCTTGAAGATTAAATTCACTGTAAAAAATGCAAGTTAAATTTAGGAAATCTCCCAGAAAGAAAACAGCAATAGACAAAGATGAAAAATAGCAAAGACAAAATAAAAAGTAAAATGCAGTTAAAAGGCTAGCCCACCATGTTCAACACCAAATAATACAAATTCCACAAAAAGAGAAAGAGATAAATTAATGGTGAGAAAGAGAGAAGCAAGTGAGAGCCTGCCTACTGCTCTCAACGGGGCCGAAGTATTGCTAAGAGGTGATCTGGCACTGAGACTCACAAGGCCTTGTTCTCCTGTCAAAGACCAATAATTTCACAGAAAGTTAACATCATCAAGGATACTCTCTGACCATAATGGAGTATATTCCAAAATCATGATGGGCACAGGACAAATTAGAGCCTTGTTTAAACAACAAAAATGCTCAAATACCCTCTTTTCCTAATATGAGTAATTGCTGCTTCTTTACCAGTTGCCACTTGAGCGAGACTTCATTTCTTCTTCCTTCTAGATGATAATGAATAAGATACAGAAAAAAATTACCCCCACTTCCTGACAGCATCCCATCTAGAGGAGAGTCCACCTTCTTTAACCTTTCCAGACTCAGAAAAGCAAACTCTTTCATTCTCTCTTATACTATGTTTCTAAGATGTCCCAAGGTTCATCATGATGGGCTTTCTCCATCATTGAAACAAATCAATAAAACCAACTTTGTTCAACTGAAGATGCATGCTAGTTGTCTTTGGTTAGAGAGTAATGACCAAAGAAAATTATCCATGAAATAATACAAGAAATTGTCCTAGAACTAAAAGTTATCTTTGAGTTGAAAGAAACCATCGAATTCTCTGCAAAATGAATAAGTAACCTGACCCAAAGACATACCATTATGAAATTTCGAAATGCTAGTAGTGAATAGAAGATCTTTACAGTCTCCAGAGAAGAAAGGATAAAAGGTGGCTTGCATAAAAAGGATCAGGAGACTGAATGTCATCAGCTCTTCAGTAGCAACATTGAAAACGATGACCTCATATTATTCCATTATAAAGACAAAATATAGATTTTTTTTAACATATACACAATTTCAAAAAATTTTACCCAACAAGTTTCTCAGGAAAATACTGGGATATATGTATTCATGCAAAACAAAATGCAACAAAAACAGTGAGTTCATCAAGACACATGGAGATCTGAAAAAGAAAATTGAACTCGAGAGGCCCAAGAAATCCCAAGATGGAAAAGGGAGATCTCAGGAGAAGAGCTGGGCAGAAGACCTAGGAAACAACCAGACTGAAGCAAAAAGATGGAGGATTTCTCTAAGAAAAGTAAATACATATGTACAGGCATACGCACATTTATTTTAACACCAATTTAGGAAATTTCTTGATAAATAAGTCAAGAGAAAGTATAGATTGTTGCTTGAGAGTTTAGAGGTGAATTAATGATAGTATAGTGAAAAAAGCAAATAAAAAATAAAGGGATTGTTAATACTAAGAAAATAAAAAATGTTATGAAGAAAATATAATCATACTATACTAGGTGGTCCAGTAACAAATACTATTTCACAGCAAAATAATAAAAATTTCAAAATTACTTTAACAAAATCAATGATATAATCATATTTTAGAGATGGAAAGATGAGATGCATATGTGTATTATTAGAGTAATGGAAAATGGATAAGTGTTTATTTAAATAATAGAAATTCAATAAATATTTTTAAAATAAAAATTAAAAGGTTATGATGTAAGCCTTTCACTTAGAATTATGAAGTTGATAGGAAAAACAACAGCTTTAGAAAACCATGTATATGAATAACTTTTATGAAAATAAAAATTAAACTAAAAATGGAAAAAATGAGCAGACTGAACATTAGCGTGACAGAGGCTCAGAGAGCACAACAGAACATTGTGATAAATGAGGCAAGAGAAATAGCTAGAGGCTGAGCCCTGCCAGGCCTTCCAGATTTAGTTAAGAAGTCCAGAAGCCAGATCAATTGCCATGGAAGCCACTGCAAGTTTCGAAGTGAGAAGTGATCATCTTTATTTTACATCTATTCTTCAGTGACATTATAAAGGTCTTTTCTGAGAGGGCCAAGATGATGAGGAGACAGGAGTTAGGAGGCTCTTATTCTAGGATTAGTAATGGATGATGGTTTGGGAATAGGGAGATCATTGCAATGAGGAGAACTGCCCATGATTAAGACATATTCAGAAGAGAAAATCAACAATATCTAGTGATAACCACCATGAATGGTCAAGCACAGCTCAGCTGTTTCTAACCTGCATAACTGAGTTGATGGTTGGGAATACAGAGAATGAGCTTAAACCACAAAAAGAAGATCATGGAGAGGTCATGAATTCCGTTCTGAATCTATAGAATTTGAGTTGAATTTGAATGGAGCTGCCAACTAAGTCGTTCAGGAGAGATCTGATTTACGAATTTGAATTTAAGAAACAGAACTCTGTTGCAATTAGGATATAGAAAAGTTAACATGATGGGTTTGATGTGAAAAATTTGTTGCAAGAGGAAACATAGAATGGGAAAAGGGATCATTGAGAAGCACAAATATTTCAAGGCTTGCCAGAGGGGGAAGAAGTGGCAGAGAAGACAGAAACGAGAGGACAACTAAAGATGCTGTTGCGAGGAGAAGCAAGGTAAGAACTGGAAAATTTCCTTAGGATTAACGTTTGCAAACAAGACAGTGACACTGGAGTGAGGGGCAGAAGTGGTACCCAGATCACGGGACTAAGAAGTTTAATTAAATGTCAGGAGATCCAGACAACTCTTAAGAAATTAGGTTTTTAAGAGATAAAAGAGAATTCATTTATTATTCCTAAGCTTTTCTTTAGTCGGTCTCTTTTTTCCCTCCTGAGAAAGCAATATTTATTTTGTTTAGGATGGGGGGGCTTAACTTCATTCATCACTTTCAGTTCCTTGGGAAGTTCTAGTGTCCCTGTCATCTTTCTTATATGTCCCCATCACCATATGGGATTTACCTTCGTTGTGTGCTGTTCTCACTTTCTCACACTTCTTTCAAATACTGACTCAGTTTGTGAGCAAGTCGGCATCTTTGTAGGGGTCCCGAGGACTTTCCATCAGTATTGCTTCTCAGAAGCACTTAACACTGTGCACTCAGAATTCATTTTTGAGATCTCTCTTGCAGGACTGAGTCACCTCTCCATTTAAAGACTCGCATGTGAAATTCTGTATATTTTTTTCTCTTGGTTTTCAGTATCTGGATTCTTAAGGTCCCGTTCCTCTTTCCTCAGCTATCATAAATTGTAGACTTCATGCTCTCTTTCTTCCAAAGTACTTTGGCTTCCAATACATAAACTGCTTCTCCCTTGTTAGACAGATAGAACTTTGTTTAAGGTTCTCTTTTTGTGAGATGAATTTTTTGGTAAAGCAAACTTATAATTGGTTAGAGGCTCTGCATTTAGCTAAATAAAACTTCTAGCACATATCTGAAAACTTGAAATTCCTATCATTGTACTCTGTCTCTATAATATGCTTGAGGGTCTGATGGAAACACATGATTTCCTCCACCAAGGTGAGCAGCTCAGAGAATATATGTATGTTCATTCACTCAGGAAATATTTATTTAGTGCCTACTGTGTGCCAATCTCTATACTTTCACAATGATATGACTTGTTTTCCTCCCTCCAATCATCTGTTTTTTATGACATACTTCAAACATATCCTTCAAATATGAAGGCTTGGGTGTTTGAAAAGATAAATAAATCAGTAAAATATATTAAAATGCTCTACTATAACTCAATTCAAAAGCAAACAGAATATTAAAATACTGATCCTGTGGCCAACCCAATTTTGATGTTATAAAAGTTCAAAAGAATAATAGCTACCAGATACTAATTTTTATTATGTTCTAAGTAATGTGGTAGGCATTCGTGCATGTTATTATATTTAATTCCCACAAAAACTTAATGATATATGTTTATCTTTTTTTTAACCCATGAGGAAAATGGAATTAAGATTAAAAAGTTTAATAAATTTGCTGATGTCACGTAGGTAGTAATAGGAGAACCTGGATTTACAATCCAAATCTGTCAGGCACCAAAAAGCCCTTAAGAAATTTAGTATTTGAGAGATTAGAGATCCCTTTTAGTAATGAGAAAATACTGGGGAAAACAAACAAAACAAAACAAAACAATAAAAAGCTTCTTTCAGGAATAACACTTGTTCTTCTCTCTCCCCCATTTCATCTAAGGATTCTTATTTCACAGTTTTGGGGTTCACTCTCAACCCTTCTACCTTCACTAATAGCATCTTTCACCAATTTCCATCACGCATAATACATATTCATGTTTAAGGTCACTTAGTGCTCATAAACTTGAGCTTACAAAATGAGCTTCCTAGACCAAGAAGGAATTCTAATAGCTTTCAGAAACTGAATTCCTTCCGCTGCCATTTTTGAGACAAACTTGTAAGTATTAGTTGGATTTTACTGGCTCCTCTAGGTAATTTTTATATTTTCTTGTAAAATTTATCTAATACAGATAACAGATAATGGTTGTTACTGTTCAGCTAGATAATGAAATGTAAAGCTTTGTTAAGAACAGACTAAGCCACAAATTGACTGTTGTCCTTGAATTTTTTTGGCCTTCCACTGACCAAGGAGGTCAGATGTCAGAACTTTAAAGCATTTGAGTTAAATAAGAGATTGACATCCTGTCAAATAGGCAAACCAGAGGGTATTCTGAAAAACACTATATTTGAGTGAAATTCTAAGGAAAAAGTAGAAAATCTGCTATGGATATACAGAGTCAGACCACTAAAACCCCTCACTCCAGTGAATTAGCAGTTATTACATGTGGAGGAAAACACAAACTTTGTTAATAATTTTCCCATCCACTGTGAAATATCAAAACTCAGCTGTGATGTAGCCTTTAACTGCACATCAAATCAAGAGTCCAGCAATAGAAATTGCCTTTTTACAGTAGAAAACAGGGTTAGAAGCAAACCAAAATAACACATAAAACAGATCTCCATGGAGAAAATTGAAGACTGTTTCTAGCATGTAAAGATGGAGGATGCAATTCCTGTTCTGTGAAAAGCTTTTTTCCTGGGGTTTTAAATTTTTCTTGATTATGTCTGGAATCAAGCGGTGTCTGTGCGACTGTGGTCATGCTTGACTCAGACAGATGGCAACAGGCTCATTTTTAAAGCCCAACCAGGAGGAATTGAAGTCAAGAATCTAAGGCAGATTATCAAAGCTGACATCAAATTTTAATTTCCAAATTCTGTATCCTCAGTTGGTTAAAACTAAGTCTACTTCACTAATAAACAATAGATTCGGAACAAACTAGTTAACAACGAATCTTTTCTGGTTTAAACTAGCTAATTTATACATTTAAAAAAGTCATCCATGCTCAGTGTTAGCAAAGGTACAGAAAAAAATAAATGTATCCTCATATGATTACTCGATATATAAATTGGAATGGCCTTTCTAGAAAACAATTTATTACGCAAATAATTATTTGTAATGGAGAAAAATTAGAAATAATCTACTTTTCCAAAAGCAGAAGACTTTGATATTCATTAGACCACATCAATACAAATTAGATTTTCAACTAATTTTGAAGTTAGTAGATCTTGGTCACTATACCATGTTTTATAAACAAAATGAGATACAAGTCGAATATCCAGTATAATCCTTAGAGATGGCTGTATAGTGAAAGTTTTTTTTTAAAAAAACCTGCCACACTCCCAAATGTTATCAATCATAATCTCACAGTATTGGACAATGAGTGATTTTATTTCTTCTGCTGCTGCACATTTAAAAAAATGTTTTATAATAACTGTTGTCTCGGTGAAAGATTTTTTAAAAAGCAATATACTGCTTTCTTTTTAAGTGCAAATCTTTTTGTATCAGCCAATGCATTTTTCAAAGTATATCCCTGTATAATCTTAGAGAGAGAATCCCCCTCTGCTAGAAGAAACACATCTATATTGCTTTTGTTGAGTCTAGGCTCCTAATCCTTTTGCTCTACTGTGTGATATAACCAGAGATAGATGTCAGATTCAGGATCATAGACTGTAAAAAAATGTGAATACCATAGCTCCATCTCTCAATTACTTCAACTCTCTACAAGACCACATACACAGGAAAATAATTACTAGGCAATCAAGGGGTGTATCCCTTGAGTAAGCTCTCCAAAGAACGGGTGTTTATCCATGAATTTGCAAACGAGAAGACAGAAAAGGATCAAGATACTAGCTTGCATGAAGATAAATCCTTTATAACTTCGTCCAAGGACTTTCTCTCTTACACATTTTGTTTCCTTTTTAATTCATGAGAAAAGTTTCCTAAAGACTTCTTAGTCCCTTCCTTTTTGAAGTTCCTTCATTTCTCCCAAAAAAGAAAGGAAGAAAAGGAGTTCAGGTGAACTCTTCCGGTATTTCCACCTGCATTTGTATCTCAATTTAGTTAATTTCTATATTACATTAACACTATATACTATGAATTTACTATGTGGCAGATACTCTTCCAAGTACTCCTCTCTTCTCTCTCTCTCTCTCTCTCTCTCTCTCTCTCTCTCTCTCTCTCTCTCTCTCTCTCTCTCTCTCTCTGCCAGTTACCTCTTTGCAGGTGCTATTGCCTTGTTTACTCCAAACACAGGACAATTCCTCAAGCTTCAGGGAAATCTCTGATCCACCACCCAATGTGCCTTCCCAAGTTAGCAAAACAATTTAAAGCCTAGAATAATAACCCTCAAAGTATTTGCAGATGAACTTTCAGTTTCACCTGTGTGAAATGTGAAAAAGACAAATTTTTGCACTTCACTCACACCACCACACATATAGTGAATCAAAGTCTCTGCAACCCATTAAGCTAAGGAGTTGGGATATTCCATGTGGGCCAGCAGTGCCATTTGCATGTCACCAGTAGGTAGAACAAGGGGACAACAAGGATTCTCGGTTTATGATTTCATTTAGCAAGCTGATGGTTGATCATCAGACCCTTTTCCCTAAAATTCTAAACACTTTTCAAACATCAACATGTACTATTGCAGGACATTTTGAACACATAGGTATATGCTTTTTTGGATAGATATATAAATGAATGGTTGAAAATGTCCATATGTACATTTGAAAATATTTACATATGGCTTAAAGATCTGGAAAATATTAATCATGCCTATTCTTTTTCTTCTATAAAAATAAAATAGATGTAATGTTTGTATGATATTGATACTTTCCTTTTCATTGCTCCTTAATTCAACAACAAAAATTCTTATCTTCACCTATTTTATTATGATACTAATTTTGAGTTGTGGTTGATTTGGGTGCCTTCAGTATGGCAGCGATAATAAATTCTGCAGAACTGGTCATTTCTCCACTAGTTTCTAGTGACATTGAGAGTACTCTGGGAAGCCTAATTAGAATCACTAGAAATATAGTTTTGTCAACATTTAATTAATATACCCACTGACAGTCCTAAAGTGTGGAAAGAGTCCATGCCTTATGTTTGATGTATACTTGAGCTCTTTGAACCTTGGCCAATCACTTAAACTTCCTTGGCCTGTGCGTTCTCATCTCTAATATGAGTAGCTAGCATTAAAATGTTTTAACTTCTAACTTTTATGACTGTGTTCTGCTCGAGTCTGTCTGTTATCATTTCTTATCCTGAAGTTTATTCTATTCTAGAAGCTCTTTATTAGTCAGTGGTCAGGTCAACAGACGGTAGAGAAAAAAAATGTAGAAATATAGCCAATCTGAGCACTTTAGCTCATTTAAGCTCATTCCTATGGGGATGTTTTCCAATCAGCTAAATAAGAATGATAGGCAGCCTGTGAATGGTTACTTTCTTTAGCCAAAACAATAAAGAATGGATTTATTATCTACTTTCCCTTAAAAAATGATTTTGTTTTAAAAAAAATTATTAGAAACTCACATAAAAATTGTTCATGGGGCCCAATTTTCCAATAAAACTCTTATTATATTGATAGACATTGAAATTGCTGCTCATTGCACAGGGACATAAATATCCATTCTGCTCAAAACAAATTTAGCCAAATCAAAATACGTAACACTAAGACTATTTCGGCTTTTCTCTAACACATGGAACCAGCCATACATGCCAAGCCGATTCTATCGCCTCTCCTCATTAAGCTTGAAAGCATATTCTGTGTTGCTTTTAGCAGCTCCTAAAATGTCTTGGTCTCTTAACACAGAACCATAAAAGTTCCCACCTGACAGATCATAAATTGTCCTCACAGAGCAGTCTGTCCCCTTGCACAGCCTGGCTATGTCCTATTCTCCAGATACATGACTAACAGCATTTATGTGCTTTTGAGCAAAACCCTTGTTTCAGGATCTGGAAAATGCTTGCCCCTCTCCTAGAAATTCCTAGCAAGGCATAGTCTCCTTTAGACACAGCATTTATTCTCACTAAGAATGAAAGGAGAGAGAGTTTCCTCTGTGATGAAACATATTCAGAATGATAAAAAGCAGATTATCTGAGGTCCAGGAAATCTGGTCCCACAAACGTAATCTAGATATTTAGAATTCTCTCCTATAATATAGAATGTGTAATGAGGGGTTCTTCAACTTTGTCTATAGAGGAAATTTAAAGACATGTAATTTACATGCCATTCTGCTATTTCTTTCTTCATTTCCCAAACATTTATCAAGAACCCACTTGATTCTTTGCTAAGTGACACAGCCTTAGAGATAGAGATGATATGATCTCTGCCTACAGGTGCACACAGATTTGCCCCATGCAGGCATTTTCAGTAAAGTATAGTAGAGGTATGATGATTCAAGGAGAAACTCTGTGGAAAAGAAAGAGGGATCAATAAAACCTTTATGGAAGAAATAAATGTGAACAGAATTTTGAAAAAGAAGTGGGAATTTCTTCGGTCATCATTGGATAGCAAGTAATATATAAAAGGCACGCAATTTCGAAAGTACAGCATGCTTGGAGATAGTGAGGAGTTCATAACAAGTGGAACCCATGGAGTATGGGATGAAGAGGGGATGAGACTGGAGAGGTACAAAAAGTCAAATCCCAAAGAATCCTGTAAGTTATAGTATAAAGAGTTTATAGAGCTTTTTTCCCATGATAATGGAGGGCCAATGAATGGTGTGTCTGATATACAGACATTCTTATTTAAAATACTAAAAACAATAACTATGAAAGCATGTATGGTAGAGTGCAAAAAATGGCCACAGAGTCTCTCCATCCCTGTCTGTATGTCCCTTTGCAAAATGACTCTGCAGCTCCTCCCATTAAAAGGCAGAGTGCGTTTCTCTAATCATTGAGTCTTTGTGTGGATGTAACATGTTTTGGTCAATGGGACAGGTGCAAACCTATGTCATCACAGACTTGAAAATGACTTTCATTGAGAAACTGGCTCTCCCATGATGTTCTTGAAAACTTTGAACTACATGTGAAGTGGTCTGGGCTGGCCTTTTAACAATGACAGATACATTTCCCAGTTATCTGACTGTCCTGGCTATCAGCTTATTAACAGCCACATATGTGTGTGAAGCCATCCCAGATCATCCAGCCACCAGCCAGTCTATGATATGACCCAGCTGACAACAGAAGCTGCACAAGCCCAGGAAGGATCAGCTTAGCTATCCTGAACCCGAAAAACTAGGCAACCAATCTAAGTAACTGTGAGTTAAATAAATGGTTGTTCTAACCCATTATGTTCTGAGGCGGTTTTATTTTTCTAATGGAACAAAGCCGACAGGTACACCAAGACCACAGTTTGATACTTATGAAATTATAGTACTATTCTGAAAATTTTATGTGCATTATTTTATTTAATTATGTAACATTTTATAGTTATGATGTATGTCCTTATTTTATGGATGAAGAAACTGGTCTGTAGCCATTGCTTTTAACTATTAAGCAAACTGAAGTACAGAGAAAGTAAAATAAAACAAAACAAACTGAAAAAACAAACAAAACACAAGCTAAAAAGAGACTAATTTCTTGATTAGGCATTGTGACATTTGCTTATGGAAATTCTATCGACCTCCAGAGGTTTTATGACTATCAACACAAGTTTTCTGATACATGTCAACTTTAAGAATTAGTGTGTGCCTGCCTGTTTTATAAACTTAGTTTATGATTAGACTCAGTCAATAATATGAAAAAATGGAATAGAAATATGCTGAATATTAAAAAAAAGTGTATAGCACGTTCCACCTAATCATTGTCATAAAAATAGTATTTAAATAGTCACACTAATTTATAATAGTGTAAAAATAAGTTATGTTACATATAAAATATTTTTTCTAGCTAGCAAACATCCAGTTTGCAACCCATTATCAATATCAATTATTGATATATTTTGGGGGTTCTCCTGTGAATAATTAAGTTACTTAATTCTTCAGTGTACTTCTGAGTTTAACAGAATTGCTAGTCATAGAGAGAGTTTACCTGGTGGTTCTAAACCAGTTGGTTTGGTTTTTTGACTAAAGAAAAATATTTAGCAATTGGAAAATACCTTAACATGGAAATAGTAAAAACTTAGTACCTCTGGCTACTAATTTTGCCTCCAAAGATTTGATATAGTAAATTTTTCCTAACTATTGGCCAGGAAACATGCACATCCTCATCCTAAAAGAACCCTGCCTTATATCAACAAGTCCCTTCCCCTCCCCTATGCTACAAGCAGTCAGTCCTTGGAGAGCAACCTTCTCTCTCATTTATCTATGGAAGCACGCCCAGCCATTCTTGATTTTCACTCATTTGGTCCTAATCATACTTTCTAAAAAACTGTCATGTTATTTGGGGGGCTGGGGGGCTGACTGTCTGTTTCTGGCTGGTTCTCAGAGCTCTTGCCTGTCTGTGTCAGTGAGAGAACTCTGGATCGTCCTCCTCATTCCCCATCTCTGCAGAGACATGGGAAGAAGTGGGCATCTAAGTGAACCCAAGTTCCGGAGAGACACACTGCAGGTCACATAATGTCCAGCATTGAGAAAGGGCCAAACTGCCACAACAGGCACCCTTCAACTCCCTAGAGGACTCCTGATTGGCAGGCTTTTGTTTCCAACTTGTTTCCAGCAAATCTTGCTTCCTCTTTGCTACTAGGCTGTCTGCCCGTGTGGGTGACGGTGGCAAATAGGCCAGAATTTCAATGTCTTCATAGTATCGATTTCCATTTATTTTGATCTTTACAGTCTTTTCTCTTTGCCAGAGAAAGTTTTTGACCAAGGGAAATGCTGTTCAGAGTTGGCTTCTTTCTAAGTTGTAGTGCTTTAAAAAACACTAGTAAGTAATAAGACAAGTGACAGATAAGGGTCAAAAGATGACTGATCGAGGGTAAGTTGTAGCAAAGCACATCAAGGCAGAGTTAGGGAGAAAAGTAAAGCCTGCTCCCCAGGTCCATGTTTTTTACTCTCAGGTCTGTCTCAGGCTCTGAGAAAAATTATACCTTTGGACAAGAGAATTTAGCTTTGCAGAATTTCAGCTAAGGGGCTCAGAAATTTTAAGATTAAGTCATTTATAGCTTGATTCTTCTCTGATCTACACAACAGTGCTAGAATTATGGCTTATGTCTTTAACACCTGTTCTAATGACTGGCCCTGCTTCTATCACTTGCCAATATTTCAGTTGGCATGAAGTCACAATTTTCTTATTCTAGATTCTTCCATGATATGAATATGCCCAATATTTAGCCAAGTTTTTAGAGCTCATTCTTGAGAATTTTTCCTACAATTTTCCTATATATTGCATTTTGAAATGCCTTATCCTTGGGTGGCTAGCTCTCTTTCCATTTTAACACTCGTCTATAAACTCTCATTGGACTTGTTCTATGATAATTGACTTTCAATAGCTCTTCAAGAAACTTACTGTGCATGCATTTATCATTTGGATATGCTCCACTTGATCGCAGGGCAAGCCAGTAGGTAAAAGACCTTCCATCTGTTTCCATTTTGGATTTTTGGTCTGTTGCTATCTCCATACGATGTGTAGAATTGTGTGTGTGTGTGTGTGTGTGTGTGTGTGTGTGTGTGTGTGTGTGCGCTTTTTTGACTAATCTTTTTGGGTAGAATGCAGCAGATTAAATCAGGTCAACAAAGTTTGTTTGTAATACCTTAAAAAAAACCAGATAGCTTACAAATATTCTATTTTAAAAGACATAAGAGAACTGTGAAAGTATTGAAGACTAAATGCATTAAAATTCAAGAGAGAAAAGAGTACGGTCTTGGGGGAGTTAACATTCACCGGCCATTTTTCTCTCCTGAACGCATTCACCTATTCTAGACATTAGCCAATGATCGGACTTGGCCTGGGCAGAGGGATTCTGCTACAGGAAAGAGAAAACAGTGAGGTTTTTGAGGTTTACACAGGCTGGTGAAAGAGATTAAAATGTAATGGGGCCTGCAAAACACAGCTGGTTTCCCCACAGAGTATTTGCTGGGTTCTGGGTAGCATGAGAACTTGGGAAATAGACTAGAATCTTCTTAAAGGAAGAAAAAAGTCTCTTGGAGTCTCCCAGTATTTTGAAAATAAAGTCCAACCAGAAAGACTCAGGGCTATGATGAGTTTCTCCTGAAGACTTTGGACAGGAGATTAAAGAGCTAAGATTAAAACTCTAGAAGGCAGAAATGAATCTCTCAATCTTTTAACTAAATCAAAACTCCAAGGATTCCACATTCTAGAAACAAAATTTCATCCAAGATGGACAGGGGACTTCCCAATGCTGAAGCCCAACACAGAACATTCTAATCCCTAGCTGTGATGATTAGCTGCTCATACTCTGTGCCTAACAGAGAACAGGATGGATATTTTCTGGGAGAAAGTGGCATCATTCACAGTCACTGTGCTTTTTTATGCCATAAAAAAGTCAAGAAATATGAAAAGGCAGAAATGTATCTAAAAATCAAGACAAACGACAGGTAATGGAAAGCAGACTCCCAGGGTAATCTAAATATTGGTTTCAGCAGACAGGGATTCTGAAATAACTATTTTAAATATGTTAATTGTCTTAGAGTTTATTAAGTTTCTTTGATATCTATCTATATTTCTGGAATTTTTCCTCACCTTTATCATTTTGAATACTACCTCTTCCCTATTGTTGTCTCTGAAACTTTGATAAGATATATCATGGATATTATTATTCTATCCAATCCATCTAGTATACTTTGAATTTGAGTCTTTATTTTATTTTTAACCATTTCTCTTAAATTAGAATATACGTTTCTTTAGGACATGGACTTTGAACTTTTTGGTTATTACTATATCTTTAAGCCATTAAAAAGTTATTTAACCTAATAAATTCTACAGAATATTCTGAATTGGGGAAAAAATAATTCCTCTGAAAATATAAAAATATATTTAGAATTTTGTATATGTATAGAATTTTGAATGACATATGCAACAAATTCAGTTATATACAAAAAATTAAGAAATAAAAGCTATCAAACTATAATAGTGAAAGACCAGAAAAGTATCTATTAAGGTAGAAATAAATAAAATAATATTTAACATTTATTAAATGCTCACTTTGCACTTCTTTTTCACCTCTCAAGATACTACTCTTTATTGCTTCAGTAGTATTACTTAACATAATCTTAGAACATCTATTTACAGCAAACATACGAACAAAAGGAATTTAATAAAAACACAATTATTTATACATATTAAAGTTTTCAACTCAGAAAACTTTGGGCTATCAGCTGAAAAGTCATTAACATTAATAAAATTAATAAGAGAGTTAAATAAAGTGGCTGAATACAAAATTAATTAGACAATATTTTCTATATACAAGCAATACTTATTTGGAAAATAGATTAGGAAATTTATTCATATAAACAGACTCAAATAATATGTTGGAATAATTTTAAGAAAATTTATGGGTACCATGTATAAAATGAAAGAAAATATTGTTGAGACACTAAAAAAATAAAAGGAAGCAAATGGAGAGCAATTATAAACATCCCTGGTTAAGAAGGCTGGGTTTTATCAAGATGACATTTATTTTCAAATTCATTTATTGCAGGATTTCTGAATGCTAATCATTGGAAAAGGAAAAGATAATTTCTTAAGTGCTATTTGAAAATTATGGGTTATTTAGATAAACTATCAAACCTTATGTAAAATCTTATGAATGTACCACCAAAAATTCCATACTGACACGCAGACTAGTTTTTGTTGTTTTGTTGTTATAAAAATTATAAGACTATATAAGCAAAAGTCAAAAATTACATTTGGATAGGGTGGGATAATCCAAGTTTAAAAGTAATAAAAGAATTCGCACAGTAAAGAATCAATAAATTTGACATTATAAAGATTATAACCTTTATTTCTTAAAAATTATAAACAAGAAAAAAGAAAATTAATTAAATTAACTATAAAAACAGTAATTACTCATAAAATGATAAATATTGATATTTAAAACCTCATGATTCCATTAGATAAATGTTCTAAGAGCAGAACAAAATATAAAAAGAAAAATTTAAATAAATAAGTACAAATCACACGCACATTTCTGTTCATGTGATGTATATGCATATCATTTTATCAAAATAATGTACAGATCGCATGTATTAGAGGATGATATATAGCCCACCCTCTTTAAGCTGGAATCAGGAAAGCTTGTCTTATTGTCCAGGCATAATGCATCTCATAATGCATAATGCATCTAATATAAAGAAATATATTAGATCATGTTAAAGAATTGTATAATATCTAACCTCGGTAGCAATGAAAACACAAAATAAGGGCTGTTTCACTTTTTTTTTTTGAAACTGACGGTGAGCTGAAAAAAGCTAAGTGGAGAAAAGGAGACCATAGCAGCCCATTGATTTTTATAATTTTGTTTGCTTTTTCGTTTTTGAATTAACTAGCTGCCAATTTGACTGGTTCTGCAAAAAGCTAAAGCTTGAACCCAGTGGTAGGTATAGGAACATTTGAGGTAGTTGGTCAGTAAATTTTCCCAAAGAAGGTCTAGGCATCAACCGTACCCCGCCAAAAGAAGGAAAGAAAAATAGACCTAGAGGTTTTCTTGCCAAAGCAGCACAAAGAGAGCCAACTGTCCACTACCTCAGGATGGGAGAGGGGCAATGTGTCTGTCACACCACCTGCACCCAGATGCTACAGCTCACCTTGAAAAAGAACAATGGGGAGACGTAGGAAGCTTACAGGTGCCCTGCACATCACCTTCTTCAATAACACGGGCATTAAAAATGCCACCTTTAGTTTGGCTTTCATAATTCACACTGCTTATTTCACAATAAGGGCAAAAACTTTGGAGCACTGTATTCTAAACGATCCTGACTTTCCAGAACTGTCCCTGCAAAAGTGAACCCATAGTTGCCTTAAGTTTGAAAGCAGCTATTCAATGAGGTAGTCTCTAGGATTCTTAGAACTATTGTGAACAAAATGATTTTTTCACTGGAATATACTAGGGAGACTATTTGATTTATAAAACTATTCAAGTTTTCCTCATGTCACTCCTAGTGATGGCAGCCACCTTGCCTAGAATGCGTTTCATAGAATAGGTCTACCCAGGGAGGAATTCAGGCTCTTTGCAAACATTTCTGAGGTGAGACAGGGGTCGTACCTGGGGATATGCATATCAAGACAAAGCTATTATCAACACACACACACACACACACACACACACACACACACACACACAAATATGAGAAGCCTTGATGACGATGCGGAGAAATTGGGACCCTTGCACAGCTCTTGGTGGGAATACAAAATGGTGCAGCTGCTATGGAAAATGGTGTGGAGAGTCCACAGAAATTAAAAATAAAACCACCATGTCATCTAACAATCCGGCTTCTAGGAATTTATCGAAAATAACTGAAATTGGGATCTCTTTGAGATATTAGCATCCCTATGTTCACTGCAGCATTATTCATGGTAGCCAAAAATGTAGAAGTAACTATGGAAATAATCTCAAAGTTCATCAGCAGATGAGTGGATAGAGAAAATGTGGCCTATACATATGATGGAATACTATTCAGCCTTAAAAAAGAAAGAAAACCTGTCTTATGTGACAGCATGGATAAACTTTGAGGATATTAGGCTGAGTGAAATAAGCCAGTCATTGAAAGACAAACCCTGCATGATTCCACTTATAGGAAGTATCTGAAATAGTCAAATTCATATAATCAAACAATGCAATAGTAGTTGCCAGAGGCTGGAGGATGGAGAAATAGGGAGTTAGTTGCCAATCAATGAGTATGAAGTTTTAGTTAAGCAAAGTGAATAGGCTCTAGAGACCTGTTAGTACAACAATGTAACTATATTCAACAATAATATATTATACACTTAGAATATGTTAAGAAGCTAGATTTCATGTTAATTGCTATTACCAGTGTTAAATAAAATTTACAAGAAAAAATAGGTCTAATTTGCTCATTTTCATTAATCAGTAGCCAGATGTGGTTTTCCAAATAGGCAGCTCTATGTCATTCTCCCCATAACCTTCTCACACCTTTCTCTCTTTCTTATGGAGGATGTTCTCCTGATTACAATTCTTTATAGCCAAAGGGCCCTATATATCCTTCTCCTCCTTACTTTGTACCTCCAGCTGGACAAAGTTTATTCTGTTTTACGTACCATAATCTGTCATGACTGATTTTGTTATAACAAGATCTGAACAGATGGGGAATGGTTTGCTCAAGAATTACTTGCAATATGAGTGACCTATAGAAAAAATTGAAAACTGGAATGCAGTCCTGCAATAAAATCCCAAACTCGTTATCTTCCCTGCAGGATGCCCATGTATCTGTCCCCCACATAAAGGTGTTAATGACTAATCCGGAGACCTATAAAAAACTCCAGTCCTCTGGCAAATAGCACATGCACAAACAAAGGAATAAGATAGCAACAGAGAAAAGGCAGTGACAATTCTTTGTCGTAACTTGTCTGATTTTTTTTTTCCTATCAAGTGCCATATATTTAAAAGATGCAAGCACAATCAGTTAACAATGGAATGCAAATGCTACAAATAAGGCAATTTCCTTAGAACTGGAAAATCTCCAGAATTAGACAGATTCCCATCAGCATTTAATAAACTTTTTTAACACCTACTGAGTCCAATTTCATAGTTCTTCAAAGTTCTTGCTAAGCATAACAGGGAAGATAATCAGAAATCCTTATGGACAATAGTCTGTCTGAGAAGAGTATTAAAAAAAAGATCAGGCAATGAGTGTGCCATTAATCCTCTAATCCAACTGCCCATATTTATGTTGATTTTACGGGGGAAAAAATGTCATTCTAGGTTGTTAATGCCTTCCCCTCCACTCCAAAGAGACCATGCAAATAAATTAAAAAGTTCTTCTCTGCATAAGTTCTCTGTGGTCTAGTATGTTTCACAGTGAATGCTCAATTAGAGCCAGCCCGAAGCCATTTCCACATTTAAAAAATTACAACATTAACCATATGATCTTTGAACAGCATTTGTGATCCAACTACATATTTTCAGTAGTTCCTAAAATAACATGAGTGGAGAAAATAAAGAAAATGAAGAGAAAAGAAGCTCTCACTGTTTATGTTATTTCATGGGCTTCTTTTATTTTTAAAAAAAATGTATTAACCCTTTTTATCTACTTACCCATATCTTAGGCATTTTCCATTCTCTACCAAACCTTGCCTAATATCTTGAAACTGTACAAAAACTCAGGCATCATTTTTAATATCAAAAGTAAACACTTGATTAAACTGTGCCTCTATTGTCCTCTTTTAGGTGAAATAGTTTCTTCTGTGCAAGGAAAATTAATTTTTTGAAGGTCAAGACCATTGACTTTCATCTTCCATAGTTAATACTAAATAACACTAAATAAATAAGTGATAAATTCCACAGTTAATTTTTAATAGCAGAATATCTAATATCTAATTCTAAATTTCATTTTTTTATGGCCAAACAATCCACATCATGCCTACTGAAAAAAAAAAAAAAAAAAAGCATAAGGAAGAGAGAGTATTTACTGACGAACAGAGCTGAAGTCACTTCACTAGTTTGGGTAACAGCAGATTTGAAGAGGCCCCTTGTGTTTTCAGCAGTCCTCCATGGGCAGCTTAATGTCTTCAGAGAAAGTGACAGAAGCTTCAAGTCTTTCATCCTTAAGTTTTATTTGCACCCTGCACCCCCAGTTCAGCATGGTTAGAAATCTAAGACTTTACTAGTCTGGAAAGTTTCCTCACCATGACTCACAAACTTCGCCAGTCACGTTCCAAAGCTGCTCTAAAAATGAGTCATTGGGGTAATGACACTCAACATTTCAACAGCTCTTTATCCCTGTTAGTTAATTATCCTGCAATGCAGAAAAATGACAATGGCTCTCATTTAAGAGAAAAATGAATGGTTTTACTGAAGTTGAGAAAGTCAGTGAAATTGACGTGTAGAACAGTAAACATTTTGCCTCATACACCTGGGTTATACGTGCATCCCTCTCTCCTCTCTGCTAGATTCCTCAGCAACAGAGACCTTCTTCCCTTCCTGCTAAGTTGTCATCCATTTACCAGGAATTCTAGCAACCAGTCTTTCAGCAAACTTCCCTTTATTGCACCCCTTCCATGTACAACACGAAGGCCAAGGGACACTTGGCGATCGTCAGGCTCATGGGCCCCACTTTATTTAAAGCTAGGAAAATGTTCATGGCCTCAACACATGAAGAAGCTGGAGGAAAAATGCATAGGATGTTTGCTGCTTTCCCATCAAATCCTTTCATCTACCTTCCCTAACGCACGGTCCTTTACCCATCACTCCAACTCCCTCACATTCCTCACTGTCACACACACACACACACACACACACACACACACACACTCACAACCACACCCATATCCACTGCTTTCATCGGTCTGAAACTAAGGCTTTTTCTGTCTTCTTCAGTGTGAAACAAACACAAATCCTTTTTTTTTTTCCTGATTCTTATCAGCATAGCTGAGATGGGGTCGAATTTATTAAAGACGTATAAAGTAGCAATTAAAAAAAAAAAGTGGAGGACGTAATGGAGGCCTGCTCTTTCCCCTCGGCGATTCCCCACTCTGTTGTGAGGAGGGGAATTTAGAGTAAGTTGAAGGACGTTAGAGTAAAGGCAGAACTTTCTCTGAGTTCTGCGGGGTTTGAATTTACTCATAAATCTGGCTGGCAGTTGGGCACGCGTGTGCATCCTGTGTATGTGTGTGCCTTTCCTATGATGGACGGGTGCATGAGAATCCAGCTCTGACAATTGGAGGACAACACGCAGAATACGAATTCTAGTTGTGAGGTAGGTCAGCAGTAACATTTTTTTTTTCTCGTTATTGATGCTTATTTATGAGTCTATGTCACATACCCAGTTATCGGAAGGGAAACTGTATATTTTGCACATTGACTATAAAGTTTCTTTAAGGAATAAGTATTATCCTTTGTCCCACATGCTCTGCCCTGTTCTTTGCCCTCACTTGCTTGATATTATTTGTTCATTTTACTTACACACATAAATGCACACTATTAATACATACGTAAAGGGTTTTTGAAATGCGTGTTAAATACACATAATTAGTTCAAATTTTAAAAATCATTTAAAAACTTTCTTCGACATTATGCTTTCTAAATTTCTCTAGATAAATAGATCATACATACATACTCACATGCATAGATAATACAGAGAGAAAGAGAGAGAGGAGAGGAGAAAGGAACAGAAAGAGAGAAAGACATAAAAGAGGAAAGACAAAAAGAGATAAAGAAAAAAAAGGGAGGAAGACAGGGAGAGAGGAAAGAAATAAATCCATTACTTTTGAATGCTGTAAAATATTTCATCATGAGGATATGTTCCATTTTGTTACTTATCCTAGTGATTTATTATCCCAGTGATTGGCCTTTAGGATGGTTCCAGGCTGTGATTTTCATGGCTGTCCACAATGTTTCTATGCTGTGTGTAGTGTGAGACTATTTTTTCCTACACCATTTATTGAATAGTTTATCCTTAACTCATTGATTGGGTTTTTTTTTTTTTTTTGTACATTTGGAAAACCATTTGCCATTATCTCTTCAAATATTCTTTCTCCCACATTTTCACTTAACTAATTTTTTTTTTAATTATTGTGAGTATTTTGGAGCTTCCTAGATCTCCCTCAATCTCTCCTCACTTCTTTTTCATTTCTTCCATCTCTTTATTTTGGAGACTACATTGTTGATGATTTTCTCATATGTATAATTCAGTTCACTGTCTTTCTCTTCAGATATGACATTTTCCCACTTAACCCATATAGAGTTGTTATTTGTTTTCATTTCAATGGCTAGATTTCTTGTTTGAATTAAAATATGCCTTTTTCCTCATAATACCCTATTCTTATGATAACAGACTGAATAATTTCTCTTTATTAAAATAAAAGTTAGACACATATAAATTCTCCTATTTGTTAAATTTATTATTTTTGCCTGACAGTGAGCTTTCTCATGTGTCTGTAGTTTTTGCTTGTGAGATTCTCTTTGGTGGGAAATAATCTTGCTTGAGAATCTTGTGCTTGTTCAGAGTTGTGAATTCATAACTCTGAATCAGTCACAATTTTTGAATCCTGGGGGAAATTGTATTTGTTTGAACACACATGACCCATTTTCCACTCCTAGCCTAGGGCATGTGGCCTGCCTTTATGGTGTGTTCAGAGGTCAGTGGTCCCTGTTAAACGGAGTCAATGCTTCCAGCCCTTGATTCCAGCTCCAGCCTCATTCCAGCTCTTCCCCTTGTACGGAGCCTGCGGCCATGACACCCACCCTGGAATAGGCTTACAACCTTAAGTGTACATCCACTGGACTCAGTGATTTCAGTGTCTGGTTCGACTTCTTTCTTCCCTTCTGGCACCTAGAACATTCTCTTTCTTGTTTTTAATACCTGCTACGAGTTTAAAATTGGTCATGTAATCTACTTAGTCAGCTCTTAGTCTGTTCTATGACCAGAATTTCACCTCCCTATTGATTTGTAACCACACTAATCATCTTCCATTTTCCCATAAATGGCTGGGCCAGTCTCTTGACTCTCTTTTCCTTTCTGCCTATATATCAGTTACCCCTAAATCATTACTGTGTTGCTTTTATTACTACAGTTACATAATATCTTAATTTTTACAGAGAGAAGATTCGTTCGCCCTTCTTGTCTAAAATTCCCTTGGCTATTCTTGAAACCTTTCCATGGAATTCTAGTAGAATCCATTTGTGGTAGATGTGTTATGATTATGGGATGAACTATTACCATAAAGAAATAGAAAAGTACACTCATTCAACAACTGGTGTGTTATGTCCATTCCCACTCATCAACTGCCTTGTAACTGAACAACAGACCACCACGTGCAGTTTAACTATAACTTTCTAGAGCAAATGGTTTAACTTCGGTTCTCTTGCTCCTTAGAAAAGCACCCACAACAGCAGCGAGGCCAGCAAGCAGGCAGTTATCTACCAATGGGAGAACCTTTCTGAAATGCACAAATTCCTCCTATGGATGAAAAGATCAGGTCTGGAAAGCATCAAGGGCTGGAAGCATTGACTCCGTAGAGGAATTATTCCCATACCTACTTATTAAGAAGTAACAATGGCCAGGATAGCTTCCATTAATATTTATAAGTGTTCAAGTTAAAGTGGAAACTTTTGAGATTTTTTGAACCCAATATCAACTGCCATTACAGACCTGATCATTGGATAAAAGAAGGCTGGCTCACAAAGCATGGGAAGTTTATTTTCTTCACTGTGTCACACCCTTTCTTTCCTGCACCCATTCAACCCAGGTGGTGAAATACCTTCCAGGCATTGACTTCAAGAAAGGTACTGTGAGTTCTAGGGAAGCCAGAAGGCTTTGTTCAATTCCCAGAGTCTGGTTAATGTCTTGTTTCTTGGGAGAGGAGGGGTGTGGAGAGAATGTCAAGAAGTAAAATGAATCACCACACAGGATCTTCATCAATCTTACCCATGGCCTTTTAGCACAAATAGAGGCAGGTGACTCCAACCATGTCACAAGGACAGTGTATTATCACAAAATTACTAATTTGTTGAGGCGACAGTACAATTTACACATCTCCAGTCCCATCTCTAATTGTCTGACACTTATTTGGTGCTGAAAAGCAGCACACAGCAGGAGAGGGTCTGAGAGGCAAGCTAATCAGTTGAAGGCTTTCAGAAGCCACAATGGGCATCCTCCAGGCTTGTAGGACTTCACAAGGAAAGGTTTCAAAGGGGAAAGAAAGCCTCATTTCTGACGTAAAAAGAGACTTGAAACAGAAAACATTTTTTGACAGAGATAATATAAAACTTGGGAAAATTTCTGCTCTTTCTTACTTATAAGGCTGCTGTGAGGGAATTCAAGATCATGGAAAAAATGCTTTGCAAATCCAGTGTTGACAGATACGGGGGAAACAGACATATATTGGGGACGGCCATTTATCAGGCCTGGAAGGTTAGTAGATTCTCCAGCTTGTTGAATAATCTACAGGCTCCATTTTAAAAGTAGCAGTCCCTTGTGGGAATTGCCGTCACTTTACGCTTTCTGCTTTTATCCTTTTTAAATATTTTGGCAGACAGTCAAGGAATGACATAGGTGGTATCAGCCATCTTCTATTGCCACAAATGAAACTGGGAGCCCACCCTGGATGGATCAAAGTCAGAAAGAGACAGAAGTGGCAAGGGAGGAGGTCACTTTCTTAGTACCCAAAAGCCCACAAAAGTAAAGATAAACAACAAGCTTAGAAGTCAAATGCAGACAACAGCCATGTGTTGCAAAAGCATGTTTCAAACATGAAATATATTCAAAAACCAGTGAAGATGAATTGCTTGAATACTTTATAAAATTAAAAGATATCTCTGTTATCGAGAAAATTCAAAATGTCTTCTAGGAGTGTATACACACAAGGACACATGTGTTGTGGAGAAAAAATTAACATTAGAAAATAATAATGTGTTAGATCAGCTGTCAAAAATCAGATCACATATAAACACACTGAGATTTCAGAGAATGAGGAAATTCCTGCCTGCTGTGTGTAGGCAAGGCTCCATGGAGGAGGCCTCAATTAGGTAAAACCTGGAGTACAGGAGGTATATATGAAAAGGGAAAGAAATATAGAGACAGATCAGCAGATCAGTTGGGAATATCATTAGTGAAGGCTTCCAAGTGAGCAATTCTTTTAAAGAAGACAATGGGATCACTTAAGTGGAAGCAAAGGATCCGTGGTGTCAGCCATCCTCTGTAGAGGAGAGCAGATAAATCTTGAAAAAAGTCATTTAGTGAGATTGCAGAGATTCTTCATTACCAGAATAAAAAGCAGGATCATTCAGATTAAGCAAAAGAGATTCAGTCTTGTTCTGTGCCATAAGCAGTTTCAACACTTACCTCAGTAACAGAACAAGAGGAAGAATATTCTCAGGGAATATCAAAAATGTTGGTTTCTCAGTAAAGACTCTGGAAGTGTCAGCAATGAATTTCCTTGACATAACTTTGACAAAGTTTTAATTAATTTCAAATGAAACTATCAAAAACCTCTATCCTATATCAAATCATTAGTCATCAAAATCATTCAGTCCAAAAGGTCAGCAGGATATGTAATCTTGGGTCACAAAGGGGACACGGTAGAGCCCAAGCTTACTCTGCATATTACTGTGCATATCAGACTTTTTTAGTGACCATGAGAGAGGGCCACATAACCAATCATGTGGTAAGTGATGAATCAGAAACCACTCAGTCTGTAGTGATAAAATCCTAATCATTAACTTAGTTCACATTTAATAATACAAGACATTTAAAGAGTTAAACAGAAGAGAAAACAAATACAATTTCAACAGTGAAGAATAGCACTTAAATGTTAATTCATTAGGATTCTTTATCTAGAGAGTTGTCCACTAAACATCTATCAAGAATATACTTAAATTTACTTAGAGATTATGAGCAACTGATGAGCTAAGAGGAAAAAAATGATATTAAATGTTGAGAACCACATCTTGAACTATATACTCACTTTATCCATAGATTAATTAATCCAACAAATATTTATTGAATGCCTATAATATAGTAAGCACCATTCTGGATATTGGGCATATAACAATGAACAACAGTAGTTTCTGCCTCCATGAGTTTTTATTTTAGAAGGTAGCACAGATAAGACACAAACAAAAAAATATTTAGTGTTATGTCAAAGAATGTTAAGTTCCTTAAAGAAAAATTAAGCAGAGTGGGAGGATAAAGAGTTTTTGAGGTGTTTTGTTAAATAAGGGAAATAAGGAAAGCCTGTATGACAAAGAAAGAAACTGGACCCAAGAGAAAATAATGACCCCAAAAATGTCAGGGTAAAAATTGCTAAAGATAGAAGGATTAACAAGTACCAAGGTCTTAATACAGGATCGTGTTTGTTGCAGTGAAGGAAGAGAAAAAAGTCTGTGAAGATAGAACAGAGTGAGTGAGAGAGAGAGAGTGGGTAATGAACTTGGAGAGTAGCCAAATATAAGGCATTGGTTAATGTTAAGGACACTGAATTTAAATCAAAACATGATGGTCTACAGCCATGCCACCCTGAACGTACCCAATCTCGTCTGATCTCAGAAGCTAAGCAGGGTTAGGTCTGGTTAGTATTTGAATGGGAGACCACCTAGGAATTCTAGGTGCTGTAAATGTTAAAAAAAAAAAAAATCAAAAAATGATGGAAGTCTTAGAAAGGATTTCTGTAGAAGGCTGATTTTATCTGATTTTTCTTTCAGAGGGTTCATTATAGCTGCTTTGTGAAAGATAGACTGAAGAAGAAAAGAATAGGCGTAGAGAAACAAGTTCAGATACTATTACTATAGCCTAGGTAATAGCTTGTAGAAACTCGATCTATGGTAGTAACTACAGATATGTGAAAAAGTGAACAGTTTGGGGATAGATTCTGAAGTAAAGATCAATGGGATGGATTGAATGCTGGGAAAGTGAGAAAAATGAATCAATGATTATAATCTAAAGTTTTTGGCTTGAATAGTTGAGTAAATGGTGGCATCATGTCCTGACAGGGACCCTGGAGGAGGGACAAACTGGGGATAGGGACTGAATTGAAAATTTTGCTATGAAAATAGTAACAGTGGTGATGCCCATAAACATCTAAGTGGTTACACTGAGTAGGTATTTAATTATAAGTCTGGACTTTCTGAAAGGCCTTGGCTGGAAAGAACATTTTAAGAGCCTTCAGCAGGGCGAAGTTTGCTTAAAACAATGGAACTGGTTAAGAATGCCTCTAAAATGAGTATAAATTGAGAAGAGATTATAGGACTACACTCGAGGCATTCCATTTAAGAAGTTGCAAATGAAAGAGGCATCAGCACTGTTGGAGAGTATTCATTATGGCATATGAATATATAAATATCTGAGTATTTTATTTCCAAGAGACAATTTTCAGTTGCTTCTAGTGCTCTGCTCTTCATAAACATGTACTACCTTCTCGAGTATATTCCTAGGAATAAAATTGATCAGTCACAGGATTCATTCATCTTCGATGGTATCTGGTAATGACACACTGCTTTTCAAAACAGTTGTGCTGATTTACACCCCCTCTGGCAGTATACGATGGTGTTCATCACTTCGAAACCTTGTCAACACTTGGAATTCTCAGGTTTTAATATTTATTCATTTTGTGGGTGCGCAATAGTAATTCGATGTAATATAATTTGCATTTCCCAGGTAGTTATGTTAAGAAAATTTTCATATGTTTACATCTCATTCAGGTTTTCTGTTTTGTGATGCTTGATTTTTTCCCCGTCACTTTTCCCTTGGGTTGTTTGCCCTATGAGAATTTCTTCGATGGCGGTGTCTATCCCATTATAAACTCTTCTGTCCCCTAGAACTTCTAAGCACAGTAGGTAGCAGGTTTGACTTAATCTTACTCTGGAAATAATGGGACTGGAAGGTTTCGCTTTGCGGTCTCATATTATAATTGGGATAGTTCCAACTCTGAGAGAGAGAGAAGCATGGCAAAAGCACTCACCCATGTCTATTGACAACATGGCTCTAAGTGCCACATGTATTAACTGAGCAGATTAACTACAAGACTGCAGCTTTCTCTTGTCTTGTACTTTATCTCTCTAGACGATGTCATTCCCAATGCAGGACTGACAGGCACTCATGTCCAGCCTCGGGTCTATATCCCAATCCATTAGTATTGGCTCAAGGTCAGCTTTTTGAATACAAGATCAATTCTAATATAGTTACATTGACTTCTCTGTCTATCAGGGAGTAGATAGAAAGTTGAGAGGAATCAATAAATTCCAAACAACAAGTCAGAAAATACACAGTGTATATGAACCAGTTAGCATGCATGGATTTCTCTGTGCTTTGATTCAAATATAGGTAGTCCAGAAATAATGTGTTTGTATCCATATAGGAAAGCCAAAATGGAAATCAACTTCTCAAGCTATGTCTTGAGCCGAATAGAAAAATAGAAAATGACAAAATTCTTGGCCTTGCACTCAAAATCTCACATTTTCAGGGTCTGCACTACCACTTCAGACTTAGTCATATCTTCTCTGCATATGTTTCTGCCTGGATTGTCTAATTCACCTTCTCTTGCAATATGGGCTCCTTTGAACAATTTTTCCAGACTCCACAAATAGCACCTCTCCACCTCGCAACTCCATCACCATTAATTTCCTTCCCATCTCTTTTCTACCTATAAAAACCATCCTCTAACCAAGACCCCGCCCAAATCTCTCTCTTCCATTAGCCCTTTGCCTTTAGTGCTCTGAGGAGGCCCTCAAGCTGCCAAAATTCTCTAGCACTTATTCCCATTAGCACCAATTTAGAGTTTTATCGTATCTTCCTAGCATGGTTAGTTTTCTATCTGTCTTTGTGGTCCAACTAAATAACAACCCCTGAAGATGTAGGACTATATTCAGGATATTGATCTGTGTCCCATCCATGCTGTACATTGGCTGCCTATAATCCTTAATTAAAACTGATTCATTAGTACAGATATGAGCTTGCATTTCTACCTCTGGCTAATGTCGTGTTAATTAAAGTTGACCAATCTTCACTAGGATCCTGTTCTTCTTTTAACCTGAGGCACCAAGTCAGGCATTTTTTATATTTCCATCCTGTTTTTTCATCCACCCTTATTGTAGTTTCATCTTTAAGATGAGTATCTGCTATTAAACAATAAAAAAATCAAGCTTAAATAGCCAATGTAATACCAATTGAAATATGTGGGCTAAGGGGGGAACCTATTCTTGTCTAAGCTTTATTGGTATACCTTGGTATCTCAAAGACTCTAGCCTCTTGTTTCTGAATTTATCTAGAGATTTAAACTTATTCTAAAGATGAGACAATCACATTCTTATAGACTCTTGAACTGTGTGTCTGATGACTTATGAAGATAATTATTGCATTAGTAAATATTTTTTATTAAAAAAAACCCTTCGGTGTCTTACTAAGCAGAATTCTTAGTGATTTATAGGTATAAGCTCATTTAATTTGTATAAAAAGTCTATGAGGTAGGAACTATTATTCTGCCAAATATTCTCCCTTAGCCACTCTATACCCAGTCTCCTCCATTCTTTGCCCTGTTCTGGGACCCAGGAGTCTGACCTGACCAACCAGGCTCCTTGCCCTCTGGCTCATCATTAAATTCAGCCGGTGGAAGATGCCAGCAATGCAGGAGGGAATGGAAGGAGAGAAAGATCAACATTTTTAATGCTTCGGCTTCCATTCTGCCAGGCTGTGTTTCAACAGTGATTATTTTTCTCTACTAAAGTTCACAGCTTCCATAGCTAACCCACTTCTGCAGCAATAACTTGCCTAAGATTCTATTAACTACTCTCTCCCCTTGCCTTTTGGATCTATTAAAGGTAAGATTTTTTTTTTTTGGTTGAAGTACTTTACTATTCTTTTATTAGTTTTCTTTAAGTCTGCTTATACCTTTATAAATGTTCCCTTTACTAAACTCTTTTCTGAGTACAGCAGGACCTTGAAAAACATCGTTTTGCTCAATGCCATTTCCTTATAACGTTCATGAGATATAATTTCCATTCCTGGCCAGGGCCGTTGTCTGTGTGGAGTTTGCATAGTCTCCCCATGTCCCCAGTTTCCTCCCATACACCAGAGGTGAAATGATATATCTTAATGGTCCCAGTCTGAGTGAGTGTGGGTGTGTGTGAGTGGCCCCATGATAGATGGGCATCCTGTCCAGGCTGGGTCCTGTCTTGCTCCCTGAGCTGCCAGGAGAGGCTCTGGCCCTGAACTGGAATAAATTATTTAGAAAAGGATTCTTTTATTTGTTTTTATTCATCTTACTTGTGTGTATGGCTCATGTTTATTTTAATGTTTAATATTAGATGTGTTTCAGGTCTCTATTTAGAAGTTTGGTTATGTTTTTGTGACCAGAAACATGTCATCAGAATTTAACTCTAGTTTATATCGATTCGCCTATGGCAACATCTGTTTTGTCAGACATTGTTTACTTAATGTCGGCAGTTTCCAAGAACACAACCATGATGACGTTATGGGAGGACTTATCGCACAGCACCTTCCTGCCTGGACCTCAACCTTTACGAGTGAGGAAGCTGAGACATGATGATATTAAGTTAACATTCAAGTTCACATAACTAGCAAGTAGTACAGTTGGGGTTCTAATCCCAACTGTCGGTTGTCTGACTCCACAACCTGAACTCCTACCGCTACACTGTGCTGTTTCCAAGCCCCCAATTTCTCCTCGCCAACTGAAGCCAAGAGAAAAGAGCCATCTTTCTTTCCCAGAAGAAAAAGATAATCAGATCATTCAGAAGGATGTGGGTAGAGTTGATTTTCAAAAAGCAAAGTATTGCATTTGGCTGAGGTTTTCATATAATCTTCTAGGTTCTACTGTTGTGGGTTTTTTAGTAGTTAAACAGCAGAAATAAACAGGTACGAATTTAAGAAAAAGTAAAAGTAGTAAACAAAAACAGGGACAAGTGAGTAACACAGAGCCATAGCATAAAATTAAAATCCCAACTGGATTTTTAGACTCAAGTCAGTTCTCTGCCAAAACTAAAACCAATAGTGAGGTCGAATTTTAATCCAAAAAGGAACTTTGGAAACTCCCATGAAGTTATTAAAGGTGGCTGATGAGATATTTCACTCGAATTCTACAATAAATCAGCCAGTGGTTTTTTATGCAATTTACTATGATGATGGTATTGTTTTAATGCCATTGTAAATTAGATGATTATTGTATGTGAAGGACTTTACCTACATATTATTGGTAAATTTCTCCACATCCTTGAAAGGCAGAGAATACTAGTCCCATTTATCAGGTGGAGAGTAGAGGATCATGCTGATTAAATTATTTGCTCAGAATCAAAACATGAGTGGAAAACCAAGATTCAAACTCAAGTGTTACTCTCAATATTGTGTTTTTAAAATTATTATTACACTCAAAGGTGTAGAATTACATAGTAATTCACAATTCGATGTTCTGGGAAAGGTGAAAAAACACCTTGAATAAGGTTTAAGTTTTTCCCACTTCCGTAGTACATAATTTTTTTTGACTGACTTTTGAGAATATGCAGATACAATAAATGCATTTGTTTTCTTTTTATAATTTTCTGAATGCAATCACAAGTAAAGGAAGAAAATATAATTCCAAGTATACAGGTGGTATTTTTACCTGATAGCTGTAATAATTGAAACTTGTTAGCCCTATCACAGTTTGTCGATTGCCAAATATACCTGGCTTTTTGCAATGCACAGGTCTCTGAAATCTTTTATAATCCAAAAATATGGGAAATCAGGTTCTTTTCCTTAGGATTTGTAAGACCATTTAACAAAAGAAAAATATCAATTTTAGATGAAGCTCCTCTCATTTTATTCTTTTCTCTTTTCTTTCCCATCCTTGACAATGTGCCCAACAGTAAATCAAGTACTTTATCTAAAAGTAAACTTCAAAACAATGCATAGTTAGGTAAAATTAAGCCATGAGTGTCTATAGTAATTGTTCAGTTTAGCAGGGCTGCAATAGACATAATCACAGGATCTGGTCTAGGGGCTTTACCTTGCTGCATATCATTTTCCACCCAGAGGTAGAGAGATTGTAGGCTTCTCCTGTTGTAGGAAGCGCTGCTAACAGTGTTTACAAAAATGGTTGAGAAAACCCATGTCTGTCTGACAGCTTTTTACCACATCAATTATAAATGCATTTTCCCTTGGGTGGTATTATCTCTCGCCCAAGGAATTTTCCACTGTCCTGAAGCATTTGCTGAGGAGAATTGATTAGGAAGGCGGCTTCCCAGTATATGGAGAGAAACTGCAAATGCTTCTGTTCGTTGATGCTGCTGCCCTCCAAGCGTAAGTACTGCAAGAATGTGAAAAATTATAGCTGAAAATTTCAAGTGGAAGCTGCTATGATAGGATTGGCAATTCACCCCTGCAGAGCGGAACAGACCCAGATCTACGCGCCTTGAATATATCTACCTAGGCAAAGTGATATTTGCTAGTGAGGAAATTACAAACGTCAGCCGTTGGTAAGAGTAGGAGGGAGACACGTGTTTTGTTTGGGGTGGGCTGGAATTATCTGGATCGGCCATCCTAAGCAATGTTTCTCTAATTCTGTTCGTATAGACTCAGTTGTCTTATTTTTATTTTAAACTATGGTAATGGAGTATTAATTACTAGAAAGATGAGTACATATATAAAAATACTTTAAACAATTCTGGGTATATTTCTCAAAACCTTTTGTTTATAAATGTGACAAACTTTTTAAAATTAATAAATTTTTAATATGCTTATTTTATTTTAATAATATAAAACTTCACTGTATTTGATTCTAAAGTTAGGCAATTACATCTTATCCTTCTTTTTGGTGTTATTTTATTTTGAGGTTGGATGGGAAAATTTTGTTTTAAAAAGTTTTTCTATAACATCTGGCTCAGAATTGAATTAATTACTAATTTAAAAAAAAACAGCTTAATAATTCATTTATTTGAGATACTAAAATAACTACATGAAGGAAAAGTCCTATAATGTTCAACTTTTGAATCAGTAACACCATGACTACAAATTACTTTTTAGAAAATACGCCAAAATTGTGCCGTTTAACACAGTGGCCACAAGACACACTGAACACCTGAAATTTAGCTAGTCTGATCAAGATTCACTATAAGTATAAAACACACACTGGAATTTTAAGAGAGTACAAAAATAAAGAATATAGAATATCTCTTTAATAATTTTAATTTGATCACACTGGAATGTTAAGAGAGTACAAAAAAGGAATATAAGATATCTCTTTAATAGTTTTAATTTGATCACATGTGGAAATAAAATATTTTAATATATTAAACCAAATAAAATGTATTATTATAATTAACTTTACCTATCTCTTCTTAATTTTTTAATATGGCAAATGTAAAGTTGTGTATGAAGATTGCATTTGTGCCTGGCCTTTTATTTCTATCAGACAGATGTCCTAAAGAGAAGAAAGGACTACATGCATATGAAGGTGTCTATTATCACGTGGTCTATGACACAGGCATTTTAGTATACAATTGAAATATTTATCAAGGAGAGAATAGCTGTTACATATTATAATACAGATACATGATTCAACCATAGGCAGATGATAGAAACGGTGATTACGGAGACTGCAGTAATATATAGAATACATATATAAGTAAAAAGGTAGGAAAATAAATTGTAGGTACAGTAGATATAGAACTTTTAAAAAGATGTATGTGAACAGAAAAAAACTGGAAGACAATAGGAAAAATAATAATTTTGATAAAGATTTCGGAAGAATTGCTTTTTGTCTTCAAAACCCCACTATTGGCATTATAATATTTTTTTCAAAATTGAAACAACTAGAATAAAAAGACAAAATTGGCATAGAGAGTTGTCTTGGCTACCTCTGAGTCTTCCAGGCAACGTCCTGTAAGAGTTCGCAAGTATCTTATAAACCTAGGTAGCCAATCATGGCTGCCAGGGAGCGACAGTGCTTCTGGTGTGGGAATGTGGCTAACATTTGGTTCACCCTTGGGCCTCACAGTGGGATTGCTAAAGCTGCACAGCTCTACCAGAACACAGTTTGGATTTTACGGAAGATCACGCGCGCGCGCATACACACACACACACACACACACACACACACACACACACACACACCGACTTAATTCACTCACTAAATGAACAAACACAAGTTCTTAACACCAGGTCTGACTGCTCATTATTTGTATTTTTATTATTACTGCCCATTTTTAGACTCCCATTATCTTACTGCTTGAACGTCTCATATTTTATCATTTGATAGTAGCATTGTAACTGAGGTCTCTGCCTCGTTCTCCCCATTAGACATGGCACAAGACAGTTTCCTAAAACTACTTCTCTTATAGTGTCTTGCCCATATTGATTGGTGAAAACAATGAAACCCTAAATAAACAACTACTTACTTACGGAATGGGATTAAATACCCATTGCGTTTATCATGGTCTTTATTTAATATCATCACTCCTGTGCTCTCTCATCATGATACATATAGATTTCAATCTCCAGTTTACCTGGTCTAATTACATGAGTCTAAACAATTTCTGGTCTCCATCAATTAACACATGATTCATCCTTAAAGACCTCACCCAACTCTCATTTTTTAATAAAGTATTTCATGCACTACATGTCAGTTATCTGGGCAGAGATGCAAAAATGAGATACTTAAACACTCTGTGCTGTTATCTGCTATCACTGAAATCTATTTGTTCTCATGCTAGACACAGGAGCTCAAAACTTCACTCTGCCTTCTTCTTTGTCACTTTTATGAAAGCACAATTTTCTCTAGGTTTTTCTTTCTAAATAGCTCTTGATTTCCTCTTCTCATCTCTCTCCCTGTCCTCCAGCCTGGGCCCAGCATCTTCATCATGCCTGGATTTTGGCACCTCCCAAAGGATCTCACCTGTTCCGATCTTGTTCCACCAGCCAAACCACTCTCCACAGAACCACTAAAGCACATTATTTCAAGAACACAAATCTGATTATTCACTCCCCTGCATGAAAGCCTTTACTTACTCTAAATCGCCTTCAGGGTAACAATTTAGTAGTTTATAAAGCTCTCCATTTCTGGCCCTATCTACCTAGCAATGTCTCCCAGTGTTTATTATTTAATGCTCCGGCTACACCAATCTGTTTGTTGCTAAACACAGAACTTTTTTTTTTTTTTTTAAGGTTTTCTGTCTTTTCTCTGCTTCCTGGACCCATCTTTCCCCCACTGCATATTAGCAAATTGCACATGACTTATTCCTCCTCTTCCCTTGAAATTAAAATGAGTGTGGTTTTCTCTAGGAAGTTATTAGAGAATCAGTTCAGAGTGATACTGAGAGTTGGTTTCATTGTATTCCCTTTATTCTCTCCACTCCTGTATACTTTAGACATACAGCTATCTATTCATTTTCATGATGTTTCAAAAATATTTATGTTTGTCCTCTCAGCAGTGACCACCTAGAGACCATCTTATCTAGTTCTCTCTCACCACCTTCTAATATGTTGGGGCCACTCAATACCAGTTTACAGAATGAACTAGCAACCAAGTCCAGTTTAGCTCATTGCTGTAACCCCGTTTTAATTGTATTACTGCCAGTGATCAAATTATTATTTAATTAATCTCAAGACTCCTTTCTGTTCTAGCCAAAATATTACGGCTACGGTGAACAATTCTCTTGGCTTCTCTGGCATATTTGTTTCCACGTAACAAAAGATCTTTACACAGACTACCTAGAGAGCAAGAGAGAGAAGGATCGTGTAGGCAGATGCCACCTTGAACTTGTTGGGCACATTTCAAGTTTATAAAATCAGTCAGTCACAGCTTGCAAAGGTGAATCCAGGTCCAGGTAAATGTTAGTATTAGATATTTGAGTTTTGCAAGAAAAACATTTTCCATTGGGTTGTTCCCTTTAAATACCATGACCAGAAGTGTCCACAGGGAAATCAAAGAAATGTGTTTGCCTTTACTTCTCCTTGTTATACGTGCTATCTATTCCAGGATCGTGACTTTGTATTTCCTTTGTTTGGCAAGTATGGATTTCCTAAGGGGCCCTGAAGTATCTTTTGAAATATCAGAGAAATAAATTGTCCTCTTATACAATTAATTGAATAAAAAATTATGTTAAATTTACAAAATCTGCTCTAAGGGATTCTTAAGAATCTGGCCATATTTGTATATATCTTACTTCTTATATGATTTATTAAAATAGAAACTAAAACAAAATATGTCTTGTTAAATAAAAATATGTTTCAGCTATAATTTTAAAAGCTACATAAAATGGCAAGTTTTGATAGCTTGATAATTTCCTTTGTAATGAATTCTCTACTAAAGAAGACCACTTTTGGTTTTATCAAACAAAAAAATAAACTGAAACATTTATTAAAAATGTTGCTAGGTTCTAATATTTATTTTTAAAAGAAGTATATTTTAAAGTTTGTGACCTTTTACTTTAAAAATGAGCTTCCAATGGCCATTCTTGTGTTACTCTCAGTGAGCTTTGTCATTGATTAGTTAACAACATCTTCTAAAAACTTTATGTTATCAATCTAATATGCTCAATGTAAGCATTCTAAGAATACACAAAAGTTCAAAGAATTCTCTAAGATGAATGAGACAAGATCCCAGTGAACATAGTCAGTAAAATCACAAAGTCAATTTGAGAGGCTCGTTTTAAGGCCACACCAGATCCAGACATCCAGGAAGGGCAGTCAGTGAGTAAACACAATTTCCTCATTCAGCAAAGATGAAACTGAAATGAAAGATGTCATTTATAATCACATATCCACACTTCCCATTGAAACGTTTAACAACTGGAGATGGTTTGGTGAGGGGTAAAACATAATGAAATAATTATAAAGTGTTCCCTTGCCAAGCCCAGCAGGTAGAGATCATATGCTATGTGCAAAACTTGGATCAAGTGTAGAAGGGATTGTCTCCACAGCTCCTGTTTCTAGTTGTGTGTGTGTGTGTGCGCGCGTGTGTGTGTGTGCGTTTTGCAGATGGCCCATTGCAGAGAGAGGAGCAAAGTCCACCTTTCTGGACACTCTAATGCCATTAGATGGCACTAACTCAGGCTTTACTTAGCAGCTGATGGCCAATAATCCAAGTGTAATTAAAAGTCATGTTCAGAAAACAAAACAAAATCCCCACGGAGCAGTTTCCAGGAAGAAAGCTATTAGGCATCCACACAGGAGGCCAAAGCCGAAGCCAAAAGTGACAGGAAAGAACGGGAACCAGGTAAAGATGGAGGCATGGAGGAGGGAAGCTGGTAACTCAGTGGCTCCAAAAGCAATGACTGCTCAAAGCTGATTAGCTCACCTGGAGGTGACAGGAAAGGAAAATAAAAATCCCTGCCTTGGACTTAAAACAAGAGAAATGTCGTAAGCTCATTAGCATCAGGGAGCCAAAAGGCTTTGTTCACACACAAAATTAGCAGAGAGAATGACAGAATAATGACAGTCTTTGGTAAACAGACTTAATGCTTGGATGTAGTAATAATGGTACCCCCACCCATTATTTCTCTTATGGACAATAGGGAACATTTGTACTGAAGTCTCTCACGTCGGCAAACAAGCGTGGCTGCACTTTTTCTATAGGGCATGAGGAATCTCTTGAAGCTCTGAAAAATTATAAAGTAAAATATGTTTGACAGAAAAATCCTTTGGGAAAAAAATAAATTCTTCATTAGGGCAAATTTGTGGGATTTACGTTGGGGGGGGGGGGGGAAGAAACATGTCAAATGTTTACTCCAGGAAGATTGTACTACCTGGGACTCTTTGTTGGGCAGGTTTGTAAATAATACAGAAGGAAGGTTCTTCTGGTAGACATATTTTTTTTTTTTTTGGATTATCTCAATTTGGCAGAAGAAGGCATGATTGCTTAATGAAGCATTTATGTTATAGGAGGGGAGGTAAATTTTCCTCTGTATAAGAAGAATCAGTCTCTGAAATTACTTTCAGACACCTAATATCTGCCTGTCTCACAGTAAGAGGTCATTATTTGGAGAGCCAGTCTTCCAGAGCAGAAGCTCACAGAGAGCCTAGACTGTTTTGTGAAGAACGCAGGATAGGGGAATTTCGGTCCTTACAACTGCCACTTTTACATATCTAGAGAATGCAAAGAAATGACGCTGAGAAAATTACTTTTATTTTTTGTCTAATATTGTTTCAATTCAAAAAGCTGGATAAATTGGCACCACATATGGAGCATGTGTTTGGGATGATCTGGCTTAAAATATAGATTATGTGGTTTCACGAAATTCATTTTGGAAGCGGGGCAGTGCTCTGGAGGATTTCAAAAATATCACTTAACCTCCACAACAGCTAAAAGTGAAGCTCAAGGAGAGGCTTCTGTGACTATCAACCAGGAGGGATGAATCATACTTAATAAAATACTTTGAACAGGAAAAGCAAACAGCATAAACTCTAAACTGGAAGTTACACGCACAGATATTTTAAATCATGACAGTGATATGTGATTTAGCTGCTTCTCAGATGGGCAACTAGCAAAAATATCTGCAAGTTTGTTTGGGTTTTAACCAATACTTAAAGGTCCAAAGAGATCTTAGGAGGAACATATCTTTTATAGCAATCCTAAAGATTTTATTTTTTTTCAGAAATATATTTGATGGTACCACAAGTTGCTCTGGTACAGGTAGCCAGCCCCTATTTTTTTGAATAATAAATGGATACAGATGTTTTCATGGGAGACGATGATGTGTACCCTTAGGAATGATGACTATGAAGACAAAGAAATCTAGAACCTAATCCTGGTTCTGCCTGTACATCACTAACTGTTTCTGAAGTCTATTTCCTTCATTTATGGATATGATGATCATTGACCCTATGTCAAGAATAGTCATAAGGATTAAAGATGTTTGTTCCATGTTTAACACAGTGTCTGACATCAGATAATTATTTCAAAGTCACACAATAAAATGAAATAAATTTTAAAAACTCAATAAATGATAGATGGCTTTTTATTTAGTGAACCACTTTAGAGATTCACAGTGACTGGCATCAAGTAAAAGGTTTCTTTGACAAAGGAAGCTCAGAGAAGTTAGTCTTATTACCCCTGAAGAATTGATTAAAGCAGTTGCTATTACTATTAGGACACCCAAGATCTGAGCAGAACAGGGTTCTTATATCTGCAGCCTCTCCATTTTGTCTCCCTAGATTACTCAGGGTGGTAAATGACAGTGGTTCCACGTGACCTTCTTTTTTCATTCTGTTGTTTTACAAATTTGCTTCAGTGTACCTCTTGTATTAACTTGACAAGACCCAGGTTCACCAAATGGAAATTTTAAGTCATTTATGTCTTTGAATCTCAAGGCAGGTTTTGAATTATTAGAGCATGAGATAATGACGCTCAAAAAAGAAAAAATAGCATGAGAAGCCTGTTTTTCATTGCTGTGATGAGGGTGGAGTTTGGAAATTGAGTGAATTGGTAGAAGATTGAGTTACTCTACTGTAGGAGCTCATAAATGTTTAAGGAGATTTTTATCAGACAAAGAGGGGCATTTTCTGACTTCCTCTAGCAGCCTGTTGAGTGTCATGAGACATTATATGTCTCTAGCCAGGTGGATTCTTCTAAATGGAGCCAAGATACCCCAAATGGCTTTCTACAGCCACAATACGTGACTCTTTATAGTTTAATTTTTAAAAGTTTCATTTTAAGTCTGCCATGCATACTGTTATCTTTACCAATCCCAGAAACTGAATCATTGCTATTTAAGCAATTTTCAAAAATTAGAATAGAATCCGAATATCACTATGCTACAGAAATTATTTGGCTTAATGGAGTAATTCTTAAAACACCTGAATAAACTTCAAGTACACATTTTACTTTCTGAGAGACAGAAAAAAAAAATCCATCTTTATATGGAATTTAGGAAAATTCTCTTCATTCATGGACTTACTTGAATATATTTAACCTTATCAACAGAGAACATTTTTCAATATTTAACCTGCTATATTGTTATATTGTTATGACCACAGCTGATGAAGGGGTTGGGGGGTGAAAAGTGAAAAACAAAACAAACAAAACAAAACAAACTATTACCTTTCTTGAATAGTTAAGTTCCATTCCGGAAGGACAGATTGTGCTTCTATAAAATTCCAAATATTTGAAAAAGCTCTTCCACTGGCTATAGCCAGGGATAAAGAACTCTTATATTTACTTTTCTTCTCATCAATCAGAGGTCAATTATACCAAAGTGGGGGGGAGGGGAGAAGAAGACAAACAACCCCCCCCCCAAAAAAAAAAACCCTAACAAACTACAGAATTTCACTTGGAGGTTAGTTCTGTTCAATAATTTCAAAATCAAGGGCAGATTTATAGAAGTAATAAATTCATAACCTTTCTCATGCTCACTTAAATAACACCAAGGATACAAATTCTGACAAAGATTATCTGATTGACCTGAGGAAGAAAGAAAGAAAATATTGGGGCATAAATTCACCTGAAGGGTATTCAAGAATTCTCTTGTTCTGTGTAGAAAGTCTACTTTCATCTGCAGTATGAGCCATGGGGACGTACACTCTTTGCTTATCCTTACTTTTGTAAAAATCAGAGCTTTCAGCACTTGTTGGAATCAAAACAAAAAGTCACAGTTCTCTAGATGTTAAAGTTCACATCTCATTGAAATTTACATCTGAGCAATAAAATTGTGTATATTGTGTTTATTTCATACAGTTGAGGCTTATTCACCCTTTTTCAGAAAGAAGGCATTTATTTTGCATGAAAAATGAGAGGCATAATATTTGTGAAGATTTTTATAGTCAATATATGTGAAGGAAATACATCTCTAATGTAAAAATAAGTCATGTGGGAAAAAATGTTTGCTTGTGTTTATGTGCATTTTTTTCTGTTAAGGAATTTCATAGCGCTTATCATATTTTCAAGTAAAAACATTAAACAACTGATCTGTAGGGAAATTATTCTTAATTATTAAAAATAATAAAATAAATGATTAAATAAGTGCAGGAAGTTTAGATTTTCAAGTTATGAGAGTTGTAATTAGTCTTTTAGATGTTCTTGTTTAAAAAAAAGAAGAGGGAGTGAAGAGGTTATCTTTTCTGAAGTTGCTTAGAAAATGTCAAGGATTGGAGCCATATGCATCCAATATTTCAATCAAATGAAGCCAATCAACTTCCTATAAAAGAAAATACATCACCCACCTGCAAGGCTACATTTGAATTTGAAAATAGGTCCTTCATAAATCAGACACACAGAATCACCTAAAATTATTAGAATGCAGATTGGAATTTAGTACAACTCCGGCTGAGCCTGAGATTCTGCATTTCTAAGAAGTTCCCAGTGCCCAAACCACTGCTGCTGCCTGTCACACATTCAATAGCCAGGCCTAAGGCTAACAATAAATGCTATGGTGAGCAAAGAAAAGATTTCCTGGTGTTTTGTCCGACTTTCTAATTTATCTTCCTTTGGCACTTGGTTGACTTTTCCCTGTTACCTACACCCTAGGGCAAGCATCATTGCCTTATATCTGCATTATTTCCATGGCCTACTAACTTAATTGTTCTCCCTGCCTCCTATCCTCCTCCTCCAAATTATTATTATTATTATTATTATTATCATTATTACTATTATTTGCGCCGTACTTCAAAAGTATTGACTCATTAATTCATCCTGCCGCCACTTTAGTCATCTGTTAAAATATTATTTGCATGTAATAATCAAGTGCCAAATCTTTGGCAGCTCCAATAGTTATTTTAGCATGGGTTCTGATTTCTTTCCCCTGGACTCCCTCATGTCACAATTATTGTTCCAGAACCAGAACTTCCCAGGTAAGGTAAATCTCTACTTTGCACTATTCTGTATTAAATGCAAATTCTAACTTAACATAATTAACTAGTAAACAGAGTCGCCTTTTGAGATAACCTGTACTCTGTGTCTAGAATGCTTTTATCATCATTTACCTAGTTGACATGTAGGACCTTTATAATTTGATAATCCTCCATGCATGAGACAGAGTACCAAGGATTACTATACCTAGATTATTCAGTGTTTAAGAGCAAATGTTAATTATAAAAAGAGTCTAAGAACCCTCAAGAGAAAAACAAGAGGGTATCCACTAAGACTAAGGTTACATTGGCAGGTACATTCTAATTTTTCTTGTATATCCTGATCATATGTTCATCCAGTGTCTATGTAAATTGATGTAGATGGTTATGATGTTACATTAAGAATATCCTAAAATTGTGAGGGGTGTAGCTTTCATGAACCGTAGAATTATTGAGAAAAATGTACGTGTTCACAAATATTCATGTCGGCACTATGCATAATAGCAATAAGCGGAAACAACCCAAATGGCTGATGAATAGATAAACAATATATGAGATATCTATACAAAGGAATTTTGTTCAGCTCTGAAAGAGACTGTAGCACTCACGGATGCATACAACAAAATGGATGAAACCTGAACACATGTTAAGCTCAGACCAGACACAGAAGGTTATGTAGTGTATGATATCATTTATAAGAGATATTTAGAACTGGGAAATCCACAGAGACAAACAGCAGAGCGGTGGTTGCCAGGGTCTGAGGGGAAGGAAGATTGGGCAGTAAAATTTCCTTTTGTGGTGGTAAAATATTTTTGAAATTAGAGAGAGGTGGAGGTTTAACAATCTTTGGTGGCATTGAACAAATGCCACCTAATTGTACATCTTAAAATTATTAAAATGATGGTTTCATATTATCTGATTTTTACCTGAATTATTTAAAAAAAAAATACGTGTTTGAGAGAAGATTGGGGCATTGTATTGTCTGTCTCTCACTGGATCCATTGGTCTCAAGAAGATACCAAAATCTCTAAGAACTACAAGCAGACTGGCTTTCTTCTTAAAGTTGCCATCAAAATTTCAAATGACAAAGAGGACTACAAGGACTACAAGCCCCCAGCACATACTTTCAATTCCTCTATGTTAATCCTACCAATTCGAACCAACCTATCTAGAATTCTTGACCCTTCATGATATGATTCATCACAGACTAGACCTTAGTTAACATTGCTCCCCAAATTTAACCTCTGCCCCAAACAGATAAATTATATGAATGCATGACCATGATTTTCACTTCCATACCTTTCCTGATATTACTAACCCCAGCTGAAATACTCCACCATCCCCACCAGACACATCCTATTCATTCTGTAAGTCTTAGCTAAAATTGCGTTGGTACTTACCGCCATCTTTTTCTGAAAGCTCTCGGTTCCTTCTAAACTGGTTAGTTAACCCTCATAGCTCCATCAAATGTTGACTGCACTTCCCTTGTCTTCTCAACTAGTTCATGAGAATTGAGAATCGAAGCCATCTGTGTTAGTATGATTTAGGTAAGACTTTAGGTCACTGATCTCAAAATAACTTAGTTGTTTGTTCCAGGAAAGATTTGCCTGAAAAAGATAAGCTGTAAGCTAATAATTTTACATCCTACTTCAGGAACTTCCCACAGATCAATTTGTAGAAGACATCTAGGAAACAACTTATATATTAACCACAGTTTACTGTTCAAGGCTCATTTCAAGGCCTTCGCTCTGTTATGTCTGTTGTTCTAGCCAATTATATTACAAATTATACCCAATTCCTTCACCATTAAAGATTTGTTTTAACCACTTGACTCTGACCACAAAGCCCTATAAATACACAAATTCTGGTTTCCCTAGTCCAGGCATTGCTAAATCTATCAAGTTGGTCTTCTCACTTACTATTTTGCTTGATTAGAAAATTTCTGGTAATAGTTCCTGAGGTATGAACAGGGCTCCCTTATACTCACTTCACCCACTGAACCCTGGTGAATACAGAGAAATGAACTCATAGAGAAAGAAAATAGAACAATAGAACACCCATATGATAATAAAATCAGAGTTCTGAGCCTGCAAAAGTGAGGGCCATTCTGTTCAACTCATTATGCCAGTCTATATGAAATTATTGTACATAACCATCATTCTCCTCGACATCATTACCCTCCTCAAACATTTATACTCTTCTTTCCTTGCCAGTATTTTAGAGGAAATAGAAACCACTAGGTAAAACTCCCTCCTCTTCTCCATTCTCTATTTCAAGCCCATCAACTCAATTCACCTGTATCTTCAACCATGTTATCTTCTTTCTCTGTTTCTCTTTCTTTCTCACTATACATGTAGATTAACTATAGATATAGACACAGGTGTGCATCAATCATCTGTGTTCTTTAAGAGTACATTCTTCCACTGTGCTTTGAATTCCACTTCCTCCCTTCTGACTGGTTCTTAATGTTGCCAGTTCTTTATTCAGCATACATATAGAAAATGCTTATTATATCCAGACATTCAGAAGCACAAATTTTATCTTGTCCCCATCATAAACTGTTAAGGTCGGCATTCCTACATGAATTTTGCAAAGAAGGAAAGAGTCACAAGGTTGAGTACAGTATCAGATGGTACGTGGTAGAGCTGAGCTTTGAAACCAGGTTATTGTGACTCCAAAATATATAAAATGTTCTTTCAGTTATTAGAATATAGGCTCTATGAGAGCTGTGATCTTGTCTCTATTGGGAAACATCGTATCCCCAAATCCTTGCACAGCAACTGGTACATAGTATATACTCAATTAATAGTAGTTGAATACATTTACGAATGAATAAATGAATTCCTTTTCTACTTTCATGGATTTAGAGGCTGAGGATCTGTTCCTTTACCCATTTGTCACTGTAGTCTGATGCTCCCTACCCTAGCCCTATCCACTGTTGTGTAAATGACGTGTGATTCTTCCATTGCCTTTAGAAGTTGTTAATTTTGCCATAAATACCACTTAGTGTTTTTATTCATAAGTTTCCTCTTGGTTTATTTCCAATTATTTCCTTTGAAATT
Source organism: Rousettus aegyptiacus (assembly GCF_014176215.1). NCBI lineage: Eukaryota > Metazoa > Chordata > Mammalia > Chiroptera > Pteropodidae > Rousettus > Rousettus aegyptiacus. Next base: position 11,354,239 of record NW_023416310.1, read on the forward strand.
ATTCCTTCTTGAAAAACTTGGGCTATTGCTAAAAAATCCTGTGCAGAAGGCTGAGGGAGCACAATTTGGCATTTTTATCAGCCTCGACGTGACCTTGTAGTTTCAATCATCCTCAGGCCTATGCTAATTTATACTTTGCCTCATGGGCACATATTACCCCAGTTTTCTATATTCGCTAGCTTGGTGTGGCTCAAATCGAAGTCCTTTAGCTTGCAGAATCTCGTTGTTCAACTCACTTTCTCACCAGATATTCTTCCATGCAAACGGATTATGTTTTAGATGATAGAAATAGCCAGTTGGTGTGCTTTCTCCTTAAACCTCCCTCCCCTACTACTGAGAGTAACTAAGCAATTTTTTTCACAGGATTATTTTCCACCTCTTTCCTACCCTTTCCCTGACCCTAGATCTCATAACATTAATCAATAGATTGTTAAATACGTTTTTTAAGGAAAATCTTTAAGCAGCCTAAAATCTGCAGTTGCATGTTTTCTCTTATTATGCTCTTTCTTTGGGGTCATATTCATTGAGTTTGGCAGAGCGGCTTTAAATTTTTGATCCGTAGCAGTTTGCTCAATGGAATTTAATGCCTCGTCCCCCCCTCTTTTCCCTTTGTCCTTTTATATTATATCTAGTAGCGAGTGTAAACTATAAGAAAGTTAGTTTTTAATAGCTTCCCAAAACCCATTCTAGGAGACTCTGATTGTAGGCCTGAAGTTGCATCTGCGCATGTACATTTTTTTTTTTTAAAGCCGCGTCAGTGATTCCAACGCAAGTCGCAACACCATGTCACAATACCGTGCTAACAAGATGAGTGTTGTTCATGGAGTATAAGCAAAAAGAACAGGCCTCTTATTGCTCTGTTAGCTAGAAGGGAAATTATTATAGAAGTAGAGGCTTGGATTTATTTATTTTTATTTCCAACACATTGCTTGGGAAATAACAGTTAAAACATCTTATTAAAGCTTTCATGAATTCCTGAGGCTTGGGTTTCTTTAAAAATAAAGAGCAAAGCTGGAAGCTAAGGAGTTAAGTTGGTTTTCACCAAACCATAAATGAGGTAGAGGAAGAGAAAGCAGATTCTGCCCCTGGAGATTCGAAAGGACTTAAATGTTAGCACTACATATTGAACCTAATTCTCAGCTTCAGTGGTAGTCAAGGCAATCGCCCAAGAGATCAATGCTTGCTCTCCCCTGGGGATGGATGCACTTCTGCCTCTCCTATTCCATATCCCAAACCTCATTTCTGACCAACTGCCCAAGATGGAGAACAGTTGTTGTTGTTTTCTTCTTCTTTTTCTGTGAAAAATTCATTTAGGACCTAACATCATAATTCTTCACTCCCACTCGTTTTTCTTCTTTTTGCAAAAAAAATCAATAACCTATAGCACTGGATTTTATAAAGGCTGAAGCAGTTAGGAGAAAATAAAGGAATGAATCTTTTGGCTCATCATATTTCAGACACCCACCTGCTTATGGCTTTGTGCCAGCCAGAAGAGAGAGTACATGCACCAAACAGAGAAAGAGAGAGACAGATAAAGAGATGTGAGAGAGGGAGGGAGAGAGGGAAGGAGGGAGGGAGGGAGGAAGAAAGGGGAGGGGGGGGAGAGAGAGAGAGAGAGAGAGAGAGGCACACAGATAAAGGGACAGATAGAAAGAGATGGAGACAAGTGAGACATAGGGAGGGACCTACATGAACTCAGGTGCCTAAGTTGTGGTTACGATGCTCATTCTAGGAGTAGAAGACAACCATTACATATATATTTACTCGCTGATAACTGACTTAATAAATGAACCCACAAATGCAAATTTAGCAGCAAATGAGAGAGTTAAAGGTAGGAAGATATTAGAAACACCGGAAGTCTCTAACTTTCATGGTAATAGTGCTGGGAGAAATCTGACCTATCTGATCATAGAGTATCATCATCAAAACAATATGAAGGTTGCTTCATCAGACAGTGGTGTGTAGAGTATATGAGACTAGAGGATAATAATTACAAGTACTCCCATTTGGAGAATAGTCAGGCTCTGGGCATGTGATGAAGGTCAGTCTTGGAATAAGGCAGTGATAATGAAGAAAAGGGGACAGTAAAAAGTAATATGTCTGAAAAAGATATGAGAGGGTTTACAAAAAGATTAGACTGTGAAAAGAAAGGCAAAGAGTAATCTTGGGGAAGATACTTTCCTGCAATTCAAGAAGTTATATCTCCTGGGATAAACTTTCCATATGGTTAATCACTAGCTTCTCTGACCTTTCACTGTAGTTTGTACATGTTTTTTGTAGGGTTTGCATTGGGAGTTTTATTACTATTTATTTGCTTTCATCTTTCTTTATATTGGATTTTTGGCTTCTTTGGAAAAAAACATCTACTCCCAAGCAAGCAGGAACTGGTGCACTGGTTTCAAGTTTGGGTTTGAGGAGCTTGGCATAGTTGTCAGTGAGGGACAAGACTTGTCTAGTGTCAAGTGTTTTAAAAGGGAAAAGCCAAAAGACAAGTTCCAAGGGTAAGCCAGGTTTTAGAACTAAGCATTATAATCCAATAAAAGCATCGCCTGCAGAGTTAGAGAGCAAAAGTATGAGGCCATCGTGCAGAAATCAGAGACACAATATATATGTGATCAAAGATCTAGACCAGTAATAAGGATAATAATCATAAATAATGATAATATATTTTGTGTATTTCGCTGTGCCAATCTCATGTTAAATGCTTTCATTTGTTAATCCTTACATCAACACTAAGAGGGCTATATTCAAAGTTAGAAAGCCTAAGTGGTCAGTTTTATTTTACCATAACGTGTATCTCCTTTTCCCAATCACATTAAAATTATAATAAATACATTTTAAAATCTGTATTATCTCAAGAAGACAAAACAAGTAAAGAAGAATGAAACCAGGGGTAAAACTTTTGTATTTTTCTCAGTGATGAGTCGAGGTTGGAGAAATGAACAGTGATTTAACCAAATGGAAACAGTTATTATCTAAATGCCTCCCTCACTCCAGAAATCTCTGTCCTTCCCTAATAGGGATAAAGTCTTCTACAAATGATGCTGAGTCCAAGGTTCTGGCCTTTTACAGACATGATTAACTTGGATTTATGGAAATAATTATTTATAAGAGATCCTGCCCTCAGATATTACTGCTCACATCCCTATGATTTTGCACATTGTAACATAACCTCTGGCCTAAAGAACAAAGCAGAAGCTCCAAGTCCAATGACTATCCAGTGTACAGAAGGAAAACACTGAGTTGTGTTGACATGCAGTCAAGATGACAATAATAGTAAAAATATGAAGGTATAATATTAAGTATGAAAGTTTGTGAACTTGGAGAAGAGCTTCTTAATGCTCATTCCCCACAGGCTTGGGTTCTAGACTCCTCTGTTTTTGAATAAATGGTAGACAGTGAATTATGACCCTCTGTTCTCTCTCATTCCAGTAATTGTGGTTGTTTTTCCTTTTAAGGAAACCAGCCCTCAGACTTTGAGATTAGTCACACTATTTGTTAACAAGGGCAAAATAGAAAGAGGTAAATATGTATCTTTCCTCCCAACTAGTATATCAAATTTCGGTAACTTAGGATAGTTTTTTCTATATTTTTCATTAACACACAAATTATCTGGAAAAGGTTATTTGCAAGAGCAAAAGATTATGCCCCTCCTGTCACACCCCTAAGAACAGACGGAGCAGATAAACAAAGCCTTCTCGGGAAAAACAAACAAACAAAAAACTTAAGTTTATCTTGTTTCCACTAAAAATGTTTCTTTCATCTCCCTTCTTTTATCATTATTAGATGCTTACTCTTCAGCTCTGGCAGCATAGATATAAGCAATCAGACAATATCGGAAGTTATTGTAAATGCATAATGTTTGGATAAATGTCTCTGAGTCAGGCTGCTTTAGTTGTGTTCACAAAACAGAGTTTTAAAAGCCAAAAATTAAAATATAAAAATAGTACCTGAATCATACAGTTTCATGCCCGAATGAAGCCTCATGTGTCACCTGGTTTTACCTTCTCTCATCATTCTTGAGAGGTCAGTCATCACCCTTAACATCTTCCAAAGATGAGAAAATTCATCCCAATTGAGGTACTGAGTGGAGATGGCTTTAAATCGCACAGCATTTGATTTTTCTCTTGCCACAGAATTTATCCATTTGATTAAGTGTGTCCCGAATATCAGGGCTTTCTCTTAGCCTTATAATAGGAAAATCTACACATTCATTCACTCTTGTGAGTTTTAGCTAATTGTTGATTTAATGACAGGGTCAGTATTTGGAAACTCTTCCTGTCTAAACGTATAACTTCTGTTCAGGGTCTTAGTGATCTTGAGAGCCTTCTCTCCAAAGAGATTTTAAAGCTCGGAGTGGTATCATAGAAGTGAGACTAAAGCAATCCCAGCTACAGAGCTTGTTCACATGTGCTCATTAAACAATACAGAACACTGGAGTAGACAGAGTGAGTTAGTATAAGCTAATTTACAGATGGCCTCTGCCTTTTAAAGGTTAATTGTCTGGGAGAATTCATAATAAAAAAAATTAAGATTCAAAAGGTATGTCCAATGTACATTGAGTCCACACACACACACACACACACACACACACACACATCAAAAAACAAGTTTTTGCTACAGATTAGCTAGTCTTCGGGGCTGGAGGGTAGCGTTTGAAAGTCAGGACTACAAATATGAGTCTGAATCACTTTGTGAACTTGAAAGCCGTGTCTCCACTTTTAAAAGGGAAACAACTCGACTTCATTTCTTACCTCACATGTGATTCTATGATGAGGATGGAGAGGTAAATATGAATATAATAATTCACAAGATTCAAAAGAAGTTTAGATGCCATTGAAGAAGAAAGTCTTTGTAGAGAGCAAAGCACATCCAGGAATCAGCACCCAACTGTAGTAGAGACTGAAAACATAAATCGCCCAGAGGACTATCTTAGAAATCCTTGGATCTCCATCTGGTTGTGAAAACAGTTGGTTAAATATTTTATTACAGGCCTAACGTTGGAATACACCATGTCATCTCTTTCTCTGCCCCCAGATGAGCTCATCAAAGCTAGAATACTGGTAGGTATGACCCATGGCGACAATTCTGTAACTATATTCTTCTATAATTTGAGGGTACATCTCAGAGCCTCTGACATTACTATACCCATCAAAGCATGTGATTTTCCTGGAATGGTCCTGGTTACTAGTATTCCCTGTCACTCTCAAAAGCACCTCTGTTCAGATAGTTAATTATATGGGCACCCTAACTATACCATATTTTCCGTAGGACCGGCAGAGTGAGCCACAGGCACCCATTTCCCTATGAGCAGAGTCCCAAGCAAAGCCATGAGGTTGGACTGAGGTCTTGTGGAGAACACGAAAGCTGCCAAAAGCAAAACGCCCTCCCATGCTTTGCAAATAGGTATTATCAATTCACTCCGGCTTCATTCTCGCTTGATAGTCGACCCTGCATATATATATTTTTTGGTTTGTTTATTGGCTTCATCAGACTATTAGCTATCTCAAGTTTAAATTAGAAGCTTCTAGAAGCCAGCCACCATGTGGTATAATCAAGACGATGCCAGTGGTGAGAAGTGGGTATGTGTACCTTATTTCATACTTTACAAAGTATCTGTGACAATTATTCCAATTGATTCTCAAAGTTCTATGAGTAATTATAAATTTACAGGCAGAGAAATGGAATCGCAGTTCATAACCGAGCATCATTGGTATTGAATTGGTGGTGCTAGGACTTAACCAGGTCATCTGAATTTAAATTCTAATCCCTGTCCACCGGACTGCACCTGTTTTTGCTGATAATGATTATGATTGCAACCTGGCAGCCTGGCAGAAACAGAATGAGACCAGGAAAGCTATTAGGCATTTTGAAGTCTCTAAATTATCTTACAGCTACTTCCCTTGTCAGCTCCTACCTCTCGCCCAAGTTCTTTCCACTGCCAGCCATTTAATATAACCTGGAAAGATCTTCCTTCGCAAGCCTCATGCTTTCACATGTTATTCAAGTCCTCACCTCCTCCAGGAAGCCTTCCTTGGTGCCCCAGGTCTATGAGGATTTCTCTCTTCTCTAGGCTCTTTTGACACGAATATAGAAATATTCATTGGAAATCCAGTTGCTGACATTTTTTACACGACTTACTCTCATTTTTCTAATCTTTCAAACTTGCCATGGACTGAGGCTTACAGTTGTTCATTACTTTACCTCCACTTCCTCTCCCCTCCACCCACCCACCCCAAGCAAGGACTCGGATTCTTGGCAAGCAGATAGACACAGACACAAAAACGTATGGCACAGGGTGACTGAATCCTCCTGGGAAGCTCTGGCAGTATTTTCTTTCTCTGTGAAACTCATCCCCTTGACCGACATTGGCTGTGGAAAGAAGTAGATCCCACTGAGGCACCCACCGTAGAAGCGCCTGCCCTTTGCTCGCCCTGCCTCGGTATACATCCGGGGTCCGAAAGTCTTTTGCCCAGGGTGGATGGAGGGAGGCAGGTCTGAACACATTCCCACCTGGAAACCTCTTTCCCTGAGGCTGAAACATGTTAATAACTGTGACAATTTCTAAGTTCTGACGTGTTCAAGTCTGTAACCATCCTGTGGACTAAGCCTCATTTCTGCCACGGGCTATAGTGTCCATCCTGTGGGGTTTTCATATCAATCATGACAGCTTCTACCATTTCGAATCTGTTAAATTAACTCATATTTCAAAGTGTTGGAGAACTCTCAGAGGGAGAGACAGGGCAGGCACACAATTATAAAAGCTCATCATAGTGTTAAAAGACAATATATGTGTGTGAGTGTGTGTGTGTGTGTGTGTGTGTGTGTGTATATATATATATATATAGTGTGTGTGTGTGTGTGTACACATGCACATATATAAAAATATACACATAAGTTTACTTTAGAGCCTATTCACTAACTGCTTCCTCTGCCTGGAATACTCTTTCCCCGGAAATGTATATGGCTAAATTCCTCACCTCCTCAAAGTCTTTGCTCAAATGTTACCTTCATGAAGAGACTATCCAAACTATTAGGATTAAAACTGTCAAAACTGTCATTGCCTCTCCCTGCTAGCCCTCCCCAGACTCTTTCTTTATCTTTATCCTGCTAATTTTCTAACATAAAGTATACTTATTTATTCCATGTATTAATTATTGTATGCCCCCTCGATGGAATGTAAATTATATGTGGATGGGAATTTTTTATTGTTCTTATTTATTGATGCATTTCAAGAAACAAGAAGAATACTAGGCACTTAGTAGGTACTCGAGAAAATATTTTTATTAAATAGAATGGGATGGAACAAAATGATGTGGAATGGAATGGAAAGAATGAATGAATATTGCACCCCTACCAAACCCTGGTCGTCTCAGGAATGGCTCAGAGAGAGATTGTCCAGTAAGAGCAGGTACAAAGAGATCTTCAAGGACACAGAACTAACTGAGAATATGCAAATGAGCACAGACTCTGGTCTCTAGGGATGGATCTCAGAATCCCCTCTGTCGCACGAGACCCAATTGAGATCTTTGTTGCTACAAGTTGCAAACCAAGTGGGAACATGCTAATCTTACCACTTTCTAAAGAATTAAGAATTGAGAAGTTAAACTTGGAAAGATACACACCATCTCCACCCACCTTGAATGGACAGGGCATACATGTCATGTTTCCAGCATCACTCTTAGCAAGGGAGAACAAGAAGGAGCAAACGTTAACCCTGACATCAGGTATCTACAGTCAGGACTCAGGAGCCAAACAAGGAACTATGAGAATAATGAGAAATAATGAGATGGTAGGACAATTATGCAGAATCCAAGCATTCACTAAACCTCTATTATGATTCAAGCTCTATTCTGGGTATTGGAGATACAATGGTGACAACATATGGTTTTTGCCAGGGATATAGAGAGGAACCGTAAATGCATCATTACAATACGATGCAATAAATGCTATAGGATTTATATACATAAAACGCAATAGGAACGCAGAAAGAACGATGAACAGCTTTCTATTAAATGTAGGGAAAACTACAGTGGCTTTAACATTTTCTTTTATCCTTGAAGGAAAAATCAGAGTTTTCCAGAGGAGGAATTTGGGCAATTCAGGAAAAAAATAGGCAGAGGCAAGGTGCAGACAGCAGAATGCTCTGTATTTGGGAAAGGTGAAACCCTTTGCTTCCCAGAGGAGCTTGCTTTACTCACAGTCCCAGGGTGTCTGACAGTCTCAGTCTCTCTCCCAAGACACTGGACAGTGCTTGCTTCAGAAGACACACTCCAGTATAAAATGAATGAATGAGTGAAAGAATGAAAGCCATCAGGGGTTAGCCAGCTCACCAGTCTAAGTTCATAGCCCATTTCCTTATTTTTGACAGAAAGGTTGTTATTTTTAAAGACTGCCTCTAATAATCTATGGTTTTATGAGTCACGAAGTCAAAAGGCTGTGACTTTGCTGGTTACACCTTTCTAGTATGAAGGTGATGATTTGATTCTGTGATTTGGGGTCACCCTTGTAGCTCCTTGATCCTGGATTGCTTGGCACAAGTTTGGGCATGAGATGGTCGTTCAGGAAATGATATCGAGGGAAGACTGCATGGAGAGGCTTTCAGAGAATCAGGACCCAGGCTTTTTAAATGTTTCCCCTGCCAGTACTAGTAGGTGATATTGGAAAACTACTTAATATTTTCATTATTCTATTTACTAAATAGGTTAAAAGGATCTAGGCTCCAGTGTTGTTAAAAGATTCACATAAATTAATGCTATGCAAAATCTTTGAATGGTATCTGATACAAATAGGTATTTGGTTATAGTTAGATGCTGTTATTAAGAGTTATTATAACACATATAATGCTGTTCTGTCTCACATTTCTGATAGATTTAACAGATGGAATGAGGTATGTACCAGGAGTCAGGAGGCCCAATCGAATGAGATCTTGGCTCTGCCCAAAACTAGCTGTCTCATCTAAGGCAAATAACTTTCCTTTCTGTACCTTGGCTTCTTAAGAGAGTTAGGGTGAGGCTCACATTCTTAGAAGACTCTCTGGGTTTTAAGTTTCTCCTTGACCCAGAGACAAATGCCAGAGTGTTGATAAAAGCTCACCAGGGGAATGGTGCTTCTTTAGAACTAGTCAAGAAGCAGGACACAGAGAAAAAGAAACTGAATCTTGAGATGAGAACCTGATTCTGTGCCCAGCAGAAAATGCATAGAGGCTCCATGGCCAGCCTCCCCGCTGCTATGGTTCAGTTGCACCTTGGGCAGCTTGGGTGCCGGTGAGAACCACCACTCCTGCCCCCGGCATGGTGCTAAGTAGAAGCTTCCTCTCTACAGCAAGCACAACGTGATGGGGCCATGACAGTTAAAGATGCTGTCTTCCCCTCCATCGTGGCATTCTGCCTATTGAACTGCAGGAGTTTGTTATCTGTGGTTCCTGCCTAAGCACGACCTCACTAAGGGCACGGACTAGGTATCATTTGTATCTATATTCATAGCATCTTACAAGGCACTTGGGACAATAAATATTTGTTAAATGAGTAAGGCAATAAATAAATGGGTGATAGTAGTAGTATCAACAAGAACAAAAAATAACTGATGCCATTACTACAGAGTTGAACAGGAATTGTATGTACGATACTCTGCAAAGTCCATTCCGGTGGGAAGCCCGAGTTTTAGTCTGAAGCTAAGAGTCTTTGGCCTATTCGTTAAAAGAAGTATTAGCTGAACACTATGCAAAACTGAGGCTCTTCAAGGTGATGATCATTTTCTTAGGTGTCTGATAATGTCAGACAGTGGAAATTCTGGAATAAAATATGGACATTATGGACAAATTTAATCTGGTGAAAATTACTTTTACTAATCCCAAGTGAGTGGCCAAAGGGAAGGAAAGAAGGAGAAAAGGAAGGAAGGAAGGAAGGAAGGAAGGAAGGAAGGAAGGAAGGAAGGAAGGAAGGAAGGAAGGAGGAGGGAGAGAAAGAGAGAGAGAGAGAGAGAGAGAGAGAGAGAGAGAGAGAGAGAGAGAGAAGATCCATTTAGCAAGCCCTTTTCAGAAAAGAATGGATATTCAGGACGATTTACTTATAGTCACATTGTAATCTGGAAAGGCAATACATGAAACAAGAATTGTTATTTCTTGGGGCTATTCTCTTTGTTAATGTTTTTATGTGGATTAAATGTGGGGAAGGGATTAACAGCCCTAGAGGATTCTGACTCATCCTGTCTCAAAGAACAGGAGCCGAGATGCAACAGAAGAACCAGGAATAAAAGGAACGAGAAAGGACACTCTAGGGAAAGGCGGGAAGATGTAGAGCTGGCTCGAGGGTCTCCCACTGAGCATAAAGGGAAAAGGGACTGTGTCTCCTAGGCCACACCAGGCAACAGAATATTGGTTTCCGCTGGCTCCTGCAGAGTTGTTGAAGAAGATCTGGATATTTAAGTGATGGGATGCCTAAAAGATTCCAGGAACGAGACAGGTGAAATATTAGCAACTCTAATTAGAAGGATCACAGGGAAAGAGACAACACGGGGAGGGGCGATGCACATGAGAAGCGGGTCACGAGGGATAAATTCAGACTAAGGGAAGTAGAAACGGAGGCCTGAAGGTGAGGAGCATCAGCGCACTAGCTAGCCAGTGTGACATGGTTTGGCACTGGAGCTCCGGGTTAAAAGTGATGGCCTGCTATTGATTCATCAGGTCTTGGTATGGGATAAGGGCTGAGAATAAAAACATATACCACACATGAGTGAGCCTGTGTCTCCTGAAGTTTATTTTGTAGTGGAGAGAGAAAATACAAAATAGAAAATGTTTTGTCTCTTTCCTCAATATTCAGAAACATGAAAATAATAATGCTCGCTTTGTCTAGATCACAGAGCAGCGTGAGAGAATCAAATGGAAAGGCTCCTGAGAAACATTAACAATTCTATTCAAATAAGATGTTATTTCGTTGTTTTAAATTGCTTTGAACAGGATGTTAAAGAATTATGGTAATTAATATAATAGACGAGATTAATGTGGATATTGGCTCAAAATGATAAAGAATGCTTACGACTGTGGAAAAAAAAATCTGGAATCAAGAGAAGACATCTAAAGAGGTGGAAAATGATTCCGATTATACCAGGGGCCAAAGTTGTAAAATAGCATATGTTCCCTTCCATGAGAGAGCTGTCACTTTTGAAACCTCTGAGTCTCTCTGTGCCAGTGAGAAATGACAAAACGAGAAAATTGATGAGATAGCCAAGTACCCAAGACTGCTCTCAGGAACCAATCAAAGATGGACTTTCATCAATCTGAGATATCACGGTACAGTAGAGAAAAGAGATGAAGAGGGAAAGACAAGAAAGCAAGACAGAATGGTCATGAGTGTCAGAGAAAGAGTGTTAAGGCTGAGGGAGGGAGGGAGGGAGGGAGAGAGGGGTGAGAAAGAGAGAGAAAGAGAGAGAATGAGAAAGAGAGAAAGAGATAGAGAGAGAGAGAAACAAGGGCTATGGGAGCTAGGACAAGATAATATCTACAAAGACAGCTCTGGCTAGACCATCACCGCAAAGATATTTAGAAGAAGTGGGTAAGAGAAATGAAGGAGACTCAAGAGACTATTAAGTGTGGTTTTACATAGAAAAGACTTGGAAGATTAAAGCCCACACCTCTATAGATCACTTGGCACCAACCTTGGCCCAGAGTAGTCACTGACTCAATGTTAGTTTCATTTGACTTCCCCTCCCCTTTACCACAGGGAGTAATTTACAATCAGGAGTCATCTCTCACGTTTCGGAGCGTTTCACAATATCTTCACTACTGCCATATAAATGCCTGATGTTTCAGGAGAGTCTGTTGCATTTCCATAGCCCAGCTTCCCTCTCAGGTAACAGAAGTCAAAAAGCCTGGAATGCCTTGGTTAAGAAGGATAAAAATAACTCGGAAGCGCCCCGAGAGAGAGCTGGTTGGAATGTAACGATGCTATATACCAAGAAAGTAGAAATTGAGGTACTCTTGGATAGTTTACTTGAGGAGTGGAAATAATGTTCGCTTAAAAGAAATAATAGTGATTATAGGAACGCACACTTATATAGAAATATATAAACCTGTTTATTTAAAACTCGATGCACTTTTCATACCTTGTTTATTTATTCGATACTTCAATTGAAAATATGCACTAGAAAAAATACCAGAAGGTCAATGTACTTTCTGAATTCCATGAAACACATTGGGCCACTAGCAGCCAATAGAAGACCTGGATATATCTGTGTGAATATACTGAGTGTCCCATGGATAATACCACTTGTGTGAGCAGTGAGGGAGATTTCTACTGGGAGTGAACCTATGTCACCTTCACATTACGGGACCCATGCTTGTGGGCTCTGGACACCAAAAATTCTATGGGGAAGAGAGAGAACACTACTTTTTGAGGGCTTTATGTGCTACCTCATCTAATTCTCATTTTATGTAACAGAGAATGTCATCGAGACATACTCAGAGGGGTTGCTTTTCCCACGGGAGCTATGTGCCATGAGGGATCAGGAAAGACAGTGGCTGCTGCAAAGACCTCCTCATCATCTCAAACCAGAATACCACGGTGCTTCTGTACTTTCTATGTTTCCCATCTGAATGTCTTCCTGAGATGCTGCTGATGGTCAGAAGCAGCTTCGCTTAGAGAAGGGAAGTCTAGTCTAGACTATGTGCTCCTGTTATTACAGAGAAAAGCAAATCTTCCCCCATGAACTGGCATTTTCTATGTGACAACCATTCACCAGATCGACTGCCTCTATTACTGACCAGATGAAAAATATCATTAGTAGAGGAAAACACAGAGTGGAGGTTTGGGAGTAGAAGCTGTAGTTTTTACTCAATTCCCATGTATAACTCCCATTAGCAGTAATATCTGTGATATGTGTGAGCTGAGGGAATACACCACTTTATTAAGAGAACATGATATATACAATTACTGATGGAATGAAATCAAATAGCAGAATTGCTGTTTGTCTATGGGAACTCTCATTAGTGTCATATAAATGCAAGTAGATACTTAAAGAGATTGATAACATATGGCCCAGGTGTAGCCAGACCACCTGATTGACAAAAAGCCAATTTTAAAAACAGAGAGGTATGATTTTTTCCTACAATAAGGGTGTTCGATTTGAGAGTCATCACCTTACCCGCTTGTAAAAATGGTAGAATGCAATATATCTATCTCGTTAACAAATCTGGATGGCAAAGATCAAAATGTGGTGAGGTCAGCTTGTTTTCTCTCACCTCTACCTTTTCTACTAAGCAAAATAAGTTAATGAGTCAATTCATTCTCAACCTGCATGTTATGTGCCAGTTGCTTAAATCAAATGAGAAGCTCTTTCTAGCGCAGGACCCAGAGCTTGAGTTGTCATATTTGATAAAGTAGATTTGTTCTAGGAGGAAACATTCCCTTTCTATGTTCCAGGGTACATCTGTTTGCCCGGGTGCATTTCCTAGCTAATACCAGTGTGCTGACAGCATTTTCAATGAACTTTAATTGTGTGCTTTACCTGACAGCCTTGATTGTAATCTGACTTCCTTCAGGTAGCAATCAGCTGAGCGAGGTAACCATCTTCCCGAAGCCCATAAACATACCACCTGTGCCTCTTTTTAAGCCCAGAATCACGTGGAGAGGAGATACGGAGACTAAAATTGTACAGCGTCCTCAAAATAGCTGCCATCTTCCTGTCATTACAGTGGTGCATAATTAAACACAGATGGAGTAACGAAGGACAAAACTAATCCTCTCTTTTAAATTATAATACTAAAACGTGTGTAAGCCGGTATTGCCTTTTTCACAGGGGGAAGGAATTCGTTTTACTTCACGCCCCCATGTCTTCCTTCACAGGTTTCTCTGAATATTCTCTGGGGTATGTGGTTGTCTGTGTAAATATTGGGGCCTTCCCATCATACACCTCGTCTGCAACTTGCACTCTGTTTCCGGTTTTCCATTTCCACTGCTCTCAGTTCTGATCCCATCACCTCTCTCATGGATTCCCAAGGAGTGCTCTCACAGGTCTCTGTGTGCCCAACATCTCTCTGTCCACACCATGCCACTTGTGGTACTCAAGTAATCTCTCTAAAATAAAAACCAGCTCGGGCCACAAAACTAGCAGAAATATTCAGTAAGTTGAGCTTCCTAGAAATATGTCGCCATAATGACAAATTTACAAATTGTCATCACTCCCTGCCCCGAGCCTACAGAAATAAACAAAAGGAAATAACAAATCGAGAAAAAAAAATTCATGAATGTTAAAACTAATGAATGGATCCAAATTGATGCAAAAACCATGTACAGTAAATCTCATTTTCATAATATAAATATGTACATTACCTTTTAAAGAGAGGATACTACCATAATTAGCATCATGAATTCACTTAGGTATGTCATAAAGTTTTTAATTAAATATTCATTTACAACTAATGACGTTTTGCTAGTTAAATATAAATTAATTGCATTTCAGAGCAATTTATTTAGAGTTTCTTTTTTTTCAACTTTCTTTTTTCCCCCAATGTGTAGAAATAGAAAAGATAAGCAATAGAGGATTAAAGATTTTAATGCATAATCTATTATTTTCTTGGAGGAAAAATTCCTAAGGCAAGCGAAAGGATAGGTATATTATTGAAACTAATGTCCCTCTAGTGATACCAACCCCAATGTGTTAGTTTTTCTTTCTTGCATTAAGATTGAGGTTAACAATTACTTCATGGGATTATTGACCATACATATTTATATGTATGTGTCTGTAAATTGTAGACACATATTTTTTTCTCATATTTTTATTGGCATGCTCATCTGTTTCTTATTTAACTATAAGAGCTCTTTATATATTAATGGTAACAATAATACATTTCTCTAGTCCATTAACTCGCCTAATCTCCTAGATGGCTATTTTAGTCATTTTCCTTTTGTCAAACCTACACTACCTGTTCTTTGATCATTAATTTTATTCATTACCCTTATTCTCTACTTCATTAAAAATCTGAAGCAGTTAAAAGAGAATTTTCACAAATAGCCATATGTGCACTTACCAACATTTACACTTGCATATACTAACTTCTTTCTGGCTACTACAGATGAACTCTCCATGCTTCTAGCTAAAATCGAGCCTTCTTCTTTTACACTAGCCCTCAACCCCTGGAGAGTCAATCAAAGACATCACCCTAGAAAGTTTCTCCTAACCAGCTTTCTCCTATCTCCTTCCCTCTCTACTAGATTATTTCAATCAACATATAAAATTGCTCTTTTTTATTTCTTCTGTCAAAAAATAAATACCCATTGCTGTCTTCAATTCTACCTCCAGATACCAGTTTATATTTATCTCCCATTTTACAGCAAAAGTCCTTGAAACAGTTGTCCATATGCCTTTTACTTTCTCCCAGTCCTGTGCTTCCATTCTCTTTTTAATCAGTTCCAACAAGACTTTCTTCTCCATAACTCCCTCATGAGTTTTGACATGTTAGTAGCATTTGAATTCTCCTTCTGAAGTGTTTTCAATTAATTTCTCAGATGTTATACTCTTCTAATTTTCCTCCTTTCTTATTCATTCACTTTTCTTCAGTCTCCTTTGCTGAAGGATACTGATAATCTTTCTACTCTTTGTGTTGGAGTGCAATAGGGTTCGATCCTCAATTTTTAAAAAATGTATTTATATATGTGGTATATATATATATATATATATATTTTTAAAGCCTTTCCTCTCTTCTCTGCTTTGTTTATACAAAGTCTCTCTCAAGCCTTTCATCAATTTCTTGGCTTTAAGTACCATGTGTAAGCTGAATGGTCTCATAAATATATCTACAAGTCAGACTTATCTCTTGAACTGCAGATTCAGATTTTCAACTGCTTACTCTATGTGAAGATCCAATAACCACCTCAAACTTAACAGATTCAAACTGAGCTCTTGTTATTGCCACTCAAACCCATTTCTATCAAAGTCTTTTCTAGACTTTTTATGGCACTTCAATTATTCCAGTGGCTGAGGCCAAAATTTTTCTTGATTTCTCCCTTCCTCTTTTAACCTACACCTAATTCATCTGCAGATTCACTTGGCTCTACCTTCAAAATATGTATAGAATCTTACAACAGCAGGTTCTTAAATAATGTTATTTTGTTCAATGTTGTTCTGTGATAATTTTCATGAGATGCTATAGGAACTTAACTCTTGTTTATATAAATTAGCTTGTGGTAAAATTATTTTCGTTATACATTATTTTGTGTAGAGTCATAGAACCCATTGACAAAGTTAAGTGAGAACTCGCTATATTTATTATGATCTCCATTGCTACCACCTGTTCCATGTTTTTATAATCTTTAAAACAACCCAATAATTTTATAACTGGTTTCCCTGTTTCTGCTCTTGCCTTTTTATAATTTATTTTCAATAGAGGATCCAGGAAAATCCTGCCAAAAACATAAATTTGTTCGAGAAACTTTTCTGCTAAAAGCCCAGTGGTTAACCAGCTCCAGAGACTAAAATATAGAGCTCTTTAATATGGCCGAGAAAGTTCTACCCCATTAGACTTAATGCTGTTTCTCTGAGTGCATCTCTTATTTCTGCCCCACTTGGTCACTTCTCCACAACCATGGAGGTCTCCTGGCTGATGCCAGGGGCACTCCTGCAACACAGCTTTTGCATTCTCTCTTCTCTCTGCACAGAACTCTCTTCCCCATATATAATCACATTGCTCACTCTCTCAAATAGTACCTACCCCTCATGTTTGTTAAAACTTTCACTTCGAAACCTGAATTTCCACATCACCCACCGTGCTTTATTTTTCCCTCATAGAGGTATCACCTGTATAACATGCTGTTAATTTAGTTATTTGTTTTATCCTTTGTCAACTCCCCAGACAGAGTATAAGCTCCACGATGGCAGAGTTTTCTCTTTTACTTACTCACTAATTTATACCTCTTAGCTAGAAAGGACTCTGGAACATAAAAGGTGTTCAATAAATATTAGTTAAATGAATAAATGAGAGAATTAGATATAAAATCCTCTGATTAAAATACCTAAGGACCCATCCCAGTCCACAATGAGCTTATTGTATAAATTGTATAAAAAGTCACTGATAAGATTTTCCAAGGTCAATGGTCAAGTTGGTACAAGTTTAACTTAACAATACAGGAAATGCTAGTACCTAAAGGAATAATACCTCAACATGCTAAGGGAAATACTGTCAACTTAAATTTTTTTAATTTGCTAAATGACAGTTTGAAAGAATGAAGTGGAAAAAAAGTCATCGAAGACATAAAAACTCAATTGTTCTAATCATGACCACCATTTTTTGTGTGACCTCAAGTTACTTAACATTCTAGCTGTTATCTCTTAATAAATGCATAATTATATTGTTGTTTCTCGGGGCTTATTAGAAGATTTTAGTGAGGTTACACATACAAAGCATATTCTCAAATTTTCAGCTGTGTTTTGGATGACTAATATTATTGTATTAGCAGAAAACATTGAAATCTCTCCATTTCTCTTTAAAAGCTTATCCTAATCTTAATATCCATCTTGGCTAGTAAAATGAAATTAAAAGTATGTCAATTTTACTTACAAATCAGGATGAAATATCATAGATAAAATATTAGCAAATCCAACACCAGTGTGTCATTATCAGCTAGGATGTATCCCAGAAATGCACTGTATGAATGGATTATCAACAGGAAATCTATTAATGTAATTTCATATATTAAAAGATTAAAGGTGAACAACTATATGATTATCTCGGTAGCACGCTGATAAAACTCAACATTTTTATTTGAGAAAACCCTCAGTACACTAAGATAACTTTCTTACCTGAATGATTTTTTTTGCCAGGTATAAACACTGTGAAGTTAGAATCCCTAAATTCAGGATTCCATTACCTATTAGTGCTACAGGCAAGTTGCCTATTTACTCTGGACTTCAGTTTCTTCAAATGAAAAGTGAGTATAGTAAGGGTACAGTGTCATTAGATTGGTATGAAGATTAGAAAATTAGTAAATATTCCCTAAATTTTGGCCTAAAATGCATTTAATTGTTAAACATGATTCCCACTATATTAATGATGAAGGTCACATATTCAATGTCGATTCTCTTTTTAACGTTTTTATTATGAGTCCTTGGAAATAAATTAAGATAAGAATATAAATGGGAGTTACCAATGTTGAAAAAGTATTCAAAGAAGCCACTAATTAATATAAATATTCACATCGAAAATTCTCAAGAATCAACAGTTATTAAAAGGAATACAATTGAATTAAGAGTCTGGATACAAAATTAACATAGAGCATTTGCTGAAACTGATAATAATTTTACAAGTGTAATTTCTAAAATCCATGTACAAATGCTGCAAAAAACCATTCAATTCCTTTAAATACATTAATAAGAAGTGTGCTAGACCTCTGTCAAAAGTTATGTAGACATTTATAAAAGACCTAAATAAAGATTCCTTGTTAGAAAGACTCAAAATTGCGGATATGTCAATTTCTTCCATATTCATTAATAAATAAGTACCAATACATTTTTAAATATAACTTTTTCATGCTGACCTACAGTTAATCAAGAAGTGCACAATAGTAAGGAAGTTTAAAGCAAAGAATGAAGTAAAACTTGACCCAATTCAAATCCTATAGAAACTAAGTCTTACGTACAAAAAGAAATGGAGATGTGTATCAATGGAATCATATCTACATCTAATAACAATTTACTTTTTTTAACTCATGAGGAAAAGATAGATGATTTAATGTTTTTGAGAGAATTGGCCCCCTCTTTGAGGAACACTGAACCCCATCTTTGCACTTCCACTCTTCCACCTCTGTCTTCTATCCCCCACTTTGCAGCAGAGCACCCTTTAAAAGTACCAATCCGACTATTTAGGTCCCCTGCTCAAAACCCTCTAATGGCTTCTCATTACACATGGCATGAAATGTGAAATCGTACTCATATTCTCTGAGCCCCTAAATGGTATACTATTTAGACTACTTTGCTAGGCCTTTCTCATCTCAGCTATTCTGCCTCTTCCTCAAGCTATTCCAATGTCTCTTGACTCCTTGCTGTTCCTCTGCCTGGAATGTTCTTCCATGAGGTTTTTGCATGGTTCAGTCTTTCATCCAATTCTGACCTGAACACGAATGCCACTTCCTCAGAGAGCACTTCTTTGAAACCCATATTTAAAATAATCACCTCTTACTTTAATTTATTCTTCTTAAGTCTACTTTTACTAACTCATGTCATATCATACTTTACTGTATATTTGTTTGTTTATCATTTGTCTTCTCCCACTAGAACTTAAGTTCTATAATAGTAGGGACCTTGTGCTGTCCATGTGTGTATCCTTAAGGCCTAGGACAGTGACAGACACACAGTTTGTTCTTAGGAAATAGCTGCTGAATAAATAAAGTTAGTTAATGTTATAGTAATACAAAAACTATATTAAATAGATTTAGAGAAATAAATTTTAAAAAATGATCCAAAAGTATTAGCATGAAATAGGTATTTGTTTTTTCTTATATTGGAGAAGGTTTTCCTAAGTAAGATACAAAATTCAGAATTCAAGAAAGTAAAGAGAGGCAGGTTTCATCCAAAGAAAACTTGAGCAAACAATTGCAAGAAAACCTCTAATGTTTAAATAAAAAAAGGTTATGTGACAAGGATAAAGGCAAAGTACAACCTGGAATGAATATATTGGTATTGTATTAATATAGCCAAGTGACCCATCGGCTTAAGTGAGTTTACATATCAGAAAGAAAAGTAAAAAAGGGTAAAAGAAATGAATCACTCATTCTTAGAAAAGACTTGGAAATAACTTTTTAAAATGTATTGAAACTCACTAAAAAACATAAAAATATAAATTGCCTGTCATTATGGTAAAAATTCAAAATATCAGTTATTTCATAAATACAATAAAGTGTGCATTTATACACATTATTAGTAATAGCGTAAAATTTTCAGGGAGAAAATTTAGTTATATTTTCAGAATCAATAGGGCAAATATAAACATTCCTCAAAAGATAGAAGAAAATTGATTATAATACATCCACATCATGATATGCTATGTAGCTACTATAAAAAAAGAACAGAAAAATCTTTAAAACACAAAATTGTGTCAACTATAATTATATGATACAATAAATATGTCTATACATATATATACACATAAAAATAAAAATCATCAAAAATGACTGGTGTTATATATATTAAGTCTGTAACAATGGCTAGCTCTGTACGAGTGGAGAGAGGGGATTAGTAAGGACACTATCATGTTTTATTCTATATTTACAAGAATTTGCTGGAATTATTATAGCGATAAATTGTAGAGCAAGTGGCATCTGTTTCTTACCAGGAGAAGAAGTATAAACATTTCTGCCACTGTGCTTGATGTCAGAGTTACCGAGGGAAACACAATTCAGTCAAACACTAGATGGAACAATGCTTCACTCACATAGAGAAGAGAAAGAGCTAGATCAGTAGTAGGCATTGGTCCCCCATGGCCATCAGGTCACTTCCAGCTGCTGGCATGAGGTCGCCGGCCTGCATAGTACCCTCAACATGAAGGATCCCATCTCCTTCCTGCAGAAGACAGCTATAGTAGTGGGACTGACCTTGTGTTGTATGATACACCCTTGAGCACAACCAAGGGGTGAACACAGAGTCTGAAAGAGGGGACTATATTCTCACAGGAGGTGATAAGTCCAGCACAGGCTATGTGAGCTCATTATCTTTTTCTAAGGGAGTGTTTCAGACCCCAACTGTGTTCTTATGCTGCTTCATGGGGGCCAAAAGACTGCATGCATGAGACTGCCTTTCCCAACTTAAAATATGTGTCTGTGTGTGTGTGTGTGTGTGTTACTTAATACAAAATAATTAAAGAATAAAAGGAAGACAATGTTTAAAGCATGATAAAACCATGAGACATTGGAGGAAACTAGCAAATGTGCATCTCTTTTTAGACTCTACTGTATACTAGGAGCCATAGGGAATCCTTCGCAAGATTGGACACCCTTACATCAACCTTCTGAGGTACGTATTTTCACTTTCATCAACTTTCTGGGGTAAGTACGATGGGAGATCCCATAACTTTTATTTTCTGGTTCAATACGTTTCATTTAATGGCAAAAACATCTGCAAGAGTCAGAGAAATCAGTGGCCTTCTGAATGGGAAGAGGGGTCAGGGAGAAAGCGGGACAATGCCTTCTGGAATATAAGAACAGAGCCAATCAAGGCCCTGCTCTTGTTAGCCAAATATAATTGCTGTCCAAGGTCCTGATACATTTTCCAGTTGCTCCACACAGCAGGTTAGACCAACATTTTTTTTATTAGTCACAGTATGACCTGGAAGTGCATGTTCATTAGACTGCCTCAGAGCATCCTTCCCGTATCCCCATAGTCCAGCCAGAAAGGCAAGGGAGACACAGAAATCAATTGTCCACAAAAGGTAAGAAGTTTATTTCTTTTAATTCCCTATGATCCAATATAATACTGGTTCAGAGTTTATTGCCATTTGTGGGGAATTAAAACAATTACTATCTGTAATTGTTTCTTAGAATCAAGGGAACATCACAATATAAAAGTTTACTCCTTAAAAGATTAGAGAGTATTTCTTCCATCTCCAAAAGCAAGCAAGCACAACCAGGAATAATTTAACTGTTTAACTTCTCTTCATCTATTATTTATTTTTTAAATCAATAAAAGGGGACTATTTCTTTAGAAAGATTTTTAAACCATAAGTCATGCAGTAGAATTTTGTGTGATTTTCTTCAGAATAAGAAATCTTTGACTATTACCTTACCAGTGAAGGAACTTTTAGAAAAGGGAAGACCAGAGAGAATAAAGGCCGTTTTAAAAGCTTACTTTAAATAGGACCTGGTGAATAAAAGTGATATTACTATATTTAGTGAATAAATAGTGACCAATTTTCTGTGATGGGCCCAGATCTGTGATAAGCATAAAATTAAGTGTTAAGCAAATGAGAGAAGCAAAACAGACCTGGATCCTACCTTAATTCAATTTAAAGATGACAGATAACTTTTTTCAGATAAAAATAGAATTTTCAAGAAAACAGCAATATAGCCTCACTTAAAAAACATAGATCCAATAATCCTAAATAAACACCCAACCAAAATAATCAATATAACAATAGATATAATAACCAATTAGAGTTCAACATAAAAATGCAAAAGTGGTTGATAACAAGAAACTATTAATATTTTTATCGGTAGGACAAAGAAGAAAAACTTTAACCATCTCATTAGATTTGATAGGTTTAAATAAAATTCTATACTTTGTAATAAAAAAGAATCTATTTAAATTAAAAATTGAAAAACTTGCCTTAACAGAATAAAAATTATTTATATTTTAATAACAAATAATGTCACATTTGATAGTGAAACTCCAGAGAAATCCCCATTGTGCTCAAGAGCAAAACTACTATACTAGCCCTCACCAGCTGCCTTAGTATTTCTCTGGAGTCTAGCAATCACAATATTGTAAGATGAACTAACTGTTTTCCATCAACTAGAAAGAAGGGCTAATGTACAAATAATTATTGATTAGATGATTAGCAAGGTTTTAGAATGTAAATAATTGCAAAGTATTTCCAAAAGTAATTACATAATCACATTCATATGTACAAGAATTAATTGGTTAGTGAAATATAAATTTAAAAAATAAAAGTATCTATAAATAATTATTAATTCTCCTTATTAAAATACATTTGTTTTTTTCAATATTTTGCAATTTCAAATAGTAATGTAACGAAAAATTTAAAATAATCTTTATTATATTTTCATTAAGTTTATTGGGGTAACATTGGTTAATATGATTATACAATTTTCAGATGTACATTATCATTTGACATCTGTATATTCTATTGTGTGTTTACCAACCAAAGTCCAGTTTCCTACACCTACCATATATTCGATCCCCTTTACCCAGTTCACCCACCCCCATCCCCCTATAAATAATCTTTAAAAGTTATTTTATTGTATGTATAAATCTTTTGAATAGCATATGTCTAGATTTATTTTATTTTTTCAATCTCTTAGGTCCTGATAAAACATATGAGTTTAATATCTATATTCTATTTTGATTACTGGTACTTTAGGGCTATTTACATCATCTTATTTTATGTCTTCTTTTAACTGTTTATTTTTATTTCATTATTATTTTTACTTTTATTCTCTGGCGTTTATTGGATTGGCCAAGTGTTTTGTTCAGCTATGCATTTCCTTTACCTGTTGGAAAGATGTATGTACTATTTATTTCATTTCAGTAGCTACAGTTAAATTTTTAATACAGAAACTTTAAATAGTAAAAGTTAATCCACCTCTCTAACATCCTTTGTAAGAACTTTAGAATTCTTTAAAAACAATCTTCTCTAACTCTCACCTTCCCTATTAATGTTTGGTATTTTAAATCTACCACCTTCAATACTTTCCAAGTTAATCCTATTATTTAGAATCAATGCTTATTTAGATTTAGCCACATTTGCTACTTCCATTTGGCTTCAATACCCTTCTTCCTAAAGCATATCCTTAATAATTCTTATACTGAGAATCTGTCAGAAGTAAATTTCTTCAATCTTTGCTAGAAAATTCCCTTATTTCACCTCATTCTTAAATAAAGTTTAAATTTATTTTGAAACTCTTGGTGATCAGTTGTTTTTTTCCTCTGTGCTATGAAGTTATGTTTAATAGTGTTTTTGATTTGACATTTTGGGTGAAATATTTGTTGTAGGTCCATTTGGCACTGCTTTATAAAAATAACTCTTCTTTCAGGAAACATAATTATTTTTTGTCTTTAATGTTTTATGATTTCACTACAATTCAACCAGGTGTGGATGTTTATATTCACTCTGTTTAAGACTCAGATTGTTTAGCCAATCTGAAAAATCAGACTTTCATCAATATGAGAAATTTCTTACTACTTTATTGCATTTGCCCTATTCTTTCATTGGAAGACCAGCCTTTATTTTGTCTGTATATCTCCTACTACCTCTTTTCATAACAAATTATGGTTTGTAATTTCTTAAGGTAAGTTCATCCTCATCAGGGGCTATATTCAATGACAGTTCTATTGTTCCTGTGTTGTAAGGACATCTCTTCAGAAATATTTCCTCTAATAGGTCTTTTACCCTAGAGAAGTTGGAGGTGTAGATTGTGGAGTATAAATTCGGGCTTCATAGAAGGGGAAAACATCTGAAATTACGATCCTTTTCAGGTCATATTTTTCTGTGTGTGCCTTCAGCAAGATGTAAGCTTTTGTGTTGTTTACCTAGATTGTTAAGAGTTTATAAAGTTTCCACTTTATGACTGGATCAGTTTTTATAAATCTTGACTTTATACAGTAGCTCATTCCTAATGCCCAGGACAGAGTCTCCTCTCTTACAGTGGGTAGTAGAGCCAGTCAGTAATGCCTGGGCTGCAGCTTCCATTCAGGGCTCCAACTTTGAATTCCCTCTTTCTCTGGAGACTTTTCTGTTTATATTTTGAGCTCGGCTATATATTTACATTTGCAGTTGTTCCATTTTAAATGGCACTTCCATATGTTTGAAATGGAAAAGAAGATGTCCTGGGTCAACTCAGTCCAGCTATTTAATGGAAATCAACTTTGCATTTACATGAAATATTCTAATTGTCGATTTAGTTTTAGTCTTCTATGCAGAGTGATTTCCTTGAGGGAAAGGACTGTATTCCATTCATCTGTGTTTCTATTTGTTGAACAGATGAACTTCTCACCTATGTCCTCATTTTACTCTTGCCATTTTCTGGTGTTACTGAATTCTGCTGGCTGCTGATAGAGTTTTTGCAACATTTAGTATCTACAACACAAACATATGAAACTGCAGTGACCTTTAGTGTTTGGTGAGGTTTAATGAAGCTTTGTCTGAATGATGGCTTAAAATCCAGATGTAGAAAGCAGGCTTTCTCAGTCACTGTTATTAGGAGAAAATGAAAACAGAAGCATAATTATAATGTATGTCTTAAGTGAAGCTGCCACCTGGGATTAGAGGTAGGCTTCTTTTTATTGAAAATGTTAAATAGTTGCTTTAAAAGTTCAATGAATCAATTAACATTTCTTTGTGTTTAAGCCTGCATTTTGGGGTAAGGAAATTTAAAAATACTTTGTACCTATTTTATTCCTAGCAAGAAAACAGATTTTGATTCTTAAAACCGGGCAATGTAATTTTGAACCATTTTCAGCAAGAATAATATTGTTTTAAGTTGTCAATTATATTAAACATTTATGGTTATATGATTACCTATAATAGTTCCTCTGAAAGTTTAAAAGACACAGACTTGATCACTTTTTGTTGAGATTTTATGCTTCGACTATTTATATGACTATAACTTTATATAAAACATGTGGCAAGATTGCAATTATATCTACATAGATACTAAGTAGTAATAGGAAACTTTTCCAAGAAAATTGGAGTGAATACCGTGTCCAAGAAACTACACTTTTTTTTTTCTATTATAACAATTAAATTAGAATTTCTCATCCTTTTCTCAGTCTTTTGCCCCTTACAATGCTTTCTCAATTCTCTGCATGCTCCCATCAGCTTAGCACATTTCATAGAGCTTTTCTTTGTGCAGCCTGTTTTTTTAAAAAGCAAATATGTTGACAATAATGTTTCAAATTATGCCTGTGCATCTCAGAATACTTTTTAAAAGAATCAACAGATATTCAAATAAAAATGGCCTGCCTTATGCTAGAACAGGACCTTCCATAAATAACTCGGTTTCTATCCCTTAGTAAAATTTCTTTCAGTAAGAACAAATAAACTCTAACAGGATAGTCTAAATTTCTACTCTAACCAGGGTAGTTCTGACCTACTTCAGGAGTTGGCAAAAAATTAGCAGCAAGGAAAATCCTAGGGTCTGTTTTTTTTTTTTGTTTTTTGTTTTTTTGGTTTTTTTTTGTTGTTGTTTTTTAAATAACGCTTATTAGAACACAGACCCACACATTCATTTCTATAACTACGGCTCCTTTCTGGCTACATCAGCAGAGTTGAGAAGATGCAAATATTTCAACAGAGACTGCATGGACCCCCAAGATAAAAATATTTACTATCTGGCTCTTTACAGAGCAGTTTGCAGAGTCTTGTTTTAAATCACTTAGGGCTGCAGTGGGGTCAAATTTCTTAAGCTAATTAACACATGATGGGCTTTACAACTGGCATGGCATTATAATTCTAGAGTCAAACGTTAGCAAAAACTTGAACAGATAAAGTGATAGCATTTTTGTTTAAAATATTTTTTATATCAGTCTGGGAGGAGAATCATATTTTCTGGCTCTTTTAACATCAGGCCTGGCTATGTAACTTCTTTGCCCAATGAACTGTGAATTGAATAATGTGTTTCACCTCTTGCCATGTACTTTCTTCCAACTGGAAGGAGTCTGATGATGTCTTAGAAGTTGTTCTGACAGCCTGAGCCCTTAGTAAAGTTAACATGAACTAGAGCGGCAGCTGATCCACAGTATTTATCAGCATGGGTGAGAAAGAAACTCTTCTTATATGTGAAAGCCACTGACACTTTGGGATTGCTTCTCACTGCACCATAACTAAACTTAAGTTGACTAATAAGCAGCTCTTTGAAGAAAGATGTTTTAATTGACTCCTCGAGAGATCAGAAAGCTAGAGTGAATATTAAATAAGCAAAGTCAGCAACAAATAAATGAATACATTTTTTTAAGTCCTAGCCCAAATGAAAACCAATTTTAAACTGTTTCTTTTCAATAAGCCGATATCACATCTAGTAAACAACATCAGGATAGATTACGCAGAGATTACACAACTGAGGGAAAAAGCTGAAATAAAAACAACAGTCACTAAACTTTAACAGTACGAAGTTAAAGATAAACCTAATTTTGTCTCATTTCTATCACATATAGGCACTAAAGAAATAAGTGTTTAATTCTGTTATTTGACCATCCAGACAGATGTTTGTTTTATTCCTCACTGACTCATGTACTTGCATCTTAAGGAAAATTAATTTCAGTGCTATTACAAATTAAAAGAAAAAGTCAGTAACCCTATGAAAAGTTTACACATAATCGACATGCTAATTAATGAGAAGATACTGCTTTTCTCTGAAGGATAAAATATAATCTTAATATCTAATATTGGCAATATATAGAAAAACATGTATCTTGCCAACTCATACATTGCTGGTGAGATTGTTAAATTATAAAATCTTCCTAGGAGGCCACATCATGATAGGTGTCAAAGATCACTATAATGATCATAACATTTGATCCAACAATTCTGCAAGTAGAAATTTACCCTAAGGAGATAATTAAGTATGTATGAATATATTAATTTTTAAGAATAGTCATCTAATCATAGCTGATAAGAAAAAATAAAAAAATACATGTATTTTTTAAAACATGGAACTGGTTAAATAATCATGCCAAATATTTTTTTTTATGAAAACCTAATTAGCAACTAAAGGTTTGGTAATAGGAAAATAATAACATGAAAATAAGGTCATGGCAGATTATCAAGCAGAATAAACAATTGAACAAGTTAAAATTATTGTACCTATAATGAGTACATATTAGCATAGGAGACATTCTAGAACATATATACAAAAGTATGACTAATGATAAACTGTTGATTGTTATGTTAAGGATGGTATTTAATGAGTTCTTCTCCTCTTAGTTCTTAATGAGTCCATAAAATGCATAGATGGTTTTAGGTAAACAAATAAAATTTAAATTAAAAATTATTATGCAACAGTAATCAAGAATGCAGCAGGCTATATTAATGACGATATGTCATACATATATAATATATATGATACATATGTTAATACATAATTATATGGTATATATTATAGAGTATATTGTATAAAACATATGATACATAAAAATGTTAAGTGTATAATTATGCACTATATATTACATTGTATGTGATGTATTATATAGTAAATGATTATAATTATATAGTATATGTCATATGTAATATATATTATGTACTTGTATGCAATATGTTAAATATATTATATCTCTCTCTACATATACATATATGAACACATAAATACACATTTTTTCTAATACATTTCCATTTCCTTACAGAGGTACCCATGCCCCTTTATCTGAGTGACACACCCAAATAAGCTGTATTATATCTTTATAGCTACTCTAGGGCATATGTCCAAAATCTCCTAACGACTGGTATATTTGGCTGCTATCTGTTTTCTCCTTGTGAATCCTAGTTCTCCAAAGACCTTGCATATTATCGGTCAGGTTCACATATCCAGTATTTAAGAGTTAGAACAGTCATTCACACATGCTCCAACAATATTTACTCAAAGAATATTTACTGAATCAAGAACCAATGTGCTGTAAACTTACTTATAAGTTTAATTTCTAATATTTATTCAGAAATTGCATTCACTCCTAAATGAATTGGCCTATAATTCTTTAGTATACACTTATTTGCTTTCGGAGTTATTCCAGTTTTATTTCTTAAAAATGACATTTAAAAAATGACATTAAATATATATATATTTCTTCTCTATGCCATAAACTGTTTAGAGTATAAAATTTATCACTTAAATATTCAGTATAATCTGCCTGAGAAATGTTTGAGGCCTTCAATTCTTGTGTAGAAATGATTTCAATAACTTTTTAAAAATTTCACCTGATTATCAGTCTATTTAGCTTTTTTATATATCCTTTATTTTCTATGTTTTCTATATTTTTTATTAACATATGTTTTTCTAGAAATCCACATTCAATATAGTTTTTCAAAATAATTTGTGTAAGATTGCATATATATATAATTTTCTCTATATAAATTTGTATTCATCTTTTTCACTAAGCATTTCTAAATATTATTTGTAATTTCCTGATTCTCATTCTTGATTCATGTAGCAAGTATGAAATATTTAAAAATATATTTAAAAAATTTATTTTGATAGTTTTCTCCTACTTTTATTTGTTTCTCTTTTGATTGTTGAAATCTATTTTTGTATTGATGTTATGTCATAATAACATGTATAACTTGTATAAATTTAATATTTATACGCTTTGTAATTTATTGATATATTAGTTTTGTTAAATGTATATGTGTGTGAGTGTATACTGAGTATTTGAAAAGAAAAGCTTTTTCTTTTGTTTGTTTTCCTTTTGTATTCTTTTCTAGATGCTGATAGTGCAACAATTAAATTTTTATTACATTTATATCTCCCTATATGATTATTATCACTAATTTTAGGAATTTTCACTAAAGAAATACTTAATTGTTCAGCTTCCAAACTAATAATGACTCTAAGATATGCCATCAGTTTAATATAGCTCATTAATAATATTTAACAACCATGTTAAATATACACATAGATTTTTTTAAAATCCCGACTTTACAGTAGTTAAGATATTAAAAATATTTATTTTAGGATTTTAAATTTATACTCATTTATATAATGCAAACATAGTGACATTCACAAATATATTTAAGGCAGAATTATTTAAAATAGCAAACTGATATTTAAATGAATGCCTAAAACTAGATAAACAGCTAAGTGAGGTATACCAAGTCTATATCTTATGCAGCAATATAAAATAATTATGAACATATAATTACGAGGCGAATATTTATGAAAGAACATTAAATGAACAAGAAGAATAAAAAATTACACCAGTGCTAGAGATAAAATTCTTTAAAAGCTTGCTTCCATATGGATAAATACTGGAAGGATATACAGGGCAAAGATATTTAAAAAGCACTTTAAGTGTTCCCAGTGATGAGATCAGAGGAGATTCTACTTTTTTTTTTTTCCATCATGCCCAAACAAATTTTGTTCTATGGATATTTGTGCAATAAATAAATATAGAGGAAAACATAAATTCAAGGATATAAAAAGAGGAGAGAAAGCCAGTCTTGCATGATCTACTTCCTCCCTCCCCCAGAGGGATGAAAACAGGAACGAAGGGATTAGCTGCAAGTGGGCATTTTCCTCATCTTCCTACCTGAGACATCCGGACAGCAGGAGCTGCCCACAAGTAGAGCTGAACTAAGTGGTGCATCCATATCAAGACCTCCATTCACCTGAAAGAGTCCTGTATCCTAATAAAATATTACTCTGCTCATCCAGTTATCTTTTCTGTTTATAAGAATTGTCCTGAGCTGAAGATTGAAGACAAATATCAAGAAGGCTTTAGAAATGGCCATAATTATCTTTGTTACTCAAGAAACAACTGTTTCTCACAGTCAACTTTCCCCAAAACTCTTGACATCACTATCTAATTTCTCTTTTCACTTTTTTTCTCTGTTTTATATTGCTATGCCTTGCATTCCCAGTAGGTTTCACATAGTGGAGGAAAAGACCTACATCTTTTTTTTTTTTATGCACTTTGTAAGAGTTTGGTATATAGTAGTCCTCCCTTATCTGCAGGGGACACTAGGGAATACTTTCCAAGGCCCCCGATGGGTACCTGAAACCACCGTAGAACTGAACCCTATTATATGCTGTTTTTTAATATATAAATACATGTATATCTTTGAAAAAGTTTAATTTATTAATTAGGTACAGTAAGAGATTAACAACAATAATTAATAATAAAATAGAACTATTATAACAATATACTGAAATAAAAATTAGGTGAATGACTATGGGGCCATTATTAAGTAAAATAAGTGTTACCTGAACTCAAGCACTGAGATTCCATGACAACTGATCTGAAACCCAAGATGGCTACTAAGTGACTAGCAGGCGGATGGCATGTACAGTGTGGATACTCTGGACCAGGGGATGATTCACATTCCATATGGCATGGAACAGAACAGCACAAGATTTCATCATGCAACTTATAATGGCACGCAATTTTAAATGTACGTATTGTTTATCTCTAAATTTTCATTGTCATATTTTTGATCGTGGTTGACCACGGATGACTGAAACCATAGATAGCAATACCACGAATAAAAGGAGACTGCTATATAATAGAAGCCCTACTTTATTTTTTTTTGCACTGAATCAAAAAAAAATGCCATCTCTTAATTGGCATTACTATTGTTGAAACAGTACCTGAATTTTTACCCAAATGACCTACTTTAATGTGGAGCTTAAACCAAATATGTAACAAAAAATAACTATGGAATTACGCTGTTGTATTATTATGTTTGTTGTTGTTCTCTAGCGATACTGGAAGTAGAATGCATCAACAACGTCAGATTCCCATCTGAAACCACAGGCTTGTCCATTTCTCCCTTGCTGGTATATTTACTGTCCTGCTAGCATTTTGTGTGTGTGTGTGTGTGTGTGTGTGTGTGTGTGTACTCATGCTGACAAATGAATCACTTTCCCATTGGCAGTCTCATTGTCCAACTCAGTTTTCATCATTTACCTCATCTCGTTTTTTCTACCAAAATAATTGCATTAAAAATCCAACCTATTTTCTTTAGATTAATATCCCCCACACACGAATATTTGGTTTTTCATGTCGATTTTTTTAGAAATCAAGTATAATATAAAAATATATTTTGGGGGGATCTAGATTGTTATTTCCATGTTTTTCAACACTTTTCAAACATGATTATACAGACTAAGCGTATGAGTTTTACTTTGTCAAACTATAATTTTCAAAAAGCTAAAACAACAAAGAATATGCAAATATAAAATGAATGCATGTCAAAGATTGTTTAGCTTATTAATGGTGAAAACACCAGGATGCTAAAGCTGGTTCAAAAAGTACTGGAGAAATAGAGATATTTATAGCGGCAACAAAACAAAACAAAAACAAACAAACGAACGAAAAACCTTTGAATAAGATTGTTTGGTTCAGGTGTGAAGCTAGTAATATCCATAAAGGACAATAAATCTGAAATCTTTAATCAAAAGTCATTCAAAATTTGCACACAAAATTAATTTTTATTGCAATTAGATTGTAATTATCTACATTGCTATCCATTTTCTAAAGGTTAACATAGATCCTTGCAAAATTGCAAAGTATCCTAAAAAACAATAAATAGCAGGTCGAAAAGGGATTATACAAAATAAGAGAAGTGGATAATCCTCGATTGGGCTGTTATATAATGTCCAGCAGGGCATTCAAGATATTCAGTAATTCTTTCATTTCTGGATAATTTTTTAACAATCTGATTTTCTAAATATCAATTCTTCACCTGTATAATGACCTAACTATAAGCATGCCCACACCTGGTACAAAAAGAGTGGAGTTTTCATTTCTGAAAAGATCTGAAGAATCTCAAAGTTCATGGCTTCTTAGTGTTTACTCAACCTACATTTATACCTACTATGTGCCAAGTGCTGTGTATTGTTCAGAAGAAAATTAATTTCTTGCTCTTTGGGACCAAGAGCCCGATTGAGAAGACAGATGTTCAACCAATCACAGTGGAATCTGACACGTCTTTGCAAGATGCCGTGGGCTCCCAGGGAAGCAGCGGCTTAAGTCGGGGCTTCAGCCAGCCAGAGTTTTACCGTTGAAATCATGTTTTTCTATTGACTGCATGAAGTATCCATAATGAACTTTTATACCTTAATTCTAAACTTGAAATAAAATAAAAAAAAAATGCATGACACAATTTTCTGACTCCTGAACCTGAGAATATAAAAATAACTTAAATTGATGAGATGACTCTGGGTTATTATGCTAAATACACAATATGATCATGGACTGTCACTCAGCAATGACCCAGAAACCAGTGAGTCATAAAGGACATATTTTTTCTCATGATAAATAATCCCAGTCTGCTATGTTTTTAAATTACTGTATCTGCTTTATATGATTTTTGTCTCTCGCTGTGCTGTCTGACATTGCTTCTTTATGTACTGTAAAAATGTTTGTCATGATTATTCTATGTTTTCTATAAAATGATATAAATGTGTGATCATTGGACTATTATTTTTTTGAATTACGATAAATTATATTGTGCTACAATGCGTAGGATAAACTATTCTCTAGTCTTCCTGCCTGAAAAATGGGTAGAATGGCAGAAAATAATGATAGGGTAGTAAACTAATGAGAAGCTCAAAAATGTCAAAAGACTTCTACAAGGTAAGGTTTTGAGCATTATGAAGCAAGAGAAGCGATAGTCTGGTTTTATAAGGGACACTTAAATGGTTAATCTTGTTCCTTATTACTTTGAAAAAGCTTTCAACACCTCATTGTGTTCAATTATACTCCTGATTGCTCTGATGGAGAAAACTGCAAGATGCTTAACTGTGAATTGCTGATGAAGTGCTTGTTCATTGCCCTTGTGTCCTAAAATGGCAGCATCTTGGGTCCCTTGCAGGCATCTATGAATTTTAGTTGTTGTTTTAGTCTACAGTATTAATATCTAGTGGCCTTTGTCAAAGACTTAAGGGCCAGTCTGAATTAAGCCCATGAGCACCAAATATCTTTTCTTCACTCCAGATATTATTTGAACCAGGGGAAACACCAGGCTACCTCAGGCTGATGGCATCTATGCGCCACGAATTGATTTTCTCTGCATCCGTTTTCGTTTTGTTCTTTCTCTCAAAAGCTATGCCCTAGAAAGTGGAAGATTTCAAATTCTTTAAAGAGCTGTGATTTTCTGAAGAAAAACACATGAAACAGAATTCCATTTCCTGAACCATACTTCCCTTCTGACTTCCATGATATAATGGGAAATGAACCCATTTAGGAAAAAAAAAAATACCACAAAGGTGGCATCAAAAGTCACACATTTTCATCTGTAATGTGAATACAAGGCTTCAGGTCCACAGTCAATATTTCTTCCTGCCAGGTAGGACATACAGTACAAGATTTTTTTTTTTTTTAATCTTCCTCAGAAAGATAAAGGAAGATTGAAAAGCAAGAGAAAAATCTAGGCCTTTAATTCATTCAATCTACAATTATTTTTTTGTCAAACATGTAGATACAGAGAAAGAGTTCTTGTCTTAACTGAATTTATAAACCAGAAAGAAAGATCGACATTGGACAAACTAGGTTAGTGTGATTGGCGCTCGATAGATGATGTGCTAAGATACATGGAAATCACGAAGGCTTAGGATGGCCTTGAAGACAGGAAAAGTTTCATACGGGAAATGCTGCATAAGCTGAGACATGAACATGAGTTAGAGGGTGGGTTAGGTGGGTCGTAGGGAGAGGGTTCTCCACAGGTAGACCACAGAGCATGTGAAAAACACAGAGAACCTATATATTAAGTGGCAGTTTTAGAGCTCCTGAGAGAAAAATCATGTGGACCAAGTCAAGAATGTAAGAGACAGAGGCACAAGATGAAACCGGAATGGTAGAGTATGCCTAGATTTTAATACAGACTTTATCCCAAGGGTAATGGAAAATTAGTTTAAAATCCCCCCCAAAAAGGAAATTTTTAAGGAGAAAAATGGTAATCTCCATGTTTTCATTTGCATTTTAAAAAGATCACTCTCCCTGAGTGTGGAGAATAGATCAGAAGACGCAAAAGAAGTCTCTCTTAGTGGATGGCTAGCTTTTTTATTTTTATTTTTAAACACAGTGAAATAATGTGTTTAACAGAAGATTTGACCACAGCTAAGGAATCAAGACCCATAGAAAAAGGAGACCCAACTTTAATGACAATGAATTCCATCACATTGTCAAGAAAAGGGCGAGATTAGAAGATAGTGGAGATACACAGCTAATAAGAGTTCTCCTCCAGATTCCTCAGTTTCTCTCTGTTGCCTGTCCGTGATAGCTCGGGGCCTGAATATGAGCCACAGTGACTGGTTATGTTTTATAAAAAGCATACACAGAAATCTCAAGATGTGTCCCACTTCCTGGCAGAGCCAAGGGAACAGTTTCAGAGAGTTCCAGAACCAAATGTGTGTGTGCTTGGGTCCTCCCCCAGGATAACCCAAGATAAGTCATAGGAAGTGGGGTACGGCACAAACCACAGCTAAACTCCTATCGAGTCAGGCAGCTCCAAGCACAGAGCTGTCCATCAAGGTTAGGATCACAGAGAGGATCATCTCTGATGAACTTCCTGAAACCATCTGTTCATTCTGAAATCCAGGAATGGGAATCCAGGTTTCCTCGTGACGCTTCTTAAAGTGACAGGTGCCTACGGCAAGCTATGGGAATGGGGTCTGGCATCCATATGTTATGCCTTAGCTACCTGTCACATATACAAAAAATTAAAACAACCGAATAGTTTCTATGAGCAGGATAAGCATTTGCCTATCGATAAGTACAGAGTTGACATCATATATATATATATTTAATTAAATGAAACATTTCAAAGTCATCATTCTTGCCCTATTAGATATCTAGGAAATTTTGAATAGTAAGTTCAACAACTTTTACCCAACCACTTTTATAATAGCAACTCCCCAGCAAACATGTGGGCACAACAATCAACAGTTAGGAGTTAACAGATATGTTTTGTTTCCTTAAGCAATAGTCTGTGATTCACCACCTTTTCTCTCTTCCTTTTCTGAGCACATGTCTCTTCTTTAAAATTCCCGCCCTACACATTACAAAATCTTGCAGAGAATCAGGTCATTATATGTTCCTCACCACAAGAAACTCCAAAAACATAGAAGAAAAAATTAGTTTACCTTCAGAAAGTGATTTTAACTCTAAAATAAAAACTTGGACTTTATACTGACAACAAAGTAGAGCATCCTCCCCTCTCAGCTTTATATTTCCCTCCCCAAGTCTCACACCAGAGGTTCCTGCCACAGACTCTGCTTTTTTGGTTCTGGAAGATACTACGTGGGATGTAATGGTAGGAGTCAGCATGATTCTTATTGACATCTTCCCACACGATACCCTGTTGATTTATTTCAATCATTACTTCCTCTATATCTCCATCAGCTGGAAGACTGAAGGGAGCACAGTAGGTACTCAATCAATATTGGCTGAATAAATAATTGAGTGACACATTATCAAATCAATACATACTAATTGTAGAAATTTTAGAAAATGTAAATGTGTGTATGTGTCTGTGTATAACGTTACTGACCTGACTTAACCACTATTAACATGTCAGTGAAAACTTTAGGATAATTTCTTATTAAAGTTATTGAAGCTCCTGAAGAGGTCATATTGATATAATGTGGAAAAGTTAATCAAGGCAGCCAAGAAGGCCAGGGCAATGCAATGAACTGTGATTTGAATGAAAAACTGAGAAGGATGCATTAGAATGAATCTTTCAAATAAGCTCGAGCAAGCAATAGAATCATTTACTCCAAAAAAAAATCTCACTGAGGTACTTTAGGAACATAGTTCAAAGAAAGAGCAGATTGTCTATAACTCTATGGGTTAAAAAAAAAAAAAAAGCTATAGCTCTGGAAGTTTCTGTTTATGCCAGATAATACATAGCACTTGACCCTTCTCACCCTGTAATCTGTGAATCCCTATTATTTCCCTTGATATATCCCAGCCTCAAATTTAATTCTGCTTTGACTGGCAAGGAGAGTTGTTCGCACTCCAATATTTACAGAAAACATCAATTTCCATAAGCCTAGATACTTATGAATTACATTAGAATTATTCGTGTGATATATGGCAAATGTATTGCTGACCTAGTTAGAATTCTTCGAAAAGTGCTTTGTTAGTGCATTTGAGAAGTTTAATATGCAGGGTGGCCTGTTTAGAACAGGTTCCACTTAATTCATCATGACCAGCTGCAGTGACAGATACTTTAATTTGGGGGCCAAGAACAGGCTTATTTAATCCCAAATACTCACATTCATTCCTCCTAGGACGCATAGCAGTAGCCACAGCCTCCTGGGTTGTGTGGATTGCTTCTCTGTCTCTGACCTCTCTTCGCTCACCATATGGTCATCCCTCATTCCTGATTCTCATTGACCTATTCTAAATCTTCTTGCAAAAATCTTTTGATCCAAGATTCTCTCCAATCTCTAATTAAGAAATTTCTAAAATTATTGTTTCTCATACTGTCAATGCTGTGACTAAACATCGATAGAAAATAAACTTCAAAGTAATAAAAGAATTACATGAGAAAATGTATGTGCTAGGACATGATAATGCTTGCCATAGAGACAGAGCTCAGCGTTTTTAAAAAAGACGAAAAAGAAACTAGAAGAAAAAATAATCTGTCAGTCGTTTTTTCAACAAATATTCATTGGAGGCCTACTAGGTTCCAGATACTTGTGTTAGGGCACAAATATGAGCAAATCAGATGGGGTTTCTGCTCTGATGAATCTTACAGTCAGTCTACAGGTGAACAGAGATATTAATCAAGTTACCTCAAGATAAATATAAAACGGCAAAAGTGACAAATCCACTCGTTGGATGTGTCATGCTAGGAGAGCCTTTTATTAAGGAATGGGGTGTAGCCAGTGGATCTTGAAACATTTCACTAAGAAAACAGTGACTGGGCTATGATCTGAAAGGGAATAACACTTATTAAGGCTGTGGATGAGAAAGAGCATCGCGTGTTTGAGAAGCCGAGTGAAGGCCATTATGTTTGGAACTGGGATGGTATGAGTGCTGTGGAAGATTGCCTCGGAGAGGCAGGGAGGGACCAGAAGATGCTCAGGCTTTTAGGATGTGTTAACCTACAAGCAATTGTGATTGTTGACTCGATGTAAATCAATTTGTTGACTTGATTTAAATAGAATCTAACGCCATAGATTCAGTCACATA
This sequence comes from Rousettus aegyptiacus, assembly GCF_014176215.1. Classification (NCBI taxonomy): domain Eukaryota; kingdom Metazoa; phylum Chordata; class Mammalia; order Chiroptera; family Pteropodidae; genus Rousettus; species Rousettus aegyptiacus. The sequence goes on from NW_023416310.1 coordinate 11,391,802, forward strand.
ATTCACCCACGGTATTCCTTACTCATTCATCCATAAATGATATAATAATACACTTTATGTTAAGGATGCTTATAAATGGGAATGCTCAAGTGCTATTGGGGTGAGTTACAGTGAACATTCAATTTTATAGCAAAGTCCCAATGTGGATGGTTCAAACAGCTTGTCAAGGTTTTATTAACCATGTTTTTCTATTGGTCAATTTAACATGCAGCCATGTGTTGCATGATCTTTTCTTTGGGTTTGGAACAACATGTTTCTGTACATTGACCCATGGAGTTAGCTAGCAGGTGGCCCCTTGGAATCATTTATGTCTCCCAATCAAAAACTATGATAAAATAACCTGTGACATTTACACAGGTGTCCTGTCACATTCTCTGATTTTCATGGAATTGGAGTTACTGTGGAGGAAAACATTTGAAAATTTGTTTTCGACTAGAGTTTGGAAAGGTATAAAAAAAGTAATTGGCAGCACTTAAATTTAAACTTGGCAGCAAGAGTCTCAGAGAATGAGTAACAAAGTATGGGAAAGAGGCTGGTACGATAAAGACCAAAAGACTGTATCATCTCGAAGCCCGAAGCACTCTGCTTGAGATTCATACACCAGGAAGAGAGATTTGAAGAGGGAATTTCTCCCATTAGAGAGAAAAAATGGAAAATGAAACAGATAAATCAAGGAGCCTTAGATGTTCGGAGTGGGACAATGCATGGGTGACTTGACAAAACTGGAAAGTACAGACAAATACTGAGGTGAGGGAGAATTACAGATGAGAGAAGGCAGCAGCAGGAGCAAGACTGCCAAAGCACAGGCCACAGCTAGGATTCTATGAGGAGATGATGCTCGCTGGATTCCCTTGGAGCATCCAAGAGAGACACATGGAAAAGAAAGTATAAGATTCTGACATTTGAAAGTAGAAGCTATTGATCTGTCATAGCCAGGTGAAAACCAGAGAGTCGCCTTTCCCCTAAGTTGCATGCTAGTGGGGTATATGGGACGCCTAAGTCCTATTATGACCATCTCTCCCTATACTAGAAGCATAGCAACACAATATTGTTCGTGTGTGTGCGCGCGTGCACGCGCACATGCATGAGCGTGTGTGTATATGTAGGTGCATAGTTAAGGTAATATTAAAAGTAGTTGTTAAGTAGTTAACAACTTCTCATCTTAGAAAATTTCTATTATTGAGAAGTTGAGTATACTGCATATCACAATATGCTAAGGTTGTAAAAGAAAGTAATAAAATCACCTGTGAAGTGAGAATTTAAGTCATCTTTGCAGGCCTCCTCCTATATTTCCCTTTAATATTTCTTTTTGCTTATTTTGAGGTGACACATAAGTGAGGGATGACGTGCTGAACAGGAAGTGGCCGTGCAATGTGGAGAGAGGTATGTTGAAGCCAGACGTACTCATCTGAACTGTGATTACGGGATGGCATCACCTGCCGCCATGTTGCCAGGAGGGATCGTGGAGTCAATTAGGTTTCATTAGACTCTGAAATGCAGACCTGTCTCTTTTTCATCGAGTTTTCCAAAGACAAAAGTCTATGCCTCCAGCACAATAGTTAATTATGACATCATCACACATATTTCATTAATGTTTGCTCGCTTCCCACAAATCCGTCTCAGAGGCAGAGGCCGAGTATAAGTACTAGTCTATGAAGCATACATGAAAAAGATACTTTGATTATGATCTGTGAGAAAGATAAAGCTTTTTTAAATCAGACCGTGCGCATATATTTATAACTTTCTAAAGTAGTAATCAAAATAGTAAAAAAAAAAAAAAAAATACTTCCTTGTGTAGCTGACTGTTTCCCCAACACGTCTATAATGCCTACTGTATTCCAACACCACTTAAAGCTTTCAAACTACACTAACATCTTAAAGCAACAACCCTATTAGGTAAGCACTGGTACTACATCCATCTTAATACGGAAGGACTAAGGCAAAGGGCATTTAAGTGCCTTGCACGAGGGCACAGAACTAGTAAGTGGTGATTCTAGAATTTGTACCCAGGCAATTTCGTTTCTAATTCCATGTGCTCGTTCACTTCACTCTGTTATCTCTCTCCTTTTATATTACCTTTCTATTATTAGTGCTTTGCAGCACTCCACGCAAAGAGTAAATGAATGCTCATTGAACACACCAATTAAAGAATGATGACTATCATGGCAACAGTGATATTGGTGAGAAGATATTGATACCAACGACTTATACTTATGGAGTACCTACAATGTTGTATTTCATGAATTACAATCATCATATCATATAATGCTCTCAATAGCTGTAGTATTGGTTTTTACCAACTTCACTTGCCTAGTGGTAAACCAGAGACTGAGAAAAATAAACTAATTATATCATATTACACAGTTTGCAACAGCCTGTCGCATGCGCTCTCTCTCTCTCTCTCTCTCATTCTCTCTCTCTCTCTCTCTCTCGCTCTCTCTCTCTCTCACTTTCTTGATCTCTCTATCTCTCCCCTTCCCCCTTGACACAAAAGTTGAAAGTCACTATGCACCAGCCATAAATCCTGGTGGATCTAATGGAAAGAGTCTGAACAAAATTGAGATTAATATAGTAGATACAATGGATGAAATACAATTTGTGATTTAAAATCCATAACACAACTCTAAGGGCATTGTGATTTATTCTATATTAAACCCATTTCCCAATCCTAATATTCATGCCCACATGTTTTTAATATGCTATTTAACCACACACTTTACAGACATAAACAGCACCATATGAGCTTTCAATTAGCATTGATTTTCATCCTGAAGAAGTGCCTACTGGAATGAAATGGTAGGAATGGCTGGGAACTGCTGTATGTGGAGTTTAAGTGCTGTTAATTCAATCGCTTTATCTGATCCAAAGTCACTTAGATTATATTAAATTAGCCATCTGCTTGGCTTTCACCTTGGAATGTCTGCCAGATGCTGAATGTGTTTACAGAGTTCATTAGCAATCCAGCCTTAACAACTTGGTGATAACACTAGTGACCAGAAGTTTTCCTAATAAGACATCATAAGAAAATTGTACAAGCTACACTTAAATAAATGTTTTCAGAACAGAATATTCATATAGTATCAAATTTAAAAAATCCAAAGATTTTCCCGTATAATGGCTGATCCCTTTCACTGCTGCTTTGATAATAAAAGTTGACCAGGCTCTAATATTAATAAAAAAATTTATGAATTTAGTTACTAATTACATTTAGAACCATTATTGCAATATATACCAAAGAGAATATCCTATTACTTTACATTTTTAACTTAATTTTGTTGAGTGAATTCCAGTGAATGGATAATTATTATTACTTATAGAATAATATTGTGCTTTATAGTCTAGTGATGAAAGCATAGATGTAAAAACTAATTTCATTACTGTGGCAAACTATTAGAGATGCGACTGTTATACTTTGACTGAAGGAATTGTGTAAAGAGTAACATTTGAGTAGGATCTTGAAAACATTAGAATAACTACCTATAACACAACCTAGACAGACTAAAATTTATGAAAAGGCATTTTCAATTGGGAACTTAAGCATAGAATGCAGGAAACTTGAAGAAGATGAGGTCAAAAACATCCTCGGAGGTCAGATCCTGACAATCTTTGATTGTTTTCTATGAAACTTAGTCTTTAATTTGTATGTTATAAATAGGAAACTACTGAACAGTTTTAAGTAGTCACATGGTATATGTGTAATTTAGAAACGTGGGTAAAGTGTAAATTACACGGAGGAGTTATCTGAATCACAGTCACCTGAGCTCAGACTACTCTAAAGGTGTGAGTAAAAGATCATGGAATCCTTAGCCAATGCCGAAAGTGGAGATGCCGAGAAAGTAACAGATTGAGCAGATTGAGTAGTTATTTAGGAAAGAAACTCAGTGGGATGTGTTTCACAATTAAAGATAAAAATGTTGAGAGGAAGATGTTTCAGATATTGTCCAGGTTTCTAACATGTACAAGAGATCGATATGAGTTGAAAGTTGAGAGAAAGGTTATAGAAATTAATTAGAGATAGTATGGGACCATGACTTTATCTTTAAATATTTTGAATTCAACATGACTATTAGATATTCTGGAAAAAATACTTGTAGGTAGTTAGCTTTATAAGTCTGTAACTCAAGAGTGTGGTCTTGGCCAGAGATACAAATTTAAGGTTCACTGATGTATACTTAAAACTTGGGGCCATGGAAACTAAATGAAGTCACCCAGGAAGAATATATGTAATGAAAAGATAAGAATGCCTAATATAGAATTCAGAGAAACATTATTATGAAAGGCACAGGAGGAAGGAAAGACTGCAAAGGGCTGTTCAAAGAAGTAAGAAAAAAAAAAAAAGGAGGAAGTATTATTGCAGAAGCCATTGAAAGAAAGAGTAACTATAATAAGGAAAAAGGGTTAAGACAGTTTAAGGCTACAGAGGAACACTCACTCACACTCTCACTATTAGGGAGCCTAATAAACCAAATTAAAGTACTTAGAAAGTAGTAAGTAACAAATAAATACATGCCTGCATACATGCATAAATATGCATAGAAATTAATGAAAAGTATACAATCTATCCAAACCTAAGTATATGTAAAATAGATTTTAACAATTCCATGAAACTGAAATTCATGCTTTAGTTATTAATGTATCCATCTGGAACAAGAAAATTAGTGGTAGGAGAGAGTAGATAATATTCAATAAAAATAAGAACAGTATTAACAAGTTATATTTTGCTTTAGAGTTTTAAAATTTCCTCCCAGCATATAATGTCATTAAAACCTTAAGCAGCATTATAAAATTCTTAGAGTATTAATATTATATCATCATCCTTAGCATTTCATAGTGAAGAAAACTAATACTTAGAAAAATAAAAGTAAAGAACCAGCTTATTTTCACACAGCCCGTGAAGGGCACTTTCAGGACCCAAATCCAAATTTCTTGGCTTTAAATTCTAAGCTGCAGTAGAAAAGTAAAATGAATTGTAAGCGTTCCGTGGCAAATAATGCAACAATGTTGGCCAGGTCATTTAATTTCTCTTTTTAGTGGTGTAAATGAGAGACTTGAAGCAGATGATCCCCCTTCCAGCTTTATGAGTCTGCATTTCTATTAAAGGCTCAGAAAGTTGTGCAATTGTAAACGTCCCCCGATATTAATGAATAGCCACCCAAACCTACAAAAATACTACTTTAAATTCAATTAATTTTATAAAGAACTAAAGTTTATGTCTCAGAGCAAAGTATTTCATTTTGATTAATTATCATTCAATATTTATAAAAGTTCATGTTTCTGCTAAGTTGGAGCACTAGCTCCCATCACAGGCTATAATAAATGATGATGTATAAGTATTATTTAAATTACCTAGCTTTTTTTTTCTATAAAAGATGTTCACTTGTAGCACAGATTGGACAATGCTCACCCATTTGGTGTAATGGTTTCAGGGTAACTTCTAGGCAATCATTGATAATTTAGGAATATCAATGTATGTAGGATATAAAACACATTGAATGGTTATCTACACAAGTTAAGAGGTATTTAGAATTGAATTGACAACAACTTTTGTGAAAACACATCAAACTCTACACATTCACTTACTTGCCTCACTTATTTTTTATTAACATATCATTTTTTAGAACAATTTTCGATTTATAGACAAACTAAGAAGATGGCGCAGATAGTTCCCACATGCCCTATATCTACAGTTAACATCTTATATAAGTATGTAACATTTATCATAATTAATGAACCAATATTGACACTTTATTATTAATTAAACTACAGAGTTTATTCGGTTTCTTTAGTTTTTACCTAATGTCCTTTTTTTTTGTTCCAGAATTCCATTCAGGATACCACATTACATTTGGTTTTCATGTCTCTTTAAACTTTTCATAATTTTTAATAACCCCTGAAGATCTTGAGTTTTCAAATTTCTAGACATACAAAATTATGGAATAGAAGGTAAAGCCTAGGGCAATCCAAGATAGAGTGTTTATTAGGAAAGCCTCGCACAAACCTGGATTCATAATGTATGCCATTGATATAAGTGTAAACAAAATATAAACCTACTACACATAAGAAAACAGGAAGGACATTGTATGTCTGGGCTTTCAGGCCAGATATGGAGGGGGAACCTTCACGGAGAAGTCAAAAAAGCAATGGGTTTATATAGCTAAAGAGAGAGTTAATAAAATGGAAAACACATTTGGTAAAATTATGTAGTCAAGGCAGCCCAATAAAGCTAAGATCTGAAGATCTAACTAGTAAGATCTCTTACTAGAGAGTAAGAATGTATTAAGAGGAAATATGTGAAGAAACCACATTAAAATTAAGAACTTTCTTCATCAACAGACACCATGAACAAGGTAAAAAGAAAACCAAGAAGTGGTAGATGATATTTAGATTTTATATAATAGAGGACTTATATATCAAGTATATATGAAACAATTGCATGTGTGTTAATAAGAAAATAACTAGCGATCCAATTTTTGTTTTTAAAAAAGTAAAAAATCGTAACCAGGCATTTTGTGAAAGATGAAATTAAATGGCCAACAGGCATATGGAAATATGTTCAACCTCATTAGATATCAGAGAAATACAAATTAAGACCATAATGAGATAAAACTATACCCTCATCAGTAAAGATAAAAATAAATTGAAAAATCCTATCATACTAAAAGATAGAAAGAATGAGGAACAACGGAAACTTTCATACATTACTATGGCAGGATAAATTCTTTAACCACTTTGAAAAACTGCCAATATCTACAGAAGCTGCACAAACGCAGAGCAGACAATACCATACTTTCACTTATGGGTATATAACGAACAAGAAGACATACATATGGGGTGAAAGGGGTCAAATACGTGGTGACAGAAAGAAATCTAACTATGGGTGGTGAACACACAATGCAATATATATGTAATTTGTTACTGTTAAATTGTACACGTGAAATTTACTGGATTTCATTAACCATTGTCACCAAAATAAAAATTTTTTAAAAAGGAAGAGGAAAAAGTAAACTATGTATAGGTATGTTTACAGTAGCATTTTTCATAATACATAAAACGAAAAACAAATCACATGTCCATCAATATAAATGAATATGTTACTAGAATGGAATTATATGCAAACTTTACACATCGATTTTCATTAATCTCCCATCACCAATATACTATTGAATAAAAGAAGCCAGACACAAAAGAAAGTATACAGTCCAAGTTCAATTATAAAGTTCAAAAATAGTCAAAATTAATATATATCATTAGAAGTAAAGAGAGTGGATATTTTTAGATGGGAAGGATAATAAAAGTGAAACTATAGGAGAAGGACTTTTAAGGCTGAAAGAGGAGAATGTTATTTATAAAAACAAGAAAAATACAACAACTTAAAAATAACACTAACAGAATTTGTATCAATTCTTTAAGAAAAACAATTACAAACTCATTTGAAGGTATTAAAGAACACCTAAATAAAGTAAGGGATATATTATGTTATAGGGCAAGAAGGCTGACTGTTATGAAAATCTAGATTTTCCCCATATTTACTTTTAACTTCAGTGAAATTCCAAATCGGTTCTCTACAGAACTGTTCATGAAAATGGCAGAGTGATTCTAAAATTTATATGAAAACACAAGAGATGATAAAAGCAAAGTACTCCTAAATGAGAATAAGATGGGGTGACTTGGCCTAACAGATACCAAGGCTTATTATAAAGTATGGTAATTAAAATCTATGCACTTACGTGAATGTAATTTACAACTAAGCTGGCCCTTCAGATAAGTGGAGAAAGGATAGACTATCTAATTATGCTTAAGTAATTGATTATCCATGCAAAATAATTAATTTATATCCTTCCTTTACACTCTACAAAAAAATAATTTTGAGTAAATCAAAAACTTAAATGTAGGAAACAACACTATAAAAGTTTTAAGAAACAACAGAGACATGTCGTCATGACCTTATGGTAAGAAATCGTTTCTGAAGCACTGTGCAAAGAATCTGAACATTAAAAGAAAATATCACAGATTTATGAAGTTCTTTTATCACAAAGTGAATAAATAGCAACTTTACATTGGGAAAAATATTTGTGTGTCATATAGTAAACAAATTATTAAACTTTCATAATAAATAAATTTTCTCCATATATTACAATGACAGCCAAATCTTCCCACAGAAATATGGATAAAATGCATGAAGAGGAAAGAAAATAAGAATGATCCATAAACCTGTGAAGAGTTTGTATCTCACTGACAATAAGAAATACTTAAATTAAAATCATGGTACATAGCAAAAACAAAATTAGGTACCATTGTACACCTGACTGGCAAACATTAAAAAGTCAAACAGAACCAGATGTTGGAGAAATAGCGAAGCCAAACACTCATCCACTCATTGACATACAATCATACAGTGGCACAGTACTGTGGAAAACTGTTTTTAACATTACTGAGTGAAGCTGATCACATGTACACCCACCATTCCACTTTTAGATACACACACCAGAAGAAACTCTTGGCCATTTGTGGCATGAAATATGTGCAGGAATATTCACATCAGCGTTTTTCATAAAGGCAAAAAAAAAATCTATAAATCATGAAACGTAAAAATAAATTCTCGTATATTCCTACAGCAGTAAAAATGTAAACTATACAACTACGTAGACAGTGACTTATAATCAAATGGATGAATAATTGAAGCACAATATTGCTGCAAAGAGGCAAATCAAAGAAGCATTTCTATCGTACGTTGTTGAAGTGTGCACGAATAGACAAGAGACTCTTTAATAAAAGCGTGAAGCTGATGCACCCAGAATCCAGAATAGCGGTTACCCAGGAAAGAGAGTGGCATGCAGTCACTAAGGGCCACTCTCACAGTCTCTTAGTCTGCTGATATTCTTTTTAGTAAATTCGATTTTGACCACCTAGAAATCATTGTATTGTTCTGAAACTTCACACATGCCTTTTATAAATTTTCTATATGTGTGACATATTTCATCATAAAAGTTTAAATTATTTTTTAAAAATACTAAGTTTTTGAGTTGTTTTAATACAATCTGAATAAAAGAAATTTTAGATCTCCCAGAAGGAAAAACATACAAAAATATCCTGAGATTTCTATATCCTGAGGTTTAAATGTCAGAAAGTAACTGTTCTATGCAATCTAAGTACCTACAGACTAAAGAATAGAAACACCTTAAAATATCAAGAATATTCTAGAAAGACCAGAACCTGAGTTTCTTCCTTTTTGTGTCTCCATTGGTCTCCCCACGTGGGATTTTGAAGGACTCAGAATGAAACAAAAACAAAAACAAAAAACAAACAAAAAAAAACGTGCTAGAGGCTATGTCGTGCCTTTCTGAGAGCTGCTGCCTCTCGTCACTATTTTTGTGTTCACTCAGCTTGTGACACATCCCTTCCTATGCTACGGCTAAACCTCTCCAGCCCTCACATCTTGCCATCACACACTCCTGACCACATTGCTGCCTATTGCCTCTTTCACTCCGATGTCATATTTAGCTAGAGGCGCACACATAGAGACCCCCATCTGCCTTTACCCGCTGCAGCACCTTGTAGGAGGAACATCTACTTTCTAACATGTTGCCATCTTGGGCATCTTGCCAGCCTAAGTATCTAATTATAAACCTTTTCTGGATGAGAGTTTTAAGGATAAGAAGAGACCAGACACATCACCACACTTTATCTGAACGATCTGCACCTTCGAGGCCTCACGTCACATCTGCACGAATTTGATTTCCTCCTCCTGCCCCTTAATGTTCTCTCTGGGTCACCTTTGCTTTTCCTTGCACATGGACTTGCCTTGCCCCCCACCCCCTTCTTACATTTATCAAACATTTTTTCATGTATCTGTAACAAAGTTATTAAGGCATGGAAAAAATGAAAGACTGCCAAAGAATAAATGACCCCAAAATACCAACAGATAATATGACCCAAAACATCAGATTTCACTAGTAATACAGTAAATTCAAATTATAGCAAATGAGATAATGTTGTACATGCGCTGACATATAAAGATAAAGATAATATAATTACTTAATTCGAGCACAGTTAAAGATAATTGATAAACTAACTGCAACACTTTAAAATTAGTTCTTTGGGAAAACAAAATGGCATAAATAAAAAAATTACCTCTTTATACAAATTGAGGTATTTGTAAAAGAAAATCATGCAATGTATGCAATGTGTATACACACAGTATGTTTTGGGAAGGGGTATTTTACTACAACATGTTGAAAGAAAAGCAAACAAAGTTCAGTTCACCACCACTATCAACAATGAAATCAAACAAACCAAGGTTACTAAAGCAACCCATGGATTTAATATAAATATATGTTAATAAAGTATGGCATATCAACAAATAAAACATAATTTAGAGGTTCCACTATTTAGGAGCAAATGTATTTATAACATAAGATGCTATAAATATTTTACTATATAGTAATTTAAAAATTACTATATACTAAAAGTTAATGATTATAATATAATTATAAATCTATAAATGCACATTCTACTCATTGACTCAGATGTGCACATTCAGATACGGCTATTTTGTCAGGAAATATACTTGGATAACCCATTTTAAGTTATTTGCTTGAACAATGTAAAATTGTCAAAAGTCAACTGCTTTTGACCTAATAAAAAGAAAATGTCGTATGGTTAGATCTAATATATTAAAAATGCTACCATAGAAAAAGAAGCATACTGTTTACTCTCAGGAAACGCCAGTTGACAGTATTTATAAAGGTAGAGAGCGATAGTTTCCAGAGATTTCTTAAGCCTCTTCAGTTTAATTATAAGCCCTTTGATATTTGAAGATATACATTAAAAAATTTTTGCTAGAAGATTCTAAATGTTTTCTGGTCTTCCTCTTACCTAAGGATCCACAGGTATATGACAGTGATGAACGCAGGGCACCTAATGGCACGCAAGCCCATATTCCTCATGAAATTCTAACGTGCCCCCAGCATAGTGCTTTAAGCCTAACCCGCTGTCTTTCAGCCTCTCCTGCCTATGCAAACCCATTTGGCCAAAACAACCTGAGAAAACTAAAATTATTTGTAGAATCATTGCAAAGGAGTTCAAGCATGGAAGAATCATTATTCATAATTTGCCGCCTATGGTAAAAATCAGTACCAGTCTGTTCATTTTCACTTACTTATTCACTTAATAAATCATCGCATAGACATGATTTTCAACCGCCCCCAAGAAAAACAAAATTCTTTCAGAAAATAATCACTCAATGATTTAAGCTGAAAATATAAATGTAGTGCACACAGTACATAGAAATCTCTGTCAGCTATATAAATCTTATGCAAGCCCTCCTTCTCTTCCCTGGTGTGGCAATGCTAAGAGATGAAAGAATGTTTATAAGCGAAATTTTTCAAAATGCCGAATGTCAAGTTTCTTGTGGGCATTTTCAAGAGTCAAATAAGTTAAATACCCCACTGGAGATGAGTCAATTTGGGAAAATTGACTCTGGATAAAATCAGATTTCTGGTGATCTTTTAAAAAATATCAAAATATCAGAAATTTAAAGAAGAAATAAAATAGGGAGGAGAAAAAAGATGAGATAATATATTTATTTTACAAATTATGATAAAAGACATAGACTGGAATAATGAAAGAGGGAAATGTGCGAATGACGAGTGCTGAATCTGTTTTAGTCATCATGTGATAGGCTATGTTGTTTTATCAAAGAACTCCCAATTTCAATGCCTTATAAGAACAAAGTTTTCTTCCTTACCTTCACTGAGTGGGAGCCAAGCTGAAGTACCACCTACCTGTTTCTGGGACACGTGTTTTCATGCCACAGGAAGAGAAGCAGTAGTGAATCACAGGATGGTTCATTTCACCCAAGATATGGCCTACATCACTTCTGCTGGCATTTCATTGGCCAAAGCAAGTCAGAGAGCCCAGCTTAACATGAAGGGAAGAACCCTGAAAACCAAAAGAAAAATAGAGAGATGGCTTTCTATTTCCATATCTTCCTAAGATCCAAAGGATTCTTAGGTACGTACTCCAAAGATCTTTGGAAAAATGCTTCCTCTTTCCTAACCATAAATCCATAGATCACAGATAATGCAAAGCAATCTGTAATTAAGATCTATCAATCACTGAAGTAGCAATTCTCTTTGAGTTTAGTAAAGGCTGCTAAGTTAACAAGAGAACTCCTCAAGCAGGAATTAGAGTAAATTAACTATATACATATTTATAAACACCATCTTCTTTATCTTAAACCTTAAATGGATTATATTAAAAACATAAGGTAGACCATTGATTTATCCATCAGGGTCCAAGGTACCTTTATTAATATGACAAATTCTTAGGAAATATAAAAGGAAGTATGAAAAAATAAAAAAAAAAGAAGAAGAAAATTTAAATTCTGATTTCTTTACCTATAATAATCAATTCCCTTTTAAGACCATATTTTAAGCATCTGAAATAATTATTACAGACTGGTAAAGGCCTCAAAAGAAAATGCTATAGAACATTTAGTTTCAAAGGCTTTTTATTCCAGTCCACAGTGCTTAAATTTTCTCTATTATTTCTCCACTAAAGAGTCATCCAGACCTTTCTACTCTGCTGTGAGTAGGAGAGGATCCTGTGACTCTCACCTAGAATACTGAGTAAATATATGTGTATCAAGGTCCACTGTATACCTCTTCTATTTCAGGAAAGTTTCCCAAAGTCTTGAAATTTCATAATTAGATATTTAGGCAAAAAAATGCATGGCTATATAGCACTATAAATGTATATATCTTGTCACATAAATAGATGTGACCATTGTATGAACATAAGATATACTATAGGTATTTTCAAAATGATTTGAGGTTATTTATAATAAAATAACATTTAAAATAGAATATCTAAAAATAAGTATTCTACAATATAGTGGGAAAATCAATAACTATCAAGTCGAGATCAATTTAATATCCTATTCTGAACTGTAGATGTCTGTATGCCTTTGAACAAAAAGATGACCAGATGGCATAGCTAACATTCAGCTATGCAAATTAAGGAGTCAGACTTTTTTGCCTGGCTGGTTATGAGGATACCATATCGCCATGTACTCACAGAAAGACATTTTAACCCAAATGTCTTTGTTCAATTACATAACTTATTCAAGTATGTAACTCTTAGTACTTCATCACAGAGTAGGTATGGAAAACAAGGGTCTGCACATATTTTTTTAAAAAGCAAGTTAAAAAAGTCAACCCTTAAAAAAATTAAGTAAATAAAAAGCAAGTTAACAGCTTGCTATCTCAGAATAGATTTTATAGAACATATGAATCGTGACTTTATCTTTTTTTTCCAGAATGAGTCACTGTAAAATAAATTCTAGTAGGTATTTGTTGGAATTCAACGTTTGCTCATTTTAATGCTGGGGAATAGTAGACAAAAATAAATTTTATAATTTCGGTCTAGCGTTGTTAAAAATAATGACAGATTCTGTCATTCTATTTTTCCTTTACAGTAATAACTAGCAGAATAATGTAAATTTTGAAATTTTAATTAAATAAATTATTTATTTAATAAATTAATTATCAAAGAGATATTTGTTGCTATTTATATAGCTCTTACACAGGAGTTAAGCCTACAAAAATAGAATGAACAAGACCCAAAGGTTTAATAGGAGAGAAAAATATAAAATACATAATCATAATTTAATGTGTTAAATGCTTAAATAAGCATATGTACAGTAAGGTATAAATGGTCCATTAGAGGATTTTTAAATTTTTTGTTACAAAATATGATTATGTTTGCAATTCATCTAAAAACTGAGTCATATTATTTAAGGATATGTTAATGTGTTAGGGATTTCAGGAGAAATTTCTACCGTATTACTTTATAACTATATACACACAATCAGTGTGCTATTTCTTCTCTCTCTGGTTCTGGGCATTATATAAACACTCAATCTTTAAAGCGATGTTATGTACTTTTCATAAATCCTACTTCAAGCTAGACATTTTTTAAATAATTAAAATATTATATATATAAAACATATAGCAAATACACTATATGTATAGATACAGAGAAAATTTTGTTTATTCACTGAATAACCTTTCTACAGTATTTGAATATTTACTATACTTTTGCTTTACTTTTGTTTTTAATTCACCTTCAAGTACATACAGAGAACATTGTGACAATCAAAAGCTCATTAAGTGATTGAATATGGATTATGTAAGTCACAAAGTAGGATATGAATTAAATGGGTACTTTTTAAACAGATTTGCCTTTAAAAAATTGAAGCCCTTGAAGGTTCTTCGTGATGTCTGTTAACTTTCAGAATGTCTTTCTAGAGCAATGAAAAGTAAGACTTAGAAGTCAGCAATGTAGAGTTATACCGTTCTTCTTTGCTTAATCCAAAGATTTAAACTTCTTCAAGTTAACTATTGGGTATTTAGCCCCACCTCGACCTCAACCAACAGATTGTTAAAAAAGCATTTATCAATTAAAACAAAGACATTATTATCCTCAAGCAATCTACAGACTTCCTTCTACACCACTATAAGAAGTATGAGATCACTGAACAGAAAAACCCAGACCTACAACTCTGGCATCACCATTACGTTTGAGTTTTGGATAAGTGTCTAATGTATGCTTGGCCCTCTGCTAGCCAGAGAAATGGGTGAGAGATAACATGGTGATTATTTTGATGGATATTAAATCATTGATTTCTCTCCCCATACCCAACCTTAAAGGAATCAACACAGTTTACACCTTCTTGCACAAAGAAATTCTATCATTTGAATTCTATCATTCAAACTTCTATTTCTCATAATATTATCCACATGAAATATGTTTAATCAAAATTATTGAATAGTTGTATATGTGAAAAACTAAATGATTGAATTCAGCCACAGAGATACAGTGGAATATACATTCCCCCCAATTTCTCAGTCAAATTGTGGAAGCCTCCTACCTTGAAACCTGTAGCCTTCTAGACATACGATTTACTTGAGGATACAAATAATTTTAAAAGAAGAGTAAATGGTTCATTAATTTAACTGGTTAATGTTAGCCTATATGAGTCTTCAGCCAGAAAACATTTACCAGCGAGTTGTTATAAAGTCAGCTTTCTTACGTCCAAATGGCACGTATACTCTATTTAGTGCATAGAGCCACTACGGTGTGCTAGTAAACAATACTAACCATTACCCACAAGATCTGAGATGTGACAAATGATAATGACCTAAAGCTCTGCTCCATCCTCAGATTCAATTTTGGGATCTTTCTGGATAAAAAAGCTATTATGCCCAGAGATGTCATCGCCATCACAACCATCAACAGAAAAGTCATTTATCTCCAAGGAGCTTTACTTCCTGTGCTAACCTTTCCAGCCTTAAGTTCTAAATTCTCCAGGATCAATTAGAATTAATCCCAAGAATAATATTAGACTACATTTCCCTTTTATTTATTTATTTTTAATTTTCCTGCCAGGAACAGACAGGCACACCAAGTTTGCTGTTGAATAGCTCTCTGTAAAGAAAAACATTTCCTGGTCTATGATTATTACACGATGCAAATATTTTCCCTGAGAGTCTTATAATCCATCATGCTAAATGAGGAAATGATATGGCCTTAGTGTGGTCAACAGTAATTTTCAGGAGGAAAGCTCACTGGTTTCTTGATGAGTTAGCAGCAATGATGAGTTGGGTAGGAGTGACTCCCTCCATTCCCTAGTGACTTCCTTCCACTAGAGATTAATTGACTTGAACTGAATTAACATACTCCGTGCAATAGCTTGATGAGTTGATGATGATCTCAGTTCAACCACTGATTAACTTATAATACCCAAGTGAAGTGATAATTGTTTTAGAAATCTGAATTTAAAATTTAAAACTAAATTTCTGCTGACAACGTGGAAGAAACAGAACTTGGTCAGAGGAAACCTGTGCTATTTACTTGCTGCAGTATGAAGGAAGCTTGAAAGACTGGTTCTACCTTTAATGCATGTGCTTTAAATACCAATGGCATTTCTGTCACCCATTGTTTACTCTCAAAAAGACAGGGCTGGTTAAAAAATATTATGTAAAGAATGTATAGCAGATTTTTGAATCAACAACTGTGAAGAAACAATGTGAACAACCAAATTAAAGATATGACAGTTGAGAAATTGGAAACAAGTTATTATGGAGCATGTGTACACTCAAGGTTTGTAAAAGGTTCTTAAAATAGAATTAATCCTTACAAGCCACTAATGTTTCTGTACTAGATTAATGCTACTATTCACAGAGGCTGATCATCCCCAAGGAAGTTCACAGTACATCAAACTAACACTGTTCACTAAAGGGCAATTATATTTGGTAGAAATAATCCCCTTGAAAGTAGAAAAGGAAAAGAAAATCGATCATTTCATGATTTAATGGACTACCCAACAGCAATGCTAGCCATTACCAAATATGAGCTACTCTGGTAATAATTAGGCCATACTTTATTATGAAAAAAATATTCACATTTTGGACTACTTTAAATAAAAAACTCATTAAAGTTTAATTTATGCTGTCCACACATTAAAAAATCAACAATCTTGAAAATTTATCTCAAATTCTAGACATCCATTAATGATTTGATTATTTAGTCATTTAAGAAATATTTATTATCTTTAATATGCTAGACACTTAGTCTCTTTTATGTATATCAAACTCTTTTTAAATATAGATGCAATTTCTTCTGATCAATGTCTGTCTTAATAATGACAGTTAAATCTTATGTTAACACAACTGAGAATGTGTTGAATGAAATGGGGAACTTATGTCAAACAACTTGTTCCATGCCTATTAGACTCTATCCTTATCTTTCACTTCTCTTTCTATATACTCTATTGCCAGGTCCTTACCAAACATATCCAATGCTGAAACATGGTCACTTGCTGCTTTCACACCTTTCCCATTCAGCATTTCCATCTCTACATGTCAAAGTCTATTTTTGCACACAGGCCCTATGTCAAGTTCAAGTAAAATTAATAGATATTCTCAGTCAGAGCTAATCTCTCCTTTTTGACACCTCTTATGGCATCATATGCCTGTCTCTATTATAGCACTTTCCATGGGTTTTATAGATGGGAACTTACTAATGTTTCTTCCCCCTAGACCTGCAGATTTTTGAAAGAAGTGAATATATCTTTGGCTAGCCCAAAGAGAAAAACTTAGGTAAAAGATTTGGATTACTACAGAAATTACTACAGAAAGTCACAAATTCATCTAGAAGGGGATCTACCATCCCTCATTGATGATTTAAATTAGCTGAATTTTCACAAGCCATATTCTATTTCTATGAAGGTTTTTGTGGCATAATTAATGGTTACTCCATGTCATTCACAGATATGTGGCTCAGGACCCAGCTATGCCACTTAACCCCGTGAATGACTGTGAAGAAATTCTTTAAATTCCTTAAGGCTCAGGATCCTCATGAGAAAATGGTGATAATAACAATACCTATTTCATAGGAGTTTTGTAAGAATTAAATGAATGAAGTATATAAATAGCAAACTATACTCAGTATGGAAAAAATATACGGTTGCTAGACTGGAGATCATGAGCACCCATGAATGAATGGAATGACTATGAAATTGATGAGCATCCCACAGGTCTTCAGAAAGTATAAAGACATTACAGTGGGGCTTGAGGACATCACCAAAGAATTCTTTAAGAATCATCTGTGCTACCTAAAGGCATCTGCAAAATCTGCAAAATTCTATTTCCCTGCTGTTTTATAGAAGAGAAATCTAAAAACTGAGGCCCAGTTGGAGATCACGTGGTCCATATGAGGTTTCATTCTTACATTTCTATTGATGTAGAAATAAATGTACACTTATTTCTATCTCACGTAAGGATGTTTCAACCAGGATATGTTCCAACCTTTTTAGCTATAGTTGCCAAACCAAAGGTAGGACTATGTTCATAGTTCTAGACAAAACCCTGGTGGTATCTCTGATAAAGGGAATTCACACCCAGCTCCCCAGGTTTGGCCGGATTTTGACTGACTCTCAGTATCTAGATGCCTTAGCTTCTTTCTGAAATACGGTAAAGTTTTAGTCATCAAGACTATTCACTATTCATAACTACCAATAGAAAGAAAGCAATTTTTATTTATTTTTATTCCTAACATAATTCCAAAATCTATTATCGACACACATAATCTGTAGGAATACTACAATAACATGGCAAAGAAGAAGACCTAATTAATTCCAGAACTAGATGGAAAATACTCAATGCTTCAATGTGTAAGGAAAGCTCTTTCCCTCGATGTTAAATCTTATTCAACATTTCCATAGTTACAGAGAGCTCGAGTGTTCTTGGAAAGAATGCTATGCACAGAGAGGTTTAAACGTTGCTTCTTTTAAACTGGGGTCATTTGTCTAGTTCTAGCAACACACTACTCTCTTCATCAGTATGAACTTTGATTTATGCCTGTGCTGCAATTCCCTCCCTCATTTTCTTAATGAGTAAAGCCTGGTAGGAAATAGAACACATTTTGATTAATAGTGCTCTGATAGTTATCACTTCTTTGTGTATGAGGAAGCTTGCCTCCTAGTTGCAAATTAGAAAATGATACTGTGGTCATCCAGTCTTCTCTAAAGTCCCTAAGGCAATTCTTTTCTAGTTAATCAGCATTAAAAAATGTATACTCTTTTCCTGGCACAGTATTGAGCAAAGAAAATAGATGAAAGTTCAGACTGCCTGCCCTCAAGGAGCTGACAGTGAAGTCAGGGAGACCAGCATCTGGACAGGTAATTGAAAAAGTGTTGCTTCCATACCAAGTACAGACAACAGGAAAAAGATGAGGCACAATAGAGGAAGAAATAAGTTCTATTGGCAATGAGGATGTGTAAGAACAACTTCCGTACCTTTCAGTTCATGGATATAAACGTACCCATATCAACCGATTAATCACCCTAACCACTGATGGATTCAATAATCAACGCTGGATGTCACACATGCTAATTTCTAGACAGTTGAGCATCTCATTTTTTCCTACTGAGTCTTCTCTGCAACCCTTCAATCCTATGACTATTAATGGAGTTACATAGTAAATGCTAGCTCACCAGTTGATGAAGAAGAGCTTCTTAGGCCTATCCCTGATGCAACTCCTAGAAGAAATGAAGCTCGAATTTGAACTTAAACAGTAACTAGGCAGGAAAGGTGGAAAAATCATTCCAGGTAGAGGGACCCTCATGGGCATAGCACAGGCTGTGAGTTGGTCCAGTTTAGTTTAGTTCAGTGAGAATTTAGTGTGGCTAGAGAGAGAGTAGGACCAAATCACAGAGAGCCTTGAGTGCTATGGTTGGAAATCAGGACTTATTGAGTTGACATTAGGGAGCTATTAACCCATTTGACTTGAAGGAAATAACACAGTCTTAACTGTACACAGTGATTGCTGCATAAATATGGAGGAAGAGATGAAGACTGAAAATGCTAAACAGAGGGATAACATTTGGGAGACAATTGTGATAATTTATGACAAATATTAAAATGCATTGACTCTGGAGCAGATATAAGAAATATTAAGAGGATATAGGCAATTAGGGAAGAGTAGCATCATTGCCAGATTTTGAAATTGTGTGACTTAGAAGGCTTTGGTTCCAGTAATGAAAACAGGAAATTAAGCTGGAAAAGCAGATTCCAGGGTAAGCTTGGGGAGTGAGGAAAATAATAAGCAACTAGAAGATAAGTTGTCCTTAGAGCTTGTGAGACATTGTAAAGAGAGGGCCTGAATTTGGATGTCTTAAGCTGGATCCCAGGAGATAGTTGGGTTGAAGTAGTAGATGAGTCATCAGCATGTAGATGGTGGTTTAAATCAGATTAGTATGAGAGTATAAAATATGCAAAGGTTGAGTAAGAAGAGATGAGCACCAAAGATAGAAATCTTAGGAACAACAAAAAAATAACAACACATATTTGCTAGACTAGAATATGATCCTATAAGTAATTGTCCTGTGTTCTTTCTCTTATTCATGATTCACTATAAGATTCAATGGTTTTCATTCTTTTGACATTTTTCCTATTATTTAAAATATATATTTTTCTATTTTTGCCATTATTTTTTTTTTAACAAAGAGTCCTAATAAGTGAATAGAAGGTGAATGTTCTGTTCAGAAATGAAGCTGAAAACATTGTCTACAAGATTGGTTTTCTGGCAAATAACTAGATAATGGTACTCTAGTGCCTGGTGTATATATATATATATATAATGCCAGTGCTGTGGGGGTAAATTTCATCAGATCTGGCATTGGCCCAAGTTCTCTGACTGAAGTAAGAGATATACCTATAGGCACACACCCCAGGTCAAGGCATAACACGTACCGATGAATCATGTCGCTTTGCAAAAATGGGTCATTGGATGTTTGTATCCACTTGATGGCACAGTTTCTTGATAATGGCAAGACTGAGAGTTTAAGAAGCCCCTGCCAAGACCCAGCTTGAGCTCTCTAATTCTAAGGTGTTTCTTGCACATAATTAGTGGTTCCTGATCCAAGAGGGGAAGTGCATCCAGTATCGCCTGGAGAAGGGAGGATAATTGGTACTCATGCCAGGTCTCTCCAGACACTGTGCTGTGGGGCAGCCTTTGACTACAATGCATATCCT
Source organism: Rousettus aegyptiacus (assembly GCF_014176215.1). Taxonomy (NCBI): domain Eukaryota; kingdom Metazoa; phylum Chordata; class Mammalia; order Chiroptera; family Pteropodidae; genus Rousettus; species Rousettus aegyptiacus. The sequence goes on from NW_023416310.1 coordinate 11,412,399, forward strand.
TATTTTAATGCTGATTCTAAAGTGTATCCGTTTCCTCTAATAAACCATAGATTTGTAAGCACTGTCGTTTTGGGTCCTGAGAGTCTTCTTTAAAAATTGAACACTGCTTATCCACTATCATTAGTGCAGTGCCTCTAAACCAACTTAATTAAGTAGCTAGATCCAAATAACCTAATAATTCTTTATTAACAACTTAGTGGCCATTTAAAAATTATATACATATATTGAAAGAATAAATAAAATGTTCATCTCATTTATAAAAACCTATAATTAATCACTGATGAGCTGTGTGCTCTGAACACACTGTATAACTTCCCAAATCTTAGAATCAGGTTGGGCACTGTTGCCCTCATTTCCTGTTCCAAGATGATTTCACATCATATTTTCTTTTCATCTTAGCAACCTCCCGAGGCATCCATGTAAAGATATGACATCATCTAAAGGAAAGTAGCTCAATCTAATATTCAAACTTTGAACTACTCTTCGGTTTGGTCAATGCCTGACAAATATTGTGCTTCACTTCAACACTTTAAAAATGCCACTATGCCCACTTGAATTTTCTGCAGCACCTGGGGCACTTCAGCACACATTTTGCAAGTTGCAGATATAAAAGAATGATACTAAACAAACCCGTTGTTCACAGTGAGACTTCCTGTAAGAGTCAACAGTTGTGGTTTGGGAGTGGCAAAAATGATAGGGGTAGGATGTGGAGACAATATATATATTTTAAAATATCCTGATATTTATTTTCCAGAGAAAAGGAAAAAAAATGGCTGAAGTAAAAATTTAGATACGTCTGAAAAAGTACTTTTCTCATCAACAAGCAGTCTTGCCGCCTAAATAAAACAATGTTATTTCCTTGAACTTTTTGTTCTGGAAAGCCTGTGGGTAGTCTCTTCACAATGCCTTTGTAGGATAAAGAAGCCAAATTTATCAGGAACAGGTGTTTTCAGCAGGAGAGAGGCATATTTCAACAGACAGGGGTTTCTCTTTGTGAAAACTTACCTTTGAAGATGGAGAAGGTAATTTTTAGGTCTATAGATTTCTGATCTTTGAAAAGTCAATAGAGAAACTTTCTGAATGAGATTCTTTATTACACATCGCATGCCTGGTTCTTGCACTCTGCCACTCCTAAGGACAGCTATCAACTTCTTCCATTTATTCATTCATTCACTCATTCAGCCATCAAACATTCATCGACCATCAGCTCAGTGCCAGGTATAGTATCCTAGACACTATAGAACATGAAAGAATGAAACATTGAAATGTGATGCCCTAGGAAATGAGAAATTGGGCCATCTTCCACTTTGTAAAATATTATCTGTGATTTTAGAAGCCAGAGATATTGAAGAGATTAGTTATCTCTAACAGGAGATAAGAAAATGAATAAACCAGTTCAAATGTTCTTCTTTCATCGAGGTGTATATAGATATAAATTCTCATATGCTTGACTTCTAGTGCAACGACCTTTCTTCTGTGGTCTTAAAAATGACTGTCAGCCATATGTTCTAAGGGCGTTCTGGAGGTGTCATAGTGGAAGACGAGGTTGTACCCGCTGTAGACTTTCATCCCACTCTATCTACAGCAGCATCATTTTATTCTGTTCTATATATTGGACCTAAAATTAGTCTTCAAACCAAGAGATTCTCTTGACAAAAGAAAAAACTGAAAACTAGCTCCCTCTAGTCTGTTACCTCCTCTTCATCCAAGAAAAAAATAGTCTCTGGTAGAGAAATTCCAATTAAATTGCATGCTTCTGAGCTTCCACAGTCTTATTCATCTTTGTCAGCAGTTATGGTAAGGTTATTCACTATCTTGCATGCCTTAGCCAAAGTACTTCTCTTTCTAGTTCTATGGTGGGAATTAATATGAGCTTACTAACTGAAGCAAAAGAGCATACAGAGAGATCATTGTCATCTCGTAGAAGGGTATTCAGAGGAGTCTAACAACAAGTGATAGAGAAAAAACTCAGTCACAGTTGTTGGAGTTCAAGGGGACTAATCCATTGCACCCTTGTCTCTCTATCCCAGTTCTGACCCCACTGAAAAAGAAATGAATTAGGAAGATAAAGCGAGCATATCACATATATTGCTTTTAAAGTCTAGATTGGAGAATATGGATTCAAGTCTATTACCTGGGTGAACTCCTTAGTACTACATTCCTGAATTTAAATTACCCACCTCATTATAAGCACTGTTAGGAAACTGTAGGCCTCACTTGAGGGTCAGCACACCACATGCCCAAGGGCAGACCAAAGCTGAAGATCTCCCGGCAGGCACTTCCCAAAGAGAAAAAGGGGAGCATCTGCGGTTCACGTCTTTAGTTCCTGCTCCCAAAATATTAATCAGCATGCACTTCTTAGGAGTGAGTTAGAGAATTAATGGGGCAAGAAGCTTGGAGTATATAGAGGAAACCTCTCCTGGAGGAAGCCAGAGGAGTGGGAATAAGCAATCCACACTGATATGACATAACGTTACCTGTGAATGAGAAACCAGCACAAGTAGTTCCCTGTTTGTAGAAGAGTACGTGGGGAGAGGGGGGGAGCAGGGCGAGGGGGAGAGGGTAATTTGAATCCACATCTAGATAGCCGGTACTAGGACATTACAGCCATAACATTGCATATCACAGCTTGTACTCTAACAGCTCCAAGTAACTAGATCAGCCCACCAAGTCACATCTTTAGAAATATGATCATGAGTTTATCTGGGACAGAATTCTTGATATAAGCAAAGAGGAGACTGGTTAATGTCAGGATTAATGCATTCCAGTGTCAGCCAGCCGTATTTCCTGAATACATTGAATTAAAAAGCATCCTGGGCACATTGATGTGGTTAAAATAAAAAGAATAACTAAGGCTATACGAGACGTGAAAGTGAATACTAGGGAAGGGTGAGGAAGAGAATCAAAGACAAGGGTGATAACAAGAAGGGCCCACTTGAGCTGATTCCTTTCCCAAATTTTTGATAAAACTTAGAAATTTACCTCCTCATTTCTCATTTACAAAGCACTCTCTTCTGAAAAATGAGAATATACATGTATTTTTAAATCATTGTTTATCTTTCTCACCAACCTTTCCCTAAATATAATCATTCTATTGCTCCAGGTAAGTGGCAGTCTATAAAGAAATCTGAGCTGAATTTATATTTCTTCTAATACCCAGTGGAATTTGCTTCCAGTCTATAGAAAAATGGGCTCCAAATGCATATGCAAGGCCTTCTAGAATTTCATAGCCTTCTCTCCAACTGAATCCAAAGCCTGCTCATGATTCTGAGGCAAATGCACAGCTGCATGTCTCTCGAGCCCCTGCACGGTGAAGCACAGTCCTGAGCACGCCTGTATGTTATAGAATAATATGAATTTGGACTTGGCCTATGGCTTTGATAGTCAAGTAATCTTAAGGAGAAATATGCATTTTTTCCTGCTCTTGTTCTTACACACCCAAAAAGTATTTAGCTCAAGATATTAAATAAACAATTGCTGAGAAATTTGAAATTGGCCATCAAGGTTCAGGGAGCAGAGAATCCACATGTCAGGTACAACCAGTAGTTCAGGGCTCTTCAAAATTATTGAATCCATCTTTAATTTGGTTTCACTTATATCATTCATTGAGAGTAATTTTTATAAAATCAGAATAAAACAATGAAACTAGACTGTTGTCTATCACCACACACCAAACTTAACTCAAAAGAGATTAAGGACCTGAATATAAGACCTGAAATAATAAGATACATAGAAGAAAACACAGGAACTAAAACTCAAGGACCTTGGACTTAAAGAAAATTTTATGAATTTCACTTCAAAAGCAAGGGAAGTAAAAGCTAAAATAAATGAATGGGACTACATCAAACTAAAAAGCTTCTGCTCAGAAAAAAAAAAAAATCATCAACAAAGAGACAACCATCCACATGGGAAAATATATTTATTTGCAAGCAATGCCTCCGATAAGGGCCTAATATCCAAAATACACAAAGAATTTATACAACTCAATACCAACAAAAAAATTAATGATTCAATCAAAAAATGGGCAGAGGACCTGAACAGATATTTCTCCCTAGAGGACATACAAATGGCCAACAAATATATGAAAAGATGTTCAACATTGTTAGCTATTAGGGAAATGTAAATAAAAACACAATGAGATACCATCTCACACCTGTTGGAATAGCTACAATCAACAAGACCAGTAATGACAAATGCTGGAACAAATGAGGAGAAAAAGGAACCTTCGTACACTGCTGGTGGGACTACGAATTGCCACAGCCACTATGGAAAACAGTATGGAGGATCCTCAAGAAACTAAAAATTGATTTACCATAAAATCCAGCAAACTCTCTACTAGATATTTACCCCAAAGACTTGAAAACCCATACCCGAAAAGATATTTGCACACTGATGTTCATAGCAGCATTATTCCCAGTGGCCAGGACGTGGAAGCAACCATAGCGTCCTATGATAGATGATTGGACAAAGAAGCTGTGGTACATATCCAATGGAATATTACTCAGCCATAAGAAGAGATGAAATACTGTCATTTGCAGCAATATGGGTGGCCCTCGAGATAATCATGGTAAGCAAAATAAGCCAGACAGAAAAAGTTGAAAATCACATGATATCACTTATATGTGGGATATAAATCTAAAAGCAACAAATGCACAGGACAGACAAAGACTCATGGACACGGACTATAGACTAGTGGTTACCAGAGGGTGGGGTGGGGAGAGGAGAAGGGAGGTAGATAGGGTAAAGGGGGTCAAAAATGTGGTGACAGAAAGAAATCTAACTATAAGAAGCGAAGACACAGTGTTAACATATATATGCCTTACTGTTAAAATGTATTGCAGAAATTTACTGGATTTCATTAACCAATGTCGCCATTAACAAACAAACAAACAAACAAATAAGAATAAATGCATAGATGCTCTACTAGTAGTCACTTAAATGATCAAAACTCATCTTTTTTTTTTTTTTTAATTTGTAAAATGATTCTAACACCCAACAGCTCATCTACTTCGTATAGTTTCTATAGGGATCAATATTTTAATTGACATTCACAAAAATGTTTGGAAAATAGAAAAACTTAAATATGAAGAGGTGTTAGCCTAGCTATTATCCTCTCCATTCTCATCATAACATAATGGAAGGAAAGTGCAGAATAAAGGTCTTTATATTCCAAATAGACTGAAAGTCACAGAGATAAAGTGACCAAGTAAAATGCCAAAAGTTAAATATTTATGACATTGTTAAAATAATGCATAAAGCTAACTTACATTTAATTATATAAATAAATGAATAGGAAAAGAGATTAAATATGTCTCAGTCTAAAATAAATATGGTGATGTGGTCTCTACACTCCATTTGTTGGGAATGGATTAGGTGAATAAGATCTTACAGTGACCCATTCTTCTCTATTATGCTTATCAAAGACTGTACGCAGAGTTCATCATCGATGGCTCCTGCCAACGACCAGTGTGCACCCTCGCATTTACCTTTTTGAATAGTCTGGGACATAGTGGCTTCGTTCACTGAGCTATCAATTATTCAACCTGCTTCTTAAATTAATTGAGCGCAAAATAGGTATCTTATGCAGAGTTTTAAGAAGAGGACCTATCAAAGAACAAGACAACAAGACAGATGTGACTTTTGTCCTCTCTAAAGTCCATGATGCCTTTTAGACATATACTGAAAAAAAAAAAAAAAAACTCATCATGATGCTATCTCATGTCAAATCCTTCAACAAATGCTAATCACCTTCTATGACAGGCAAACCTCTCCTTTCACATTTTCAGCTTCATTTCTCATCACTCCTCTACAAATACCTCACATTATAAAGCTGCATCCAATTACCTGCTTTTCCTCAAACTCATCATGTAATTTTATTGCTCTAGTTCTTTGTATAGTGTGTTCCCTCTATCTGAAATGCCAGTCACTTCTCTTTCAGACAAATGCTGATTTATTATGCAAAATTTCTGAATGAATAAAAAAAGAGAGAGAGAAAGGAGGAAAAATTGGAAAAGAGAAAGAAAAGGAAATATATATGTTTTCTTTTCAATATTTGATCCTTCTCAGTTCTGGCTGAGGTTCTAGAATAGATTTTCTTATTACTCATTTAGTCATTAATTTAATAAATATTTATTAAAAACTAACCAACTAAGATTGCCTTTAAATACGGCCACCAATAAATAATTCTTCCAATCTGGAATTGGTTTGCCACTCCTTTCTTCCAGAGGTGGATGCCATTTTACTTCTACTTGAATCTGAGCTGGCTTTGTGACTTTCTTTGATTAAAAGAATGCAGTAGGTGGGTCACTGTTCCGGTTCGGGTCTCAGCCTTGAAGAAGCCTGGCAGCTTGAGCTTTCTTCTCTAAGAATCCAGTCGCCAGACACTAAGAAATCTGGTCTAGACTAATGGAAGAAGAGAGACCAGGGGAAGAGGAACCAAACTGCCCAGCCAATAGCCAAGCATGTTAAATATGTGAATGAGGCCATCTTCTTGGACTTTCTAGGCCAAGCTCAGCTCTCGACTGAATGCAGAGGGCTGCCCATCAACTCATAGAATTGTGAGAACAAAGAAACTACTGATATTTTAAGCTACTAAGTTTTGGGGTATTTTGTTATGTAGCAATAGATAATTGAAACATTATTCAGCTGATGCTATGCCAGTCACTAAAGATAAAAGGTAGAAGTATGCATTCTAGAATAACTCAGCGATGGGTAGAAGAGATGAATATATAAATATTTAATGACATATTACAAAAACATGTATAAGTATGATGGAAATTGTCTTATCACTAACCTATTTTTTGATGCAAAACATTAAAACACAGCTTCTTTTTCAGCAGTAAAAATTAAAAACAAACAAGTAGTGAGATGGTCCACAGACCAGTAGAGATGTTTCTTGGAAGAAGCCCATAGATTTTCAGATCTGTTCTTTCCTTAATTATTAAATAATCATGAAACAGGGGTCTGAAAATTCCATGCTAATTTCCATTTGGCACTGTGAGGAAGCAAAAAGAATTGTGAGAGAATTTCTAATTTCTGTCTCCCAGTTTTACCACAGTCCTCCAAATTAGTTTTTCATTAAAAGAGTATTAATAATTTCCAATCAAGTCATCTGATGCCAGAAGGAGACTTTATTTTTAATTCAGTACATATGTGAAAATCTAGAATGTGCAGAGTAGAAAAAACATTTTTTAGCTGGCATTAGTATCCTCAGAGAATGGCTGTCCTCGAAGCCAGTCTATTATATTGAGCACCTTCTTTATGTTCAGCACTATACCGATTATGAAGATGAAAAAAGAGGCAAGATACATTTGCTAGAAAAACAAAAATATGAGCATATTAACAAACTTATCTGCCAGAAAGGGCTTTATTCTGCACCTACGATCAGCCAAAAATGGAACCAACAGACATGAGGTGTGGACGGAGGAAAGGGGGAATTCAAGGTATGTTACACACAACTTTGACCCTCCATGAAATCATTCTCCAGTGGAAAAAAACGACTCTTGTGTAAACTAGAGTTCCATATGCTGCTAGGTACTACTATTACTATTACTACTAGTACTAGTACTACTTCTACTATAACTGATAATATTCCACAAGATGATTAATTTCTTATAAACATGCTTTATATTTTACAATAAATGTACATTGCAGTAAATTCCGTAGAAAGTAAAATTTATACAAAGGGAGACATTTCTGAAGCTGTCCCTAATTTCAAGGAACAGGTTTCTGCATTAATGAAATGCCACAAATGCTGGGATATTTTCTAAAATGAATATTAAGGAAAAAAGATTTCGATAGCAAACATACAGCAAATCAGACACAGTATTGCTGCTGCTGTTGTAATTCAGCCTTGTCCAGTGGGTTTTAATACTCTTCTAAAACCTAGTGTTATTAATGAGCATCATTTTGTAGCCTCGCTGAGGCTGGTCTGGTTGAAAGAGGAGTGTACAATTCTTTGCCCTCCACATACTTTCAGGACCTTCAGGAAAAGACTGATTTGACTTTTCAAGGGTAATAAAGGATTGAGCTGTTTAAGTTGGTGCCAGAAAGGCAGTGTCTTCTAAGAGGTCGCTGTTAGCATTTTAAACACACTTCTAGGGTCTGTGTTTATAGTATGTGCATTTTGCTACTCTTTTGACACCACTGGGGACTTGGCATTCTTCTTGCACGTCAAGGTTCTCCTGTGGATTTATTTTTAATTGTGGCCAGGCCTAAATGGCCTGTTATTATTTTTTTTAAAAATCCAAATAAGCAGGCTCTCAAAGACGCATTTAAGTTGAGAAATGTCAACATCATGCTTCCCTACGTGCCCCATGCTTTTATTATTCTTTTCATAACACTTCATAACAGAAATGTGGAGAAACTATTACATACCTCTGTTTGAAATGTCTCTGTACAACTGAAAATGCATCAAAATTTAAAATTATAACTCAGAAGATATTAAAATCTATTTCTGCTACCACACAAAAAAAATACTTAGAAAGTTTAAAAGGTTCTTAGATCTTGCTAAATGTTTAATAGACATAAATAAACTAGTATTTTATACATGTTGAACTTCATTTAAAAATAAAAGTAAGACCAAAAAGACAATATGACTTTTTAAATATATATTAATAAAATGAAACAGTAAAAAACCATAGAGAAATATTCCTCCATGGTTGTATCAGTTAGTTTTGCTACATAACAAACTACCGCCACACTTAATAACTTAAAACAGCAATTTTTGAATAGTTGCCAATTATATGGACCAGCAACTTGGGCTGGACTCACCTGGGCAGGCTTCCTGCTACAATTTCCTAAGCTTATTTATACAGTTATAGTTAAATGATGGGTCAGCTGAGGGCTCTTTGGTCTCACCCACATTTCTGGCATTTGGTAAGCTGTTGAAAAGGAGATAGTGATTCTCCCATGTGTCTGATGGTTAGCTTGATGTCTGCTGGAGTGATGCCTACATATCTTTCATCATCCAGAGATTCACTCACATGATAGCAAACAGTAACACTTTTCAAGCCCCTGCTTGCATTATGTTTGCTAGTTTTCCATTGGTCAAAAAAATTCGTTGGTGAAACTTATATTCAAGGGGTGGAGAAATAAAGAGTTCCTTTTGATGGGAGAAACGTCAAAGAATTTGTGGTCATTTTATACATTTGAATAAAAATATTCATAACCTTCTTTAACATTTTCATGTCTGATTATAAAATACAATTACATAACATCTTTTTTGTACCAAGCAACCTTCTTATTATGTGTCGAACAATTTTATGTGAATTACCTTTGTCATCTTTACAATGACCTGAAGTAAATAATATTATTCATTACTCTTTATAAATAATGAAACTAAATAACAAAAAGGAAGCTGTCTAATAGAATACAGTAACTTGTAAAGTCTAAATCTAGAATTCATTTTCTTAACCAAGACCCTATACAGAGAGGTTGAATTTCTTCTCTTTTCAGTAAGATAAAAATTTAAGACTAGTAATTTCACAAGAGAATTAAAGGTAATCATACTTAATTAATGCTAAGGTGCATATTTTTCTCATTTTAACTTGTCTGAAATTAAATTCATCTTGCATTTGTTGTATATCGCCATGTAGTTTTCAGTAATATTTTTTCTTTCTTAATTGTACATAAAATAGTAGTGCATCTTCTATCTATAATAGTTTAGATTTTAAAAACATGATAGTGTTATCACGTGCCACTGAGTTAACTTATAAGATCAGTAAATTCAGCAACAAAACAGGTTAGGCAAGGGAACAGTTCAAGCCCAGTGGCTTAGACACTGCTTAGTTTATACTGAATGATGAATGAAAGTTATTATGTGCTCATATGTTGGTGGTTTTATTTTTTTGCATTTTACTCTAAATGATATCATTTTTGAAAGAAAATATTAGGTTTTTGATATGCTGCTCCATGAAACCAAGAAAGACTCTAGAAAAGGCATTTCGTGAGTTATTTGTTTCTGTATATACATCAGTAGATTGTCTATTAAATACTATGCTTATGTGAAATAGTTTGTGAAAGCTCAATATATAAACTAACGAACTCAAAACTACTTTATTTAATTGGGGCTTGGACAGTATTACAGAGGTGAGCGGAAAACACAGTGCCTGTGGTTCAGAGGGGGTAGTAATTAAGTTTGGAATTTGATTTCCTGAGTTTGTAATTTTATCTTGGGTTAAGTCACTTTTATTCTCACTTCACGATTTCCTCATATGAAAATTAGAGTCTATTAGAACCTGCATCTTGTGTGCACTGCCTGGTAAATAATCAATAAATAGTATAAACTATTATTATTGGCACATCTTCCATATGAGAACTCTTGAGTTGATGGGGTGTTATATGAAAGTGTAGTTCATAAACTATGAAGTGACACCTTTTAAAGTTAAGGTCTTTGAACCATAAGACCATAACCAAGCAAACAGTATAAGTAACACTTATTAAGTGGAAGCTACAGAGTTACTAAACAAATAATGGTCTGTGTTATGCAGAGAAAAAATAAGAAGCACGACATAAACTTTGTTCCTTCAAGAGGCTTACAATAACTTGAATTGTAGACTGAGTGTCTTAGAGGAAATGGATTGATGCCCATGTGCCAGACTCCTCAATCCTAAAGTATTAGTGAAGGAAATTTAATAGTAATGATAACGGCAAGGGTGTCAGAAACAGCAGATTTGACCTCATTTTTCTTTTAAGTCCTTCTGAAATTTTTTATGAAATGTATTTTATTTTTATTGAATTTATTGGGACGACATTGGTTAATAAAATTACATAGAAAGTTTACAGTTCAAAAACATGTATATGCATTGTGTGTTCTCCACCCAAAGTTAAATTTTCTTTCATCCAAATTTCTTTCAAGTATATGAATGCAGCTGTGCCCACTTTATAGGTGGAAGATAGGGCCCCTCCTAGATGATGGATTCTCCCTAAATGTAATGCAACGAAGTGCAAATCGAGGTAGTCAGACTTTCTAGGGCAGATTTGGCTCTTTCTATATATAAAGCTTCTTGGTAGAAATGAAAAAGGTAACATAATTAACTTCTTTCTGCTGAAACTTTCAATCTGGGAGTCAGTCAAACAGAGCTTCAGAGAGAAAAAAAAAAAATCTTTGACAGTTTTACACAATATATTCATCAAAAAGGTCTTGGCCAAGTCAATTAGCAGGGGATAAGATCAGGTTTGGGGTTGATCCCGGGGAATGGTCTCTCATAAAATGTTATTTTGTTCTTATTTAAGAACAGTTAACTTTTCAGAGCACTTGAATGAAAGAGCAAGCAAGGTCAGTTTGCGGTTGGTGCTTTCTCTCCTCTATTAAATGACACATGGTGCCTATATTTTTAAATTATGCATGGGAGGGAGCAGACTCCTGACTTCATTCCAAAATATATCACAGACCAGGTGTTAAAGCACATTGCTATTAAGCTGAAAACATGAGTTGAACTCCCTGATACATAAAAGTTGGAGACTTTCTACAGATGTGGAAAACACAGTATAATTTTTGTTTCTAATAGTACACAGACAAAAGGAACCATCTTTCTGAGGCAGTCTGTTAGTGATAGCTCATGAAATAGCAAATAAAAGTAAAACAACTTCCCTAAGCATAGAGAGTGCGAAGCTATAAAGTTAACGTGAAGGATGTTGGAGGACATTTGAGGAAGCAGGAGACTGGGAAAGCACCTCTTCTCAGTTTATCTGCTGGCCAGTGTACTTACATCTATTAGAGGACCGTCTCCCACGGAGCTCTGTGAACTAGGTCATCAGAATTACTTAAAAACGTTTTGTGTTTTTAATACAGAATTCTGGGTCCCACCTGGGGAGATTCTGTTTTAATACACCAGGGCGGGTGTGGGGGAAGAAATCTGTGTTTAGATCAAATATCCAGCATGAACCTAATTCAGAGATAGTTTAAAAGGCAATGTAGTCACATTGTGGTATACTTGGCTAATAATCTCTCTCTCTCTCTCTCTCTCTCTCTCTCTCTCTCTCTCTCTCTCTCTCTCCGGGGATATAGAAGTTCAGGACCTAAATGTCTCTTACTCTTGAGACTGTCACAGTACCTAACACACAATAGGCACTTGGTGAATATCAACTGAGTAAATGAAGCTCTACGTAAGTACTGTCGTTTTTCTTTTATTCTCTACCAGCCTTGGTTTTACGCCTCCTTAAATTTCTGGGTTAAGAAATAAATATCAGGGATGAGCCTAAGAGAACTGTAAGGAAAAGCAGACCACATATTATGAGGAGAAAGTAGACTGCGGGTGTTAGTCCACAGGAAGAACTTGGCTGGACATGAATTCTTATTATTGTTTATCACCCCCACTTCATAAAGGGGCGAGTCTCCCTAGTCCCTCAAGTGGATATATGGTCATTAAAGTTTGGGAACAATTTCTTGCCTTAGTGGCCAGGAGAGCAGACCCTCTGAGTGGCACTCTGCCCTGCTTCTGAATATGTCCCGTCTTGTATTGAGTTCATCATGGTAGCACCATGGGGGATAGAAAACAAAGAGAAGTGTTGAGAGGCATGGATAATTAGTTGGCATTAAAATTTCCTCACCGAGTTGACTGGCCTTTGTCTCTGGTCTCAGAACTCCATAAAGTTTGTAAATAATGTTGGCTGCCTTGGGTTTCAAAAGGTCTCTATCTCTTTAGAGTGTAGTGAGCTTCTCTTTAGAAGTGTGTGTGTGTGTGTGTGTGTGTGTGTGTGTGTGTGTGCATGTGTGCCCACGCATGCATGCACACACACATGTATACGAGTGCGTATAAGTATAGCTATACAGAAAAATACAATGAAATCCTTAACATGCAGGGCCTCAAATACTTATTAAGTATTTAGGTCCAAAAAGATCTCTGCTTCAGTAAAGCCTCGATATAAGGTGGGTAAAGTGGTAGAAATATACATAGGCAAGTAAATAAGATAAATTTATAAAGTTATAAATGACAGGAAGGAAATGAACTTCGGTGTTGTTACAGAGAGTAACTGGGGACATAGGGAGCTATTTTATAAATGATGGTCAAAGAAGTCCTCTCTTAACCCTAAGATGATCTAGGAAAGAATATTCCAAGCAAAGGGTCAGAAATTAGGAAGACTTCCAAAGATAACTGAGACTAACGTGTGTGTATGAAAGTGGAAAGACACAGTCTGCAACCTCCTTGAGCGTTGGGTTATTTTGAGCTTCTCCCCATTTGAATATTTTTTATGCGGTGGTGCAGGCAGATCCCACCTTGCTGTTTGGCTGCCTTGATTTCTGATCCATCCTTACAAAACATTTTGAAAAACAGTTTTCAGACGAAGAACGGTCTGATGTTCTAGGTCCCTTGCAGAGGGGAGAAAACATAGCAAATGACATTTTTGATGGCAGTTCAGGGTGGACAGCCACTCTGCAGGACATTTTAATGGCACTTGCTCTTTCTTGCTTCTAAGTACAAGTCTGAAAATTATCATTCTGGGCTTGCTATTGCTAAAGTCAAATATAAATGATAGGATGCTTTTTCATTACTGTGTTCATTCATTCATTCACACAGGCCTTTATCAGGAATTTGTTTAGTGTCTCAAACATAATTCTTGGCATGCGGAGTACAGAGAAAAGCAGAATGTAGCCTTTGCCTGGCAGAGGTGCTCAGACAAGTTCAGGAATAGACAGGTAGGTCCAAATCACAGTCATGTGATATGTACTCTGAGAGATTTGCAGAGGTCGATGTAGGAGCATGGAATCATAAGTGCTTAATTCATCCTAAGAAGGTAAGGAAGCTTCCTGAAGGAGGTGATGCTTGGCTTGACTCTTGAAGGCTGAACAGAAGTTTGTTAAGTGGACAAAGATGTGGAAAGGGACATGTATTCTATAGAAAGAGAATGATGTTCAGGCATGCAAGAGTGGACAAGCATAGTGTGTGTGTTCAGGGAAAAGTAAGCCTGTCAACGAGAAGTAAGAAAACTTAATGAGTTAGGGGAAGGACAGTGCTTCAAATGGCAGTTTTCTATAGCCATCAGTTTTTCACCAATTTGCTCTAAAAGCTTTTGTTTCCAAGACAGTTAATTCATTAATGCTCCAGCCTTATCTGGGTGTGGCACAGAGCCTCTTATTTGGTGGGGTGGGGGGGTGTCTCACCAATAATCGTAGCTCTTCTCTGCTCCCCCAGGAGACAGAGAGGTGTCCGCAATGTGCCAAGGAACATGGAAAGTGCTTAGCAACCATGATCTCATATTCTGACCATGCAAGGTGGTTTTCATGCTTAGAACAGAGATGAGAAAATCAAGGCTCAAAGGTTAAACCACCTTGCCGAAGGTCACACAATTGGAAAATGCCATGGTTATGATTCAACCCCAAACCTGGTGCTTGTCCTATTACACTGGAGCAGAGCTGGTTGTAAATCAAGCTGGCACTCCCAACGGCCTATGATTTTGGCTGGTGTGAAGATGTGGAAGGGAGGTTTGTATTAAGATGCTCTGTGATTTTGGCACAGGAGCTGTGGAAGCATATGGGCCCCTGGAGAGGTTAGCAATATGAGCAAAAAATAGCAGGATGAGATTCAACTGGAAAATGCTAACGAATACATCTGGAGACAAACAAGCAGAAACACACATGGTTAATGGGAAGCAGGGAAGCAGGGCAGCAGGGACCATGAGGGTTTGGAGAAAGTGGACACTTCATCATAAAGACATTGCCAAGAAGAGATGGGAGCAGACATGCAGGAACCACTTGGGCCGTGGACCAAAAGGCCTCATCTAACCAAGGCCAAAAAAGAAAAAGCCTCTGTGTGGCTGAAGTTCTGGCTCTGCAATACCATTTTTACTCTGGGTCTCTGTATTTTAAACAGAGGTCAACCGTCGCGCAAGAATTCAGAAAGAATCACACACACAATTTAATACCAGAGGGGATGGATGCAAGAGGAACATTCAAACAAGAAAATGAGCTCCTGCAGCTCTGCAACTCTGAAAAAGACAAGTGTAAAAATGAGAATAGGCAAATATGGAGGTGTGGACAGTTACCATGGCCCATATAACAGGGGAAGTTGTCTCCTAAAATGTCAAAGCTCCATGCTTGAAACCCACTACTGACACCGTGGAAGCTGATTTCGTTCAGGGCCTCGGGGGGAGCCTGTTGCATCTCCTGCAACCTCTTAGTCTGATTTAATGACCACTCACAAAGGATGCCCGTAGATGTCTTGCGGTGTCTTTTCTACATGTAATGCAACGGGCCTCAATTCCTGAGCTAGACTAGACCCATGGGGCAGGGAAATTGTGCCATTTCCCAGTTTTGATTCTACTTTTTTCTCCTTCTGTCATAGAACACTGGGTGGATTGGAAATGTCCCGGGTGTGATGTCTTAGTAATTCCTTAACCAAATGTTGTTTTCCAATAACCATCTATCTTGGAAACTGTCTCTCCCATTATCTTTATTCTAACTGCTCGAGACAGATGGTACTTTATGCCTTAAATGTATGTCCAAGTCATTTCAACCGCCACTGTCCTGTGATTTGGGACTCTAGACCAGAGAAGGAAAAGTACCTTCATGTTATAAAGTGTGAAAAAAATGCGTTTGATTTGGTAGGGGAGCAGAAGGTTCTAGTGATTTGGGTGTATCGTGTTATGTGCTTCTAATTTAAAAAATGGTCATGCTCTGTGTAAATTCCCCGAGTAAAGCCTGTATGTATTGTGCTAAAATATGATTCCCAAATAGAATGTTGGCATATTCTGATGCACCTTGAAAGTGACATGAAAGGCATGAAATTACCGCCCTACTGTATCAGTGTCATCTCATTCATTTGAGATTCTAATAGGCCACGCTTCTTAAACGTTCGCTGAATGAATGGATAGGTGGCCTCTGTGGTAACCCTCAGTCATTGCTTTGCTCGTTTGGTGCAGTGAAATTCCCAAGTTTGGACTTTCAGTCCAAGTCTGGCAAGCTGCGTGCAAAATCCTTGCCCTCGTCAGCTAAAAAATGTGTGATTTCAGAATAGTAACTTCAATTTTACGTCCTTGGGATTTCCTTGTTGTTTTTTTTGTTGGTGTTTGGTTGGTTTTGTTTTTTGAAATAGACGGTTTTACCTAATCCTTGGGCTTTGATGGGAATTAAATAAATAAATAATGATAATAATAATAATAATAACAACATATGTCTGATGACTAGCATCATTCTTAGAATATAAAAGTTTAGCAAAAATATTTCCTTCGCCCCTTTTGCTCCTGCTTTGGGTCCACACCCCCAATATTTTTCTGGCCAACATCTCATTTGTGTACCTCCTACCCAAGGCCCCAGGCCTCAAGGGAACTTTCTTGACAATGCTGTCCTGGAAGCCTCTCTCCTCTCCCCCATGTCTTTCAGCACTGGGTATCTGCACATCCATTAGGACACCATGCATCAAGCTTATCACATCATGTCATTTATTTAATTGGCATTTCACAGACTGCGTGTATCAGTTACATGTCCCCCAGTTGAAAACTTGAGAACTGGGGTGCAACAGATTTCATCCTAGTAATGCCAACTGCATGGGAGATGATAAATTTAGACAAGCGTTCACTGAACACAATATGTCACCCTTCATTCTCTTGAACTAGGAATTCTTCATTTATAAAAAAGGACATAATACATATTCTACCTACTTTTTAGGTTGCTTATAAGTATCAAATGAGATAATGGATGTAAAAACTGTTATAATTACTAAGCTTTTATGAATGTATATACTTCTTGCAGGATTATTTTATCCTACTTATTCTTTAAGTACAATCTCAAGTATGAAAAGATGGTTTTAGATTTGGTTTTGAAGCCTCAAGCCCAGAAAGTTGAGGTAGGTGAGCAACCTCAGATCTAGTCCTAATGTCTATCTCTTTCTATCTAAGCATCTCCTTCTTACTGTCTGTGCTTATAATGACCATGTTATTTGAATTAAAAAGCAGGTATGGGATAATTGTTTTTAGAGATTGTATCAGTACATTAGGGAGATATATATTGCATGCTCCATCCTTCTCTGTAGCACCCAATGCATATCTCCACTAATGGACATATATTTTATTGAAAAGATTCGTGAAGGCCTCTCAGCTTGGTCCTGATGTAACATTTATGAAAACACACACACAAACATTACCAAGTTGAAACAGTACTAGAAAATTGAAATTTCTCAAGGCTCTGCCAAAGCCCTGGGGGAACTTCTAACAACCAAAGCCCAGATAATGTATCGAGGAAATAAAGATGCCTAGATGAAAGGGGAAGATCTGGTAAACCAATGGACTTTCCGAAGAGTAGTTTTTTGATTTCTGCTTTATGGCAAGAGAATAACATTAGAATATATCTATTCAAAACTGACACCTCTCTGTACCCTCGGTTTATCAAATGGTAGAAGGAAGATACAATTTTAAAGAAAGCCCGGCATGGGGGTAAGTAGCATAGAGGTAGAGTTGCATTTTCATGTCAACTCTTCTGCTGGGTAGTGGTGGGGTTTTGATAAAGTTACTCAATGTCTAAAATTCATTTTATCCTATAAAATGGATAATATTCATGACTCTTTTATGTAGCTCCTATGTGAATACATGTAGAGTCCCTATCATGGTGATTAGAACAAGGTGAAGTTCAGTATATGTTAGTTTTATTATTTATATTTTTTTATGTGCTAAAGATTCTTTGTTGGTACTCAGCCTCTTCCAAAAAAAGTACACACATACGCGCGCACACACACACATATACCACATACACATAAATATACACATGTATTTATGTGTATTTATACACAAATATATTTATGCACCAATATTCACAAGATCTTAGAAAGCCTGGAACATATCTTTCTCATATTCATGGGCTCTGACTTAGATTACATCAATAAAAGTCACCTACATAAAATTAGGAAGACAGGAGAGGAAGAGAAGCCGTTATTCTTATCCTCCAGTGGCAGGTAGATGAAAGAGAAGAAGACAGTAGCGGGGCTCACAGAATTCTCTGGCTCTGCTCCTCTGAGTCACCCACTCTGGAGCTGTGGCCTTTGAGATCATGCATGGAAACCTCTGTTAATGCCTGCACTTCTCAGTCCCACTAAACCAGCTGCTTGAACTGATCTTGGCTCTTGGCTCCCCCAGCTTTATCCAAAGTCTCATAAGTGGGTCATTTCCTATATTAAACCCTTTCTGCTTGAAACACCTAGAGTGATTTCTGTACTCCTGACCACATATTATATAATGCATATTGTTCTCTCTATAATCACAATTATTTGACACAGCAGAGTCCACTAGGTATTCAATGGGCAGGTAGTGACAATGCACCTGTTGGCTGTGCACTAATGCCCATCTCCAACTCAATCTCTGAATGACAAAAGCTCACTCCAAACAGAGGATCATTTCTCCCCAGACCTTATAAAGACCTCTCTTCATTGTGAGGATAAATAAGAAACAATAGCCACATAACAATAGTGATAAGTGTGGCCCGAAAGACGTACGTACAACTTTGCAATCAAGATACAGACAAAAAGTTTTTCTGAATTTTACAAAATGTTCTCCAACAAACAGCTATTACCTATGCAAATAAA
Organism: Rousettus aegyptiacus; assembly: GCF_014176215.1. Taxonomy (NCBI): domain Eukaryota; kingdom Metazoa; phylum Chordata; class Mammalia; order Chiroptera; family Pteropodidae; genus Rousettus; species Rousettus aegyptiacus. The sequence goes on from NW_023416310.1 coordinate 11,430,911, forward strand.
AGACAACATATTTAAAAATTAAATAATGCCTCAGAAAAAAATAAAAGTAAAAAAAAAATGTAGCTGGTTAAAGTTTATACTTCTCAAATGCTCAGAGCAATTGGAGGAAGAGAAAAAAAATCATGTCTAACTGATATCTGTATCCCAAGGATCTAACATAGATTCTGGAGCACATGCATTTGTGGGACTGAAGAGAAGAAAATCAGGATTAGCCTGGAAGCTTCAGAGACGAATGTGATCTGGTTAGTTCCAGCTCTAGAGCCAGTCTGATCTGGTTAGTTCCAGCTCTAGAGCCAGTCTGATCTCTCCCACGCCTTCTCTTGCATTCCCCTGCCCACCTTCCCAGATTAAGCCCTGTCTCAGTGAGTGAGCTGCACCAGTCCCAGGCTTCCTCATCAGGCCTGCCCTGTGGATCTGCCTTTCCTGTTCCACATCTGAGCAAGCAGGTTTTAATAAATGACCTTTTCCATATCGGCACACGTAAGTTCTCATTCAGTGCTTGGGACATTCTTCATTAGCTAAAAGAAAAAAGAAAAAAATTTCCGGAAAACTTCATTATGTAAAAGAGGTGCTTTAATTTCACTAGAAGGTTACAATAACATTTCTTTCTCATTATAACTGACAAAACAACTAAAATTTGTGAGGTGTGTTACGGTGTTTCTGATGAGATAAATCTTTATTCTGAGACATAATTAACTTCTTCGAGAAGGCATACTAAGTCTGAAATCAAGGACATTCATTTTAAAACTTCTGAAACTCTGAGATTCTACCTTGTAAATTCAAGTACTGATTGTTACTTTCTGATAAAAATATTTTAATTCTTCCTCCTCCCATCCATAAATTTTTGGTTTAAATGGTTCTTAGATCTATCTTTAAGAAACTATAGATTCCTTGAAACTGAACTTCTGGTTATGGGAGCCCAAAGGACTAAGCCTCCATTGGTTCTCCATAGTTATCTCTAGGAAATGGGTGAGGTCATCAGGTTGTTAGCAAGGTACTATCTATCAAGGTGGCTCACTGGTGCCCTGACCCAAGGCTGTTTATTAAGCTTCCTGTGTACCTGGGAATGCCTTCATCTGCTTCTCTGAATATGTATTTTCGTGACACAGAAGCCAAGACACCATTCTTTGTCTCTCATTTCTAATGCACATCTCTACATTTGGAAGGTCCATTTTCCATAGAGGGTGACAGGGCAGCCACTGCCACAAGACTGGTTTCTACAATTTAAGGAAAAAAACATTGTCTTTCAGTTGAGTAGTTACATAAAAGGAGAAACATGACAATAGCGGTTTGAAGATGATGGATCATCCAATAATCATGACAGCCAAAGCTACTAATGACCCCCCACCGCCCTGTCAACAAGCCTATGGATAGACTATTAGTTTTATGTAACTGCACTGAATTCTGCACAAAATGCAGTTATCATACCGAAGCAGAAGGTTAATGTAGCATTCTTCTGTCTCAGTGACAAAAGGATTGAAGCCATCAGTCAAGAAAGAAAGAAATGTGGGCTATGTAATAGATGCAGCCCAACTTCAGCTCTAGGTGTCAGGATTGCAAAAACAAGTCTTTTCATACAGATGCAAGTCCACTGCAAACATAAGCATTAATACTCTGGATTCAGGCAAAAGCTGAAGTTTTACACTTTTAATGTTGCCATAATCCATCACTGCTTGCTGAAGACCTTCCAGCCATTTTGTATATGACGTATAACAATTACAACTACTAATTTTGATATTCACAGCTTTAGAATCCTTCACAATTTGTTAAGATAAGAAGCAGTCCAATATTAAACAGGAAGATATAAATTAAATTTGCATCTTTCAGGAAGGGATTCTTACGTTTTTCTTGTCTTACATTGTACTAGGGACTTTATACGTCAAGCATAGAAGGGACAGTGACATCCTTGGCTCAAGAGGTTAAAGGCCCATGCAATATGTTTTCTGGATAAAAGACCTCTCATTGTCTCAGTTCACTCCACTTGAATTTACAGTTCTCTAGAAGAAATTTGGGAAATTTTTTATTTTTTCCAGTTTAGCCCAATTTCCCCATAGACATCTTTGCTGGACTCTCCATACATTCAGCATTCACTGAGCCTTAATCGGGCTATAACTATAGCCTAGAACCTGAAAGGATATTAAGCTTAGCCCTTCCATTGTGACGGCCCATGACCTGGATCCGTTTGGGGATTCTGTGGGCTCTAATCACTAAGACGAGTCTTGCGAGTCCTGATGCCCATGTGGGAACCGATTCTATTTTTCCTGTGGATTTTAGCAGAGGGGAGACGAGCAAATAAACCTGGCAAATGCTAGGACAGGTTGAAATAGCTTTGTGCACACCAGAGTGTGTTGCCACTGCTTCTGTATTGTAATAAAAATGACAATACATTTTACATTGTAATGGACCGTCTACTGGAAGGTATTTGCTTTTGGTAAAAGCTGCATAGATCATTCAACTTCAAACTGTTTATATTACTTCAAACTGACAATTTCATTTTCTTCAGGTATCAAAAAAAAAATCCTCAACCTCTCAATAAAAATGCAATTTTTACTTACAGTTCTATTCATATCACCTCTGGAAATATAGCCGAATCTGATACTAGTCACTGGACCTATCACATCCTATATTTGAAGTTATTGTTACTGAATTCTGTGGCTCTCTCTCTTCTTATTATAAGGCATAAGCTTACTGAAATGTACTCTCTTCTTGTTTGACATTAGTCACCAGATTGGCTGAAGTAGTTATTAAGAAGTAAAAGATTATCATAAAATCTCCAAAATAGCAATACTTTGTTTTTTGGTGTCTGAAAGAAAACCGTACGGTAAAGGGAGAAAGAAGTGAGGATTTCAAATATTTAAAGCCACATTTAATTTTAAGGCCACATCAGATCCCTGGTGCTGTGCTAAGAGGTAGAAGGGGGGGGGGGGCATGACTCAGTGGCTACAGATGTTTCCTGGAACCAGTGATTCTATCTTGGGTGTTACCAGGATGTCCCAGGGCATCACTCAGAGGGGTAGTGAGGGCAGGAAGGAGGCTGTGTGAGTGAAAGTGTTCGCTAGATGGTAGCATGAAGGGCCAGGGAGGAGTGCAATTAAAGAGAAAGAGGTTCCTTAAAAAGTCACCAGAAACCACAAACTGGGTGCAAATATTCACAGTACTGTGTATGAGACGAAGAACTTGAATCCGAAAATATACAAGTCGCTCTGACATCTCGATAAGACAACCTGTTTTTTATCTGAATTAGAATAAGACCAGACGAGACACTTTAACAACAACAAAAAGATAACATTAATGGCCAATAAACACATGAAAACCGTCTCAACAACATTAGACATCAGGGACATGCTAATTAAAACTCCAATGAGTTGTCACTTCACACCCAATTGGAATGACTAAAATTGAAAAAGATTTCTAATACTAAGTGTTGGCAAAGATGTGGAATCCGCCATGGGACCTTCATGCATCGCTTGTGGGAATGTGAAATGGCACAATTATGTTGAAAAACAGCAAGCGATCTCTTGTAAATTTTACAATATATGTACCACGTGACTTAACAATGTCACCCCTAGGTATTTTCTCAAGACAAGTGAAATCGCATATTCACAAAAAGATGTCTATGTGACTGTCCCTGGATGCCTTACTCAGACTGGCCCCAAACCAGAAAACCTAAATGTCCTGTGTTAGGAAAATGGATAAACAAATTGAGGTATGTTTGTACAGTGGGAAACTGCTCAGAAGTAAAAATGAGAAACAAAACATCATTCTCGAATCTCACAGACATTATACTGAGTCAAATAAATCAGGTAGAAAATGTACATTCTCCATGATTCTGGCTTACGTGAAGTCTACACTAGGCAAAATCATTTTAAGGTATTGGACATAAGATGACTGATGGCTCGAGACGGGGAGTGTTGGGATTGACTACAAAGTGGCATGAAGAAATTTTTTTGTAGCAATGGAAATGTTTTATATTTTGATTAAGACAGCGGTTTGAATGGTCGTATAAATTTGCCAAAAATCATTGAACTGTACACCTGAAATATGTGTATTTACTGTATGTAAATTATATCTCAAAGATATTTCTAAACAAATAAAAAATACTACCAGATAAGGTATTTCATAGATCGCTGTACACAAGGAGAGTAAATATTTAGAGTTAAAGACTCAAGAAAGCAGATATAGTAGAACAGATAGACAGAGAAATCCCAAGTTATGGGTTGGTGTGTGTGGTTGACTGGTCTGTGCTCTCTGGAATCCCCCTACGGATAGAGGGACAGGGACAGATAGGTGCAGCACCCTTTCAAATGTCCAGCTAGTATCTTAGAATTTTCTAAACTGGACAAGGTTCAAACCCTGGCTTGACTCTTCTTCGCTGTTGCTCATAAGACAACTATTTTAAATTCACAGATCCTCAATTTTCTCAGTTGTGAAATGAGAATAATAACAGTTCTTAGAGCTAATATGAGGATTATGCTAAAAGAAAATATGTAAATTACTTATGTTCTCAATACTCTTAAGTAATTCTTTTATCCTCATTCTCAGTCTACTGATGGGGCAGATAATAGCCCCGATTGAGAGGGTCAGGAGCCGTGTGGACACTGTCAATATACTCAAGAAGCACAGACTAAATGGCTGTGAGATAGCCTCAGACTCTTCTTATTTTCTCTCATCTGTCCTACGATTATAAGACAAGCTGATATACAGACATGATGGCATTAGAACATAGAAAAAGAATATTGCCAGGAAAAATGCTAACACATCATAGGACAATTAACACTAAATTTTATTTAACTGAAAATAATATTAGAGGGAAACATAATCACACAAAGCATTCTGAAAATAACCACCAGGTACCAAGAGCAAATGAATTCTCAGAAGATATTGGGCAACATTTTGGATGACTTGTTTGCTGTCTTTGGGATTCTGGTTCCTTAGTGTACTTAATGGTACATGAATCACATGCCCAAAACAGCTGTGTTAACCTCCTTTTAAGCCCCTCTGAGAGATACATCAGTTTTGTTTTCTTTCCTCTGAGCATTATTGTCACTGTTTACCTCATGTCAGTTTAGTCATCCTGAAGTAAACAAATAAGTCATATCTCCCCCTTATTCATTCAACCATGACTAAAACAATAAACCACACATGCAATTTCCAAGTACGGGTTCAACTAAAGTCAATATTTTTCAGAACATAGCTTCAAGGAAAAAAAAAAGCATGTAAACTATTATGAATTAAAATGTGTGTCAATATTTCTGAGATTCATAGCCTCAACGGCGCAGCCAAACCATGGTGATAGAGGCTCACAAAAACACAGCAAAGGGTTCACTCCTGTCTCTGGAATACACAGCTACCTCTGGGTTGTCGCTGGGACATAGAAGAGGCCGTGTGAATGAAGACACTTTAAAAGGAGTCTTTCTGCAAGGAACCCCCTGAATATCATCCGAGAAACTCAGACCAGCCTCTCCTGGGGGGCTCGTGAGCAGTCTGCCCCCAGGAATGGCTCTAGGACCCTGGTGGAGATATGAGGATAGAGTCAGAGATGGCAGAGCCAAAAACATAACGCATTAAGTAGCACTTAGTGGTTTAGCATCTTATCATAAAAAGTAACAGAAATGAATTATAGGAAATTTTAATATGAAAAAAGATAAAATAACAACCTGGCATAAACATATCACCCAACATTAAACATGAATATTGTTTTTTACGTTTTTCCACAGATACACACACGTGCTTGTTCATGTAGAGTGTTCTCTTAAAGCTCAATTATGTTATAAATATTTCTACACAGCCTGTTTTTACTCTTCATATACAGTAGAAGCTCTTCCATCTACCACATTCAGAGTCAGTAACTGGCCAATTAATCAAAAAAGTCTCACTTATTCTGCAACTAAAATGGATCAAGTACTATGCTAGGTGTTGGGGACCCAGGGTTACAAAGGGTGGCATAGTCCTTAATCTCAATGAATTTAAAATCAAGCAACTGCTCATAATAGAAAATTCGGATTTTTTTTTTTTTTTTTTTAAAACAAGGCTGAAAATCCTCCATAATTTTCCACACGGAAACAAACATCGCAAAAATTTTGGTGAACCTCTTTCTGAGTTTTTACTATGCATCAGGTATTATTTTAACTGTAGATCTGATGTGGACATGTTTACATTACACATACAATTTGGTAAAAAGAAAATAGTCTGTAAAGCAGATAACCATTCAAAAACCACATTCATTGCTTAAACATATTTTCACTTTAATATTCTAAATATGCACCAATTAGCTATGTTTATGGTAGAGGGCCAAGGTCTCATCTTTGTCCTTTGATTAGAGTTTCATGAAGTTTTCTTACAGAAGCCATATTTATAATACATGAACTAAACTTCCATTTTTAACGTATCTTTAAGTGAAAGTGAGAATGCAAATTCACTGGACAGACAATCTGAGCCTGGAATTCTACAATTTCACAAAGTGTCCCCCATCTTTTACAGTCATCGAACCATACCTAATCCCATGACAATTTTTTAGCACCTCACCTTCCCAGAAAAACCATCTGAAACGGTTTTTTCTTTGCACTTACGGCTCATTGATTTACATAATATTTAATCGAGGTATGCAATTACATTGGCAAGGGAAACTGACATAAACATATTTACTGACTCTTGATAAGCTAACTATCAGTGGTGGGAGCAGATAGCACAGAAACAAGGGTGAGGAGCCTGCAGGCCATGCGATAAGAGTGCCTGGACCCTGTTCAGTATGTTTACAGATGGAGAGCTCTACTAAATTATTCTGATGAATTGGTTACATGGAAATTGGTTAGGCATCTTCTGTAATTATAAACTTTACCGTATTGTGACAATGCAAATTTTTCCCTGGTCTTTGAACTAAACAGAAATGTTATATTGGTGTTGGAAGAGACGGGCAATTCTACACTTAGGCTTATCATATTTGGTGATATTGAAACCTGATAGCATCAACCCACGAACTCCATCTTTCAGAATGAAGAATAGGGTTGAGTTAAAGTTAGCAGTGAAACTTAACTCATGTGCATGAATTCATCATTTTGGCAACAGAAGATCAATACACCTTCTGTTTCTATCACATTTGAATATTACACAGTCAACTTACATTGATGACTTTTTCATAGTAATTCAGCAGGGAATGTTGATATCACTTTAGATTACGAGAATCTCATAGATTTGCCATTTCTGTAAAGTAGACTGATATTATTTCCACTTTTTACTGCCAATATATCTTCTCACAAGAGTCAGCAGTATTCTAAGTAACGTGCCTGGACAAAGTGCTAACAAGGAATTAGCAATGCATTCATTATTAAAGCAGTTAATGCATCTAATGATCCTTAATCACATAATGAAATGCTCGCTATGAATGTTTTATTCTACCACCTTCTTACACATTATTTATTGTTAATTAGTTACTAAGGAGTGATGAACATTATCTTTAGATAAAAAAGAATTGCAAGAGGACTAGAATATTGCATGATTTGCAGTCCTTTGATTTAATATATTGTTTAATTCCATATGTCTAGAGCCTTAGCTATATGATTCTTTTTCTCAATACAGGCTATTTTACCTAAGATATAAATGCCGTGTGTTTACATATGGTTCAGCTCTTGCATGTATCCATTTTCCATTTAAAATAGAAATGCTCTGGGCACCTTAGCCTGAGGCTACGCTTCTGTTAAACATTCAAGAAGTCAAGCTCTGTGACAGGGCATCTTTGAAAGAATGCAGAAACTAATTAGCTGGTATCCTTTAAAATGTGTCACCGTGTAGTTACACACACACACACACACACACACACACACACGCACACACACACTTATATGTGTATTTTCCTATATTACTATATATAGTGTATGTTCCTATAATCATATATATGCATTGTGCATGCATATTATATATATATGTGTGTGTATATATATATGTGCATATATATATGTGCCTTTAGATACTTTTCAAATAATCTCCTTTACTAGTTATTGTTTTTAATTGTTCTATCTTTCATAGGAATAGAATCACCAAAACTCACAGGCATTCTAGGTGCTTCTCTTCTTCATATATCATATTTAATAAGAATTCGGGTCATTATAATTTTACCTTACAAATGTCTCTTATCTCTATTCAGCTTATATTCTGGCGCTATCACTTCTCACGAAGATGTGTCAACAGACTCAGTTTTCTTACAGAAAACAGTACTTAGCAGCCTGTCCTCACTCCTTAACAACTCAGATTTGTATCTACCCTATTTGATTTTTTTTTCTGATTAAGCTGGAAGAATTAAAGTAGGCTGTGAATGGGGATGATGTTGAGAGTAAAGAGACACATGAGTCATAAAACAGGAGGTCGTGTTCCAAGTTTATTTGGGGAAAGCTAGTGCTATCTGGACAATATAGCGCATGAAAGAGATAGAAAACCAGCTTTCATGGAAGTTCACCTATAATTTTTTTGGAAGTCATAGGTGACACAAGTCCTAGAATCAGAATCCTGTACTTATAAAGCTAAAATGGGCCTCACCAATCACTCTGTCTAACCCTGAAAAAAGTACGCTTTGTTATTGGCTGAATTCTCGTGTTCTCAAACTGATATATTGCAGCCATAGCCCACAGTACCTCAGAATGCAAATCTATTTGGAGAGAGTGATTTTAAATAAGTGATCAAATAAAAATGAAGTTATTAGGTTAGGCCCTACTCCAATATGTCTAGTGTCAATACAGGAAAAAAAAATATTGTACACACACAAAAATATCAGGGATGCATGTGTGCAAAGGAAAGACCATGTGAGATGCAGGGAGAAGGTAGCCACCTGAAAGCCAAGGAGAGAGGCCTCATGTGCAACCAAAGCTGCCAACTCCTTGAACTCAGACTTCTAGCCTCCAGAACTGTGGGAAAATAAATGTGTGCTGTTGAAGCCACCTAGTCTGTGGTACTTTGTGGGAGCAGCCTTAGCAAACTAATATGCTTTTACTGGAAGAAATGCTACTCCTTCCTGTATCTCTGCACACTTTTCTTTCTTTCTTTTTTTTTTCAGGCAAAATTATACAGGAAAGAATAATTTTTCACATGGAAAGCATTTAGGGCTGTATAAATCTCACAGGAAAGCAGGAAAACAAATGATTTTCAGCAATTAAACTTAAAAGTCCTCTCAAAACCTCTCAAATGTTATGTGAATATTTCTAGGAAGCCAAGTGCTAACAGACATATCCCCTGAAACAAAGCCACCAGAAAAACACCTCCTCTATTCCTTTGTGATTCTAATTGTTTACTAGATAATCTCTTATCTCAAGCAAATTCCCATTGTGTCATCCGAGAAGGGTTAAGTTGAAGTCATCAGTATCCTATGGAAGGTATAATTGTAAATGTGAAAAAAATGTTCAGTGGTTCAAAATGACTTAGACAATCAACATATTTAATAGAAAATTTATTAAGATGTCCTCAGACACAAAACATTCTTTTAAGAATCGGATCTCAAATCTGAATTACTGCTGACTGAATAACTGATTAAGAAATTGATTCTACTCTGACCTAGAGTCATCACCATAATTGTCCAAGGACATCTCTTCTTTCTGGTGAGCAGAGGCTCAGAGTCAGAAACATGTCTTCTGTGATGCCTATTTCTGATCTGTGGCTCCGTGTCCTGTATAACCCAAGGTTTCCACCAGGATCTTAGTGGGCTAACAAGCCTTCGACAGAATGAACTGAGCATCAATCTTCAAGATTCAGAGTAAGGGAATCAAAGCATGGCCCTTTCTGATAGTTCTGTTTTTAACTTTGGAATTAATTTGGAACTAATATTCATAAATTTTTAGACTGAAAGTCTTCGGACTTCTTATGGCTATAGATTTTTTTTGTTTGTTTGGAAGGTGTAGTGTTTTATTTTAAAGGAAGATATGTATTTATATACAAACTTAAATGCCTGTATGTGGATCATGCATTCTCTTATCCATCACAGTCCTCTGGTCCTCACTATATCTTTCCCTCTTTGTAAAATACTTGAAGGGACCCTGAAGGCATTTGAATTTTTATGGCCCTTGAGAGAGATTATGAGATTCCCTATTTGTAGCCTTAATCACAGGACCCAAAAGAAAACATACTGTCTGTAAATACAAAATTTCCAGTAAGCAAAGTCATTCTAAGTTGATAATAAAATGTAAAGGGGTTGGTTAGGGCAAGTTCCTTGGGTATTGCACCTCCCGGTCACCAAAAGCTAGGCAGTCTTCTAAAATTTGACTTATATTCTCTTAGCAACAAGCTGACTCCAGTGTGATTTTCCCTACAATCCCTTTCTAAAAAGCCAATATGTACTCCAAAAAGGGTGATTAGTTTATATAGGAGACCAGGGATCTATTTCCCAAAGTAGGAATCTATATATCATCTTTTCCTAAAATAAGGTAGGGAAATACAGATTGGAATTGGGGAAGCCAGGAATAAGAATATCAGGGGACGGCTAACAGTGAACAAGAAGACAGAATTCACAGTCCTTGAGTGCGGAAGAGGAGAATCAGAGACCATCATTTCCTGCTATGCTAGACTTGTTCCTTCTTGTGTGGAAGGTGATCCTTGATTTCTGTAGATAAAGCAATCCTATAACTTGAATTCCTCTGTGCTATCTTAGGGCTAGGCATTTTGGTTCCTTTTTAAAGAAAGAATATGTGTTGCTGAATAAATAAATGTATACATAAATTAAATTAAATTTTTATGTCTGAGACTTTCTGTAGAAACAGATTATTATACCAGGAAATAATACTTGGTAAAATTAGATGGATTTATTCAGAAAATATGCCCAATGTGTTCTCATCTAGAAAACAGGCAAAAGCATCATGGCCTGCTTGGCCATGTAAGAGAACAACTTTGCATTATTCAGATTTAGCTATTATTATTATTGCTACCTTAGCTTATGAAAAGCACATTGGGTAACATGACAAAGATTTATTAATAAGAGAACACAGTACTAACTAACCTTAAGGAAGCATTGGGTGGGCTTACGACCTGCTCTCACACATCTGTTTCTAGCATCTAGATTTCCATCTAGTTCTTCTTGCCTCCACTCTGGACTTGCCCTGAATTCTTATTCCTCCCTTTGCTCTATGTGGAGAGATTCATCTCTGTCTAAATGCTGACCCATGTTCCCTCTTTATCTCATGGTACCGAGTGAAACCAGTGCCCTCTAAGTAGCAGCTGCTCCCTCCTGGGAAACATATTTCACGACTATCTTCTGCTATTTATGTCTCCCTCGTTGACTAGACCTCCCTTTTCAAAATAGTTATCAAGGTATTTCTCCAAATTCCCACAATGCTCTTTCTAAATGAAACCAAGGTTAATACGCTGTTCTCCATATAAATATTTTAAAATACAGACATCCTACATAAGGAGAACAAGTTCACCTGGGAGCAAGATGCGGAGACCACCCCATAACTGGGCCAAGTGTTCACCCTTGGCATACCATATAGCACCCCCGACCCCAAATTTATTTCACGACATACACGTATAGAGAAACATCAAGATGTATTCCTTAAATATACACAATTTTCATTGTCATATTTAGCTCAGAAACCACGGCCTTGCTTGGAATCAGAAGGCAGTGGGAATTTTTATGGACTAGACAAAGAAACAGAATTAATACAGATATATAGAAATAAGAAAGAAACAGGGCATGTTCTGAAAGTCGCCGGTGATGGGAAGCGCGGAGTTAACGAGCCAGCTCTGCTTCGCCACCCAGCATTCCAGAGGAGGGCGATGCCCACTGCCCGAAGCCCTCGTTGGCACGAATTCTAGTCCTCGGAAGCAGAGAACCACTATTCTCCTCTTCTGCTTTCTGATTCCTCATATCCCAGCACTAAAGTATGTCTGTGCACCACGCAAACCGTAGCTTCAAAATGGAAGTGTCATATTCTCTCTCTTTACTCATAAAAGCAGAGAAAGCCCTGTCTCAGGGTAGGGGGTCCTTCAGCCTCAGGACTGACTCCCAAAGGCTGCCACAAACCTATCCCCACAACCTCTCACATAGCCACGGAGCCCGGATAGCAAGGGTGTTGTCATGGCAACCAGGAGACAGCCAAGAGCAGAATGGATGTTATCACCCCACAAGTGGTGCTTCAAGTCTCCAACTCATCACTCTTCCCATCTGACAAACCACGTCATTAAGAGGTTCTGGATAGTAATTAACTGCAGAGTGTTTCTTCACTACTCCAAGTTTGGTCGTGCCAGAATCCCCCCCTGAGGATGAATAAAGAGCAAGTTTCAGCTACAGGGTCTAAAATTACAGGTTGGGATGTGAGGGTCGACACTGGGAAGAGAGATCCAGGGAGAGAGAATCCTAGAGGTCATCTCACTCAATACCCTCATCACAGCCTTCCGCACGCGCACGGAAATGAAAAAGCATGCAGTATCACATCTGATTGCCCTTTTCAAATTCCCAGAATGAAGCACTATGAATCAGCAATAGTCCTTGGAACGCAGGAGAAACCCTCCCAGACGATGGTAGAATGCTGGCTGAGGTCTCAAGAAACCTATTTATTCCCTGGCTCAGCCAAAGCAGGATTGGCATAAGAAAACTGGGATAGAGCTAAGTCCTCTGAGAGCAAGTTATTTCACTAAGGAAACCATTTTGTAGAATTTAATATAATCTATATCTCAGTATATGTTTTTTTTTCTTTCCATCTTTTTCCCTCACTCTTCTCAAAAAAAGAAAAAAAAAGTCTCCTTATATTTAGAGGACAAATGGAAAAACCTCTTTCCATAACTCAGCCAGGAAAACTTAAACACCCAGAGTGTTAAAATAGGCTTGGTGTGATGGCATCAGGGATCGAGGGCTTGGTGGGACAGGGGTGTGCAGGGGGATGCCTACTGCCCCCATCCTTCCTGGCAGAGAAAATAACATATTAGGCATCTTAGAGAATGGCAAACCACTGTAACTTCACATACACCTACTCCTGAGTGGCAGGGACAGTAGAACATGTACAAAGTGATGAGATGAGGTCAGCAAGGTAGGCAGAGTCTGATCATGATCAGTTTATCTAACTAAATAAAGAGCTTAGATTTTGTTGTGAAATTGATCAAGTTAACTTTAGCTAGACCATACCAGCAAGGAAAGGAAGGAGATCACAGCAGATGAGGTATTCATAAAAACCCTAAAGGAAGAGGAAAAACATGAGGGTTTGTAAGAATTTGGACACACACATCTCTGAGTAGGGTTCATTCTACAGTGCTGTCTGCAGAAGTAAAGTTTTCCCCTTACAAGCGAGAACAGAGTCATTTCTTAACAGTGAAATCTCAAGTTTCAAGTGCACCCCAGGGAGAGGAGTGAACTAGACGCACTGAAGGTCAAAGTCACAAGATTGAACCGATAGGGGCAGAGGAGTCACAAGTGAAGGAGAAAGTCTGCTCAGTTTCCGTCTTCTTTGTCCCAAACCAAAGTAACAGAATCTGATCCAAAGTTCTGGGCTACAGATGGTGGAACAGCACAGCATATGTTCTGCAAGTATTTCCAAGAACCACCTATATCCTGGCTCTTAAATACTTCACAACAGAGAAAATGTGCTGATAATTTATACATTCAATATGTGTTCATGTGTGTACATGCCCAACACACACACACACACGGCCAATACTCAGCAAACTCCGCACCAGTGAAACTCAGCTCATGAGCCTCCTTTCTCTTCCTACACTTCCTCTACTTCTGTTCCTAGTTGTCATCATGCTCTCCTGCTTCTCCAATCTTCAGCCCTATTTTGGGGAAGGGTTTTCAGGTCAGTTTCTTACCCCTCCATAAGACCTCAAGTCTCCTATGAAGCCCAACTCTTAACTCCCGCCATGTGGAAATAAAACTGTTTTTTCTTCTTAGAAGAATTTAATGCATAAGGAAACATGGAGGGGAAGGTCATTTATTGATCTCATAGTGTTTAGTCCAATACTTAGTTTCAGTATACCTATAGCCAGGTATATAAACATATAAGTACCTTGGTGATTACACACCCCATAAATGCCAGGATCTGTTCAATAATCAGCAAAATGTTTTCTTGCATTTACCTTGTGTTTTAGTCTTTACCCTTCAGAGGCTCTGACAAATGGGACGAGAGCCACCGTATTACTACAGCAAAGCAAATAAAGAAAATAACCCTGAGAGTACTCTGGGTGACAAATGACCACCTTCCAACTCTAGGCTACCAATCCTGATTACAAGTCCCAGCACCAGTGTTATGCAATGAACTTGAAAATTCATTCATTCTATAATTATTTTCAGGAGGAGTCCATACCATCTCTCCATTATCCATGTGACTTTGAGCAGGCTACCTCTTTTCACTATGACCTCTCCTAAAAAAAACATCCCTAAGAACCCCATCTGCTCCACAATTACCTTTATTGTGGTTAAGTAGAGGAGGCAGCAATTATATAAACCTCTGGCTGTGCCAGTCCTTTGTTAGAAAATTCTTGCCAGCACAACTGTGCTCATGAAACTGCCAATTCCTCCTCACACACTGACGACACATATACACACTCAACACACAGATAGACTCATGCATTCACATCCTCCCAAGACATCCAGAGCTATGCCCATTCCCACACGAGTGCATCTGCACATATAAATGCACAACCTGTATGCAAACACAGTCCCCACATATATTTATGCACGTGTTTTATAAATAGCGAAACCTACTAATTCACAAGCCTCTGTGGCTGGCAGATTACTGGAGTGTGCAGATTAGAACTAAAACAAATGATTACAAAGTCAAGAATAGCCCATTGCCAAACACATTCTGTTCTTTTGCTTAGCGTTGTCGTTTTGCCTTAATTTATGCTAATCCTGACTCACGCTGCAAGTTGAGGTACTGCTGGTTCATAAATGGAGTGCAATCTACAACTCCATTTTGGCTGGGAAGAAAGAAAAGACCGCCAGTTTTCTTAATGATGCTTTAAAAAACAAAAATTACAGTTTTGCCACATATTAATGTGAGAATGGTTGGGATGCCTCACCGTACAGATATATCTATATACCGTGTATGTGAACAAATACATAAACTCATAATGAAGCTCCAGTTCTGTGAGAACTCTTAGAACAGATGTTGAGTTTAATTTCTGTCATAACATATGAGAGTTGGGTTTAATCAAAAAAAAAAAAAAAGAATTTACAAGCTTCAGTAACTTCATGTCCAAGAGCCATATTCTTTCTACCATCTTAACAATCCCTGTCATGCCATGTTGGGCTTCAGATGCTACATTCAGTTCTGTCCTCCTACTATTTCTACTTCCGTGATAGGACCTCAATTTCTCTCTCTCTCTCTCTCTCTCTCTCTCTCTCTCTCTCTCTCTCTCTCTCTCTTTCTCCCCCCCCCTCTCTTCCTCTTCAGTACAAACTCTTTGCTTTAGAGTTCCATTAGAACTTCATGCCAGCTACCTTCTCCTCCAATTTCTGGTCAGCTTGTATGTACCTGAATCCAGAAATATGCCAAACATATTGCTTTTTTTTTTTTTTTTTTAGCTCCCTGATTCTTCTCCATTGAGTTCAAATTCACATCAATTTTTTTTAGTCTGAACTTATTCCTTGACTAGAAACAGGTCATAATTTCTCTTTCCATGCATAGAATTTCCAATAAATAGAATACATTGCTGTCCACTGAAAATATTTCCATTATTTCTGAATACCAATTTATGAGATGTCATTTCTTAAACTTGTATTGAGGTATAGTACACATACAGGATACTGTTTGGATCATATGTATTCAGTAGGTTGAATTATTAGAATTCAAATACACATCTGTGTAACCAGCCATTCAGATGAAGGAAAAAATATATATATTATTAGCATGACAGAGGCACCCTCATGGCTCCTCACATTCACTATCTTCCACCCCAGAAAGTAATAGAATATTCTCTCATCTTCTACTACCACCAATTCATTTGCCTCTTCCAGAACATTACGTAAACAAATTCCTTCTTTCAGTCAATATTATACTTGAAAGTCAATCATATTGTTGCATATAGTTGTATTTCATTAATAGTATCCCATTGTGTAAATAAACCACAATTTCTTCATTCTTCTGTTGGTGGATTAGAAAAAGATAAAAAGAAAAAAGACAGAGGAAAAAAGAATGAGCGGAACAGAGAGGACAACAAAGTGAGAGCAGTAAGGAGGAGAGAATGAAGAGAGAGAGAGAGAGAGGAAGATTCGGGAAGCATAGTGAGTCAGAGAAAGAAACAGAAGTGATTAAAATGAATAGAACACAGAGAGAAATAGACTGAGAGATGAAGAAGAGAGAAAAAGAAAAAAGGAAAATTAAAGACAAAGAGCTTTGAGATCTCTTTGCATTGTGATCTTGA
Source organism: Rousettus aegyptiacus (assembly GCF_014176215.1). Taxonomy (NCBI): domain Eukaryota; kingdom Metazoa; phylum Chordata; class Mammalia; order Chiroptera; family Pteropodidae; genus Rousettus; species Rousettus aegyptiacus. The sequence continues at coordinate 11,447,240 of NW_023416310.1, forward strand.
CCATATTGGTTAGTCTCTTCAGCTAACATCTTTTTGAAATTGAGATAATAAGTATCCCTTGTGGCTGCCATTAGAATTAAAATAGATAGTGTGGGTAGATGTATTTGTTTAATCATCTTTCCCACGTGGTGGCTAAAATTAAAAATTTGTTAAACATACTATTTAAAAAGTCTTCAGGTATGGCCAAATCATGAAGTTGATGATAAAGAGTTTATTTATACTCACAGCCTACGAAATAAAATTCTTAGCTTTGCCATTAACAAAAATTGATCTGATGACTCATAGATGTGAATCCACTACATCCATAGAGATCTGGACTCTCTCCATGCTGAGCTTCAGGGATAAGGAAAAATTTCAGATTGAGTGCCGAAGCTCTCTTACCAGCTGAGTTTCATTAACACTCTTAGTAATGATCATATTCCACGTGAAACAGAAAGATAATTATGTTTCTTGATGACAAATAGGAAGATGTCATAATCACCAGGTATAAAAAACTATACTCCACAGCAAAAGTACATAAAAAGGACCAACATTCAGCAATTTCCTTTTTTAGGCTCTTTGAAAGAAGTTGCACCTCAGCAAGGTCCGGTGTGTGTGTGCATGCACACGTGCACATGCACGCATGCACGCACACACACACTGTATTAGTCTAGGAGAAATGCTTTCTATTACAGACATTTAACATAATTCTAAAACCTAGGAAACTTCCTGAGGAGTGAATACAATGAACTCTCTATTCCTGATCACAATCTGTTTTTCTACAACTGATACCTTCTCTAAACCTACTTTATTTTACTATCCTGGGCTCCCCATATTTGCCTCAGCAGTTAGTACTTATCTCCAGAATTATATAATTCATTCACTCATTAAAAATTATTTACTATTTAAAAAATAATCCTGGAGCTCTGTTGGAATTGAGGAAACACAGATAGGAGTGGGATGGAGAAATACCACGTATCTCTTCCATGGAGCGCAGAACCCAGTTCAAATATCCATTGTGGGAAGTGAGAAAGAGGTAGAAAAACATATCTAAAGACGAGGTGAAGTCCCTGTTGAGATTTGGCTGCTCTAAAAAGGAAGAACATGAAGCATTTTTTGAATGTTACCTCAGAAGCCTCAGAAATCATGTCTAGATCACTACAGATAGTACAACTCTGGTCCCAAAACCTGGGACAACAACGTTCTCAGAGATTCCTCTCTTCCATGCTCAAGATGAGGTGACGTATGGTATTCTGAGGCACAGAAGCACAAAGAAGTTTCTCTGCATTTACTTTTTTCTGATAGTTACAAAATCTCCTCCTCTGCTGCTTGCTTTTTCTCTTTTTTTTTAAATAACTGTTTTATTTATTTATTTATTTATTTATTTATTTATGCATGCCTATAGCACCTGGTCTTCCTAGGTGGTCTCCCATCCAAGTACAAAATAGGCCCGACACTGCATAGCTTCCGAGATCAGACGAGATTGGTTTGTTCAGGGTGGCATGGCTGTAGACTGCTTGCTTTCTCAAATGATAGAAGGGGTTTTGTTTATTCGTTTGTTTGTTTTAATAACATCTCTTTAAAAGGTCAAAGGCAAGCCTGTAAAACTGCAAGTGATTTGGGGGTAGTCTGTCACAATATCTCAAAAAGTACAATGTAAAATAAACATATATTTTTAAATATATGCATACATTAAACATATGCACAATACCTCAAGATAGATGTTAACATTTAAGCAGGGGAGTTTTTAAGATGAGGAAGGAAGATATATACCCACTGTGCTCATGGGATATATTTAGGGAAAGATGAAGTGACTTCAGATGGTGCTGCTCTGGTCTGGCTGTGTGTCCTTCCCATGAATTCATATGTGTAAATCCTAATTCCTAAGGCGATGGTATTAGAAGGTGAAGCCTCTGGGAAGTGATTAAATGATGACGGCACGGCCTTTGTGATTAGGATTTGTGCCCTTATAAAAGAGGCCCCATAGCGCTCCCCAGCCCCTTCCACCAGGTGAGGACACAGCGGGAAGGTGTCCTCTATGCATAGCGGGGCCTCTCCAGACACCTATCTTGGATATGATCAGGCTGCCAGCACCTTGATCTTGGACTTCCCAGCCTCCAAAACTATGTGAAGTAAGTTTCTGTCACTGACAAGGTACCCAGTCTGTGGTGTTATGTTACAGCAGCCTTACCAGACAAAGACAGGTGTGAGCTACACCAACCCCACAAGTCAGACTTACAGGTGAAGCTCAATAATCCAGGCTTAAAAGAGCCAAGCTGGGTCATTCTCGTTGTGTCCTGTTTGGTGTTGAGGGAGACGCATTTCTATAATGGGTCCCACAAATCAGTGGAGAACCTCATTATGAAGGCGCTTGCCCAGAGGGAAACCCGGGGGGAGGGTCTGACCTCACTGCCAGGCTCCTGTTAATCTCCTGAGGGCCCACTCCACAAGGTACAGTGCCCTCTTGCTGTGCAGCACCAGCTTCCTGGCCACCTCCATGCAGACGGCACTAAAACAGAATGTGGGTCCATTCAGCTTTCCCTAGAAATTCCAGCAACTGACTCCGATTTGCAAAGGCCTGTGGGGTTGCGATTGAAGTTACCTTGGAAACGTCTCGATGATGAATGGAAAGGACTTGAGTGGAAATCTGGGGACTGAAGCACAGCGTCTGCTTAGGCACTGCTTGTCTATTTGCTTTGTGCTGCAATGAATGCATAGCGTTCTCGTTCCCAAGGCTCTAGGGGCCCGTACACACTCACTCACTACTGCACTCCCTTCGTGTATGTAGACGCAGAGTGCACAATTGTCTACTTCAGACAAAACTGTCACATTATCAAGCTCTTTAGCATTGTCTTTTTCTAGAAAATCATGCGGGGAGCGAGTTGCTATAACTTAACTTCTTGCCACATTCTTACTGATAAATTATTTTGGTCTAACAATGCTTGATACTTTTTAAGAAAACATCATGCTTCTCGGAGCAGAATTATAGTCCTTTCTTCTGGCTCCACAATGAAGTGCATATCATACTGCTCACAAGGTGAACTAACGACACCTCATTTAAGATATGGGAATGAGGGGCCCAGTGTTGACAGTAGGGATTAAATGATCCAGAAACATCATTTTCCATGTGTCAAAAAAAGAAAAAAATATACATGAAGTCAGCCAGTGAAAGTCAGAGAGATAACCCCAGAAGTCTTTCATGGTTTGTCAAGGTCAGGGGCTATGCCCCCTAAACAATCACATACTGTGGCAATTTTCTTCTTGACATGTTTACAGTCACAAAATCCTTTCTGTCAATTGCCATGCTACCCTGAACAAGCCCAATCCCATCTGCTCTCCGAAACTAAGCAGGGTCAGGCCTGGTTAGTACTTGGATGGGAGACCACCTAGGAAGACCAGGCGCTGTAGATGTAAAAAATAAAAAAATAAGGTACTGTAAGGTCCTTGCAATCTGTGAGGTCAAACAAGGGTCTCCTCTCCTAAAACAACAACAACAACAACAACAACAACAACAACAAACCTTCAAAGCAAAATCCTTTCCATTAAGTCACTCTTCCATAGAGTCTCTACTTTCCAGAGAAATGATTCACAGATAATCAATTAATATTTCTCCTCTGTATCAAAATGGAAGCACTGCCATATTGTTTACTAACTTTCACCAGGAAGGGAGGATGTGAGACTATTCTTAGAAACTTAGTCTGGGCTGGTAACAGGCTCATTCTAAGAAGTACCATAAAATTAAGGAAGTAGAGCTAGCATTTGGAGACAGATTGAAGATTGCCTCTCCATTGCCTTCCTTGGAACATTTTAAACAGTATCAAAAGATCATGTTTATCTGAGCCTCTACTGACCTTCTCTTCACACAGCTGATATCACACAAGTCATATGAAGTTAATTTCACTCTTTCCAGCAATTAAAGATCCCCAGACCGATACTCTAGAACTCAGCATCATTATGACACACCTGTTTAACATCTTTCCCTAATTTTGGGCCCCATACTAACGACGAGGCCTATGCTTTGTTTCATTTTGAACACCAGTTGGATAACTGAATCCTTGCCTGGTAACTTCTACCAGAGTCTTTGGATGTGATCTAGACAGAGTAAGGAGCTCCCTTCTTGGGGCCCACTTGCCATCCAGGCCTTCTATGACCATAGAGTCCTTCTCTAGTAAAAGTCTGTATGTGAGCTCCTAAGGAAAGAAATGGTGCTTGCTCTTGGCCCCTGCATCGTTTCCCAGATATAATAGTATATTACACATCATATTATATAATAACTTTAAATTATTCGACCCCCAACTACTCACCAATTTTGGACTAATTAAGAGAAGACATCAAGTTTTATTCACTTTGGTACTAATCTTTTTCAACCGTGTGTCAAAAATGAACACACTCCTATGTCATCTGGCAAAAGGCCTTTAGATTTGCAAAATACATTAAAATGCATTTAGAAAGTATTCATGGCCAGAAATATGTGTGAAAATTAGATATGTGTTATTCTATTCATTAATTTATTCATTTGCCCATTACATAGTTATGGAGTCCCTACTACGTGCCAGATATTGTGAATATTTTTTATCTTATTTAATCTACTCACTTATGAACCTTTTACTGTTATGAGATACTTATCAAATATAAAGTAAATGTTTAAAAGAGACAGAAACCCCTGAACATTTAAAATATCTCATTATCAATAGCAAGTATGTCAATTCACTATCATAATCAAAGTATGAAAAAAAACCCACTATCACGAAATCTCATTTTTCATTCTTTTTTTCTAATCAAATCCATTGAGTAGTACTCAGGTATTCTTAAAGTGAATGCTGTTGGAATGGTCTCAGTTTATAAATAAAACCTTTCCTATCCACATTTTGCTTGAATTGGAATTTACTGTATTGTTACCAAAAGCAATACTACTTCACCATGGTTGAATAAAACACTTGCCACAGCGTCCTTAAGTGTAAGAGAAAGCCTTGTCGAAGCTTGGCTCACTCTCTGGAAGAAGAAATGTAAGCCTACACAGAGTTCAAGTGCACAGGATGAGTCTTGGTTCTCAACCAAGATAGGGTCACAGCAGCAGAGTTTACAAATAGGTCTGGCCTCTTATAGGAATGTCGTCAAGAGGCAGCCTTCCCGGAAGCTAGTCTTCCAGTAAAGAAAAAAAAAAATGGCCAGAATAATCAGTCTCTCAATGGCCATCTCATGGCGTTCCAGGCTCAGAGAAACAATTTCACAGGACACTAATCTCTCATTGATTGTGTCAAATTAAAGCAGGCTAACCAGAACTGACAGTAATTCATTCAAAACAAAGTGTTGGGAAAAATCAAAGCCAGGGCCTCTCCCCCTGCAAGCAATATAGACTTCCCTACAGTTTTTAATATATTAGAAATGGAAGAAAAAGTAATCTTAACAATAATCAGTAAAAAGATGATTAATTTATTCCCTCAGGATTTAGAAGCCTCCAATGTCTCCAATCCCATCATCCAATCTAAATGGTACAGTCCAAAAACCTGCACCCTATTCTTATTCTAGGGTTGTCCACAACCCACACCGACTCCCCCAAATTCAATATGAAACATATAAATCATCTCCCTGGAATGAGTCTCTCCTTCATTCTTTATAATTTGCTGTGTTCCACTTAACTTTCAAAGTGCATCTCAAGTCATATGTTCCCATAGTCACTACACCGACCACATCGCTAGACTCCCGTCCCTGAGAATTGGATGAGCCACACATAAACTACTCTGGCACCCATTGTCTAGCACTAGGTTCCGTATGTATGCTGTCCCTTCAAAGAAAGCACAATTCTTTCAAGGGTAGAAGCTCATACTAGTTTCCGAGGGATAAGGTAACAAATTATCACAACCTGGGTAGCTTAAAACAATAGAAAAGTGTCCCCTCAAAGTCCTGGAAGCTAGAAGTTCAAGATCAAGGTGTCAGCAAAGTCACACTCTCTCTGAAGGTTCAAAGGGTGAATCTGTTCCAAGCCTTTCTCTTAGCCACTGGTGTGGCCTGCAATCCTGGATGTTCCTCAGCCTGTTGCTGTATCAGTCTGATTTCCGCCTCCACCTTCACATGACCATCTTCCTTCTGTGTCAGTATCTCTCTGTGCGTCCTCACCTATCTTTACAAAATTTCTAGCCATATAGGATTTAAGGTCCACCCTAATATAATATGACCTCATCTTAATCAATTACATCTGCAAAAACCCTATTTCCAAATACATCTCATTCTAAGGTTCTGATTAGACATAAATTTGGGGAAGACGTTATTCAACCCAAGGAAGATATATACCCGCATCCTGCTTTTGAGGCTTAACATCCTTTTACTAGGAGAATTCAAGGATTCAGCTGATAATGATGACACTGTATTTACAGAGCTTGCTTTGTGTGAAGTGATGCGCTGAGCTCTGCAGGGGACCCTTTCAAGGACTGATTCAGCCACAGAAAGATAATAAAAGTGTACTCTTCCCATAAGTCTTGGTTCTTGTAAGTAAAAGCCAATCACTTTGTAATGGTAATTGCTTTTGACCTGCTCTTCTGAGAGGCCACTGGTAGGTACAATGGAGTACACTTGAGCAAAGTTTTAGTATAAGAGATCTGGGAATAATTAAGGCAAGGAGAGCGAGGAAAGGAAGCAATCATGGAAAAGGCTCATCTTAAAGCATGGGAAATGTCAAGTTGGATTCACTCTGTGTAAAGGTCAGCCCTAACATGCCAACCTTTTAAAATTTCATTTGAAAGACTCTGTTTAAAATATCATGCTACAAATTTGCTAAAAAAAAAAAATCACACTGGGAAAAACTTTTACATTGGCACAGAAGACAGAGATACCACATTAGAATACGAAATGAAATAAAGACAAAATACATATCCTGAATTTCCAGGGAAACTAGTGAAGACACACACAGAACTTTTAAATATCCAGGAAAATATTCTGATAGAGGAGAAGCAAGAAACAACAAACAAAACTCCATTAGTCTTGGAGTCAGAAAACTTGGTTTTTAGTTCCAGTTTGCAGTGTGTTGGCTTTGAGACATTCAGTCTCAAAGGAATTTCATCTTTCTCTAAGATGGAGTAATATTTGGCTTATATACTATAAATAATTCTCTTGTGAGACAAAGAAAAAAAAGATCTTATGTATGAAATATTTCATGGAATCATTAATCAGTCCATAAATACTCATGTTGATTTTGAGACCTTCGGATAAGCAGTTATATGGTATCTCAATGATTAACAAAGTTACAACCAAATATTGTCTGCCATTTTGAAATAAAACAAATTTGTTCTTGAGCAATGTCCTAAGGGATAAGCCCAAACTGGTTGCCTAGGAGAAGAGCATTTCACTAAAGGTTACACAAAATTGAAAATCACAATCAGACATTTAAAAATAGAATTTTAAACAGTGATTTAGTCAGGGAACCAGAAGGCATGCTGATTGAACACCTACTATGTGTTAGTGTTCTCTAAGATTGAAGGAGAAAAAGACCTGAAACAATTTAGTATCTCTGACCCTAAAAAAATTAGAATGCAGCCATATGTTATTAAAAAAAAATCAGTAAAATGTCAAGGTAGCATATGAAGAATATGGAGGCATGGCCAAAATAAGAGGTGGGTGATTTCAGAGTAAGGAGAGATCCCCATGGAGATAAATGTCAGGGAAACCTATGGAGGAACAGGCAGTGAACTAGACACTAAGAGGCGTCTCAGTGGCAAGTTTTAGTCCATATAATAAAACAAATACTTCAATATCTTGGAGGGAGTAGAGGTTAGAAGGAATGAGAGTGAGGAAAGAGGGAAAGAGAGAAAGATACTTTTGTTTTGATCCAGGGCTTTGCCATTTTAAGAACTCCTCTGTCACTGAGGTTATTATCCACAGTAACAGTCTGGACCCTCATGTCAGACTAAAACAAAAGAGATTTTTAGCAAAACCTAGCCCAACTTAAGAGATTTTTAGCAAAACCTAGCCAAACAAAAAAGATTTTTAGCAAAACCTAGCCAAACAAAAAAGATTTTTAGCAAAACCTAGCCAAACCTAAGAGAAGCCTTAATTAGAGATAATGCCTTCTACTCTATTCATTCCAAATTGGAAGAAAAGGGTGAAGAGGTAAAGATTGAACTCAGTTACCTTGAGGTGCCACCGACAGTTGGTCAGCAGCCCTCACTATTTGAGACAAATGATTCTATCCACTTCTCTTAATCTCCTTTAAGATAAAATAAATATATGCAGGTATAAAAATTCTTACATACATATATATATACACAAGTATACATTCAAATATATATATGTAGATTATGACTATACTAAGGATCTGTTGGAAAAGGGAAAAAGGAAAAAAAGCTTGATGAAGGATGAAGTATAAAAAAAAACCAGAATGGAATTTAGAGTTGCAAAATGGATGTTTCCTGAGAAGACCAAACGGAAGAAAATGATCATACTGAAATTAGCTGGATTGGAACAATGCCTTCTAAAAAGTGACCTATTCGGAGATGGGAAGATCATACCCCTTCGAGACGAGACAATCAGCTTTTGTGTGCTGTGTCAGTGTAAAAGCTGCTTCCAGCGTGAAGTAGTGCAGCCCAGCGCTCGCTTTTGAGAGGAGATGGTGAGATGACAGAACGATGAACTTTAATGGACTATCAGATATTTTAAATAGCATTTCCCTTTTAAATGCACACCCAAATCCAGTACGTATAGAATGAGAGCTAAAAGCTTCAGTTCAAACCAGCAAGGCCAGTGCCAGTATGCGCACTGAAAGCGTTCTCACAAGAATGCATTTGATTTCCAACCAGCAAGGGACTCGTTATTCCATTTAGGGAAATGGCATCCTGATGACCTAAAATTACCCTTGCAGTTTCTGCAGACTGTAGCTTCGGCGATGCATCTATTCCAGGTCACATAGAAAAGCTTTGCTAAGGCTTTTAGAGAACTCTCTCCAGGGGGATCATGCTTTCCCTAGCTCCTTTGCTAAAGGTGATATGAATATCTGTCAACATGTTGCTTCCAGCTGGTAATTCATTCATTCATTTAGGGACGGTTAGTGAATGCTTACCATGTGCCAGTTTCTGTGTCAGATGATGGTGAGGTGAAAATTAAATAAAGTCATAGTGCTTGTCCTAAAGATCTTCTTGCCCTTGGGTATCAAAGTCAAGTAAACAAATAACAGAGAGAAGGCTGGCAAACGGAACTCTTTAAAGGATGACTGACTTTTGTAGTCTCCACTTCTCTTTTCTGCAATCTGTGGAAGGACTCCACCCAAAACCCATCTCTCCAAGATGGGCAGGATTACTGAACCTTCCAATCTGATGGTCAGTTCAATTTGTATCATATTCATTTCTCAACGGTATTCGTCATTGTTTGTTACCCATTAATTTTTTTGAACTATCTCTTCCATTTGTTATAAGGACAGTTGCATATCTTGAGTTTTCTCCTGACAACTTGAAAATTTCATCCAAGTTTTCTTGAGTAGTCTCTTCCATTATTTGGTCCTTCAATGTTAGGGCTACATAGAATTTTATTCATTTCTGTTTATACAGTAGATGCTTTCCTTATGTAATTTTATCTCTCAGGCTCTCAAACAAATCAAAACCTCTAAATCTCTCCCATATATAATCCATTGTTTAGTTCTGTTTATTAGATTTTGAAAATGCTACCAAGCTACTGTTAAAGATGGTAAACAGAGCATGTATATTTGACTTCGCCATACAAAATTTTCATTTATATTAACAATGTTATATAAAAATATGTATATTTTAGAAACTTGTATCAGGGTAACCAAACAGGAAAGAATGTCATTCACATATTTGATATCATGAGAATGTTTCTTTCCAAGATATAGTATAGGCTTGAATTACTCGCAAGAAAAATTACTTACTAGCCTAAGATTCAACACATAGAAGCCAACACCTCATTTCTCCAAAACACAGGGGCAGGGGGCAGGGGGACGGGAGGGTCCAGGCTATCACCAAGGGAGCCTGAATCTTACAATGTCAATGACTCCAGGATGAACATCTCGGATATTTGTGAGGTCACCAGGCTAGGACTCACTCCAGAGTGCTTTGGCCACAAGAAGTGTCAGACGAAATAGGGACATTTCCTTAGCAATCTAGTGATGATGGCCTGGCTGCTCCCTGCTACTCTGCATTTTTATTCTGCCAGACAAGGATTTTACCACTTGTAAGTGAGAAGGAGGAAGGCAGCTATAACTACAGGCATTTGCTCAGAAAGAATGTTTTACTCTTCTGACATGAACCTATTTCTCTGTGTCTGTGGCTGTTGGTCGTCTGTGTTTATTGTAGCAGCTCAACGTTAGTAGGGACCTGGTTCTTGTTTACCAGGTCCTACAAATGTCTAAGCTGTGAGGGTTTGGAGCAAGGCCTCCTTCTTACCAGACATCTCTCCAGAGCACACTCTGTATGTCTGTCTGCAGTACACACTCCACCTGTATTTCCAAGAATTAAAGTTTGCCTCCACTGCCCCCAACCTTTCTCCTTCAACCTCTGCTGCCTGCCTTGATGGGTGCCCCTGCCCAATCTGCATAGCTTTACATTACAACTGCAGAGAGCATTATGTGCTAAGAAACCTTGATGCTGTTTGCAGAATAATGGATTTTTGTCTCCTCAAGTTGACTGTGACACACAGAAGGTAGCTGAGCTACTGCTGCCTGTCCCTAATGGATACAACTTTGCTTACTAACAAATCTTCAGTAATGCCCCATCTTTAAACAGCTTGTGCCCCGGGCCAAGTACAGCAAGTAAGCACAAATATTGCCACAAAAATTATGTGTGACAAGCACCCTCAAGATTTCAATAGATTACAGTAGCAAACGCTGATTTTTCTTGCTTTTGTGGATTTAAGCCATGGCTTTGCTAAAATGATATAGGCTTGGTTGCGGGTCAGATTCAAATTATTCCAGACATCTTTTTCTAGAACAGCAGACATCTGAGGCATGTGCTTCCCACAGTGGGTCACAGGAGCAGAAGAAGGCAAGCCAAAACAGATACGTTTAAGGGCCAAGCTTGAAACGGTACACTGTCACCACCGAATACATTGCATTGGTCACAGGCCCTATGGTTAATCCCACCTAGATCAGGGTGGATAGGACCCAAACAAATAAGAAAGGATGGCTGATTGAGGTAGATAGGATACAATCCTAGCTTTATGAATGATTTTAGGAGTATAACAGTTATCATTAAAAGTTATGGTTGTCCATGTGTCATACATTTGTTTATTCTTCCAAATTTTCCCTTCCTCCCAGTTATAAGACGATGTATTCATAACCCTTTATCACATGGCTTCACAGTTATTGGATCTTGGGTTTATCTATCCATTCAATTTGATAGTGTCAACATGACATCTTTGAACACATTCTTCTTTGTTTAATCTATGCTGATGTTAATTTCTCCTAGTTTGTATGTATACATATATACATGCATAAACATATATATACATTTAAGTAAATACGTACATTTTTTTTATGTGACTGAATTTGAGAAGAAACGGAAATAAATCAAATGCACAAGGTTCAAACCGACATCTTGAACACTTAGATGTGAGGGTTTTTTAAATCTATATTTCCTTTATAAGAGTGTTCTTCCAGACGAAACTCTGTATCATCCTTATATCCTAAGCACATATTATTATTCCTGGAATAATCATAGAATATGTGGTCAATAAATATACAAATTATTATTTTAAAAAAATAATACTCTGTTTTTTCTCGGTGCAAACATTTTATGAAGATATAACTGAAATCTTGTCCTGAAATCCACATCTCTTCACCTCCATCCATTCTCTGACTCGGCAGCTTGATCCTGCCTTGCTCTCCCTGTATATCCTCAAAGTCATTGATGCTTCCTTTGAGATGGGGTGAAACATGGGCCTAATACCTCAGGTGTAAGTGAACCACTATCTGTTCACAAGGCCCAGGACTTTCTGTGAGTGCTCATCAGAGAAAGTGCACAGGGAAAGGTGACATTAGTAGACAATGATTCTGACCCTTCTGCCATTGTCAAAGCCACTTCCCCTCTCTCATCCTCAGGTTCTCCAAAGGAAACTGTAAACAACGTTTTAAAAACTGCCTTTCCTTCCCACCTTACCCTGCTACATCAAATGAAATGATGTTTAAGAACAGGCTTTTAGAAATAAAAGTGTTCCACAAATATGTTCTGCAATTATTAAAACAAAAAATGTAATAAATCTAAGGACTATTGTTTAAAAAGTCAATAGGATGTGCCCCTCGGGGAAAGGAAGGAACAGAAAGAAAGATGTGAAGGAGCTATTTTTTAGTTATCTCTTACCCAGATGAAATGGCTTTAAACACAGCATACAACTGAAGAATGAGTACAGTTCCTCAAGATATAAAGTGTCCCTCTTTTTAATCCCACCTACCACCCACGTCAAGAAATCCAATGGAAACAAAGAGGGAAGGGGATCAGCAGCTACAAAAAGACATTTATTTGGGAGCAATTTTCAAAATCTGTCTTAACCTCACTCAGATCCTCAGGCTATCAGCTGATGCATTTTGACAGGGAAGAGCATTTACCTGGATTGAAAGAATTCCTTTTTGTAGGGATGTTGGGGGTGGGGGAGGCAAGGGGTGAGCAACGCAGAGAGGGAAGGGCCAATTACTCAGGACTTCCACAGTGTGGGATTTGGGGCTGAGGTTCCATCAGATTCTATCTAAAATAGGACATTTCTTGCAATGCCCTCCATATTCCAGGACTAGAAAAAAAAAAAATCAGTTCAAAGGCTAAATTCCACGCTGAAAAGCCAATTTCTCATAACAATAGCTAATAATGAGTCTTCTTGAAATCCCTGTTCTAGTCAAAGGACAGAAATCATCAGAACGGATATCACTGTATCAAGGCCAGACTAAAATCCCGGTCAGGACTTCGATGCTATGGATTAAGCCACTAATGAAAGCGACTCTAAGATATTTCTGTGAGAGATTCAGAAAGAACACTAATTAACCCAGACAGAGAATCTTCCAAAGATATTCCTCCTGTTGAAGAATATCCTGTATTGGCATTTTTGTGAATTATTCTTGACATTTTGCCAGTTCTGCTGTCAACCTTCAAGGGATACAGAAATAGTGGATGTTCAAAAGGAAAATCTATATAAAACAAAGTCTAATTACAAAACTACTGGCTAGTTAAAAAAACAAAACAGAGAGATAATCATTTAAAAAACAAAACTTCTAGGAAAACAGCCTGTAGTGAAATTGCTTCATCTAGTGTAGTAGCACTATGTCTGGAAGGACTAACTTAGATAAAATTGGAATGTTCCTCAGGTTGTGGGACTAAAAATATTTTGAGTTATCGAGTGGTGTGTGTGCATGAGTGAATACACACTCATGCATATGTATACACATTCATTCAATAAATGTTTATTCAATACTTACTAGGTGTCGGACATTACTGATAAGCTTTTAAGAGAGATACTGTTACTGTTTATGGAGCATGATTTAAAGAGTATTCCTCTCAAACATTATTGGCACCCAGAATTTGCTAATGGCTTTTAGGACTGACATAACACAAGTAACATTTCACAGTTGTACCTTCCTTTTTATTTACATGGTCCCTACTGCTGCTCTAGAAAACAACATTCTTGCCTCACTCTATCTTTACCTCAACATGACTGAAGAATAATATAAGATTAAAGTATTTGTTAAAAATCACATCCATAAGCAAATGCCACAGAGACACAAATCTCTGGATCATCAGCAAATCAGTAAGAGAAGCAACCTTGTGATGAAGAACTCAAGAAGTAAGTAGAATGGAAGACACGGTATGTTATTCTGCAGCTTGGAAGGTGGGATCCTTGAGAATCTATCACACAAAGCCAGGGATAGAAGATTTTGGCATTAAAGGAGATTCTTGCTCAGCCAATGGAAGATGGACTGGAAAAGCTGATCCTGGCACCTTAGACTTGACCCTCATAACTGATTCCACATTTGTTTTTCTAAAACGAACAAACAAACAAACAAACAAACAAAAAATCAAACAAACAAAAACAGCCCAACACTCACTAGCCACATGCTATAAAACATGGGCCCGGGAGAATTTATGAGCAATAGCACGATGCTTATTTTAAATATGTTTGCACAGCACTTGAAATCCTCAGAGGGCAGGCCCCAGATGAGTGTTACGCTAATAATAACAACAGTCCCACAAAGCTCCATGAGAAGGTGGCTGTGGAGCCCAGACATTCCCTGGGCATAACTGCCTCTTGTGAAACTCGCATCGCAGTCTGATGGGGGTGCCCTCCCCTTGCCCTCGATATCTGATAATGCCTTCAGGTACAGAAAGGAATAGAGACTTAGGCAAGCACAGGGAATCCTCTGTCCAACTCCACTGCTTAGGAACTTAGCCCTGTGATCATCCGCCAAAACTGTCATAGATCATTGCTAGAAAAAAATGGTTCCTGAGCAGAGACTGTCAGCAGGAGGTTTGGCTGAGAGAGGTATAAAGAGTGTCCCCTTCTAGCATCATATTCCTTTCTCTGCCTCAGTAATAGCAAGAAGAATACTAAAAATGACTACCGGCTGAGTAAATTGTTTTTGGAATAAATGCGTTCTCTCCCACCGCTCTCCTCCTCTGCTTCTGCTTCCTTGGCTCCCTGCCTCCTCCGTGTCTCCTCATCTTCTCTCTTTTAGGTAATACGTGACTACTAATAAAGCTCTGGAGAAAACAATGTCACGATGCAGCATCCAGCTTTCCAGGTCATGAGATACATGGTTGAGATCTAAAACAATGCTCCTCTTTCGGTTCATAATCCCAGCCAGTATGCAGGGGCCACGTGCATGTTGCTAACCAGGTAACATGGCCGGTCTCCCAAGGCTTTTCCCCAATATTAGCTTGAAATCTCTTGGCTAGTAAAATAGAATCCCACACTAAAGAGATGGTTGAATTTTCAATTTTCATGCTATACATTCCACAGAATGAAGTTGTTAGCTTTGTTGCCATCATGAGCTTTGTGACTGTGTAATCAAACCCCTTCCAGGTCTCCCTCCTTGGGTTCTTCCCTGAAAAAGCATTCTCTTCAAAAACCTGTCTTACCAGCCACACAGATCCTGCAATCTAACCTTCTATGAGCTTGGCTCTCTCTAATTGTGGTTGAACTTATACTGAGACACACCTTTATCTTGGAGCCACTGCTGTGAACTTCCTTTCTGCTCTGGAAATGATACAACTTATAAAGCAGGGTATCTACCAAATTAGCAAACACCGTCTGCAATGCTTCTGACACCAACAACCAATTCTTCAACTCTCTGGATACCAACTGGGTTTCCTATGATTCAACTCAATTCTGACAATATCTACCTAGAGTCAGTATCAAATTCTACAAGTTAAAGGGACTCAACTCCACAAAACTTCCCCCTCTGCAGATGCCAGTCTCAAGTCTCAGGTTGTCATCCATCCTTCTGACCAGCCAGTTTTAATTTTGACAGCTCCCATACCCTCTTCTCACGTTTCATAACTTGCTAGAACATTCCATACATCTCAGAAGAGCAGTTTCCTTAATACTACTGGGTTATTACAAAGTATACAACTCAGGAACAGCCAAACGGAAGACACTTATAAGGCAAAGTATGGAGGAAAAGTGCATGGAGCTTTCATGCCCTCTCCTGGCACACCATCCTCCCAGCATCTCAAAGTGTTCACCAACCCAGAAGCTTTTAGAACCCAGTTCTTTAGGAGTTTTTAATAGAAGTTTTATTAGGTAGGCATGATTGGTTGAATTACTGGCCATTGGTGATTAAATTCAACCTCCAGCTTCTCTCCCCTCCCAGAGGTGGGGGAGGTAGGAGAGAAGGGAGGGTTGGGGTAGTGGGGCTGAAAGTCCCAACCCTGTAATCTTGCTTTGGTCTTTAAGATGACCATATCCCATCTTGAAGCTATTCAGGGACCCAAAGCCACTAGACATTTTATTAGCATGCAAAGATACTCTTATCCTGCTAGAGATTCCAAGGGTTTTAGGATCTGTGTGCCCAGAACCAGGGACAAAGACCAAATATATATTGCTTCTTATGCCACAAGACATACACCACTTATAAAGCAGGGTGTCTGCCAAATTAATGAACACAGAAACTAATGACATGAGGGTGGCATTAGATGTGCCTCCACCCTTTCTCCATCCATATATGTTAATACCCCTTAACAAAGAATCTCCAATGCCTGTTAACTCAAGACCTCGGGACTTAACTTATCTGAGATTCAGTCTTTAGGGACCTTTGTTCATCCCTGTTGCCCGATATGATGGAAATAGACTGAACTTGAGCTCCTACACTATTCTTCTGCTCTTACTGTCCACAGCTCAATTTATATGTGTCTAGGTGATTTGTTACTCCAGTTTGATTACAAGCTAACTCAGGCTCAGACCTTGTGCAAACTTTTTCTTCTGCCACCCCTGGTACCCAGGGCAGTATCTTTTCTGGCATCAATAAATGTTTGCTAATTAATTGATAGATTTATGAAATGACTATAACTTGGAATAATAATAATGATGACAAAATAATATTTTTAAGGAACATTTGTAAATTGCCAAGAAATTTAGTAGACATTATGCATTTCATAATTAATGTATACAAAAGACCTATGAAAGAGAAATAACACAATCTCTACACAGAAGAAAACCAAGTTGAGAGGAAAAAAAATGAAAAAATCATTTTGAGGCCATTCATATAAGAATATATATTATATTCCTACCTCCTAATCTCCAGAATATTGATCAAAGCAGGATTTTGAAGGCATCATTAACAAGATTTTTCATTGTTCAGTAGGGAAGATTGAGTTTTCCCAACAAAATTGATCTCTCGTTTCATGAATTCATCCAGAAAAGTTTTGTTGTTGTTTGTTCATTTGTTTGTTTTTATAAGCAATCTGGATTTTCAATGTCCTTATCTAGGTGCTCACAGACTTTAGTGAAAGTCATTTGTATATCACAGAACGCCTGAGTGAGGAGAACTGTAAAAAAGAATCTGGTCCAACTCAACTTCTTTACTTTTAACATCCAGTCAATGTCTTTAATATCTGTGAACAAAATGCTTTAGAAGTTGAGCAGATGACACACTTCAAACAGTCCTAGGGAAGAAAGATGCCATCTGGTAGAATGAGTTGAACTCTGCTCTAAACTTCACTATGTGCTTGCCTCTCAGTACCTAGGCTATGAACATTCTCAAATGTCAGTTTCATTTTTATACTGTAGCTTTCGAGATCATTTTTTTCTTCTTCTTCTTCTTAAATCTGGGTGTCTCCCAACAGTACCCAAGTCATCTCTACTCTTGCCTACTGACCACTGTCTGGAAACTAGTTTCAGGACTTAATATACCCCTAGTTTCCAATTTGGCTCAGGAATATATGTCTTTAAAGATGATAAGATGTGTTCTTTGTTTTTAAATTTAATAAAAAATGGGAATCAAACTGGATTTTCAATAAAGAAGCCATATTTTCTTTCTGCTGCTCCATGCAATCATATAAAAGGGTTTGTTTGTTTGTTTGTTTGTTTCCAAAGAAGAAGTTCCTTCTTAATACTGAAGTAAGCACTGTATGAGAGGAGATGTAGATGTTTGGGGTCAGAGAATAGCAACACATGAGCTATTTCAGGTTACCAGAGAGCATTATATATCATAACTTACTCGATGAAAATAAACAAACACTATAGGTTTGCTATAGTTTTCTACTTAGACTTCATTATTCTCAAGACCTATAAAAGATTATGACTCTATAATTTGGGGACCTTGGCCTAAAATAAAAGGAACAAGAATATACAAAGATTTCTATGGAAGTAGAAGAAATTATCTGGACTATAATTAGTATCAAAAAATACAAAAATATACAAAAATATATATAATATAAAAACAAAATCAGAAAATCCTTGGGCTGGGGTCCATTATAGGAAGCAGCTCAAACTTCCACCATGACCAAGATATGAGGGTGGATGGAGTTCTCTATATATGGACTTCTCTTTTAACATCTGCTACTTGTTCACCCTCAAGGCTGTTTTAATATCCATATAATACTTTTCCCCTGTGAATGCTCAGAAGGCACATGGCCACTTCTGCTGAAGATCAGAGGCATACAATGTCCTCAAGCCTCTTTACGTGGCATGAATTTACTCTCTCGAAATCATAATTCTACATGTTTGCCCAAAGTATTGATCCCTTAACCACATTCAAGTTTTCTTATGTAACAGGTTTCAGTTCTTTACATTGGCGGTATAAATAAAGCTTTTCATATATACATTAACATCCTTCCTTTATGCAGACATTAGCCACTATTTCTTTCTGATCTGTGATATCTGTATAGCCAATGCCTGTAGATTTTGAATGAATACATGTGTTTTAGCGGCTCACATTAAGAGTGAAACAAATAGGAAATCAATACACACACAAAAAAGATCTAAGTGTAAGAAATGATTCCAGGATTCAAAAAAGTACATGTGTGTTTAGAGTTAAAAATAATAATAATTATAATAAAATGAATACAAATTCATTGTCTAAGTTAAAGAACAGAAAATTAATAGTGTTTTATAAGAATTCTATGTACTCATTCCTAACCATATTTTTCTCTCTCCCAGATAAAATTATCCTAAATTCGTATTATTTTATAGTTTTTCCACACATAAAAATATCTCTAAAATATGTGTTATTTATTTTTACCTACTTTTGAGTTTTTAACTTTATGTAAAAATATTTATACAGATATACTATTATGTAACTAGGCTTTTAAAAAAAATTACTGAAAATTATCTTTGTGAGAGTCATCTGTATATGTTTATCTATAAATTATTTGTCTGTTTTACTGCTAAAAGACATTTGACTTATTTCCAATTTTTTGCAATTTTGAAAATATTATGCTATATAAAGTTTTGGCCATATCTCCTATGCAAAAAGAAATTGTAGCATGTATCACAGATGAAACTCTTGAATATAAAATATGCACATGCAAAAATTTAAACAGAAAATGAAGCACCACAAAAAATGTACCAGTTTCTTCTCTTATTAGCTAGTAGTTGAGAGCTCCTGTTAAATACAACCCATTGACTTATTTTTTTTTTTAAGTTTTGTAAATCTGGTAGATCTGAAAGTGTATCTCAATGTGATTTTAAGTTACAGTTTCCAGATTACTAACAAAATTTGGCACCTTTTTACAGGCTTAACGGATTTTAGAATTTCCTCCACTGATGGTTATTTTATAATAGGTTGCTTGTTTTTCCTTATTAATTTATAAAAATCATTACTTGACATTATTCTTTCATTCACTGAAAGTATTTCCTAGTGTGTGTGGCTTGTATTTTTAATCTCTATATGAAACATATTAATATTTTACTCTATGGTTTACTTTTTTGTATCATATTTTAAAAACTAATTTCATACACAAAGTCACAAAGATATTTTTTTCTAAAATTTTTCAAGTGTTTCCTTTCACACTTTAGTTTTTGATTCAACTGGCATTAATTTGTGTGTTATGTAATGCGAGAGCCAGAGATGCATTTTTGTTTTTCCATATGCATAACCACTTTTTGCAATTTAGTACATAGTCCTGCTCAGCAAAATGTAGTGAGCAAAGGTTTTCAATGATACCTTTTCCCACATCAAGAATTCATATTTGCATAGGTCTGTTTCTGGGAATCCTGTTTTATTCCAGTTGTCTATCCAATTGTCTATCCAGTTTAAATATTTTGCTTTCTACTTTACAGAGAAAAATTAAAGCAATCGGAAGTCAATTTCCACAGATTCTTGCCATCTATCTATAGCAGCACTGAGTACCAGCATTGAGAAAAAGAAATCACAGTGTTCCCCTTTGTTTACTCTATTAGAATAGAGATTTTTATCTGTGTTGTTCTGTATCTGTGTACACAATCTCGAGCACTTTCTTTTATTTAACAACATTGCTTCAGAAATTCTTTCTTTTTCTCTTAATTTCATCAATACTTTCTTCTCTGAAGAGTCATTCTCATCTGCATATGAACATACTTCATTCTCTTCTTTCTTAAAATAAACAAAGAAGCTAAGACCTCTTTCTCTAACACTTCTGTCCCTCCAACTACACTCATTTCTCTCTTCTCTTTTATAGCAAAAAAATCTTTGAGTTGATAAAACTCTCTGTTTTAAAACCTCTCTTCTTATTCTCTCTTACAGGGACACCTTTCTGGCATTCAATTCCACCCTTCTACTGAACCTATTCTTGTAAAGATCACCAATGGGCTGTAACTTAGTAAACTTGACTAAAACTGGATTTGGGCAGAGCTAATCACTCCTTCCTGAAACACCCTTTCCTGTGGCTTCCAGAGTATCAAATTCTGCTGGCTCTTGTCCCACATTGGTGATAGCTACTGAACATCTTGTGTGTGTATGTCTGTGTGTGTGTGCAAGCACCTCCTTCTCTCATCCCTGACCTCTTAAATCTGGACTACATCAAGAACTAGTCAGAGTCAGCATTTACTCTTTGCTTCCTATGTTTCATGCAAACAACCAAGAGAGACCATTGGCTCTATCTTCAAATATATCCAGAATCAGACACACTATCTCCACAGTCATCACCTTGGTCTAATTGCAATAATCCTTGCCTGGATTATTGCATTAACCCATCTCTCTCCCTTCATCCTTGCTTTACTGTAATCTATTACCAACACAATGACCTCAGCAATCTTTTGAAAATATAAGTCACGTCATGTCATTTACCTGTCAAAATGCTTCAATGGTGCCCCATTTCACACAAGAAAAGCCAAATTCCTTACCGTGGCCTACCCAGCCTCTGTGACCTTACCCTTTTTCTCTCTGTCTGTGACTTACTTCATCTCTGCTACTGTCCCCTCTTCCCACACCACTCCAGCCACACTACCTTGACAAATCCAGACACACTGCAGCCTGAGTATTTTTCCTGTCTGTTCCCTCTGCCTACGTAAATCACCTTCCAAAGTTTTTACTCAAAACTCACCTTGTCAGGAGGCCTAACACATTTTTAAAACTTAAAATGCACCCCCTCACACACATACTCTTAACACCTGCTATTCCGTTTACCTTGTTCATTATCTTTCATAACATTTCTCATCTTCCAATATAATACATAACTTACTGAATTATTATATTCATTGTCTATGTTCCCAATGGTATGCTGGAACTGACTCATGCCGGATCAAGACAGCTGACTGTACACATCTCTCATTAACTCTGTGTCATTTAGTAGCTTCACATTGGCCATGGTAGAAGTATTACACCACAGATGTGAGCAAATATTATAAACTAAAGCTTTTTCTTTCTTTGCTCGTTAACAATTTACCAGCATAACATTGGCCTTTTCCTTCTAGAATATCTATTTCTCTCACTATATTAGAGTAGAGCTTATTTATTTTGTTAATTGATGTTTTCCTAGCACTTAGAATAATACTTCATTTTCATTAGGTGGCTTAAGAAAGTAGGAAATGAATGAACACTGAGTTGTATATGATTTTTTCATCTTTAATCAGTAAATGTAATGAATTATATTACAAGGTTTTCAAATGTTGAAAAAGAAATAATATGCATTTTTGAAATAAGTTGAACATTACAATAATATATATAGGCATGCCTCAGAGATATTGTGGGGTTGGTTCCAGAAGCAAATATTGCAATAAAGTGAGTCACATGAATTTTTTGGTTTCCCACTGCGTATAAAAGTTATGTTTACACTATCTTGTGGTCTATTAAATGTGCAACAGCATATGTCTGAAAAAATGTATACACCTTAATTGAAAAGCATTTTATCACTAAATTACTTAGCTTTTGGCAAGTGTTGGCTGGTAGAGGGTCTTGGCTGATGTTGATGAAAATGCAGTATTTCTGAAATGCAATAAGTTGAAGATAGCACTACCATAATTATGTCATGCTATATGGCACAGTTGAATTTAAGATAGGTAGATTATCTTAATGTATATAATGTAATTTAATAAGGCTTTTAAGAGTAGAGATTTTCTGTAGCTGGTAGCAGACAAGACAAAGATTGGAAGCATAATAAGGGGAATTTGATGCGTTATTGCTGGGATTCAAAATGCAGCTAAATGTGTCCATGTAACTGAGTTCTGGCCATCAGTATGAGAGGGAAGATGTGAGAAACTTTCAGGTCACTTTCCTGAAGACAAAATGCTTGCCCTGGAATTTCTTATTAGCATATATTTCTATTATTAAGCAATGTACCAAATATTTAAATAATTTTGGAAAACATCTACAGAAAATAGCAGAGAATCCCTTCAAATTCTAAACTACCTATTTCCAGACATTTGTGAGAGGGAAATATAAGCTCTACTTTACTTAAACCATTGCATTTTACAGTTTCTTGATTATAGCAATTTGATCTGTACCTTAACCATTACGATATAATTAGAAATTGTTCACTTACTCTTTTATATCTTTTAACGTCTCTTTCAAATTTCTACTCCTCACCTCTCTGTGCCTCATTCTATTGTTATTGTACATTATCATCCAGTATGCTAATTCCCTCTTTAGCTGTGTCTAACTGAATGTTTATTCTGTCCCATAAATTACTAATTTTAATCATTCTGCTTTAAATTGTAATCATTTCTTTTGCAAATATGTCCCTGCTGATTTTAATAACATCTACCCCTCATCATATATGCAATAGCTCCCTTATTTCTTCAAAAATACCAAATCTACTTATAATCATCAAGCTGATAGTTTTTGATATCTTGACTATGTGGCGCTCATGGTGGTTAGTGTCATGATTTGTTTAATAACTTTTTATTGTGAACACTTGTCCCTTGGAACTCTATCTGTGAGAGTTTATTGAGATGAGGTCTAGGTTTAGAAAATGTTATTCCAGTGAGGATAACCATTTGCTTCTGACTAACATCTAGAGGACTATCATTTAGAGTTACTTTGAACTACATCTTTGGGGGTGAAATGGGTTGGAAGGCACAAAGAGTATGAATTCTAATCTTTAAAACTCCAAAGAGAAGATCTGTGATTTGGAATTCTCATTAGATAAACTTTTTCTTTAAAATTAATACTACTTAGATACAGTGTGCCAAAAAGACTATAAGTTTATACTTATCTTACTGTACAACACATTTATGCTTTCTATTTTGTCACTGAGAGTGTTGACCTTCAATGCACCTAGATTCATGTTCCAACTTTCTATCATTAGGTGATCAAGAAAGAACAGAATCCTCCACAGCAATACTATTTTATTTTTTTGCTTTCTTATCCTGATTTGGGCTTTCTTATATTTCATTTATTTACTTTTCTGCCAGCTCAATGCATTAGAAAATATATTTATGTATAACTTACTGGAAGGTGTTTTCTTGTACATCTAGACTTCCGTATTTCAGATAAGCTTTAATTTTCTCCAGAATATATATCATTATGTTAAATTATCTTGCATTTTTTTTGGGGGGGGAAGGGTTATTTATTTATTACCCTTTTGGTCATTTTTTTTGTCTCCCTCTCTTTGTTATGTAACTTCCTGAGATAAGAAACTATTGGTCTTAGTCACTGCTATATCTTCAGTGCTGTAACAATGCCTAGAACATACAATATGGTCAATAAAAATTCCCCAAATACAAAAATTGTAAATATAAAAATAATTATAAACATATATAATTATGTATATGTATATATACATAACCTGAATACAAATGTGTATGTATCTCATGCCTTCATAATTTGAATTTGAATCAGTTTTTTAAACCATCTGATTGGTCATAGAACAGGCATCATGTACTTATAGTTCATGTGATTTTAACATGTGGTAAGCGTAATACCAAGATTAAAGATATAACGTAAAAATTTAAGGAATTCGTTGCATTGAGTGTTTGGTAAAAAGGTAATTGGGAGTCCTTCGGACAAAATTTGGTTATTAATATGACAGACCCAACATACAAACACATATTTTTAAAGTCCTGAATTATTGTAAAAATATAGTCACTAAATGTTAACCTTAATTTCGGGTTGTCATTCAGGTTTACATCCTTAACGCATCATTTCTCTGGTGGGTTTTAAAATGCTGTATTAGAGATTGTCATTCAGAGGTTTAAGGCACCTGGAGTTACTGTAATATGACTGACATGAGTATTGAACAGTTCTTCATAGCCTCTGCCAGCATGCCTTTATCCTGAGTAAAGGGAGTAGATTAGATAATTGGATGGTTCAACAAGAATTCGTGTACGTGTATTTGATGGAAGCAAAAACATGTGTTCGAGAATGCAAATTTGAGGATGAACTGTGTTTGCTGTGGAAAGAACATTGCAATTGGGGTTTGGAGACTTAAGTTTAAAGCTTAACTTATCCTCTTACTAGGTATTTCACTTAACCTTTCTGGACCTCAGTCAATCTATCTGTAAAATAAAGAGGATGTTGTAGTAAATGTCCCTCTCATTTCTACAATTCTGTTATCAAATATTTCTCAAACTTGTAGACCTCTTTGAAGATCAAACAGTATCAGAATAAGTTATTCTTCCTCTGTGGAATTTAGAATAAGGTAAGACAAGTAGACTTCTGAACATTTGAACTATAAGTACATGATGCCTGTCTCTATGTGTTTTCCCAAAGTAATTGGTAATATAACTAAAGATAGAGTTCTACATTGAAAAAAAAAATATTTTGTTCTATCAGCTCAAATAAGGAAAGCTAGGAACCCCTTAGAGATGTTTCAGGTTACTCAGAACTGCCTCTAAGTAGCCTGATGCATGTGTTCTTTGGGTATGGATGATGCTTCCTAGTTAGAGCTTTAGTGCCATCCGCCTCTGCTTTCTGAATCTCACACTCCCTTGTTTTTCACCATCACTTATCTCTGGTTGGATTCCACTTCTCCTTCTTCTTTACCTTGCCAATTGTGTTCAATCTGTACTATCTATTGATTGATAGAGAATGAAAGCACAATGTCCTTAATATATGGCAAAGCTCAGTGTTATTTAGCCAGTGTTTGATATTTTCATCACGCTTCTCTCATGAGATTAGACTATGCTCCCTGAAATTTTAACTGTTGACAAACATCCTGTCATAGCAGATTGATGGGCTAGACCTGAGATGCCATCTGTAGCCTCATTCCAACACCTCTGACTCTCCTACCCTCTTTCTTCTCTAAATAAATTCGACCACCACATAACCAGACTCACTAAGCAAGGGGTTTCTTGGATTTTTCCTTGGGATTCGTAACTTCCAACCAGATCAATCTTTTTTTCTACCTTCTTCTCTTCTTTCACCAGTTTCCTTTCTCCTAGTCCATGATGACAGTCTCTACGTATTATCTACACAATAAAGTAATATTAATTTTTCCATCTGAGGGCATAGTGGAAAGCAAGATGCAGTTTAACACCTCAGCTAAATTGGAGGTATGTCATAATAGTCAAGAAGGACACAACATTGGAGTCAGACCTGGCTTACATATCTGATTCTGCCGTGGCACAACACTGAGCCCTCATGCACTCTTTCTATTGCCTCAAGTCTAACCTTAGTATACAAACATCAACATCACAGTGATGCTGTAAAGATTGAATGAGATAATACATACTAGGAATTCAGAGTCTGTCATAGAGTAAATATTCTAGAAATAGAAATTAAAATAAAATTTGAAATTACATTTGCTTTACAGATAATTCTATCCTCTGTCTACTAGAAGCATTTTAATTGGATCACTCCTTTGCTTCCACCCTCCCCCTCCCCATTCTCTCTTCTTTACATATAATTGAAAAGGCTCTCAGGGGTCAGGTTTTGCCCTTTTTTTGAGGAAGAAGTAATAGTTTGTCCAATTACTCATTTTGTATTTAAATCAGAGTCAAGACTAGAGCTCAAATAAGTACTCTCAGGGAAAAGCATCTGGGAGGAAAGGGGGCGGGGGTTGGGAGTTTGGGGTTGTTGAGAATTGGAGCACTCCTCTCTTCCATGTGGAAATTTAAAAGAAGGGGACAGGTCCTTCAAGTCCTGCTCTATGCCAGATATGCTATAAGAGAAGAAGAGAAAGCACAGAGTCAAAGGAAGAGGCCAAGGACCTTTGTGATGAGTGCTAAACCCCAAATTGAAGAAAACAGCAGAAAACACAGTCCCCAGTGTAAAATCCATTAAGTAGATCTCTGAACTTTATTAGCCAAATTTACTTTTCTCAGGCATCCTGGGCAGCTTCTCCAAAAGTTCTTATCAACACAATCAGGTATTCTCAGAAAAACAGCTGAGCTAGAGGCAATGCACTTCTGAGTGTAAAGTGCTGAAAGGTCCAAGACAAACTTTAACCAGGAAACTAATTTTAATTTGAAAATGGAAATAATACGGAAAGGAAGAGAACTTAGTTGCAATAGTTGAAAATTAAATAGAATGTTGACGTCTACAGAAAGCTGTCAGCATAGAACTGGCTTTCATTTCATAGAAACCAACTGCCCAAGCTGAAAATGAGTCTTCTGTGGCAAAACACTATGGGGCTCCTAGCCCCGCTGTCTCTGGTTGTGTCCAGGGTCCATCCTGCAATGGTCTTCACTGGGACTAAAGTGCAAGCTGCTTCATCATTGTGGGTTAGGCCTCCGCTGAGCAGCCATGCCCGATGTTGCAGTCAGAGAATCAAGGTTATCATTCCCATCATCCTTAGAAGATGTGTACCCAGACTTTGTTATAGACAACCACCTACTGTCTCCCTGACAGCTCTTTAATCACATATAGGCACCCTTAATGCCCACATGCCTGCTAAACACTCTCCTAAGCCTGAGCACCAATCCTGTCCTATGGATGAGAAAATTGATGAGCTCTCTATTTAAAAGTTCCAAGTCAGCCTGGCATCAGTTTGGGCTTTGGATCTGAACCCTAGTGTCAGGAAGAGAGCTTTTCACTGTTACGTGTGGGCTAAAATCTCCTAATCTCTTTTTGTTTCACCTTTAGTAATGCAGATCCATTTGCCTCAGTTCTTCTCTCTAGTTTGAGATTTCCCACCATTACCATTCTAACTATAGAAACTGGTTTTACTTTTACCAGCCCCTCTGGATATGGTCCCTGTACCCTGCCCTTGAACTTAGGTCAACTGTAAGCAGCACATTCTTCCCACCTGGACTCTCAACCTAGCACTGGGCTCCACTCCTTATGATACTGTGCGCCAACTACGTGACCAGTTATCGCCTCCAACCGACCTCCCCATCTTTAGTCTTCCTGGCCCACTGTCTCCAGCTCTTAACCACCCTCCTTTCACATTTCATTTTTCTTTCCCCTATTACTTTCTTCTTGGATCTTCTTCTGATCACACATTTCACACAACCAGAGCTGTCTCTGCCCCACTTGTCTAGGGTTCACACGTCTCTGATACTAGCCTCTTGTGGGTCCATCATTTCCTACTTCACAAAGTTCAAATTTTAAATCTTACTGCATTGTAATAATATTAGTAGCACTGAGTGGCAAGAACCAATTAGGTACAAAAATGAACTAAGCGTCTTAGCATTTCACTGGAAAATGTGACAATCAAAAGGTAAGTCACAGCCTAAGAAAGCTAATAATGAAAAACAAGAGGTGACAGATCAAAAATGACCCATGCATTATTTACAATAGCCAAGATATGAAAGCAACACAGATGTCCATTGGTAGATAAGAAGATGTGGTGCGTGTGCGCGCACACACACACACTGGAATATTATGCAGCAATAAAAGAAAGTAAAATCTTGCCATTTGCAACAATATGAATGGGTCTCGAGGGTATTATGCTAAGCAAAATAAGTGGTTTCACTTACATGTGGAATCTAAAAACAACACAAAGCAAATAAATGACACAAAACACACTCATAGAAACACAGACCGAAGGGACAGTTACCAGGAGAGAAGGGGCAGGGAGATGAGTACAAAGAAGGAGAATATAGTTAATAATTTTATGGTAAGGTTGTATGGTAACAAATAATTACTAGAATAAGTGAGATGATCACATTGTAGGTAGAAAAATGTCGAATCGCTAGCACACCCGAAACTAATATAACCAGTATAAGATTAAGCTTACTTATGCTTATAAACTTAAATGAAAAATTAAAAAATAAAAAATGGTCATGTTTCTAGCTGCCAACTCCTCTGCTCCTTTCATTTCCTATTTGTATCTAGGACGTCCGGAACTCATTTATTTCACAAGATTATCACAGAGCTTCCCACGGCATCACTGCCCCGCCTCAGCCCTGTCCACGGCACTATATTGAGAGAACTAGCTCACAAGAGACATGAGGAAATGACATCTTTAACCCACACACATAGTTTTCCTTCCCCTTCATCAATACCTGGGATCTACATGCTGAACCCAAACTCAAACACCACACTCTTGCTTCGTATTTTGGGGAAAGATCAGCTCACCTCATGGGTAATAAAAGCATCATCTCTTTTGCCCCCTCCCATTTCAAAATGCAGGACAAAAATTATCCTCATCTTCCATCTGATATCTGCCTTCTGCAAGAATCTGTGCTCATGTCCTGCATAGAGACACAAAAAGATTTGACTTAAAAATGAGTCATGAATTGCTCTTTAAAGGTTAGGTCAAAGGAGCTTTTAGAGCCGGGTTCTGGGGGCATGTACATAAAAAGGACGCTCCAGATATAAAGAAGCAAGTGAAGACTACAGATGCAGAAGGCTGAGAAGGGACCTGAACCCGTCAATGCTGCTTCTCAACCTAAGGAAATCCGTGAGTGACAAAGTGTGTTATAACCATATAATCACGTGAATATGGGAGAGGGCGGCATTACACAAGCAGAAAGTGAAAAATAGTAAGAAAAAAAAACAGGACGCCAAAGACTGCTCTTATCCTTACAGCTGTTGTCAGCCACTCATACTTCCTATTCCTTCTGTGAGAACTAGATCCTTAAAGATAACCAATTGCTTGAAATTTCATGACCCTATTGTCAGAACAGATCAGAGTCTTTTTGCTTATATCGTTTCCTGTACGAACTTCCAATTCCTTTGCAATGTAACCATCTGCTTATGTTCCAGTGCCCCTTATAGGATTTTGAATTATTTGAGGACAAGGCATGTGTCTCAATAACCTATGCAAAATAAATAGCTAGGGCAGTGTCTGATACCCAACAGATGCTCAAGAAATGATCACCAAATGGCTGAATGGAAGGATAAAGAATGTCGTGTTTATTGAACTCATTCTGCATGAATGAAAGTTTGTACTTTCATGGTTCATAATGATTTACTGGTTCTAGAAGGTCTCTGTTTTCCAAATTGTCAACAATGAAGGGAGTCTCATAATTACTGAGACTGCTAAAGCTCTCTGTTCCCCTCAAAGAATGTTTTCCAGCCACGGTTATGTGTCCCTACTATGTACAAGAATGTAAGGGTTCACTTGGTTCCAATAGGGAAATTTACTGGTTAACTGAAGAAAAGATGGCCATGCTAATTACTCTGTCATCACTGATAACTCTGAATGAAATAAGATTTTAATTTCTTGAATACTTACACTTTTTTTAGGCATCCGCTAAGCACTATATAAATAAGAACTCATTTACTTTCCCCCCAAAGCCTGTAAATAAACATAATTATGTCTGTTTGATAGGGGATGGAATTGAGGCACAGAGGGATTTTAGTAACTTGCTCACAATCAACCACCCAAGTTGTGGATGGCAGAACCAGAATTTTTTGTTTGTTTGTTTAAATGGCTCATGTGTACTAGACTCTTTTCTCAAGGATTAGAATAAAAGTTTTCAATGATTGTCAGTATAAGCACAATTCCTGCTAATGACCTATCACATTATTTTAAAAGGAAAATGTTTTCTTTTGACCCCAGAAATTAAATGCTAAGGATTTGCTATGATCAAAGACTTGGGACATATAATAAAATATTCTCAGATACCAGTCACAACTAAGTATGAGATGATTAGTGGGTTACAGAGTTGAGAAGGCAGGTAAGTATGACGCCTGCTGGCATGTGATGACACATATCAGGGCCGGACTTTCACTGATTTGGGAACAGCCAGGCAGGAATGACAACCACAGTGTTAACACTAACTTATGTATTACATACCCTATTTGTTTTTTTCATTTAATAAATATCTTCGAAGCACCTACCTATTATATGCCAGGCCTTGTGTGACTTGCTAAGTATATAGAAATTAAGGTTTTATTCATTTAACCTTCTCAATGTTTTAAAAATCCTTTTTTTTTTTTTGCTTCCTATACCCATTACTTTTGACATGGTCTGCGTCTTTATCTACTCTTTCCTAGATGAAACTTCTGATCTGTCTCTCAAGCTCCTAACTGGTCTCTCACCCTCAAGTCTTTGTTATTTCCTATTTAATTTCTGTACCCCTGTCAAAAATTAGTGGTGGATACTGATAAAAACTCAACCTAGGAAACTTGATAAAGGCTTCTCTGAGTCCTCTTTCTAACCAGACCCTGACCATGGGCCAGTTTACTCCAGTTTTAGCAAGAATCCTGCTGTGTCAGTTTAGAGCATCCTTAGCCCTCTATATCTGATTAAATTCCTCATCCCCCACGCTGCATACCTTGTCACCCTGGCCTGCCTTTAGCAAGAATCTTGTTGAGTTCATCTTGTAAGAATCCCCCTAGGCTTGATGTTTCCTCTTGATAAATTTTTACCCACTGACCCCTACTCTGCTACTTGGTTATAAATCTCTACTTGTTCTTGCTGTATTCACAGTTGAGACAAATCTCACCACCCCATGCAAAAAACCCATTGCAGTAGTCCTTTTTA
This sequence comes from Rousettus aegyptiacus, assembly GCF_014176215.1. Classification (NCBI taxonomy): domain Eukaryota; kingdom Metazoa; phylum Chordata; class Mammalia; order Chiroptera; family Pteropodidae; genus Rousettus; species Rousettus aegyptiacus. The sequence continues at coordinate 11,477,869 of NW_023416310.1, forward strand.
AACGAAATCTTTCTTACTGTCTTTAACAAATGTTACAAATAGTTTTTCTTTAACACCATTCATTGCTCTTTGGATGACATTCTTAACCTGTAACATGGCATACAAGGTTCCTCACAATTGGTCATCCACATCTCCAAGAAGAAACCCCTCAAAAAGTGTAGTCTATTCTCTTCCTACTCACAAAACCATCTTCTGTTATTTGCCGGGCTGGATTGCTACTGCAACTTAACTGTCAGTTTCCAGCTAAACTGAACTTTTCAAGGTAAGGATTTTAACATAACATCTTTGTTCTCCTAGCACTTCTGATAACTGGAACTGAATGTTTATCAAATATCCAATGACTAAATAAAGATATGATCTTCACCATTACGATTCGTTAATCTGAGGTGATTTTATAAGCTCTACAAACACAGAGGTATTTGTGGAACTGCAACCGATGGCTGTATGACTCCTCACAAGGTGTTAGTTTGAATGAGTGATTATTTCAATGGTCGTATTTCAATTGATCGTACTCTACGCTCATCAAAATTCTCTAGCCTTTTGCACAAATGCTTAGACATGCAAACATGCAGTATTCTTGGCAATTGACTGCTACTCCCATTCTTTATTTGGCTCTCTTTCCTGACTTTGCTATCTCCCTTTACCTTCCCTTCTTGAGCTTTTCCATTCCCCCTCCCCCAGATGACTTGACTGCTTGATTGTTATAACAGTTTCCCAAAGATTCGCCTTCAGAGTGATTTAGCTGACATTTAACATATTAAAGAAGTAGGACATTGCTCGAAAGCCATATTTGGATTTGAAGCTTAAAGGTTTTCATAATGTTTACCGAAGGTATCATAAATGTCATTTCTCTCCAGAACTAGCACTCCTACAGTCAATGACAATTGGATTTATTCAGGACTTAGATTTCCTTAGCTTTACCATGCAGCATTTGTCAACAAAAGGTTGCAGTTTCCAGAAGTTATTTTGTTCAGCACACTTGTTTCTTTAGCTAGCATTGTCAGACATATCGTACCCATAAAAATGCTCTCTACCATGTAATATGCTGCCAGGTCCTCATACCTCTTCTCCGATGGACTGGAAGAATAAAACAGATCCTTCTTCCTCACTTAAGGGATAGCTTCCCATTTCTTCCTCAAAGGCAAACATCCAGTACATACTTGTGAGTTGGGGTTTGAAGTAGGAGAAATTTGGTGGGGTCAATATGACTTACTGCTCTCAATGTGACCAAATAGCAGATTAGTGTCCATCAAAGTATTATTTGTATAAATTCTCAATGACACACAAGATCATAAACTAACATTTCTCATTCAATAGGTAGTTTTGCTCGATTCACAACATATTGCAAAAGCTACTATCTCTGTTATGTTCAAGAGGCATTGATGTGTGGGTGCTTAACTCATATGTGGAAAGCCAGAGGGAAGAGAAACAGGTGATCAGCATGGCAAAGCTCTGCTGCCCTGGTCCTCCCACCGAGACCCTTTAATTTCCATGTCAACATCTAGATAGGAGGGAGATTTTCTTCGTTGTCCAGGTTACCACAAGGATATGAATTTTGAGTGGAACATGTTAAACAAAATTAAAACAAACTTCAATATACAAATGTTTTTGCAATCCATCATATTTACAGAAATGAAGCCATCAAGACACCCAATAAATTAGTTTTGATGAGATTTGTAATGAGGCATTAAAGATAAGCTAAGTAAACTGTTGAAATGTTAGAAAAATATATTGTGATATAACATTGACTCATACTCCATATTTTAGGCAAATAATCAGACAAGAAATATTTTTAAATAAACAGAAATTTAAATCTTAAAAGAAACTACACAGAACAGATTTTATATTTTTGATTACTTAGCAGCATTCAAAGCCATTAAACCCTGAGTAGGAATTATAATGACTGGAAAGAAAACATTTTTTTTCCTTGTTTTGTTTTTGGTACTGAAATCTATTGATTCAGTTTTTATCACCAGGGAAGATTAAAGACTTTTAGTATAAATGAAGTCATATTTAGCTTTTTAAAATTCAAAAGCATTGTGGAGTTTAATATACCCTTTCGGTTTCTGGAGAAAGCTGCTTGTTATAGGAGCTAATAGAAGACAAAAGAATTATTCCAATTGTTAGTTCACTAGTGCACCCGCCCAGATATATCATTTTGTTTAACTGTCAGAAATGTTAATAAGATTTCTAAACTGATAGCAGAGGATCACTTTGGGGGCAATTATTCTCATTTCTTTAAAAAAGCTAAACTTATCTTATTTTTTTATAACTGAATAAAATTGCAAAGGATAACAAACCTCATTTAGTGATACTAAATGATTGCAAGTACAATGTGTTATTTTGGGACAGATTTGACCTCCCATACTCAACATATTGATACTAGATGAGCAGAACCTCTCTGAGATGGAGTGTGAAGGTTCTATGGGTTTCTGTGAGAGAACAAAGAGGCAGTAATAACTTCTTTCCCATCAAGTCATCACCTTCAGGAAGGTGTCTGCTAACTGGAATTTATGATACTTTCTGAAAACAAAACCCTGGGTTTGTAAGAGCTTTACAAATATGCATGGGTATGTTTGATTCTTTGTGCATGTTTGAGGCCGCCTTAAACATGTAATTTTTTGTGCATGTTTTCCTGACTCCATAGTCAGTTTCACATGTCTGTAATTCACACTCAAACCCAATACAAAGGGGAAAGGTTTAGAAAGGTTTATTTCTAGCACCCTGAGATTCAAACCTCCCTCATAGACCAATCTGGCCTCATGTCTCAGGATAGCAAGTATCCATGTGACACTTTACAATCTTTGCTCCCAACTGAGCTGAAAATACTATAAGAATATGAGAACTGTTTGCCACTTCTGTGTGTGTGTGTGTGTGTGTGTGTGTGTGTGTGTACGTACGTATTTTCATGAGATTCTGCGACTTCTGTCTCTTTATTGAAGATTATCGCAAAAGATACAACGTGTCTTGTTGTTGAGTTTCTAAACACAAATGAGTTTAGAAATTTGAGGAAATGTCTAAATAGGATACTGATTTTCGCAGGCCTAAGTTTCTTTTATATTAAATAAACTAAAATGTACAAGTGATTTCAGGAAAAGAAAATGAGAGGCCTTGTCCTTAGCTGTTCAGGGAGGGGCCTTGTGCCAGAGATCTCTACCACCATGCCCAGATCCAGCGATTTGCCAGAAGTGCTCATAGAAATTTTTTTTTTTTTTATATTGCACTCATGGCTAAGATTTATAGCAAGTGGAAGGACACAAAGCAAATACAAAAGAAAAAAGATAAAAAGTCGCAAAAGGTGAAGTCTGGGAGAAACCAGACTCTAGCTTCCAAGATGCTTCCTTCTCCCAGTAGAGTCATACAGAACTAACTCCTTTACAACGAGTGTGGCAACACGTGAGAAGTGTTATCTACCAGGGACACATGTTAGACACATGTCAACATCCAAGGTGTTTATTGGAGGCTGGTCACATAGGCACCTTCTGCCTAGCACTTACCAAAATTCCAGACTCCTGGAAGCAAACCAAATTGTTTCTACATTTTTAGCACAGTGAGTCATTTTTATAATTTATGGAAAGTTTTATATTTGTGGGCAAAATCTGTGATCAATACTAGCAAACATTGATAAGGAGCCAAGACAGGAAGAATTACATCCTAATATTTCCCAACCGATCTATGAAACATAATCTTGTTTCATGCTCGTCACAGAAGAAAAAATTCCAAATAAACATAGGAAATGCATACTGTATTTCCTTCCTACAGCTGTCTCAGGAATTGTCGTTTTAAAAGCTCCCAGAATACCTGAATTAAAGGCCAAATTTATTTGACTGGAAAGTCACAATTTTTTTTTTCATTCTTCACTTTCTTTGTTTTTATTAACACAAATTAATGTTCTCTAGATCTGAATTCCATTGAATATGCTTTGAGGAGCAATGTTATCCACGTGCTCTTAGAAACACTATGCTATTGTCCGTGGTCTCCACGAAATCTCAATCTATCAGCTGACTTCTGTCCATCTGAAAGATACAACCTTCTGAATCTTGCCTAAGACTCCCATTAATGCTTAATATGCAGTTGCTTTATGAACAAAATAATTAGTGACTTGATGTCGTGAGTACAGGCACACGAAAAAGTCAAGTTCTATATTTGTACAATCTGAATAAAAAGATAATGGAAAAGCAACTACGAAAAGGAAAATAAATAGATTCATTTCTGTTAGAATCTATTTAAGGGTGAAAGCCTTACATTGTCAAAAACACACACAAGTGATTAAGAGAGACGACCGGGTCCACTTTCTCAGATGCCTCGGGGTCCTAAGTTGTATAGCTGGAGTCTGATCCAGGAGTTCTTCCCCAGCTTTGTGATTATGCACTGTGAACCCAAGTGTAAGTTACTTGATTTTACTCTCTTTGAGTTTCTGAACTATAAATTGAGGCTAGCAGTGCATACCCATCGCAGGCAAGGAAATGAAATGAACATAGATAGTTTCAAGATCTTTGCGAACGTGAAAAACTAGTGATCTGTGCTAACAAGACTAACTCTGTCTTCATGTTCCATTTATCATTTCCACTCCCTCACAGAGACTTGGGCTTGTCTGAGGGCACTGGAAAAAACAAACAAACAAACAAAACACCTTCCTGAGAGGTCGTTCTTTCTTTGTGTGGGGCCAATCAAACACAATGTCCATCCAGAATGCTGTTCTAATCGAGCAAAAACCAGATCTTTGAGAAAGCCATTCACTTTTTGGTGTCTTAGATAGTCATTCGCTTTTCCAGTGATTTCAAATAACTTTCAAAGCCTTACTCTAATTAGGACAATTTGATCATCTTAACGCTTTTGTGACATGGGTAGAGCCAGCATCAGATTCTGTTTTTCAGAGAAGAAGAAGAAGAAGAAGAAGAAGAAGAAGAAGAAGAAGAAGAAGAGGAGGAGGAGGAGGAGGAGGAGGATATGAGGAGTAGGAGGAGGATGAGGAGGATGTACTTTTATCTGCATCTTAGTATCCTTCTACTCCTACTCCGCCCCCTCTCCTCTCCCTCCTCATCCTCCTCACTCCTCCTCCTCCTCCTCCTCCTCCTCCTCCTCCTCCTCCTCCTCTCCTCCCCTCCTCCCTCCCTCCTCCTCCTCCTCCTTCCTCCGCCTCCTCCTCTCCTCCCTCCATCCCTTCCTCTCCTCTCCGTCCGACCCTCCTCATCCTCAGCTCCCTCCTCCTCCTCCTCCTCCCCTCCCTCCTTCAAAGAAGTTTCAAGGAGTTAGATTATTCAAAACTGAGGACTATGGGCCTCAGACTTGGCTCCTGAAAAAAAGACACCCTATCTCAGGCACCAAACTCCAAGAGCTCTTACAGTGGCCTCTTCTAGCTTTAGAGCTGGACTGTCAGGGACCGTGGGAGAAGAAAAGACATATCACTGCTCCTCGAGTATCCAAAAACATATCAGAGGCCCCAGTTTTCATGGCCACACGGATCATAGATTCCACAACCCTAATCTGTCAAAGTCAGAATCAGGTGAAAGAATGTCTTTTGAGAGCTTTAGTGGAATCATAGAATCCATATTTGAATAGCATCGCAAAGGTTACCTGTGCAGCTCCCAGGTGAGTGCTCCTTCTACGCTACCCTCTCGCTCCGCGTTTGCTCCTGCTATGACGACTTCATCTCTATCTCACCGTTGATAACTAGAGTTGTATCACAGCTGTGCACGCCTAACTCTCACCCCCATCCCCCTCCTCATGTTCTTTAAAGGTACAAAATTTTTACTTGTTGCTTCTGTATTTCTAGGACCCAGTCAATGTCTGGCCCAGAGGACGTGCCATAAAATAACTCGACAGAATCTTTTCTCACCCGAACTAACACAATAGCTTTTTTATTCTTTTCTCTGCTAACACCTAAGAGTTGCCCTTAGTTCAACCATTCAATCCACAAAGAAAAACAATCATTTTATAAAATGAAAACCAGACTATGTCCCCAGCCCTTACTTAAAACCTAAGTATTTTCTTGAACATACTAAAATAAAATCTAAACTCATAACTATGATCGACAAGTCGTCTACTTTGAAGCTGATGTTATTAGTGCTTTTGCTTGGTCTCTGTCCACCTTACCACCTTATCCACAACTTGTGAAGGTCTAGTCAGAAGAGCCACTTTCCTGCAGATATAACATGATACACTTATCTGAGCCAATGAGCTCGTTGTTTATGGTTCCCCTTGCTACAGACTCTCTTCAACTGTGTCCTCACAGGGCTAGATCCTTCTGCCATTCTGCTGCTTGGCTTAAAGTTCTCTTCGGAGAAAGCTTCCCTGATCACTTTTGTTTATACACTTGTCCACAAATACCTTGTCACACTCTATTACCTTAGCTTGTTTTATCTCACTGGAATAAACACGTTGTTTGTTTGTTTTCTTGTTTATTGTAGATCTCCCGCAATCTGATAGAAACCTGGTAAGAACAGGATCTTGCCTGCTCATTCACCAATCCCTCCATGTAGGTCTTAAAAATGACTCTCTGCGTATAGTGGATGCTCATTTACTCTCTCCTCTGAAACAATGACTAAAGAAATGAAAAATTCATTCAATGCTTAAACCCCTCTCAAATATACTTATTGGCATCTTAACCAAGTGTTATTCTTATTTCCCTTGAGTAGAAATAGTGATAAAAAAAATCAGTAGTTCTTCATTTTTATACAAATTTTATTACACAGGTTTTCCTCAACTCATATAATATTTGTCTTTCCAAAATGTTTTCATTAATGAATATTCCCAGCCCCTATAAACACACAAAGCAAATCTACTCCCTTCTCCTCATCATAGTTCTTTGATTATCACCTTCAAGTCCCCTGTACATGTCCTTTTATGCTAAAAACACTAGGACTTTCTTTCATTTCTTATTTTCTACTTTCAAATTTCTCTTTGTCTTCTGAATATATTCCAATATATATCTATTCCTCATAAGATATGGATCTCTAAACTTATACAAAAAAATCACACGCATGTTTCTGCTGATACAGATGTGTGTGTGTGTGTGTGTGTGTGTGTGTGTGTGTGTAAGGGAAAGAGAGACAGAGAGAAAGAATGAGCATGTACTCACATATGTATTCAATGCCACCTAATATAACAAACTTTGGCAGCTATACTGTGCAAATGACTTCTATTGTTTATGAAGTAAAAAAATCTCCAAGCCATTTTTATAGGACTACAGCGAGCCATGTGTGGTAACCATCCTCCAAGATAGCCTCTAGTGATTCCCTGTCTTCCAGCATTCAAGCCCTCTTGTGGTCCCCTGCCACACTGGATCAAGGCTGGTCTATATGACCAGCTCAATGTGGCACAAGTGATGGTATGTTACTTCTGAGGGTGTGTTATAAAATACATTTTTATGTCTGCCTTCCTCTCTCTTCACTCCCTTGCTCTAGAAGCAGCAAGGTACTATGTCATGAGGACATACCATCCACATGGAGACCCAAAGGGTTGAGGTCCTTCTGCCAATAGCCACATGGATGAGTTATCCTAGAGGTAAAACTTTCAGCCTCAATTAAGCCATGAATACAGCCTCATGAGAGATACTAAGCCAGAACCATCCAACTAAAACTACTGGATTTCTTTCATGAGGAAATATGTGAGAAAATAAATTTTCACGTTTTAAGCTGCTAGCTTTAGACTAATTTTGTATTTGATAATAGACAACTAGTACATCATGTATGCCCCATTCCACTCATGCAATTGTTTTTTAGGTCTAAATTTAGATTTGCGCATTTATTTAATCATTTCACCTCGTTACATTCGTTTCAATCCAGTCTATTTATATCTTTTTCAGTAAATATTTAGATAAATCTATGACAATAGAAACAATATTATCCAACTACTTTAAAAATCTATTAACTTTCAAGTTACTATTGCCATTCAAGTTACTGATACAAATGTTACGATGGAAAATGTACCGGACAGCATCCTGGTGACCTCAGAAATCTCTCCAGATTCATACATTTCCACACTTTATCAAACAGGCATTCTACCAGCTAACATTTCTCTTTATTTTCCTGTTCTCCATCCTATGCATCTCTGTTTTATCCACAAAGGTTAAAATAACTTGAGTCATGTCTCTTGTAGTTCCTTGCATTGCCAGCCTTAGAACTGTAAAGTTTTTTTTTTAAAGAAAAATACTCTAATTTGGTCATGGTTACTTCTTAGTGTCCATTTTGGTTCACCGAGATGTTACTATTTTTTCTTTTAGGGGCTCAGGCACCACTGTTTTATAGTTTTTTAATAATACCATAAGTTGGCATAAAGCTCACATTTATCGATTTCCTGTGCCACCTTCTCCCTTTTACTAAATGTGGCATTTACCCATTTCCAGTTCTGTGTCACCTCCCCATTCTGCATTGCTCATTAAAGACTACGATTCGCAATGCTCAGACCAGCATTCGCTGGCAATCTCTTCACGCATTTTTCAGTGTTCACCTTGCTTCCCAAAGTGGTTTGTTCTATCTATGCATCTTTATTTGAATGTTTCAATATATTAAGTTAATCTATGTTTCCTTTCAGGCATCTACTTAATCTTATGCCAATCAACAAACAAATAAGCAAACAAACAAAAAATAGGGAACACAAAAAGAGAGAATATACTAATTATTCCATATTTTATAACCACTACACACCCGGAGGGGTCACACTTGTTAAACTGGTGAATAAAAGAACATAAGTATGAAGTATTCTCATCCAGAAAACCCAATTCTGTTAATCAACACTAAAAATTCAAACACTTATATTTGAATTTGATTAATATATTCTTTGCTTTAACACATTACAAGGGTGGTCATAACTTATTTATTTTACTTCACTTTCTTCTGAAATATATTAAAGCTTTCTGCCAAGTTTTTAAATCAATAAGCAGAATATTTCTTCAATTACTTACTGTGCATGAAAAAAATAAGAAGACAGAAATAGAACACAGTTTTGAAAATTAAAGCCCAGTTTTAAAATATTTTCAGATATGATTATATTTTCCATTATTAGCTTTAAATAGACACCATCAAAAGGAAATGTTCTGCCTGTCAGCATAAGAATACTGTTATGTGCAGGTAATAAGCCATTCTGAAGACATATAAAATAAGCTATTATGCAATAAATGAGTCATCTCCAATCAGTGTAGAAGGATAAGAACAATAGAGCTGGGTAATAAAATATTTATTTTTAAAATTATAGATCCTACTCTTAGAATATATCTCAAAACACACTCCAGATGCAACAAAGAGCTAAATTTTAAAAAGAAACTAATAAATATATAAAGACTCCAGCAAATAAATGAGCAATGGGCATGAAAGGCTAATTCCTGCATGCAAAAATAGACCATTTTAACACAATGAAAGAAAAAAATGTTTATGCTCATGAGGAGCCCAATACATAAATAAATAGTATAACAGTGTACATTTATTAATTACAACAAATTATCAATGACTTAAATTTAGTACCAGTTGGTGAAAGGTAAAAGAGACACATTTAGAGAAACACAAATATATATGTAAATTACTTAAAAATCCTCTTGAAAAGACATCTGTCAATACCTATTCTTTAAAAGCCTAAAAGTATTCATTTCCTTTAACTCACTAATTCCATTTCTGGAAATCTCACTAACATGCTCTACCCTATCTGTGCAGAAATACCTTAGCAAACATCCATGTCCTCTTCCACAGCCAACCCAAGCTTCATTCCCTTTAATCTGAAGCTTATTGTCTTAGCTTGGGCATGTCTTCCTCAGCCTCACTCATGCCGAAATGACCTTGTAGAAGGGGTGGTCTCTGATTATTTAGAAGACAAGTCCTGTGCTTATTTAGAAAACAAGACAGGGAAGAAGAGGCAGGACACAAGGAGACCCTCACATTTCTATCAGGAGTAAATGACATGCTCTTTGAAATACTGAGAGGCCCTTCGGTCTTCTGAGCAACATAATCCTGACTTACAGAAAAGCAAGGTCAGCATTTACGTAGAACAGAGGAAAAAGGAGACGATCAGAAAGGTAAAGGTGTCTGTATTGGTGATGCATATGAAGGATCAAAGCTAAGAAGATGAAATCAGGGGTGGAAAGGATCCAGATCAAAAATGTTACTTTCAGCTGCGGTGATGGGTAACAGTCAAGGTCAACCTTAGAAAGGAAGGCGAGAGTTTAATCAGAATAAGTTCGTGGGATGAAAGTAAGTTCCAGGCCATGCTTTCCCAGATACCAGGTAAAAGGTCTGATTCCAAGCTTCACAGGTTGGAAGAAAAGAGAAAACTTAGAGAAACTTCAAAAAATGTTTCCATGGGACTAGAAATGATCCAAAGCAAAATAAATACATATGCATGCTTGTACCTATGTACACACACATACATAGACACAGTTCTTCATTTCTTTGGTTGTTTCTTCATCTTTCTAGACCTCAGATTTGAGGTATTTATACTCATTAGTAGCACTGTTTTAAATATCTGTTTTTACTACTGATGAGTGATTTATTTTATGCATTCAGCACCTAGCACAGTACTGGGTGCCTCTCAGAGACCTGTAAAATTTTGTTCTTTGACACACTGAATGAGATTCAAACTTAATTAGATTAAAACACACACAGACACACACATACATATCTGAAGAGGTTAACTGAGCTGTTTATACTCATTACTCAATAGTATAAATAAATAGACTGTGAATTTTATAATTTAAAATTTATAACTTATAAATTTTAAAATTGAATAAAGTTAAATTTTTATTTTTAATAAAAACAAAATTTTTGTGTCCTATCACCAAATCCATTCACTCTGCGACCCCTTAAAACTCACTCTCATATATTGATTATATATTTCAGATCTTCCTTTCATGTTTATTTAGATATATATATATTTCCTTGAAAAATGTAAAACTAATATAAACTAACTTTAAAACTAATCTGAGAGAAATATTATAAAATATTAACTTTTATGTTGGTGATGTATAAATTGATATTCACCATACTGTTCTCTATAATTTCCTGCATATTTGTATTATTTTAAAATAAATATTATATAATCCGCAAAATTAATAGTATGGTTTTTTTACATACATAAATGGTGTTGTGCTGTAATTCTCACGCTATTTTTTTAAACTTTTTTAAAATTAAATTCTATGTTCTTAGGAGCTATCCATGTTGGTTTTTGTAAATGTATTCCTTGGGACTGATACAGTATATTCTGGAATCATTTACGAAATGAAATCATGAATTTATTTTTACTTTCTTTAACGAAAGTCACTCACAGAGTCTGAGACTGGCAGCTTAGCATAGAGAAGTCTAAGAAAGGGAAAGCTCAAATTGTTTAATAAGAAATTAAAAGTTAACTCTTAAGAAAAAGAATCACGTTTTCAAAACAGATCTAAGCCAAGGATGAATCAGAAAAGAACGGCGGTTCCTTAGTTTTGCTGAAGACTTACTAAAGTACAGCAAAGGAAGGTACATTCTAAAAAGCAAGGAAATTCCATCATATGGGCTGCAGATTTTCTAAGAGTTAAGTTGGGTAATACAATTAGGAGAATCTGCTTCCCAGATTATGCTTCTGTTTAGAGGACATTATCTCTTGGTATAACTTTAAAATGCAGCCTCATGCATAGCAAGACAAGCCAAAGGCCAAGAGAGGACAATTTCACACCAGAGCAAGTACTTAAGTGTTCTCTCCAGGCACTGAGTCTACTGCCTGTGGCCCTTCTAAGTGAGAGACACTCGAATGGCAAGGCTCCCTACCTCAAATCGTCAGGCTTGGAAAGGTCTTCTTAACCTGATCAACTCAGTAGTGGATGGGATACAATTTTGTTGTGAATTCACCTGATTTTACTTTTTAACCACAAAGGCTGGATTCTACAGCTACAGCCTTACTGTTTGAATATGCTTTCTCTGTGATGGCTAAATTGCTCCCATTGCCAAAACTTCCCAGTAAGAGTGGTCGGAAGCCAAAATTTCACTGACCTTGAAATAGACCCTCTTCAAATAAGCATGCGCTCACGCATGTGTGTGTGTTTTATATGTAACTAAGTCAGAATTTCTTCCAATGTGTCAAAGAACAAAATTTCACGGGCCTCTGTGAGGTACCCAGGACTGTGCTAGGTGCTGAATATATGTCATATACATAAAGTAAATCACTCAGCAGCAGTAAAAACAGATATTTAAAACAGTGGTATTAATTACAAATACATTCTTAGATAATTTCAAGTGAACCAAGTACTGAGGAAGAGAAATATGGGATATTCTGGGGTCCATTCTGTGAACTCGCATCTAATCATGGTTGGAAGAGGTAAGGGGCGGGAATCTGTTCCTGGTCACTTAAACAGACAAGTAACAGGAAAGGATACGGTAGGCGCGTGGAGAGGAGGGAAGAGTGTTCCGGGTACCCAGAAACATCACTTGCAAAGACCCACAAGTTAAAGAAAATGAAGTAGTTGTCACGGGGATTCGCAGATGCGATGCCGCCTGTTCCAAAAGAGAAATCTGATTCTTTTATAATTTTTATTCGCGATTACTCCATCATATGCACATTTTAATTGACTTGATCATGCCTCAAGGATTCAAGTTCTAACATCCAAAACTTTATGTGCAGATCAAACTCATTATTTTCAAACTCCAAAATAGCCCTTCTTATTATTCCTGCTTAAATTTATTTTATAATTTCCCTAACAGAGTCCAATTCTTCTATCTTAGTATAACTCCAGATCAACCACCTAGGATTATCCAATGGTGTTATCTGCACGAAGTAATTACTTTTTTCTTTCGCAACCGTTTCATATTCTAAGATAAGTCTGTAGAATTTATGGCACGTACTTAATGTTCAGTTTGCAAATTTTCTTGGAAATTAAAAGTGAGGAGTCAGCAATTTACTTCACTGACTAAAAAAGAAACTTTAAAAAACCACTTTTTCTATGCATCTTTAGACACCTACAAAGACTTGATTAATTCCTTAAGGTGTCAAAAATGGCAGTTAAGTGTATGCCATTTGTTGAAGATTAGGAACCTTTGTCCGAGGTATCTGAATAATAGTTTTATGATAATGTACAATTGTGGTGAGTACAAGTCACATTGAATCATTTACTCCAAAATGAAAACTAGGGGAATGTCCTGCCTGCTCAAACAATAGGAAAGTGACTTGTGAAGTGACATTGAATTTAAGGCATTTTATTAAAAATCTCTCCGATAACATGAATGAAAGATTGAAATATAGTGCCCTAGAATATATTTTCATCAGGAATTTATAATTATTTTTACTCACATTGATGTTTGAAATTGGATATGCAGGTGTGTCTCGTCTCACACAACAGATGTCTTCCTAAAAAGATACATAGAAATTACTGAAAAGGAACTCACATTTTACATGTGCTAGGAAAACTTCCTATTAATGACAATTTGATAGACTGACTCTCCTTTGCAAATACAAGGACAGTTCTGATATGCAATTGACTCCTATTAATGGACTTGTTTCATGAATTAATATGTTTAGATTTAGGGCTTTGCTTTAGGTATACCTAAAAAAGTATAGAACAGAAATCTGATACCAATGTTTCAGGTTTTGGAATTTGCAATAGACTTTAAGAAAAATACAATTATGCTAAAAAATAGGGAGAAATAGAGACAGAGAGAAGGAAGAGGACCAATAAAAAAGAGGTAGATATGATTTGCAATATTTTATTTACTTGTTGGACTTTAAAACAGCCATTTGTAGATTTGAGAACACCTTTGTCTAGAATCTGTTGGCATTCATTTTCTTCACTTGGTATCTTTGTGTGGAGGTATGTTTGTTATTAAAGGGCTAATATACATTTTTAATGTCTCAGGCTCCCTACACTAGGCCAACAGGGTGCTTATACAGGGTGAGAAAAGAAATGCTAATGAACTTTGTCTGAACTAACTTGAAATTACCTAAAATTTAAATTAAGTGCCAAAAACAAACAAACAAACAAACAAACAAATAAATAAGGTCATGAGGAAAAGCCCCATTCTAAGACTACAGAATCTACCTTTGTGGATGGATACACAGCCATAGAGGCCTCTCTGCTTTCCCTTTTCTTGACAGAGGCCAATTCCTTTGTAATAACGTGGCACTGATCATCTATAATCCTCACTCTTCATAACGAGCCCTGAAACCCTCCAGCCCTATCATTCAATCCTTGTGTTTTTAAGGAATCATTATGTTGTTCCCAAGTGGATTATCAAGACTTTGATGATAAGATTCAGATATGCCTACACTTTTCAGATCCCAAATTATACAACAAAAAATGTATTCCGTTTTAAACAATACAATAGTTCATTTAATGCTCAAAAGCCCTAAAAATATGTGTGTGTGTGTGTGTGTGTGTGTGTGTGTGTGTATATATATATATATTTTCATTTTTAGAGTAATCAACCAAGGCTCTGAAAGTTTAAATAACTTGTCCACATTTTTACATTTAAGTGGCAAAGCATGATTTCAAATACACATTCCAAAATCCTCAACTTTCCAGGTTGAAAATGTGATAGAAAAATGAGTCCACAATTGAATGAATGAATAAATGAATGAATATATGAGTGGAAAAAAAACCCCACTAACTACTCAGCAGTTATTAAAAAAAAAAAGGAATCAAAAACAGAATTATAAAACCTCAATGTGACATTTTAGAGTATAAAAGAGATGATATTGGTTTACTAGAAGATAGCGGCCTCCCGATCTCATTTTAGAAGTCCCCCAAAACCAAGTAATCAACAAGCTTTTTATCCATATGTGTTAAACCAATCTCTCATCTCTAGCTTCCTTCCCTAACCAACAGACCACCCAAATCCTTGCCCTTTGGTATGCATTCTCTCAATTTTATGTCTCTTCTAAACTGAACACTCATTTAAGAGATCATGTATCATTTTTTATTTGTGTTCACTTTCTATATGAGTTCCCAATAAAGCACTACCCACTTAGAAGAGTCTCTATAAATATATGTCGAATAAATAAGTAGGGAAATACATATATCGTTGAGTCTTTCTGTGCTGTCTGGTTTCTTAGAGTGCTATGCACCCAGACAGACTGCAACCCTCGCCGGGCAGAGGGTGTGTGCATCATGCATTCTTTTTTATGTTTCTCTCTGTACCTAGCTCAGAACTCAGTGCAGTATATAGCTGGTTGTTCTATAGACAAGGTAAGTTAGTACTGGCTGATACCTAGATTCCACATTCTCAGATGTGAGGGAAGAAAATCAGATCATTAACCAAGTTCATCTTTCCTCTCTCTGCGATATTGCCCACAGAGGTAGCCTCATGCCATACCAAAATTCGCTCTGGAGAAGGAGCATCATTAGTGCAATGAGTGGAGTTGATGAGTTCTCTTGAGCAAGTTCCTGTCCATGATCTGCATGGAAGGAAGGGCCTCTCTCCTTCCTCTCCCTAATAGATGTACTTCAGCATATAGCCAAAAATAAGGGAATACCCTGTGGGTTTGAACGACCTTTTGCTATAGTCATGAAACAGAAAAGATGGATAATCCTCATGCACATGGTCACCTATAGAAAGGAATTCTAACTGGTGGGCACTAATATCAATTGTTTCCTAAGCAAGAAATTGTCTCATCTGTAATCATGCGTACCATTTACACTGTACATGCTATGGGCCACCGGTTATCATTACCCAGAATTTTTCTTGATTGACTTAACTGAAAGAAACAAAAGTTGTCACCCAGAGTTGGCCTGAATTGACCAAGAAAATGTGGATATTCACTAGCTATAGTGTTTTCATTTTTTTTTTTTTTTTTGCTTTGTATCTCTCAACCAAGCTATGACCTACCCTGAGTGTTTGACAGCAAGAGAGTTCAAGTTTTCAGGACTCAACAGTGAAATCAAAACAAGAGGCCAGAAAATATTTATTTCTACTGGGTTCTGCAAGGCTTAATTAACTACTGTAGGAGGAGTTCTCTGTGATGTTCGGAGCGCGTACATTCTCAAAGGTCAAAGCTTATGAAGATGGAAAGGAATAATGGCTTATTATGCACGCCTCAATTGGATCAGAAAGACACTTCTAATACTTTAAATCTTAGTTATTGTTTTATTATTAAAATCTTGGAATTGACTGATCACCCTTAGAACATTCAATTCAAAAAAAAATATATTAAGTGGCAGCATTTTTTGTTTCTTGCAAAGATAGTGGTGGATATGTCTGTAGGGTGGGGGGGTGGGTGGAGTTCTGTTTCCCTCTCCTGTGCTGGTTCCACGTGCTGGGTCTCAGAGCCCCAGTGAACAACACAGGTAACATCCGAGCCTTGATTTCAGAGGCCTTTATCACTGCATAAGGGAACTTGCAATGTTTCCAGAAGAATCTGTATTATTATAGTATTTTCAAAGTTCCCATTGATATCACTGAGTTTCCCGATCACGTTGAAGAAGCATTTTGAGAGCATTTAAATGTTAGTTGAGCTTTTTTTTTTTTATTCATTCATTTTAGTCAAGAAAATAAATTGTATTAAAGAAAATAAATATGTACATATGCCAAACTCTGGGAAAAGAGTGTAGAAAAGACATGGTCTTTCTTACAGGCCTCTCAGTCCTCCCAGTCCAATTCATACAAGACTGAGATCGGTATATGGGGAAACATGTCATGATAAGGGAATATGAAAAGTCTTATAGAGGCTATTAAAATCACAGGTTAACCAAGTATTGGAAGAAAGAAACATACACTCAGAATAATGGACATTTTGCCAGAAAACTGAGGGAGAAAAGAAGTGGACCTATTAAGAGAGGATTGAAATCATTCTAGTCAGAATAAAGTTATGCAAAAACTTTGAAGCAAGAGAGAGCATGGGGCAGTTTGGGAACTCCAGAAAAGCCCTCCACCAGCCTACCTGGAGCCTGTGGCAAAAAAAAAGAAAGAAAGGAAAGAAGGAAAGAAAGGAAAGGAGAGGAGAGGAGAGGAGAGAAGAGAGAGAGAGAGACAGAGAGACAGAGAGACAGAGAGAGAGACAGAGAGAGAAGAGAAGAGAAGAGAAGAGAAGAGAAGAGAAGAGAAGAGAAGGAAAGAAGGAAGGAAGGAAGGAAGGAAGGAAGGAAGCAAGCAAGCAAGCAAGCAAGCAAGCAAGCAAGCTGAAGAAACAAATAGGAACCATTCACAAGGATACTTTGTCTTGAGGCTCCTTGGAGCCCTTTAAATATTTTAAACTTAACAAGTAACTGTTTAAAATGAAATTGGATTTTAGAAGACCAATAAGGGCCTTGAGGGCAACCGTGATGAGTGGAAAAGCCCAGGAGGCACAGAGACCAGTTGGGAGGTGGTAAGTGTCTTGTTGAGAAAATAATGACTGTGGCCTGAGAAAGTATAAGACAAAGAACACAAAAGAGGCGCTAGGTTCTAAAGATGTTTAGTATATAGAATAAATGAGATTTCCTGCCAGACTAGAAGAAAGGCAGATGAGTAGTGCAAAGATCAATCTAAGTTTCTGGATTATGGCTTCTATTGGATGGCGATGATGCCAATCACTGGGGCTGAGCGTATGGGAAGTAGCGGAACTGCCAGGGTCCCTGCTGATGGTGCTGGGGGTGGTGCTGGTGGTGATGCTGGTGTTTAGGGAGTTGAAAGGAGAAGAATATACTGTTCATTTCTTTTGACTTTTTGTTTTTGTTTTTTTAAATATAGAGCTAAAATGTGAATTTCACCCAATTCACCCTTTCAGCCTATTATCTTCTAAAACCAAAGTACTAACTCATCACAAAATCTTCTATCGGGTAGTTGTTTGATTAGTAGAATTCCTCAATTAGACCTCGTTATATATTGCTTATCTTAAAATACAATTAATATACAGCCCTTAATAGAGAGTCTATGATTAGAACTAAGCTTCATAAATTTTTTAAATTGAAAATTGCATATCAATCTTAGTTTAAATTCAAAACAACTCTGCGAGAAAGACAGAATGGGTTCTATTATTTGAATTACAGCGAAAGAGGACAAGCATCTGAAAGGTCAGTGACTTGCCCAGGGTGACCCACAAGCAATGTTCTGGCCTCTACAGATTAGTCTTTCTGCTCCTAGTTTGGAGCTCATTACTCTTGCCCACCGTCTGCAAAGGGCATGCTCAGATGTTGAGATCAGCAAAGGCGCATATCTCATTGACCATTAGAACTTAATATTAATACTATTATTCTCACCATTATTATTTTGACTTGGAAAGTTCATTGCTCTAATTTGTTGACAAGTGAATTTGTCTTTATATTTTCAAGCACAATACATAAAAAAAAATGCATAAAAAGAAATACTATTAGTGTTTTTTGTGAAAGTGTTTTCCCCTCAAATGCACTGTCGCGCCTGGTTCACTGATGAACTGCCCACATTAGGAACACATTCTAATAAAAACACACATATTATAGAGGTGAGAACACTAGAAACAGCATTTGCATCTGCTACAAGACTTGAAATGTAATGGATTTCTAACTAATTAGCATGATTTCCCAGACTGAATTATGCCACATGTAGGAGTAGCTGGATATAAAAATAAATTTGATTATAATGTGCATAAATTGCTCATTTCTTACAGAATTATGGCTTTTCTTAAGTGAATGCCCAACTTCCCCAAATTGTCAATGAAAATATGTTTTCAAATGACTGCTCTTTTTGGGGCTGTGCTGCTTTCCGGGAGTTCGGCTACTCGCGGCAGCTGCTTTGCTGTATGTAACATGCCACACACAGCACATCGGGCGGTGAGTGTGACCTACATTCAGGATGTTTATGAGTTCTGCGGAAACTGGGTAATTTTACTCTCTGTTTTGTTCTCCTATTGAGGCGAGGGGTTTCTGAGCACCACTTTGGGCAATAAGTCTCTGGGCGCTCGCTAAGAAGAAAATACAGAGCTCATGGAAGAACAACATGAAAAGGTGCGAATCCACCACGCCATATTTTTCCCAGTTTTGTGCCAGGTTTTGTTAGAATGAGATAAAATCAATGACGAATGTGCTCCTCTGTTCCATGGATCTGCCATTATCACAAATCATACACAAACGATTATAGAACAAAACAGGACAGAACAGACCAAATGCCAAATGGCACAGTACTGGTAGTGTATTACATGATTCAAAGGAAGGAATTAATCTGGACAGGAAAATAGGTAAGATTTGAATGGTCGACATATCAAAGACATTCTGTATCTGTAAACTTGAATGAAGGCGAGAAAAGTATTTGCTGCACAGATTTATCCTTTCGTTATTGGGCTTCTATTACATGTGAAATCTAGTGATTCTATACCTGTGATATGTCATTGTGTTTAACAACCCATATGCAGTTTGTTGATAGCACACACACAAAGAAAGTGTTCTTTTGTCAATATGTTTGGATAAACAAAGTTAAACATGATTAGTTTAGTCTTCTCAGTATTTGGTGCTTTCGAAATCTTGTAATGAGAAAAATGTTTGTTTTAAATTTAAGTAGATATTCAAGGAATTTTTAAAAATTATACACAGATTCCATTTAACGAAGGAAAATTATGTAAGAGAAAAGAGTTGTTAAATTTTTATAATGTTAAGAGAAGTTTGATATTATCATTAATCCCAAATTATAATAATAAAACACAAACCATCACTTATTAACTACCTACTCTGTGACAGGCATTATGCTAGGTATTTGACAGGCATTTTGTGTAGCTGTCACAAAAACATATATATACCTGTATTACCTACCACTATTATTATACACATATGAGAAAACTGAGGCTCGCAGAGATTAAGCTTCTTACAGAAGATTGCACAATTTATATCTGGCAGAATCTATGTTGTTCACCTTCACATGTGGCATTTTAGTAAGTTGTGTTTTATGTATGAATCATTTGGAATAGAAGTTCCAAGATGTTGTCATAGATGTTTAATACAAGTGGTAGTTAAGCATAAGACCATAGTCAAATTTAATATTTTTAGATAAGACGGGGAATGCGTTGTTCATCTCTAGTAAGAGATATATGTAAAGACTAAGGAGGTTTGCTTCCTATTCACCACTTAGAAAGTTACTTAAGGATATGATTCAGAAAAACTAAGAACTATTCAATAAAGAAAAAGACTTTAGATCCAGGAATAAATGAACCTAGCAAGGTCAACCAATGTAAAGAATCTTGTATTTACATTACTAAGTTTCGAGCTCTAGCTTTAGAATTATAGCCCCAAATTTGGAGTTAATAGAAAATAGATTCTGCTCTTATGGGGAGAATTGATCCACTGTCTCTAATTTTTTTTTTCCCCCAAACTACAAACATTTATTATTTTGTCGATAGATGTAAAATGAAATCATCTTTTATATATCGATTCTCATAAATCCTGACTATTATGAGGTTAAGATGAAGCTTGAGGTTGAAGAACACAGTGCAGGTTACACAGGATCCAGGGACTGATTGTACATAGTAGGACTAAGGTAAGTAATCAACATAACAGAATTGAATGAAGTTAATCAAACACTCCTTGTTATCACAATGTAAGTAAGTGCCTCTCACTCTAAGCTGGCCCTGGCAAGCACAAATAAGTACTCATTCCTTTAGTGGGCCTTAGCGACAAAACCTTAAAGAAAGTTTGCCTTCTGCCTGGAGTGGGCAGTCACAACTACTGTATAATTAGTGGTGACTAGTGGGAAGTTCAATTATGTTTTTACATGGTCTGAAGAAGCTGATTTGCCCTTATTCAGCTAACCTAATGGGAGTGTTGGACACAAAAAGCTAACTGATTTCCAAATCCCATTTTAATTATTTGTTATAGGCCCCAGTGGCCAATTTCATCAGAGAGTTTGTTCCATTTGGGCAAGAATGCTTATTCAGAATACCATGGAGACTTATTTCCAGAGATGATGAAAAAAATGTGTGGTCCTGAAATGAAGCCTCTCCATTATTCACAGAAAATATAAAGGTACTTCTTATATTAACTTTCTAGCTATCACTGATTTCATTTAAACCAAAATATTAGATTTAGCCTATTCACAATACTGTAATCACAACATAGTTATTGCTTTGAATTGCTGGTATTTCTACCTATTTCATTTTAGTACTTAATTTGTTTCTTTTTTTTTAACATGTTACACCTCAGTATTTTAATTATACTCAGCTGAATGTATCTGAATGCTCTCAGCATGCTTCATTATTTATATTAGCAGAAAAGCACATAAAATCAAATTGCATGCTGACATTCTATAATTTGTACTTGCATACCTCTAAAATAGATTTCTATAGATACAGCGACTATACAACAGTGGCCCAAGATATGCTATAATTTTACATTTTAACTGTATTTTAATGTATTCCCAAAATAAAATTTATGAGTTTTCACTAGAAAATGTTTTATCTGATTATTCATATTCTACAATTATTAACTACTCCAATTCTGAATTTGATTGAATTGTAAAAAGGTGAATTTTTTCCCTTCATACCTCGGGCACTAAGCTGTAATCTGCACGTTTTGAGTTTTCCATATCTAAATTGGAAATTATGTCAGACCTACTGAAATATCAAGTATAAATAAAATATAAGCCTTTTATATTAGAAATGGACATTACTGTTTAATTGAGTGAGGTGTATGTCCACGCTGTCTTTCTCACCATCATTTTTTTTTTCTGGGTTAAACTCTTTATGAAAAAGTTGGTTTAAACTCTCTCCTTTTTCATTTGGAATTAAGAGTGAGAAGTCCCAGAAGGAATTACGAGAAACTAGACTTTTATTTTCAGTACCTCTCCTGTGGAATCAGCTGTTTTCTCGAGTCTGCCAAAACCACCTCTCCATCAGCTTCATGCGCCACTACGATTCCCCAAGTAGATGCTCTGGTTTGGTCATTAGTCTTATTCTAAATAACAGAAAAGGCAGATAAATAGCAGAGGAAGATGCCAAAATGTATGCTTCCTCTGAATGATCAGGGGCACAGAAGATATTAGTATAAATTTTCTCTCTGATTACAATCTCCTCTAAGGTGCCACATACTATTGTGAGAAAAAAGAGGAGGGGTAGCTATTTAGTTGTGGGTTTCGTGGAGAAAATAGTAAGTTCTTACAGAATGTGTGAACCAGTAAGAGGCAGGATTAGAAATACAATGACATTTCAGGTGAAGAGCCCGCCTAAGCAATTTCCCGGAGGAAAATGAAAGCATATTAAGTTTTAAAAACAATGCTAATACAAGCGAAGTGTTAAAATAGGGCTTGGTGTTGGTTAAAGCACAAAGCAAGGATGCAGGAGCAATAAGGTATAAAGCTTATCACCTCAGCGTAGAGCCCTTGGCACAGGCGAGGAGCATGGCCACAGCTACTTCATTCGAGAGAAAGTGGGGAGCTTTTGAATATTTGTGTGTGGGAGGATAGGAGTGATGAGGATTGTCTTGTAGAAATGTGAATCTAGCAATGTGTGCAGGATATTGAGAATATTACCAGAGGGAGAGCAATCGTGAGACTATTAGAGCAACCCAGGAAATGGGTGATTCAATTTAAGTCCATTTCAGCTACCTCATGAGTACTTTAATTGAGAGGAGTACAGGGATGCACACTGTGTAGACATAAATGATAAGACCAGTGTTATTGTTTTCTGAAGGCATGGACGTATTACACACTTAGCAAGTGTTGGGAGGAAAAAAGGAAGGAGACAGAATTGGGGGAAGGAGGGAGGGAACAAGGAATCACAGAGTGAGAAGGAAACAAAGAAAGGAAGGAAAAAATCAAGCAGAAAGGAAGGAAGGATGGGACTGAGGAAAGTAAGAAAATTATCTAAGCAAAGACAAAAAAGAGATTTAAAAAATACATCCGACTATCCTGTATACATCTAAATGTTTTAAAGAGTTACATTATTTCCTAGAAAATATATTAAAATTATTAAAATTAATTCATTTAACAGAGAACATCAATGTTTATAAATATCTATGTTCCCTTTTCTGATCACACAGATAGACATGAACAGAAAGGGTGTCAACCGCTTATAGCAGGGACCATAAAAAACTCCCACATGCATTTCTTCGCCTCGCATGAGCTACCTTAGCCTAGTAGCCTCTGATAACCATAGGATGGGAAAACCACAGAATGGAAGGGACATGGGACTCTAAATGACTGGGTGGAGCAGAGTCACCCAACTCCAACACGCTGGATTGGATAATTACTTGAATGATGACTAAATGAACATTGTGTTAAGCCATTTGAGTCCATTAGCTTACTCTGACTGATATGGAAAAATATGTACAAGAACCACCAATCAAATAGACACTAATTTGATTGATATAAGCATGTTCTCCTAAGCTTTCAAGAAACAGATAATTTCAAATAATAATTAAAATACCTACGTTTGGGGAAAATATCTCAATCAATTTTAAAAGTTACCAAAGCCTGACAATGTGTATGTATTTGTATCTATGAAGCAATATAATTTATTAATAGACATATACATAAATGTAATATACATATACTTTTATAAATAAAATTTTATAGCATATAAACCACAGCTGTGTAACATTTATTCCAAGCAAGAAAGAATGGCACAAAATTATGAAGAACTATAATATTATCTTGAAGAAAACTTAAAGTTATTTACTAAAAGTTAAAATTTATGTTTAACTAAAAATATGTTAGTAAAATAAGAACAGAAGACCATAAATATGACAAAAATATATATAACTGATGTCAACAGCAATATCACAGTAGAGGCACTCACATTCATTAAAGCTCATAACAGGACAAGAGTGTTTCCTGTCCATTATTAGTCTATAATTTTATTATTTTTTTAGGTGAAAAAAGGGAAATAATACAAGAAAAAATTTAGACACCAAATTGTAGTATTTATAGGTATGATTGGTGACCGATCCAATGTATAAGATAACTGAAAAATAGTTGAAATCACTATATAATATTTTTGGCCCTGAGTTTCTTAACAACAGTGAGTCAAACCTTCAATAGCTTACTGAATAGTGTGTGTGTGTGCGCGTGTGTGCGCGCGCGCGCACGCGCACACACACACACACACACACACACACATTTTCCAAATGGAGAGCCATATAATTTTCTTGCATAAAGTCTAAACCCTGAAATGATTTTATCTCTCCCCAACTTAATTTTTTTCTATTAACCAAATTCATTAAAAACTATGCTTAACTTAGTATTGGGTTATAATGAAATGATTAAAAAATTCAAAAGAGGATGAAATAATATTTAAAAAATCACTTAAAAAAGAAGTCTGCGTAGGACACTGAAATTTGTCACAGCATATATTAAAATGTATTATAGAGTTTTAGTAATTAAAGCAAGGTGGTAAATGGTCATTTCAAATAAGAAGAGAAAAGGTGAATTTCTTAACGATTATTATTGACATAAATAGCTAATGCTTAGAACAAGTAATAAAATCACATCTCTGCCTCAAACCTTATTCACATGTTAATTTCTA
Source organism: Rousettus aegyptiacus (assembly GCF_014176215.1). Classification (NCBI taxonomy): domain Eukaryota; kingdom Metazoa; phylum Chordata; class Mammalia; order Chiroptera; family Pteropodidae; genus Rousettus; species Rousettus aegyptiacus. Next base: position 11,502,217 of record NW_023416310.1, read on the forward strand.
TTAGATGGAGCACTATGCAATAATGAATGAATCAATCAATAAAAATGCATTTACTAGTTAGTGTAGGATGAGTATTTCTATAATATTCAGGGTGCACAACATAAAATAATAAATAACATAACAACACTTTTTGAAATGTCTCAAATTAAGAAAAACAGTTGAAATGAAATGGAAAAGTATTATTTTCCATGTAAATAACTAATGACATATATTTAATCCAAGAAATTATTGTGTAAATCATTATTGTTTCATTATAAAAACTTACTGTTAAGGGTTCAGAAAAACATAAACAACCCAAAAAGAGGAAAGCATTAAAAAATAGAAACAAGCATTTTACAAAATATCTCTAAACATATAAAATCTGCACAAGTGTAATTATAATAAAATGAATTTAAATTAAGAGTATAACACAATATTTTTCTCTATCAAGCTGTCGACCAAGAAAAGATCATTATCAATGTCATCAGGGGTTGTAGGAAACAGAAATGTCCCATAGCACTGCAGGTATATAAATTGGCACAACTTTCCTGAGTGGCCATATGTGACACATATTTTTTAAAAGACTAAGAATGTGCAGTCTTAGTAATTTTTCACTCAGGTGACTAGTGATGCAGATATAAGTAATAATTTACAAATACCATCACAAGAGTTTTTCTAGTAACATTGCTTACATAGTAAAAATAAAAATAAAAACACAATTAAATCTTCAAGGGTAATATGGTGGTTGAATAAATGTTGGAATTATCACATGAGACCATTAAAAATGAAATTAGAGAAAAAATATTTAGTGGCCTGGAAACATGCTCATGATATATATTTTAGGCTTAAAGATATAGCTAATACATATCATAAAAAGAAGTGTTCTCAATTTGTATGCATACATGGGAGGAAACATACATTTATGCACATACACATAAATACTCAAACTCACAGACACACACAATACCTTCTATGCCAAACTGGAATCATAAGGGAAGGAAATAATTCTGTGACTATCTCCAGGAAGTGAGTGGACTTAGTTTGTTAAGATTTCTTTTGCTTATATCTATTTTATAATTTTTCTAAGGTACACAAAATAATTTTGCATTAAAAAAACAAAAACGTCATTTTAAGAAATGAAGTTCTGAAAAGATGTTTTAAGTTACTATGTTCTTCTCATAGGGCAAAATATCTGACAGGTAACAGAAATATCTAATTTATCAGTAGTCACGAATCTTTTTTAACTGGATAACATTAGGTTATACCTGATTGCAAACCATTTCCTGTCTCTATCCTCAGTTTATCCCTTGGCAAAGTGAAAGGATTCAGGATTCAAGCAGATGATCCCTAAAGCCCTCAAAGATTCCATGATTATTAAAAGTATTTTATACACACATGTAATTTACTTGCATTGATTTAAATTCATTATTTTTTCATACATAACTATAAGTGCCTATGTTCTAATTCTGAGATGATGGAAAAAGTATGCTTTCTTTTCGTTAGCACACCGTAAGATCTGGTTAAATAGGAGGATTCAAAACAAAATTTGTGAGTCCCATCTTCACCGTTCTAGACAAAAATAAGAAGTAAAGAGACACAGAGGACCAAAGGATCTAAGCGTCTGAGAATGGCTAGCTCAGTAACTGGCAAGTTATATGAAAAGAAAAATAAAGAAGTGTCGGGGCCAGAAGAATTCTGAGCAATATAAATGTGTGACCATATATTTTATCCTATGAATAGGGACCTTTGGAAAATGAAGGGGACTTTCTAATAATTATGCTGAAACAACAGGTAAAAATGGGACTATCCTAGGAAAAAGAAAGACGGTCATCCCAAATTTAAATTCTAGAATTTGGGAAAAAAATATAATTCTCCCTTCATAAAAAAAATAAATAAATAGAAAAATTGGAGACTACATTTGAATGACAAAATCCATCAATGAAAGACATTTGAGAGAGGTTAGCCGGCAACTAAAAACATGTTACTCTTACTGCAAACTGGAGATCTGTTAATGTCCTAATGACCTGAATCCTTATTCCATAGTCACATGGAGCATAATTCCATTTTAGCATAATTCGCTCTCCTGGTAAAAATCTGAAGAACCCAAGAATGTCTTGTTTACCATGCCATGATGCTTCCTGAGGTCACTAAATACATTCTTACCTTTGACGGAAGCTATAGGGCAGCCAACACATGACCCTGATGATGAATTCTTGTGGTTTGAAGGCTTTCTGAGGACACAGAACTTTCAGTGCTAACACTAGGCACATGGGCATGGCTGGTCACCCTACCAACAGATCAGGACTCCCTCTGGTAAGGTACTAAATTTATTTCCCCTCTACCTATTTCTATATCCTGATATTTCTGTTCTCTAAACTGTCTAAAATTTGTGCATTGAATTTTGTTATGGGCTGAATCGTGTCCCTCCAAAATTCATATGATGAAGTCCTAATCCCCCATTATCTCAGAATATGATAGCATTTGAAGAGAGCATCCTTAAAGAGATCTTTAAAATGAAATGAGGTCATGTGGGTAGGGCCTTATGCCAATATGACTGGTGTCATCAGAAGAAGATGGAGAGACACCAAGTATGCACAGAGAAAAGGCCGTGTGAGGATACCAGAAAAAGATAGGCATTTACTGGCCAAGGACAAAGGTCTCAGAAGAAACCCACCCTTCCGACATGTTAGTGTTGGACTTCTAGTCTCTGCAATTGTAAGGAAATAAATTCCTATTGTGTAAGTACTACAGTCTGTGGTACTTTGTTATGGCCACCCTAGTGAACTAATACAAGTATACTACAAAAGTAATTGTTCTTCTTAACATAATGCTTAGGAAACTTCTAAATTCTCTGGAGGAATAGTTTTCTTGGTTGTTGGAAATCCATCTCGTTTCAACTCAATTTTGTTTTTCAGTAATTTGTACACTAGGAATAGCCATTCAAATTTTTCATAGTGCTTTAAATTTCATTTCTCTTTCATTAAGAAACCCATCATGATTTGCATTTTGTCCATCTGTCCAAGTTCATTTCATCTCTCTGAGGAGTTGACCTGTCTCTTTCTGTTTAGTACATATAATTGGTTTTGATGTCCATGTTAGATCAACTTTAATTATCAGGTGGCCAATAGTCTCCAAAGGCTTACTTATTTCAAATTTACTCATTTAGAATATATTGTTATTTAACAACACATCAGGACTCAAATTATCCTAGTTAGAGTTTGTCATTTAAGCCTTTACAAATCATACTCACAATACATTATGGTTTTCTTTACTAATTACTAAGTAATTACTATGAAAAAGTAAATTAACATTATGGAAATAAGCAGTATTATGCTCACAAAAGTGAAAAATAAGTCTTTCTTTTTCCTGATTGGGAAGACTTTAAGCTTAATCCTTTACACCTTCTTTTAATATTCAAAACTTCTTGTAAAACAGAAACAAAGGCTCTTGCTCCCAGGAGTTGAGAGAAGTGCCTGCTTTGCTGAGGACCACTATCAGCCTCAGGCCCAGGCAACTAGCAAGCAGTGCCCGTGTGGTCAGTCTCAGCCTCCATATCTGCCACTGAGGTCTCCCCAGCAGGCTGGGCGATCGCAGGCACTCACTCCTGAGAGTGACACCCATTGTCCCTTTCTCTCAGCTCACCGTTTGTCATAATCAGAGAGACTTCTCTTTTTTGCTTTTTCATTAGAATATTCCCTGAAAAGGTCACAAACTCTAGCAACTATTTTCCCATCTATAGAATAAGGCAACAGAGGATCACATTCTTAAAACCTAATGCCCCACCCCCTCCAAATTAGAATAGAATTAAACATTGGGTTGACTGGTTTTTAAGAAAGGATCGAATCTCCTCTCTGGATTGCTTAGCTTGTGCAGACCTGATAGAACCCACCTAGCACCTCCTAGAACACCTGGCACACAGTAGGCCCTTGATAAATACTTTCTGAATTGACTTCGCTAATATTTTAAGAACAACTTCTCTAAGAAGTAATTTGGCAAAGGAAACCATCAAGGTTAGATGTCACATATGTTTCTGAGCTCTCCAAGCCAATGTGAAGTATGAACAACAGAGACAGATGACTGTGAGGGAGGCACATACTCACTTGCCTAATACAAATGTTGTGGCAGGAGATGGGGTCAGGGTAACAGACTTCGGGAGAAGGAGTCCTGTGGGCAGCTAGGCGTATACAGGCAGGTAGTTTTTGAAATCATGAAAATGCAAGTAACCAAACTCAGGGGAATCAGAGAATCGGTTCCTTTTGGATGTCACCATTTAAGCCTTAGCTTTGATGCAAATTGCCCTCCAAAAATGTCACTGGCACAATGAGCCCTGCGTGCCTCCACCTGTTCTGAGGAGCCAGTGTTTGAGGCCTGCCTTGTGTTTTGACGGTGGGGTCGTTCCTTCTGGTGTAAGTTCGGGTATTAATGTCTTCTGATTTGGAGACAAGGAGAATGGAAAATATAAACATAATCCAACTCTTAATTCTTGATCTCTTCAAGATGACATGCTTATTTTGAGCAGAAGAGTATTTATAATCACATGCCATTATTCTTCAAAATTGGATATTACATTCTCTTTTATAGTTTGAAAAATGTTTCACTCTATATTGCTTTAGAATCATCTAATAGGATTTTCTATACTTTCAATTTTTTTTTGAAATTTGATTTTTCTTTAGTCTTTGCATGTTTAGTCATGAGATCATTTTTATAATACATAACACTAAAAAATGGGATAACTGGTCTTAAATGGAAATAAAAATCTTCCGTATTTCAATTTGTTATTATCAGTACTGTTTTATGAATTATAATTTATTTATAGCAATCCTTGCCTTAAATCACTTACCCAATTGAAATATTTGTTTTATTAGCATATGTGATTTCTCTTTTAATGTCTCCTGAAGCTAGAAAACTGGCCGATATTTAATTGTCTTTATTTTAGGATAGGTAGGTATTATTACAACTATATTTGCTTATAGTGAGAAAAAAAAAAGCCCGAGAAAACAATGGCTTAATGGCTTAAATAAGACAATTATTTTGCTCTTTTGTAAAAGAAGCTCAGATTCACAAATATTGGTCTCAGGTTCACACACCTGCATTCAAGGGACGTTTGGAAATGCGGTTTTCGGTAAACACATAGGCAGTCAGGAAAAATCATCATTACATGTCATCAAACATCAGGAGAAGCAACACTGAGAAACGATTAACGGTTTCTGCAACAGTAAAGCTAGAGAGATGTCTGCTGTGATTAGACTGTCGTGCTAAATCACTACGCCGATAGCAGCAGATGGCACAGGAGTCCGAATCAGAGAAACAGGCAGTTACACGCATAATAAATAGTTTCTGAATGAAGAAATGAATGATGAAGCAATGTCTTCCTAATGTGATTCAAATAGATAACAGTGTTTGACTTCACTCTGTTCCGCTTCAAGAGCTCCGTGACCATCCCTCATCCTGTGATTGTTAAATGCTATTAGGTGTGTCCAAAATTTTACTGGAATGGGAATCAATAGTTGTCAGTCTGGTCGCAATTCTAGAGCAACTATTTGCTAAGTGACTTTGAGTTATTTAGTTTTATTGAAAGTGGGTTTTTTCACTTATAAACTACACATAAAATACTTTTTTATTGATCGATTTATTCATTCGATAGCTATTTATCGATCAGTTATTAGGTATCAGCCCTGTGCTGGATCTTGGGGAGGTAAACAAAACACAGTTCATGCTCTCTTAGAGCTTAGCAGAGAGAAGAGATAGTTAAAATAATCCCCAATTAAATATAGTTTTGCATATTATTATAATATAGGGTTGTTTTAAAATATAATGGAAGTCCTTAATGTATTTCAGAAGCCTTTCCATAAGGGCTATATGCAATGTGGACTGTTATGGTGCCTGATAGCTAGTGAGTGAGGGTCCAATGGCTTTTACATAATCTCCTTAAGTTGGAGAAGTAAAAGCACATGCAACTGAATAAAGCACGGCCTTATCTCTATAGCAGTACAATAGCAGATGATATTGTACTGCATCCGTTGCATTCAGTGTATTCAGATGAAAACTGAGCCTATTTGGAGGGGAAAGGGAAGTCAATGGGCATTTGAATTAGCATGTCATAATTAAACTAGATCCTTAAGAACGGAGAGGAGTGAAGCAAGAAGGGAAGATACATTTTTAAGAGAAGGTGCAGTTTGAGGTGTAATCGTCCTAATATGTCCTCACTTTCCACAGAAACGAGAAGCTGTGATGTTTGTCTTCCATCTTCTCCGACCTCAGGGTTCTGATCTCCTTCACGTTTTAATACGCTTCTCTCTCATCCTATAAATACATAATGTGCTCAAATTTCTCATTCCCTGTCCCTTTACAGAAAAAAAAATTTTTTTTGACTGAATCCCTTCACACTGTGAAGTGCACGGTATACCAACTACAAAACTTCCATGAAGCAGTCTAATAAGAGTTATAAAATTCAAACAGAGGGCCTGACAAAGTCACTGTTATTTTGAAATTAAGTGCTGAAAACTTCAAACAGTTATAAGCTAAAATCATTATTTTATTTGTTTATTCTCTCCTAAAAGCATTGTAAGTCTCATGTCTCATTTAAAGTAAACATAAAAAAAAACAAACATCAACTGAATGTAAATTAGACAGCACAATTACACTTATAGAACACAATAAAGTGTCGAAACCATTACCTACAATGATTAAACCTAATCTCTTAGGACTAAGTAGTTTCTGGCAATGATTATTTGGCTGCATATTGTTTTTGAAAATTATAAAAATTAAGAAGTGTTAAATAATTTTTCAAAATCAAGGTTTATATCTAGTCAGCCAATTTTGTAACGAACAATAAGGCAAGAACGCACACATCAAAATAGTGAGTTTATTCACTCAGATATGGTAGAGAAGCCTGAATAAATAGGTATGAGAACACGATATAAACTGACAGTACCCAAATGAAAGGATTAAAGTCAAAAAAAGGAACAGGTTCCGAGTTGGATGCCAGGGGAATTGTGCAGGAAGCCAAAGGCTGGTCTGTGAAAAAAAATTAAAATTCCAGCCCATGTTCAGTCAAGATTAGTTAAAGAGTTGCTGAAGCTCTGGAATTTAAAACATGAGCAAGAAAGTGGAAGAGGCGTTTGGAAGGCAATGGGCCACTGTGCCCCACAAAGCATGTTTACGTTGACCTTTCCTCCTGTGAGACTCTGAGCAGGACCACACTGTAGTCACTGCCTGCGTCCTTGCTTACGTTCTGCATGAGACATTAAAAAGATGTTCACAAACCTTAGTTGAGTTTGTGCATGATTCAGAATACATCAGACACCAGGGACCTAGGACAGGTATCTGTTACACCTAAACTCATTTACTTAAACCCCATTATATTGGTGCTAGAATTTGTTCAGCCTTGTTTCAATAGATGTCCAGGAATTTGAATTAGTGCCGCTTGTAGCAACCAACGTATTAAACAATTTGAGTAAGGTTTCAATAACTGAGAATGCACTGGACACAGAGAATAATATTCATCACTAAAACTACATTCTACAAATTCCACAAAACCTTTTTCTCATGCATTGCATGCTTCAGAGAGCATACTGCCACTCGACCAAAGGGCATTTTTCTTCTATATTGTTTAGCTGGTATAAACTTTATTATTGAGGTTACTAGTGAGTAAAATAGATTGTGATAAAATATTTCCAGAGGTCAAAGACAACTGGGCATAATCACCATTTCTGGGGAATCTTTCTCTTCTCTCAGATACTTCTTGAAGATCCTCATAGAGATCAGAATATGTGATCATTTTTAAAAATAAAATATCCCACAGAGAACCAGAAAGGGTGGTGATAGTCCTATGAGTTCTTAGGTAATGATAGTATCCGAAGAATTAGATAAAATTATTTTTCTTCTGCACTAGAAAGTAAATTCCATGAGAACATGGGACTTTTCTTTCTTGTTCATTGATGTTTCATTATTGCCTAGAAGTTCATTTGGCATATGATAGTTGCATGGCAAATATATTTTATATGATCGAATTATTGGTACTTTGCTAGACTGTAAATTTAATGTGAAAGGATAGTGTTAGCCTTATTCACTAATGCATCCTCGGGATCAGGCATCTAAGAAATATTCAAAATTTGAAAAAAAACTTTATAAATGAAAAAATTTTGTAAGATTAAGTAAATTTCCCTAATTTATTTGGCTAATAATGGTAAAGCCAAGGTTCAAACTCAAGCCTTCTTGATTCTAAATTATTAATACCATAACATATAGAGTGCTTGGCACATCACAGATGCTCAAAGAACAAGTGATTCTTTGCCTCTTCTCTTAATTTTACTCTGGTCTTTGTTAATATACTTAGATAAATCATCTTAGAGTTATAGTCAATGGATATGTACAATTTCAAATCCGTATTTTTCATGTAACATTCTTTACATATATTTACGCCACCATAGTTTATGTATTAATTTTCTAAGTCATTTTGAAGATACACATTTGTTTCAAGCAGCTTAACTTGGCATCTTTTGTCTTCTATTTCAGAGCCTGAAATGAAGTGTTAAAACCCTTCACATCTCATTTACTTTGAGTCTACAACAAAACTTAGAGAAGTAAAAAATATAGATTACCACAGTCTTTCTAAAGGATCTAGTTAATTCCGGAGACACACATGGTGCAGGTATCTTTTGTGCAGCCTATGCACTGTGCTAGGTAATGGAATGGAATCGGATGTGGAGAAGGTGCTGTTTACTCTAATAGCAGCTCTGGTCACAAAAGAGGAAACCAGAGTGGAGGTGCTTTGGTTTTCTGTGGATTCTGTGAATGTAATGATCCATCCTCTCCTACTTTTCGCCTGTCTTTAAGATTTGTTGAAATATCTGGAGGGTTTCTGGAGCTGTATGCTCCCAGACAGCTGTCTGCAGGCAAAATAGAAATTGTTATTAATAAAAACATTGTCCTGAGGAGAGGTACAGGGTGCTTTTGCTGGGTGTCTCTGGGTTGAAGCATTAAGACTATTGGTTTATTCTATTAGGTCCGGTATGCAAGGCTTTATTTCTTTTTTTTTTTTTTTTAGAAAAAGCTATTTTGATTAAAATAATAATTGTAAAACAAGTTGAAGGTAACAGAATCTAATTATGATATATGCTACAATTGTACCTGAAAGGGAATTTAGAGCTCTTTGATATCTATTAATTTATGTATGTATTCACTTAGTAATACAGTTAGTAAGTGACTTTTATAAAATGGATTTATTTTATTCCTCTTTATCTGTTTCTTTTTATTTCTGAGGGAACCATCTGGGCTGAGTACAGTCATTCATTAGCGTAAAAACAATAATGATTTTGACGGAATTAAATAGCATGTCATAATTAGGATCTCTTGTTAGTGTACTTGTAAGTACTACCCACTAATTATTGGTTATTTTCTTTAAAAATATTAACCAGAAATTATATTTGTAGAATTCTATGATGATGCAGTGGCTTCATCATCATCTGCTATCTCTTCTTTAAAAACCTTTGGGTTTAGGTGCCTTACTCTGGTCTCATTACAGAAACACATTGTTTTCTTAATTGGCATGCTGGTATTCTCCTGGCACTCTTTCTGCATTCAAAGCCACATTTGTTTTTTTTATATCTGAGATTTCTATTTTTATATTCATCAGATCTGATAACTGGTTTTGTGTTTTGTTATTATTTGTACTTTCTGCTTGGTTTTGTTAGCCACCCTAAAACTTATATTTTTTAATCTTATTTTTTTCTATCTATTTCTTATTTTTCCTCTTTATGCGACTTCATTTTTTTTTTTTAACAAAACGATCGTCATTAAATTTTCTCTTGGTATTATCATTCAAATATTCTTGAATTTTAACTTGCATAAATTTTTAAAGTATATCTGGTTAATGAATTATTTATGGCCTACTTTTTTGCTGGGAGCTTCATTCTGTACCAATTGTCTAGCTATCTTTTGATGATCCTAATAGTGAATTTATCATTTACAGGTACTATAGCTCTATCTTGAATGATATTCTCAGCAATGAGCTTGAATTCCCTGCCTAAGGGCTGCTACCTGGGTTAGAAAAAAGCTTAAGAAAATCTGGAAAAATTAATAAATAATTTCTGAAATATTAGCAGCCTACTATGATTGAACTACACTTGTGTCAGCATCACCTGATACAAACAAATGAAAACATTAACAACTAACAGAGTCTATAAAGGACATGTATGCAAATGAAAACGGAAAGCAAATGTCAATTTGGGAGCAAGAAAACATTTTGCAGCACAAAAGAATAACAATTCAAGAATGGATCAGAGTTAAATTTCACTTGAAAAGATTTTCCACACTACATACGAGAAGACTTTAGAGATCTTCTGAACCCTATTTTTTTTTTAAAAAAAAACAGAGGTCTTTGGAACTACTCAAAAAGAGAAGGCAATGCATTTTTATAAATAAAAAAAAAATGCAACAGAACAATTAGAATAATCATTGGAAGCATCAAAAAGTACAATAAGAAATAGAGAAAACAACAGCAAAAATGAGAATGGAAAATGCTAAACATCAAGTCGTGGAGAAAAGAATATCAATATCTAACATGTGAAAAACACATATTCTTTATAAAATACAGAAGAATCATAATTACATTATTTAAGTGTTCTCTGGCTCATTTTCACAAAGGATTTTAAGTAAAACACAAAGATTTTGTATACTTCATTTTTATATTAACTAAAATGGCTGCTCCAGTTATTTAGACGTTTGATAACTCGAAGTGACATTTTATAGCTGCATTTATATATTTATCCTGTATGTCTTATCAAGACTACTTTTATGTTTTTTATATTTTTGTGGCTAATGTGAATAAAATACCAATTTCCTTTTTTTAGAAGATTATTGCTTTGTAATATATATGTTATGAATTTTCTGAAATACTAAACCCTTTGCAAAACCCAAATGTATTTTAGCTTTTTGTATTAATTTGATATATTATGCTATTTAAATCTTATTTTTAACATCTGTCTTCATGTTTTTCCATTCTAATAAAAGATTTTAAATACTTGAATAAAAATGACAAAACTAGAAACGATTTTATCTATCTATTTTTAAAAAGAAATACCTAGGATTTTAGCCTATAAGCTAAAAAAAAAGTCTTATTATTTAATATCCATTAACTTTATCATTTTATATAAGTTTTTTCAAGACGAATAATATTGTCAATAGTGGTTAAATTTTGAGGTTCTAGTCAGGAAGATGGGTTAGGTAAATGCTGTGCATGCCTCCTCCTATGACTGCATTAAAATTAAACTACGAAACAGTCTACCTACAGAACAATTTGAAGACTGACCGAACAGAACTCCTATAATAGGAGATATAAAGAGGAGGCCACATCGAGACTACTAAGAGGGGCAGGGACATGAAATGGGCTGTTTTCACATGCAGGTGTGGTACCTGATCATCAGGGTGGGGTGGGGGGCGGATATCTTGGCTGCAGAGGCTTCCCCGCCCCCCCACCCCCAGTTCCCCAGCTCCAGAAGAGTGAGGAACCTGAGCTCCACACTGAGGTTCCAGTGTTCCAGTGCCAGAAAAAGGAAATATACATACAACCCCAGGAAGTTTCAGGAGTTCCAAACAAGGTAAACCCAAATAGGCCCACTCTGAGACACATCAAAATTAAAATGGCAAAGGTTAAAGACAAAGAAGGAATCCTACAACAGCAAGAGAAAGGCAGTTTACAAGGGCACTCCCATAAGAATTTCAGCTGATTTCTCAGGAGAAAATTTTCAGGCCAGAAGCAAATGGCATGAAATGCTCAAAGTGATGAAAAGTAAGGACCTACAACCAAGACTATTCTACCCAGCAAGGTTAGTAATTAAAATTGAAGGTGAGATAAAGGGTTTCTCAGATAGGTAAAAGCTAAAGAATTTACTACCACCAAGCCAGTATTACAAGAAATGCTGACAGAACTTCTTTAAGCAGAGGTGAGAAAGAAAAAAAAAATAACATAATTATGAATAATAAAATGACAATTATTATGTTCTTTTCAATAATCACTTTCCATGTAAATAGATTAAATGCACCAATCAAAAAAACAGAGGGTAGACAAATGGATAAGAAAACAAGATCCATACATGTGCTGTGTACAAGAGACCCACTTCACATCGAAAGACACACAGACTGAAAGTAAAGGGATGGAAAAAGATATTTCATGCACATAGAAATGAAAAATAAAAAGCTGGGGTAGCAATACTTATATGAGATAAAATAAACTTTAAAACAAAGGTTATAATAAGAGAAAAAGAAGGACATTACATAATGACAATGGGATCATTATAAAAGGATCCTAGTAAATATGTATGCATGCAACATAGAAGCACCTAAATATATAAAGCAAATATTGGCAGACATAAAAGGAGAGATCAACAGTAACAGAGTCATAAGAAGGGTCTTTAACAACTCATTGACACCAATGGACAGATCTTCCAGACTAAAATCAACAAGGAAACAGCAGCCTTAAATGATATGCTAGAACAGATGGATTTAATTGATATTTTTAGAGCATTTCACCTCAAAGCAGCAGAATATACATTCTTTTCTAGTGCACATGGAGCATTTTCCAAGATAGATTACATGTTAGGCTACAAAACAAGTCTCAGCAAATTTAAGAAGATTGAAATTATACCAAGCATCTGTTCTGACCGCAGTGATATAAAACTAGAAATCAGTTACAAGAAAAAAAAAAAAAAAAAAAAAACTAAAAAATATGCAAACACATGGAGGCTAAATAACATGCTATTAAATGATGAATGGGTGTAACAATGAGATCAAGGAAGAAATCCAAAGATACCTAGAGACAAATGAAAATGAAAACACAGTGACCCCAAAGCTATGGGACACTATGAAAGTAGCCCTAAGAGAGAAATTCATAGCAATACAGGCATACCTCAAGAAATAAGGAAAAGCTCAAATAAACAATCTAACCTCAAACTTAAAGGATTTAGAGGTAAAAAAAAATTTAAAAAAAATTTTTTTAAAGCTTCAAGTGAGTAGAAGAAAGAAAATAATAAAAAATTAGAGCTGAGATTAAAAAGTCTTTAAAAAATACAAAATATCAATGAAACCAAGAGTTGGTTCTTTGAAAAGATAAATAAAATTGATAAACCTTTAACCAGACTCAGCAAGAAAAAAGAGAGAGGACCTGAATAAATAAAATCATGAATGAAAGAGGAGAAGTAACAACTGACTTCACAGAAATACAAAATATTATAGGAAAATAATACAAGCACTTATATGCCAACAATCTGGAAAAAAAAAGAATACATTCCTAGAAATATATAATCTCTCAAGTCAGAGTAAAGAAGAAACAGAACCCTAAACTGATTGATTACTACTAATGAAATAAAATTAGTAATCAAAGACCTCCCAACAAACAAAAGTCTTAGACCAGATGTTTATCAAATACTCAAAGTAGAATTAATACCTATTCTTCTCAAACTATTCCAAAAAATTCAAGAAGAAGGAAGGCTCTCAAACTCATCCTACAAGGCCACCATTACCCTGATTTCAAAATCAGACAAAGACATTAATATATATTTATACCAATATCCCTGATGAATGTAGATACAAAAATCTTCATTAAAATATTAGCAAATCAAATTCAGCAGTACATTAAAAAGATCATACACCATGATCAAGTCGTATTTATTCCTGGGATGTAAGTTGGTTAAATATCTGCAAATCGATTAATGTGATACACCACATTAACAAATTGAAGGATAAAAATCATATGATCATATCAAATGATGCATAAAAAGCATTTGACCAAATCCAGCATCCATTTATAATAAAAACTTTCAGCAAAGTGGGAATAGAGGGAACATGCCTCAACATAATAAAAGCCATATATAGCAAACCCACGACTAACATCATACTCAACAGGGAAAAGCTAAAAGCATTTTCCTTAAGATTAGGAACAAGACAAGGATGTCTGTTTTCACCACTTTTACTCAACACAGTATTGAAAGTCCTAGCCACAGCAATTAGACAAGAAAAAGAAATAAAATGCATCCAAATTGGAAGAAAAAAAGTAGAACTGTCATTATTAATGGATGAATCTTTAGAACCCTAAAGATTCTACCAAACAACTGTTAGAACTGATAAATGAATTGAGTAAAATAGCAGGATACAAAATTAATATTCAGATTATAGTTGCATTTTTATATATCAATTATGAACTATCAGAAAGAGAAACTAAGAAAATGATCTCATTTACAAGTGTATCAATAAAATAAAATATAAAATAAAATAAAATAGGAATAAATTTAACCAAAGTAGTAAAAGACCTGTACTCAGAAAATTATGTCACTGAAGAAAGAAATTGAAGAAGAAACAAATAAATGGAAACACATACTGTACTCATGGATAGGAAAAATTAACATCATTAAAATGTCCATAGTACCCAAAGCAATCATGAGATTCCATGCAATCCCTATCAAAATATCAATGGCATTTTTCATAGAACTAGAATAAATAATTCCAAAATTTATATGGAACCATAAAAGATGCCGAATAGCTATAGTAACCTCAAGAGAGACGAAAGAAGTTGGAGGTATCACACTATCTGCTATCAAACAATACTAAAAGGCAATAGTAATCAAAACAGCATGGCACCAGAATAAAAACAGACACATAGATCAATGACAGAATAGAGAGCCCAGAAATAAATCCACGTCTATATGGTCACTTAATCTATGATGAAGGAGACAAGAATATACAATGAAGTAAAGACAGTCTATTCAATAAATGGACAGACACATTAAAAAAATGAAACCAAACCTCCTTCTTATACCACATACAAGGGAAAAAAACCCTCATAATAGATTAAAAACTTAAATATAAGACCCAAAACAATAAAACTCCTAGAAGAAAACATGGGCAGTAAACTCTCTGACATTGCTCTTAGTAATCTTTTTCTCTGATATATCTCCTCAGGTGAGGAAACAAAAAAATAAACAAACAAATAGGACTGCAGCAAACTACAATTTTTTTGCACAGCAAAGGAAATCATCGACAAAATAAAAAGACAACCTACTGAATGGGAAAAGATATTTGTCAATGATACATCTGATAAGGGGTTAGTATCCAAAATTTATTGAAAACTCATACAACTCAATACCGAAATAAATCTTATTAAAAAATGGGCAGATGACCTGAATAGGCATTTCTCTAAAGAGGACATATACATGGCCAATAGTCATATGAAAAGATACTCAATGTCACTAATCATCAGAGAAATACAAATTAAAATTGCAGTGAGGTATCATCTTGCACCTGTCAAAATGACTATCATCAGTAAGTCAAAAAACAATATGCATTGGAGAGGATGCGGAGAAAAGGAAACCTTCACACATTGTTGGTGAGATTGCAAATTGGTGCAGCACTATGGAGAACAGTTAGAAGCTTCCTCAAAAAATTAAAAATAGAACTACCTTATGACCCAGGGATTGCACTTCTGGGTATTTATTCAAAGAAAACCAAAACACTAGTTCATAAAGATCTATGAACCCCTATGTTCTGAGCAGTGCTATTTACAATAGCCAAAGTATGGGAGCCACCTAAGTGCCCATAAATAGATGACTGGATAAAGAAGTTGTAGTGTCGATATACGACAGAATATTATTCAGCCATAAAAAATAAAATCTTACCATTTGCATCAACACGGATGAACTTAGAGGGGATTACGCTAAGTAAAATAAGCCAGACAGAAAGACAAGTACCATATAGTTTTACTTATATGTAGAATCTAAGGAACAAAATAAATGAACAAACAAAAGAAAAGCAGACTAATAGATACAGAGAACAAACTGGTGATTGCCAGATAGGAGAGGGGATTGAGGGGATTGTGTGAATAAGGTGGCGGATTAAGAAGTACAAATTGTTAGTTATAAAATAGTCATGGGGATGTGAAGTACAGCACAGGGAATATAATCAATAATATTGTAGCAACCATGTAAAGGGTCAGAATGGGTAGTAGACTAATTGGAGGAGGAGGGAAATCACTTAGTAAATTATATAAATGTCTAACCACTATGCTGTACACTTGAAACTAACATAACATAATATGGAATGTCAACTCTAATAGAAAAAAAAATTAACATGCAATTAATAGTCCCTCTAAAAAATAGTGGTTAAATTTTACCAAATGATTTTCCATTAGAATGTGTTTTTATTTTTTAAGCTTATTAAATATTAGATTAGAAAGTTCTATAATTTACTATATTTGAAGTATTTTAGGAATTGAGCAGAGTCCTATTAAAATCCTACAGGTATTTTTACTTGCTTGTTTTTATTTTGTTTTTTGTAAGTGAATAAAACAAATTTTATTTTTATTTGGAAAAGATGACCATATGAGAATGTGAAAATAAAGAAAGATAAAGTCATCTTTAAGCACATGTTGTAAAGGTATAATAAAGACATACTAGGATGCATTATAAAAATACCTAAAATTGCATATAGCCTGACAGTGAGGGAAATTAAAATTGAAACTGGGTAATGTAAGATAAATAACTAAATAAATAACAGAAATATACTAATAAAATATGATACAATTAAATAAGAATAAAATACCTTATTGTGAAACTGCCACTAACCCAAAGAACTCTCCAGAATGTGAGTTACCCACTTCTTTCTGACAGTTCTACACTCTTCTTACTAGTTAAGGGGACTTTTTTAAAAAAAAAAAAAAATTCTCGAGAATAACAAAAAAACATCTCTGTCATCTTGTTATTATATGTAACATGTGTGCTGCTTTTCCTTGTGATGGTGTGTGTGTGTATGTGTGTGTGTGTGTGTGTGTGTGAGAGAGAGAGAGAGAGAGAGAGAGAGAGAGAGAGAGAGAGAGAGAGAGAGAGAGAGAGAGACAGGCAGATAGGGGGAGAGAGAGCATGTGCACCCATGTGTCTCGCTTTCTGAATGATTAAAAAAACTTTACTCCTATTACATTTGTTATTTTGAAGGTCTTGCCAAAATCGAGGTCATAATTTATAGCGAAAGTTTTACTTACTGTTCTTTAAATGTCCTCAGTCTAACTGATCTCCATCTCCAATTTTATCTTCCCAAGTGAATATTCTCTTGTACTAACCTGACATACTCTGAAATGTTCATTTGAATAGTTTGTTCCCATTTATAAATTTGGAGTAAACCAGACACATCTAGTTTTCTGGATTATCTACATCATTTTTGCGATTTGAGGGTGATATCTAAGAATGGAAACATGCAATAATGAAAATGCGGGGCGGGAACAGACGAAAACCCCATACGTGAACACAGGTTAAATAAAGTTTGACGAAACTTAAAGATAGGTGAATGAGCGAGTGGTCTGTGGGTAAGGAATGGCTCCGATAAATATGGATTTAAGCCACAAAAGATGGTATAAGGGTTTGCTAAAATCAGAAAGAAAAAACACTGTCTTCATTGAAAGAGATTTTCCTTTCCAATTTAATTACTTCACATGAAAGATTTTACCGAGGAAATAAGAGTGAAAACTTGAACCAAGTAAATAGGAACACTGGAGAAAAGCTGGACAACGCTGGGGGGATGAAGGACACAACCATCAGTCCCTTAAGAAGGAAGAGAGAGCTGGCTGAGCCAAATTAATCTCCTGAAACATAGTACAAAGTCTCCTCTACTCATTTTTCTACTGCTGCAGGATAGAGTTTCTGCTGGCAGGACTTTTGTCCCATGCACCATCTCAGACGCAGCGAATGGCGTGGCGCCTGCACACCTCCATCCATTCAGCAACTGCATAGTGAACACTTATGTCTCGGGTGCTATTCTAGAAGTTCTAGATACAAATCAGTGAAGGAAATAGATAAAAACACCTGACCCTGGAAACTTTATGTTCTGAAGCTGGGAGACACATAACATACACGGGTAATGTATATAGTGTGCTAAAGGTGATCAGCGCTATTTAAAAAATCAGGTTAAATGAGAATGGGAATGTCAAGAAGGAGGGATACAATTTAAATGGAGCATTCAAGGAAGGTCTCATTGGGAAGGTGATATTTGGGTAAAGACATAAAGGTGTTTCGGGACTAAGCTGTGCAACCATGTGAGGAAAGTTTAATTAACTGTCTTTTTAGGATGCAAGTTTCCAAAGTTAATTTTATCAGTTGTTAAAATAAAATAACATTTAAAAAACAGAATGTGAAGTGATTTGAAAGAAACACTTTTTAAAAGTTGGAGCAAAGACATTAAAACCTGTTCCTAATTCCAGTCTTTTTCCTTGGGCAAAGTAATACATTTTCTCACCTATATAATGGGCTTTTAAATAAGTATCTACTATTTAAGTGTGTGATGCATGAAAATACTCTCCTTGCAGGGCTTGACACACATGCATATTGAATAAAAGTGAGTTATTCATTCACACAACAAATACTTATAGGATAATAATGATCACGAATCAAAACCATTCTACTCTGGTCATGACAACTGGCCTTTTTTTTCAGTAGAAAATTTCAAATAGCTTCAGAGGTACTAAGATGATCATTAATTACACAACTTAAGATCCATTATTTTTTCCTGTTTTAAATGTACTATTCAGGAATGTATCATTAATTATTTAAATTTATTTTTATTCCAAATTTGTTCCAATTCAGACACAGTATGATCTACTACAAAGTGACCCATTCATTAATTCATACATTCCATGGGCTTTCATTCATTCTAACAATACTAGTTGAGAGACCTGTACATCGACTAGTCTCTTAGTGGTACCTTGTAATCATCTTATACTCTCTATTCTAGTCAACCTTCTGTTCTTCTGGAAGTTATTGTCCACATTATTCTAACACAGAAAATTATATCTCCATGAGTGACTGCTCCGGAGGGTGAAGACTTTTATGACTTGGGCTCAGAAGTCCGTAGCATCGCTTCTGCCATATTCTATTAGTTACAACAGTCACAAATTTGCCCGGGTTCAAGAGAAAGGCAACTATACCCCTTTCTTGGTAGTAGGAATATCAGACATTTTGCAGGCTATACTTTAAAATGGCCAGTCTGACCTCTGGCCATAAATTATTCCTGTTTCTCTCACATTTAAAATACACTTGTCCCCTAAGAACTGTAAAATTCTCCACACAGCATGACTCTGTTCAAACCTCTGTACCAAGAGGAACAAATTCCAGTGCCATTTCTAGAAGCTTAAAGCTGGGTCCCTAGAATGACCCCGGCCCGCCATTAAAATGCCTGCCCGAGAAAGCTGAAGGCTGCCAGGAGAATTTACTCTTTGTCCGAGAGGATACCTGAAACAGGTCCCTAACCTTTTTCTTACAGGAATTACTATAAAGGGTTTGCAATTGTGAATCCTTCCTTGCTTCCTTTGAGATGTACATGTACCTCTTATGACTCAGGAGTGTCTTGCTCAAGGATCTGAGAGCTACTCCACTGAAATGTAATCATCGGGGAGGACAGAGCTTCTGTCTCCCCGTCTCTATAAGAGGATACAGTCCTAACTTCAAAAATTGTCAGTTTAGCGGACACGGCTGGCCCAATCACACTTACACTGACCAATCCTTTGTAAGTTTTCAGTTGAGTCATGCCTCTCCCTCTCTACTCCCTCACCATCCTTTTAAAACTCCTAATACACCTCTGCACACATGGGTTTTACAGTTACACTTTTGCTTCAGAAATATCCTAAGACATACTTCTGATAGTACCTTAAGTTTTATTTTTCCCTGAGCTCCTTTCTTACTTTGGAAAAAAGATAGAAAACAAAACTTCTGTACTGCAAGGTCTTCCTATTTCCCGTCTGACGTAAAAGAAGCTTGGAATTCTCCACTCCATGCTAATAACAAGTAAAAAGCTTAAGAAATTGAAAAACTGTGTCTGATACTATAATGAAAGATTCAAGTCATTATACATTTGTCCAAATCCATAAAATGTACAACATCAAGAATGAACCGTAAAGTAGACTATGGCCTCTGGCTGATACTCATAAATCAATGTGGGGTCACCACTTGTAATAAATGTACCACTCTGGTGGTGGATGCCAATAATGGGAGAGGCTATATACATGCGAGAGGAAACAAAGCATATGGAAAATACCTATATCTTCTACTCAATATTGCTGCGATCTTAAAACTGATTTAAAAATAAAGTCTATTAGGAAAAAAAAAAAACTTTTGCTCAAAAAAACATGGGGTGCAAAATAGCTTTGTTTTTGAACCTAGCGAGTTCTGGCTCCTTTATATTTTCCCTAAACTTTGCTTGAAAATATAGTTGTTGTTGTTGTTGTTGTTGTTGTTGACCTCTTTCCTCCCTATATCTTCTTACATACAGCTAAAAGAAATCAGTAAGTACTTTAAAAAAATGCCTGAAAATTTCCTTAGTCAAATTCATTCCTTAATAGGGGTAAATATTTTTCACATCGACACAGATGATAGTTTTGCTAAAACTTCTGCCACGACATACAGGAGTTCTTTTATTTTCCACCCTCCAATAACAATTTCCTCTGTGTCCTGACAGCCTTGACTTCTAACCTTTCTGCAGCCCTCTAGATTTCATGAAAAGTTTCAAGTTCTTTTTTGATTTAACTAATATAATTTGCATAACTAACATTAAAGGACCTTTCAGCTTATACCACGTGCCCAGTTCCAAAGCTAATACCATATGTTTCAAATTTTTACAACACCAGAATCATACCTGTGGCACTAAATTTATGCTCTATTTAATACTAATTAACTTAGCAGCTTAACATATTTAATTTTTTATGGTCACAGATTTTTGTAAGACAGGAATTAGGACAGGGCTCAGCAAGAATAAGTGATCTCTGCTCCATTGTGTCTTTGGCCTCTGGCAAGAAGGCACGATAGCTGAGGACTAGAATCATCAGAAGGACTGCTTACTTATGTGTCTGGTTCCTTGCCTGATATGACTTGAATAATTTGAATACCAACCAGTTTGTCTACATATAGCCCCTTTATGTGGCTTGCCTTCTTTACAGCCTAGAACCTCATTGCTGATGGATTTCTTCCATGTCAGGTTGAAACTCCAAGTGTAAATATTTTTGGAGACAAGGCATAAGCTGCATCATCTCTTATGATGAAGCCTTAGGAGTCATATAGCATTATTTCTACTGTACTCTTTTTATTAAAATAGTCATAAATTGACCCAGAGTTAAGAGGAACAAAATCAGATAAATTCTTAATGGAGTTTGCATGTAGAATAGAAGATATTATTGTGATCAAAGACAATTAATCACACACCAATAAATTAGTCAAGAATGTGGTTTACTAATCAATTAACTTATTCATACGACAGACGTATATACATCTGCCATGCACTTAGCATATGTAGGCTGCACCCACATATAAATGATCTATGTTCACACTGCTTTGAATAAGTTTACAATTTAATTTATATTTTCTTATGTCAAATAGTCAAGAATTTCAAGGCAGTAATCCAGAGTAGCTAAAAGCATGAGCTTTGTGATTCTAAGTCTGTTATAAAGCTATGAAACTTTAATCAACTTATTCAGATTCTCACAGCTTTAGGGTTTCTTTTAAACAACTTTATTGACATTTGATTTATATAGAGTAGACTCTACCCATTAAAAGTTTAAACTTTGTGAGTTTTGGCAGATATATGCATCCATGAAACCAGTGAAATATACACACAGTGAAACCGATGTCATAGCCAAAATACAGACCATTACTATCTACCTTCAATTTCCTCATGCTCTCTTTTAATTCATCCTTTCTTCTACCCTGGACTCTGAGAAACCACTGATCTACTTTCAATAACTACAGATTAGTTTTTATTTTCTAGATTTTTTAATAAATAGAATTTTACAGTGTGTAGTTTTTGTATCAGGCACTTTAAATTAGCATATTGATTTTTGAGATTCGTCAGTGTTATTGTGTATCGGTATTTCTTTCCTTTTTATTATTGAGCAGCATTCTGTTGCATGAGTGCAACCCATTTTGTTTATCCATGAACCTATTGACAGACATTTGGTTTGTTTCCAGTTTGGATTTATTATGAATAAAGAGTCTATAAATGTTTATATACAAATTTTCATGTCGATATATATTCTCATATCTTCTGGGTAAATATCTAGATGTAGAATGGCTGGATCATATGCTAGACATATGTTTAACATTTTAAGAAAACTGCCAAACTGTCTTCTAAAGTGCTGTACTGTTTTTATAATCCCATGAGCTATGGATGAATATTTCAGTTTCTCAAAGTCTCAATTTTTAAATCGATAAAATGGGAAATAGATTTAAGGATCTTTTAGAAAATTGCATAAAATAATGTAATTAACTTGCTAGCACAGAGCTGAGTGCTGACTTCGAGGGATCTATGAAACGACCGGGAGAGATCAAAAAGATAGTTAAATACAGCATATATGATGGAAGCTTAAACTCGCAATCTGAGATGAAGACATAAATTTGAAATTTATCAGCATAAATGGTAAATATATACATGACAATGATTTAAAAGATCTAAAAGAGAGTTAAGAGCATGAGGATAAGAGGGTCCAGGACTAAAATCCAAGACACCAAACATTTAGAGACAGAAGAGGATAAGCCAGCAAAAGAGGCCCAGAAGGAGTGTTTAGCTAGGTAGTAGAAAAAAAAAAAAAAAAAAACAGAGAAGACTTTTCTCAAAAGAGCTAAGATAGGTAAATATTTCAAGAGAGTATCAAATGATGAGTTGAGAAAGGTGGAGACAGAGATGAGCTCTTCTAATATGAAAGTCACTAGCGACCAACAAGAACCGTTTCAGTGATGATGTGGTAGAAGCTAGATTAGAGTGAGCTGATGTTGCTGGGAACAAAGAAAAAGTCCCACCGTAAGCAATAAAAGCCAACATGACCTTGAAAAGGCATAGAGAGGATTTGGGCAGTAGCTGTACAGGGGGGTAAATCTAGCAGAAGCGTTTCATTTGTCTGCTTATATGGGGAGATATTAGTGCACGTTTGAATAGAGACAGAAAAGATCCCCGAAAGAGAGACTGGGAAGAGAGAGGAGGGGCAACCACTGGAGGCGAAGTCCTTAGGAGGCAGAACTTTGGGAACCAGAGCGCTTTATACTACAAAGACTCCCCCGTTGTGTTCATTGTTTTTCAGTGAGTCCGCACTGAGTTTTTCAAGAAAAATAACAATATTGATCTGCAGCCAAGAAAGAAAAAATAAACATCTGCACAGGGATGTATGTACCATTTAGATCTCTCATAGTGAATTTGAGACACAACTTCAGAGAGATTACAAGGGTGCAAGAAAATGTTTAAATAAAGGCATAATAGTAAGAGCTAAGCAATGAAAGAAATGGGGTGGGTTTTGGAGATAACTGTTTTTAAAGACTGTGGTTTAGAAGCTACTAAAAATGAGAATCAAATCTGAGCTAAATTTTCTGACTATCAAAAGGCAAATGTATTACATAAGAAAATAAAATGTCCTTAGAAGAGAGACTTTTCTGTAAATTAAGGGATATATTTATTATGACAGATTTTTTAAACATATGAATGCTAATGAGTACGGTGGATGACATCTAGAAAAGTTATACAAAATATCCAGAGATATTCTTTAGAGAGCCATTTCTTGAGCTGATTCTAAAAAAATATATAAAATAAAAAGATGATTTAGAACTTACGTTCTGAAATACCATCCTGTGAGAAGCTAATACCCTCTTATTCAGGTTTTTATCAGAAAGGCAACCTGGTGGTTTAGAATTAAAAATGAAGCAAACCTCTAAAGAAGGAAGGAATGATTTTTTTCTGCTTGATCATCTTTTATCTCTCCAAAGTATCTGTTGCTTCATGTAGCCAAAGGTAAGAATGGAATATTCTGTCTGCGTGTTTATGTTTCATATGTGGATAGAGGGGAACAGAGATAAGAGATCAAAAATGACAGGAGGGACAAGAAGGACCTGGTCTCTTCTGAGCAAAGGGAGCATATCCACATCAGGCTGATATGAAATCTGCTGAACTGTGCGACTCTGAGACAAGCTTCTAACAAGCCCTAGAAGCTGGGGGAGGAGGTCAGAATTGTGTTCACAGGACAAGGAGAGCTATGATATCTTCTTAAGCAAGGTGACAATGAGGTGAAAATGCTATTGGTGAGTTAGTTTGATTTATTCTTCACTTTGGGCTGGAGGAGGAGGAGGAAGTAGAGGCAGTGGAGCCACTTTGAAGACAAGTGGGGTCATCAGAAATGTCACAAGGACCCAGATGTTGGTGGTGGCTTCAAGGGTAATGAGGGAATAAAGCTCAAGAGGTAGTTTCACGTACAGAACAACAAAAATAATCCCTCCATTGATGGAGCAAGTTTGGTAGGTAAAAATGTAATTCTTTAAACCAAAAGAAAAACTGAAGAGAAGCAGATTACATAATTAATCAGTAAGGTAAGACTGTTTTGTTAGTTTCCTTCGACCTTTGAAGAATTTCTAATAATCTCCCACATTAAAAAAAAAAAAAAAAAAAAAAAAAAAAAGCTGACCTTTGTGATTGAAAAAAATTAAATTGTTCTTTCTTCATTCAAATCTGCCTTTGGTGTTGCCTTCTTCAACAGCTCAAAGATGTTTTAATCTGTTTTGGTTAATTAATTCAGGTTCAAAACACAAGGCACAGTTGCTACTGCCAATTAGTAAATCAGACCATGAGCTGCACGTTCTGTTCTACGTCCAGGTGTATTAGAATGTACAGTAACAGGTATTTACAGGCACTCGTTTGAAGTTCCTAATTGCTAAGGTAGTTTCGCTTGATATTAAAGACAATTTAAAGTTAAACAATATTTGGTCCACATTGAATTAGCTTGGGGTCCTAGTTTCCAAAAGAAGGAATCAAACACATTGACTACAAAACTGATACTTGAATAGATAAAGACATGCATTTTTTTTTCCTTTTTAAACATTAGTGAAATCAAGTAAAGGTAATATTGGTGAACCCGAACACATCTATAGTTATTCTAATGATGATGATGACAATGATGATGATGATGATGATGCTGAAGATGATGACAACAGCAACCATTGTGATGATGGTGGTGGTGGGGGAAAGATGGATTTCAATGTGACAGAAAGTAAGATTCAAGAATCTGACGATATTTAACAAATTGTATTGTCAGCAGTGACTCACACTAATGGAGTCATTATCAGAAAATTGCATATAATTCCTGTTATTGCAAGTCCTCAGGATAATATGGCTGTTCTGCTAGGAGATTAGAAGCTGCATGCCCTGTGTAATTTTGGAAATTGCTCTGATATAGCTCCTGTGGATACAGAGCCCAGAGAAGTCCCATCCCACGTGCTTGGGCTCCTCAGGACAGCACTCTTCAAGGAAGTCACCTGCCTAGTTGGCAGCGTGGACTGGCACTTGTCTTCTAAGAATAAATTCTTTCATTTATTTAGATAGTACATGCAAGTCTCTCGCCTGCATTTAACAGTGCAGAAGGAGTAATATGTTCATTTTACTCTAATTATGCCTTAGAAAATTGTCCCACTTCAAAATTATAATGTCAAAAATTACCTGCCACCACATCCTTAGAAGGAGAATGGTCAGTCCTCACAGAGATTTTTCAGATGTCAGAACCGGCTCTCCGGCTCTGTTCATCAGACACTGGGAAATGGTGGTCTCTTAAAATCACTTTTTTTTTTTTTCTTTCCGAGATAGTATCTCCCTTTAGATAAATTCTGGTTGCAATATTTTACTATTTTTAATCTTCCAGGAGGAAAGCAGTAATGCCCTTCTCTCTGTCCTTCACACCGATTTGTCTTTGCTTCTTATTATACAAGGTCTGCTTAAGTCCTGGTGCCTGCTGCCAGTTCTATTAAACTGCAGAAGGAACTGCCAGGTCACAATTTATGCTTCAATATGATAAAATTAACTTTCATGCAGATACCCTCTCTCTCCCCCTCTCTCATTCATTTTCATGCTTAAGAAATCCTGATGGTTTCTGTTAGAAGGATTAGTTGTCTCTGTCTTTGGAATTGACAAAGTGTGTAGAATTTTAGTTTTCAGAGCAAAAGAAAATAGAAGAAAAGCTTACTTCAAATTTTCTTCCTAATGATTACAAAATTCTTCCTGCTTTATTGCACTAGACTTAACATGGAAATGTGTGCTATGGAGCTGGGCACAGGGAGACTAATGTGGAAAATGAATGGAATGGCATAGAATATGAAACGTTGTCTTTTACCCGAATCGGAATCAAAGATCTCCATCCCTAGGACGAGCGTTATCTGTTCCTTGCTACCCCTTGGGGACTTAGTAGAAACAGTTTCCTTATTCACTGGGATCTGGGTGCTGTTTCTCCCAGGAGAACTTGTGCTGAATAGTGCATGTTCTTAACTTTCTTCCACTCCCCAATTCCAGCAACAGAAAATACAAAGTTGGAGATGGAACTAATGACATCTGGGCTTTGCTCTCTAAATGAACCGTGACAATGTCTCCATGATTCCTTCTGGGTGGGCCGAAACCTTTGACAGAGTTTAAGGAGTGAAAACTGGCAGATTCAGGATTTTACTTTTCCTACAGGAAATTTTTATCTTGCCCCTCAACAAATTACACTGACCATTCCTTCATTTTTCTTTTCTTTTAAACAAATAAAATGTTCTCTTATTAAGAAGTACAAATTAGTCATTACAAAATAGTCACGGAGATGTAAAGTATAGCATAAGGAATACAGTCAAAAATATTGTAATAATTAGTGTGGTGTCAGATGGGTACTAGATTAATTGGAATGATTGTGTCATGAGTTGTATAAATGTCTAATCACTTGATCATACACCTGAAACTAATATAATATTGGATGCCAACTGTAATTGAAACATTAATTTTTTTTAATTATTATAAAAATGAATTTGAAAAGTATCTCTTCCTGGATATAGTGTGTAAAGTATGTTTTTATCTTTAAAGGGCTTTCAAGGAAGAAAATCCTTTTTCCGATATTATGGATAGAAGTAAAAACAAAAATAGTACTTGTTCTTATGACCAATCATAATTTATCAAAATTAGAGTAGCTCTTCAGCTCTTGAGTGAAAAATTTATCATTTAATTTGACAAATTTTTGTATTGATACTTTGTGATATTGCAGGATATAGTGCAGTAAGGAAACCTAATATAAGATGCCATCTTTATAGTTAGCATTTATTTCTTTCTAATATGAGAAGAATGTTTTATGGTGAATGATGACTATATAATACTGATATTATATTCTCACATTATATCATTACATTTTTTTTCTGAATGGCATGAGAATATTTACATATAAAAATATCGAACAGGATATTGTAACAGTTATAAGTGTTTCACATCAAAGGCTGTCTTCGGAAGCAAACCTTTCATTACCTGGAGTCTAAAAATATAGCTGAATGTGATACAATTACTAACCTGCTTAGAAGGGAATATTTTGCAATGTTGTGAGAAGGGCACATAAAACATTTACCCCATAACAATGAAGGACCATTGAACACTAATCTTATGATTATTCTCATTAACATAATGTTACATTTAGCCAATCTCTGCTGAGCTTCCATTCATAGTGTATGTACAAAAGAAAAGTGTGCTGACTAAGCTATGAAGGGCGTGAATGTAAGATGTCAATGAACATACAAATCCTGGCACCTATTAGCTAAGTTTATGACCCCAACTTAAAATAAACATAGCAAATGCGAATTACATAGAGCCCGCAAAAGGAATTACTTCAATCCTTTGTGTGCTACTCTTTACAATTAGATAAATGTGTCCCTGAGGTGGATTTTGATCTAATAGGGTCTCCAAGATAATGACTTCCATTGGGTGGCATGACTAAAGCTATTGAAAAACAGATGTAGGTAATATCTCATTAATTTAACTAAGTGTTTCTGAATAGGTTCCAAATCTGGTGTGAATTATAAAGACTCTGTTGCAGTGTGAAGCCAGAAACTAAATATGTTTTCTGCCAACTGCACATAAATTGTGAATTGCCAATCATTTAAATTACGGGTCCATGCTAAATTTATCTATTCCTTTAATATAATGGCTATCTGAGAGCATGCAGCAAAAGTAATGTAAGCCTTTCTTAACATTTACCACCATCACTGTGTTGTAGCCACAGGCTATAATTATATCATTTTAGGACCAGAAAGGAGACATGCTTAGCTCATTCTTAATTATTCTATATAATAATTATTCATTGCACAAAGAATTTATCTTTATCCGACCTCCACATGTATATCTTGGCATTTGAAGTAGATTATAAACTTAAATTGTGTGTGTGTGTGTGTGTGTGTGTGTGTGTGTGAGAGAGAGAGAGAGAGAGAGAGAGAGAGAGAAAGAGAGAGAGAGAGAAAGGGAGAGAGAGGGAGAGAAAGAGAGAGAGATGATATCATTGTCTTGAATACTTATTTGTCCTTCACCCATATATGGTTTTCTTTTGCTTGCACATAGGTCCTTTTCTACACTGGTCCTCTGGCCTGAATGACTACCTTTCCCTTTTCTCCAATAAACTAATTCTTTAAGCTTTACACAAATACTATTTGTTTCATGCAGGTTCTCAGATACTCATGGCCCATTAAATTTTTCCAAATTTGAAACTTCCGCAGCCTACCATACATACTTCTCCAGGAGAAAAGGCTTCATTCTGCTTTGTATCAAATCTATTTTTTTCCCCACTTCTATTCCCATAGATACACAGTCAGCTCATAGAATGCAAGGTCTAAAATGTACTTATTTTTATATTTTATTCAACACCAAGCATAAGGACACGTATATCTAAAATCCAAATTATATGCTTATTAGATTTAAACTATATTAAACTCTGTTTATTTTCCCTATGAAGAAAGAATATTAGTGAATCTGTTAAAGTCTTTTGCAGTCTTAGGACTTGCAACAATAGGAATTACTACTTACGCAAGGTCTATCTAAATCATAGTCATTGATGACAAAAGTGTTTTTTCAGCCTGATTGACCAAAGTGAAATGCATGACTTGTGAATGTGTGAACAACTGTCATGTATGAGGGACACTTATTTTAGAACTCTTATTTTAAGCATTAACTTAGAAACTAGAAAAGCCAACAGAAACAAAGTCTGAGTTTGCTCATCAATGGCTTTGGTAGGTGTCTTGGCTAAGAGCCTGTCTCTGTCATAATTTGTTGGGTGGCCCCAGGCAATTTATGTCTTGTCTTCAGACATCAATTTCCTTGAATTATTATTGTTTGCTGACGTTATTACAACGCATCGTTTAATCTAATCAAAATAGTAGGAAGAGCCTAAACCAGATGTGGAAATATGTGTTTGCTCTCATTTGACCATGAGCAGACTGTGTGATTTGGGGCAAGCCCCTTGCCTTTAGGATACTCTGCAATCTGAGGCTATTGAACTAGGTAGGTTACTCTATGTCTCAATGTTCCCACTGTTTATTATAGGATGAGCTTCTCATGATATAGTTTCTGGTGGTCAAATAATTCAAAAGAAAGGCCTAATTCTGTGAACAGCTAAGCTCCTTCATGTTTACTTTCTTGAAAATATGTGTTTTACCCTAACTAGTTTTGTAAAAATATATTTTTTAAAAAGTGTGATTCTTTCAGGGCCCTGATCCATTGAGGACAATGACTGGCCTGCCCAGCATGCTCTCCAAGGCACATTGTGTGATAGTTCATTTTATGTGTCAACTTACTTGGGCCGACAGCTGCCAAGCTCAAGCCTTCTTTCTGGATGTGTCTGTAAGGGTATTTCAGGATGAAATTAAAATTCGAGTTGGTGGACTCCTGAAAAAAGATTGCTCTCCCTGATGTGGATGGGCATAATCCAATTCTTTAAAAATCAAAAATAAAATGAAAGGTGGAGGAAGGAGAAATTCATCTTTTTTGCTTCCTTGAGCTCAGATATCTGTCTTTTCCTATCCTTAGACTAATATACATACCATTGGTTCGCCTGGTTCTCGGGCCTTCAGACAAAGGCTAGACTTGTAACATCAGTTTTCTGAGTCTCCAGCTTGCAGACAGCAGATGCTGGGACTTTCAACCTCTCTAATAGTGTGAGCCAATTCATATGCACATTTACACTGTTTGTCCGGAGAACCCTGACTAATACACACTTAGATACCACAGAAGAGCTGCAATTCTAAACAGGGCTCAGCTGGGAAAGCTGTAGCATACTAGAACCACAGACATAGGCTACTAATCTCACTATATCACTTGCTCTTTCAATATCTCCTCCCCATTCATGCACATAGTCACATGAGGAAGTGCCTGCTTTTATAATCCACCATTGCTAGTCACTTATTCACCAAACGCGTGATCCCACCTTCATCCCTCAGTATTTCCTCCTGAAAACATGTCACTTCTCCACACCTTTTGGTATAAAAACTACTGAGTTTTAGAGTAGGAAATCCCCCTGCCTTCTGTATAAATCAGAGGGCTGATTTCAAATAGTACAACGGCAACTTCATTAATTAATTCATCAATGGGATAAAACTTGTCATTTTTAACTTGTTTCTGAGATTCCAATCAAAGCTTAATTAGCATAAACATTTCAACATGTGTCCTATATTAGCAGCAGGCATCAGGAAATGAAGACTTCCAGCATGGAGAGGTAAGGAGGCAGAAAAGGTCATCCTTGTAGCCAAATGAATATGTTTTTGTTAAAAATGAGCACCAAGAAAATGTTACAGTTTGATGAGTACTAACAGCAACCCTTTGCATGGGCCTGACAAATCAGTAGATTTGCAAACTTTTCATTCCACCCAAAGGGAAACCTTTGTAATAGTCCAAGACCTGTCCAAAGATGCTGTGAGCTACTTTAGGGAGACTGAGGTTCTTGCCATGGAACATACATGTAAACTAGATTAAGAATCCAGGACAAACTTGGTAATCCCAGTTTGCAGCACTGTAGTAGACCCTGGTGTCAGAGAAGAGAGAATAAATTCTGTCTTTGAGGAACTTCCCCAAGGTCAATTGGCCAGTAGGTAGCAAGACTTAACTAGATGTCAGAGGCTCTATCTAGTTCAACTACTATTAAATAGATTGGATGCCTGGTAAGAGGACAGAACTGAATAACAATACTCACTCAAGTATTGGCAGGGAGGAGAACCTGTATGCTCACTTTCCAATTTTACCAATACCCAGCCTATGTCTCCAGATGCCATATCACAAAATGCCAACAAGTCTGCCAGTTAGCAAAGGAAGATGAGAGGTACAATTCTCCAAAGTCAGCAGACGACAAGTCTCTGCCTCTTCAAGGAAAAACTGAAGGAATGGTGGATATTGGCTCCCAGCTCCAGCCTGCACTTGTAACAACGATGTCATGACTCCCTTCCCTTCCTCAGCCCCTGGGCATCCCATTTCACTTGTTGGTTGAGATAAGTGTGAGAGAAAAATTCTTCCCTCATTCACCATCTTCCCTGCCTGGGCTGTGGCTACCAATTTCACAGTTTTTCCTCAGAACAATGCTGGGATACGTCAGTGTTATTTCAGAGTTTGATGCTCTCAATTGCTGGCCATTTCACATCTCTGTCAATGCAGAATTGTCTATTTTTATTTGAAGTTTTTAGAAACACGAAAGAGAAGCCTCAGCCTTTCCCTTCAAATAACTGCTCCGACAGCTTTATGGATGACTAGTTAGTTTCTTCCTGACCTCCCTGAGAGGTCCCGTCGGCTCTAACCCAGTTTCTTCTAAATTCTATATTCCCGGCTCTGGGACAGCAGCCGACAGTTGTATCTTGTTCCACGATCCATAATTCTCAGCTTCAAAGTTCAGTGCCAAATAAGATCGCGCATTGTTGGATAACCTTTTGTACCAGCCCTTCAGCAGTAATTAAATCCTGCTCATTCCATGCTGCCTGGAGAAAATCTAGGCCCTCTGCTGTTTTCAAGTACAAAAATGAAGCAAAAACAAAACACAATATACAAAAGCAAAGAACAGGGACACACAGATCTGAGGCTTCCTCTCCATTAACTGTTCTCAGCAAAGTCAGAGAACAGAGCGAGGCCTTGGGGCAAGAGGCAAGGAGGTGGATGAGCCAAGGGCCATGTGTCAGAGACCTTTGGTGGGCTTCTGCTGAAGCAGAAGTGAGAGTAGAATCTTAGTCTGTAAGTGGCAGGCCCATAAATTTCTTTAAAATCTTTGTGTAAGCATGGCTAATCTGATAATGTGAACCAGGGAGGTTGTGTAAGACCCTGAGGTGACAAATGATCAGTGTATGGAGCATCTCTCAGATTAGGAAATAACCAGGACTTACTGAGCTACTAGTGTGTGCCTAGGTGGTCATTACCCTACCTTTAATACATCGAATGCTAACTATAGGATTTACATACACATCTGATCTTTGGTGCACGGCTGGATCTATTTGTCTTACAAATAAAGAAACAGAGGGTTCAAGAGAAAGCCAAAATTTATAAGTAGTGTTGTGAGGACTTGAACCTGGTTCTTTTTATATGAAATCTATACCTTTCCCACACGCTACCCAAGAACCCATCCTTTCTATTAGCATCTGTGTCAAGTACCTGCCCTCATTGGAAAACACTACTCAGTTGCTTGCCAAACATCATGGCACATCTCTGTAACCACCACAGAAGGGAATTCTGGGAAATGAAAGGCACAAGACCTCAGGAGCTTGGAATCAGGTCGGGATGGCATTGAGAGGTTCATGGGGAGCATAACAACACCTCAGGACAAAGAAATCAACAAGAGATGTAGGATGAGTAACAAAGAATTATTGGTAAAGTTTCCAGGAGAAGAGCAATTGGAATTAGAGGTCAGAGTGTCCAGGGAATGAAGATTGGATGAGGAAATCTTCGAACGGGTCTCTGAACCTTAGTTATCATTTGAACAGAGAGGAAGTGACAAATTCTTCAAACATTGAAGAGCCATAAAGGTAGGACTACAGAAGGGGGGAAAAAGTCACCATGTTTGCAAGGCACAGTGAGAAAATTCCTTTCGTGGAAATGGATGGCTAACGCTTCGGGACTAGCGAAGAAAGCAGTCAAAAAGTAATGCCCCACCTAAATCACCGGTCTTATCATCTTAATTTTACAATCCATCAGTAAAAAGGTTTAGCGGGTTCCCAAAAATATGCACATTTGTCCATTTCTAAATTATAAACATACCTTAGTGTCCAAATGGACTATGATATAAAATACATATGTTAGGATATCTTAAAGGACAAATAAAGATAAATATAAGTTCTAATAAATTCATTTCACTGAATGAATTTTTAGGAGTACACATCGCATTCTCTATTTTAGAATTAAATTCCAGCCCATGTCTTTTCTTCCCCCATCCCAGCTTTACTGAGGTATAATTGACCAAAAAAAGGTATGTATTTAAGTTGTACAATGTAATGTTTTGATATATTCATACATTGTGAAATAAGTACCACGATTAAGCTAATTAACATATCCATCACCTCACATAGTTACCTTTTTGTGTGTGTATGTAGTTAGAACACTTAAGATCTACTCTCTTTGCAAATTTCAAGTACACAGTACAGTATAATTAACTATAGTCACCATGCTGTACATTAAGTCTCCAGAACTTATTCTGCATAATCAAAATTTTATACACTTTGAACAAAATTTCCCCATTTTCCCTCCCCCTCGGCCCCTGGCAACTACCATTCTGCTCTCTGTTTTTATGAGTCTGACTTTTTAAAATCCACTTGTAAGTGAGGTCATGCATCTCTCTGGCTTGTTTCAGTTAGCAATGCCCTCCAGTTTCATCAAGGTGGTTGCAAATGGCAAGATTTTCTTATTGTTTAAGGAAGAATAATATGTCTTTGCATATATGTGCTACCTTCCTTTCTTTCTTCATTCATCAACACACATTTAGTTTATTTCCATAGCGCAGCTATTATAAATATGCTGCAATAAACATGGAAGTGGAGATATCTGTTGAAGATCCTGACTTCGTTTTCCCCTGACATACCCAAAGTCGGACTGCTTGATTATGTGGTAGTTCTCCTTTTAGTTTTTGAGGAACCTCTGCATTGTTTTGTATAATGTCTATTCCAGTTTGCATTAAATAGTGTACCAACAGTGTAGGAGGGGCCCCTTGACCACATTCTCACCGACTGAATACCTTTTGTCTTTTTGACAATAGTCATTTGACAAAGGTGTGGTGATGTATCTCGCCAAGATTTTTTATTGCATTTCCCTGATACTTAGTGATATGAATATATTTTGGCCATTTGAATACCTTCTTTTGAGAAATATCTATTCAGGACCTCTGCCCATTTTTAGATAGGCTTGTTCATATATTTATTTTGCTGTTGAGTTGGGTTCCTTATATATCTTAGATATTGGTCCCTTTTCATATGTAGGGTTTGCAAATATTTTCTCCCATTTCATAGCTTGTGTCTCCATAATACTGATTGTTTCCTTTGCTGTGCAGAAGTCTTTTTTAAAAAATTTTATATTATTAGTTTCAAGTATATAGTACATTGATTAGACATTTATATAGAAGCATTTTAGTTAGGTTTTTTTTTTTTTTTTATTCAGTCTAACCAGCTTGTTTTTACTTTTGCTGCCTGTGTTTTGGGGATCATATAAAAACAATCATTACCCAGGCCGATTTCAAGAAGCTTTATCTCTATGTTTTCTTCTAGTAGTTTTACAGTTTTAGGTCTTATGCTTAAGTATTTAATCCATTTTGAATTGATTTTTTTTTTTTTATGGTGTAGGTGAAGTGTTGAGTTTTAAAAAAATACATAGGGCAGTAGTGAATTATTTCATCCAAGGGCACCCAGTCAAGGCTTAAGAAGAGCTGGTAATAGCAGACATGCCCCTGGTCACGTGACAGAGGAGAACCTCTCCAAACGTAGTGAGCACATCACCATCTCACCAAGCCACCACCACTAAAACAGCTACAAAGCGTGTGGGGTTTTTACACAAAATCATAAATTCCACAAGGGAACAAGAAAGAAGCCTGGCTGACTCAGGAGAGTGTTTCCTGTAGTGAAGAGGATTTTGCTAGAGATCAGAAGAGATAACCATCTTAAAGTATAGCTCTGAACCCCCCCCCCATGTATCAGATAAAGCACCTCAGAAGGTCAAATAGATGACATCTTAGAATAATCCAGTGATTAAAAAATGAACAAGGTTGTACGCACCCAGTGGCATACTTATAAATAGTAAAGGTCTGAGTAGGAGAAACAAAAAATATAAAAATCTTATGTAATGAAAAATACTCGGCATAACATAGATCAAAAAGTTCAAATTAATTTGAATGATAATACACAGTTCTTTTGCAGACCTTTCTTGGCCTCACAGTGATTAAAATAATTGGGAATTCTTGTTTTCATATATTAAATTTGGATTTTCTTTGTGTGTTTTGTATGAGATTAATTCAGAACATTTTCTCAGTTTTTGTTTTTGCATGCATTACAACTTGTCACTGTAAGATATAATTTTCATTTAGAGCATTACCAAAACCTCTTTTGGTCTCTGTTGCCATACATGGCCCTTAACAAAATTTAAATGTTTCTTTTAGAGTCAAAGTCAACTCTTATATCAGATGTATAGGCAAAATGCTTTGGGCTTACATTACTTTTAGGAGCCGACAATAATAGCACTATTTTTTTTTTTTTTTTTTTTTGAAATCAGAATTTTGAAAAATAAACTTTCAGGTCAAAGAAAATGCCCTAATTAATGTATAATACTGTCATGTTCATTTTTATACCAATGCAGTCACAAAATAAAAGCCTTAATAATTTTTAAAAATTAAAGGTAAATTAATAGAGGAAGATGCCCATACAGGCAAAAGTGCTGAGGCCTCAAGAAATTTATAATGTGTTCCTGTTCAGATGGAATCATTCTGAAATCGAAATCACATCTTGCCACCCCTGTTCTGAGCCCTTAAATTTTTATTTGCTGGTAGAGAACAGAGAAGACAAATATAACACCTCCTAGGTTGTGGCCCCTACCAGACTTCCTGGTACCATCTTGCTCTGTCAAGACCTCATCCCAGCGTGTGCCTGGATTTCAGCCATATGGATCTCCTCTCTATTCTATTCCCCTAAGTCATTATCCCTTCTTCTCTCTTCTACATGTTTCCTCAATAAATAGCACACACCCTTTCTGGATGCAATTATCAACCATATACCTGGAGAGAGAGGGCATTTATTGACTTATGCAATCAAAACAAAACATTCTTTTTCCATATTTACCAAAATCCTGACTTTATGAAAATTCCACATAAAATTCTATCCTTCTGAGCAGTCTCCCCATATTTCCCTCTATAGCATGACCTTTATATCGGTAATATTCTTTTGCCACTAGCCCTATGAATTCTTAGATTGCACAGTGCCTAGTCATTCCCATTACATAATTTAATATTGAGCACATGTCACTTGGTCCAAAAGTCAGAAGTACATTTGCCTCTCTAAGCTGTAGATATTGAGGGCAGGGGACAATTTTTTTTTATTATTTTGGATTCCTCCTTTAGCCTTCTACAGTGTTTTATTACGTTTACTTGGTTTCAATGTTTACTTAGTATGTTTCTTTTAGTCGAATGCGAAATACACAATATTTGCAGCATTTTCATCATCATTTCCCACCTAACACTATTTTACTGGGTGGAGAGTCAACTACTTTGGGCCAAAGACAGTGTCCTCTCCTCTCTGATAGTTCTTGCACTTGAGTGTTAGTTGCTGCAGCACATTTTAGTAGATAGTTCGCTGAGCTGAAAGTCAAGAGCCCACAATCTTGTTTGGGGTTTAGTCTCAAAATAGCTCAATTCATCTCGTATATCACTTCATCCCTCTGGGTTTGTTTCCCCACCTGTAGAAACGAAGGATGAACAATAATTTTTCAGGGAACTTCTAGCTCTTTCATTCTCCAGTTTTATGGCCCACTGATGCTAGTCCTAATATGATCAAATACAAATTAAGAAGAAAATGTTAAGGGCCTCCAGGAGATATACAAAAGGAAACATTTCACATGCCTGCTGACTCTTTCCACGGGCAGGCTGGTAATGACATGAGCCTTCAGGTACAGTCCACAAATCATGGTAAGTCCCCATTATTTGATAAAGCTCATCCTACCTGTCAATGCACCTGGCCCTTAAGTTATTTTCACTTTCAAGCATAAAGAACATGGCTTTCTAATCTGATTGGGTTCTGAGATCAGTATAAGGGGACATTAAATGAGATTACTCCAAACAAAAGCAATAGTTTTTCATTCCTCATCAAAGACAATCTTGGTAAAACCTGTGAACAATTCACAGAAATAACTACACAGGCCAGTGAGAGTGACTTTTTTTTTTCTTGCATTAAATTTGTATTTTTACTTGAATTTTAGAGATTGTCTTTGTTCTCTTCTTTTTATTTTGTTAACACCAAAAAAGAGGCCATTGGGAACACCAGAGAATAAGACATTTTGGAGGAATATTGCCTCATAAATTCCCCAGAGCAGAAATAAGTCTGGTTGACCTTGTAGTTTTGAGCTTGCTTTGGTTTTAGCCACATTTTCTAGAGTTCACTGCCAACCCAACTTCAGCAATTTGAGATAACTCAAGTCCCATAGGTTTCCTGTCTTAATCTATCTAACCGAATTAAAATCCTAGTTGCTATATCCATGGTCATGGGTTTTCAAGACTAAGTCTGAAGATGACCTCATTCATCCCTAAGCTTCACTCTTGCTCTCTTGAGAGCAATAAATATTATGGGGCAGATAAGGCAGATCTAGAGGCACTAACTACCTTAAGTTGAGATCAAACGTGTAACTGAAGTCTCTTCAACCATTTTCTAATGCAAACACCAACTAAAAAAGCATTATCAGCACCCACTATAGGTCACAACTATACCGTGCATTTTACATTCATTATCTCATTTCACATATAAAACCACTTTTCGGAACAACTGTTAATTTTATCATTTTAAAGATGAAAAAGCTGAATACCAGAAAAATGACCTCTCTGGATCACATAGCTAGGAGGAGGAGCTGCAGGGCCAGTCGATATTCCTACCGTGACCCCATAACATCTTATTTACATATGCCACTATGCTTTATAATTACCATTTCTGCTGCTGCCTCTCACAGTAGACTAGAAGCGCCTAAAATGTAGGGCCGTATGTTTTCTTCTTTACGCCTACAGTGGCCGACACGGTGCCTCCCTTGAAACTGCTACTACTTATTTTAGTCTTTCTATCAGCTTGAGGAAGTAGAGACAGGTGAGGGCTGTGGCAATAAAAGAAGGCTTCCTGCTTATGTGGGGAGAGGTGTTGCTGATGTGTCTAAAAAAAAAAAAAAATGGATGAGTTTAGATTGGCTGAATTAAGCTGCCCAGCATGCTCATAAAGGAAAGATGGCTTGAGTAAAAAAGTAGCAGGGGACTGAAGGTATGTAACATGATTGTCTGTGAACTGGGATACTGCCATTAGCCAAAATTGAAGATAAGAAATGAGAAATTACTGAGTGATGGGATTAGCCAGAGCTCAGAAGAACTGCCTCTTTAAATGTCTAGGTTCTGGTCTTGCAATTTCCCCAGCTCCCCAAGGGCAAAGATTGGTCTCACCCACACACCTCCTCCCATTTCCATGTCCACTAAAGAAAGAAAGCTTAACTTTAAGGTGAGCTCTTTGCCTTTGATATTTTGACAAGAAATGTACATTGTTGTTTGCCAAACTACCCCACTGACCTGCCCTTATTCTTGGAAGGAAATAAGAAAGAAACATAGCAAGTTAGGAGGGACTGATTTCTGGCACAGTCGCTCATTTAGAAAAGTCATTTCAAATTGCACTAGGTACTTCAATTGCCCTATTTTCCTGAAATTAATTCTAAATTTTCTAGGTACAATTTGTTTCCCTTAAGTCTCTAATTACGCTTTTAACATTCAATCTTTCAAACTCTAGCCATTAGTGACTTAATACAGTGTTATCAGAAGATAGAGTGGAGTGAGGAGTGTGGGTGGGAATTATAAAAGCAGAAGTTGCACCTGTGCTTGTGATAGTTGAAAATTGATGTCCCCTGGAGGAAAACTAAAAGAAAAATCTAATAAGTCACCAAAATAGACTAAAGAAAAGTCTGAAAATTAGTATTTAAGGTATTAGGACAAATGACTGGGAAGGGCTTGAGAGGAAGCCACAAAGTTTCATTTAAACTTACTGAGTAGGAAGTGACGATTTGGGATTTCAGGCCAAATAAGAATCATGGGAAGAGGAGATATCATCAGACAGCAAGGCATTCACAAGGTATAAATGCTAAGGTTTGTACAGTACTTTCGAAGACATAAAAGACTAAGAAAGGAGACAGGAATTAAGTAGCTCAGAGATAGAAAAATAACTTGGATCATCAAATAGTTAAGAACAGCCTATAGGAGGAAGGAGAATAAAGATAATCAGTAAAACAGAATTATCATTATTTAAATGAATCACCAATGAGCATTGACTGAGCAGGTATACCAGATGACCTCTGTATCACAATAACCCCTACCCCTACCTGCACGCCCATTACCCAACACGCATTTCCCATTCGTGCTGACACAAAATACTCCATGGTTCTAATGATAGTATGCAACTTAAACTCTTAAATACTATAAAGCTTTAGGAACACAGGACAAGGAGGGGCTGAGGTAGGCATGGATGCCTTCATGAGGTGTTCAAAAAGAGGAGCAGAAGACCCAGACAGTACTATAGAGAACTCACAGTTTGAGAAACTAAGGAGGAAGAAAAGAAAGACCTGGCTTTCATGACATTCACAGACGAAAGATGCCAGAGTTTAGCAAGACCAAAGTCTGATCAGGACAACCTAGGAAAGAAGGCCCAGAAGAAGCCCAACCAGTCACAGATACTCATTCAGTCTGGGAGTAGAAAACAGGAGTCATTCTCTTTCTAAGCAACAAAGTGAGCTACTGAGGCAGAAGAGAGACTGTTAACTGTTTGGTAGGAGAGATGAGAGTCACATCCAAAAAGCAATACTAAGTTATTTAGAACAGAAAAATTCTACCTTGAAAATGCTTCTGTAGAATCTTAGAGATGTAAAAAAAGCAATGGATCTTGAGATGTCCAGTGAAATCTCATGAGAGAATTTTCAAGCCAGAATAGAAGGATGAACAAATATTAGAGAGACAGGAAAGTTAAAACCCTTCATAAGGAGAACCACCTGAGAAAGTTTACAAAGCCAGTCAGAGATGAACATAGTATGTATGATATGATGGTAAAGACCATACCTGACAGAACCGATTGGCACCTATGGGGATCAAGGAGATACGGTTGGAGTAGGTGATAAAACCAGGTTGTGGTGGGCTCTGGAGTCTATTTTAAAAATATTAGACCTCATGCAACAAAACAAGTACATGATCTTGAATATTTCTGATCAGAAATTTGACATTAAGATGGTTTGTTTTAACCTTTCAATTTTTTTTTTTTTTGTATATGATTTTGATCATGACCTCTTGTTCTAATATTCAGACAATTTTTGGGGGTAGGGGAGGTGACAGTAGAGAAAATCTTTTCCAAAGTTTGAGAGTTCTAAATGGGGTATGTGGGGTACATTTTAGGAAAGCATGGACCAACTGGTCAACCAAAATTCAGATATTAGGATCCCCTCATGTGTCATCCACACATCCACATAGAAATGCTTTCTGTACAGATATCTCCTAAAATCCTACTTGTACGAGTATGTACCATCTATTTGGTTGTCCCATCCACACTACTGTGTGCTATCTTCCCAGGTTGGCCATTAAAATTAGGTATTCCATCAGCACATGGGTGCCACCTACAAAATTGCGTCATCATCAATAGGTGCAGAATAGCCAGCTGATCAGTGGTATATGTAGGGCATGCACAGCTTCTTACTTTCCAGCATTCCATGTCTATATGGAAATGCTCTCCAATAATGCAAAGTACATAGAATTCTCA
Source organism: Rousettus aegyptiacus (assembly GCF_014176215.1). Taxonomy (NCBI): domain Eukaryota; kingdom Metazoa; phylum Chordata; class Mammalia; order Chiroptera; family Pteropodidae; genus Rousettus; species Rousettus aegyptiacus. Next base: position 11,542,992 of record NW_023416310.1, read on the forward strand.
TCCAGAGCATTATAAGTCACTAAAAGTGAGTAGCCATGCATCTCCTTCTTTGTTGGCACCAAACCACACTTTTTCTGGACTCACTTTTCAAGTCCTAAAATAAAGAAAAAACATTTCCTTCCAAGAATCTGATATTTCAAATATTTATTCTAAATAAACTTCAGAAATTGGTAACATGTCAATAACAAAAAAAAAAAAAAGAAACAAAACAGTGAGCTTAACAAGTATATATTTTAATAGGTATGCATCAACAACTGTAAAATTAAAGAAAAAGGTATTAAATACCAAAATGGAGAAAGAATAATCTTCCCATTTTACCTCTTACTTATCCTCTCGCTCTTGTATAGGAAAAAAATATAACTCGAGATCCACACTTAAAAAAAAACTTCTTTAATTCAAAGATGAACTTGAATATGACCTCAGAGAATTCAGAACTGACTAAATGTTAGTTCTTAAATAAACTAGAGTTGGCAATAACTGATCTCAAGGAAAATTCAATCAAAACCACAGTCTTATCTTTCTTTAAAAACAGGACAGTTGAGAATTGAATATGATGTCCTGAAAAAATCGAAGAAGAAATAACATCAAACTAGTTTGTTCCTGAAAACAAGGCAACAAGAAATTGATGGCATTTCACTTGTGATTTTACTACAAAAGATCCTGGGCTTAGAAATCATGTTGCTTGGCTTTCTTAAAATCTAGGTAGAGACAGAGAACAAGAAGCCATGGTGGCAACATTTCTGGGGTAATTTTGAAGTAGAATCTAAGGAAGTCCTGGAACCAATGACTGTTAGTTTTTTGAACAGGTAATGTTTTCTAGATAAACCACTCAAAATGCTCAGTCTCTTTTTTCTTAATTTCTCCTTCCTTGGAGGCAGTGAAGGAGAACAGGAAATTGAAAATCAAGAAAAGAGAGAGACGTTACAACTTCTTTCTCATGTCCTGCTTAATAATGAAGAAACATAAATGAATTGCATTTCTCCTCTTTTTATGACTATAAAGATGGGTAAAGTTAAACAGGGAAGCCATTCTCTAATGAATTAGGTAGGTTTTGCCCATTTACACAATTACATCACATCCTCAAGTAATTTTCACAAAAAAACCCCCAAAAACTTTGCTATAATACAAAATTCTAGAACAAGGCTGAGGCTTGTTCAGTCCTATGATGTCACTCTCTTTCAGCTTAATGATGACATGCATTATTGAATAGGAGAAAGTATAACATTTTGAAAAACCCACACTGCTTATCTATTCTATAGCCCATAAAGTATATACGTCTCTCATGTGAACAATAGTAGAAAAAAAAATACAGCATATTAACTTCAGGTGAGAGGAAGAAGAACTGGGAAAGAAGACAGAGATATCTGACACATAATAGCATGAAATTAAACGCCCTCTTCTGCATCATGCAATTTGCATTGTCAAACCAACAAAGAAGCAGAGAACATCTATTAGACTAGCTTAACCCAGAACAAAGTTTTCATCTAAAGGAATCAATCTTCTTATTTGAACTTTCACAAATCCAGTCAAAGACAGTTTTAAATTAATCAAATAAATAAGGAAAACTAAGATTTTTTTTTTACTGATTACTTAATAAGATACTAAAAAATTCTATTAATTATGATCAGTATAATATGCTGTATTGTGAGAACTGTGGGAACCATTATTATATGAAGATAGAAAAGATGAGATGTCTACCCTTGAGGAATGAGGAACTCATATTACTCACATTTTAATGGGAGATACCAGGGGAAAAAAAAATCTATCTATCTATCTATCTATCTATCTATCTATCTATCTATCTATCTACCTACCTACCTACCTACCTACCTACCTACCTATCTATTTATCTATCTATCATCTAATGTAACTTACTGTGGCAAGGGTTGTAAACAATGTCATGTAAAGTCAATGAAAGACAACTGTAAGGGCCCAAGACATAGTAAGGGCCCAAAGATGACTTCTTGAACTGAGAGTCTTGAAGGATGAGTAGAAAGAAATAAACCTGAGAAGAATGGGCAGGTGCTACCAGCAGTGAGGAAGCAGAAGCGGAACAGGAAGATAGAAACAGCACGTAGCATGGTGCCTTGGGAAATCAAAGAGACAACCTCTCATGGATAAATGACAATAAAATTTTGTAGAAGAAATATATCAGTCAAGGTCTTAGAAGCAGACAGCAAAGCAAAATTAGGATAATCCGAGAGAAGCTTAATAAAGGTTTATTTATAAAGATATACGTAGGGTGTTGAGAAATGACACGTAGCTCGGACTGAAGGGGCAGAGCGGGGAGAAGTAATTAGAGTCCGCAAGCAAAAGGGCTGCTTAGCAGGAGCAGAGAACTGAGACTACAACTGCAGGTACGGCCAGCCACTGCAAGCCTGCAGGGAGGAAACAAGGAAGATAAGTCCTACTGACCTCACTCTTCACTCTCGCCCGTCTTCTGCTGGTACCCTCCATTGGTCAAAGCCAACTTGAAGGCCCAAGGCAAGGGAGCCAATTGATGCAAGTTTTCTTTTGGTCAGAAACCCTCAGCTCAAAGCAGATGACAGAGGGAGGGAGTGTATATAGATCAGGAGGATAATCTTAACTATCCATTAAGAGGGGTGTAGATGGGGATCGATCCCAAGAGAAATAGTCTCTGAATTATTTAATCTCTGGAGTCTTTATTAATAGTTGACCTCTTCCCTAAAGCCTTTCCACATCTCCTTGAATCAGCTAGTACTTTAGTAATCCACAGAACTTTCCTTTACGTTTAATCCCTTTTTATAGATACTTTTCGTGGTCGTTTGGGTGTACATTTATCTCCATAAATGTTAAAAAATCTTCTAGGAAAAGTTGTGTGTCTGAGTCAGCTTTGTGTTTCCAGGGCCTAACATGAGTAATAATCACTTCACTTTTTGTTAAATTGGATATAACTAATTGCATCCTTCGTCTGAGTGATTCAACATATCAGGAAGCTTTGCTGGGTATGAAACTACCATGTATATTCTTACCATTCTCAGTGTGTCCAGATAACCTGCACCTGAATGATCATGCTCTGAAAAGGAGAGATTATTTCATCATTCAGATGACACATAGAAGTTCAATATAATTATCCAGGAATCAGAGAAACAGCCATGTATTTGCAGTAGTATAGATATTTACTAGAAAGCATCCTCCTTATTAACTCAATAAATATCAGTATTCGAAACCATTCAGATTCAGATAACAAACATTTTCTGAGTGACATTCTGCTCGAGATGCTAAGCACTTTCACACCTGTGCTCTCATGTGATGGTTAGAACTCTGTGGGGTAGGGAACTATTATCTGCATCTTATAGATGAGGAAGCTAAGATGAAGAGATGTGATTGTGAAGACAGGACCGCAAGTCTTGATTTCAACTGCGGTCCCTTTCACACCACCCCGGAATGATTAATTTTCTTAACCTTAGAAATAAATGTAAATAAGATTTATTGTTTTTATTATTCACTTTTACTTATTTAATAATTTTATTTATTATTTTTATTATAAATGAATAATGCCTAACAATATATAAGAGAATGTCAAAATTGGTGTCTCTCGGGTATGTTTTCACTAAGTACATAACCATAAACATGTCAAAATCTACTTCTAATTGATTTTTGTTATGTGAGGGGTGATGGAAAAAAAAGATTTTGTAAAGAAAAAAAACAAATGAGTAATTACAAGGACTATTAACATTATGAGGAAACTACTAAAACTTCGATTACTAAACACTTTGTAATAACCATAATGGTAAATATTAGGTTGTTGTGACCTTGAAGTGCTTCTTGTGAATTTTACAATAAATTGGTAAATTTGCAAGCCACTGGCTACAGTTCATAGCAATAAGTTTTTATGGGAAAGACAGGAAGTCATTCTGGGAATCCAGAAAGTTTGTTAAAAGTTTGTAGCTAAAGTAAAATATTAAAAAGCAAAAAGACTGTAGCAGAGAAAAGTAAAAATTGCCATGATTTGTAGCTCTGCATGCCAACTTCATTAATTAATGCAGATTTTAAAATCCTTTCAAGAATATGAGCTAAAAGACTAGAATACTGCTGGTGTAGATAATAAATGCAGATCAAATGGGTTTCATTTAAAATATGGTGGCTTCAGATAAGGCTAATTAGCAGGATGACAAAAGCAGTCAATAAAATAGAAACAAATCTTATTCTTAAATTTTGGCAACAATGAGTGGAATTAATTGGAAATTGTTCCTCTTGCCTACTTGTATATAAAAACTTTGTACCAGTTTTTGGTTGCTGTTGTTTTGGTGTTTTTTATTATTTTATTGTGGTGTAGTAATACACATCTTGTTCTGTGACCAGAAGTGCTAATGACATCAGGGAGAGAGGGAAGGCATTCAAGTGGTTGGAGAGTCAGAGAAAGGAATGAAGGGGAGACTGTAGAGAGAGGCTTAAAGGGACAGACAGGTGCACTGGGCAAGGAATCTGGTGGACAACAGTCACTTTTTTTCTTTAATGCATATTTTTCCAAAACAGGGTTATCTGTTCCTCTTCTTGTGATAGCTTTCACTTTCCTGATTATTTGTTGCTTTGGTTATATACTGCTGCATGACAAACTATGCCCAAACTTTAGGTGATCTTAAAAACGACAATTTTATTCATTTGCTACAATCTGGGCCATCCCTGTTTCATGGGGCATTAGCTGGAACATTTTGACCTAAGATAAAAAGTCACTTCTTAGATGACTTCATATGGATGGCCAGCAAATTCATGTGGACTGTCAGCTGGGAGCTCAGCTGGGCTTGATGGCTGGGGTCCCTGTTCACACAGCCTGGCCACATGGCTAGGTCAGGTTTCTCAATTGCATAGTGGTCTCAGGGTAGTTGAATGTCTTGCATAGAGGCTGGACTTACCTAGAGCACAAAGATGAAAGTATCCAGGTCTTAAGGGTTAGACTTGAAACAGGCACAGTGTGATTTTTGCCACATTAAATGATTAAAGAAGGTCATAGGTCAGACTTAACAAAGGGGCCCACACAAGGGCATGAATATCAAAAGATGATTTACTGGGATCATCAAAATAAACATCTATCCTTCCAGTCTGTAGAAAAGATGATTCACATTTGAGAAAAATAATTTTTCGGATTTTTAATGATATTAAAACAATAATCTCCAAACAGAGGCTCAAGATGACTCTAAAAGTAAGCACCTTGCAAGAGTTCACGTCATTCCAGATCAATAACCTATTGAAAAACACAAATGAACAGTATCCACATAATGTGAAAGATGGGGGCTCTTCTTTTCTCCAAGTTTTGAAACACATTATTTATGAAGTGAAATTTACCGGCTAGAAACTCATAGATTCACTTTCGCTTCCCTGCCTCAATATACTATTTACTGAGCTTACATGTTCTCTCATTTGCTTACTCAGCAAAAGTGTATTGTTCCTCTGCTTTATGGGCACATGGTACACAAGGTAAGATAATGTATATTATTGTATACTAAAACAGAGTCTGCAAATACCGGTCAAGTGCGGATTTGGATTATCTGAGAAAAGTCATTTTAAGAAGAATTTTCAGCTTCGCTTTTTCCTATAATTAATAAAGCTTTCCAAGATTTGCATTATGGGATTATGGCAGGGAAGAATTGCTATGGGAGAAATAACAAGTAACCTTAGCTGAGCTTCTGCCAGAGATGTTTTCTGTTCATCTGGGATAGCTCGCCACCTCCATAACCTCTAAGCCCTCGGTCCCTTCATCTTTGATAATGGATGGAAAACTAGATATGAGGGTTAAGTGAGATGAAATAAAATAAAGTAAAATAGAACAAAATAAGGAACATGAAGTCCATCTCTATTGTAAAGTGTTATACAAAAGTACTGTTTCATAATGATGGTATATAAAGATCTGTTTCAGCAACGCTATCAGTTTTGTTTTATCTTGTCTTGTTTCTGGCAAATGCTTTGCCTGACAATATCATGCACTGGGACTGTAGATTCCTACTTCTGTAAATCTCACTGCAGGTGTTTTTGACTACTCCACCTAAAGAAAATATTTTAGGATTTTTACAGATGTTAAAGAAACATCCAGCATATAATTGCTAATCGTGGGTGAGGAAAGCCACTTAAGAAATGTTCAATGAGGAATTCAGTGTTTCTAAGCCACTTGATATTTTTATCAAGAAAACTCTTGCCAACAGCAATTACCTGAACCTCCTCTGGTTATGACTAAAGATGATATATCCTTTTCATAAACACTGTAGATTTCTCTTTGAAAATATCAAATCATGAGACATTGACTAAACCTCATGCTTCACACTTCCGTAGGCTCTGAGGGATGTGAAAGAAGTCTAACTTGTGTCAATAGTTCTTGAGGAATTTATCATCTATTATCATTTCAAAATAGCTTAAAATGCTACAGTGGGCTGGGTGGGACAGCTGTGGGAGTTGATAGGAGCTACTACCTACAGTTTAAGGAAAGTAGAGATAAAACTGAGCTTGGAGAGGGAGGAAAGTTTCCTTGAAGGTAGGGACTCCACTTCTGTTTAATGCCATCTCTGTATTTAAACATTCAGAAGCAGCTGTCAGTACTTTACGAACCTCAGTGGGTTCCTGAAGATTAAGATGCTCAAAGAGAGAGAAAGAGGTACAAAGAAAGTATTTAAGATGGAGAGAGAAGCTTGTGATGAGGATGACCGAGCAGATGGTCCCTGCTAAGGATTTAGGGAGATGAGGTTGGCCTGGAAGGGAATTCCAGCTGCAGAGGACATCTGAATCCAGGCCCAGAAGTCTAGGCTTTCATCTGACAGGCAATAAGAAACAATCATCCATAGGCTTTTAAGTATTATGTTCTACCTTGTTAAAAAATTATGGAGTAAAAATTTTCTGTAGTTTCGTTCCCAATAGTTAGAGTTCAAAGTCTGGTGGAATCCTGAGGTTGAGGAATAGAGAAAAACCTTAAACATTGATTCATTTTTCAATGATGGAATTATTTATCTTTGATTAATCATGAGGATATTTCATTTCTGCTTATGTCTCTTTTCATCTATTTCTGTTTCATACATTTCTTAGATACTGAAAATTCACTCCTTTGAAACCCTAATAAGAGATTTCTTTTTGTGTTGATTTTTTCACTTTTGCACAAAAAGACTTTGTGTTTGTGAAGATGTTATAATAACAGGCTCAGCAGCATGAGAGGTAAGGCTACCAGGAGCATGGTGGCCTCGTATTATAGCTATTATTGTCCTGAAACAAAATGCCTAATGATGTCTCCTTTAGGGATTTCACTGCAAGGATAAACAACCACTGAGTCAGGTGATCAAGAAAAGAAAATATGAAAAGATAATTATGTCTCATGCAAGAATCCATTTGGATATGTGTATGAAAATAGGGTGTGACTTCTGATTTTCTGTGTATATTATCAGAATCTAATCAGCTCTCCTAAACTATGAGGTTTGAAAACTGCTCAGTGCATTCATACTTACATATTCCTATGGATGCAGAGAGGTAGCTTAGCTAGTAGATAACCCCATGCTGGCAAGCCCGGTAAATATTCAGATAAACACAAAAAAAAATCAGGTGAATGAGCAAGCCTATGCAGCCCCCTGGGGCACAGCTAAGCTAGTCTCCCCTGCTCCTCTGTATTCTATAGGAATGCTAATTTTAATACCAGCCTGGATCTGTACTTAGCATATCTCCAACCCTTGCTCATAGACTTAGAATTGTACCTGACATATCCTAAAATGATACTTTGATTTTTCACTCTCAAACCATGCAATTTTGCTTTCTAAAAATTCAGCTGAAAATGAATGTGTTTAACATTTGGCTTTGGCAGGAAGAAAATGTTTCAGTATAGAAATATGTATCTCCATGAACACAACTGTTAATTCATACTCTGTCTATGCAATTAAAGAGAATGAGTATGTAGCACATAGTAGGTATTGCATTCTGACATTGAATTCCACGAGCGAAGAGGTCAGAACTCAGAATGGTGTGCGTCATGGTAATTTGGACAAATCATAAATGAATCAAATGGTGCCCAGAATAACCAGAGACAGCAGAGAAGTGACTAATGGTTCCAAGACAAAATAGAAGATGAGGAAACTAGAGGCCCTAGGGAATAACATATAGAAAGGGGCACCCATCTCATTTTTGTCCCTTAAAAGTACAAAGCCTCGTTACAGGAGAGCCATCTCCCCCACGCTCTCATGCAAAGAGCTCAGAAATAGATGGTCCCAGGAGTTGCTCTTAAGGGCAGGACAGTAAAGGGGGAAAGCACTGTATTTGAGTTCTACCTGCAAATATGACTTGTTGTGTGACAACGGGGAAACTGTTTCACTTCTCTAGGCCACCGTTTTCTCTACTAAAGAAGTGGTTTGAAATTAGTAGCTTAGGTAATTCCCTCAGTATATATAATAATCCTAGAAGTTATTTCTTCTTTCTGATTCTCTACCATAATTCCAAATCTTCCCAGAAAGAAAAGTTTGTTTCCGAGTGAGCGTTTTTAAAAACTGAAAGAACAGAATTATCCAACATGAATTACACAGGTATCAAACTTACTCTCCTGAAAAGATGAAGGTCCAGTTAGGAGCCTGATGCAACAGCTCATTTGTCAGAGGAGGCATTGAAACGGCCAAATGCACAGCCATCACAAAAAGGAGGAAGTCCATGTGCTAAGGGCCAGAGATATCAACTCATCCTTGTGTTTACTTTATGCTAATGTATGTCAGACACCATTGTAGATGAGCGGAACCAATAGTAAACAAAACAGAAAAAGCGCCTACGCTGATGGTGCCCAATTCTAGCAAGGGGAGAAATATAATAAACAAAAAAAGAACGATAGCGAGGTTAATGCTAACAAGAGAAACAAAGCAGGCGAAAGGGTGAGACGGTGTGCAGATGGGGAATGCTACCGAAGAGATGCTGTTTGGCACAGGCCTTTCTGAGGAGGTGATATCTGGGCAGAAAGATGCAGGAAAGGAGTAAGCAGCCATGTGGATAACTCAGATAAAATCATTCCAGCCTGAAGGATCAGAAAGTGCGAATTTAGCCCTAAAGCTTGAACGTGCTTGGTGAGTTTGAGGAACATACTGAAACACATGACTCTGAGAGGTGGGCTGCCAACAGGGGAGAAAGGTGGACAAAGCAGGCGGCCAGCTTGCATAGGACAATGTAGATAGCTCTATGGCTGGTAAGGGCCATGGCGTATACTCCCGGCCAACTAGGAAACCATCGCAATGCTTTCAGTAGACTGGTAACATGTTCTAAGTTTTAGAATGAATTTCAAGTAAGGAAGCATCTAAGAAGAAGATCAGTTTAGGAGGTTGGGGCAATATGCCAAGGCAGAGGTGACAGTGGTTTGGATTCAAGCGGTTGTGGTAGGGGTGGTGGAAGCCGCTCGTCGTGTGTTTATTCTACATGGAAAGCTAACAGGCTTTGCTCATGAGAGGACACCCCAAAGAAGGAAGTTCTCTGTACAAGATGAATCCTTGTCAGGAAACGGACAGCGAGAACAAAAGGAATCCCAGAAAATGTGATTTTGCCAGCACTTGAGAGAATGGAATAACGGAGATCTTGGGTTGAGCGTAAAGTAGGGAAGGCATGTCTGAGGAGTCTAACAACATCTGTCTGAGCTTATAGGTCTCAGAGGTTGGTGAATCACAATGAAATTCCTTACAACACTGTGTGAGATGGCTCATTGATAATTCTCTGTCTCCTTGTATTTACCAAGTCAGAAACAAATCTCACCATACGTAGGGTAAAACAGGTCCTGTTTATGATGACAAACTGAAAGTAGGGAAAATACAGCTTTGCCCAAACTGACTCTAAGAAACAACAAAATTTGATTGGGAACTCAGCCACCTAGAGTTCAAAAATTGTCAGCCTAAGGGAAATCACGAGCTTGAAATTATACTTGGTCAGACATATCCAGATAATTGGCAGTAGCACCATGTCACCATAATTTTCTTTCCAGAATATGCCAGAATATAAAATGTTTGTCGTAACCATATCATAATGGACATACAATGAGCCTTTACTGTTCTAACAACTGATGTGTGTCTCTGAGATTTACATCTCCTGGTGTTGCCCATGGTAGCTGTTAGTACAAACTACCCCAGAAAACTGTGTCATGCTTACTCGCTCTCTCTCTCTCTCTCTCTCACACACACACACACACACACACACACACACACACATACACATCTTACCCATCATTATGCAAACTTAATTTGATTAATTCTAATGTTTTAATATATAGTATATTTTAAAATACTTTGAGTGAGTCAGTAAACTCTGAATAAATTCAGTTGTAAGCTCCTTCCTTCCTGAATAATCTTGAAACCCATGTTAAGTGTTTCTTCCCATCAAAATTTCTAATTGTCCATATTTTTAGATTAATAAGAATTAACTAACAGCACATTGTTTATTGATCCATACTTTTGACTTTTCTAAAAGAATCTGACATTTAGGAGATGAGATAGACAGAAAATGGTCAGAAAGACACACTGGGATGGAGTAAGCAATAGTTTCTGTTCTCCCCCTGTCACCTCTGTTTACTGGCTGTCCCTCCAGTACCTTGAATTTCTTATCTTATTCAATCTGAACAGGTCAAATCAAAGTGGAGACAAATGTCCAGCCAGGCAGGCAAGGGCTTAAAGGAGGCTGGATTTTCATAGCACTGGGCCAGTTGGTGGTTCACAGGCTCTCCTTTAAGATACATGGGAGAGTCTGCAGACTCAGAAATTTCCCCTGATGCCTAATTCAGAGCCTGAAATTTTAGCATTATGGCTGTGTCCCTTCATGTTATGGATTGTCTCTCTGGATTTTTCTTTTAAATTCCAAGCGTCCCTGGAAAGGTCAGTGCCCCAAATCACTGATAGGTTTACTGCAATCTTTCCTCAGTGTCTAGTAGTTTCCAATAGAACTACTAGTAACGAGAGGAAGTAAGAGAAACAGCTGCTACTAAATGATTTGAAATGAACTCGAGAAGCACACGATGGAGAGGCGGAATGTATCGAAAAGAAAACTCTCCATCTTACCTAAAACTTGGCCTTTCATGATGACTGAGGGCAGAGGGTTGAAATAGCAGGAAATGGGGAATAGAACACGGTTTTGGTAAGATCAAGATAGTTGACCATCTTGTTAAGTACAGTGATGGAATGAAAGGGGACATGGGAGTGGATGTAAGTGATAATGGGACAAACCATTCTCATAATAAAATGAGGTAATTGGGAAGCTGGAAACAGCAGAAGTCCTTGGATGGGTGTTTCGATCACTGTTGTCTAAGCATGCCTGCCATCTGCACTCTGCAACTATCAGAGTTCAGAAAGGTCCAAGCACTTTGATTAAATACTACGCCTATGGAGTTAAATGAAAGAGTGGGATTAAAGGGGTAAATGGGAGGGTCAGGGAAAGAAAATGCAAACCCATTCGCAAAATTTAGCTAGGAAAGACAGGAAGAAATAGGATGATGATAAAATGAAATTTGAGTAAAAGATAGTGTGTGTGTGTGTGTGTGTGTGTGTGTGTGTGTGTGTGATCTAATCCTACTTCCAATAAAAATAATAGCTAACATTTATTGAATGATTTTTACCTTCCAGTACAGGCCTATGTTCTCTACATATACTAACCCCTTTAAGGCTTGAACCAGCCATATGGGGAAGGCACTATTTCTTTCTTTTTAAAAAGAGAAATTGAAGCGCAGCAAGATCGTCAACTTGTTCAAGGTCACATAGACAGTAAGTGGAAAGGCCGACATTTTACCCCATTTGATCTGGCTCCAAGTCTATGCAATTAATTGTTATGGTTTACTAACTCCCTAAGAAATGATTAAGTCTCACCTTTTTATATTCCCTGTTTAGCAGTAGAACAATATACTGTTATTTATGCACTTATATATCTACGTCTCTATTTCTCGACTGCATAATTCTTAAAGGCAGGAACTCAATCTCCTTTGTCTTCTTGAGAACTTAAACAGAGGCTGGTATATAACAACAGCCACCACCACACTGAATATTTATCCAGGACTGACAATATGCCAGACATTAAATGCTATGTGCAGTTTCGGAAGGCAAGAAGGAAGAGAAGTTGGGAGGGAGTCAGGGAGAGAGGGAAGGAGGAGGAAAGGGAAGAGAGGTAGGTCGATTCTAACTGGAGAAGCAAAGCATCACAAATAAAAACAGAAGGTAGAGCCAGTAGAGAAGCAGATATTTTATGAGAACGTGAACTAGATTTTATTATTGTTCTGCTCAATGTTTCTAAAATTCAGTCTAAGATTTAATGTAAACCTATTTGAAAGGAGTTGCTAAATTTTAACTGGAAACACTTCTTTGTGCTAAATAACCTTTATAGCATGCTAAATTATAGCCAAGTAGCAATATCATTACAGGGCTGTTTAGCCATGGTGGTTTATGTGGAAAGTCAGGAGAATGTGATGATGCATATCAAAGTATATAATAAAGAAGTTTTAAAAATCATGGGTATCTTTATTTACTCAAAATACTTTTTATTTAGCCATCTTAATGCATTCAAGATTAAAGGGGAAAATGAAACTAACCAGTAGGAACTGCAAAATGTCTGTGAAATGATAATAATAATAATATTTTGTATTCTTGCGGTACTTTTCCGGAGAGAAGGTCAAAGCACTTTACAAGCATTAACACGTCCGACCTCACGAAGCCTGTGGATATGTAGGTGGCGAACAGTTTGAGTTTGCTGTGTGAGAACTGAAAAAAATGGAGATGAAAGTGTTAAGTGGACACACTCAAGGATGCAAGTCGGTGCTGCGCCTCGGTTATACTTGTGTAGCTCACCCGGGATTCCCACTGTGCCTTGGTGGGGCTCAGGGAGACACCTGCAGCCCCTCGCCACAATCTTTTGTCCCACTTGCAACAGAGTTCGTCTCACACAACCTCCAGAGAAAATGTGTGTGCGCTGAAGAAGGATGGGAAGGGGACGGGGTGTCAGATCTAACTTAGTGTCCCACCCAGGACATATGCCCTGAGATGTCCTTATATAGTCCCAAGAACCTTGCATATCGTGTGGCAGTTCCTTCCAAGACCGACCTGTTCTAAGTAGAAGGATGAGGGCAGAGGCTCTATAAAGGGCTTGTTGACTGAGAGAAAATTTGGTAAAACTCAGGAACCAAGGCAACTTTCAAAATTCACGAGCCCTCTTCAACTCTCTGATGCTAAATACACTTAACCAGTGAGTAATGAATGGTTCAGGTTATTGCTGCCAAGTCATACTCTTCCTTTAGGGGCTACATTTAGGGAGAAAGACAGTGAGACAACATTCTCTCCTGTCAGAACCACCCTAGGAAACCCAACGTTCTCCATTGTCTGAGAGCTCCCACTCCGATAGGAGCCTCTCCCACTGCACCCCCTTCCCCCAGCCAATGAGTGCTTCAGAGGTCCTTTAGCACACTTGCTAGTTTTTTACATATGCGACACCCATGAGATCTTCATGATAAAGTCAGACAATTAATATTTTTGAGTGACAGAAATATGCCAAGCCTCGAGGTCATGCTGAGTCATCTTCAGGTTCAAATTCATAGACTATTTTAAATGGAATTATGTTAGAATGGTTCCTATGTTTTAAGAGGCGTGGGAGCTCAGCCTGAAACCTAGGATACATCTGGACATCAAGGTCAGCTCCTTCATACAGTTGCTAGAAAGCAAATGTCCATTCCCTTTTTCCAACTGACACCCACCACATTTACTGTATTGAGGTGGAAATGGTCAGGGGTCTGGTGATATAGAGTGCATGGTCCCTTGGAAAAGATACTGCTGCTGAGAGATGAAACATCTGATTTCGTATAAGAAAGGGCAAATATAAGTCTGCAGTATCTAAAGGCTGTGCTGTGAGTAAGACCTGCCGTAGCTCAGAGGAGGGAAGGATTCTGGAAGGTGATGGAAATTAAGCAGATTCTCGAACAATGGGGCCACGGATACCCATTGTGGAAAAGAAGACAGGACATTTTGGACTTTTGTTTTACAATGTACCCTCATCACCACAAATGAAATATTTAATAGTGAGTGAGGGAATGAATGATTGAGTGAATGAATAAAGATACCCCAGGGAGAAAGCCTGTCAGAAATAAAGTGAAAATTGGAAGATGCCCTCATTTTTCAGAGAGAGGATTAGCATCTCTAAGTCTATAATATATGAAATGCTACTCATATTGGCAGTGATGATAGGGAACAATAGGAAAAAAAATGCAGAGAGTTTAAAAGATCACACTAGGGCTTATTTCTACCTAAAAACAGAGAGGTATGCAATAACCAGTAAATAAATGCAAGTTAACCTAAATGAATCACCACTCTGGAAAATCTGCTACCTTAAATTTAGCTCTGGGGTGCAATGAGGACAAGCTGTCTGTCTCCTTTGCAAGCTACCCAGAATCAGAATGGAAGGGGCGTACATTAGTCTGAATCAAGGCCTGGCTCTGGATGTCCAGAAATTCTGGACTTCATGCTTGTGGCTAACCACATCCGCACCTCATGCTAGAAGAGCAGATTCACACAATTGCTTTTCTCATCACCAGTGAGAATTACCATCTCTATATTTCAAACGACCAGAGTGTGTAATATTGTGCTGGGATCACAGTGAGAAAACCTGATATAATACAAATCTAAAGTAGTCACCCTTCACTCGTGATCACGCAAAAGCAAGGGCCCAACACAGGAAAGAGTGACCTGCTGATGTAGACAATATTTCCCCAGCTGATCCCTCTTATTTTATAATTTCTCCTAATCTCAGCCTGTACTAAGACCCCAGAGGTTATAATTTTGAAAATAATATCTCTTTTTTGTTTGTTTATTCCCCTTTCAACCATATTTTTCCATTCCTTCTTAAGGTATAGTTGATATAGTTCACATATTGCATTTTGCTATTTATATATAAACTACAAACATAGCAACATGCAATATCTTAATTGCTGATACATGTGACAACATGGATGAACTTCAAAGATCCTATGCTGAGCAAAAGACATCGGACACAAAAGAACACATAGAGTACAGGTATTTATATGAAGTACAAGAAGCTGAAAAACCAATTTATAGTGATATTTGTTTTTAATTGAGGTTATCCAAACTTCCTTCTCCTTGAAGACGGCAGTGACTGGCTCGTTGGTTTAATTTACATGAGAGCCATTCCTCCTTTAACTGAATATTTGAAATGACCTCTAAAATTGCTCCATAAAGGGATAATGTAGAAGATGGATTGTAGTCAATGGGGACATTCAGCTTTTTCTACTCCTTTTCTTATGTCAAAACACACAAAAAATCAAGAGTTCCTATAACAGGATGAGTCCATCAGAATGTCTTGTAGAAAGTCTACATTTTGCAGATGGGAATGTTAAGGTTAAGCAGAAGGCAGCAGTGGCAAAGGCTTTACCAAAATTCACATCTTCCGACTCACAATTCACATTATCTCATGAAAAACCAAGAAAAGTCTCTCTATATACAGGTGCATGTGCACACACAAACCTCAGTTGATCTCAAAGTTGAGTCAGTATCTACCATCTCACAGAAAAGTTTAGCAAAGTTAAGAGTTCAGAAAAGTATAAGCAATGTCAATTATTTTTTCTGAATCTCCTTAGAATCCCACTAGTATAATCTAAGATTTTTAAATGTGTGGCTTAAGAACACTGAAGCAAGTAGAATCAAAACTGAACTCTCATTTAATTTGGGTATCCCCGCTTGTAGTGATTTGTGTCTCCCGTAATTCAGGTTTAAAGACAAATAAAGTGGGAAAGATATTTATCCAAGCCAGCTTGATACCTATAGCATAGGAAGTTATTGGCGCCACAGTAAAATTCCAGCTAGCACATTCATTGTTTTTTTAAGATTTTATTTTAAACGAAGAATAAACTTTGCACCAATTTGACCAAATAGATCGTCCTCTTAAGTCCTGTGTTGCCGCCTCCCCCATAACGCTTTTTCTCTGCCCTGGTCGCGTCTCCGGCTGATGGGGCCCCTGGTGTGCCCATCATTGGCACTGTCTCGCAACGGTTCTCACACGTTTATTTATCAGTAGGTGCTTAAGGTTTTCACTAACTTATTGCATCTATGGGTCCTATCACACAGTAAAATATTTAAAGTCTTACTGTTCTAAGCCTCAATTTCCTTATCTATAAATGGGGATAGTATCGACATCTCAGGGTCGTGTTAAGAAGTTTCTGCTTGTCTTGCCAAACACGTGTCACAGTGCCTAGACATATTCACTTTCAGTAAACAGTAGCTACATCATTATCAACATCATCAATGACACGTGTATCGCCCTCATTACATTTCTAAAGATACTCAGTATTCAAAGAAGGTTTGAGCCCATAGGAGATGATAGAATTCTTAAAGCTTCAGGGGTGTCTGACCTGATTCAATACCCCACCCACAGCACACCCCCTGAGAGATGCTTGTCCAGCCTGCACCCCAAACACTTATAGTGACAAGAAGCTCATCATCTTCAAGACAGCCTTTTCCTAACTAGATGCTCTCTAACTGGAAGCAGAACCTCCTTGTGCTTCCATTTGCATCCTTGAGTTTAGGTAACATTTCTTGCTAGAATGAATAGTTTCTCCTCATTTAGCTTTACAGAAGTGACTGATCTCGAAGGTTCTCAGGATCTCTATGGTCTGAAACACTCCTGATGCCAAATATACGTGTTGAACTAGCGAGGCCACTGCTTACTCCTGGTCTTTGTTCAAATGGCTCTCTCCTTCCCTGTTTTCACTGCACAGAATATTTTTCCAGGCTCCGCTTGCCACAAATTCTGCACCCTTCTCTCTCAGCCTAGGTTAATAGTCTTTGAAAATCTGTTATGGGGCCAGAAATCCTGGCTTTGCTGGCCCCTGAAGCCACAAAAGAAACAAATATTATTCCATTCTGAAGTGGGCCTTGTTGTCACAGAAGAAAGCGTGGCACCCACTTTTCAAGCGGAATATATAGATGGGAGTTATTTTTATATATAGCTATATACATAGATTATGCCAACTCATTTTGTTGGCAATAAAACTGAAATACTACTAAATTATTTTTATCAGCAACTCTGATCTTCTTTGGCTCATGGCTTAGTGAACATATATATATATTTTTTTTTTCAAAAATCAATATTTAATAAAGTTATCAGTGTCTGTGTCCTAAATTGAAGTCTCCTCCTCCCCTGCCCCCAACATACCCACATTCCCACATTTTTTTTTTTTTTTTGAGAAGCTGAAGAGATTGCTGCTTTCTGCTGGCTGCTCACAGCTCTTTAAAGAACAATATTTCTTTACAGTAGTGGGCTCCCAAGATGCTAAGCATTTTGATTGTTCTAAAAACTTCTAGACCCTCGCCTAGTCCTGCAGAAAGGATGGCACATGAAGCATCGGGTCTGCCCATCTGCACTGGGCACTGTCATGTGTAGCGTATTGTCCTTCCCAGGCGTCCTGTCCCCCATGCCATGCACAAATCATAGAAATATGATTCACGGGAGTCACTGTTATTTTTCACATCATCGGTTACTATTGCCCACAAATACCAATTTTATATATATATATATTTTATATGTAAAATAAATCCAAACAAATGCTTTGAGTCTCTTTCAAGAAAGAATTTCAGGGGAAAAAAAGTGTAAATATAATAAATAACGACTCTAGATAGTATTTAATATGCTGCTCCATGAAACCAACCATGTTTTCAGTGCCCAAAACAATGCACGTGAAGACGCTAACGGCATGTCTCACAGCAGAGTCAACTCCAATGTGTTGTCCAGTCCCCAGAGAGGATGCAGAAGTCTCTGAATTATCTAACAATTTTCCAAAATTATCATCGATTTTCAAGTTTTAGCTATGACATTTATCACACAGAGGGTACTCTAAGGCAAATTACAACAATGAGGAAACTAATGATATGATAAGAGCTAACGTGTTGTGTATACTGACCATCACTTGATGTTATGTTAAGTACTTTAAATGAGTTTTCTTCTTTATCATAACAGCATCCCTATAAAGAGACACATTATCATCCTCATTTTACAGATGAGGAAGTAAATGCTACAAAAAAGGATTTTCCAAAATCATAGTTAGGATGAGGACCCAGACAATGTTATTAATATGGAAAGACCTAACACGTACATCCTAAGTGACCATCTGACCCCACAGCTCTGATCAAATGCTGATGTTGCTACTGCAGAGGAGAAAAGACGCACAGAATAAACCAATTGAATGGCAAGTCATTTTTCTTAAGGCTTGCTGCATAACTGAACTAAGCTATTCATTTTAGGTCACCCTGTCCTGAATCCTATTCTGATTATGTTACATTTTCTAAGCTTTCAAGTCCAAGTAACTCTAATGGCTCAGATAGGATAATTTTAAAAAATAAGTAGGATGCAGTGTATGATTACGTGAAAGAAAATTCTTAATGTCTACCAATATTTCAATATAGAGCCTTTTATAGTCAAGCAACCTATGTTATTACTGCTCTCCATCATTTAGGGCATAACTTATAAGTTGTTTCACCTCCACCAATTTAATTTTCATCATCTATAAAATGTGGGTAACAATGGTATCTATCTCACTGAGAACTCATGAGTTTCAAATTAAGTAATATGCATAGAGCACTTAACAGAGTGATTGGCAAAAAATAATTGCTCAATAAATAATAAAGTGTTTATAAATGTAACATATTATCATCAGCTAAGCATATGAAATTTTCCGCTCTGCACAATTTATTCACTGACACTTAATTTCTATAAAATTAGAAAAGTGACCTCAAGATCAGCAAATCATACTATGTATCCAATGCAGAAATTTCCACTTAAATTTCATAGTTGACTGTGAAATTCTTATTTATAAGATTTCTGAAGGACAAATAGGCATTAAATTCAACGTTAAATAATGAATTGTTTTGTTAATACCAAATAGAACATAAATGTTTTCCTCAATATTTTAGGCCGCGTGTGGTCATTTTTCCCCCTATATTTCCTTTAATTCTGTTTCAGAACTTACGGGAAACATTAAGCTTCGATTTTGCTATTTAAAATCCCATCATAGCATCTCTCAAAAACGACTTTAATTTTCATTTAAAATAGTTCTAAAATATCTACATGTTTTTTCGAGTGCCTACAAAATTTCAGGTCTAGAAAACCATTTAAAATGTTTAGGGCAAGGGTAGCCTATTTTGGCAGGCGATATAATTTAAGAAGCTAGACTTAGGTTAAAACTACTATGTGTCTGTCATGTAAGAGCTGTGTAAACTGGAAGAGACATTTAATCAACCCCAATTCATGTGCAAATTCAAGAATAAAGTATGTATTTCAAGAGGCTATGGTTAAGATTGTATGTGACCATGTATATGGCACTCATTACATGTAAGATGGTTGTGATGCTCATAGCAGTTTGTGATATTAGCAACAGTATTGAAGAGATGACTACTGGCCATTTTGCTTGAAAGAAAAAGCATCCCAGAAATAATACACTTCGGTTCAGATTAGTTTTTGTTAAGTTGATCTTAAAAAGAGAAAATTGATTCTCAATAACATTTTTGACTTCACTCTTTTGCATTCAAATCAACTTGCTAATAAACTATTTAATGGGAAGCATCTCTCTTCTGAGTTCTAATTCAAATGTAGATTGACAGGCAGACAAAGCGCAGAGTACTGCCAAGAACATGTCCCCTGGATGAAGCTAGGCCCCACATTCTGGCTCTATTTTCTCTGAACTTTTCTTTGAAGAAAGACACTTTCCTTGTGGCCCCTGTTTAGTGGCTCAGAAAGTTTTCCCAGAGCAACGAACTGTGGTGAAAGTTTTTCTTTATGAAGTGGAGACATAAAAATTGTGAAAATTAAGGTGGAAAAAAAGAACAGCAGTGTAAAGGAACAATCTCAAAAATCAAGTTTAGAAAAGAAGACATATGAATCTGAAAATTGATATTTTTAAAGTATACACTCCTATGGAGCTCCGGAGCGTTCTTGTACATGTCTAAGCTAACGTTCACTCCAGGTGGAAGATAACCATGTCACATAACCCATTTCCAGTATGTGAAAAGTTATCTCTATGCCAGCATTCACTTAAGCTGCGTGGTTTGTGGAAGCTTACAAAGCTATCATGTGTCAGTACTGGGCACCGCCCTGTCTGAAGTCTCAATCAACCATTTTGCAGAAGAGAAAATTGAGCCTTAGAGAGTTGAAATAATGTGACCCTGATTGTCCAAAGAGGTTTTTTTTCTTTTAAACAATTTCTAAGTAAGGTTCAAAGTCTGTGGAAAGGTCTACAAATACCCATGAATAAGACTCTGTATTTATTTGCCACCTACCCATCTATTCTAGAATGTAATTAAGCCCCTTCTTTGTTCCAGGAATCATGAGAGATAAAGTGATAATTCAGGCATATGCTGACCTTAGGAGCTATCAAAGATAGAATGGGTGCACAAAATGTATAAATTAAGAAAGTACATAAAAATAGGAATGTGATACCAGAAATGGTGTCCATTAGTTTGGAGAAACTTAAAGTGTCTGGTTTTACTTTTACGGGTAGAGTACCAGGCTGTGAACTGACTTCCAGAGCGACCACATTGCTGATGGAACATGTACCAGGAGATAAATTGTTTTCCAGTATTACCAAGATTCCCCATGGGACTGAAGTCTTTGGAGGATAGAGAGTGAGCTGGTTTCTGCATTTCAGGGTGCTGACTAACTGAGGATTGGGAATCCAAAAGCCAGACCTCACTTTTCTTCATCTCAGGAGGTACAAGAGCTACCCACAGCCATACAGATAACCCTCCAGTGCTCAGCGATGAAAGTGAACAGGTGCTCTAGTGGCAGTAAAAGGAGGAGGAAGTACCTTTAAAGATGCTGAAAAAATGGAACAAATATAAATAATTTAGAAAATTCTTCTTTACATTTCTTTAAAGACAATTTTCAGAAAATTTGTAGTGTGAGACCTACAAATAATTTGGAATGCAAACGATGCTATTGAACTGCCTCGAACTTTCCTCAGCAATATAAAATTGGTATCCCATTCCTCCGAACTTCATAGCATTTTGTCACTATCTCCCTTCTGACATAATCCTTGTCTCACAAAATTAGAGTTTCTACTCTTATTGCTTTTTTCTCCATTACTAGACTGTGGGTTACTTGAAGGAAACATCTGGGTCTACCTCACTTTTGAACCCTCCTGTCCCATTAGCACAAAAGTGTTCATTTGACCTAAAACACAAGTCCACGACATCAGATGGTGCCATGCATATCACCATAAAGTTGAGGATTGCTGCTACCGATCTCAGATTTGCCTTCAGACAAATACTATCCTACCAACATTCTCTCTACCCCAGCTTATTGAATCTATGCCAGTATGAACTCACTGTAAATGATCTTGTCTGTTTTGAAAGTTATTTCTTCTTAGCTGGTTGCTCTGTGACATCACACACCTGCCAGGTTAAACACTAATCTGACAATGGCTTATGAACAATGCTTGATTTGAGTGACAGGCTCCGGTCCAAGCCCCAGAGATGTGGCTACCAAGTAAACCAGAAACTATTGTTTTTATTATGTTTTTGTTTTTTGCTTTGGTGGTTTAGGATATTGTTGGCTTGGATTTAACCCAAAGCAATCTTTTGAGGTGGGCCGGGCTCTCTCTGAAGAATTCCAGCTTATAACAGAAGAGCTAGCGGTCCCTTTTCTACAATCTCACAACCAGGTTTCACTCTACTGCCAATCCCTAACTTGATTTTTTTGTCTATAATTTAATGAGAGGTTTTTGCTTCCAAATCACTTTCAAATCCTCCAGCTGTGCTTTCTCTTGGTGCATGATAGGTACATTGCCTTCTGATTGAATTATCGCCCTATTTATCTATTTTTCTATATTAAAGTCTGGTTAGCTATTCTCTTCCATGCCCTAGGGTCTGGCCCTTTCTTTGGCAGAGGCTACCATTCCTTTCTCAGTAATAGCACTAGGTAGATTCATTAAGTTTCTATATTAAACAAGCTGTAGGAAACTTCTGAGGTGGGTTTTTTTTTTTTTGCAAAAGAATAATAAAATCCTGATATATTTATAAATATGTGATGTTTTTAGCCCCCTCACAAACTATTTGTTACATTTTAATGCACATTAATATATGCAAAATAAGCTCTTGAATGAAAAACCATGGCCTGATAAGTGTTAAGAATGACAAAACCCAAGACTAACTGAACTCTATAAGAGAATTGCAGATAATTTTAAATGACAAATCTCTACCTGTCTCTTCTCCTTATTACTTAAGAAAAAGTTGGTGCACTTGGGGTGGGGGTGGGTACAATGAGCCTGAGATAAAATGTTTCCTAAAAGATTATCTGCATAGGAAGTTCGCTTACAATAGTATTGATTAATTTTGCTCTGCTCTAGATGAAGGCTCCACCTGGATGCGCACATCACTGTCTCTGAACATCAGAGATGCACTCCCAGCTCTCACCACCACCACACACACACAGAGCTCAAATTCCCTTGGCTTAGAAAAGGGTATTCAAGGACTACTCCATCTTCAGATCTGATACCACCTACAAGGTGATGCTAAGAGTCTGTGGCTTCATTGGACAGCGTAGGGCTGTGTCTATCCCTTCAGCCTCCCACACAGTTTATATCGCCAGCTCAGACTCTGAATGGTCCAAAATTCACAGAAGAGGAGTAAAGAGATAGCCAAGTAATTACAGTAGAAGATGTTAAAAGGGAATTATTTTATACTAAATTATTGTAAATGAATGGGATTATTTCTGGGGAGGGGGGGGACAGGGAGAGAGAGAGAAAATTATATTTACCCAAGTGGAAAGTTTTATTTTTAATCATAAGCTGAGGCTTCATATCCTATTAAGCAGCAAAGGGAAATAACTCTTTTAGCCTATTCTTCTTCCCATCAGTTTTGATTTAAATGAAAAAGAAAAAAATTAACCAGGACTACAGGTCAAAGGATTCTAGCTTTCAATATCAGAACCCTACTTATGAATGTTTTGAGGCAGTCGGCCAACTGGGGAATAAATTTAGGTTATGTCGGAACCAGTTGATACAACAGTGCCTTCAATGGGAGGACTTCAAGATCCTCTGGCATTCCAGCTGCTAAGGCTCTAACCCTGCCTGGTGTGCACCTTGCTTCTTTTCATTCTTTCCTTGTAAAGAAGATGAGATGATTTAATTCTCATTTGGAGCTACTGCATAGAAAAGACCATCTCCACACATGAGGCAGGCAGGCTAAGAGCTGGAAAAGGAAGTGCTCCACCACGTGACAGAGTGACAGAGTCATGAATCTGCCCCAGGGGATGAGCTGGCTCTACTTCCATCCACATACCTACAGCCGTTATGGAAAACACGAGAAGGCAGAGTTAAGAAGCAAGAGCCTCAATGCACTGGGAAATTTCGAAGCAGTAGCAGCAGCAAACATAGGAGGCAAAACTCAAAGATTCACTGAGATAAAAGGCTTCGGACAGCCCATCACAGCAGGATCTCACTACAAATTCAAGTTCTTCTGAATTCACCTTTTCCTTCCCACTTGATTCAGAGGGAACATCACCAGGGTCTCTGCTGGTAGCATTTTCTTCCCCCTGAGCTCTCGAGAATAGAAATTTACAGTAAAATATTTCAACAACTATGGTCCAGAGAATATGCACTCCCAAAATGATTATTATGCCATTGGCTTTAGTTCAATTCACTAGGGGTTCCTGATCAATATCTTGGTGGAAGAAGTTAAGACTCAGAGAGAAAAAAGCTCTCTAAATCATTTCACCTACCTTCTCTCTCTGATGGTAGTATTAGTCCACAATGACAGGGTGTTTTCAGATAAATTCTGTGATCTTTTCCCTTAGGATATTATCCAGCTGAGTATATTAAACACCTTCCCAGACACACAGTAACGCCTTCTCCTCATCCATCCTGTCTTTTCTCAAGGGCTGTTCCTTCCCAGTCTTTGATATGTTGTTCACCTTGTTACTACCTGTCTTGTCAGGCATTCCCTCTGTGGTTTCAGGCATTTCATGCATCATTGCTTCCTATGTCTTTTTCTCACATTTTTTTTGCTTCCTAGGCCTTGAATCATTTCTGGTGCAATATTTCATGAAATTCATTCTTCATACAAATTTGCAATTTATTTCCATTCCTTTTCTGATCACGCCACATTTCATACTCCTTAAGACACTGAGCGGAGGTCCTCTTCCAGAAGAGTCTCCCAGGAAAAGAAGGAAAGGAAGAAAAATGGTGGGGCATCATTGTAAAGCCAGTTTATATGCCTAAATGACTGTACAAGATGCAATACTGGTCAATGAGTATACTGACCAATGCCATGCTGACAAGTAAAGGTGAAGTCTGAATAGATGCTGTTAATCCGCAAGGGAAAAAGAGTTTCTTTCCCCAATGTGATTAGTTATTTTAATCCTTGGAATCAATCTTAAAATTGATATTGCCAACCAAGAGTTAAACCATATTTTTAAAAGATGGTCTTCAAGGTTAGCAGATGTTGAGGAAAAAAATAAATTATAACTCGAAAAGAGGTGAAAATCAAGAGATCCTTAGCACAGAAGAAGGTGTGTTTTTAACTAAGTTTTAAAGCCAGATGGAGAGCTGATAAGGAGGAGGAATGTGAGCAGGATTTCTTTTCCAGATGGTGGGCACTTAAGTTGAGGAGCTAAATTTTGCAGAGGCCAAGGACCCAGGGAAAAAGGATTTTTGAGGCTGTACAAAACTAAATCTCAAGGTCAACTTGTGAATGAAATTGAATAAGAATCTAAAAATCGGAAGGTCTAGGTAAAGGAGGTGACCTGCGGTGCCAGCTGGTGTTTTCCAAAAAATTTCTCAGTATATGTCGTTAAAAGGACACGAGGGAACCTGACTGATGCAACGCCGACATTTTCATGGGTTCTTCTGGAACAAAGGAAGGTGAGCTTCATACAGAAAGTATACGTAAGGAGAAGAGAAGATAATCGATGTTTCTCAAAATGTGGTTCCTGAAATACCTATATTAGAATCACCTGGGGTACTTCTTTAAAATGAAAAGTCTATGCCTCAATCTACTTCCTACTGAAAAAGAACTCTTGGGGCTGAATTTTTAAGAGTTCAGCAGATGAATCTTATGATCACTTAAGAATGAATATATTGATGATAACGCATTTGCTATAGGTAGACGCAAGTGCAAAAAGAATGGCAAAACGCAAAGAAATAATCCTGGTGTCCTCTAAACTCATGGCTGATTTTGAAGAACACTAAAATATATTTAACAATAGGAGTAAAAATTAAATGTTAAAAATAACCACTTGCATGGATATTATCATATAAAAGAATGACAAAACCATCAATGACTGATCATTTGATGATGATTTCTGAATAATTTCATTTTCTGTTTATTTGATGATTAACCAGAAAATACTTTTTAATATTAGGGCTCTGTTTGTTTGTTTAAAGTCTACATCTCTCTAAGAGCAAAGTAATCACTGAACACTTATGCTGGGTCACTAGGGACTCTGCAGATTTTCGTGCTAATCACTAGGGACAAATGTTTTAACATCTTATTAGGTGGATAAAAAAAATTACGAGATTGAAATGACTATATATTTACTCTAGGATAAACCTAAAAACTTCCTTTTAAAGGATTAGTTTTATGTATTTTGTTTGCTTTTTTTATGACTTTTAGTTTTGGTTTTTCTTGTGTCAGAAAGGTAAACAAAAGGAGGCACTTGGAACCCTAAATACATTATTATCAAAGAGCCTACAAGAGGTCTATAGAATGTGGATATTGTTTTGTCAAAAAGTATCTTTTTCTCATGATTTCTCTTAAAGTAAGTCTATTACTGCACTGATAGGCTTCTCATAAAGTCCATCCTAAGTCAAAGGGTAATGGTTGAAAAGTTTTTTTCACTGATTCATTGTAAATGGAAAATGTAAAAATACTTCCTTTTCATGAAGACAAATTGCATTTTTAAATTCTCCTAATGAAGCAACATTCATCAATGCTTGCTCATTTGTCTTTGCAGAAGGAGTTCTGGGGCACAGATAAGAAGATTAATGTCTCTGAACTTTTCAACACATTGAGTTCAGTCATGGCCCTCCCCTAGTGAGCAGAATTAAGTCAATATCATTACTAACATTCTCAGTAACATTTTTAGATTTACATTATGTTTCTATCTTTTTTTAGACTCAGAGAGTCCTTCCTGATACCGCAGCTTATGTTTCTAATTCACTAAGAACGTGGTTTAAATTTCTTTTCATCTTGGCAAAAATAGAATTGTAGTCAACAGGGATGGGATAGTAGTATGAAAATTAATAGTGCTTGAGGGCTTTAAGGAATGAGGAAGAAGACAGGCTCTTTGTTCCCTAAAAAATCACTCATTTATCAAACATTTATTAAGCGTTTATTCTAAGGTAGGCATTGAGGAACGCTCTGGAGACACAAAGATAAATAATAAACCAATCTTTCTCCAAAGGCTCAAAATTGTGAAAGGAGGCAGCCAAGGAAACAAATATGTGCTATATACAAGGGGCACAGCACTATTCAATGGAGGGAGAAATATTTTATGAATAAATTAGAAAAGTACTCAAAGAAGAATCATTTGTTTGAAAACTGGCAAATAAGATTTAGATATTCTACTGGGTTGAATAACGTCTCCCCCCGAATTCACATCTATGAGGAATCGATGAATGTGACTTTATTTTGAAATAGAGTAATTGCAGATATAATAAAGTTAATATGAGGTCATTATGGATTAGAGTGGGCCCAATGTAAAAATTAATGTTCCTATAAAAAGAGAAAAATTTGAACAGAGACACACAGGGAAAATGGCTTAGTGTTGGAGGAAGCAAATATTGAAGTGATGCTTCCGAAAACCAAGGACAGCTAGGATGGCCGGCAACCACTAGAGCATAGACAGAAGCACAAAGATCTCTCACTCAGAGACTTCCGAAACAACATGACCTTGTCGACACAAAGATTTGGGATTTCTGGCCTCAAGAACTGAGAGCCAATCACTTTCTGTTTTTTGTTTAAGCCACACAGTTCGTTTTGTTATGGCAGCTTTAGGAAACTAATACAAGTATATATAATAATAAGAAAAAAGAATGGTTCTATACCATACCATATTTGGTGAAAATGAGGTTTCATTTGGAAGCCATACATATAGAGATTGAAGTAGAAAGCATTATCACGAAAAGTGGCTGGAAAGATACATTTGGCACAAAGGGCGAAACTTGGTACAATGAGGGGGAAAAAATGCATGTGCAGAGGTAATGTTCACCTAGTACACCCAGTATGGAGCACTTATAGATAATCAAATGTTTTAAGATTTATTCTTATACATTTGCCCTAGTAACTGGTATATACTTTAAATTTGAGGCAAAAGAAGTCCTGAAATAGTTTACACAGGGGAAGAAAAGAAGCAGAATTGTTTTTATTTTTGTTTTTGTTTTATTAAAACTGTTCTCAATGTCTTATATACAAAGTATGTGGGGAGGAGTGGGTTTAAAGATTGTATGCAAGAAGACCAGACAGGAGGATATTATGCAAATGAAAGATTAAAGCAGATGATTAAGGAATATCACTTCTAATAATGATGAACAACCTTGTATCAGACTAAACTACCACAAACTCCAGTCAAGTAAAAAAGAAAACAATATTGAAGTCATTGGAAAGTAATTAAAAGTGGGCAGAAACTGGAAGGGTAATTTAAAGCAATGAGACCAACTAGGTGAGACCCATATTAAACCAGTTCTTTCACTGAGGGCACTCTTCTGCTCATATTACATGGTAGATAGTGTTCAAGCAAAAAGTGATTGACTTATCTGGTGAGGAATAAGGGAAGAGTTTAGAGCTACCAAGAATATAAAAAAATTGAAGAGAGAAACCCCAAGAAAGGAGACACAAAAAGGGGGAGCCCCAAATTCTGCATACAAATATCAATGAAATCTTGATTGAATTCTAATCTGAATACACACAGGGCAAGAGTAGAAATCAAGTTTCAAATTATAAGAATTAGAAGACTGAAAAAGTTGAGCAGAGATTTTTCGACAGCTGTACAGTGCTGAGGAAGAAAATTTGAGAGTTCAAGTAAGGCCACGTTAAACAGGATTAGTAAACAACTCAGACTTATTCTAAAAATCTTATGAGGGCAATGCCATAAAAGTAAGAACATGTCTGGAACTAAGTAAGGTCCATATCCTAGGAATAAAGACAAATTGAAATAACAAAGCCTGTATCTAAGCTTTCATAGTGTCAAGATGACCTACCAGTTGTTTAATTGTCTACAAAAATAAAACAACAATATTTAGAATTTAATAGAATCCAGAGTTTCTACATTTCAGTCATGGTATGTAATATACAATCAAATATTACTGATATACCAAGCAGCAGAAAAATGTAACCTATATTCCAAAGGGAAAAAGTGCCAGAGGAAGAAGACTCAAAATTATTTAGATGTTGGAATTAGCAAATAAAGACATTAGTAAAAAAACGTATCAAAAATTTTCAGAAAAGATGGATATAATAAACGAAGAATAGGAATTTTAAAAAAAGTAATAGAATCCCTAAAGAAGATCACAGGAAAATCCTAGAATTAAAAAATATATATCTAACATTAAAGTCTTTTCAATGACTACAATTGTATGAATTGGACATAGTAAGTAAAGAAACAGTGAATTTATTGTTATGTCAATGGAAATTTTCCAACCAGAAGCGTTGATGGAAGAAAAGAGTAAAAGAATAAACAAAGCCTCAGAAATCTGTGGGACAAAATCAAGACCTCTAACATATATGTAATTGGAGTGCCAAAGAGACAGAAAAGAAAAATGGGGCAGAAAAAAAATACTTGAAGAAACAATGGCTAAATTTTTTCCAAATTTAATTAAAGACATCAACCAATAGATACTCATGCTCAGCAAACCATAAGCAGGTAAATATGAGAAAAACCTCACCTAGGCATATTATACTCAAACACCTAAAAAGAAAGATAACAAAAAAATTATAAAGCATCCAAAGAATGAAAGAAGAATGGCCAATTTTTCATCAGAAATAATGGGAAAGAGACTGACGAAACAAAATTTTTTAAATGCTAAATGAATAACATACTAAAATTCTATACCTAGTAAAAATGTCCTTCAAAATTTACTTTAAAAGTAAAATGTTTTCAGATAAATGAAAGATGAGAAAATTTGTAGCTAGAAGAACTTCACTATAAGAAATGCAAAAAAAAAAAAAAAAAGTTGTTCAGACTGGAGCAAAATAATACCAGCTGAGAAATCATATCTAAAGAAAGAAATAAAGAGCACCAGAAAGAGTTAAAAATTTAGATAAATAATTTTTTTAGTTTCTTAAGTTATTTAAAAAAATAGTTCAATCAATGCTTTAAGAAAAATAATAATAGTTCTATATATTGGAGTTTAAAATACATGTGAATAAAAAACATATGACTAAGTTAATACCAAAGAAAGGAGGGTTAGATTGCATATATATTAACTATTTAAATATATTTTATTTTTTAACTTTTTTCCAATTACAGTTGACATTCAATATTATTGTATATTAGTTTTAGGTGTACCGCATAGTGGTTAGAGATTGCTTTATATTTTTGTAAAGTTCTTACAAGTTTCAACTCATAGGTGAAGTACTAATAAGTTCAGGATGCATATTATAATTACTTGGGAAGCTACTAAAATTAATACAAAATTAAAGCAAAAAAAAATAGAAAAGACAACAGAATACTAGAAAACACTTTCTGATTAACCTAAAATGTAGGCAGAAAGAAGGAAAAAAGGGAGAGAGAATAGCTAGAAAAAATAAGTTAATAGACTTCTACCATATCAATAAATTCATTCTCTCAATTAAGAGAATTCCTTATCCGGTAAAGCTGGATAAAAATTTCAGATCAACTACACCTTAACATATTAAATATAAAGATATAAGCAGGTTGGAGTGAAAAACCAGAAAACACAAAGTTCAACCATTAAGCTTAAGAAAGCTCAGACTTTAAAATAAGAATATTACTTGAAGTAAAGAGAGGCATTTCACAAGCACAAAAGGGTAGTTTTGCCACGGTGACATCAGAATACAGAATAAATATACCTCTAATGATGAATCTTTAAACTACAGAAAGAAAAAATTAAGAGAGAAAAAAGTTAAAGATAAATAGACACCGCTGGAGATTTAACACTTTTTTTCAGTGATTGATAAACAAGTAAATAAAAAGTACAGTAAAGATGAAGAATATTTGAATAGCAATAGCAGTTATCTTGATTTAATTTAATTATTATTTTAATAATACTGCACCTCACAACTTTAAACACATTCTGTTCAAGTGAATATGTATAACACATCAAAAAAGATGTGTCAGGCTATAAAACAAGTCTTTTTACATCTAAAGGATAGAAATCACTCATAGTATTATCTCTGACAACAAGATTAAATTACAATAAATATAATAACCACTGCTGATTTCCTAGATCTAACAATTACAAAGTGAATATTATCAAAAGTTTTATAATAATGAAATTAATAATATGAAATGGAAAAATTCCTCAACTCCACCTGCCACCCCCAACAGTTTATCAAATTGCCCACAGGTAGAAATTAAAAAAATATGAATAGCCCTATATCTTTTAGAAGAAATTAAATTTGTAATTTAAACCTCTCCCAAACTCCATCCCCTCAAAAAAAGCTCCAGGTCCAGATGGCTTCACTAGTAAAATCTGTCAACCATTAAATTACAAATGATACTAAGCTTACACAAACTTTCATAAAACATAGGTAGAGAGAACACTTCCTACTCATTTTATGAGGCTAACCTAACCCTCTTCCACTGCTCCCCACAGTGAGTGAGAGACGTGCCCTTCCATGTGTACTTCACATGTGTCATACTCCATGGTCCGTCCCCAGGCTGCTGGCCTTCATATCAGGCTGTGTCCAATCAGGAAACAGAAACCACGTTATAATTTTAAAGAGGGGAAGCTTCATATAAAAATCGTTAAGCTATGATCAGAGAGTAACTATAGAAATGTAAAGAGAACTCTGGGGCTGAACATAACTGTGCAAAGAAAGCCAAAATTGGCAGGGGAATGTCTCCCCGAAGTGGGGTTCAGACCTCAATGAAGAGTAAGTAATCCCATGACTGGCAGTGCACTGGATCGTGGAGAAATCGGCCAGTTTGCCCAGGCCGAAGTTTACCCACAGTTGTTGAGCAAGTCTGAACAACCCTCCATGTTACAAGTAAGCCAACAGTGGTGCATTATTGCAGGAACAAGGCTGGGGTGCGTGATGTGAGGAGAAATACCAGAAAGTAGTCCCCAGCGCTGGACTGAGACTGTGAGGTCGCTATGGCACTGTGCTCTGGATGTGTGGCTGGGTCAGAGCACGCACGCGCACACCACGGACCAATCATACAGCAGGATCAGCAGAAGCCAACACAGCGACATGATCCCCTTCTCTTACAATGACCCTCAATGCTCCCTCCTGACAGTTTTGCACTGAACTCATTAATAAGGAGAACAGTTCAATCCATGATACAGAGCGGAGACTGAAGGATAGGTCTGAAGCTAAGAGGCAGTAAATCCAGTTCTAGTTAGTAGATTTCTAGGTTTCATATGTAAGCATAGTCTCCTGAAAGTGAGCCAAGATCTAACTTAGTGGCATCGGAATTTCACAAATACATCTTGTATCCTTTATCGACCGATCATTCACATACTTTAGAATCTCATGGTGAGCTCTGGAGCTGGGTGGGCTTCCTTGGGCTAAATCCTGGCTTGTCCACTTTCCGGCTATGGGACTTTAGGGTAATTATTTACCCTCTCTTATTTCTCATCTAAAAGTAGAAATAAATAAGGCTCCTTGGAATTGTTGGAAATACAAAATAACAACATATATATGTATATATTTATGTTAGAATAGCCCCTAGCTCATAGAGCTCAACCAACATTAGCTTGTAATAGTATTATGGATTGAGCATCTATGAGGAAGATCCTTTGCCTCTCTAGAAAGAGGTAAAATAAGTCTGGGAGTCAGTCCTCTAATCACATTTACTCAAAAAGTCAAGAATTTCTTTGATTGGCCCCTAATAGGTTTATCACATCTTCTCTTGCAACCCACAGAAATATATTTACATCACTCAGTGCTTGAATTCTATAGGCTCCCAAGGGTTCATTACATCTATGCAAAACTCTAATAACATATTTAACTCCCCACTCTCTCTGCCAAATATGTGCTCCTTTCTCTTCCGTTGCCTCCACTGTACAGCCTGAGGGGTTTTTTTTCCCCCTAATCATTTATTCCTCAATTTATACACTGATACATTAAAGTATGCTCTATAAACAGAAAGGCAACTTGTTTAGGGGTCAAAAAATGATGCTCAGTTTTGAAATTCTAAATTTGAATGTCCTCATTTTTCTGAGAATGTTTCCTACTTCATTTATTTAAAATCTAATTTATGCAATGAGATTGCCAGTAACATATGCCACTTAGTCTTAAATGCTAAAACGAGAATCACTAGGTTTCCCAGTACGACCTCTGGGTATAGCTCTAGTCTTCCAGTTTGAAATATTCACTTCTCTGAAGGGGGGTGGGGGAGGGTGGGTGATAAAATTAACACTGAGAAACTTCTACTTTCTAATTCCTTCTCCACGTCTGTTCATTATCCTGAGTGTGATGCCTAAACTTTTACTTCATTACCTTTTAAAATGATTAATGTCAGGTCAGATCAAAAATCTTTGTTTCTAAGTCCAAATGGCTAAGAGTGATGCTAAGCCAGACTTCTGATATGCTCTGGGCCAGTTCGGCATAAAAAATAAGTGGAACCTGGGGTCGCGTTGGCAGCTCCAAGTGCACACCTCAGTTGTGGAAGTGACAGAACATATTACAGTTATTTTAATACTTCTATCTTCCTCACTATGCTGCACATTCCCCTGCAGACAGACATGGTGTTATTCATGCTAACCCCAAGTAACTAGGATATTTGCAGCATATGTACCAAATGAATATGGTGCATAAATTGAATGACTGAAATTTGCAAAATTGAAGCTTTGCTTGCTCGTTTTCCTAAATCCTTTTCAGAAAACACAATCCATCCATATGCAGTATAGACATAGGATCTTTTTCAATCTGTAGTGTACAGTAAAACATTCTCACTAAAGCTGAATGGCTAACAGGATTTGCAATTGTTTCAATTGTTACAGGCCAGGAAAACCCAGACCTCCACAGGGTGACTAAGTAATTGCTTATCCTTTTTGAGGATATCCAATCACAAAGATATCCAAAGTCAAGACTGAAAATCTCCATAATACTCGACAACTTTCTTTAACCAACACATCTCCCTGCATGAAAGGCAAGTGTACCTCGATGAAGAAAGTTTCAAGTAAAGAATCAGGAGGACCTCAGGAGATTTCAGAGATAAGTATTTGAAGATATTAATCCTCCTTGCATCAGAGCAAACCCAGCTACAAAGAAAAACAAAGAAACATCAGAGAATGAATACAAAATGCAAACAGTCACATGTGGTAAATCAATCACAACCTACGGTAGAATGCCCCAAATACAAGGTATCAGCAAAGACACTGATCAATTTTCCAAACAGAGCCAGAGGTAAGGAAACGCATAATTCATAGTACATGGAGAGATAGAAAGCACACTAAATGGATAAGGCAAAGTAAACTATAGGAGGTTTTTTTGGAGAATCAAATAAATTGACAAATCCATGGCAGGCAGGCAGACGATGCTCCATCACCAGACACTGTAACAGCAAACTGCAAGGATGACAATAGAGTCAAGAAGTATTTAGAATAAAACTGCAATAGGCATGCTGTAGAATTTTCTAGAAAGATAACTTATTTATTCATTTATTTGTTTATTCAACAAGTCTTTGTCATGTACCTTTATATGCCATGTATTACTCTGAAAACCAAGATAAATCAGATAACATTCTTACCATGAAAGTGTATGTGTGTGTGTGTGTGTGTGTGTGTGTGTATAAACAGTTAAATTATTGTGCTATGTTTTAAGTGCTATAATGGACCAGAGAAATTTAAAATATTAAGTATACATGGTATGGTGGCAGATTAGGAGGCGGAAGCACAGTGTAGGCTATCTTTGTGTTAGTTGGCTAGGGCTACTGTAACAGATACCGTAGACTGAGTTAGTTTAAAAACCAACATTTATTTCCTACAGTTCTGGAGATAGGGAAGTCCGAAGTCAATGTGCCAGATGATTAGGTTCAAGTGAGGACCATCTTCCTATTTACAGACAGCCACCTTCTTATACTAAACCCATCAGGAGAGCCCCACCATCATTAACAAATTCCCTTCCAAAGGCTCCATCTCCAAATACTATTACGTTTGGGATTAGGGTTTCAACACATGAATTAGGAAAGGGGCAGGACACAAACATTCTTTTCATAGCAACCTTTCTTCACTGCTGCAAAAGCCTTCCGCTAATCTTCATCCCTCCAGTCTGGCCTCTTTCCAAGTCATTTCCCATAAGACAACTAGATTGATCTTTGTAAAATGTAGGTCTGATTATGTTAAAGCTCTGCTTTAAACTCTTCAATTGCTTCCCAATCTAATTAAAATAGAGATCACCCTCTGCCTGGTTAGTAAAACCTGCAGGATCTAGCCTTGTTTTTATATCGGTTTCATCTTGCTTCATTCTCCATCAAAGTAGATGTATTAGTTTATTAGCACTGACATAACAAAATATCGCAGACCGAGAGGCTTAATGACATATATTTCATCATAGTTCTAGAGGCTAGAAGTCCAAGATCAAGGTGTTGGCGGCTTTGATTCCCCCTGAGGCCTCTCTCCTTGGCTTGCAGATGGCTGTCTTCTCACTCTGTCCTCACATGGTCTTTCTTCTGTGCACGCATATCCCCGATGGACCTTTGTGGGTTCAAATGTTCTCTTCATGTAAGGACACCAATTAGATTGGATTAAGGCCTAACCTAATGCCCCCATTTTAACTTAGTTATTTCTTTAAAGGCCCTGTATCCTAATACTGACACCCTCTGAGCCACTGGACATTAAAGCTTCAGCATGTGAATTTTGCCAGGAGGAAACAATTCAGTTCATAACACTACATATTTTTTTTTTTCAGTTTCTAAAACATGCCATGTTTTTTCTTAAGTCTTCATACATGCTATTATTAATTCTTGTGTGCTTCTGCCCTCTCATTTTAGTAGGTTAATATCTATTCATTCTTCAGATCTTAGAAAGTTCTTCCCTAAATTTCAGTGTTAGATGAGTTGCCCCATTATATAAATATTATTATATCTTCTTTACAGAAATTTGTCCTCTTGCGATTATATGCTTAATTACTCATTATGGTTATAATAATTTTATCTTTAAATAATGCATTTTATGAACTTAAGAACAATGTCATTTATGCCTATATTTAATTCTTTATTTCATAAAATTGTCCTCAATTCTATTTTTTTTGTTTTGTCTGCATCTGTCATATTCTCTAATTAAAAGGAATAAATTGTCCTCATTCAATTACAAATTCCTGTTCTCTCTAGCTGTTATTTTAATTATGTTAAGTCCTTTGCCTTTGTGTTCTGCATTTTTTTAATTCAAAATGTAGATTCAATTGTGTCTATTCTTTACTCGTGGTTTTCATTTATTTATTGGTTTCAAAATGAAGTTTCTTTGGACCTCTATTTTTCACATTTAGAATTTCTTTTTTCATGACATTCTACTATTTTATTACCTTATTTATAAGACATAAAAAGAATTTAACAATCACAGAACTAATGGTAAGCACTAAAATAACAAAAATAAAATCTATGCTTTCCAGACAAGCAAAAGAAAGTGAATAATAAAAGTTAATCAATAGTTAAGGCAGAAACAAATATAATAAAGACAAAAATCAATCCCCAGAAGGTAGAAAGTAAGAGAAAACCATCAATTATAAGAAGCAGTATAAATTTAGAAATGTTCTACTATAAAAAAGCTAAAATAAAGTCACAAAATTTTAAATATAGTAGCAATTCTACAGATAAAAGTGAAATGTATACCTACTGAAAAAAATAAATAATTTAAATCTGGATAGACTGCTTAAAGAGTTAACTTTAGAATAAACCCCAAAGTTCAATATAAAAGGATAGAAAACTATATAAAAGGATAATATTAACAAAAAAAGGGAAATGGTAAAGCACTATTTATATCAGAAATAATTAAAGTGAAAGTATTAATGAATGTAAACAGAGAAACTACATATTGTTAAAAATGCATTTACTAAGGAAAAAACCATCCTAAACTTCAATGGCTTATATTTGAAAAAATTATAGAACTAAAGTAGAAATCAAAAAATATTAATCAGAGGAAAAATTTTAATTATCTTTTCTAGAAATTATGCAAACAAAAATAGTAAAAATATAGAACTTTTGAAATACTATGTAAAAAGCTTAATCTAATTTTTAGAGATAACAGATAACATATATTGTTTTCAACTATATGAAATATTTCTAAAACTGATAATACACAACGATATTTCATTATATTTCAAAGTTGTTTGTAAAATGTATATTAGTTCATGTAATACCAAGAAATAGAAAAAAATAATAGAAATAAAAATAATAGAGATAATAAAATAATATAAATAAAATAATAAATATTAGAGGAAGAATAAAATAAATAGAGAAAAATAAAACAATAGAAAAGATTAACAAAACTAAGAGTTGGTTCTTTGCAAAGATAAACACAATCGACAAACATTTTACTAGACTAATCAAGAAAAAAAGAGAGAAGACCCAAATTAATAAAGTCATAAATGAGGAGACATTACAACTGATACCACAGAAATATAAAAATCATAAGAGACTAATATGTACAACAAACCGAACAAACTTTTATGTTCAACAAACTGAGTAAACTTCTAAAACATACAACCTATCAAAACTTAATCAAGAAGAAATAGAAAATCCAAAGAGACCAACAATGAATAAGGAGATTGAATCAGTAATTGATAACCTCTTCACAAAGTAAAGCCCAGGACCAGATGGCTTTATGGCTGGATTTTATCAAACATCTAAAGAAGAAGTATCAGTCCTTTTCAAACTTCCAAAAAATAGAATAGGAGGAAATTGTCACAAACTTTTTATATGAGATGCCATTACTCTGATACGAAAGCCAGATAAGGACACAGTAAGAAAGACAACTATAAGATAATGTCTCCGATGAATATAGCTGTAAAGGTTCTCAAGAAAATAGTAGTAAGCCAAATTCAGTAGCATATTAAAAGGGTTATACATCATACTCAAGTGGTTCATGTATGCTAATTGATAAATGTGACACATCATATTAATAGAATAAATGATAAAAATCTTATGGTCACCTCAAAAGATACAGAAAAAGTATTTGACCAAAATCAACACCCTTTCATGATAAAACTGCTCAACAAATTGTCTATAAAAGAAATGTACCTCAACATAATAAAGAATATATATGGCAAGCCCACAACTAACATCATACTCAGTAGTGAAGGTTGAAACCTGTTCTTCTAAAATCAGAAATAAGACAAGAGTGTCCACTCTTATCACTTCTATTTAACATATTAATGGAAGTCCAAGCCAGAACAGAAAAAAAGAAGAAAGAAGAAAGAAAGAAAGAAAGAAAGAAAGAAAGAAAGAAAGAAAGAAAGAAAGAAAGAAGGAAGGAAGGAAGGAAGGAAGGAGAATTGAAGGAGGAAGAAGGATAAGGAAGAAAGAAATGGAAAGAAAAAGAAAGCAATAAAGAAATAAAAGAAAGAAAAAGAGAACAAATAAATACCTCCGAAATCCAATAGTCGACTATCAGGCACGACGCTTCGACTAATTATCATATTCTCCTACTCCCTCTTCTCCCCCTTCCCTTTCCCTTACACTCCTAATCATCCCTCCTTCCTTCTCCCTCTCCACCTTCTTCTCCCCTTCTTCCCTTCCTTCCCTTCTCAACACCTTCCCTTCTTCCCTCTTCCTCCTCCCTTCTCCCTCCCTTCTTCTCCCCGTCTTCCCTTCCTTCCATTCTCCCCTCCTTCCCTTCCTCCTCTCCTTCCTCGCCTGCCTTCCTTCCTTCCTTCCTTCCTTCTTCCTTCCTTCCTTCCTCCTTCCTCCTTCCCTTTCATTGGACAGATAAAAGAGCCCGCATCAGGAATGGAAGATGAAACAGGTTAAGATTATCTCTATTTGCAAATAACATTTTATATAGTGAAAATCCTAAAGATTCCACCAAAAAAAAAAAAAAACCTGTTAGATCTAATCAACAAATTCAGTAAAGTTGTAGAATACAAAATTAACATAAAAATCAGTAGTAGTGCTTCTATATACTAACTACAAATTATCTGCAAAAGAAAAAAATCCCATCCACAATATTAATAAAAACAATAAAATATTTAGGAATAAATTTAATTGAGGTAAAAGATCTCTATACTGAAAACTGTAAGACTTTGCTAAAAGAAATTAAGAAAGACACACATAAATAGATGTCTCATGTTCATGGATTGGAAGAATTAATATTGTTAAAATGTTCATAGTACCCAAAGCCACATCCAATTATGTGCCCCTTAATGACTGGGATACTTTCTGCGAAATGTATCCTTAGGTGATTTCATCATAGGCAAGAAAATAATTGTAACTGCGTATGGTGATAGATGTTAACTAGGCATATTGTGGTGAGCATTTTACACTGTATACAAATATTGGATCATTATGTTCTACAGCTGAAACTAGTATAATGTTCTATTCAATTATACCTGAGTTTAAAAAATCAGTGAATAAATAAATATGGGAGAATAGACAAATCATCCATGCAGAAGTACTCCAAATGATTTATGTAGATACTCCTGCCTCAGGAGGTAGAACACAACTCCCTACTCCTTAAGTGTGGGCTGCATACAATGACCTCCTTCAAAAGAATTATGTATGAAAACAGAGATAAAGAGTAATTTTACAGATGAAAACTCTGACAACACTACAATGGCAGATGGTCAAGCTCACCATTAGTCAAGTTGCTAATATGTAACCTTGAAAAGATGTGCTAAAAATAACATTTTACCTCTGTGGTCTTCCTCCCACAAAGCCCATAATTCTAGTCTAATCATGAGGAAAAACATCACAAAATTTCTATTTAGTGAACATCTGTAACATGGCTGACCAATACACTTCAGACTGTCAAGATCATCAAAAATAGGAAAGTCTGAGAAATTACTGGTCAAGAGGAGCCCAAGGAGACATGTCAACTAAATGAAATGTGGTGTTCTAAATGAGATCCTGGAAAGGGAAGAGGAAATTATTCAAAAAATAAGAAAATATTAATATGCTATAGATTTTAGTTAATAATATTTCAATATTAGTTCATTAATTGTTACAAATGTACCATACTAATAAAATATTAATACTAAAGGAAACTAAGCATGGGAAATACAGAAATTCTGCACTACCTTTTCAATATTTTTATAAATCTAAAATGAAAATGCTTATTTAGAAAATCTACAGGGCATCTAGAACTAAATCTTGAAAAAAGTTTTTCTTGGAAAAAATCACAAAACGTGATTAAAGGTACCTAAAAGAAAATCTGAATAAATAGATATTCTGTGCATAGTTCTGATTGTTCACCATCACTTAGGAATCATTTGTCCAAAAATTGACCTATAAAATATAATTTCAGAAAAAAATCTGAAACAGAAATTTAAGAGACTTAGACATACTAATTTTAAATTAAATGTCATTAAGTTTGGATTCAAGATCATCCAAATCTTTTCTGTTTTAAAAGAACAATATGTGTATGCCATACTGAATATCTAGAACTGTATAAATTTATAAAACCATAAGGTGTTCGTTTGGAGATAGGTAAATAGATCGATGGAACAGAATACTGAGAAGATGTAGATTCAAATATACATGGGAACTTGGTAGACACAGAGGTAGCATTACAAATCAAAGGCAACGGAAGAAAGTATTCAAAAATAGTTTTAGGACCACTCGCTTCCATATGGAAAAAAATTAACTTACTTAATTCCATACATAATAATAATTTCCACATATATTTAAACACTAGGTTTGTAAAATACATTGTAAAGTTATTCAGAAGAAAAAAGCCTCCTGTATATTAATGAATCACAAAGTCGAACAACAGAATCAGAGAAGATATTTATAGTACATAAAATAGAAAAATTATAAATATGCAGAATACATTTGATTATTTAATAAAAAACATGCAATCTAATTAACAAATGAAGTGAAATGATATGATCTCAAGGATTAATTCAAACTGTCTGGACATGAAAGAGGATATAGGCCGGATTATAGATGAAACAAGATTGCTTATTATTTAAGTTAAGTGATCAGTATATGGAGAGGATACATCAATATGTTATTTTTTCTACTTCTCTGTTACCAATTGTTAAATCCCCCAAAGACCACCAATAAACCTGTTGATTTACCAAAGCTAAATTTATCAGACTTATTATAGCAAGGTAGGGACTCAGAATGAGGATACCAAGGAAGGGTATTGATCAGTTTTAGTGTTTGGTCTCAAGTAATTTAAGGTGGTTCTTTTAAG
Source organism: Rousettus aegyptiacus (assembly GCF_014176215.1). Classification (NCBI taxonomy): domain Eukaryota; kingdom Metazoa; phylum Chordata; class Mammalia; order Chiroptera; family Pteropodidae; genus Rousettus; species Rousettus aegyptiacus. The sequence goes on from NW_023416310.1 coordinate 11,583,442, forward strand.
GTGCAGAACTGCTTGGTTTTGAGGGGAAAAAAAAGTTTGTGACATAATTGTGGTGGACAAGCAGAGACAGTGGTCTTTGAGGTGTGTCATGATAAATAAACTATTATTTGACAAGTTCCTGTTTACTCCGATGAATAGTCTAATATTTAGTAAGGAAATCATTTGTCCAGATGAAGAAATTTGTTGCCTGGAACTATTGCTGTGCAAGAATTTCCTGAAGCAAATAGTAAAAATACTTCTTGGAAAAGAATTTCTTGGAACAAATCATGCTGACACAGGTGACCTCAGTACTTGGTCATGATATTTAAGCTATGTGGACATGGATCTCAATATATATTTGCTATAAGAACACTTGTTTCTTTTTTAAAAAATAGGCAGTTTACAAAAGAATAAACACAAAGGCCAACAATCATATGAAGAAACACCCATCTTCTTTACTTATCAAGGAAAATTATCTATATGCTATTTAACACTGATTAAATTAGAAAAAATAATCAAGATTCTGATACTACCAAGATTTGACAAGGACAAATATAACTGAAACTCTCATTTGGTGTTTGTGGGAGAGAAAAATGATAAAACATTTTAGAGGATGACTTGTCAGTATCTGAATGTATCGAGGTATAATATTGGCTGCTAAACAATGCTGATTGTAAATATGTGCCCACGAGAAAGCCTTGTTCACATTTATCGTAGAAGATATGCATGAAAATATCCATGTGATGGTGTCCTTAATTAAGTGAATGAATAATAAATGTTTGCACATTCACACTTTTCATACAATAGTAAATACTAAATTGATGTACGTGAACATGGATAGATCTCAAAAATGTAACATTGAGTTAAAAAAACTTCTGGAATAATACATATATAGCATTGATATACAACAACAATGCAAAGCAATGCTTTGCTTATAGATATATAGGCGACAAAAAACCATGTAAAAGAAGGGAGCACATGCCATATTTGAGATCGTGTTTACCTCTGGAAAAGGAGATAAGATAATGTGATTGCAACAGGGAACAGAGAGGACCTTACCATTTTCCATAATGTTTTATGTCTTTTATTTTAAAACAGTAAAATGAAAGCTGAAGCAGAAGCAATAAAATGTTAACATTTTTTTTAAACTCTGGCTTGCAGGTACTTGTGTATTGATATTTAATTCCTGTACTTTTGGAACTTAACAACTTTCATTAAGGGGGAATGAAAAAGTTCATCAAGCTGGGAACATTGATCAGCACCAGATAAATAAAAGAAGAAACTAGGGCAGCTAGTCTATTTTCACCTGTCATTCCCCTGACATCGGCAATTCCAAAGCCAAAATATTACATATGTGAATCCTCTCCTGGTCTTCTAGATAGACTAAAATCCCAAAGAAGCATATAGTAACCCCACAAATGAATCTCTTTTCCCATTAATATAAGAATCTATATGAGCATCACTCTCTGTGTGGATCTTTGATGTCCAAATGTTTATCTTTTTGTGCAACAAATTTCTTGTTCTTTTAAACCTCCACTGAATTTTGCTAGATAAAAGAAGAAAAAAAGTACAAGAGCCAAAATAATGTCTTTATCTTGCTTTACCAAGGCAAATATCCCATATTATCTAATATGGGGGTAAATTCCAACCAAGAGGAAATGTATCCAGGTCATTTTTACCAGCCAGAGGAAATAAAAAATATGGTGGTGGAGGAAGAGAAAGAGATAGGGGGGAAGGGAGGGGGGAAGGGAGGGGTGGGGAGGGAGGGAGGGAGAGAGAGAGAGAGAGAGAGAGAGAGAGAGAGAGAGAGAGAGAGAGAGAGAGAGAGAGAGACTCCCAAGGTTCCATCCTTCTGAAAATTTAGCCAAATAGCTAACTGTATATTTAGTTGGGAGAAAGGCAGAAGACTTTTTGATGGCTACTAGAGGCCAAGAAACACAGATGAAAATGCTTGTAGAGATGATATCGTTGAGAGAAGAGAAAGATGGCCATCATTCACTGAGCTGCAGGATGGCAAAGATGAGAGAGTTTAGAAGTTAACATAAATCGACAACTCAAGATACTGATATTGAGGGACAACTCTGGATTGGGGAGTCATAAGAATATTGAGAATTATTAAAAGCATAGGAGGAGATGGAATCTATTAATTGGAAAGAGAGAAGGAACAGAGAAATAGCAACTTTTAACTAATCCACAAAGGAAGCCAAAGAGAATACTAGAGGAATAGCCAAAGAGCTATCATGAAATTAGTACAGGTTCTGGTAAAAATCAAGAGATGAAATGTGTTTTACTATAGTACTGAATGCCTTGAAATATGATGACGCTTGAAATGATCCCATTGCACTGACCATGTGAGAGGTCCAGGGTAAAAATGAGAGCAGAGCTAATGGAAATAGAGCAATGAATATCTTTATAGCAGTATCAGGAGTAAAAGGGAAGATAGGAAATGCTCGTGTGTCATGCTGTCTACTTGATACTCCAGGGAATTTAAAAGTAGTACTCAATATGACATAGGACAAATAAGAATTAAGTTAAACCTTGACGTCTTGCTGCTAAACTCTATAAAAAGCATACATTTTGAAATCTGAATAATGTGTTTTAAAAAAATACTGGACATTGAATTTATTCATTTATACATCTGAAATCAGCTATTAATTTGTAAAAGCAAAAGTCAGAACGTGTGACTTCTTTTTTGGATCCTATTATCATTTAAGTTTATTTAGCCTGATTTTAGTTATTTTATATTACGCATTTCATTTTATTGAGACATAATTAAAATGCATAGTTGTGAGTTTGGACAATTGCATAGTCACAGCTCCTACACTCAAACTAGGATTATAGAGAAGTTCCATCACTCGAGGAAGTTCCAACCCCTTCCTCACTCTCAGTGCCTAGCATGAACTCACTGGTTTGTGGAATGTCTTACAAATAGAAACACAGAGTATGCAATACAGTGTGGTATGCACTTGCCATAGTTCATTTGAGACATCCATATTGTTACACATATCATTATTCACTTATAGGGATGTACCACAGTGTATTTATCCATTTTACAGTAAAAGGACATTCGTGTTGTTTGGAGTTTGAGTTGATTATGAGTAAAGCCATCATAAACGTATGCATATGTCTGTGGACCTTAGTTTTCATTTAACTTGGCAAATACTTAGGAGTGGAATTACTGGGTCCTCTGGTTATTGCATATTAGGTGGGATTTTGTTTTGTTTGTTTCTTGTTTTGTCTTCCTTGTTTCTTCTTTTGTTATTCTGGCCATTCTAATCAATGCGTAGTGATATTTCATTGTGGTTGAATATGCATTTTCTCTAGTGACAAACGATACTTAGCATTTATATTTAGCATCTTGTATAACCATTTATAGATTATCTTTGATGAAATGCCTCTCTCCCTGGCCCTCCACTCAGCCATCATATTAATGCTAATGGCATTCCTTCTGTCATGCTCCCTGCGCCCAACTATCAACTACTAATTTGTATTTCTTTAACCCTTCAACCCATTCTCCCAAACTCCCAATCCCTCTCCCCTCTGTCACCAAACTGTCCACTGTATTTGTGAGTCTGTTTTTGATTAGTTTATTCTTTTTACAATAGACAAGATATGGAAGCAACCTAAATGCCCATCAACAGACGATTGGATAAAGAAATTATGGCTTATATGTACAATGGAATATTACTCATCCATTAAAAAAAAATAAAATCCTACCATTTCCAACGACATGGATGGACCCAGAGGTTATTATGCTGAGCGAAATAAGTCACACAGAGAAAGGTAAATACCATATGATTTCACTTATATGCGGTATATCTAAGGAACAAAAAGAACTATGAAGCATTTTGACTTTATATATTTGGTGTGAGAGTATGTGTTAAGGTCAACTTTTGCTTATCGTGTCAATAGTTATTAAACAATTTAAGGAAAACACAGCCATTTCTACCTTTTTTTGTCTTCTATATTAACAAAACCCATTTGTTTATTTATGTATAGATCTTTTCTTAAATCATTTATTCTGTTTTGCTGATCTGTGTGTCTATCACCAACACCACGCTGTCTTAGTTACTATGGCTTTATAGTAAATATTAAAAATGCATAGTGTGATTCCTTTGATGTTATTTTTCTTTTTTAAAATTGTTTTTGGATATCCTAGTTCCTTTTCATTTCCACATTCACTGATTTAATTTTAGTATTAGCTTGTCAATTCCTTCAAAATGTCCTACTGGGATTTTGATTAGTATTATATTAAATCTACATATTAGTTTGGGGAGAATTGACACTTTAGCAATATTGAGCCTTCTAAACCATTAACAAAGTATAATTTTCCACTTATTTAGTACTTTTTTGACTTCTTTTATCAGTTTTTTGTAGTGTTCAACATACAGAACTTGCACACATTTTAATAGCTTTATATCTAACTCTTTTATGTGTTTGGTACTATTATAAATTATTAATTTTTATTTCAAGCTGTTTATTGCTAGTATATAGAAACTTAATTGGTTCTTTTAATATGATTTTTGTATCCATAAACCTTGCTCAAGTCACTCATTAGTTCTAATAGCCTTTTTGCAGAATCTTTAGGGTTTTCTATGTAAGCAATCACATCACCTATAAATAGAATTCCATTACTTCCTTTATAATCTAGATGTCTTGTATTTATTCCTTTTGCCTTTTCACACTAGCTAGGACCTCCAGTACAAAGCTGATTAGGGCTGGTGAGGGCAGACACTCTTGGCTGTTTTTCTGAAATTAGGAGGAAACCCTTGGTCTTTGACTATTAAGTGTGTTGTTGGCTAAGGAGTTTTGGTAAATTATCCAGCTGAAGAGGTTTCATTCTGCTCCTAGTTTTCTGAGTTTTATTATAAGTGGATTTTTTTTTTTTTTTTAGTTCTCAAGTGCTTTTTCTACACCAATTGAGATCATACGATTTTTCCCTTTTAATATGTTGAAATGGAGAATTATATTAACTGATTTTTAAATGTTGTACCAACCTGAAATAATGGGATAAAAGTGATTTGGTCATTGTATTATCCTTTTCATATATTGCTGGATTTGATTTGCTGAATTTTGTTGAGGATTTTCGTTTGTGTAATCATGAGGCGTGTTAATCTGCCCTTTATTTTCTTGGACTGGCTTCATCTGTTTATATTTTCAGGATGATGCTGGTCTTATACTTGGAACTGGGAAATGTCCCTTGCTTTTCTATTTTCTGGAAATTAGTGGTTCATAAGAAATGTATTGCGAGTTCTAAATAACTATAATAATCTACACAGATATCGTTACTCTGAATTCTTTAAAAAGGTATTTCCAAACAAAAGTGGCTGTATGTATGCCATGATCAAAATTAAAAATAACCAATTGTTTTAAATTAGAGAATGTTAAGTTAATTTTATGTAAACGTATATATGAAATCTACATAAATGTATACTATGTACAAGCATACTATAACATTGAGAAAATTCACAATATTAGAAAAACAAGCATAATTTAAAGAGAAGCTATAAAAATAACTATTGCATATTGATGGAGAAGAGTCAAAAAATAAAAATAAAAAAAAGCAGAAGTCCTGGTCATTAGTTCTTCGAACCATAGATTTAAATAATTGGTACATCTATCAGTCACATGACAATTTATTCCATGTTAACTGAGTTATGCAGAAATATATATATATATATATAAAACGCATGTTATATATATGTGATATTTGTTTTCGTTTGACATATATCAGTACACTTTAGAGATAGAGAATGATATCCTTATTTCAAATGAACAAGCCAACAAATGTGATTAATAAAAACTCATTAGTGTGTTTTTATTACCCTAAGTGCTATAATATTTCTAATGCGTAAGTAATGGCCACTTATATATCAGAGGCATTATATTGCTTATTGGTTTCAGTTTCTTTCAGAAGGACACTTTTTAACTTGGGAGAAAACTAGCAATGCTTAAAAACATGAATATGTTATTTTTTAGAGACTATTTTTACCGAAGTGACTTCTACTGTTATTTTTTTCTTATAGTAGATGGTCTTTGTTTCTAGTGGTTGTTACTTCTGTTGGCTCGGTAGGAGTCTGGATTGAGCTAAACTGGTATATAAAGAGGCAAGAGAGGAAGCAAAGGAACAGGGCACGGAAGTGAAACTAGATTTCTTAAATAGCATTAAAACTTCACTGAATGTCAAATATTTATGTGTTTGAAACATTAGTAAAAGACTAAATCAGTGTTTCCTTGATATGGATATTTAGAAGAAAATATCTAATAATATCTATAGCTTAGAAAGTGTCCTCAACAAGAATAATCTTAAAATGTATACCTATGTCTTTTAGGCCTAGCCCCACACCTGGCATGTAGTAGGTGCTCAACAAACGTTATTTCTTCTGAGGACTAATACATGACTTAAAGAATACTTGTTCATGAATATTAGCTTCCACATAATTTCCACAAAGAGCCTTCTTTTAAACCTTTATAGGTAAACTATAGAGATGTATCAATAAAAGTATATAGGTTCATAAAGGGTAAACCAGTTTAATCCAATCAATTTTTATACCAAAAGTTATCATTGTTCTTTCTTCTAGGGGTATCGCATCCCATTCCTTGCTAATTTTCTTCTTTATTTTTCTAATCTGATGAATAAATTTCCATTTTTATTAGGTCTAATAGATAGCTGATCTAATTTGGAGCTTATAAATTATACAGTTATATGTGAATTGATTATAGCACATAACTCTAATAGACTGGCAATCTTTTCAGAGATTAGAAGTGCTGCTTAGTCCCTTTCTATGGATGATTAATTTTCAGTGGTTATCAACTCTCAAACCGAAAATTAAGCAATACATATTTGCTTTGTGGATGACCAGTTTTATTAAAGTAGTAGAGTTGATGCAATTAATTATCAATACCCTATGAAGAGAAGCCAAAATTAAAATGACTTAAAAGAAGCAGGCAAGGTATCTATTGTCAGTGGTAAAACTCAGTTACTGTTGTAAAGAAATAGTGCCAGATTGTTCATGATTTGGGCAACAATCTAGGAATCAAATATGAAGTATTCCTGGATCTCTTGATTTTATAGTTTTTAAGGAAAAATGGTTTATGTAGAGTGACTTGAAGATGGTTAATGTTTCAACTGATTCAACAGAAATCTTTCTACCCCTGTTGGTGCACAGAGGCTGCCACTGTCTCTGGTGCTGACTACACTCAAAACTAGTAAAATTGTCCAGGGAAGTCCACAAATTTAGCCCTTACACTTGTCTGAACACCATTTCTGAACACAATAATTCTATCAGTGCTCTGAGAACTAAGACCTGGTACTTGGCCTTGCATACTTGGTCCTTGAAATTCTGGGAAGTAGAGAGTCTGTGACAATGTCCCTCTCAGAGAAGCCACAGCACAGCACATTGGACTCCCCAGTGGTGGCTGCTCAGAGGGGTGGTGAAATCGACTCAGGTACGTCATCTCTAGAGATTTCCTTGTGCACTAAGGAACTCTTTTGCCATGCTATCATTAATAATGCCATTAATTAAAGTAGCAAATAAAATATAAGATCTGCTACTTTGCGTGTGCAGATGATTTGCAGTCTTGGTGTTGAAGTTATTGATCACTCATATTTTATGGCAAAATATCTTATTGGATATTTGTGACAGTTAGTCTAGTGTATGACCTTGTCCCTGCCTAATAATGTCTTAAGTCCTTTAGCCCAAAATTAATTAATATTTATCTTTCAAAAAAAACAATGAACATGTTTTTATTTCTCTCATAATTTATAAAATGTGAATATTCTGTAATTCATCCATAGCCTTTACTTCCTGGTAACTTCGCTGGGTCTCAATTCTCTTTTAAACAACATATTCTTGTTCTAGAAGTTCCTGAACATTTAATCCTTCTTTATGTCTAGATAACATCCAGAGACAAATCCCATAGGGGTGAATATACAATCCCAGTGGTCACATACATGGTCTAAAGTAAGTTCATCACGGTTGCTTGGTCCCCTGGTGCCAACAATGACCTGAGAGCCAAGAGCAGCAGTAAGCTCAGCCTCTCAAATTAATTTAAAACAAAAGAATCCTTAAATTGTAGGATCATATAAATGTTTATATTATCAAATTAGAAACTAGAGATATGGCTTTTCAAATATAGCTGATTAAAAAACAATAAACTTGGAAAAACTGCAGATGGAGAAACTGAAATTTTCCTGGAGGACAGGATATGCATTTGGATTTTATAGAGAGAATACTCCTATTTGCATAAGCCATAAACATCAGAATATCAAGTATTAGCCAACCTGAGTGGTGAAATGTTTTGTGGGTATAGGGGTTGAGGTTTGTGTTAGGAAGATCTCTGTCTTTTACTGAAAAATATCATATAAATAAAAATTCTCTGAACGAAAAAAATACATAATCAAAAACACAAAACAAAACAAAACAAAACAATTCACACTGAGTGCATGTGTGAATAGGGAGTAGGGGTAGGTAGAGAGATGGTAGGCCCAGGCCTTTACTTCAATTCTGATAAGAGTTTGTCACTTTTTGTCTAGACTCATATATCACAAAAGTTGCTTTTAGTGAGCCTCACCTCCCAATTGATTCTCTTACTAGGTATATGCAGATATAATCAACTTCAATTAGAAATGTCCCTAAGCCTCACGACAGCATAAAATTTAGAGAAATTCTACAAGAACCTTTGAGATAACTCATTCTGCATGCATAAACATTTTACTAACCACTTATCGAGTCTGTGCAAAATTACCAGAGAATTAATGAATTCTAGCAAACATTTAGCTGTACCATTTGTCATTTTACTTCAGCGTCGTAACACGAGCTCTGTTTTAACCAAGATGTTGCTTTTCACTTAGACTGCGAATGGTTTTATTTTTTAAATCTTTTTGTTAAATTTGTTGGAGTGACATTGGTTAATAAAATTATATAGGTTTCAAGTGTATAATTCAATAATACATCATCTGTATACAGCATTGTGTGTTCACCAAAGTCAAACCTCCTTCCATCACCATAGATTTGACCCCTTATACCCTTTTCTACCTTCCCCGCCCCCCGACTACCCTCTTTCCCTCTTTCCCACGAAACTGTCATCTGTGTCTATGAGTTTTTGTTTGTCTGTCTTGTTCACTTGCTGCTTTCAGTTTTATATTGCACATTTGAGTGTGAATGGTTTTACTGTAGTAGTTTGTCTTTTACTTTAAATTTGTTTTCTTTAAAAATATAAGTGCCATACCAAAACGTCCCTTAACATCGCATTTAATTAACTAAACAGTTCTAGCGACTACTCATATACAGAGGGCTTTTAACCAGCAGGTACACTGAACAAAAGTTATTAAAATTTGTAACTGTTGCACAGCATGGGTGTTTCAAATACTTGTTTAGATTTAAAACACTTCGGCAAAAGAAGTATAGAACCAAGAGATCCTGAGATCTAGACTTTACTCTCTGGTTTGTTGATAATTAGTTGTGAAATCTCAGCCCCGTTACTCAAATTTTTGAAGTCTCAGTTCCAGAAAGAAATAAAGTAAGATAGAAAGGAATTAAGAAAGAAATTCTAAAATTCCATGCATCCGTTTCCGTGAAGGGTCTGAGATTTTATTTTACTCCTAGCTAGTAAGTTACTTTGCCGCTGTTACATGGATTGAGGAGGAAGATGTGAGACTCTTGGGGCAGGGATGAAGGGCAATTTATTACTCACAGCAAGCGATAGCAGCAGCCAGAGTATCAGTGTGTGTGTGTGTGTGTGTGTGTGTGTGTGTGTGTGTGTGTACGCGCACGCACGCGCATGCACGCTGCTTATCTAAACTCCTGTTCCCTAGAACAACACAAAGAGGGCCAAAGGAGACCTGCATACCCTGTGGGTTGCGCTATAGGAAACCCAAATATTTTCTAATGGGCAGTAAGCCGGCCTGCCCTTTGCTCTGGAGGGAAGCCCTGTCTCCGTCTTCCCAGCTTTTTCAGAAGTCAAACATTCATGAAAATATAGTCCAAAATTATAGACGATTTTGTTCCTGTCTTACAAGACATGCAGAAGAAACATGAAAAAGACCCAGGGAAATATCTCCCAATAATATTCATTCCTCTTTTCTATGTCATCTTAGCATCTGGTGAATTTTCCCATGAATATGCCATTGCCAGCCACTCTAAATAATCTGACCAACAGAACATGGAGCCAAATTCTTCAGGTAACTCATATAGCATATAATTAAGGCTACCATCAAAGGGACTCTAGGCACCAGGATGAGGCCAACGTGCAATGTCCACCTAGGGTCCTATATCCGTGGAGAACTGTGTCTAACACTGTGTGGATGTGCTTTACTTTTAATATTTATAATGTGCCTGATTTTTAGAAGAGAAATCTGTTCTTTGAACAATAAATTAATTCACAGTATCCATTTTTTCTTAGAAAAACTAGAGATGTTAAATGACGTTTTATATAAACTCTTCCTTTTACAGATAAGAAAAATGAGACGCCAGCAGAAGAAATATTATTTGCTCATGGTTGAAAAACAAAGTATTAACCCAGGTCTCTTAGCTCTCTGTCTATTTAGTGGTTAAAAATGTCTATCGGCTAGAAGCAAAGTAGTGTTCTCTGGCACACTGTCTAATATTGTGCCTGGGGAACCCAGAAGACGTGCCAACACACCTCGTCCACATAACCAATTAGCAAACATTTAGTGTTAAACCGTATGTTACCAGATAATTCAAAAAGATGTTGTGATTAAATTCCATTGCATAAAGATCGAGATGAAGAGATATGGAAAGACAAGAGGTCTCAGCTAATGGAAGATAAAGAAAAGGCGAATACACTAAACTCAGGAACTGTGAAGCCAAGCTGGTTGGGAGGGGCACTGGTGTGAAGCAGAGGACAGGCAGCCCTGACTGTGTGGGGGAGAGGGCAAGACCAGACAAGGGAGCGAGGCAGCACTGTGTGTGGACGATCATGGAAGTCAGGGAGAATCGCTTGTTCCTGGAAAGATGGCAACCGGTAACCCTTACTTCTCCTGACCCAACCTAGCCTTTAAGCAAAGCCATGCTTGGGTTTGGGTGCAAAACAGGGCTCAGTTACTCTGTGTGTGTGTGTGTGTGTGTGTGTGTGTGTGTGTGTGTGTGTCTGCGCGTGCACGCTAAGCCATGATAAAATAAACATTATTTGGGGTACAAGTGAATTATAAATCAATGTAAAATAAATATATATTTTTCTATTTTTTATCCATTGTTATAATTTCAGCCAGATCTTAGAAAGGAAACTCTCTACTTACTGATATAATATATAATAACTGATACATATTATATAATATTACTGCATAGTATATGCCTTGTATATTTCATATATTAACATTTTATATATATATATCAGTCCATAGTATAATATAATAGTGATAGAGGACATAGACTCAGTACATGTAGTAATTAAGAGCAGAATTACAGATTCAAATCCTAACAGCTCCATCAATTAAAGACGTGACCTTGAATAAGTTACTCAATAGTCCATACCTCAGTCGTTTCTCCTCTTTTTCTTCTTTTCTAGTATATACTTTACAGGGTTTTTCTGAGGTTAAAATGAACAACATATGTAAAGTGCTTACCACACTACCTGCACATGATAAGACCTCTGTAAGTAGAGATATTATTACTATAGAAGGTAGGAGAGACAAGTTGCTAAATGCTGACTGATCAGAATAGTTTAGATTCTATTATTTTTCCCTTCGAAAGCTTCCTCTATTTCTACATCTTGCCTTTGAAACCCCAAGATCCAAACATACCAGGCTCTTTATTTATCTTTGAATGTGCCTTATAGTCACGCATGCCTGTGTGTGCTTGCATGCACATGCACATACTTGAAAGTTCCTATAATTAATTCATCCCATGATCAAGAAGAAAGTCATACGATGATTCAAAATTTTCTGAAAGTCACCTGTTAAAATTCAACATCTATTCATAATTTTTTAAAAAAATCTTGTACCTACAGAATGAGATAAAATATTAGTAAATCCTATATCTTAAAAAGAGTTAATATCCAAAAAGATGTAATTAACTCAGACAATTCAATAGCAAAAAAAAAAAAAGGCAGAGGAATTGAATAGACATGTTTCCAAAGAAAATATACAAATATACAAAAAGGCAACAGGTACATAAAAAGATGCTCAACATCACTAATCATCAGGAAAATACAAATCAAAACTGCGGTGAGATGTCACCTCATACCAGTTAGAATAGCTGTCATCAAAAACACAAACGATACCAAGTGTTAGCAAGAATGTGGAGCGAGGAGAATCTTTGCGCGCTCTTAGCAGAAATGAAAATTGGTGCAGCCGCCAAGGAGAACTATGGAGCTCCTACAGAGGCTCCTTAAAAACTTAGTATAGCACCACCATATGGCCCGTCAACTCCATTTCTGGATATTTATATAAGGGAACTAAAAAAACTAACCTGAAAAGATAATCTCACCCCCATTTTTATTACAGCATTATTTATGACAGCCAAAACATGGGAACAACCTAAGTGTCCATCAACAGATGAATGGGTAAAGAAAATGTGATAGGAGATATATTTGTAATATTTATATATATGAAATATATCTGCCACCTGTAACAATGCGGATGGATCTAGAGGGCATGATGCTAAGTAAAATAAGTCAGATAAAGACAAATGCTGTATACTCTCACACGTGGAATCCAAAACAAATGGAACTCACAGAAACAGATCTGTGCTTGCCAAGGGTGAGGGTGGAGAAATGGATAGGGTGCTCAAAAGATACAGACTTCTCATTATAAGACAAAAAAATTCTGGGACGGAATGTACAGTACGTTATTTTATTAAACATGCTATATAGTTAACGGGATTGTATTGTGTATTTGAAAGTTGCTAACAGGGTAGATTTTAAAAGTTCTCATCGCAAGAAAAAAAATGTAATTGTGTTAGGTGATGGATGTTAACTAAATTTATGGTGATAATCATCTCAAAATATATACACATATCAAAATATTATGTTATATACCTTAAAATAATACAATGTTATATGTCAATTGTGTCTCAATAAACTGGAAAAGAAAACTTATAGCAACTAAGAATATAGGAAAAAATTTTGGTATGATACAATAGTACCTCTAGAAAAAAAAAAAGCCTAGAGCAATAGCTTAAATATTTTCCTCTAAAATTGGGAATAAGCCAAGGAAGCCAAGTATCTTCATTTCTGTTCAATATTGTGCTTGAGGTCTTACCCAGTGCAATGGGCAAGAAAATATAATAGATATAAAATTTGGAAAGAACATAATAAAAACAATCATTAATTTGCAAGTAACAAAGAGTACACAAAGAATATAAAATAATCTAGTCAAACTATTAAAAAGAAGAGTTGAATTTGACAAACTCACTTATTACAGTTATTTTATAAAACCAATTCTTTCTACAAAACAGAACGACTAAATGGAAATAAAATACTTCAAATGCCATCATTTACAAAGCAAATTCTTTAAATAGAACATAAAAAGCACTAATACATAAAAGAAAGGATTTAATTACCTTAAAATCAAGAACATCTCCGCATTAAAAGGCACAAACCATGGCTTGAGAAAAGATATTTGCAATGCATATATTAAATAAGGACTCTAAATTATGTGAATAATTTCTACAAATCAATAAGACAAAGATAGACAACACATTAGAAATGTGGGCAAAAGCCTCGGAGGGCATTTCTCTCACACACACACACACACACACACACGCACACACACGCGTGCACACACACACACAATCCAAATGGTCCAATAAACATGTGAGAAGATGCTTAACCTCATTAATCATCAGATAACTGCAAATTAATACCTTAATTAGATGCCACTATGTGAAAATCATAAAGGCTACAGTTTTAAAAACCTAAAAATACCAAGGGCTGAAGAGGATATGAAGCAACTGAGACTCTCACTTAATGCTAGTGGAAATGTAAGTCTAAATTACTTCAGAGAATGTTTTGATAGCATTAACTAGAGTTCAGCATAAGTGTATATCTTATGACACAGTAATTCTGTTCCTAGGTGTATTCTCAACAGAAATGTGTACATTTGGGCACTAATAGACATATGACAGAATACAGCAGCCCTATTTCTAATAGTTAAGTACAGAGAATAACCCACATTCCCATCCACAGCAGAACAGATAAGTTGTGGTGGATTTATAACATTGAAAAGCAAACAATAATAATAAACACCTGTGAGGCAATGACATGGGTGAATTGCAAAAACAATGTTGGGAGCAAGAAAACAGTTACAAAATAATATACTGCATTATATCATTTCTGTAACTTCAAAAAACAGCAAAAATCAACTGATGATGATGTAAAATAGTAGTTAACTTTGGAGAGAGCGATGTCTGGAAGGGGGCACATGGAAAGTTTCCAGGTGGCCCACGATATTTTTTTGACTTGGGTGGTGTTCACTTTTTGAAAAGTCTTTGAGCTGTATATTTATGATATATATACCATTCTTCATGTATCTTATTTTTTAATAAAAAGTTTAAATGTATATTTATGTATATATGTGTAGGTATGTAGATGAAAGGAAAGAGGAAGACAGAGAGATTAAAAGATTTGGCTATGTTGAACCAGGTTTTATAAATGTACTGAATGTGATAGAAGGATAATTCACCAGTACCATATGCCATTCCTCCAAGATATGTAATCCATCATGTCTGAAAGAACTCATAATTAAAATAATTCCAGATTTACGTAGAGATTGTTGTGAAGTCTAGAATCACAGTTAGTACAATAAGACCTTTTTTATTAAACAGCTATGGAAATACTTTGGGATCCGTTGTTAAATAATTTCATAGATATAAACATGTTGAACCAAAGCTTGCTGAAAAAAGAAAAAAAAACTAGTTTTAATAATAAACACTATCCTATCTCAAATAGATTGAAAATTCCATTGGAAAGTAATATCTTTTTTCCCCAAACACACACAGACATAGAGTTGGTGTCAGCCCCATGGATATCCAGAGGGCAAGGAGGAATGGAAGGAGCAAACCACTCAGATTGGTAGATGGCGGACTTAATAAGTAAGGAAACTTCCACGTGTGGTTTGTCTTAAGCTGCCACAAAAGGAATAGATCTTCACGGCTGCCTGCCAGAATTTTAAGTTTATAGAAGGGCCTTAACTGGGTTCAGTCTTGTATTCAATCAGATAATCTCAACACCTTACTCTTGCAAGGCTGTGACCTACTATGCGAAAGGTGGACAGAACACAAATTTCAGATAACAGGAAAGAAGTGAGGAGCCTCCAATTGCCCAGGTCCAGCTCTCAGAATAATCGGCAGTCACATCTCAATGACATCCCCAAACATGACGCCCCTTGTAACCAGCTCTTATAATCTTACATGTCCCCCTCTTATGAAATGTGTCCTTAGTGGTCAGAAAAGGGTTTAATTAGCACCAAGGCAGATCGTTTGGCGGCTATCTTGCTGCATTGGAGACAGAAACCACAGCAATGACAGGCACATGCGAGAGAAAACACATGATTTAATAAAGATGATATATTAGCAGACTCATCAGGTATGAACACATAACATTCTGTTTGGATAATGGCACTGGTACCTCCTTGCGAGGCAGTGATAATGTCCAAGATCATCCTATTTTGGAGGATAGCTTTTCTCATTAGAGACATTTCAGTGCTCAGTGCGGACAGGCTCTGTTGGCTATCATTTAAGCCTTGCTAGGTGAATTCAGTAAGGCCTTCTGTGTGTGCTATAACTTCCTTCAGGCCAATGGAGGGAACACGGGCAGTGGCCAAATGATCATACCAGAGGAAAATAGATTGCGCCGACCTGACCTTGAGAAGGAGGAGACTGGCAGCTTCAGGAACTTGACCTCGTTGTTCATACCATATATGCTGGCTGGCGGAGGCAGCACTGCCAGGTGTGAGGATATGGGCTGGGGTAGGATATGCCAAACCGGGACCCCCCACTTCTCCCCTCTCTTAATGGTGTGTTCCCATAGGTCCAGCTTGCAACAAAACAACAGGATCTCAGTGGAGATTGAGTAGTTCTCCCTTACCCAGAATTGAGAAGTGATTTGTCCATCCTGACGGGACATCTCATTACAAATTCCAGTAGCTAATGCGTTTTCCAGGCATGATGGGGCTTGGTATGGTGAGCAACATAGCACAAAGATCCACAGTGAGAGTTGGGGCAATGGCTGTCTCCCATGTCATTTATGTATTTACGGTGTTGGGCATGTCTGCAGGGGCACCCAGTCTGGCATACTGGTTGATCATTCAAATGTATTAAAGCCTGAGACAGTAGTTTAGTCCACCTAGCCAAGGTGGTTTTACTATTAGTAATTTAACCTGCTGTTTTACTATTTCATTCTTTTCTTCTGCCAGCCTTGCTGTTTGTGGGTTATAAGGGAGATGGAAACTTCATTCAGTGTCCTGTTCCTTTGTCTAGTCTGCCATATCATGACCTTTGAAATGTGACCTCTGATCACTGTTTGATGAGGGTATCTGTACCTGGTACTTAACTTCTTTAATCTCCTGATGGTGGGAGCCTTGTTTGCTTGGCCATAGGGGAAGGTTTAGGTTAGACAAGATGACATGCCCACACAAACCAGACATACTCAGAAGCCTCGCTTAGAGGAAGGGGGCCAGTCTAACCAATTTGCCAGTCCTTCACTGTTGAGAACTCCAGTGGTTGGCCCCACACTCCTTGGTAGTTGCCTTGGGCATTGTTTAGAGCACAGGAGATGAGCCATTATATTGTATGAACCAAGTCACTGTATTTCAAGGGCGATCCAGCATCCTTGGCAATATGTCATCGTACCTGGTTGCTATGGTAACTGCCTTTTTTATGCACCCAATCTGCTCTACCTACTGAAGGGTTTGTACCTTGTCTGGGGTATCAGCTTACTGATTGTCAGGGGATGTCAATGCCTTATGAGCTAGAATGTACAAAACAGTGAGGGCTGCCTCAGCCTCTTTCGGGTAAACCCAGATGCCTTTCCACACTTCCTGACCCCACAGGCCTTACTCATGATCCCCTGTCCTTTGACTTCCCACCATCCAAGTCATAGGGTTAATCCCTCGAGAACAGCTCACTGTCAGGGAGAGATCGAAGAAACAGGTAGACCACTCTAAATCGGTAGGAGGCGGACTTAGTAAGCAAGGGAGACTACTTTACATATGATGCTTGGCTTGAACAGCTGCAAGATGAATAGATCTCCACATGTGCCCACCAGAATCTTAAAAGTTTATATCAAGAGCTTAACTGGTCAGTCACATATTCAGTCCAGATGATCTTAACAGCACCTTACTCTCTCAAGGCTACATCCTTGAAACCATTGCTAATGTGGGAATAGTACAAAGAATATATATATATATTCAAAGGTGGTGGGGAGCCTCTGATTGCTCAGGCTCAGTTTTCTGGTCAACTGGCAGTCACATCCTCTTGATGACCTCCTCTGACACTCCAACACATGCGTGCGTGCACACATACACTTTCCCTTCTTACAGTAGGAATGATGGGGTGCAGAGGAGCCAAACAGAACACTGAATATCCAAGCAGGGCCTCGGGTAGCATGCATGAGTGAAGTGTGGGCACAACTACACTATCAGAGCTCCAAGGTCAAGTCTGCGATCTCCAGCATTGAATCCAGACACATTATCTTATCAGGGAACCTAAAGGCAGGAGTCAGGTAAGTGAAATCATAATAAACTGATGTCGAATACTGATGCCGTATCATTAATTAATGAAAATGCAAACCCTTAAACAAGGAAGAACGTTCCCATTGTCCATTCCGTGTACACTCTCACTGTCCTAAATTGGAAAGTGAGCAGTCAGGATAGGTTTAGACTTGGCAAGAGAAATGAGTGGCTTAATTTTGATGACAGTGACATTGAGCTATGAGCATTTCTATTTCCATGCTGGGACTACGTACAACTGGCTCTGGAAACCAACACTTGTGCAAGTGCATTCCTACCGAAGTGATGAGAGCGGGACACAGATAACCTGGGCTCTCACGAAAAGTTTCGAAACTTCATACAGACCTGTCCCTGTTGGTTCATTCCGTCTCCTTCAGATATAATGATGCTGTTAGTCGAGCCTGTTTACAACGCATAAATTTTGTGAGTCGGATCCTCTAAACAGATCTTCAAGCCCTAGAAATATTTTCATCTAATATTCTATGAACTAATTCATCTCAAGAATCTGTCAAAAAGGAGAAATATAATACGGGGGGGGGGAATCTATATTTAATACATTATGTTCATTAATCTATATGAAAATAGAAGTTTCTTAAGACTGCTTATTGGATATCTAGTTTAAAAATAATGCAAAGGTACACATGCAATAAAACCATTCTCATAGCAGGAGATAACTAATCTATACTTGTTAAAAATGGGTCTTTTGCCAAAACTCGAAGACTTCAAAGCTCCTATGAGGAGACCTTGCACTGACCCCGCTGAGAGTCTGATTAGTGTCGGCGAGACACTAACCTGACACTTTAAAGTGAGACCTCCTTCTTCCCTTCATGGAATCAGTGGATGCATTTTATCCTATGAATTGATTAGAAGTCAACGGGAATGTTAAACTTAATTCAAATTATAAGCAGAAATCGCTTTTTAAAAACCTGCAGAATAACATAGCAGTTGTCTACGGTGTTCATTTCTTCCAGAAAAAAAGTCAGAAAATTATGAAATCATTCAAATTATGGGCTGCCTAATGCTAACTATTTGAATATTTATATCATTCACAGTAAATGATTATTTGACATAACACAATGGACACTTCGTACATTCTAGATGTTGTATTATTATGCAAATGTCATCGGACACTGGGGAACACCCTAGAATAGCAGTTTACTTTTTATTGAAAATCAAGGCAATGGCTTAAAATCACTCTGGGTGTTTACTACACACCTCCAGGAGGCACCATTTGCACAGACTGAAAGGATTATATAAATACAGCCCCAGGAGTTCTGCAATGTGACACTCTTAAAATACTCTTAATGCAGTGAAAGAGAGAGAGAAAAAATATATTTTATAAAGATTAGTATATGGTCTCATTATAAAAATAGAAAAAAGTGAGATTTTATTCATTTCCTGATGCCAGCATTACTTTTTCTGACAATCAGCTTCAAATACCACGTGTCACTGACTCCAGATCGCATAGGACACGAAGCCAGAAGAGGCTGGCACAGGGTCCGCATCCTGTCTGAGGATTCCTCTGCTTTCAATTAGATTTTCTTACAGACACGATTGTTTTGTGTACTTCTGAAATATTTTTGTTCTCCTTTCCATCCATATTTATAACCTCTATAGCTCTATTTGTATTATTTGCGTCTTTTCAAATGTTTTTAATGCTTTCCAATTTAACATCACTGAAAAAGGTGTTATTATGCTTTCAGTGCTGCTTCCTAATCATTAATAAAGACATCGCATTTTTTTTTAAAAAATCTACCCTGTTAAACACATTTTTGCAACTTCAAATTATATAAAGCCTAAAATACGAGTAATTTGAAGACATTGCCACATATTATATTCTTTGCTTATAACTCTTTTAGCTCATTTTCAGTTCTTGAGGCTGAATTATTCTGTTTTGATTTGAATCAATTTTGCCAGTAAAATCTCACTGTTACATCGGTTACTGTAAGAGGAGAATATAGGATGAGCACTATACTTAATCTTCTCTATTCATCTCAGGAATCAGTCAAAAAGGAGAAATATAATGCAGTTATTCTAACAAGAATGTTATTTTGTCGTGTATGTGTCTGTGTGTGCATGCGCACGCCCCGTGCACGTGTGGGCGGGTGGGTGTGCGCGTGTTGAGGCATAGAGGTATTGGGGAATAAAGAGTGCTATTTAAAAATACACAGAGGAGTTACACTAAAGAAGAGATCAGCTAGGCTCGGGATGCAAGGGTAGGACCCGGCATGATCTGAGGAGCCAACTGGACTTGACTTTGGACCTCATGACACCATTATCCTAAAGTCAGTGCAGTCCCAGAAGTCAAGGGTCTTCCCAAACGGTGTGTTTCAAGGATCAAGATTTATCAGAGAGAGAGAGGTCACTAGAGCCAGAGAAATCCCAAAGATACTGAGCCCTGAGCAGAAGGCTGGGTTTGAGTTGGAAGTCATGCAGTGGGTCAGATTGCTTACGGAAAGGGTGAAATACAGGCATTTGGGGTAAGATCAGAATAATTAAATATACTATTGAGAATAATTTCTTCCTCTGTGGGACTGTGAGATGCTAAGCTCAGCTAGAAAAGGGAGTATATTCTAGAACTGAGACAAATATAGAAAGAAAGGCTAAGACCAAATTATGGAGAGCTGTAGCTGTCACTCATAATAATATAAGCTGGGAAAGAGAGAAACCCCTCGCCCCTCCCATGAAGGAATATGATAAAATGGATGTTTTTAGGAAGACTTGTTTGGTTTCTCTTTTGCAGAGACAGTCTGGAACCAGGAGGGACTATGGAACATTCTAACAAATGCAGCTTGAAATCGAAACAAATAATCATTACCATTCATTTGGGATTTGTGTCACTTTGCTATGCTCAAAGAACCCTTTCAAAAATATGAGACAATAATGGAAAAATAGTAGGAAAATTGAAATATATTATGAAAGCATCAGAAACACTCACAGATTTTCAGCACAGTAATGTTATTGCAGTTATACGTATTGATTCCTCATTCAAACACAATTAAGCTTTGAAATCAACTGCATATGGATTCAGACAGCTGAAAATGATATATTTCTTCTGTGCTTAATAGATGTCCGAACTGTGTCTAGGAATGATAGGAAAATGGGTGAGCAAATTGTTCTACTTTAATTTTAGGTTAAATTAACTTTTCGTGGTTTCACTTGTCTTTAGTTTGTACTGTTCTGCATAGTTTTCACAGTATTTTCACACTGTTAATCGCTTTGGAACTTTAAACCACCCCATTTTACAGATAAGAAAAATGAAGTCCAAAGAGCAGATTATTTACCCCACATATCAATTGCTACTTGGTGGCAGAGCGTGGTAGCTCTTGGATGTAGGCATTGTCCAGCACGCGGTGAGCTGTTATTAGTCTGGGAAGTAACTGAGCTCAGGGCGAGGGAAATCAAGACAAAGATAAACCTTTAAGAGACTAAGGGTGAGTGCCTGAGCGAGGGAAGGACGATGAGCTGATACAGCTTTGGAAATGGGCCAAAATGACTATTCTGACTCTGCCTTTTTTTTTTTTTAAACAAATTTAACATCCTTTCCAAGCAGTCAAGACAGACAAGCTGAAAACTGCACAGCACCAGACATCAGCTTGCATAGCACCAGATCACGGAGGCTTCTGCAGGGCTGTGGGCGTTGCCCTGTGTGGCATGTCCAGCTGATGGCCAAAATGACCAATATCCAATGTGTGTTCTTCTCCCCAAGCCAGTCTTGCTTTGGTGTGGGGCTGTGTCCACCCTCTTTCCAACACTACGTGGGCTTAAAATGGCCCTGATACAAATTCCTAGAAAAGGCCTGGCCATCCTCTACCACCTACTGGATCTCAGTATACCCTGTCATGTGTTCAGTGAGCGAGAAAGAACATAAGTTGATCAGGTGGGTAAAGGAATGACTCAAATCTATGAAAAAAAAAATGTTATCCTTTTAGGAAATAAAAAAGTTTGTTTTATTGAAGAATCTAAAAGTGTTGATGGTGAAGTCATCTGTATTACACAGACACTCAGTAAGAAGACCAAGAGAAGAGAATTAAATACTTAACTGTAAACTACTTCAATGAAAAAGTCAATCTTTTTCACTACCTTGAGTGAGGCTACTCAGATACATCACAGGTTCTAGAACCTAAGGGAATCATAGCTGGTTTCTTCACCCGCCCTTCTGAAACTGCTTACCTTCATCTAGATTCCACACCCATCCTCCTGTCTCTGCCTGGTCGCTATGTACTAGCTAATTCTCAACATTCCTGGATGGGGCTTAATGGATTGCATTTGGACCAATGTCTTCAGACTACGAAGCACCTCCATTACTTTCCTGCACCCAGTTTCTGCTCCCAGAACCCCTGTATATGAGTGTGGATGCATACACTGAGCACAGTCCCACTGGAAGCAACTAGACTTGCCCCAGATTAAATGCTGAAAGGTGTGTTTTGAGCCATATATATTTTATACTTGAAAAAAGGGAAGGCTGACATCCTGGAACTAAGATAACTAATACGGAAGGACAGGGACAAGAGAATATTTCAGAAGAAAGGTTCCCCAGCAGACAAAAGCCCTCCCCTCATCACCTCATCAGTGCGATTTGGCCATCCGTGTATGCGGACAATAAATGGTAATTATCTGAGTGAGCGTGCATGGTTAGTGGGAGTCAATAAATGTCCACTTCGGTACACCTTGTCAGTTGCAATTTGCATCAGCCCTCCTTCCTCATGACAGGATGATCTAGGTTGAGCAGTAAGGAGAGGCTCAGGAATATCCAGGCGTGATTAGCTGGTGTTCGAATGGAAGATGCTGTGAGCCAAGGGCAAGAGGAACATGAACGGGAGTCGAGAAATCAATTGAGGGAAATTTATGACAAGACACATAATTAAATGAAAGACACACTTCAGGACAGATGCTTAGGATGGTGTAGCTTAACTCTAGGGAAAGGTAGCCAGGCTTAAAACTAGATTTTTAAAGGGCAGAAAATAGATTTGCACATTTGCTTGTGCCTTGTCTTGCTCGACATGTGAGCTCAGACGGTAACAATGGCAAAGTGACACTTGTTACATTCCGGGTTCTGTTTTAAATGCTTTATATGATTTAACTAATTTAACTCTCCTAGCCTAGACAGGGGGTACTATTATTGTCATCTCTATATTGCAATAGAAAATCATGGTACACAGTGTTTAAGTAAATTTGTTCAAGATCACCTTATAAGTAGGTGGCAAAGTTAGTAGTGCTTGGCTCCAAAGTATGTGGTCTTATGTACTATACAATACTATACAATACAATACTATACTACACTATATTATACCGTACTGTACTATACTATACTATACTATACTATACTATACTATACTATACTATACTATAATCTTCCCAAATATATCAGAGATAATGAGAGCTAACAGAGTCCCAAAAACCTGCCACAAGGAAATGAAATTAGACAGAAGTTTGACTTAATTCTGGAGAATGGCTTGAGGGATACTACCCCCTTCACCCTTAAAATTTATTCCTCCTGCTCTGTTCTTCTGCCTGGAGTAACACCATTGATCCCTTGTCCAGGTTAAATCTCATAATCTTTGTGAGGTTGTTTTTACGTTTTAGTTGATACCAGCACGGATTGTAAGGTTCATCCATCCCAGTAGGGTCTCCTTTTCAGAGAAGAAACTGGCATGAGGAGAGAGAAATTCTGAAATGGGCAATCAGGATAAAACAGACAAGCAGAAAGACCTAGATGAAAAAGAATAGGACCCTCTCAATAAAGTCTGCCAAGAAAGCAAGAGCTTTAAAAAAAAAAAAATGGAGTCATGATGCTCTGAATCTAGAAATAAATTGACTTGCATTCTGAAAAACATACAATGAATTCGCAGAGCAACAATGATACCTATGTTGGAAATGCAAAGAAGAAAGTATGTATTTAAGTGTAATGAATTTTCCATTAGTATTTTTTTCACTTGAAATACTAAGGGACTAGGCAACATCAGGAACACGTACTCTCGTTCTCCGCATTCTATGGGGCAGGATGCTGACGTGCAGAGACATTAAGTAACTGACCAGGCGGTGGCAGAGCCTGAACTTGTACTTAGCAGCACAACTCCAGGGTCCATCCTTTCAGTGTCTACAGTGTGCTGCCTTCTATGGGTAGCGGGTGGGAGAAATGCTGGCCAACCGAAGTTCAAGAACCCTGATTGGGACCGCAGCTCGGTATTTGGTTCAGGGCAAATTCAACACAATGAAAACAGAGCAACCCTTCTGAATCCAACAAACGCATACTCAGGAGTCTGAGCATTTGGTTACATCACCCCTGAGAAAACAGATGTAAAACTCAGCCCTCGGTGCAGGGGACACTTGGCATCTCAGGGAATGGGAGGAAACACAGAAGCCTTTTTGCTCAAAGTAGTATGTCCTAAGCCACTTTAGAGGAAAGTGTATAACATCTAGAGGTAGCTAGAAAATCCTTCAATTTGGAGGTCAAGTAGAATTAGTGAGGAGGAGGATTTACACTGGATCAGAAACGTCAAGCGAGGGTGACTACGGGGCATTTCTGGCAAGTGGAGACAATCAGACTGGACAGCCTGAGGCTGGATGGTCGCACGAAGCATGTTCTGGGGGGAACACTGGGGCGAGGAGGCAAACAGGAGAAGCGACTGCAGATGACGTTGGATTTTACGTGCCTGGCTGAGGAGCCTCTAATTCTGAAAGGAGCATCTCTTGAATAAAAAGGTCCGCGGAACGCCTAAACATATATCAAAATGGGAAAACGGTTATAAATGAAAGGTCTGAAAAATCATCAGGAAGAATAAAGGCAAGAAAGTCATGAATATAAGTATATTATTGACCATGCAGTTAAAAGAGGGTATCTCTGTGCTGTTTTATATTTTTTAAAAAATAATCAATTTGATGGAGGCATAGAAATTCAATACAAATGAATACACACAGGTGGGAGGCACGAGGGTGAGTCATGGACTAAAGAAAGGAATAGGATTCAGAAGGCAGCCCCAGCTGTGGCCAGGGAGGCGGCTTCGGGTCAGAATGGAGATCAGGAGAGAAGCTAAAGTATACTGTTTTATTCAACGCAAAAACCCTGATCTCCAAGTGTAAATCTCTTACCATGGCTATTTGAAGAACCTCTGAAGATTCACTCATGCAAAAAATGCTTCATCGCCATTGTTATCAGGCTCATAAGTTTGCACAGCCAGATAAGTAGACACACGCTCCATTGCATCTTGTGAATATCATAGCTTTTGTTCAAGTAGCACATTGAAATCCTAGAACTATGTCATTTACCCTACCAGATATTTTTTTTTACTTGATTTAAAAATACAACACAAAAGACATGCATAATGGCAAAGCAACCACTCCCAAAGACTGAAATTTAGTTTAAAAATGGAAACTGGGAGGTACCCAATGTGTTCAGTTGATATCCACCGTATGAAATGTGGACTACATACGAATTTTGAATTAAAGTCACGTAATAACAATTTTCTAGATTGTTCTTTTTTCCTCACCCAGGTAACCTAAAATTGATCACTTCAGAGCCCTTTGTTAGATGATTTGGGAGACAGAGGCAAAGCAGGAAATATATGTTTCTGCCTTCAAGGACTTTTATAGCTTTACTAGAAAGACAAGTCTCACACTATGGACCTGTAGTTATGGCCCCATACTGATGGACAGAGAGGATCTGTAGTCACCACAGAAATATATACTTAAAGGGCAAATAAAATGCTCTGTAAAGAGCTTCATTCCATAAAGAGTTGTCCCTGAATGTATTTTTTGAGGTTCTGGTATATCCTGGATACTAGGGAAGCTGAGAAGACTAAGAATGGTCCCTGTCCTTTTGTACCAAGTAAAAAAGATGACATGTAAACAACTATATAAAACTCCATCAGATGGGGATGAAACATGTACTTAGTAACACAAAGGAAGGGTGACTACCTCTCTCTTTTAGCACGTATGATTTTTTTTTTAACTCAAAAAATTTCTTCCACAAAAACTAATGGCAGGAAATTTTTATCTATTCCTTCCTTC
Source organism: Rousettus aegyptiacus (assembly GCF_014176215.1). Taxonomy (NCBI): domain Eukaryota; kingdom Metazoa; phylum Chordata; class Mammalia; order Chiroptera; family Pteropodidae; genus Rousettus; species Rousettus aegyptiacus. The sequence continues at coordinate 11,609,120 of NW_023416310.1, forward strand.
CTTCCTTCCTCCCTTCCTTCCTTCCTCCCTCCCTCCCTCCCTCGCTTCCTTCCTTCCTTCCTTCCTTCTTTCCTTCCCTCCTTCCTTTCTTTCTCTCTTTCTTTTTTAGCTGCATGGTCACAAAATCCATATCAAGGAAGTAACTCTGCTGATTATATTTAAATGTATAACGTATTTAGTACTTGTCATTAATTTTAGCCCAATATGTATTAGAGGCTAAGAATCATGCCCAGTTTCAATTTAATTCCTGAATAATTCTGACGGCCATTAGACATGATGATTTATCGAAGCATAAAAACACATAGCAAAAGCAAGGCCTTTTAAGGACTTTTAAGACTTAGATTTCTCTAGTGGTGAGAATTGGGATTGAGAATGGGAGATTCAAACAAGACAGGCTGGGTGCACATTGTAAATAAGAACTTACTGTCCCTTGAACACTCTTAACAGTGACTGTCTTCTGAAAATGTGTGTCCTTGGTACCTAGCTTGCATCACCCTAGTGGTCTAAAGGGAAAACAAAATCAAAAGAAATGCTGTTAAAAAGAAGCCTATAGCAGCCAGAGAAATGGACCCAGACTGTCCATTTCAGAAAGATCTTTCTCCACGCCACGTCAGCATGACAATAAGTCTCAGTGATTTCCTGCTGCAGACACAAGGCTCGGAATACGTATCAGGTCTCTTTCTTCTTTTGACTAAGCCTGGTCAAAGTCATCCTTGACCAAATCCTTGACTTGGCTATAATCCATGAAGGACATCTCAAAGCAATTATACTAGATCTATTTTTGAGTGAATCTTTATGTACTCTATTTTAAAACATACTCAGCTTTGTTTAATCAGGGACGGTAATACACACAGATACTTAAATGAAGGAACAAGTCTTTATACTCATAGACCTTAGAAATTGGAGGGATAGCGCACCGTGCAGGGCCAAACGGTGAAGCACCTGCTTTGCTCAGAAGGCAGAGGCATTAAAGGACAATATACACAAAGCCTTTGTTGTGGTTTTTCACAGGCGGGAAGGGGTGAGGCAGAGAAGCAGGTTACACAGATTTAGAGTTGGCTAGTTTGAATGGTTTCAGCAGGCTCTGGCACACAGAGCTGCCCCTCCTTAGCTGATACCTGCCTCTGAGACAATTAGGGCAAGGACACGTGGGTCCCAAGGTGAGAGCATGTTAAAGGAGGTATGAACTCCAGGTGAATCTGTTTGCATACAAACAGTGCACTTCCTGGTGGACTAGTTGTTTGCTTATCAGGAATTAGCCAACCTTGGGAGGAGAAGTCCCTTTCAGTGTAAATAAGACCCCAAGATGTCAACACATCAGAAAAAAAAAAAAAAAAAGACATCCATATTGTTAGCAGTTACTGTTCCTAAATTTTCAGAATTCCTGGGAGCTGTAGGGGAACCAAGCTTTCTTATTTTTTTCAGAAGTGATGTGGAGGCATTAATGCAGCAAAGGTAAGACAAACTTGCAACATCACCACGTCAGCTTCCCAGAGTTTTCAATCTAGCATTATTCACAACTCTAACACTCTTCTTAAAAATGCATAGAGAGAAAGCTCTTACTGTACTCTGGGTACACATTTTTAACATTTACACTAACTCAACACCCTAGGGTTTTAATTACCAGAAAAGCTTATACAAAAGGTGCAAAAACTGTGGGCTTCCCTCCATGTTGTGTTTTGTGAAAGAAATGGAAAAAAAAAAAGGGTACAATATACGTAAAAGCCATAGACAAAATTCAGATTTCCCTGGAGCTGTTGGAAATAATATTGCTGACATGGATACTCAGCTTCCAGGTGAAATTAAATGTGTCAGAAGTCGCTTCACTAGCAACACAGATGGCCACATCTTTGTCTCCACTATGTGAGGTACCAGGTGAGATTTTTAATGCTAGGAAAGCTTCCAGCTGAGGAGCAAATGGAAGAAAAAAACAACTTGCAATTATGAGGGGACTGTGGGATCTGACTAACCAAAAAGGCCTAGAAGAACTACATTTCCTTTAGCCTGTGTTAACAATGTTGAAAGTGTGAGGAATGATCTTAGTTTCAAGATTTTGAGAGGTGCAAACATCAAAGGGACATAATTAGACACACCGTTCTGAGCAAAACATGGTAACAGAGTCATGGCTGATAAGCATTGGGAGTTAATTTCAGGTCTGCTGTTTTTCCGAAGTTATAGAGTCCATCACTCAGAACACCGAACACGCCTTTGCCTTCCCAGGAGTCTCCCTGGTAAGGTCAGCACTCTTGTTCGTCACTATTGCCTGGGAAATGCCCTACTCTAGGGTGTAGTTTGTATCACACTCAATGCATCAATGCCATGGGGTAATCGTATCTTACAAAAAAAATGTTCAAGTCTTAAACCCCAGGACTTTACAATGTGACCTCATTTGAAAATGGGATCCTTGCAGATGTTTAGTTGAAGTTGTACTGGAACTAGGCTGGGATCCTAATGCAATATGACTGGTACCCTTAAAAGCAAATGGCCATGCGAAGACACAGAAACACAGCAAGAATGCCTCGTGATGGTGAAGGCAGAGATTGGAGTAAGGCAAGGAATGTGAATGATTGCAGGCAAACCAGCAGAAACTAGAAAGAGGCAAGAAAGGATTCCGCTACAGTTTTCAGAGGGTGCATGGCCCCATGGACATCTTGGTTTCAGACTTTAGGCTCCAGAACTATGAGACAAGAAATTTCTGTTTTTTAATTCACTCAGTTCACGGCTTTGTGTTATAGCAGCCCCAGGCAACAAACACACAAGTTCTAACTACTGACCCCAAATCTTGTCATCTATCCTATATCCCGAATTTTGAACACTGAATCCAACCCTCTTTTGCTAGCTTTGGGGAGGAAAGCCTATTTCTAGTTCTGATTTTGTTACCATTTTGCTATGGGATAAATAAATAAATTCCAAGCTAGTCTATGGAGGAATATTAAGAATTTTTTCTTTGCCTGAGAACCTGAGATTTGGGCACTTTAGTTAAGATTCAATAGCTCCACATCCAACATCAAAGATTTACCAAACTGATCTCCAGTACGATATGCATGCCAGGTAGAATTGTGAATGGCCAAGGAGTAAGAGAGGACATCAAATGACTTTTGAGATGAATCTGATATCAGCGAAGCATCCTTGACACCCTAGAGAATATAGCGATCCCCTAGCACTGGGAAAGAAAAATAATGAAAAAAAAAAATTATCCAGCTACCCACTAAAAAAACAGAACAAACAGAACCATCAAAAACACACAAAGCAAGAATTCAAGTAGTCTTTGCATATGATGACCAGTAAACATTACTCAGTATTCACAAGGTTTAGAGGAAAGAAGCATCCCCTATTTGCTGCGTTCTGAAATATAAATTAGTTCAGTTTTCTACACCATTACCTGATACTGCGTACCAAAAGCTTTGAAAACAAGCATAGGTTTCTCATGACTATAATGCAGGTCCCATCTTATTTCATGGTCCTGCTCCATCTCTCAGGCAGCGTGTCCAGGTCTCCCAGTGCTCCAGAAAGTTGGAGGACCAGCACATTCATTGTTCCTGCCAGCAGCAGGCATATAACTCATGAAACAGTGTTCTGCCTTGCACTAGAGTCAAAACACATGTCAAAGAGATCAGAGTATGTCACACTGCCAAATGATGGTAAGGTCATGTCTTCCTGGGGACTTCTATAGCCTGTCTTTGAGCAGTCATGTGGGGCCACCACCATCTCATTTCATTTGCCTGCCAGAAGTAAGAGAAATCCCCAGCTGTTCAGGGGTGCGTCTCAGAGCCAGAATTATGTCAGTAGGAGCCTGTTAAGATCAGGTATCATTCTGAGCATGGTTCTTTCAGTGAAACAGTACAACAAAGAAAATCACAGTGGTCTTTCCAGGGGAATTATGGTTCATTAATGAAATAAGTAGCAAGAATAAGAGCTTACTCACGTAAACAGATCTGGGACGAGCAGTCAGCCACACCCAGGCAATTCCGCCCCCTCTGCGATCAGCCCTGCTTTTGCCAAGAACTGATGGTGACACTACTGTGCCACTGTGCACAGTTACTCAAATCTTCCTCCTGTCTTAGCATAGCTTGCTCTTTCCACCTTTAAAAGGTCTACTTACCCTTCAGCAACAACAACTGTATGACTCAGCAATTCCACTCACAGAAATGGAACTACATGTCCACAATAGTCTTGTATAAGAATGTTTATAGCAGCTTGATTCATAATAGCCCCAAAATGGAAACACTCCATATGTCCATCAACCAAAGGTGATATATCACAATGGAGTATTACTCAGTAATAAGGTAGGACATACAACTGATATATGCTACAAGGGGAATTAATCTGAAAAATATATGGTGAGTGATAGAAGCCATCCATAATTTTATTAATGTGAAGTTCTAGAACAGGTAAAACTAATCTATGGTAAAAGAAATCAAAAAGGGTTACATCCAACAGGAAGGGGTTGCAAATTGCCTGGGAAGGGACTTTAAGTGTTCAATATATTGCACAAGATAGTTTAAATGTTCAATATATTAATAGGGATGTATGTTACAGGGGTATTTCATTTGTCAAAACTGAACAAACTGCACACTTAGAATGTCTGCATTTCACTGCAGGAAAATTATACCTCAATAAAAAGAAAATCTATAAATGAATGAAAACTCCACTTTAAGTTCCTATTCTAGAGATGCATACAGATTTTTGAATAAAACAGAGATTTTCTTGCAGGCGATAAAGATGAATTAATCAGTTAGAAAGTCTATGGAAGGAGCTAGGGCTTATGGAAGTTCTCTCACTCTACGTAATCATGAGAATCCTACAGGAAGAATTTCATGTTTATAATAAAGCTCTGTAGCTCTCACTTCCCCTTCCTTTAACTTCCCCTTTCCTTCTATAAATACTCCACCATCTTGGCACGCAGGCCAGAGTATGCACATGTCTTGCCATGTCTGCACACTCTGGTTGCAACCTTTTCTTTTTCCTGAATAAATCCTTTTTTGGTGACTAAACACCTAGTCAATATTATTTTTTAGACGACACAGGTCAGGAAGAAAGAGAAGGATCCTAGACTCTGCATAAGAGAACAGGATGTTTGTTTCAGGGTTCCGCCATAGCTTTGACCCAAATATATCCAGTTGGATGAAAGACAGGAGGGCCTTTCTCCCTGCCGTCTAGTTCTCAAGGAACAACTGTACCTCCCTGCTCCCTAGAATTCAGACTCACATTAACACGGGTCTCAGCTGATCAGGGTACACAACAAGCACCTTGCAGGGTTCTGTGCCCCCAGTGGAGATAGGAACCACTTGCCCGATCCTCTTTTGTAACTGTTCCCCACAAGCCAGGCCCTCTGCTCATCTTAGCAATTTAGACCTGCTTTTCCTCCAACAATGTATATTAACGTACTCATTCTCTTGTAGCCATACATGCTTAATGTTTAAACCGTGGAGCTCAGCAAGATTATGACCAGTTCCTGAGTCAATAACTTGTGACCTACAGGTCAAACAATGGTTTGGGGAAAAACTATAGATAACATCTTAATGCAATGTTTCTGCTTCTTCATAAAAGAAAATGGCCACAGGGCAAAAATTTACAAGCTTACTTTGCAGAAAAATAATAGAAACTCAAGATCACCCCTAATGCATGTGACTTTCGATGGCATCTCAGAATCTACTCTTTGAGATTTTATCAAGAGAATGAAAATGATAGGAATTTGCCCTAACTTCCCCACCCACTCCTCTTCTCCAGCTTAAAAAACCCTTAACCCAGTCCAGTAGGCAAGATGGATTAGAGGCACCATTAGGTCTCCCATATTCTGAGTTGGCACCTTCTTGATCAAGAAACCTTTTCTTATGCAAAATCTTAACATTTTGAGCTTTAGCTTTACAAGGCATCGGGCACACAAAACAGAGTTTGGTAACGCTTTCTGTATCATACCAGATCATTCCCTTCAACACCCTTGAGAGAACTTAGAAGACTGTAGAACTCATCTCTTGAGGTCCCGAGATTATATACAGGCTCTCATGCTTTCTTACAGTGTCCATATTATCTAATGCAACACAGAGAAAACTTTTCAGGATATAGTTGACCAGAGACAAACACCAGTGAGGCTATTACAAATGTATCGTTGGCCTCAGGCTGACAGGTGGGTGGTGTGGACACAGATTCAGGAGAGTGAGACAGCGGGTTAGACAAACCTGAAGCTACAGTGGAAGTGCAGCGTGTGAAGTGGGAGATTTATTGTGCCCTTCACTCCACGGTTAACCAATGATTACAGTGGCCTTGCTCATCTGGTCCTTTACGCCACTTGATCAATGGTTAGGAGAAGCGGTAAAGTGATAATGCCAAGTCCTATGTCCAGACTGAGAAGATCTCATCACCAAGACCTGATGGAGAAGCCATGTAGCAAAGGAGCTAAGTGCAGAGTGGAGCCAAAATGCTCAAATATCAGGTGCACCATTTCTAGCTGTTTGAACTGCGACAATTAACTTAATCTCTCCTTCAGGTTTTCATCGGTACAAATGGAGATGATGTTTAAATACAAGGCTGTTGGAAAGAATTAAATGGGTTAACTTAAGTGTTCTGGAAAATGTCAGGCAAATGGTCAGCACACAGTAAATATCAGTGATTATCATTAAAGCTTGTCTTCTTGTTCCTGTACATTGCGTGTGAATATATTAATTCTTCATCTACAAGTAACAGATTTTATCAGATATTTAGAGATCAGAGAGATTAAGAACCAAGGAGGAAAGAAAGTCATTTCTTAATTTTCTGATCCTATGGACATTCTGCCAGGACTAACAGTGCCCCAGCACCTAGGTCAGATTTCCAGGCAACCACAACCATGACTGGAAACTCCCACCCATATCTAACACCTCCCACTACCCACTCTCAGTTCCCAGCTATGTGCAGCCCCACGACTTCCAAAACTCCCCAAGATGCACTGCTCTCTGCAGGAAACATGTGCTAAAAAACTTCTCCTTCAAAACATATTTCCTTTTTTTTTTTTTTTTTTTTGCTTGTTCTTAACATTTCTAGAGTCTAAATTTTCCACCAAAGAAGACCCTTTCCTTCTTAATTTGGAGGTTTGCTTGCTTACAAGTCTCATTGACTCTACCGAGTTCAATATGCAACAGCTTTTTTAAGATGAAATCCGTCTCACTGATTAAAGAAAAGTCTGCATCCTTCTCGCCAGGTGAACAAAAGCAGTCCAGGATTAAAGCAAATTACATTAAAAACACAATTAACAGAAAGAGGCAAGAGAGTTTGTTGTTTTTTTTTTTTTAAATCTATAACTTTAACTATAGTTGGCATTATTCTCTGCACTTTGTGTTTAATTCTATGTAGTCTTTAGAAAATCTAAAACTTAATTCCTTTAGCTCCTACTTTTTCGTGTTTATCCAGGAACAAAGATATAGATGTGGAGAATATGCTTGGCTAAGAGACTTATTTCATTTATAAAATTTTATTTTTATGTTTCCCTGTTTCTTTGTTATATGCCCTGAGGTGATCAGATCCCTAGTTTCACAAATGCTGAAGTTATAAGTGGGCCACTCAATCCTGATAGTCATAATAATTTCTGCTCTATAGATTCAATTTGATAAGATATAAAAATTCCAGACATTTTATTTTAGTGAGAAAATAAATTGGATGCATGACTTTTGGCCTGCTGTTATGGCCGCCACAGTCTACGCTGCTTTTCCAGAAATAATAATTTAATTATGATAAGTATAGGGTTCCTTTGAATTCATTCAGATGGTGTGTATGTACACTTGCTTGCCAACTGCTTCTGTAATGTTATTAATAACTATGTGCTTATTATGTCAATAAATTAATTGGACCTGTACTTCTATTGATGTGGCCTCTATGTCCTCCTGCTATACTTCCTTTGGACATTTAACCCTGGGTTCTAATAAGCTTCCAGTTTGCTCTTCATGTATAAGTTTTTCCTGAATTATTATATTTAAAAGCATGCTCTGTTCAGCGTCAAATAGCTCCTCTTTCATATCATTTATTGACTGCTGGATGTTTTGCAAGTGGTCTATAAATTTACTTGGCGAATCATTAATTAACCCTTTCAATCATCTAACTAATCATAAGTGAAAGCTTTAAATACACTTATTTTTCTTTTTTTTTTTTTAAAAAAAAAAAAGTCTGAATAAATTGTAAACCAGAGTAAAACAAATTAATAATGTGTCTATTCTATAATTGAATCGGTGCCATTAGAATCATCAAGCATCAGGAAACGGGGCAGAGGTTGGGCACCTTTCTCTAACATATATGTAATATTATTCTCTTTTTCCTTAAATAGCTTTCAGATCACTGCACACACAGAATGCAATTACCGAAAAGCAGTAAAAGTGTGACTTTTAAAGGAATACGATGCCCCGAGCAATCAGTCGCTATATGAGATGGAATGAAATGCTACGCCTGCCGTTTCGACTTCGGGAACTTGAAGGGGCAATTTCTATGAAAGGCACGACGTTCATTTTACAAGGGCATTTTCCTTAGCATCAAGTTGTAAGGTGTTAACTGTCAGAGAACTTTCTGGTTTCTTGACTTTTTACATGACATTATATGTAATGTCTATTATGTATCTTTATCAAAGCGGATTACAGAGAAAATAATAGCAGTCGTTTGCCTTGTGCTGAAAAGGCAGGCACTTAAGGAGTAAAGCATCCTTTTCAATGCCTCCAGCCTTCTCTTCCTGGAACAATGCACTTGGCAAAAGAGCAAATCCCTTTGTCCCTTTCTCTTCCCTGAAATAGCCATGCTGGCAGCAGAGTTCCCCAAAGATGACTTCTTAAGCTTCAGAGTGGAATTCAAGTCTGCCAACTTAATTGTTAAACAGTTTCTGTGGGCACACAAGAAAGACAGAAATAATGCATGATATTGTATGTCCCCACGTAATATTTACAGTCTCGATGTGGGGACAGGAGTGTTATTTTCTCATGTCCCTCAACACATCTAGGGCAGAAATCCGCTGGATAGTTTAGAGGGTCGAAAAGATTGAAATAAAATACTCATTTCATTGCCTTATTATTGCTTTCTTTAGTGAATTTTTCATGGTTCTGGCATAAGCACCAATCAGGGCAGAAGTCAGGGGTCGAAGTTATAGGCCAATAATCCCAGGAAGACCAGAGAGGGATGAGTCAGAGGCAGAGACCCACCTCAAACACAAAGGGAGAGGCTTCTTGTCAAAGCCCCAGGCTCTCACTTGAACTTTAGCATGCATTTCTGGCTCTGTCAACAGAGCAGCCAAAGGAAACATTTCCATTACTGTGATTTCCTGCCTGTAATGTAAAACAACCATTTTTCTTGGTTATAATTCACATTCGAAGAAAAGACACTCTGTAAGTACCAACTATTATGTTAAGTGCATGATCATTTTAACCATTAAGATATCATTTTATTTCTTTGTTAAAGTACTTGCGGGAGAATTACTTTTAAAAACAGTTTTCAAAGCTCGCAAGTTTGATTCTCCTCACACCTTCCTTTGGCCTGTGGATCCAGAAATGCAGCTATGTGCAATAGCTGGGAAATAAAAAAAATCTACTAGATGGTTAAAGACTCATTACTTTAAGTTAATTTTATCCTGGGACAAATATTACCATGTTTTCTAATCATTTATATCATTTATATGAACCTAAGTCCAAAAGATTTTATTTACTTTCTTTGTATTAGTGTCTGACTATAAATATCATTTGAACATATGTAAACATGGCCATTTTTGCCCTTTCAGAAGGGACTGGCATATAATAAATTCTATCAGGCATTTAAATCAGGAGTCTCCAACCCCCAGGCCACAAACTGTGGCCTGTTAGGAACTGGGCTGCACAGCAGGAGGTGAGTGGCCACAGGTGAGCAAAGCCTCATCTGTGTTTGCAGCCGCTCCCCAGTGCTAGCCTCACCGCCTCAGCTCCACCTCAGATCATCAGGCATTAGATTCTCATAGGAGCACCAGTCCCTGGTGCCAAAAAGGTAGGGGACTGCGGCTTTAAATAACTTAAAGATCAATTCTGGTAATATTTTCGCACTGACATAATTCGAAATGGCATGGAAAAACTTTTATATATTATAATATTTTGAAGTTAGATATCTGGTGACATAGTAATTTGAAGAAAGTTTATAAGGCAATATGGTACTATAATCTCTTACAGATACTGAGGACAATCCTTTGAGTGGATTGTTATAATTATTCAAAAATGTTTTTCCAAAATATAGTGTAAAGAAACCATTTTATGCACCATGAGAAATTCTGGTATAACAAGGACTAAATGTAATTCATTTATATGATTATTTACATCACGAAAATTGATATTAATATTAGCATAATTTCAGAGTTTCAATCCCAATACGTTCAGGTTTTAAACCTGTCCTCTTACATGATAGTGATGTAAGATAAAATATAAGATAAATATAATTTTAATATAGTTGTAGCTCAAAACAAGTTAAACTATCCCATTGGCTGGAGATAGAACACTAAGTCAAAGGCCAACAGTTGCCAACTGTAGAATCTGGCACACCTGGCCAGGGTTTCAATCAAGCAAAGGAAATAAAAACAGTCGCTCAAAAGGATAGGGATGAGAGCAGGGCTTATTACTTGGAACTGGTCACTGAGTGGGGCTTCCATCTCCTTTAAGGTACATTAAAAAGAAAAAAAAGCAAAGCCTGTGATCGAACGCTTTCTAATATAATAAACTTGAGTTCAAATGTTTAGCTCTGATTTGTAAAGAGTTTAGAAATTGTCACTTCCATGCTTACAACAAAAAAGCTGAACCAACAAGAAAATCAACAATTTTTTCATAGCCATCAAAGAACTGAGGTTGCAGGTCCAGCCTCCACCCATGAAAAGTGTAGACAGAGATCAGTCCAGAGTCAGAGCACCTAAGATCTGCTTACTTGGCACAGACACCACCAGAGTTATAAAGTGGTAATTTTGAAGAATTGCTGAAGGCTGAGTGCAGATTAGGGTGTGAGTGATAAGCTCCAGGGGGCCCAGACTAAAGGGGTCCCCCATAGTTTCATGAGCTTCATCCCCAGGAGCCCCACCAGGTACTCAAAGTGAAAAACCTGGAAAGATCCCTGTTGGCTTTGTCTAGGGGCGGAAAAGAATAATCACTATGAGATGCACCCAGAGCATCTTCCAGGAAAAGGTCAAATGCTAGGGAAAAAATATTTTTTATCAGAGCCATAGCCATAGCCATAGCCATAGCCATAGCCTACCTCTGGAAAGGGCATTTCTGATACTCTTCCTGTTTTACCTAATAAAGGAAGCTAAGAAACAGTTGTGACAGTTACAGCCCAGGGACAAAGGGCCGTTAAACCAAAAGACTGAGGTTAATCAGAATATTGTAGAATGCTCCCAACTCTACCATATCAACAGGGCTCCAATATAACAACAGTGGATTACAACTGCAAGAGCTGCAAGATAGATGCCACCTGAGAAGGAATATTTAGTAAATTCCAGAGTCAACAGAGAAGACAAAAAACAAAGACGCCAGAGGAACTTGAACCTCTGGCACCTACAGTGATAGCAAACATGAAACGCAGCCAACTACTGGCCAGAGGAACATAAATCTTACACTACAGGCCTATACCTCAGTTATCATTACCCAATATGTTACATGCAGTTTTCAACAAAAATTTACAAGCCATGTGAAAAGGCAAACGCACACGCACACACACACACACGCACGCGCACGGTCTGAAGAGGCAAAGCAAACATCAAAACTAGAAGCAGATATGAGACAGATTTTGTGATTCTCAGACAGGAATTCTCAAATGACTACGATTAGTATGTTAAGGGCTCTAATGAAAAAAAATTAAACATGCAAAAACAGACTGACAATGTAAGAAGAGAGAACTTCTGATGATGAATAAAAATAAATCCACGTTCAAATATTTCTTGGTGAAACTTCAGAAGCTCAAAAATCCAGAGAAAATATTGAAAGTTAACAAAAAGAAACATTATTTTAACTCCATGGGAAGACAAAGTGATAGTGGAATTAACCCACATCGGATGCTAGAATACAAGGGAAACTAAAGAAAGTAACTCAAACGAAAATAATTTTCAATAAAAAAATCGCAATTTCAGCCAAACTTTTATCGAAGAGTTGCGGTTAAATAAAAATTTGTTGTTGCATACAAACACAAGATGTAAGTAATTCTTATTAATATTCTAGAGTAAACATAAAAGTAAATATTTTATGATAAAAATGTGGAATATAACAATATTTATTCTACATTGCAATGATAAGGACAATGAGTGGTATTCAGTGGATAAAATGTGCTGCATTTTCACCTTGTTTGGAGGAACATGGACACATAACATAGACAGGATTTTAGTTATAAAGTTGTAGTTAAGACTGTACATTAGATATTTAAAAATAACAGAAAAAGTATGGGAAATAGTAATATATTTGAATTAGCAAGAGAGGAAAGAGAAAAAAATAAAGTAAAACTTATAGTTAACCAAAAAAATAAAAGGAATGATAGAAATAAGTGGAAATATATATTTATTGCAGTAAGTAAAACATTTATTGTTAGATTATTTAAGGCAATAGATCACTAAGACGGAAATGTTTTTGTAAAACAAAATGACACAGAAAGATTGAAAAACATGGATAGAAACAAACATATCAAAAAAATACTGACCAAAGTAAGACTTGTGTGTCAATATTAATATCACAGAGAATTTAAAGAAAACATTATTAGCGATGAGGCAGAACACTAATTCATAATAAGTGAAAAACACATGAGTATTTAACAATCAAAAACTTAAGTGCTCTTTCTAGCATTTCCTAAGTACTTATTAGCCAAAAACTGACAAAATTGACAAAATATATTATGACAAATTTTCTACATCCTCATTAGACTTTTTTTAGCAGATGAATAAAAAAAAAATCAATAAGATTGATCCACTAAGAACCTTTCTATCCAAGGAATACTTACAAAATTTGAATAAATACTAGACCATAAAATAATTGCCAAAACATTTCAAATAATTGATATCACACAGTATATGATCTCTGTCCAAAAAAATTAGGAATCAGTAGTAAATGACAGTCTCTTCAAATCTTACATACTACTAAATAACTAATGGATTTAAAATAAAAACACAATGGAAATTGTAAAATATTTAAAACCCAAAACAATAAATAAACCACACATCAACTCTTGTGGGATATAGCATAAGTGGAACGAAATATCCATTATAATATTAAAAGTACTTTTCAAAAAGAACTATTAAAAATAAATGAATTAAGTATTTAATTCAATAAGCTAGAAAAATACTATGAGCCAAAAGAATAAAGAACATAAAATAGATAAAATCATGAATTAATAAAAATAGAGAAAATTAGATATAATTAGCAAATTCAAAGCTGATTCTTTGAAAAGAGTCACAAAATAGACTATCTTGAAGTTAGCCTGATCAAAGAATGAGGCAAGAGAGACAAATTGGGAATGAAAAAACTAATGGGATATTAATATATATATATATTTTTAAAGTCTTACAAAACTAGTTTGGACAATAACATTTAACAATAAATGTTACAAGTTAGAGGAATGGCAATATCATGGAAAAGTATAAATTACCAGGATTGGCTTAAAAAGGAAAAGAAAATCTAATTTTTTTCCTCTGGGATGCTAATAAGCTTCATTTTTTAAAAGTATACAATGTGGTCATTTAATAAGAATTATATTATATGTTAGAAGATGATAAAGACTGTTAAAAAATAGAACAGAATAAGGAAGATAGAAGTTCTGGACAGGGGTAAGAAGAAGCAATGTGGACGTGATGGAGTGGTTTGCCTGATATTTTAAGTTGAAGGCCCAGGGGGGTATTCCTGAGAAGGCAGATTCAGAAGGGAGGAAATCAGCCATGTTGATAATGAGGGAGAGGGTATTCCAAGCAGAGAAAAGAGCCAGAGCAGAATGCCAGGGCAAACAGGTCCCCAGCACGTTCCAGGTACAACGAAGGAGCCACTGTCACTGGAACAGAAAGAACCGAAAGGAAGTGGGTGAGTAGAAGATGAGGTCAGATCAGATTTTACTGGTAAATTTTCTCGAAACCACAATAAGGAGATAATCTTTTAAACTAGTTTTAAAGAATAGAAAAAGGTTGAAAAAATATATATATACCAAGCTTCTTTTATGAGACTGATTTAATCTTGACACCAAAATTAGATAAGTAGAGAACTAGATAATTATAGACCTATCATACTTATGAACATAGATGGAAAAATCCTAATACAATATTGGCAAATCAAATCTAGTAATGTGTCTAGATTTAATCTTGCCCAAGAAAAGATTTTCTTAAGAATGTAAGGCTAGTACAACATCAGAAAAATGTATCTATGCATACATGCATATTAATGCATATTACAGTAATACGTTAAATAATAAAAAATATAATAATCTTATCCACAGTGGCCAGGATGAAAGTCCTACATGCAATGGATAATATGGACTTCCTTCACCTCAGGCTAGAGGGGCTGCTGTCCAGCTGAGTGCTCACGGTTGTAAGTAGCAACCTACAATCTACTACAGCCTGTCAAATTGACTTGCCATATACTAATAATCTGTGCTCTTTTCCACAAACATAAACTTTTTGCCCCAAAGGAGACAATACAAGGTCCTCTCCACTTATTCCAGTTATTTTATCCCCAATTCTTGGATCTATTGGTACAGTCCTTTTCATCAGGTCCAGAAATATTCCCTGTTGTGACATAAAAGATAATTTGTCCCCCCTCCCTCTGCTATATACAGTCATGGAGTAACAACAGCCTAATCCCAGTAAAATCTCCCATTCAAAAAAGGTAACAATTGCAAACACATGGAGTCAATAATTATAGCACTGGATAAATACTGCTGGATAGAAACTGGAACATCTCTCTGCCCTAGGCAATGGAGTAAATTAGGAGGTTAGAACCTGGGATGAACTGCCTTGTCCGCTGCCCTCCATGCTTCTTAGCCTCGCCCACTGGGAGGTTTCTTCTGATCCCTTATTGCTGTGCCCACATCTGAAATGGATACTGGAGGGTGTGCTCTCCTTGGAAGCTACCCAGTTTTCTTAGTAGGTGTTCAGCTAATACAATTTTGAGTCTGGAAGCTATGGTCTAAAATTCTCTCAATGACTTGGTAGGTTTCTGATCTGCTGGATTCCAGTCATTTCCATGTTCAAGTCACCTCACCCAAAGTTCTTTTCTGAACACCTTCTGAAGTCTGCCTCATATGCCAGAATCAGTTTTGAGTCCATTTCTCTCTTTCAGTTTAATGGGGGATACCCAATGAAAAAAATTTTTTTTTTTTTAAAAAAAGAACAATCTTAGTGAGATACCAATATTAGTCTGATTTTCTGACATAGTACTGTGTCTACCCCTTAACTTTGGCTGACAGTCTTTGTGGCGGTGATTTGTGGAAGGCTTTATGCAGTCTTTGCTCTTGTTCTTCATGATACAGAAACACTTGTGTTTTCAAACACTGCTTACAAACTTACCGATTCTTGTTTGCATTCACGTGGCTTACTAAAAGCAGCAAGGAGTAGTCACTATACCATAACATGACACCTCTATCCAACTGCTTTCTCTAAAGTTATCATCTCCATAGGCACGTGGTAAGCTAAGTTGTCATGAATGACGGTTTTAATGAAAAGTTTGCTATGGCGGAAGTATATCTGCTCTCCAGCCTGAGATATATTTAGTTACTCACCACCCAATAGCCAGCCTTAGAGCCCATGATATAGATGGTATTTTAGGTGTTTGTTATGTCGGAACCCTACTTTCAAGTATTATTTTAGTTCGGGTCAAGTCTAAGCTTCTATATCAAAACTGAGGGACTCAAACAAGATATAAGTTTACTTCACTTTCATAAAACAACCAGTATGGTTAGGAAGTCTCTGCTTTATGAAGTGATGTAGGTATCCGGCTGGTGGGCCATCAGGTGTATCCAAGGTTTCTACAGTGGCTGCTACGTTTATCCAGCAAAAAATGGAAAAATGAGAATGAGTAGAGAATGTTAGAAAATGTGGTATCGAGCTAAGTGGCTATGTACCCAAGAAGAAAAGGTAAACAGATTTGAGAGGAAAACCTGCAGTCTACTATAGCTTTAGAATACATGACCAAAATCAATTTTATAAACACAGTATGATTAGACACGATATGATATATGTCACACAGGGACACATGATATGATATGTTCAAACAAACTACTACAAATCCTACCGAGATTTAACAGAAGATTAATAAATCCATGTCTATAACCCAGATAATTAGTTCTTTGATATTGCAAATAGCACAGTGGCATTTAAAAATGTAGCACCACTTAGCAGAAATAACCCAGGAAATTATGTTCTTGACACTAATAAAAGGTAAAACAGTAATAGCTTAATAAATCTCAAAATAAAATTATGGAAGTTTTCTATATTTTCTATATTAGCCATAGAACAAAAAGAACGGAAAATGAGATTTCTCATATCACTTTAGAAAACAATGTTCCGTGTGGATGACTGTCATATGCCCCAACTACAGATTTTTATAGTGCCTTTCGCTAACACTACTTGAAAAGATTAATCAACGCTACAAAATTCAAAATGGTATCATTAGCTTTCTAAAGCCCTCAGAATTCTGGATTTAAAACCAATTGAAAAATATCTGATAAGTTTGTGGGGACTAACAAATCACATTTTACTGAATCAAAATAAAAATTTAAATGGTGTTCTTAAGTCACATGCTTAACTGATATAATCTGCATCTTCTCATATCTTTCATTCTCTCTTTCTATTACCCTTTAATTGATTAATTCCTCTAGCTCTGTTGAGGTTCTTTTCACTAAAGGAACTCTGAACCACCTGTTTCTTCCTCCATGTCCTCAACTTAGCATCTCCATCTGCCAGGATCCCTCCTTTCCGCTAACTCCAGCCACTACCAGAGTAATTCTCTTTCTCTAATTACGAAGTTCCTGAAACAGTAGTCTTCATTTCCAGCTATGCACTTGATTTCTGTTCTCCCCTCAGTTTTCAAAATTTTGCCTCCACCCATAGCACTCCCTGAATATACTCTTATTAAGTCAGAAAAATAGTTCTATTTTCTTAAGTCTTGTATATATTTTCTTAGTTCTCATCATACCTGATCCCTACGTATCTTTTGTCATGGGTTGACCCATAACCTACTCATTGGCTGCTAAGACGTCTCATTTTCCCTCTTTTTCCTTCTATTCCCCATCATTTCTCCTAGTTCCTTTGACTGGCTCCTCTTTATCTGCTTTTGGATACTGACGTTCTTCATGAATCAGTCCTTGGCCACCTTAAATTCTCATGTGCCATACTTCTCCCTAGGCAATTCTATCCTTTTTCAATGTTTTGATTTCTTTCTGTGCCTTGGTGACTACCACGTGGATACATCAGGCTGAAGCCTCTCCCTCTACGAGAGTGACAAGATCTTGTATCCATCTGCCCACATGGCATCTTCTAAAGGATCTTTCTATGATACCTCGAACTGCATGTCCCAGTGATATGCTCATCTCACCTGAGCTTGGTTTTTTTTTCAGTATTTCTCAGCTCAGTAAATGGCACCTTTCTTCACCAAGCTGCTCATCTCAGAAAACCAAAAGTGAGTTCTGGGGCACCCTGTCCAGGATATTTCACACCAGGAATACCACCCTTCTTCCCAACACAACAAAATTATTTTCAGTAACAATCATAACATGGAATGAATAACTATAAAGATTACAACAGAACTCAGACAGTAAAGAAATATTTTTGTTGAACTTTGCACATACGTAGTAATGCTAGAAATTAAATTGATAGAGAATTAAAACTTAAATTATGTTTGTAGTAAAAATTTAAAAAATAATTGCTTCATACCTGTGAAGTACATTAATGTATTTTTATAAAAATGGGGGAAATTACACCTATATATTGGTTGTTGCAGTAATGAATAGTAATTTAGTTTTTGTTTCTGAGTCTTAAGTTCTGCAAATTTGTCAGTCAAAATTGATCTTTTTCACATTTTCATGCATAATAGACAGTACAGCAGATTTGTCAATCTTTCTTTACTATAGTTGAAGAACTTTTAAATTTCGAATTTTTCTTTGACATGAAACAACAGTTACACAAATAGTTGAGACAAGTCTTAAAGGATAGATTTGGCAGATATTGATAAAAATTACATTTCACGCACGCACACAAAAATCAGGCAGTGCAATCCTGTGCACGTCATTGTTTCTTCAGAATCTGTTCTAGCAGGTTTCAATTGTTCAACTGTCAAAAATCTTAAACACAAATAAAAACTCCAAGGGGTCACTTAGAATGACAGAATTGAAATAATTCAAGTTTTTTTTTTTTTATCTTTACAATCACACTGCTGTCATCCTTTATTTCATATCTATTGTTTAAATCCAGGCGTATGCCGTATAACTGGGACTGAAAATACAAAATGTGCCCGGAACTAAAGAACCTCACTGCACAAAGGAACTCATAAAACTGAGTTCACACATGTCCAAGGTGTGGGGTTCCAGATGTGTGCTTTTGTATCCTGCTTATGGTGATGGTCAATTCAGGTCTAAAAATTCATAGAACTATATACCAAACAAAATAAACGAGGAAAAAATCCTATAAAATGCATACATATATAATATATCTTGAATTATAAATACATGTATAAAATATATACTATATATTATATACAAATACATATAATATAAACATAAATTTATACATAAATTATAAAAGTTGTCTCAGATATATTTGCCAAAATTCATGGAACACTTAAAATGAGCGAATTTTACATGTAAATGATATATAAGACATTTTTAATTAAACCACTTCTGGAGCATAATGATAATGAAGAGACCACATTTAGTGTGTCATGTTGTCACTTTAAATGCTTTACAGACAAGACCCCGCCTTAGTGCCTAAGCCCAGGTAAGAGGTTCTCACAGTCACCCTTGGTCCACCACCAGATCCTAATGCTTCTCACCTTTATATCTGATGTCAAAATGGCCCCAAAGGCAACTACATCTAATAGTTTAAGTACTTTACAAAACTGCCACCCATCTCCGTTTCATTTTCTAGCCATATCCTGCAAGGACTCGTGCAAAAGCTTTCGCATGTGAAACTCTCTCCACATTTAGTCACGCCACTCCTCTCCGTTCCATACAAAGCATCTCGAGCAATCTTTGCCGAAGGCAGAGTTCGCTATGCCATACCTTTTCTTAACATGTTTCAATCGTTCTGCAACTGGTGTTAGAATAAAGTGAAAATCCTAAGCAGGACCTAAACAGCCTACACAGCCGGGTCTTTGCCTGCTCTTTCATTTCCATCCCAGATGGCTCTTCCCTGCTCAGAGTTCCCCCCACAGTGACCATGGCAGCTAAGTTCTTTCTCCTTCCGTCTCCACTGTGCCCCTCATGGCCAACCCTCAGCAGGCAGAGCAGGGGAATGTGACCTGAGCCGAACTAATTAGAAGTCCCTATCTGAACTAATTAGGGACTGTGAATCCCCAACAGGTGACCTAAAAAAGAGACACAGTGACCTTAGACTTAGCAGCAATGCTGGTCCAGCAACGATTCCAATTTTGCCCAGCAGAGAGGGAAGCAATGATACAAGCTAAGTGGCTTTGATGCTTGGTTAAATTTAGAAATAAGGTAGGCCGACACCCTTAGTCCTGTATTGAGTCGTTGACAGTGTCACCGACCTCTCCCATTCCATTTGGGACAGGGCATTGCTTTCGCTTTGCTATTTTCGTGGAGCAGAGGGTGGTATATTAGATGGCGTGGGCAGTTCTAGTCTTCAACTTGACCTTTCCTATAATAATGTGTCTAATTCTGAAGGTCAAGAAACTCTGGTGAGACTTCTGCCAGCTTCTAAGAAAAACTCTCCATTGGGTGGCTCTGTGAACTCATTGTATCCATTGTGACACAGGCCTGGGAGGGAACTCCGTTTATTATCTGATTGCCCTATGCCCCTATTCTCACATAAGGGTGGTGACTGCGCTGTGAAGCTCCTACCATCACTGTCACCGCAGACGTGATATCCAATAGACTTCAAAAATCTGGGGGTTCCCTTTCCTGTTGTAGGCCTAATCATGTAACTAGCCATATGTCACTCTGGAAAAGCACTGAAGTAATCACTACTGTAGACACTTGCTGTGGCATTGTAAGGTCCTTCCTCAGGGAGACCTGGCCTTTCCTTCAATTAACGGACCGATTCTGAGAGCTAAATCAGATAATAGAAACTGTTTAAGAAATCATGATTTGTCATTGGAGCATCAGCCTTCTGCTCATGCACTTGTACACACAAATATATACATATGTGCACACATATGTGTTTGTTGTCATTTCTTGTCTCTACGAATTGTAAGGTTTATTTATCTGTTACTGCCATAGATCCCTGCAGGCCAGGACTTCTGGCTGCAATCCTGACCTTGATGCCTATTATAGTGGTTTGTTCTACCTAACCTCTGACGATTAAATGCTGCCACCAGCAATGGCCTCTACATACTCCAAATTCTATGATTTTTATTGACTTTAGACAGTTTCAGAATCAGACTAGGCTATGGAAAATGGCGCTGAACGTGTTGGGTTGTTGATGTCCCCTTCACCAGCTTATTCCTTGTTGCTTTAGTGAAGGTAGTGGCCTCATTCCTTGAGGCCACCCAAGGAGTGTAGCCATCTGGTGTTCTTGAGTCTTATGTAATAAATCCCTCCGAGCATGTTCTCTTCTAGTGTTTTGAGCCCTTCCTTAACATCTGCCTAGACAGTTTTTGCATCACCCCTTCATTGTCTGTATATTAGGACAGCTACGGTGCCCCTGCCAGTGTTAAAATCTGAATCGCAGTAGTTTGCAAACTTTAGGGCGCATTTTAGTCACCAGGAGAGTTTGTTAAATTATAAATTTCTGAGACTCATTCCCAGAGTTTCTGATCCATGTTTGGGTGAGGCCTAAGAATTTGCATTTTTAACAACTTCCAGAGGATGCTGATTCTGGTTCTGTGGGGACAAATTTTGAGAACCACTGTGTAGAGTGACATTATATTAACCAAGTCTTGCTTTTCCAACCTTACATTGTCCACCACCAAAGCTAACACCTACAAGATCCATTTCCAGTTTCTGCCAGTATATACCATGAAGATCAGAGGAGTCTAGAGTTTCAGTATTACCAAAGCAAGTTCAGTACAATTCAAAATGTTCTGCCTTGGATGTCTGAACAGAGACGGGTGCTATTCCTAAGAGAAAAAAAAAAGCAACAGCTGGGATTGGGAGTGAATATGGCAAATTAAGGTTTGTACCTGAGTATCTACTTAAAGATATGCAATAAGTAGCAGGGTGAGTAAGAAGTGAGCTAAATAAGAAATATGTTCAGGAGTTACAAGGTGAAGAGTTGCAATAAGTGGGTCCATTGTGATGGAAGTCAGGGACATGAATGACGTCACCAGGAGACATACCATATAAGCAGAGAAGAAGAGGGAGGCAAGATAAAGGCAGACTACTGGGAGAAATACCCCAAATAAAGATGGATAATTTACAAAGGGGAGTTTCATGGTTTAATCGGACCAAAATCCTAGATAGGTAGGAGAGAGTTTATGAAAAAGGACCAGCCAGCAATGTTAAAAGCTGAAAACCAGTCAGAGTGTGTGTGCTGTGAAGAGTCTTTAGCTGTGAAAGAAATTATGACAATTTGATTAAATTTACCAACACAGTTTCGTGAAGTCTGAGTGCTTGGGGAAGGGGGTATTGAGGGGAATAGGGGGTGCAATGCGAGATGCTGTATACTGCTCTCGTTTTTGCTTTGCTGTTGTTTTTGAAATGTTTGGCTGCTAAGGACGCTGCAAGGGAAGCAGAGCGTTTGGAAGTATCTCTCATTCTGAAGGCAGAAATGAGAGGAAAAGAATCCTGTGGGTGGAGTGGATGGTAAGAGCTGAAGAAAGCAGACTTCCTCCTTTACTCTCTCAACATAAAAGTGAATAAGACTTCTTTAAATATTGTGAGAAATGTGTAAATACGATATATTATTGCTATCTTAATGGTTCATATTTTATAGAAAATCTCAACTGTTTACAAAACACCAGTGATAACTGTCCTCTGAAAAATGCCAAATATAAAACTACATTGAACTGCGGTGGCCTAAATTTCATTGCTTTCTTGACTGTGGCCTATGAGAACCATCCTTCTCCTTAGCACTCTTTATTTGGTCCTTTTATCAACACATGTCCGAAAAGCAACCTACCTGGAACGTATTAGACTAGCCTCACACGGAATCCTCTTTCCTGAACATCGTTCAATACTATATCTTTGTCTTTTTTGCCAAGAGTTAATAAAAATCAGCCATATAAATAAATGTTGGCTTAATCTGCAAAACCATCGTTGAAGACAGTGTAAATTTTACCCTGACACGAGGACACAAACATTATCTCCTAATATTTATTTCTAGAAGCATTTCTTTTCCCCTTAAGACATTGTACGTATCTCTTGTAAATCAGACAATTAAAATAATGCAATTTTTTCCTGTTCTTTTAGTTACAGTTTCAAGTAACTCACTGTTAATTTGTGTTTGACGTGTCATTTTGCTCTTTGAGCAGTTATTTGAATCTTTTCTTTCATCGTGAGCTCTTCCAAATACTTTAAAAGTAGCAGGAATATGAGTAATGTGTACATACATTTGTTACCCATTACAAACCTAAGTCTGAGACGAGGATGTCCATCTCCATTCTGGAAGATTTTGATGAAGACTTTGGTGCAAAATGTGGAACTACAGAAATTATCACTGGTCTCTCTTCCACCACGCAAGATAGACTCACCAAAGAGACTAGAATCAAAACACTGTGGAATGAATTTTCCTGGTTCTTAGGGATTCCCAAAAGATCTGAATGCAATGAATATACACATTCACTCTCCAGTGACTTAGGGACCCCCAAGGATCCATAGATGATTTTTATACACATAGAAAAAAATAAAATAAGATAAAATAATATTAAAGAAGGTAAAATAACTCAGTACACTCAAATGTGAATTCAGATAAAGATAGGGACCTCAGATTATGCCAATCACCTCTCAAAGCAATATTGTTGTGTCCACTTTCCTTCCATGTGCCCAGACGGCTCTGAGAAAGGACATGTCTCTCGCTATTTTAAAAACAATTTCAAGGACTTCAGATGGTAGTAAGAGAAAAACTAATTGCATAAAGATAAAGCCTCTGGAGAATTTTTGTTGATATCGCCTTCATGGAAGAGAAGTTTGAGACGCAGTGATTATTAAAACAGGAAAACTCATCCACGCTCTCATTAAAGTAGATAACAAAATGATTTTGCTTAGAGCAACAAATGTGGAATCTCTTAATTTTCTTCCTAAGGCACGTGACTCTTTAGTAGCTCAGATAAAAGCGGCAGTGAAAGCAGATGAGCATCAGATCTCCCATTAATGCAAAGTAAATTGAATTCTAGAGAATCTTGGTTCTTTCAAGTTGACTGAGGATGCCACAGCTCAATACAAAAACCATTATGCTTGCTTACGACGTTACAAAGTCCTCCAAATGATTTATAAGGGCCGAGCCCAAACCAGCTTGCCTGCTTCCTTGCCGATAAATCCTAGCCCTTCTCAGACATTACTGAGTTGTTCTGGTGGCCACACACAGCGCAGAGCTCCTTGCACCCCTCTTTTCAAATCTTACAGTTGCCTTTTCTCGCTAACTCTTGTTCCTTTTCCTGTGCTCACAACACCCCTTGTGCTGGCCACCAATGCTCACATTCCTCCAAAGGTTGGCATGCACCCCAAGGTCAAGGCAGGTAACCTGCGATCAACAAAGGTCTATTGGGAAGACCCGGCGACACATCAGAACAGAACCCCACTACTTCTCGCTTGCTTCCCTTTTTACAACTGGCAAACTCTCTCTCCGAATGCTCAAAGACGTCCCTCCTTCCTGTGGACTCCTAAGCGTAGGACCGGTTCTCTGCTCTGGTGCCAGCAGAGTCAACATGCCTGGGGCACTTGACTTTCCACTTACCCAGACCAACCAACTAGAGAAAGACCAAAAGTAATCCAAATAGAGGATGATCCACAAAACACTTAAATTTAGTTCGGGAGATTGTCACACAACTCCATCGAAGTAGTATTATGTTCAATTTGAATGAAAACTGTGTCCCCATCCTTAAAGGGGCACTAAATGAGATGAAAACATACTGATTAGAAAATAATGCTGTTTGGGCATTGACCATGGCAAATCTTTGAAATGAGAGATAGCCCATGTGCTGAGCTGGGTCACCTGGTAGAGCTCAGCACTTGCTAAAGGCTAGGAATTACTTTTCCCAGAATCCCTCTTCTATGTGGTTTGGGCTTAGAGCGGATCAATGAGAGGAACTCACATGAGATTTTAAAGTGACCAACTACCCCGGTTTGCCTAGGACAGTTTGCCCAGGGATATTGGACTTTCAGTGCTAAAACTGGGAAAGTTTCTAGCAAGCCAGGATGGCTGGTTACCTTAGATTTGGAAAGTGGTAGCGATGCTAAAATCATCACTCTTGGAAGATCATGGGAGTCAGAGAGATGAAGAGATGCAAGGGTTTCCAGCGGGCCCCGGCCTGTCCTCACTCCCCTCCTGCTCTGACTCCAGCTTCTCTGTGCACCTGCGGACCCTGCCTCCTGTCAGTCAGTAACAGCTAAGAGTGGTAAGCTCAGCACCAGTCGCTCGGCCGCAAGCCCACAGAGGCAGCGCTCCCAAAGGAGCAGTGTCCACACAGCGAACTGCTACACAGGCCTCGCCACTGGCTTTGCCTTTGTGGACGCGCTTGGCATTTCAGTTCTCCCCACAAGCTCTGACTTACCCAACGGCACCAGGGCTTCAGACGGGACTAATTACTGTTTGACCCTCTGACCCGCACCTTGTAGGCTTACTTCCCAGCTCCTCCTACTGCTGTGTAAGCTCCATCTCCTATGTCCAATTCATTCCTTCTTCCCATGACATTTGTGGTGGCTCACTCTGCCTGACTGAACACCCACTGATGCAGCTGAGAACTGAGTAACCACGATGTGGCGCTGGGTAGTCACTGCTCAGGGGTCAGAAGGACACATCAGAAGCCTAATTACACGCTCGACGACGGTAACTGACCTGGACCACTTTCTTCTCTAAGAAGAAGTTAACCCTGATGCCCTTTTCCCCACCTCTCCCCGCCCCTAGTTTTTCTCTTCCATAATAACTCATTCCTTTTAATTTTAGCATGTATCACAATTTTCAAATTTTATATGTATATGTTTGATTATTAATTTAATACCAGCTCTTCCTTGCCACCCCATTAAAGCCAGGAATTGCAGTTGTGCCGTGCAATACCACATACACTGTCTGTCCAGAGACTACTATGCCTGACACATAGTAGGTGCGCAATAAAGTACAAAGACTACATTGAAGCACATAAATTTAAAGAACTGTGATTTTGTACCTAGGACTCTCTCAAAGAAATACACACTTGTAGATTTGTCTTTTAAGTATTAACAATATGTGTCTTAGAAAAGGGAAATAAACAATCCTCCAGCTCTAAACATCGAGAGCCTCTTTACATTCCATCAGTAACATAACCCATGACCAGGTAAATACTTGTCTTCTTTATTTCTCCCAACAAAGAGAATCAATTACAAACTTCTCTGTTAATCCCCTAAGTACAATGCGGAGTCCATTAAAGGCTTAGAAGTTAGTAACCGTGGGATAGAGAGTAATGTTTATACTATTAAATGAATAATGGCTCCGCATTGTCTGGAAGAGGAGACTTTTCCTGGGTTGCCATTTGGTTTGTTTGTTAGTTGGTTTTAAATCATTTAAGGGTCAGGAAGATGCTCTGCTTGGCATGAATACTAATGGTCCAACAGGCGATGAAGGAGCACTGGGCTTCAGCCAAAGCAACAATGTGCTTTCTGGCTGTTACTTTGGGATTTCGCCTTCAATATAGTTTTTGGAAGTCGTGGTAAAGCTATAATGTCGACATGCTAAATGGACTTAAAGGGCTGTCTGTTCCTTAATCAATAGGACACTGAGTAAAGGTGTCAGCCCAGCCAAAAGTTACCTCAGCTCTAAGCTAGAAAGTACAATTTTTGAGGTCAAACATTTTCTAAATACAGGTTCTACTTCACTTTTCAAAGCCAGTTCATTTGAGAGACCACTCATATATTTTTACGACCAAAGTTGATAATTACTCTCGGAGCATTAGCCAGAAATAGAGTTTTCCAACTACATCCTGGGACCTGTGGACCAAACCAGTCTCCTATGTCTCCTCTCTCACCTGAAGTTCCAAAAAGTCAGGAGGGCACCCAGAACGACGCCAGCAACTCTGAAACAGTCTCAGTCCCCAAGTCATGTACGGCAGTCACCGCTCTTTATTTACTGAGTCATGGAATGACTTCCTTATCCTATCACAAAAGCACATTTTATTTACTAACTTTCCACAGAACGTTACCAATGTCTCGAGGTGAGTAGGTCTGTGAAGCCACCACTGGGCGGTAGAAAGAGGCCACCCGAACACTGCATTCGTTTTTGCAAACAGGAAAACAGAGACGCAGCAAAGAAAGGGACCGTTACAAACTTTTCTTTCAAAACACAAAAAGCACAAATATATGAAAATGGTAATACCTCTTCTTAGGTCATTATTCTTAGTGCCAGAGGGAAATCTGCTTTGTGCGATCCACTTGGGGGAATGGAGAAACTGAGGATAAGAAATGTCTGCAGCGAGAGGGGACCTGGCAGGGTTTTGTTTGTTTTACGGCTGTCCAGCACCTGGACACCTCTGCTAGACTGAGTCCTTGGTCACATCTGCCTCACACAGTAGAAATCAGAACGGCACCAGATTCTCTCTTCCTGGTCCCAGCATCTAGGTGTCAGGCCTATAACCTCAGCTCAGCCAATCACATGCTCCCGACTGAGAGTTTTGGATTATAAAGGAGTGAAAAAAAAAAATGAAACACAGAAACAGTTGAGAAATCGTTCAGTAGGAAAGCAGAGTGGTGCCAGCACCGTGAGCCTCCAGGGAGGGCTCTGAAGTCCAGGGACAGTGGGGCGACCCTCCAGTGCCAGCACCGCATCCTAGCCAGACAACTCCAAGACATGACTTGTTTCAGACTGGGACCTGTTCCCGCCTGTCCTTCCAAATGTCTCGCCGTTCTTGGTTCCTGCTCCTCTTCCAAATCCAGTTCTCCAGCCTTCATCGGGTTCACAGGTAACACATTCCTGTTAGGTTTGATTTTGCCAGAGCAGATCTGTGACTTCGCAGCCTGGCAGCGGAAGTTATGGTGAGGCAGGAAAAAAAAACTGCCGGACAAGATAAATGGGGTCTAATGTTGGCTTAACTGCTTGATGGCTACGTGGCCTTGGGCAAGTCAATCTCTTTCACTGGCATTTAACTTTCTTATTCTATCATAAAAGCACATTGGAATAGATGGTTCCTGTCACTACTACAGTATTAGTGCCATCTCTTTTTTAGTACATTGTTATTGATGCCTAAAATGATGTCCCTAAATTTCTTAATACCTCCAATGAACTAATTCAATTTTACAAATCTATTGAACACATGTTTTGTGTCGGGCAGCATACCAAATGCTAGAAATAGAACAAAGAATAGATCAGTCATGGTTTCTGTCCTCTTGGGGCTTACAAGGAAGACACGGCAAGGTTCAGTCAGTTACCATGAACAGAGTCAGTGTGATGCTGTAACAAGGACCAGGTATGCTCAGAGAGCATCCAATGGGGTCCCACCCAGACTTCGAGAATCAGGGATATTTCCCCAGAAGTTGTAACTTCTAAGCTTTTCTGACAAGAACTGAAGGATGAATTAGACAGAGTGGGGGAGACAAATTGTTTTAAACTCGAGGGACAGCACTGACATCAAAGGCCAGTCAGTGGACGCGAGGGGAGGTCATAGTCACTGGACTGAAGAGATGATATTGATGATGTAACGTACACATGTAGAGGCCAGATCGGTCCGCTCTAGGCAGGGTATATTCAGGTTTTATCCTAAAAATTAGGAGAATATTTTAGAGATCAACTCTCCTTCCTTCCTTCTACCTTCTTTCTTTCCTCTATTTTTCCATCCATCCTTCCTTTCCTCCCTCCCTTCACTGAGGCAAGAAAGAAGACAAATGTGTTTGAGAATGATTTGCAGCAATAAGGGTTGAATGAAAACATATTCTCAGAGATAACCCCAAAATTAAATTCCCCATTCCTTGAGCCTCTGTCTCCCTGAAGTTTCTCTGAGAATACATGTTAAATCTGTTCCTCGGAGAGCACACATCTGACCCTCAGAATAAGCTTCTCAGCAGGCCAAGAGGCATACTTTTTTGCTCCCCTATCTCACTCTTGGGTTATTTGATGTAGATTTTTTTAAAATGGCTCATGGATTACAAAGCCATGAAACTGACATGGAAATCCACTAAAACAAAGCGATTTTAACACATGCTCTTCTGGGTTCCATCCAGCGTCTTTTTCCAGAGAGCACTGCCTTTTAACAAACATCCACTCACTTTTTGATCCTCAGGGCAGATAAGAGTTTTGCTACAAAAGAAGTAGAGGCAGTTTCAGCAAGCCTTAGTTTTGCCAATTTCCCCCCCCCAGTGTGCTCTGTGGAAGGAAATCAGCTTTAAGAGATTGTAACCTTTACTTTCTTAATCGTCATGTTCTCAGGTTTCCCCCATATGCATCGAGTGAGTCTTTTCCTCTGACCAAGACAGAGTCCAAACATCTGACACTCAGAACCACACCTGTATAAGATCCGATCTTGCCCAGTGCTGTATAGCACAGCCACCTCCCTCACCCTGATCTCTGCCCTCATAGCAATGTAGTTGGTTTGCATTGGCAGTTCTGACATTCCTGTCACACTGTGGACTCCCACAGAGTCTGCTGTCATGAAATCTCTAAGGCTTTATCCCATACAGTACAGTTTAGCCACTTCTCCCCATCTCATGTACAATTTGACTTTTGAACCGAAGTGCGGGACCCTCCATTTATCCCTATTAAATTTCATCTTGTTAGATTCAGACTATTGTTCCGGCCTGTCGAAATCACTTTAGATCTTGGCCCTGACAGCTGTCTCCCTCTTTGCTTTATGTCATCTGCAAATTTGATCAGCATGCTTTCCATGTTTTGATCTAAGTCATTGATGGAAAGGTTGGGTAGCACAGAGGCAAGGACATGGCTCTCTAGGTCGCTGGAGATTTGCTCTCCTGGTCGTTGGTGATCAATCAGTCAGCATTCATTGAGTACTGTCTTTCATCCAGGTTCCAGTTCACTGAGCTATATTATCATACGGCCCACATTTCTCAATCAAGTCCAGTGCAACACCAGAGGTTACTTTGTCAAGTGTCTTGCTGATATCCAGATCCACTATGCTAGGATATCCCTTTATTTGATGATATAGGGAGACCGGGTGCAGAAAATCTACACACATCACTGCAAACATTGATAAATATGGTTTATGTAGAGCAGGGTTTCTACAAGACAGTGGTGATGGATACAATTCTATCATTCCACTAGAACACGAGCTCCTTAAAGCCAGAAATGTTTATCTGTTTTGCTCACAGTTGTTTCTCCAGCGCCTAGAGCAGTAGACACTCAAATATTTATTAAATGAATCAACTAACAGAGTTTGGAGTTAGCTGTAACCTAACCAACTCAAAAAGCAAAATATCTGTATATTTCTAAATGCAGAAATGATAGAAAGGATGTTGGATTTATTATGTGTCACCTAAACCAGGTGTCGGCAAACTACAGCCCACAGGCCAACTTGGACCTACTGCCTGATTTTGTAAATAAAGTTTTACTAAAACACAGACACATTCATTTGTTAACGTGTTGTCTTTGTTAGCATAACATAGCTGTTAGCCATTCTTATGTTATCATGGCAGAGTTAACTATTTGTGACAGAGACTGTATGGTCCACAAAGCCAAAAATTTTTACTACTGTGCTTCATATAGTAAAAGTTTGTCAACTATTGGACCTAAGAAATTAATTCTAAATTCTTGATATTTAAGACTCTCTATTTTCTTTTTGCTAATTTCCTCACTAATCAATATTAATGCTCTGAAAAAATATTTCCAAATCATCATGCCTATAATTTTCTCCATGCCTTTTTTCTACCGCTGGATAAAAAACAAAATGTCCTGCCTCTTATCCAGGTCTTTCTCAACATTGCACATATATGCACAAAGATTATATGCAGAATAACATAATTATGTAGCAGACCTTTGCTGGATGTCTACTATAGGCTGAGCGGTGTATTAAGACAATTTGTAATTATCTTCACAACAGTCTTGCAAGGTAGATATTATTAACTCTTTTGTTTTTTTCTATTAAGAAAACTGAGGAATTAAGCAACTTACCCAATGGTTCTTAGACAACTGATGGTTTGACTGAAGTTTGAGCTGAAGATTGTTAGAATCCCCTCATAATCTGATTTCTTTTTGACATCACATGTTCAGAAATAAACCAGTTTACGAAAGGGGAAACGGAACATGTCCAATTTTATACAAATCTTAATTTGGAGCTTAAAATATAATCAAATATTTTTTAAAATCTTCTATTGTCGTTTAAGTCAGCCAGAGTCAATTTTATTTTGAAAAGCCATTAACAAGCATAAATTTAAACAATAAAATCAATTCAGAAACCATTCAGTTAAAAATCTGCGATAGTCACATCAACGCAATTGTATTAGAACTATCTTAGGTATAAGTTCATTCATATCCAGCCCTAAATCATACTGTGCTCTTTACGTAGGCAGCTCCCATCCCATCTGCCAATGCACAGATGGGCTGGTCTGTGCCTACGAGCTTTCCTTTATATGCTGGATGGAAAAGCAACATTGACGAACCTGGTGAGTCTGTCAGGAGTCTAGCATGTAGCCCAGTTCTCCCTCACAGTATCTTTGGGCAGTAGGTAAGCAACCCGCATTATCTAATCACAGTTTCTATTTATGTTCCTCTACTTCAAATCATTTCTCTCGACCAGGCTGGCTCTATCCCTCCACTAATAACTGAATTTGAGCTTTCCCTTAAGGTCATATTTCATCAGCTGCTGGCACGTCTCTTCTGCTGCTAATGCCACACTGATCTTCTTTGGCAAATTTCCAGGCCTTCTTTTATCACCTTAGGGGTTGCATCCTAGCCAGACTTTTCTCTCTACCCCTAACCCTTCCATATGTCCCTTTTCCCCACAAACTCCAGCATCACCCCCTGGCCAGATTTAATTTCTTATCCATGTCTATTCAAGCAGACACAAAAACAAAAATAGTATTTCCCTGGAAAGAGCTTCATTTCCCATGGCCCAACTTAGCACAGCTCTCACCAGCAAGAAATGCTACCCAGGGTTAGGCTGAATCCCTTGGGTGGATGTAGAGAAACAGCGAGACAGACGTAGAGAAAGGGGGAAAAAAGTCTTCTGTGAAAGCACTTTCAGGATCTTCTGAGAATTTTGTTAAATAAACACAGCAGGGTAATTTGGAATTTATGTAAGGATAAAACCCAACCTTAAAGATGATAGGGCATCAGCAAAAATTAATTACTCCCTTAGGTCTCTGCTGTGCAAGGAAGTGTTCACATGACAACTTTGGTGGCTTATTTATCTTATGGTATTGCTTCTTTCCTTACATGAAGGCACCCGTAGAAGTGGCTCGCAAATGAAGGTGAGGGCACATTACAACAGAACCCACCCCTACTCACGCCAGTTCTCACTTGGCAAAAGTTGATCGATGTCAAGTTCATGCGCCTTGTCAACAGGCTCTAGGAAGACCTGACCAGATGGCCAGCTGCGAGGGGCACTGATGTCATGACAGATCCCTGTGGAGTCCTAGAGTTTCTCAGGAAATATGAGTGAGGGCTTCTGAAATGAGAAATCCACAGCCTGACTCTTCTTTCTCCTAATATTGCACTGTCGTTTAAAGAGGTCAACACAGGGTGGGAGAGGTAGGCAGAATTCTCTCTCTTCCTAACAGGGAAAGTCCAAAAGAGCATTTGTAGTTCGCAGATACCCTTGGGATCATTTCTGGGCTTTTTGGTCGGAGGACTAGGAGGGTCTATAGCTTCTGCATGCACACACTCTTCTGTCTGAGAGTACCTGACTCTCGTAGGAGTCCACACGCATGAGACACTACAGTCTGGATGGAGCCTATTTGAGTCAGAGCTACAATAAACACGGGTGGCCCAACAACACACCATATTCACCCTGAACATCTCCTCGAGAGCCCCGTGTTATTTGAATGGATCCACAAACAGGATGTTCTCTCTGCTCCTCCAAAATAGGGTTCAGTAATATGGTTAAAGGGACAGTTGCTTACATTTAATTTCACAAATAGGTCAAGAAATGGATCTCTTTTAGGAATGATGTAATTTCTGGAGAACCAGTGTGATATTTATTAGTGAATTGAAATTCATGGAGTAAGGAAGTCAAGATTTACGTGCTAGACCAATGACTTCACTATTCTGGACGACAGTTTCCCCAAGAGAAAAGTAAGGGGTGAGCACAAAGTGACTGAGCACTAAGCAATTCACCTAGACTCTCTCCTATGGTCCTTCGTCCCTAGAAAATGCCTTCCTGAAACCTAATTACTGAAAAATACCACCGTGCTTCTGAAAATTATCCTCAATTCTTGGTTTTCTTTGCCCAGTTTCACCGCAGATCAAATCAAACCAACCTCTACATGCTATTAACCCACCACCTATATATTTCTCCTGTACCTTCCCCTTCCCACCATCCCCAAAGCTTTCGCCTCAGAAGGCCAGTCCTTTATCACGTTTCTTCCTCCTGGTCCCAATCACCTCCTCTCTGGTCTCACTCTCTCTAGTCTCCCTGTACAAGCCATAAACACCCCACCACTGTGAATTCACGCCACGTAGAAAACTCATGACTTTTATTAAATACAAATCTCACTCTAGTATTCCTCTGCTTAACATACCTCGAAGTTATTTTATAGCTAAAAAGTAAAGTTGAAGTGCTTCCTTGGATCCTTTTTTTTTTTTTTTTTTTTTTTTGTCTCCCCAGAATCTAGTTAATTTATGTACAATTTAAACTTTTGAAAGGAGATGACAAATTGATTTATTTTTAATTTTATGGACTATTAGGCGCATTTTTTAAGTTGAACTTTTAATTTTGTGGTAACTGTGGATTCACATCTAGTTATAAGAAACGCTACAGAGAGATGCCCTGTACTCCACACACAGTTTCCCAAGTGGTAACATCTCGCAGGCCTGCTGTGAATTAACACAACCAAGATACTGACATCGATGCGGTCAAGACACAGAACGTGTCTGTCACCACCAAGATTCCTTTCAGTACCCTTTAAGAGCCACACCTACCTTCTTCCCCTCCTTCACCCAGTTCTTATCCCTAATCTCTGGCAACCACTAATCTGTTCTTTACCGTTATGATTTTATAATTTCAAGAGTGTTATATAAATAAAATTACATAGTATACAACTTTTGGTATTTGTTTTTCTTTTTCACAAACCAACATAATCTGGACATCCATCCAAATTGTTACATATATCAATTGTGCATTCCTTTTCATCGCTGAGGTCTTTTCCAAAATATGGATGTACCACAACTTGTTTAATCATTCATCTATTAAAAGACATCTAGGTTGTTTTCAGATTTGGGGTATTCCAAATAAAACTGCCATATATATATGCTTGTACAGCTATGAATATAAGTGTTAATTCCTCTGGGATAACTGTCCACAAGTGCAATTTCTGAATTACATGGTATTTTCATTTTATCAGAAACTGCCCAACTATTTTCCTGAGTGGTTGTACTGTTTTATATTGATACCAGCAATGTAGTGTTGCCAGCATTTAGTGTTGTCACTGTTTATTGGTTTGTTTGTTTTATTTTAGTGATTCTAACAGGCATACAGTGATATCTCACTGTGGTGGTTTTAATTATCTGCATTTCCTTCATAGTAAATGTTGATGAAAACTTTTTCATGTGCTTGTCATTTTATATCCTCTTTGATAAAATGTCTGCTCGTGTTTTTTGTTCATACTATAATTGGATTGTCTGAGTTTTTTAACTGATGAGTTTTAAGAGTTACTTATATATTCTAAACACTAATTCTTTGGGAAAAGGGGATATTTTCTCCTAGTCTATAGCTTGTCTTTTCATCCTGTTACCAGGATCTTTTACAGAAAAGAAAAATATTAGTTTTGATGAGACCTAATTCCTCAATTTGTCCTTTTATGGATTGTACTTATGGTGCCACATCTAAGAGTTCTTTGCCAAACCACAGATCCCACAGATTTCCTAATTTCATCTAAAAGTTACATAGCTTTACATCTTACATTTAAGTTCATAATCTATTTTGAGTTAGTCTTTTTTTTTTTATTAGGTGCGAGGTTTAGATCAAGTCTATTCTTTTTTTCTCTCTGTCCATGGATGTCCAGTTGCTTTAGCACTGGGTACTTTTAAATAGTGATGTCTCCATTTGGTCTTTTCCTTTGGTTTCTTATTGGTAGACGCTGCCCTTCTATGCCTTCCATATGCCTTGCCCGCTCCATTTTCACCCAGACCACAAAAAGGCTTAGTGGTGGCCTTCTAAGGCAGCCACCTTTGGAGCCTCCCGACCACTCAGTGCCTCTTCAAGGTGCAGATAAGTACATCCACAGGAGAAGGACTGCGAATCTTAAAAACCCCTCAAGAGTTCCAGCTAGAACTAATCTCTGTATTGCTGGATTACCTGCCTTATCTTCTCCAGTCCCCCTCAATGACCCTGATCTCAAAGAACTAAAGAAATATCACCTGTGCTTCAATGTGACAACGCTGTGGAAATATAATTTTTAATCTAATGTTTTTGGATTCCCCTTGGCTTGGGTCCTGATTTCATAACATACCAGACTGTGTCCTGGCTCCTTGTTACTGCTTTATTTTGTAGCTACCATATTGTAAAAAATCGTCAAGCTTAGATATCTGGCTCACATGAGAAGAATACTTGTGTATGTGCTAATGAGAGAGGCTATAGGAAACTACATGACCTTCTTTTGCCTTCTCCATTTCCTAATGTGTCATATATAACGCCACTGTATACACTCACAGGTCACAAACAGCCTTTTTATAAAGTCATCTAAGTCTATGTGAGCTTGGGGTAACATTTCTAAAGACGAATATCAAGGACCATTCTCTCCCTGACACATTCTCGAGGGAAACAGTTCAAGCTGAGCCACCACGTGAAGGCAAGATGATTATTCAGAAAAAAAAAAAACCCCGAATATTCATGGTCTGGTCATAGCACCACTCAGCCCCTTAGGCTGTAAAAACATGGCATCTGAGGTTGATCCTATATCAGTCTATGATAGTTTCTGGTTTTATTTCACTAAACCTTGGACATCGTAGAGGGTAGAGCTGAGAGAGCTCTTTATCCTTGGGTCCATTTTAATGGTCCCTGGCTTTTCTGTTCCTGTCCATTCTTATTTAATGTCACTGTCATCAATGAATTTGATCATACTTTGCCTGAGGCACCTTAAGCAAATTGGACACTTTTTTAAATAATAAAAAGCTGACAAATGAAATGTTTAAAAATAGGATGGTGCTGATTCTGAGAATGTGAAGTGTGGAAGGGCCCGTGTCAGACTTTTTTAGGCTTTTCCATGACCTTAAACACTCTATATCCATCAGTCAGTGTCGCCCTTCAGCTCTTCAAGCCAGCCAAACATTTCTGTGGTGAACAATGTGGAAGGTTCTGCTGTGGGCACTAGGCGGGCGAAGGAAGAAGGTACATGTATAAAGTAGTCCCTATCCCTAACTTTTCAAACTCTAAGACTCTTACCATCCTTCAATATTTACTTTTCCTAGGAGGTCTCCCCTGATCACTACTATGCATAATTTTTCTTTCTTCAAGTCCTACGTAAATTAGTATCCATAAAAATTATGTGGCATATTCAAAGACTTCCCTGGAACCCCTCTTGTACAATGTTTCCATAGCGTTAGTGAAATCATGTATTGCTTTTTATCGTCCCTAGTGGGAGCTCCCTTTCTCTCTCTGTCCCCTCCTCACCCCCATCACAAATTCTCCTTTTTGGGAGCCTTTCAACTCCTTTGCAGTTGACAGTGTATATTTTAGGCATAAAGTTTTATCTGCTTTGGCTATCTGGTCAAACTTTTGCTTTGTTTATTTAGTTTTCTTAATTTATAATGTGTTGCTGGAAGCTAAACAGCTTAGTTTATGAGCTGGCTGGGAGATTTCAGCAAAATAGAAGTTCAAAAACTATGTGAGAGTCCTCCATCATACATTACTTAATCACATCACCCTCTCAAGCTTTCAGAATTAGATGACCTACTCTAAAAGATTTAGCAATTTTCATTGCATTTAATTGCACTTTCTGGCCTTTGGTACGAATCTTCCATATTTACAGTAACTTCACTGTTGTATCATAATATAATCTTCTAAAGGTATGAAAAGCGACCATTAGGGGTCCAAATTTACACTGAAATAATTGCCGTATATGCAAACACAAGGTATTTACTCGAAGTGCAAATTAGAAAAACAGTCGCCTCCAATACAGAGCTTAAAAAGTAAATCACCGCAACTCACTCGTTTGGTTGTCCACTGGAAAGTTTCTCTTGACACAATGATAAGGTGCATCTCAGCTTCCAAACTGCTAAAATTTGAACACAAAACACGAGCCTTAGAATCAAGAAACTGTTGCATTACAGTTTATTACTCTGGTTCCTCAATAATGCTCTAGACATGGGTGTGAAAAAACACAAAACCAATTAATTCTGGTAGAAAATAAAGTACAGGAATTCCCTGATAGTTGCCTTTACAAAGTCTCATCCTTATTTATGTAAAAATATTTAGATTTAAGTATTATTTAGATAGAAAACACCCAAATAAAATACCTGCAAAAATTGTGCCATAAAAACTTTTCCTCTGTTCCAGGGTCCATTTCTGCTCTTTCTGCTACAGCTAAATTTTTTGAAATTATATGAAACAACATAGTATAGTGGAACAAGTAGTGGCTATGGAGATTGGAGTTTAAAAAAAATAAACAAAAATGTGAATTTGTTCAGGATATGCGCCTCTTACCAGTGCCATGTGTTTATTTATTTCTCTGGGCTTCTAATCCCTTAAATATAAAATGAAGATTTTAAAAACCTATCTGGAAGGGGCATTGTAATTTTTGTAAAAGATCTGGTATAGAACAGAGCTCAAAACATAATGGATATTCAATAAATGGTAGTTTATGATAATATGGTTCCCCTTCATCCATTTTTCCCCCCTTTGATCACGAGAATCTAGTATAAGAAACAGAATTTGATTTTAGATTGTGACATAATAGCCAACCATATCTAAGTTCAAACTAACACCTTTATGGGTGTTTATCTTAATTGGCCAGGTGATATCATTAAACCTGAATAATCATTGGTCTGTGTAAACAAAGCCTCAACTACAAACCATACTGGAAGACATACGTTTTCATTCATTACATTTATTTGCTCACCCACAGCCTATCCGGTGCCCTGGAGAAATGAGGCTAATTAACAGTCCCAGAGGAAGGACAAGAAAATATATACAAGATAGTCTCCTACCACTGCCTTTCCCTACCCTGTGCCTCCCTGGTCAGCAAACATTTGTTTTCCTGTGGGGAGTCAGAAAATAGAGGACTGAAATTAACAGAGGAATAACACCAGCATTTAGGAACATTCCTACAAATAAAAACCTACATCTGCAACAAAATAATTTCTTCCCACGTTCCCGCCTAAAGCCAGTTTCTTCACCTCTATTTTGATTCTTTCTTATAGTTTCCATCTCTCAGTTTATATTGCCCATCTGAGTTTTCATTGTGTCTAGTTTTTCCATTAAAACCTTTAACATATTAATTATAATCATTTTAAATTCCCTGTCTGATAAATCTCTGTCATATCTGAGTCTGATTCTAAAAATAATGTGTCTCTTCAGACCGTGTGTTATCTTGCCTTCTGACACACTTTGTAATTTTGATTCAAAGACGAGAGTTCTTTAGGGTAATAGGTACCTATAGTAAATAGACCTTCGGCATGAGAATTATGGTTATCTAACTAGGAGTTGGACAATGATTAATATTTATTGTAGCTAGAGACAACAAATCCTTCAAATTCCTCTGGTGGGGTTGTTTTCTCCTCTCTGTTTTTCTCCTCTCTGTGTATTCCTCCTCAGTCAGTCTGTGTCTGTCAGCTTTTGTACCTGTAATCCACTGTCATTATGACCGGAAGTTTATTCATGTGGTGTGTGGTGGTAAGGGGTGGGTGTAGGGAATGTCTTAAAAACTTCTAACTGAGGCTTTCTCTTTAGTGGGTCTGTGTCCCAGGGGTGTGGACTTAAGATAGGTCTGTCCCTCATCTAGATAGACCTGTTGTCCTCACTGTCTATAAGTTTCTTTCCCAGCTACAGAATTCCCAGTCTCGTTGTCCCAAGCCCTTTCCTCTCTTGACCAACCAAGTATTTCTTTCTTTTTCTCTTAGGTGAGAGAGAAAGACTGAGGCAGGGTGTGGTGGGGCAAGTTTGCTTCTCTAAGCTCAGATAACATTTCAGAATTGCCCTCTGGTGATGTCCTTCACCCTAGAGCCTTTGCTTAGAAGAGAGGCCTAGAAAGGTTTTATGATAGCTACTCTTTCTTCCCTGAATTCTGCCTTGCCAAGACTATGGAAGGCGCTTTCTCAGATCTTCCTCATGAGAAACTGAAGAAAAACCCTGGGAAACTGTGAGAGCCCTCTATGACAAGAGCTTCTTACTCTGATGCAAGTCCAGAATTAGACCCCAGCAATTTTGTCAAAATAGCCATTTAAGCATTCCTACCAGTTTATGGCCACAGTGGTTTCTGCTCCAGGTAAGCTGATCTTGGTTGATATGTCTCGCCAGATGCATCTGACCCTTGATATTTCAGGGTGATGGTTTTCCCAACAATGTTAGTTCTCTGGTCCAAAAAGTCATTGATTTCAGTTTGCATAGCCTTTTTTTTTTTTTTTTTTTTTTTTGGATTGTAAAGACCAGAGTACTGTAATAACTTCCAGTAGCTAAACCAGAAATCCCTTCATCTCTGGTCTGAACCTTCTCCACTCTGCTTTCTCAGGAACCTTACCCAAAACCACTAGCTTCTAATCTTGGCTGTGCATTGGAATCACCTGAAAAGCTTTCGAAATCACTGAGGTTCAGGCTCCAATCCCAGAGGGTCTGGTTAAATTAGTCTAGGCCTGATAACAATTGCTGTAATGGTCATATACTTTCCAGATCACAGTGATATTTTCCTCAAATCTGATCATATCAGTTCAGTTGCTTAAAACACTCCAGTGACTACACATTGTCTTTTTTTTTTTTAAACAAGCTTATATAATCTATAAAACTCTATACAGTCTAGCCCCTGCCTAACTCATCATCTCCCCTCTAACCAATTTCCCGTACTGACCCTCTTTCATTTCTTAAAATACACTATGTTCCCTCTCACTACATTAACTCATCCCACAAATATTATTGAGCACTCTCGGTGGGGTGGTCTAATCACTGATCGAGGCATGGAATATATAAGCAGTGACCAAAAAAGACCTAGAGCCCGTGCACATGGTACTTGGATTTTAGTTGCTGGGAAGCAGATGCTAAACAACACTATATCTCAACACCTAAAAATAATCTCTTGTTATTATTGAGTTGAGGCACAATGTTACAGAGCACATCTCTAGGACAAACTCATTTGACATAACTGAAACTTTATACCAGGGAATAGTAACTCATCATTTCTGCCTTCCTCCAACTTCTGGTCACCACCGTCCTCCTGTTTCTATGAGGTTGACAATTTTAGGTACCTCGTGTAAGTGGGCTTGTGCAGTAATAGTCCTTTTGTGATTGGCTTATCTCATCAAACATAATGTCCACCAGGTTCGTCTACGTTGTCACATATGGCATCATATCCTTCTTTTTAGGGCTGAATGATATTACTTTGTATGTATAGACCACATTTTTTAATCCATTTATCTGTCGAGCATTTAGGTTGTTTACAAATCTTGGCTATTATGAATAATGCTGCAATGAACATGGGGTTGCAGATATCTCTTCGAGATCCTGATTTCAATTCTTTTAGATAAATGCCCATAAGTGGGATTGCTGGATCCCACTTATGGTTTGGTGGGGAAGCGCCACAGCATTTTACACAGTGGCTGTGCCAAATACATTTCCATCAGTGGTATACAGAGCTCCAACTTCTCTACAGTCACATCAACACTTATCTTTTTTTGTTGTGTTAATAGCCATTCTCATAGGTACGAGGTGATTTCTTATTGTGGTTTTGATTGGCATTCCTCTGATTACTGGTGATGTTGAACATCTTCTCATACATATCTGTTGACCATTTGTATGTTTCCTTTGAAAAAATGTCTGTTCAAATCCTTTGCTCATTTTTCAACTGACTTGTTTTCTGTGATTTTTTTTTCAGTTTTGTTTTGCTTTTGCAATTGAGTTGTAAGACTTCCTTATAAATTTTAGATATTAGGCCTTTATTAAATATATGGCTTACAAATATGTTCCTTATTCTGTGTTGCCTTTTCACGCTGTTGATTGTTCCTTCTGTGCAGAAGCTTTTTGGGTTGATATAGTCTTGTTTGTCTATTTTTGCTTTTGTTGCCTGCGCTTTTGGTTTTATATCCAAGAAATTATTGCCAAGATCAATGTTATGAAGCTTTATAAAACAGGGTAAGCGGATAGAGAGCGACAAAGTGGTGGTGTTATTTTAAGTAGGAGGAACTCTTCAACAGGGTAACATTTAAGCAGAAATCTAAATGAACGAGAAAGCCAACCACTCAGATGTTAGCCAATAAGTGTTCAAATCTGAGGGAACAGCCGCACAGTGACCCAGCAAGGAGACCAAAGTAGCTGCCGTGAGAGGAATGCAGTGCAGAGAAGCTGGAGATGAGATTATAGAGAAATTGACAGGGAAACAAAATCACTAAGGAACTTGTAGGCAATGGGAAGGATTTCAGATTTCATTCTGGGTGAGATGGAGATGCTACAAGACGAATGGTTTTGAGGAAAGTAGTGACATGATTTAAATAAGGTTTTTAAAAGATTACTCTGGCTTCTGTGTAAATAACAGACTGTAAGACTATAAAAGAGCAAGGAAAGAAGAAGAAGGTGAAGTACTCATAATGATCCAGGTGAAATATGATATGTCTTGAATTAGGTTGGTAAGAGAGAAGGTGCTTTGGAGCGATCAGATTCTGAACATATTTTGAAACAAAGTAGAGACAATTCTGAAGTGCCCTAGATGTAGAATATGAATAAAAAAAGAGGTATTACAAATTATTCCATGGGTTGAGAACTAAGCAACACCATGAATAAAATTAATTTCTACAGAGGTCAGATTGTTTTACAGAGAGGAGGGCAGGGAAATGGTCTTTTGGGGAAAGACCGAGAGTTCAGATTTGGACAGGAAAAGATTAAGATGCCTAATGAACTTCCAATGGAAAATTTCAAGAAGATAGTATAGCACATGATTCTGAAATTCATGGGAGGGATCTAGTCAGAGATAGAAAATATTATGTAGCATTTAAAATCATGGTACTAGATGAAGTCAACTTGGAAGTGATTTGAGATAGAAAATCAAGAAGTACCTGTCTGAACCGTGGTACTCTCCAAACTGTTGTGTTAAAAATATGCATTTAGTAAAGAAAAGAACACCACAAAGTAGCAACCACTGAAACAGAAGTAGATTCAACAGTGTTGGGTCCTAACACCAAGCAGTCAGGTCCTAACACCAAGGAGAAATGCTGAACATAGACCAAGTAAGAACGGGACCGAAATGACCATTGAATTTGTCAATGTGGAAAGACCCTGGTGAGGGCAGCATTAGTGGAGTGAGGGGACTGGGGTGAGTTTAAAGGAAGGGAGAAATTTAATGCTTATGCCAATGGTAAAGCCATTTATACTGGACTAGTCTCTTCTTGGGCAATAATTACAAACTGTATAAAATATAAAGTACGTGAAAATAAAGGAGAGCAGCCCAAAATTAGATGGTTCTTTTTTCCCCCCACGAATAAAATGCAAGGACAAATAAGAGACAGAGGAAGAACTAATAAAAAGTTTTAAGAGGCACACCCAGCAATTCCAACAAAAAGATCCTGATTCAAACAAACTGCTAAAAAAACACAAGACAAAGGGTAAATTTTAAGCAGTGATGATATTGAAATCTTAATTCTTCTCATGTGTGATTATGGCAATTAGATATATTTTTATGTCATTCACTTTTAGAATTTCTGAAATATTTATGAATTAACTGATATAATATGATGATTAATGTTTGCTTCAATTTTTTTTAAAAAGTGGTATGGAAGTATAGTTAAAACTTGACTGGTCATGAGTTGATAATTGTTGAGGTTGGATGATGGCACATGGGGTTTATTATACTATCCTCTCTATTATTCTATATGTTTATATTTTATAATAAAATTAATTTTAAAAATGAAGACAGACCAAAGTTCAACTTACAAAGCAATACTGTACTTTCAAAAAGTATTCACTATTATCTGCTTAAAAATAAATAGTTTCTTCCGTGCTTTAAAGTAGTTGCCTTATAAATCATTCAATATCAAACACAGGGCCAGGGGAGAGGGATAAACAAACGTGAATTATGAGAGCCTTTACAAATCAGAAATTGTACATAAATGAAGTATAACTGCTTCTGAAATGATAATTCTAGTTTATGGTAAAGTGAGATTGGATTAACAAACACTACCTCAGGATCAGAACTATTTTGCAAAGCAAAGTACACTAGCAAATAAATATGTGAAAGATGTTTACCCTTTAGGAAAAGACAGGCGTAGGTAATTGCAACCAAGCTCTAAGCCTGTTTGTAAACACTGATACTATATTTTCACCGCTTCTCAGATTGTGGTCTAAACATTTGACATCTTTAATGTCTTTCAAAGATATTAAATGTTGCAGGCGTGTGAGAAAGGTCATATATCATTTCAGATTTGTTGCCGACATTGCTGGCAAATGTGCATTTGTGTGCAGCTATCTTTAATAAACCACTGGCTTCCTGTTTGTTACATGGCTTCCCCTCCTCTGAATAATTTATTGTCTCCACATTATTGGCACCACTTCTGAAAGATGTGAGTGGAAAGGGGATTCTAATATGTATATCACTTAAAAAAAAAACAACAACTAGTCAGTATATTATTTTAAACAGCTTCTACTCATTTAGGGAGGAAACTTAGGAACCCAAAGTAAGAATGCTTCCCAAATCTATTCATGAAGCCAGGAGGGTCAATAGAAAGGGCTGTTTGTTAATCACCATTCTAACGCCGCTCTACCCAATATCCCAAGCTCTGTGAGCTAAATCAAATGATCTCCTAAGGTCTTCTATTTTTATTTAAAAAAAAAAAAAAAAAAAAACAAAACTCAGTCTTCACATTCTCCAGAGGGCTGTGCGTTATTTATCAATGTTCCAAAAAGAGACACCTGAGCATTGCAGATCAGGTCTCATCTGGATCATCTCCTAACTAGATCAACCTCCCTGAATACAGATCTGTGCCCGCAAGATAGGGCCAATCTAGGACTTCTGACTGGGGGATCTCAGTATAACTTAGGGAAATTAGAGCTGGATCGATTGATGGGTGGTGAGCTCCCTGTCACTATTTGTGATGCTATAGACCACCTGGCAAAGATGCTATAGATCACTGGTTTCTAAGCCTTGTAAGAGTTTATGAATGCCTTGTAAATGAATTAGAACTATGAAACCTCCCTATGTAAAGACGTATTGAACAAAATCCTATATAACTTACTGGAGGCTCATTGACCCCACGCACACTATCAATGGTTCAGAATAAGTTTCTGCATTTGGAGTTATCGTTAAGTAGATAACCTTCATTTTCTCTATCCACTCTAAGACTCTATCATTCCTGAGGAGAGATTTTTAAAACAAAGAAGGATTAAATGTGATTCTAAATTATTCCCTCTTGCCCTCTCTAAACCTGGCAAAATGGCCCTGATTTATTGCAAGTGAAAATATTATGCATAATTCTGGCCTAGTTTTCGTGAGAGCCCGTGATAGACACAACCCCACGAACAAAGATAACCCCTCTCTCCCTTGGTCATGAATACCCGATGCTAATCCTCTCCCCGGCGCTGTCATTCAACTTGCTGTCCACTGCTTGCCACTCCACTTGTCCAAATTCAGTGCCTTTCCCATGACCTCTGAGTTTTTCCTTCCACCTGAAAGCCTTGCCCAGCATTTTAGGCCCTGCTCCTCTCCCCTCATCTAAACTCCTATAAAAAAATAGTCTTGGGCACATTTCCGCTGATAACTATATTCTGTCACGCGTTGTTAGTTTTTCTTGTCTTGTATGTACATTTAATTTCTAGG
Organism: Rousettus aegyptiacus; assembly: GCF_014176215.1. Taxonomy (NCBI): domain Eukaryota; kingdom Metazoa; phylum Chordata; class Mammalia; order Chiroptera; family Pteropodidae; genus Rousettus; species Rousettus aegyptiacus. Next base: position 11,653,442 of record NW_023416310.1, read on the forward strand.
AATTTTATGATATTCTAGATAATAAGTACCTGGTCAGATTTTCTTTGCCATCTCATTATACCTACAACGCACATTGGATACTCAAATTAATAAATATCTATTGACTACAATTTATTCTTTGGCTCCTGTCTATGATGATTTCACCACATCTTTGATAAAAAAAAAAAATATATATATATATATATATATATATATATATATATATATAAGCTCTCAGTGAGGGTAATGTAAAAAACAATATTTTGAAAGAGAGCTCAGGAGTGAGGAGCAAACATTATCCAACGTGCAAGAATCATGCAAGTTTAAGATATTATATTTCACAGGAATAATGATTAAGGGAAATGCTAAGACTGGATTACAGATTTGAAGAAAAGACTGATGAGAGAAAAAAAAAAGAAAACATTTTTAAAAGGTTTGTGACCTCTCATTTAATCATTTTTAAAAAGCTGAAAAACTTATCTTGTAAAATAATATTTTTAAAAACACCTACTGAACTTGTTCGGCTCAAGGAATCATTTGAAAAACAGAGAGAATATTAAATTCTCTGTGGTTCTAATTGTCTGGGACCCAGCCCAGGCTCACTTAAATGGCCCATTGTCACCTTAGAAGAAAGGTTTTACTTTCTTTAGTTATGTGTATTCTCGGTTGCTGTCCCCTTAAACAAGTGGTCAGCACCACTGGAGAACATGCAGTCAACTGTGAATTCTCTTCGGCGTCTAATTAGAAGTGGTGTATGGAATGCCTTCCTTAATCACTTTGGAGTCATTGGGGTATTTCATTAGTCTCAGTTTTTATCTTGTAACTTCATTCATAAAATATGTTTCTTATCAATTAGCTCCGCCGGGAACAGATCAGTGGTCCCGTATATCCGGCTCTCAGTGTGATCCCTGAGCCCCGAGGGAGAGGGTCAGAATTCCTCTACATAACAACACTTTCAGCTCTGTTACCACACTCAGAACAGCATGAAAGGGGACGGGGGGGGGGGGGGGGGGGGCGAGAAGCAAGATATTAAGTTGTTTACAAGATAAAATAATGTCCCTGCGTTTTGCCAGAAATATTAGGTAAAAGTGTTATCTTTGAAGAAGTTAAACGACAAATGTGATTTATACAAAAATCAATCATAGGTTCAGCCTATTTTTTTTTTCCTGGAATCAATAGAAGCACCTTCCCCAAAGATATTTTAAAAAGAAAAATTATAATAATCTCTTTGAGTATGAAATTCTATCAACACATATATTTAATCAGAAGAGAGACATACAGATTGTGCTGAGGAGAAAAAATGATTTCGGAGCAGAAGGACACTAAATTCAAACTATTAATAGGGCTGACAAACATTAGGAAGGAAGGTAACGTCACAGAGATGTGTGTAGACATTGACGATGCCAACCACTATGCAGGGACCTCTCTTAGTGATGCAGGCACATCAGGCCCCATCACAAATATTACGGAGATGGTGTATCATGCATCTAGTTCTAAAACAAATAAGCCCTGGTGATGTAGGAGTGTACAACACAGAGAAGAGCGCCCATAATGTAATAACTTTGCACGATGACAGACGGTGATCACATCATAAAGCATATAAATGTTGCATCACTATGTAGTATACCTGAAACTACTACAATATTGTATGCCAACTATACTTTAATAATTTTTAAAGTGTGTGTGCTTAATAACCTCATTATATTTCATGGCATTTCACCTCAAAACGTGCAGACCTTCTATCTCATGTTCGATGTCATTAAACATTTAAATCCTGCAGTAAACTTTCTCTTATTCTAATTCTATGCTCACAAAGAAACTTCCCATTACTAATCTGGCTTCTAAGTTTCCTTGATACTAAAACAAAGCCACCAGAGGATGAAATATTCGAGGTCACTTAGAGTCTCAACTCAGGACCAGCACAGTCAGTTAGTTCTACCTCATTCTATTTGTCAAACAAGTCAAATAGCACCAAGGGGAAGGGAAATACATACACTCTGCCGTGTTCATAGGAGGAATGGCAGTTACGTGGTAAATGTAGACTCAGGGCCAGAATGCAACCTGCTACATGTGGCCGACTGCGTAGCTACAGAAACACCAGCGGCCTCAGCAGCAGCAGTGGCAGTTTCGGAATCTATATTCTGATATCACAATTATCTGGACTCAGCTACAAACCTGCATATTTTCTGTGTCTCCTACTTCAAATTTTCAAAAGAAAGAATCTGACCAGAGCAGCCTGGCTTATCATTGATTCCTCTGGGGTAGAGGAGTTCTCTGGGCCAGTCAGGGACACATCCTCTTAAAAGAGGACTCCTGCAGAGAGGCAGTGATCAAATACATACCCAGGATGCTTTTCTTTTGGTTGCTATTATTTTCTGTTGGCAATTCTCTTGCTTTCTCATCATTTGGCTTCTCAAGGGGGCAACCTCCCCTTGAGAGGTTCACAACTTTTCTAAGATTTTTGTACTCATAGGAACTTGGTTCATTTTATAGTGCTTCGCAATTACTTACTGACCACCTGATCATGGCCAGAAAATGACCTCGTCTTTATCTAACCATTTTAATATTCTTCATGGAATGAATTATGTCCTTGGGCCACTCACTGGCCCCTGACCCCAACCACAGATCTGGCCCTGACTTCAGCTTGCTGCTTACCTCATTAATGGATAATACCATTGGTCTTACGAGGACAGAGAAATGATATTTAGATGGCTCGACTTAACTTCTTTCCCCTCAAGAGATAAAATTAGGTGTAAATAGATGCTGGGGTAGGGGCACCATCTTTTCTTACATCATTTCTTTGAAGGAGCAAATTTTCCCACCTCAAACTTCCATAGTATACACATTATTTAGAGAAAGACTATGATCCAAAAGAAGAATGAGGTAAAAAAGAAAAAAGAAAATATTTTTGCTAATATAAGTGCTTTTGCTGTTCAAATAAAAACCACCCACAAGTTTTAGAGAGCATTTGAATGCATTGATGGAGGGTAAATATTATCTATTAAATAAGTTGGCAGAATACATTTTGATCTTTGTCATCATCGTGAAGGAAATGGTACCATTTCGGTTGACAATTTGCAGAATGAGCAATGGGATGCAGGTCCCAGTTAAGGCATGATTTTCCTTGTAGGAAAATACTGGGGCTACAGCTGAGGACCCCTAAGTGTGAGCTTCCCTTTGCCTGAGCCAATTATGAAAAACACAGACTAGCCTAATGTCTAAGTACTGTGTATGTGATAAATTGTTATTTTGTTTAAGGGCCCTGAGGCAAAAGAAATATCAAACAAATTTTTACAATAACACCTGTTTGAAAATAAGCAATTTATTTCATCCTTATAAAATATTTATGGATTCTGAATGGTTGTCCTTGAATAAGGCCATTTCGTTTCTGTTCTCCACTGAGGATAGGTTAGTTAGAGAAAACTCTAGACCTATTTCCTATTAATTTAATAGCGTTCCAAATCTTCTGTGAGAAGGCAGCCACCCAATAACTTTATTTACTAAACTTCATTCTTAATAATTCCGACTTAGTAGTTGTACAAGCAACAGCTCATGCATCGTTTCACCCTATTGAATAGAGAGAAATCAGTTCTATGCAATAAAATAATTTGATTTCCATCGAGAAAATGTATTTCAAAAAACCCAAGAGATTGAAAGAAATTATTACTTTTTATTACCCATATCATAATGTTCATCTTAATTACTGCTAAAGCAGGTTCACAGATATAGTCTAATTGAATGTATAAGTTTTTAATTGAAAAGGAAAAAAGTATGAGATTTGAATTCTAACAATTGGGTGGAACTTCCCTTCCAAAGCTTTCTTGGGAGAACTGAACTTCTTAAAAATATCCTAATGGTCAGATGTTAACACGGCACAAACGAAGTATTTTGGAATTTGGGGAGATGGGTCAGTTGTCGTGTTATCTATTACAATCAGGGTTAGAGCTGGGTCAAAGTGGCAGGAAACTGTGAGGAATGTGGCAAACCAGTTGAGACTACCCTCAGCTCAGCTACTGGTATTCTGACCCTTCTCCAGGCCCAAGATTTCACATTTCACCCAAAGAATAAAGGGTGGGGTTCTCCCTTCCCTTATTTGGATAGTCCAATGACCATTCTGTCTTCATGAACTCCAGTACAGGGTCCCCTGTAGTCCATTGTCTTCTAAGCCCCCATGAGAAGGCTGTCTAATGGAAGAGGAAGAGCAAGTTACACTTACGCCAAAAAACAAAACCTTGGGCCCACTGAAATTCTGCTTCTTAATAAGAATAGCACCAGGAAAAAGAAACTCAGCTGTGCCCTCTCTCCAAACTGAAAAATAATGGAGATTCCTAGGAGTTTATCCAAATTGGTGTTGAAGAAACGAGAAACGATTACGTTCTCTGGGCCTTTAGTTCTGCCCCTGATAACCCAAAGCCGTAACCTTCTATTTATACATAAAAATAGCAAATAATGTTCTATTTTTGGTAGCCTAAATTTTGTCCATTCTACTATAGTTAGAGGAAAAGAACCTTCAAGTGGTATTATTGCATTATTGCTATACTTTTTATCTGTAATCGAACAGTATTCCTTACATGTTTTATTTTTCTACATAAAATTATTTTATGTTTCCCTGAATGCACTACAATGAAACATGAAATGGCTAAGCTTACCGAAAGAACATCTGAGATTCTCCGGAATAAAAAAATATGTATTTCCAATAGAAGGCTTATGATTTAGATTCTTATTATCTGGGTATGCATAGGAACATGAAACTTTTTTCAGACATTCCATTTTGCCAAAACATCAATTAGTCTGACTCATTCAATCCCCTCTTTATATTCTGTATCATGTATTGGACATGTGTGTATTTGTACACCAGAGAATACCACTTGAACTTCCGCTGAAAACAGCCTCTGAATACATAGATGGTAATCATATGCTTAGACAGTGAAGAAAGCCTTTCACGACTATTTTTAATGTATCTATAACCACTTCAGATGTCTGTTTGGAAACCAAAATCTGCAGAATCAATGTGTTTAAAATGGTATCGTTCAGCCATTGCTGCATATCGGCTTCCACTAATTTCTTAAAGGCCAGGTTCTATGCTTACGCTGAGGCAGAAGGAGTAATGTGACTTTAAGGGTGCGGGTTATAATTCAAGTATGATTGTATTAGCATAAAAGAACATAAGCTGCTTTTTCTGAATGCAAACACGATGTCTAAACCGAGGATGTAAATTAGTATTACAATGAAAGCCGCCAGAAGGACAGAAGTTGGAAGTGTTCTCTTCTCTGAGCAGCAGGAGACTGTTCAGGTCCTGCTGTTTTGAAAACCTTTCTCCCCTCATGCAGGCTGCCCTGCTAAGAGAAACCCATTTGAATATTTTGGCAATCACAGAGGCCCCCACATAAATTATGGATACAGAAATGCAGAAGACAGCCTAACAAATGGAACACGGTGGAATCTGTTTTTCCGCCGCCATATGGTGTCGACAGAATGCCACTTTGTTTCTCTGGGAAACAGCTCATCATTAAAAAATAAATAGCATCTTTTCCATGGGGAGAGAACCCACAGTCATTATTTTGAAAAATAACAAACAGGAAACTCTGTCCTTTCATTTTACAATCTTCCCCCCCACCCCTTAACATTATTATTATCACCACACACATAGACTTTGTGTTTTTTTTTCTTTTTTCCAAGAAAACTCACAATGGCGTGGACCTGGTGGGTATATGGGAACTCAACATCATGTTCTTCCCGAATCTGACCAGCTGAAAGTCCAAGCACAGCACACATCATGAAAAATCAGGGCACTTCATTATAGATCTTCTTTCCTCTGCAAAAACTGTTCTTTCTGACAAACACGGATTTTACTTATCGTTAAGTAAAATCATTTAGGCACCAATAATGTGAGTCAAGCCATAAGTTAAATGGGCACGAATTAAGTAAAAGCATTTCACGCTTACAGATAAAATGCATACAAACCATCCAGGTTTATGGAAAGTTTAACAATTTCCAAATCGAACGAGAGTGACTTTATTATTTATGGAATAAAGTTGTCACTGAAATTCATTCCACAATGAACTTGATAATTTACCCTCTCTCAAGCCCAGGAACGTTTATCACATTCCACAATTAAATGTAATGTGAAGTCTGTCCACGCCTTTCTCCTTCCTACACCCCTGAAGCTGTCCACTTTTGCCCACAACAAAAGCCTTTCCAACAAGCCACCTGTGTCATCCTTCTACAAAGCAGACTGCTGAAAATTGATAGCTGTAGTGCTATCTTAAACAAATCACAGCATTTTCAAATCAACGTAATTTTCAAAGCGTTTTCAGAAATGTTATTTTATTTGATGTTCAAATAGCACTGAGATGGAGTAGAAAAGGTTATCGTTTCTTCTTTGCAAACAAAGACATGGAGAAGGGGGTTAAGTAACTAACCTAGACATTAATGTCAGGATTGGATCCTGGTCTTTGGACTCCTAGGTGAACTCTGTTCTTTTTCCATTTCTTTTTCTTTTCTTCTCTTTTCTTCTTCTCCTTCCTTCCTTCCTTCCTTCCTTCCTTCCTTCCTTCCTTCCTTCCTTTTTCTTTCTTTTTTTTTTAAATAGCACTCTGTTAGCTGAAGTGGGGGAAAAAGACCTTCGTAATTATCGCTCACCTCCCATGCCTCCTTCAGTGATGGTCTCTGACCGTGTGGCTCCATCGACCTTGTTACTGAGAATGGATCACCTTCCTGCTTCCTCTCATATCAAGCATATGTTTTAAAGGTTTCTAAAAGTCAGTTACCACAGAGCAAAGGGGAAATGCACCTATAAAAGTTATCCTGCATTTCCCAAGCAAGTATTTAAGATTCCGAGGCCAGAACCATCTACTTCCATTTGGTGAACTCTGTGAAATAAGATTTGGGGTCAGAAAAATGTTCCAGTTGATAAGCTGCTTTGTGTTTTAGTACTTTAATATGATGTTTTCTGAAACGAGCAAAAATTTATAATACGTTGTCCTGTTGGAACGACGACTAGGACATTTTCAGCAACACCACATAAATGAAGAGAGCACGAAATCTGGTCCTCCTGTGGCCCAGAAACCAAGAACAGAAGAGGCACATTCCCTCTTCTCCCCTAAGCTCTGTCACTACTAAACTCCGCTCTGTGATATAATGTGGAGCCTCTGCCAAACTGGAAGAGCCCTCACCGCCGCGTACGATTGAATTCATTTCTATCACTTCTAAAGAAAGCTTATTCAAAAATATAACTGATCTCTGGGTGCGTATGTTATTTTATTTCTTTTCTTCAACTCTTCCAGCTTTCTCCTTTAATGCTCCCTCAATTCACATTTGGGATGGGGATTTTGCAAATGAAGAAGCAGGAAAATATTTTAGATCTGCAAAGTTCCAAGGCATATGCTTCGTTCCTTGTTACTAGAAACACTGTCCTCAAGAAATTACATGCGACTGGCAGATAATTCCACGATGTTGTCGACAGCTTGTCAATAGTGGATGCTGATGGCTACATGGTATCAATGCATCAAGCCAAAATGTCATCCACCCAGACGGCGGGAGCAGGGTGTGTGTGTGTGTGTGTGTGTGTGTGTGTGTGTGTGTGTGTGTGTGGAGGGGGGAGCGGTCTGAACGAATGGAATGTAGCTTTGGGTGTTGTCTCTGATGGTGAGTATAAAAGAATACATTTTGTGTTATTATTAGATAAAAGCTAGTCACAATCATTTGCATCCAGCATCATATGATTTTAAATATCAGTTCCAAACATTAAGGTAAAGATTTGAGGGGGGCGGGGAGTTGTAGGGGAGGTGGACTGGGAAGAAGCTAGACTATTATTTAAAGTTGCCCCTTATGAAAAGAAAAGTAATTGAAGTGATAGTAACTAAAAATCATTTAAATTAAATAAAATTAAAGATTTAGTTCTTCAGTTGTAGCAACCACATTTTAAGTACTCAGTACCCATATATGTCTAGTGTCTATTGTGTTGGCCAGCACTAATATAGAATATTTTTATCATCATAGGATATCCTATAGGACCGCGGGATTATAATGAGTTAAACATTTCTATGTGATTATTTCATTTATCCAATAATTTCCTTTGTTGAGTGTATGCTTTTCAAGGGAAGCATCATACAGATAAGAGATTTAGGTCTGCCTTCCATCCTAAGGCTTACTCTTGGTTTCTTGCTAGTAAAACAGAGGCCATAGTGAAAGAGACTGTATCAGGCCATTTCTAGTAGAAACAAGCCTAAGGTATTATCTAGTGGTGTTTAAATGCTTGGCAAGTGGCTTAATTATACTAATAGTCATGCTCGCTAGATTGTGTCCATAAATTTAGTTCAGTGAAACAATCGAATCATCTTTTTTCTCATTATGTTAGGAAAGGGTTTCTACTTCTGCATTTGAATTGCTAACAGCAACAACCACCACAAAAATGAATGCTTATTGATTATTTAATATGAGCCAGGTGCATATATGTCTAGATTCAAGTTCTGCTATTGCTATATACTTGCCAATGAGTTGTGTACCCTTGGAAGAGTTACTGCACCTCACTAACCTTAATTTTCCTCGTATTAAAACTGGAGACAATAATAGTCCTTGTGAGGATTAAATTAATGCTGTACATAAAGCCGTTAGGACAGCGGCCTAGCCCATGGTAAGTACTCATTAAATGTTAGCTGTTTTTATTACCATTTTCCAGGCATGTTGATAAATACCTTGCAGCTATTACGTTAATTCTTACAACAACCTTATAAGATATATATTATCGCAAGCTACATTTAACAGATGGAAAAACTGAGACTTAAAGAGGTTAAGGAGTTTCACCAATTTAACACAGGAGATAAGAGGTAGAGGCAGGATTTGAACCAGGTACTCTACCCTCAGAACCTGAGTAACTAACCCGGATCATGGCACCAAATTTGTGTGCTTATTATGGGGATTTTAGGTACTACAGGTAAAGAATAAAGCACATATATTTTCAGTGAGTATATTGTTGTTATTATGCTAAAACTCATTAAGTAATATTTTTGAACTTGGTAGTAATGTTGGTGTTTTGTGGTGAGGAGGTGATCATGGTGTTATCAGAGCAGAAACCGTGTATGATGTTTGAATATTACAGAACATTTAGAGCCAGGTAACAATGCATCTTTTATGGTTGATATACCACTCCTCCTCTCAAATTTCATTGTGATGATCATGATTAATAATAATAGTAATAATAATAATAATAATAATAATAATAATAATGTCTTTCCACCCAAACAAACCAGTTTGCAGGTGCTACCTAAAAAAGGAGCAATGACGATGTATTTCCTGTGAAACCCCACACTGTCCTCTGGGGAGAGTCTGAAATGAAATGGAACACAGTAGGTGTGTTCAGGAAGCTGTTGTCACAAGTGGAGCCGAAGTAAGAATTCTGAACTTCGAGACCTGGCATGGAGTGACGCCAAAGAAAATCCTTTACAGACCACAATTTTTCAGGGTGTTACTCCAGCCTGAAGCAGCCTGTTAGCATCAGCATACGGCAGCATAAGTCATTTTGCAAGGCTCAGTCAGGGAGCTTTTTTTTATTGTTCCTTTTCATAAACGTGTTAAATTCTAGCACCGGATACTTAAGCTGATTATTTCTGCACCAAATAACACCTGACCTCTGAGAAGAGAAACTCTGTAGGAAATGAACTCAAATCAAAGAAGCTTTAGTTTTAGCCACTGAGGGAAAAAAATAGAAGTCAGCGATGAGAGATCATTTGGAATTTGGGGTTGAGGCCATCAGATTGTTATGGTAAAAAAGGGTGACAAATGGCAATTTTGCAATACGTAACATTTTTCCTATAACAAGGAGAGTGAATATATCTAATTTCTCAGTATTTCCAAGCAGTATTGAATGAAAATTTTTTTAAAGTGTGTGGATATTCTAAGGAGTTTTGATAGTAGTTATTACTTAAAGACAGAAGAATCACGAGTATATATGATGATATTATCAGGCTCAAAGAAAAATGTGATTGATTAAAATGATAGGTCAAAATAAATTTGTCGAATTTTAATAAAAGTCAGAGTTAATCCTGCACAGGTTTAATTTCCCAAAGCCCCTTGAAAAATATGGCTTAATAAGAACCCATGTGAAAAATGAAGCTTAGGCCTTAGCTGCTTATATGTTAACTATAAGTTTCAGGGTGATACTGCATGAAAAAATGTGAGGTAATCTTGATCACGTTTTGGCCATGTTAAGAAAGGTAGACTACCCAGGTCATGGGAGGTGATAGTTAGAATATGTTCTGTGTTGGAGAGATATAATCTAGAGTTTGGAGGCATGTATGTGCCTCCAAAAGAAGTGCTGTGAGCGGGATGTGGGAACCAGGGAAATAAGAGCTGGGCAAGAGATGCCTGAAAGCAAACGAGAAGAAATTCTATTGATTTGATAACAGTACTTATACATCTGGACATTTTTAATCGTACCATCACATTCTCAAGCTTAGTACAGCATGCCCTGAATCACCGTGTCATACATCTACCTCTTCCGAAATTGTACAATTCGGCGGCTGAGTTTGATTGACTTTGGGGCCACATATATTTCACCTTAATTTGTTTGTAGTCTCCTCCAATCTCCAGGCTGGGCATCCTGTCTTATTTAGCTCTATATGTCCCACAGTAATGGAACTAACTCCAGAAGGCCCTCAATCACTATTTGTTGATTTCCTCGAACATGTCACTTTTTTTTTTTTTTTTTGCTATTAGGTTAAACACTGTTCACAATCTGGAGGAGACTTTCTACTCCAACTTAGCTGTTCCTCCTGCTCTTCCATATGGGCCATCAAGATGTGTTATCATTAGCAGCCTCTTAAATGCCTTAATTGGAGAAGTTAGGCATTCAGTATCAAGAGGGCATAGAATTCAATTGAGTTTAGATACTCCGGTGTCTACTTTTTTCAAAATCCAAAAGAGGAAATAAAAAGGCTTTGGGGAAGCAGAAGCCATAACTTAATTGGTAACACCTGCAGAGAGCAGGTGATAAATGTTTGAGGAGGATAAGGGCTATCTCCAAGCTTTTTCTGTTGTGATTCCTTGTACACACATCCCCATTGAGCAGTATACCTCTAGCTGTTTGAGTCAAATCTGTTCAGGAAAAGGAAAAATATCAACTAGAAAAAGATGCTCTACTATTAACAACACTTTTGGAAATGCAGCAGAAATTCTTAATAAAAACTATTTCATCTCTCCCCTTTCTTCCCATCACAATCTAAGTTATTGAGGGTAAAGATTCAAATGAACATATCTTACCAAAATATTTATTCAAATAGGAATGTTAATGATTTTCAGATGCTTGCTGGCAGAGTGGAAACAGAAAGATAAACGACTTTCTCACTCTGTTCGGGAGTTATTTTTATCTTCCAGTCTGTGATGTCCCCTCATTATCGAGGGGTACACAAATCCAGGTAGTGCATAATTTGGGAACCAAAAGTAAAATAGTAAAACATTTCTCAAGATGCTTTCACCATTTCACCATTTTAAAAAAGAATTTAAATGCAGGGAAAGAAGTATAACTCATGTTGGCTCTTCCCAGGCATTAAAATTCGAAGCACAAAACTCTATGCATTGCTTCTCCACGGGATGCTACCAACACATTGCAAAGAGCAGGCTGGAGTCCCAGGCCACATTATTTTTGAGCCTTCCGGAGCAAGGCTAGTGCTGCCAAAGTGAGTCCGCCACATTTTACCGGTGGTCCAACTGAGGTCCAAGGATGGGAGGCAGCCATAACTTTTCTCAGACTCGTCAGGCGATGGTTATGAAACAAATGTCTTCCACTCTTCTTACCAATGGACAAAATTATCTCCTGCGCTGTTTACTTTCATTTTAATCAGTCAGCCAATCAAGTCTGAAATGAGAGCTTGCTTAATTACGCTCTCAGCCCTGTGCTTAGCTCTGCTGTAGAGAACGAGGGGAGTAGAGTGCAGTTTCCTGCGCTAGGAAACCTGGCTCAGGCGCACCTGACTCAATTAGAGAACAATGCAGGATGAGATACAATTAAATGAGAAAGACGTTAGGAAGAGTGATTATAAGTGCTTTGAGGGGCTCAAAGGTGTGGCTCCAGCAAGGTCAGAGAGTCATAAAGACAGGGTCCTTCTTCTCGTCCTTCCTGCCACCCTATCCACCTCTTCCTGGCTGCATCCTTCAGGATTAACAGAAATGACAAGCGGCTTCAGACATGGCACCCGCTGCACACTTGCCAGGCTCATCTTTTGTTCTTTTCCATTCACTGTCCGGCTCTGCTTTGGCAGATACTCTTGTTCCTGCCTGAAATCCCCATCCATTGGCCCATTTCAAACTCCCTCCTTCCCTTTCCAATCATTTCCTTCTTATGTATCTCACCAGAGTCCATATTTTTCTCTAACGATGATGAGCATGCTGTTGCTCTCTTCTTAACCAGTCTGTGGGGGTCCCCAGAGGGCCACACGGGCCTTCAGCAATTATAGACATTTAAAAACAAAAAAGTATTTTGGTAGTCCTGAGGCCTGTCTCAGGGTATGATATCACAAATTTTTCCAGTACTATTAAATAAGGAACCCTGAGATGAGATCCATATCCTCACAAGATAATATGTTTATTTGGGTACATATAGAAAATGTAAACTTTTAGTTCCAAGCTGACTCTTGAATTTTAAAACATTTTTAACTATTATTATTATTATTATTATTATTATTATTATTATTATTATTTGCAGGACCTCTTTGCTCACTCTCAAATTATTTCTTCCCCTCCACACTTTTCTTCAGGCCATACATATGAAAGCCAATGGCCTTCATAAAATCCTCATTATTACAAAACCCCTAAATGCCAGGTTCTTACAAAACAGGGCTTTTACAAAGGGAGATATAAAGAATAATTATTTAATCTTGACACCTTTTTATGCCTTTTTTTTAAAAACTAATATGTCAAACTAATTCAATTTATCGTGTCCATTTTTCTCCAACATAAGACATAGGTCCAAAGGAATGAACATGCTTTAGATAATAAGGCAGGCAATGCAAACAGATAGCCAAACTTAGACCATTCCAGGACTATAATATAACCAGAGATATAAAATCTTAATTCAAAAGTTAATGATTCCTATATCACTTGTTATCTTTTCCTGTCAACACTCTGACAACCTATTTTAATTTTGGTATTTCTTTATACTTTATCTTGTAGAAAGAACTTTATATCTTTCTCACTGTATTCCTCAATGGGGGAGGGAGGAAGATTAGACTAGAGTTTTAAATTTTAGGCCTGCAAGATGATAACAATGGTTTCCAGTGACCAAAAAAACAAAACAAAACAAAACAAAAAAGAAAGAAAGAAAAAGAAAAGAAAAGTAAAAAAATAGGTTCCTATCCTCATAAGAAAGGACTGATTTCTCTTCAGCCATAGAGGCAAGTAATCACCAGAACTAATTTTAAATCCATTCTCATTGATCAATTACAACTCCATGTAGGTAACCATGCTTCTGAAAGCCACCAGTCACTGACAGTCCAATATTTCTGAAAATCAGCCAATGAGTAACAATGATTTCCAAGTAACCATGCCTTCACAGATCAAGATCAACCAACATCTAAACACTCTTATCTTTGAAATGCTACCAGTCCGTGATGTCCACAATCCCTGAATCTATACAAGGTCAGGTCTCTGCTTTGCTCAGTGTGAACTCAAGAGCAAAGCTGTCCCTCAGTTAGCAAGCAATAAATTCCCATCTCTGTTTCAGATATAGAGTGATAGCCACTTTCACGTAATCTAATTTGATATCTCGTCAGTATATCATATTGAAAGGTTTATTCATTTCTTTATGTATACCCCCATTTATGTCAAATAGAATATAAGGTAGTTAAATATTATAATAGCCAACCCATGGCCTGAGCTGCAATATGCAAAAGGTTGCTCTATAATGAAATAAGCCAATAAAATGGTCTGTTTAGACTTGATGTTTTATTCAAATGTAACGTCTCCATCAGTCATTCATGTGTCTGCACCACTCTCCTGACAGCTACTAATATCTAAGCTTCGAGCAAATCATCACGCAGTGTGGAGAGACAATACGATGATGCTGTGACATGGTGGGACACTCAGGCCCTCCAAGGTCAGCTTTCATCTCGGAGCGTTCAGGCACCGCGTGCTCGAAAGAGGTTCGCAAAATGTATTCAATTTGTTCGCAACAAAAAGTAAGAGAACAAGAGTGAATTATTGTCCTTACGTATATCTGAGCTATTTGAAATCGTGAAGTCTCTTTTGAATAGCAATTATTTCTTCAAAACCAAAAGGCTTCAGTGAGACTCTGTGTAAGACATCGTGTACCATTTTGTTCAAAGCTGACATTTTATAATTCCAATACGAATACCATATACATAACTATATATAGCGCTGTCCTCTCGGCATTATTTTTAAGAGCTATTCTTAGATCACATCTTCTTTACCTAAGTTTAAGACCGTAAAGGTAGCAAAACTTTAGTTGAAGAGTCTCTATAATAGAGTGTCTTATATATAGTATGATAGCCTGACCTCTGTAAGACATGTTCTGTCCAGAGAGAGCTCATTATTTATTTTATAAAAGAGAATCAAGTCCCCAAGCACACTGTGTTTAGCCATGATAAATACCATGACTCTCCAAGGTCCTTTACATCCTCTGAGCAAGCTTTCCTGACACCTGTTGTGAATTCGCCCACGTGACCTCCCCTGTTTCTCTGGTTCCTACCTCAATGCTTCTACCCATACTCTTCCCCCAAATATATGATATTCTTCCCCCACCCCCACCCCCCGCTTCATGTTTAAATGCCTGAAGCCTCTCCTCCCTCTCCTCCTTCTCCAACACCATATCCGACAGGAAGATATATACTATCACTTTCTAAGATCACCTCTTCCTCCTGTGGGCTCACATACACTGTCCCAGTCAATGCCTTCATTTGTTCATTCACAAAAAAAAGAAAGAAAGAAAAGAAAAGAAAAAGAAACCATAAAAGCACCTTGCCAGGAAATATGCAGTCATTGGGTAATTACCACCTGTTACCTTGTGTTATGGTTATCCATGTACCTGTCTCACACTCCCTTAATAAAACCCTTGAGTGCAAAGATGTGCTTTTTTCACTATATAGTACTTAATACATAAGTAGATGACCCAGTTTGCTTTTGGCATGGCAGGATGGCTCGCAGAGGGTGAACCAAGTAAACACCATGTTATCAAATGAGCATCTGATCTAGTCTGGTTTATTTCGTTCACTAAATTTCTCTTGAACAATTTTAAAAATGCTCCTTCCGTAGTGGATGAATCACGAGCCCTCTAAGAAATAGAAGTTGAAGCAGTATATTCACAGAGTGCATGAAATAAGTTTTAAAACCTCCAGCTATTGGTAATTGTCAATCATTTTAAAAATTCTATCAATTGAGCTCATATGCTGCTAGAACTCTGTGTGCTTGAATATCCCCAAGGACACCATGTATTCCTGAGATTATAGTGTTTTTGGATCTCTTGAAAGCATGGAAGACACCCCCTGGAGGCTTGTTAAGATAACTAACAGTAACCAATATCAGACAAGGAAGGCTAAGGGCACTGGACCATCTGTCCATTCAGCTTAGAGGGCACAGAGATCCGTGGTGTTTGTCATGACCGTTAAAGACTGCAATGTGTATATTAAGACCTCTGTTTATAGTAAGAATTTTTATTTATACTTACACCACCTGAGGTTAAGAAAAAAACAGAGCCTCATGCTACAGTGAGGAAACAAATTTGAGTCCTCAAGGTGGTCATATGTATAGGCTTATCAGTCTCTGTCGCTTTGTAGTAGTATTTGTGGGAGGGGCTCCTCCTTGGTTGGAGCCCTCCCTCGTCCAGGTCGCTGTAGAACCAGGGCTCTCTGAAGTTTGTCCTCTCTGTGTGCCTGCGGGCACATTGTCACCAACCTCCCTCCCTCCGTGGAAGTGTCTCCTAAGACAGTGGATGCTATTCCTTCCCCTCTCACCTGTCTTTTCTCATCTGCTTGCAGCACTTTCTCTCTCACCAGGATGTAAATAACTCCCAAATACATTTCTCTACTTTGCATGTCTATCCCTCTACATCACAGGGCACTTACTGCATGCTGTTGGCAGGCAATCATTATCCAGTAAATACTTGCTGCCTGATTGTAGGATAAGACGGAAGTAATCTTCTTTCGGGTAAATGCATAAAAGGCTTTTTTTTTGTTTTTTAGGTCAAGATGGCCTTGCCCTTCCTAAATTCAGAACTAGAGAGAAAAAGATGAAATTACTACAGGTGAACTCCTTAGCGGAGAGGACTGTATAATTTTTGTCCAGTATCTGCAATTCCATCTTTCCAGTGATGCCTCCTTGTTCTGGGATTGCCCCTTCTCTCCCAGTTCTACATCCAGAATGGCCTCATTAGCATGTGATCCTGTCCTACACCCACCAAGTGGGCATTTGACCCAAACTAGGACCAGTGCCCATTCCCTGGGATTTTCTAACTGGAAGCTAAGAGACACTTTTCTCTGCTGGTGTCTGAAACTGGAAACTATAAAACTCCAGGGGAAGTTTCCATCATCAAGTCACTAACTTAACAAATATTTGCTAGGCAATGACTACATGCTAGGCACTGTGAGGTGAAGAACCAGAACAAAGGTTCCTGCCTGCTGTTAGAGAAAAACGGATGACAAATGAACATGCAACTAAATATATAGTGCGTCAGATGTGATTAACTGGAAACTCACTGTCCGAAGAAATCCTTACCTGTGACGTCTAAACTCAGACTACGAAGGAAAGGGAATAAAGCAAAAACAACATTCACTGCAATGCATGCCCATTTCCCACGCTCGTTTCCGTGGTTTTTAAACATGAAAACACGACAATAAAAGTAACTTTTGTAATGGCTCCTAATTAGTGAAGGGTTCAAGGGGCCCGGCATTGCATTCAGTATAGTATGTGTCTCAGCTAATTCATACACCTGCCCTTGAACATAAGCACTAACACTTAGCTTGATTTTATGGGTGCAGAGATTGATGCATAGAGAAGTCAAGTACTTTGGCCAGCATTGTAGGGTGAGCAGCAGAATCAGCGTTAGAAGCCGGGCTGCCTCTTTTTTTACTGCTGTGTCCCATTGCCCCTGAGCAGCCTCCAAGTCCAGAAACTGGGCGGAATAAAAGTGCATCTTACCCCAAGGAGCCAAACTGAGGCATCAAACCCCTCAGGGCATGAGTGTGACACAGTTGCTGTCGTCACATAGACAAAATTAAAATGAATATATATATTCATGCTTAATTTAGTGTGTAGACTTGAATTCTCAATTCCATTTAACCTCTGGCATCATCCGAAGGCCAAGCCCACCTACCTCCGAGCAGAGCAGCTCGGACTGAATGCCTGCTGCTTCTACATAAGGCTGGATGGAGGAGCAGGACCTTCTGGGTGGCATGTGGGAATGGAAGTCCATCGCTACCCTGATAGCTTGAACAGGTTGTCCTCGCTGTTTGCTAAAAACAGAGGAGATGAGGCAGCAAGGCTTCTGCCCAGCTTTGGCCCAACCTCACTCTCCTTTACAACTTACTCAGAAGAGGGCACTTAGGGATGTCCTTAAAATTCCCTCCAGGCAAACGCACCGGGGCAGCCAGTGCTGAAAGACCAGCTGTGTCAAATGTTAATCCAACGTGAAATGGAAAGATGCTTTTTAACTCTCGGTGAAATGCAAAATTAAATTCCAAACTCTAAGTACTTTCCTGGGATTTTTAAATTTTTTTTCATTTTTCTTTCTTTCTTTCTTTTTTTTTTAATGCAATACATTTCCACTAACTTGGCAGCCAGTGAATTAAAGAGGAAAGCACACACGTCCACCTTTTTCATTCAGTCGTTCATTCTGTTCTCCCACGTGTCAAACCTCCATGTCAGCCTTTCTCCTAGAAAGGCTCAGGTCAGAAATTCTGTCTCCCAGAGCCAAGTAAATCCCTTCCGACGAAAGAATCTGTGGCCAGTGGCCTGAGCAGCAGCCTGCAGGAAAAGGGTGGGGGTGGCGAGAGGGGGCCGGGAAAGGTGGCAGAAATGTGGGTTAGGAAGGCGTCTTTAGAGTTCTCTTAGAAGCTAAAGTGCTTGGAAATTGAATGTCAAAGCCCAACCAGGTTTTTCTTCCCTAAGGGCACCTTTTCTCATCTGCAGAAATATTAACTTCATTTCCACACTGCTCTCCTGGAATTCACAATTGACATCAGTCCGGGGAACAGCCGCAAACGCAGGGCAGGTTTCCTCCCATGCGGGGTCCTCCATCTTGCTCTAGTCCCCCCCAGCACAGCCCTCCACACCTTCCCCAGTCCGCGAGGTGCCCCTCTCACCCACCCTAGACACTCATGCACTGCGGTTCTCCTGGCTACATGACGGAAGTCTGATCATCTAGAACATGTCTTACTCATCCAAAATTCCCCAGAGTTTCAAAAGCCTGGTTTTGAAGTTAAGCAGATGTGGTTTGAACTCCAGCATTTCATCCAAAAGGTGAGTGATTGACTTAGGTTATTAAACCCCTCAGGGTCCCATTTCCCTACCAATATGAGGAGAGATAGTAACACAAGCCTAACCAAGTTGATCATCACTAGAAAACCTAAAATAGCTCACTTTTTTTTTTTTTAAAGGATTGCTAAGTGCCGGGCATTATTCTGAGCTATTTGTAAGCCTTGCTCCCTGTAATCTTAATAACAGACCATGAGATGGACCCCAGCCTGAGCTCTATTTTATATTTATGAAAATGGAGGCTTATGGAAGTTAAAGAAGTTGCCTAAGATGCTTCATTCAGCCTGGAAATACATAATCATAACAATAGCTTTGCTTTACGGTACATTGACTGTCTGCCAGAGAATTGCAAAACATTTTATCTGTATTGTCTTATGCATTCCAAATTTTTTGACTGAGGAAACTGTGAAAAAAGACGAAGTAACTTCCTGTGTCTATTCGATCCTTGTGTAACAGAGCAGAGATGTAACCCCACACCTTTGAGTCCGTCTTTGAGCTTAACCATGACTGACTGACTAGAGATGGCAGCTTCACCATGCCATAGCCCCTTAATACATTTGCTAAATCATGCAAACCCATTAGATTTCTTATGGAGGAAATGTAGGTTTCAAGTCTTATGCATAGTGAATTTGATTTTCTTTTTAGTTTCTTCACAGAGAAGGCTCTACAAGAGAGGACAGCGTTCTCTGTTTCCAACATTCATTGCAACTTCCCAAGCCACTAGAATCCATAGCTACATTTTTGAAAATGGATACAAAGCTCTTCTTTGGCAAGCTTCATTACTAAAATGATGGTAGCAATACAAACAACTAGTGAGAGAGAGTTGATTAAGTATAATCCATCAGCTGTATGCAACATCGTGCATCCATGAAAACAGTAATTATGAAGACGAGAGAGCAGCACAGGAGAATACTTAGAATGTTTACCATGTGGTGTTAACTGATAAAATACGACGTAATGTTCATCCTATAATTGATCGCATCTATTTAAAATATGAATATATATGAAAGTTAAAAGCAGAGGTTAATATAAAAAGAATTAAATATTTATGTTACTTACAATGGTAGGATGCTGGGTGGTGTATGATAGGTTTTTTTAAAAAAATATATATTCTATTGTTTTGGCAGTAAAACATCAGAACTCAATGTTAAAATACACTGTGGACACTGCCCCCAGAGGAGTGCCTTGGAAGAACAGGCAATAACTGTTCACGAGTATTTTTCATTGTCATTATTTTCCTGCCTGAGAGACGTCAGAAGACTAACAAAGAACATCAGCCCGTGTAGTAATAACCTGCTCCTGGCCTACGAGTCAGGTCCATGTGCTACTTTTTATCTGTTGCTTTGGTAAGGCAGGAATACGCTATGTATTCTCTCAACACTATTTTTTTTTTTTTTTAATGAAATACAGAATAGTAGGGAACCTCTTGTTCACCGTGACGAGGAAGTAAAATGATGGGTCCCTAACTTGAACCAGGACTTCTCGGACCTAGCCTGGACGTCTTGCTCCTGCATCAGGCCCTCTCCAATCTCCAGGGATTGCAAATAGCGGTTTGTGCCTTTGGGGAGTAAAGTCGCCATACTGGTTCTCTGAAGGGTACAGGAAATATGCTTCACGGTTCACTTTTTGATAATGTCCGTTTGGGTTGGAGGTGTGAATAATGTTACAAGACGGGAAGAAAGATGCCATTGGAAACGGGGAGATGTTTAGAGCAGAGTTAACGTCCTTATTCGCGAGGCCTTTTTTACCGAAACCTCTTCTGAGCTGGCCCCAGGAGAGCCTGAAGGCGGTGTCCAGTTGTGCACCTCCCTTTGTTTCTCCTGAACACACATGTCCCTCCGTCCAGTGTCCCTTTAAGCCCAGGCTCCTTTTGCCAGTCTCCTCTCCCATCCCCCTGTCAGCCTCAGGGCTCTGCGTTGGGAGGGGTCTTCTCTGTGCTCCTTCCTGGGCTGACGGGAGCTTTAGACCCTGATCTCTCTGCAAAATTAAAGGCTTAACTCCTGTGTCAGAGTGCAGGGTTGGAGAAAAGCATTTGGGAAGTTATGAATTTACAGAGTCCTGTTCGACAGCCAGGATATCATTGCTCCCACCTTTACAGTCAATGCTCTTGCGGTGCCCGGCACCGCTGGACCACATGGGGCTGAGAGAGTCACTGCTCCGTGCAGAGCCTGAGGATGACAACAGTGACAGGGAGGTCCTCTGCTTGAAGACTTGATAGTTTCACCAGGGGTAAAAGGTGGATTCTTTATATGATGGGGCTCAGTCTTATGTGAAAGAGGGCGTGTGTGTGTGTGTGTGTGTGTGTGCGCGCGCACATGTGTGTGAATAAGTCCAGGAAGTCAAGTCCAGGCCTTTTGAAATGTATCAAAAAATCTATGTCCACACTAACCTGGGATCTAATTTCCTGCCCCAGCCTCTCTGTTTAATAAAGCACGAGGCTGCCTATCTCACAGCACTCTGCCTTTTATTCAAGCTAAGCCTTCCCTCCTGCCTTGGTTGTAGGTCACGGTCTTGGCTGCTCCCCGCAGATTGAAAAGGTTGACTCCTAGATCTATACGTGACCAGCTTAATTCTAGAGAGACCGTCTGAAGTACTTCACCGTGGTTTAGTTTCCACGTCGTTTATCACTGACATCGTCCCGTGCATGAAAGTGCAAGGAGATTTAAGGAGCTGGCATTTGCTCACAAGTTCTCCTTTAGTGGAACGGCGCCTAACATGCTACTTAACCGGCTCTGCCACCGAAACATAACTCTCCTCTCCCTGTGCTCCTGTTTTCTGGCAGAGCAGAGCAGTCCTCAGCAAGAGGAGAGCTTTGCCCGGAACTCTGGTGTCCTATGGTACTGGGATGCATGTGACATTCAGTGGGTTAGGTCACCACCTGTCTTCAAACTCTAAATCCCAGGTCTCTGAAACAGCCAGAAACACCTTGCTTTTATAAGAACAAGTTGCCTGAACGACCAAGAAATCCTTTGACACCAGAGGGAAAACAAATCAAGAAAATACCACTTTTTTTTTTTTTTTTTTTTTGCATTTGAAAAGTACTGGGTTTGATGCCTCATTTTACTTCTTCGGTTTATTTTCATGCTTCAAACATCAACTTTTGTTACTCTATTAAAACTTTAAAAAATTAAAATCAAAGATAAAATATTGATGAGTTTAGAACTGGTTTTACTGGAGTCTTCATTCCAGAAATGTAATTTCTAGTTTCACAAAAACAAGCCCCTCGAAGTGTCATTCTCTATCTAGTAAGGAAGTTAGATTTAAGATCGTACAAGCGCCAGGAGTCATACAAACCACGTTTCCAAAATCAGAAGTCACACAGAATTGACATTTCCTCCAGAAACGCAAACACTGTATTCTGAAATATTAATATTCTGTTCAGTCAAAAGAATGTCCTCCCATTGGTTCCGTACACCTTCTCCCTGAGTTCGAAAGACCTTGTGCGGATCTGCCCTGCTGTACAGGCACTCACAGCACTAACACCAACACACACACACACACACACACATGCACACACATACACACAATTCCTGAATCAGAAAGCAGATCAAATAAATGTATTTCGCCCTCTTCTTCCATATACCACCATTACACACACACGTACACAGTTTCTGATCTATGACCCTATATTGCTTCAATTAAAGGGATTTATTTCTTTGAACACCAGTGTCCTCTGGAATTCTGACTAGCCACTGAGAGTGAGCAACTCTCTGGAAGGACATGTAGTAAACTGGTAGGAGTTCTGCTTATACCCTAGGGATAAAGCTTCTGTGACATTTACATGACGTTAGACTTGCTAAATTATTTTTAAACCTTTGGATTATAAGTGAAGATACATCCCATTTTCTCTATTTGTGTCTAAGCTACAGAAAAGAACTAATGAGTCATTATTCAATTTTGTCCATATGACTTAGATTTGGATTTCTCTCTGTTTCACTCTGTATCTGTTCATTCGTTTCTTTTCTGGGTGAACATATGCTCTGTCCATTTGTACAAACCAGGGCCTAGTTGTAGGCTAAGTAGGATGCAATTTGTTCAGTTAATTACAAGTTTTTAGAAAGTGCCAATGTCTAATAACACCTCTTCCCTTAGGTTGGAATTAGTGATAAAATGCCATAATTCAATAAATTTCGTTTGGGTAAAGAGTTCCCTTGTTAAAATGGAAATTCTTTTGGAATGTATAATACAAAGAGTCATTATATGGCATTTACTCCTCTGAGAAATTTTTGAATGACATCCTTTATTATATGGCAGATGTTATATGGACTAACTAAGAAAGGAGAAAAATGGGTCTGGGGTGTGTGCATTATATAAAGGCTTTAATATCAATGAGGGCAACAAAACTCGGGGGAAATAAGTAGAAAAAGAGGAAGGTAGAAGAATGCCAAAAATTATTGATTTTTTTCTTGTCTACTGGCCAGATTCCAAGGCTGCTACCCATGAGCCAGGTCAGAAAAAGAGGCTTCCCATATGGATTGCTGTGATATAGCCAAAGAAAATTATACCAGGCAGAGTTAAATAGACAAGGAAGACTTTATTGAAACCTACTGCAATAGGGGAGAGAGATTAAACTCCACTGACACAAAATTCTTTAATGTCAAATGGTACGAGATTTTTAAGTGTTAGAGTGACTAGTGGAAAAGCACTGGAGGCCCTTTGAAGGAAGGTCGGTCCATGTAATTAAGCCATCTATGTTTCCTAATTGTTCCTTATGGAAGCTAGGCTCGTCCGTCCCCACAGAGTTTGAGAGATAGGGGCACTATATTTCTTGATGATTACATTCAAAGGGCTAGCTCCCAGGTCCTTGAAAAAGATATTTCCGGGTTGTAAAACTGGCAAGAGTCTATGAGAAGATTTATGTCTTAAAGGAACAGAGAAAGAATTTACAATTGCAAGTTTTCTAAAATAAATAGTCTAAGAAAAGGAGGTCAGAAGCCAGTCTAAAGTTTAGTTAAGCTGAAAAGAATGATAAAGTTGTCTTGGTCAATATACAGTAATTGTGAATATACTAGTGAATATATACAAGCACTTACTAAGTTCTAGGTTCTTCGCATGTCTTACTCATGTAACAGCAATGCTTTCTTTCTTTTTCTTTTTCTTTTTTTTTTTCATTTACAGATGAGGAAACTAAAACACCGAGAGACTAAGTTTCCTCCCCATGGTTATGTAGACCCCACACAGTCGGCCTTTGGACTCTACAATATCAACCACTCTTCTTAGCTTCCTCGATGCTGGTATGAGAGATGGTTAACCCATCATCTCAATGTCTGACCTTAAAATAAATCTGGTGGTGGACACAGCCTAAGGTGAGCCACAGTGTGTGACACCTTGTACAGTCTCCTCCCCTTGAGTATAGCAGGCAGAACTTGGGACTGCTTCTAGATAATAAAATTCATCAAAGATGATGGAAATAGTCCCCCACGATTATTTTATGTTTTATATGACTCCATCTTAGCAATTTGGACTGAAAGACTATCTTACTGGGTTTGAAGAAAGGAAATGCCTTGTTGTGGGAGGGCCTCTGAGAAGCCACATGGTAAGTCACTGTGGGAAGCCTCTAACACCGATAGCAGACCTCAGGGGGCAGCCGGCAAAAGAATGAGGACCTCAGTCTGAAATGTGCCAATAACCTCATGAGCTTGGAAGAGGATTGTGAGCTTCAGATGAGAACACCGAGCAGCCAAACCTTTGATTGCAGCCCTGAGAGATCCTGAGCAGAGGATCAGGTAAGCCTTGCCCAGACTCCTGACTCAGGTTTAACTTACTGGATTTGAGTTAATTTGTTATTTCTGTTGTCTTAGCCAGTGCTCTGGCTCTCATTTACTACAATGACCATAAAAGCTCTCCTCCAAATTTGTCTGCCATGGACATCATTTGAAACTGTATATCTTGATATATAATTCTTTGTGTCCAGTGCAGTATTAGAGCTTAAAAATCTATGAGACAAAGCCCAACTCATGGCGTATTATAAAAAGTCCTTCCAGGTTTGGTTTCAAATTACCAAGTTTCTTAATCTTTTGTTACCTCCTTCATGCCCTGTCTATTTATCCCTTCTTCCAATCAATCTACAGTTACATAATGCTTACCTTTTACCAGAAATTATTCTAAGCGCTATGTATATAAAACCTAAATAATAACATTTTTTCCTAAACAGGCTTCTAATGTAGTTGAAGAGTCAGATAATTTAACTATCACTGTTCATAAAAAGTCCATGGCTTAAAGAAATTAAATGCTATAATCCCAATTATGTCACTTATTATTCCTGAGATTTTAGAGAAGCCAACTTTTGTCTCTGAACTTCCATGTTCTTGCCTGTAAATATTGGAAATAACATCTAACATCTCATGGATCATTGAGAAGGATTAAACCAGATGACACAAATAAAGTTATTAGCATACTGCTGAAAACAGAGGGAAAAATCTCATGAGTATTAGTTAAATTTTGATATTCAGTTTTTGTTTGTATTTACTGGCACATATATTGCACATGAAGAGGAGAAGGGTAAGGATCATAGACGGGGTGGCAAGCAGAGTTCTCAGGGGAGTGAGCCTTGGGGTGAGCCTGGAAGGAAGACAAGACTTAGACCCAAACATGGAAGGTTCCCAGCTAGGGAGGACAGTGTGCGTGAAGACACAGATGCCTGAAACAGTAGGATGCTTCAGACCCAGTAGTCGGGCTTCTCTTAGAAAAAGATGCAAGTGGGAGAATTAAAGGCTTCTCATTTATTTTCCCAGTGCTCATTTTTACTCCCCATTAAATATAAAGAAAAAAAATATTTATCTGGCACTTACTATGTACCAGATATTTTTCTAAATGCTTTACATCTATGAACCTACTGAATCGTGCCCCTTGAGATAAGTGCTACAAAAATCCTTATTTTGCAGATGAAGAAATTTGCAGCCAAGAAGGGGGTAAGTATATTTCTCAAAGTTGTACAAGTGATAATTTGTAGCTCTCAGCTTTGAACAAAGCAGTAATAGAGTTCTTCACTCCAATGTGTATACATTTCCAAACTCCACCAAATCTAATAGACGCAAATAAACATAGAAGCAAGGAAGCAAATAAGGGAACAGTTGGGTAAATCAAATCATTAAAGCTTACCTGGTTTACTCTCTTTAACACAAGTGCAAAGGAAGAAAGGCTAGGTGACTCTCCCTCCATGTTGAACATAGCAAATGACAGTTATAAGGCTAGAATCCAAAAATCTTCAGCAACATGAAAATCTGAATTGTGTCAGTGAATGCATGCATACCTACACATTATACATGTACACATATGTGTGTTTAAATATAGTTATATGTATACATGCATGTATATGTGCACGTATATTGGGAGTATTTATGTAGTAGAGTGAATAATTTGGTGATTTTCTTTCCCCATGAAACTATGTGCTTAGTATTTAAGATTAATCAAATATTGAATAATTGTCCTTTCAATTGAAAATAGCATTGAGAAAGCAGCCTCTCATACCACCTTGGAACATATACAAGTCATACCAGGTATAGTATTTCTTATAAAGATCTTGAAGTCTTACTAAGGAAAAAATATATTTAAAATGAACAAAATAGAGACTACTAATGTATATACAAAAACATATATGTATACAGATAACTAGTTCAAAAGACCCAAGGTCATTATATATATATATATATACATATATATATATTCCAAAACACACTTCTAAATGTATCTAGCTTTCACACATAATTTTCTCACTTCATCATTTAGCAAATATTTCTTAAATGCCTGCTAAATGTGATGTACTTACTATTCCTGGGCATTTGTGATATAAACAGACATGATCCCAGCCCGGGTGAAACTTATATTGTAGCAGGAGAAAATAAACAATACACATTTAACAAAAATTATATAATGTGTTACATGGCGGTAAATTCAAAGGAAATAAGAAAATATAGATCAGATAAGGAGGACTTAGCAGTGGGGGCTGCAGTGTTAAACAGTGGAGTCAAGATGACCCTTTAGAAAAAATGACAACTGAGGAAAAGCTTAGAGATGGTGAGAGATAGGCAGTTAGGTGTCCAGGCTGGTGAGTCTGGCACATTTAAGGATTACCAGGGTGGGCAATGTGGTTGAGAGAACACGACTATGGGTAAGGAATAATAGGAGGAGAAGTAACAGAGCCAGATTACGCAGGGCCCCCACTTCGAGATGGAGAGCCACCGTCAGGATTTGAGCAGAGAACTGTCACAATCTCACAAACGTTTTACATCTTTCCTAGGGAGGACTGTATAAGAATGATGCGACCCAAGTGAGTAACGATGGGGACACACTGGACAATGCTTCCAGTCTCACAGGGACGCTTCCAACACTTCACCATGAGGCCTTGTTTCCTGTAGACTGTTTGAAAGCTAACAGTCTAATAATAGATTCTATTATTGTTAACTTTAGCAATTAATTCTATTCCTAATTTCATAAGATAGTGTTAAAATCATATGTAAAGTTTATAACAAGCTTCTTTTGACTCAGTATGATTTTTGTCTTTAAATTATTTAGCTAGTTTTATTATTATTTTTTAACTTTTGAATTACAATTGACATTCAATGTTATTTTATATTAGTTTCAGGTGCACAGCATAGTGGTTGGAAATTTACATAATTCGCTGTATTTAATTGTAATGAATTACTTTGACTAATTATCCAATATTAAAATAATTGTGTGTGCATAGGGTAAACCCTCCTGATGTTTTCATTCTTTGATGTTTGGTTACTTTGGACTGTTTTTTGTGCTTTTTCATTTAAAAAATTATTTGTAGTAATTATTTAACTCATAGGACAAAAGTTGTCTTTTCAGTGTAATTCTGCGTTTGCTTGATGTTTTCAGAGGAAATCAAGTGTTGACTTGATATTGTCAAGTTTCTGATGTTTTTGCCATTAACATAGGTCCTAATATTGATGTAATGTCTTTACATTATTGACATAAAATCTATTTTGTCATAGTTTGTTATTGAGGACACCACTGAATTCTGTTCACTGGCATTTGTTTCAGACCTTTTGATCTATCACCCAAAGTGAAATTGGTCTATTTTTTTCCCCCTAGTAATGGCTTTTTCTTGTTTTGGTATATAACCTATAAAAGTCTCATGATATGTTGGATATTTCTTTTTTATTTTCTGAAATATACTTTAAATTATATGTCATACAAACTTTGTTTTCCAGTTTTTTTTTCTTTTTTCTTTTTCCTAATTTCTATTGGACTAAATAATTTCTACCATCCATTTTTTTCCTCTGTAGGCTTGAAGATATAAATTGCATTACTAATCTTCAGCTATTTTCTCAAATTTAATTATGTATTTTTTAATAAAGTCTAAAGTTATTCACAGTTTTTCTCCTTTGCCAAACTTGTCAGAAATTTTAGTATACCTTAAAAATGCATTGCACTCCCATTATGTTATTCCTGTCTTTATTTTGGTTGTACCTTTTTAAAAACAAACAAAAAAATTAATCTACAGACTTAATTTTATTTTTTATGCTCTTTGCTTTCCCTCTCTTCAATGTTGAGTTCATATATTCTCTACTTGAAGTGCCCATCAGATGAATCTTTTGATATTATTTTGTAAATGATAATAGTCTTTGTATGACTGAAAAATGCCTTCACTTTACCCTCAGACAGGAATAAAGATTTCACTGAGCATAAGAGTCTAGGTAAACAGTGAGTTTCCCTCAGGATTTTCAGTATATAATTCTGAGGTCTTCCGGACATTCTACTGAGTGATAAGTCTATTCTGAATCAAATTTAAGATTTTCCCTTTAATATTTTACAATTTCACTTCTACATGTCAAGTTGTAGATTTATTTTTATTTTTCTCCAAGGAATTTATTGTGTATTTTCTAACTAAAGACTCAGAGTTTCTTAATATTTGAAAAATCTCACCCATTATGTCTTCATAGATTGCTTCTCCACACTCCTTCCATCTTTTCTTCCAGAATTCCTTCTAGACATATTATTAATTGATAAAATTTATATTTACAATGATTTTCTAGTTTTTACTTTTTTCCTAATACCACTTGATTCTCAATGAATTCTTCAATCATCTTCGAATGACTGTTTTTCTTTTGGGTCCATTCCACATTTCCTGTAATCTATTATGTTCTTTAATTTCTATTTTTTACAAATTCTAAGATTTCAGTTTGATCTTTTAAGATTTTTTCAGCTGACTTTCTCATAATTTCTTGTTTATTTTAATGGATGTTATCTAATTATTTATCTTTGACATCCTAAATGCACTTATGTAAAATAATATAAAATTCATTTCACAAGAATGAATTGGTATTACGATGATTAGTGATGAGGCTTCTTTCTTTGCGGGGTTCAAAATTGTATTTGCCACCTCCTTTGAGGTGCAGGGAGGCCCTGTACTCAGTCTTCTCAATGTAGAAAATCAGTTTGCCCCCTGCCAGGTCCCAGAACTAGGTTTTAAATGGTGTGCCAGGGCTTTGCCTGATAGGAATTCTGGGGAGTATTACAGATTCAGCCAGTGGCTTCGCTGGTGGTTTCCTTGTCATGAGGTTTTGTCCCTCCCGTCCTTACCTTTCTAGCTTCCTCTAAAGCTGTGGAACAGATTTTCTGCAAAAGACGTTTTCAGTTTTGTATTACTGGCTATGAAGGAGGCACTGCCTCCTGCCTCCAATCTAATATGGAACACTTTTCTTCACAGTTACTCCTCTGAGTTGAACTTCTGCCTACCATGTCTTGCTTTCTCATCAACTAGGAGGACAATGGCCTCTGGCTATAAAAGTGTCACTTGTGGATTCCAGTGCTCTGGTCAAGAACAATTAGAAAAAGCGACATGCGATTTTTAAAACTTTGATGACTTTCGAGTTATATGAAATAGCTTGGACTTGAAGAGCCTGATCATAAAAAAAAAAAAAAAAAAGGAGGCACATTGAAGTGAGCACAATTTTTCTGGAAGCCATGTTTACCCTTGGGACTTGCCTATTCTTGGCACAAGAGGTGAAACTGAGAAGTTTGGCAGAAGCTCACTGCTACAAGACAGAAAACTAGCAAAGATATTTAATACCTCATAAGGCTGAGAATTTTTTTTTGAATATGGAATCTTGCAACTGCCAAGGCAATCAAGTCTGGGGGAAATAATACATGAGAGAAAAGAGATAGAGGGAAGTAAACTCGACACTCAGTGGTCTAAACCAGGACTTCTCATCTTCCACATTATTGACATGTTGGGCCAGATAATTATTTATCCTAAGGAGCAGTTCTCTTCGTTGCAGGATGTTTTGCAGCATCACTGGCCTCTACCCACTAGATGTCAGTAGCAACCCACCCCCTACCCCCCACTCCTAGAGTTGTGAAAACCAAGTCTTCAGACATTGTCCAAAATCCCCTGAAGGGCAAAATCACCATGATTGAGAATCAAAAGTTTAGACTCTTGAAGTATTTGTCACATCTTTAAGGTGTGCAGAGTAAGAAGCTAAGAAACCAAGCCAATAAATAAATTAATTAAATAAATAAACTGGATAACAGAGCAGAATGTTCAAGTCACAAGATACTAAAGAGATAAAAATTAGAGTTTCCTATGGGAAGGGATTCTAACAAACAATCTAGGCTTGAAATTGGTGTCTCTGGAGAGCTGTACCCCAGGACTGGGATGATCCATTCTAGTCTAAGCCTAACAACAATGGCAACACAGCCTTTAATGAGCTCATGTCTTGATTGTAGGTAGTCTGCTCTACTATAGCTATCTTCCAGAAAACAAAGGAAATCATGCCCAGAGGAAGATAATGTCAGCCAGAAACTCTCTCTATGTATATTTAATACACGAGGTCTGACAACCAGTCAAAATTTTCTATTTATAGCAAGAAACAGGACCAACAGAAAATAAGACAGATAACAAAATGAATTCATAAATGACAAAGGTATTAAGATGATCAAATATGGACTTTAAAATAAATATTACTCAATGAAATAGTATTATAAGATCAAAAAGTAGATGACAAGATTGAAATTATAAAGCTTAAATTTTCAAATGTAACTTCTGAACTAAAAAATAGAAATGTTAATGGGAAAATCAAAAGATGGGTTTAAGAGAGGATAAGAAATTTTTTGGCTCATGTCCCCAGATCCCTCTGACCATCGATCACTTTCATTGTCACATCTCCTTAAATTCTGATACTCTTGCTTCCTTCTTATAAGGATCCCTGTGAATACATTGGGTCCACCCAGATAATCCAGGATATTCTCCCACCTCAAGTGCCTTAATTTAACCCTATGTGTAAGTTTTAATCAAATTTTATTAAATTTAATGAAAATATTCAACACTATATACTGAAAACTACAAAATGTTGTTCAGAGAAATGAAAGACATCAAAAATATGGAGAGATATACCATGTTCATGGATCAGGTGACTCAATATTTTTAAGATGTCAATTTTCCATAAATTGGTCTAGAATTTTTTTGTGTGGATTCTGATATTTATATAGGAATGCAAAGAACCTAGAACTGCTAAAACGATTTTTTAAAATAACAAAGTTGGAGGACTTACACAAGCTGATTTCAAAAATTTCTATAAAACAAACATAATCAAGAGAGTATTGTATTGGTGTGATTAAGTGCATACATAATTTGGAAGAGAATGGAGAATCCAGAAATATTATGACACATATATGGTCAATAAATTTTTAACAGAGATTCCAAGGTCAATCTGTGGGAAAAAATGATTCTAAGACATTGGATATGCAAAAAAAATGAACCTGGACTTTTATTATATAAGATACAAACATTAGCGTGAAATAAATTATAGACCTAAATGCAAGATCTAAAGCTATAACATTCTAAATAACGCATATGTGAAAATCTTTGTAATCTCATTGGCAAAGATTTCTTAGAAAGCACACATAAGGCACAGACCACAAAAATGATAATAACAATAATAAATTGGACTTTATCAAATTAAAAACTTTTGCTTTTCAAAAAAAATTTAAGAAAATAAAAAGACAAGTCATAGATTGAAAGAAAATCTTCCAACACATATAACTAACATAGGACTGTATACAGAACATATAAAGAATTCTTTCAACTCAATAATAAAAATCCAAATAATTTAATTTTTCTAAATGAGCAAGAGATTTGAACAGAGATTTTACCATAGACATATGAATTATAAATAAATACATGAAAAAATGTTTAATGTCTACTCAACAAGGGAAATATAGATTTAAAGTCACAATGAGATATCACTGCACATACATTAAATTAGCTATAACTAAAAAGACTAAAAATAGCAGGTACTAGTGAAGATTTGGAGAAACTAAACCTCTCAGATGTTGCTGATGGGAATGCAAATGATACAGTCACTTTGAAAAATAATTTGGCCATTCTCAACTACTTAAACATATTCTTACCATATGACTCAACACATTTACCAGTAGGTATGTATACAAGTACATATGTGCATGCAAAGATTTTTGCTAGAATGTTCACAGTAGTTCGTTTCTTAATAACCAAAAATGGAAACGACCTATATATACAACTATTGGTGAATTAAGACATTGAGTTAAATATATATAATTGAACCCTACTCAGTAAGAAAAGATAACAATTTATACATGCAACAAGCTAGAGGAATCACAAAACATTATACTAAGTTAAAGACACCAGATACAAAGATTTACTGTTTGATTCAATTTTAAAGAAATGCTAGAAAAGCACAAACTATAGGAATAGGAAACATTATATTTGCCTGTAGTTCTTATGGGTGTTTTTGACTGGGCAGGGCCATAAAGAAATATTTTGATGTGATGAAAATATTCCATATACATTCTGACTGTGGTAGTGGTTATATAATTATATATAGTTCTAAAAACTAATCAAATTGTATATTTTGATGTGGTAAATTTCATTATATGTAAATTACTTTAATTTAAAAAAATGCAGAAGAGGAAGGCAGAGATTGATTGATATGGTAGAACCAAATGCTAGTCTTAAAATTCAGAAAGATGAGCTTAAACTTGGTATGGTGAACAATATCGATACAGCATTAGTGTAATTAAGTGTCATAAATAAATGATGTTCCTCAGATTTACAAAGAATGTGGACTGCTTTCCATATAAGTTTTTTCTTCTTGCAAAAAGTCCTAGAAAACTCCTTAATAAAAGGATTTATAAAAATAAATTTATTCTATTTATATAGTAAACCTCTGGTTGGTAATGCAGAGGGGCGGAAGTGGATGAAGGTAATTTTCCAAGGCTACTAATGAGCTAATGGATTCCCCTAAAGGTGATATAAATTGGCTAAATTTTTTACATCTCACACTCACATCAAACAAGAGCAAAAGGAAAATGCAACTGCAAATATAATAAATATCCTCTGACCTAGTAGTCTGTAACAAAAATTAAATGGAAAACTTCGACCCCATATATTACCCTTAAGAGAATCTACCTGCTATGGAATAATAAGGGCTCTGATGACGATGCCAGATGAGATGCCGGCACAGTTTGCGGGGATGCGGTTTCCCTCTCGAAAGACATTGTTAAGCCATGACAGGCATGTCAGAATCACTCTCAAGCTTTTCGAAGCACTAAGGATTTCACCAGGAAGAAAGCAGCACATGCATCTCATCTCGGTCCAACCTAGAGCACAATTTCATTAAATGTTCAGCACCATGAGGAACTCCTTCTGTAACGTATAGGATCTGACTCCCTTTGGGAATGGAGCATTGTGAAATCTTTGTTACAGAGCACTGTTGGGGATTGGAGGGTGCTGGCTAACTCTTGTTGACACAAAAGTACTGTGCAAATGACATGTGGATCAGCAACTCCAAAGAAACTAGATTACCTTACACAGTGGATCTTTATAAGAATATTATCCAAAACCCTAGTAAGTGACTGGGAGAAATTATTTACTGCGTATACAACAGATACAGAGTTAAAATCTTTCATACAGCATGATACAGCTAGGAATAAATGAGAGAGACTAGGAAATACCAGGAAATGATAAATATGTGTAAAATGATCTTCTATTTCACTGGTAATCTTATAAATACAAATTAAAATAAAAATAAAAATTAAATATAATTATTTTATCCATAAAATTAATCCAGAAGAAAAGCAGAGGTAGAAATGTTCAGTGTTTGCCAATGCCGAAGAAAATGCACCATTAATTGTGGAAGACATTTTGGCAAAATCTATAAAAAGATGAAAGCACATTTGCTTGGCTGCACCAGTTCTTCTAAGAATTAGTTCTACATAAATATTGACTCATGAGTACAGAGATATTTTTTGCAGAATGTTTGAAAAGAGAAATATTGGAAACAATTTTAATATCCACTGACAGACAAGTAGAAATCTAATTTATGCTCCAGCCATACTACAGAATGCTTTGCTGCTTTGCAAAAATAAGTTAATAGATCTACATGCAGGGCTATTGCATGAGACCCAGCAAATATTTTTAAGTGGAAAGTCCAAAGCATAATTCCATTTTCTAAAGTTTAGCTCAATATAATTCTGTAGACTCTTTTACGCTGATTATTTTTATTTTTATATTGTATGAAATCCAAAGTAAAATGAAAAGGAGGAAAAATTCCTGACGTAATTTGACCAAAAGACTTTTTCTTCTTCTCTTTTACTGTTCTTTTCCTTTGTTTCTTAGTCTTTTCAGCCCTCTTTCTCTTCTTCTCCTGCTTTACCAGGAGGTTTCTATGAACCAGTTACTGTTTTGATGGGACACATATTTAGTGTATATCGGGAAGACATAAAAATAAACAATCGCGACACATTCCGGTCGTGCCATAGTAGAGACGCACAGAGCCTGATGCGAGCCCAGAGCAATGAGTGCTTAAGTTTGAGGGGAAGGAAGGGATCAGAGAGAAGATCCCCATTAAAAGGTAAGTAGAAGTTTTCAGATAGATTAGACAAAGGTGCTTCCTGCAGAGGGCGCTAGAATCTATACCAAACAATTGAGCCTTCCTGACTCTGTTTGAGTAGAGGTGAAGGAGAAAGGAAACCATTCTCTATAAATTCAGATGAATGCTATCAGAATTCACTACACAGAATGCTAAAATTCTGACCCCACCATCGGCAACCATGTGGATTCTTTAAATTTTCGATTCCCCACTATGAAAATCCTAACTATCCAAAATGTTTACTTTTCCCCCCAAGAGTAATGTAGATGCCTCAGATTGTGTTTTTTATCTATGTCTGTCTGTGAACATTTTCATAGCATTTTCACAATTTATAAGCCATCACAAACCATGGGGCGGCACAGCTTAATACGGTTGCCACCAGGTGTGGAAGCCCTCGAATTCATATTGCATGCTCGTCACAGCGACGGCATGATCTCAAATGAGTAGAATTCTGGGAACAAAACATTCTTGTTTCTACTGTCAGATGGGAAAAAGGAGAAGAGACACTAATTTATCCAATAAGAAACCATTCATGGTCTGAACTGAACTACTAGCTGCGTGCTTCTCTGCTCGCCCTGCTCCATCACGACTTCTCTGAGGATCGAGGTGGTATCTTTTTCTGCACATGAGGACAGGGCCTGTGTCCAAGATGTTTCATATCACAAAGCAGAAAAATAGTTCCGTATTGAGGAAATCAGAAATATATCATAGCAGCAATGACCATTGGTCACCAGTGAAGCATCCATTTATATTAGAATAGTTTTAAAATTATTTCCCTGCTCAAATATAGATGGTCTTTATGTGTAAAATGACTTTATAAAAACGAGTTTTACAGGCAAGTGGTAACATTATTTAAAAAAATGGAAAGGTCTCCCTTTATCTTGGAAATATTAATCATCCCGCTCCCCTTCATAACACTTCTTTAGCATTTCTCCGTGGGCATTTGTCATTTTCAACTTTATACTTGCTTTTTTACTGTGTGTTTATTTATTTATCTATTTTGGTCATACAGTACAAGATCTGTTGAGTTATCTCTCTAACCTCATATTATTTACCATCATGCCTTACTCAATGTACAATAGTAATCTGTAGAGTGAATTAATGGAAGATTATATATTGACTAATTAAACAAGCTAGACTTTCATACTAGATTATGTAAGGTGAACTTTGAGGAGCTCAAACACACTTACTGAATTTTGAAAAAAATTATATTTTTATGTAATTAAATAAATACACTATCCCTCTAGAATATCAAAATAAGTCTACATCGAAGAGACATGGAAAAATGTGGAGCAAGACAAGAACACAGATACACAATTATCTAAAAAATAAATAAATAAAATAAAAGAGAGAAGTGAGCGGGAAAGTCTGAATATCCAGGAGGAAAAAATTGAGGAACTATTCTGAGCAAATATTTCAATACACGTTAAGCATTTATTTTGCGATTTGAAAAATGAAACATCATATTTCAAAATATTTTAAGAAAACTGCCATCCCTCTTTTCAACCTGTGTAAAGTTTACAGCACTTACGAGGAGATCCCTTACCTGATGTGTGTAAAGTTGACGTAGAAGGACAAAGAGGCAACGCATAGATGCGGCTCAGGCTTTACCTTCCTGGGACTGGCTGGCAACCTGGGAGCAGCAGCTCCGTAGAAAGGCTGACGAAATGGAATTCTGGATCTATGCGTACTTCTCCCTTGCGAGATAGGGTTCCCACCCAAAGAACAAAGGTAGGGAATGGACCAGCAGTGGAGCTGTCATTTTGAATGATGTTCCTGTAGGTCACTAGATCACAATCTGCTCAAGAATATCTTGCCAGGAAGATGACACCACCACTTGACATCCCAATAATTTCCTTCATAGCATATGCAATCAGTTCACAAACCCGGCCCAGCACTGTTGGCCGGAGCTGGGGGAATGGGTGGGGACTTTTTGGCACAGCTAAGAAGACAGTTGGAACAGCTGAGGATTAAGCTGTTTGCTCAGCCAACAAAGACAGAGATGCACCAGGAGCTTCTTCAGCCTTTCTCACACTGGTCTAGATATATTACCTATTAAATAGCCCTAGCTTGACTACAGAATAATGATAATTCCAAATGCACTATTACGAGTTAATTATTTTACTTCTATCTTTATCCCACCAGAAAGAAAACTTCCCGAAGGGAGAAAACAGATTTATTTCTGTCTCCCTCCAGAGAAGATTTCTATACTGTGGTTTTTGTTTGAATAACAGAATGTGAATAAATGCACATTACAAACTATAAAGTGCTGTTAAGTGCTTTTGTTTGTTTAGAAAGGAATTAAAGCAAAAGGAGGAAAAAACTGAGTTTTAAATTAAAAAAAAAAGGAAACGGAATTTCAAGATATCGATGTCACATTCTAAAAGTAAAGTTTTACACCACAGAATGATTGTTAATGCTGTTGTGTTTCTCTGAGGACCCTCTTTTATCTTCTTTTTTAATAAAAATTGAGTGTGCATTAGTGCTCTTAAGTCCTCCTTGGAATGCGTCTAGAATACAAGTGCAGCCAGCGGGAAATCATGAAAATGTGAAATGGAAAAATCCTAAAGGTGTATTGTCATGATCGCAGACGAATCCCAGGATGGAGGGAGGTTCACAGCAACTTCATGCACACAGGATTACAAGGATCACACCCAGCTTGATGGAACTTCAAGTCCAACAGAGCAGCCTAGGTCCCCAAGGAGCAGAAACATTGGAACAGGGCCAGCGGACGCAAGCCAGGCGAAGCCCAGAGGCAGCACTTACATGTGCTTCTCTGGAAAGAGAAGGAGGAGCAGGGGCTCAATGGGACAGACCCAGGATTCAGTGACTTTTTAACTGGTACGAGAAAACACCCAGCGGACAAAGACACACTTGGCATGCTCCTTCTCCAGGCACCCACCTTCAAAACACCTGCCCTTACAAGACAGCTAAGGCGTACCAACTGGGCTCTGCAAGAAGGAGACAGAATCGGGACCTTGAGAAAAGGGGACAGAATAGGGACCACACCGGTAGCCAGCCAGGCATGGAAGGATTCAACCGGCAAGGCTCTGGCTGCATCCTTGGATTAACTATCGGTTAAAAAAGAAAGACAGAAGGAGAGAAGAAGGAAGTTTGTAAAGAGCGAAGGATATGAAGAGACGTTAGTGAAACCACAAATAGATTCAAGGATCCAATGAGTGTTTCCCAGAGTCGAGCTTTGTTGGTTTGAAGTCTAGGAATTAAGAGTGAAGAGGCTTTCAGACAGACCTAGGAAATGAAAGAGAGGGAAGCAAGCGTTGATTAAAACAAAAGCTCCTGGGGATTTTGAGAGGGGAGAGGGAAGAGAAGAGGGAGAGAGGGAGAAGGGGGGGGTGGGGAAGAGACCACTTGAAAGATACAGAACCTGAGGGAAAAAAACAGAACAGGGAGGTGGCTCTCATGGATGCTGTAAGCGAAATACCTGAGACGTAAGAGGCTGAAGCACCATCCCAGAAGCTGAGAAAGACAGCGTCAGGACCCAGAGACTAGGATGTGCTAGGCCTCCCCTGGGGACTCGAAAAGCAAAAGTGCATATATAAAAATAATAACAATAATTTAGAATAACTTTAATAGTAATAGCTAGCCTGTATTCAATTCTGCCTACATGCCAGCCACTGCACTAAGTGATTTCCATAGATATACCTTTTAATCTTCACTGCGAACCTAAGAGAGGGATGCTCCTCTCATTTCCATTTTATAGATGAAAAAACTGAGGCTGAGGGAAGCCAAGCAACTCCCTCCGTGGTCACATGTCTGTTGAACCAGCATTCAGCTTAGGACTGTCAATCACCAACCACATTGCCTTCCTCCTTACGGTAACAATGTAGCTTTCGACCTGAACTAGGGGAGTAGAGGACATCTAGAAGTCAGGAAACTTTCTTGCTGGATATAAGAATTTGAGGAGCTGGAGAAGTTTAAAACGTTTGCAGGGACTAATTTCAAGCTTTCCTAAGAGAATCATTGTAACATACGTCCACACGCAACCAATTTTTCCGCCTCCGTTCTTTCTGCCTGCTGTAAGCCATGATCATCTTTCACCCAGGTTATTGCGATTGTTTCCCAGCTTTCTCCCGTACCCTCATATTGTCTATTCTTATTTCAACAGCCGCAATGATTCTTTTAAAATGAAAGTCAGATTATGTTATTCTTTGTCTAAAAATCCATTCAGAGGCTTCACGTATCACTTCCTGTAAAAGCCCAAGCCCTTATAATGGTCTATGAGACACAAACTGATCCAGCTTCCTACCTGGCCTCTCTTCCAATCTCGTTCCCCTTGCTCCAGCCCCTGTAGCCACAATAACCTCCGTACCGTCCCTAGGTCCTTTGTACTTGCTGGTCCTTCTGCAGGGGACTCTCTTCCCCTAGATAGTCACTTGATTTTCCCCCTCACCTCCTCCACTTTTCTGCTCAAGGGCATATGGAAAGTGTGATCTTCCTTGATCACTCACGATAAAGTGGTACCTCCTCCCAGTACCTCCATCTCACTGTCCCTATATTACTCTTCTCTAGAGCACTCATCACACTCTGACCTTCTAATTATTTATCTGTTTGTTACCTGCCCCCACCCCAGGACCATGAGCTTCACAAAAGCTTTTTCTTCACTGATTTGCCTCCAATGCCTGTAATCGTGCCTGGTGTAGGTTCAATAAATATTTGTTTAATGAATCAATGCAAAACAGGTTCCGCTTATATGTTGGCATATCCTTGATAGTTTATTATGAATAATGAAAAGTCTGACTAATTACTGTGAGAGAAGGAAGAAGGACCTCTGGTGGGAAAAACAGAGAAGAAGATTCTAAGTCAGGAAACCGATGGACAGCAACAGATGGAGCAGGTCGATAAGCAGCAGAGGAGACACTGAAATCATTTTATTCCATTATGAGAAGCTGAGAGTATAACTCTCAGGAATAAGAGAGGAGCTGGGAGGATAACTCTCAGGCCTCTTCGGGTCCTGTTCCTTCTGCTATTGATGTATGGAAGCCTAGGGACACACTTTCCGAGAAAATCTTTATAACCCATCACTGTCCAGTCAATCGGAGCTCTTGAGTAGAAGGGGGTGATGAGGACTCTGAACAGTCCTGGATGAGAAGCCATCCAATTAGATTGCCAAGCACTCGGAGAAGGCCTGACGGCCACGGCACAGCACTTATGTTAATGAATCTCATCATTTCTAGGTGTGGGGGAACGCGCTTTTTAAAACGGCTGCATTACTTCTGAGGATCTAGCCATTCACGTCGAATTACCATTAATAAATCGGCACACACTACCCGATGTGAATTTTCACAAAGGTACATTTGACAACTCTGAGGTGATTTTAAGGCAAATAGAACATAGTTAAATATGTCTATTATTGAAGTCCGATTTAAATCCATTATAAAAACACAATTTTTTCCAGAATGCTAGATGCACTTTCTGTGGGTTTCATTGTACTAGAAGGCCCTGCTGTTTGGGGTGAATTTCATTTTAGAGGTGCTGATTGTTTGCAGATGATCAGGAAGAGACAACAGAAAAGTTTCTAGAAGTTCTTAAGAAAGTTTTTAAAAGTATGAATAAAGAGCTCGAAGCCACATAAGGACATGTCGTCTAACAAATCAAAGTCTATACTAATTTAGTGTTTAAGAAACTGGCTTCAGGGCTCAAAGTGTGAAACTTTGTTGTACAATGTGATCTTGGACAAGTGACCACGTCTCTCTAAGCTTCCATTTCTTTGTCTGTAATGATAAGAAGTGACTACTCACTTAAGAGTTCATTTGTGAGCAGTAAGACAGATGATGATGCCCATCGCCTGGACCTTCTGCTACTGAACATTTTCCCCAGTCGTCTCTCTGGCTCCCTTGGCTTCGACAACACTGTGGTAACCAGACCCACGTGCCTAACATTTGCCACCCACCACCTGTTAAGACAAGTCTCCAGGTTTTTGCTACCCAGTGTGACTATTTACTCAGAGAACACATCGACTACCTTAAAAATGCAGAGACTGCTTTTGATGTCACAGAGATCTCACTGTCTTGCTTTATCAGGTATGTCTTGGTAATTCCAAGACCTAGGTTTCTCTGTGCAAAGCTGCCCTCAAAAAGACTCCATCCGGAAGCATGCTATCTACAGAAGCAGACCATCCCTATAACACTGCATTTTTTTGTTTGTTTTTAATGTTTCTGGTATCTATTACAGCCTCTGAACACACACTATCTTCTCTAGTTTAAATAAAACGAGTGTCGAAACTATATCTACATGTACCCTGAAAGGGGAAAAAATGATCATAGAACCATTTAACAGCATTTTTAATTTTATAAAACTGAACATATTAATGATATGTAATTTAACTTATGCAAACTGGGCCACTGGATAATCATATCTTGAATAATCCTTCTTCTTTATTAAAAAAATTAATAAAGTGAGAGTATTATAAAGCCTAAAGCCTTTTTTTTCTCCTCCCAAATTATATCTGTGCTGCAATTGAAACATATTTGGAAATAAAATCAATCAATTCAAGCTTTATCAAGGACAAATTGTACCTCTCAGGGGACTGATGTCTGCATGCAGGCTGAGAGTGACCAGCCCAAGTTTGGCCAAGGAGGACTCATCTTTAGAAAAATTGACTGCAGAGGTCTGAGGATCATAAAATGGAACAGTTGGCTTCTCACTAGCCTCCCCAGGGTTTTCTCATCTTAGCGTATTTTCATTTTCTTGGCAAATGCTGGTATCATATCACTAAGACTTTTTAACACTTCTTCATTCCTTAGTATTTCAGTTTCGAGATCATTAATAAAACAGAAGCTTGAGAAGGCAACACCCCAGGCAATTCACTGGTAGCAGGTAGGGTGGCTGCCTGATTTTCACAGCTATTAGCATAGATGAAGTCGAATTTCATAAATAGGGTGTAAACTTCATGGAAGCATAACTAGGAATCACATGATTTTTGTGTGTGTGTGTGCCCCTATTGCATGGTAAAGCCAAAATAAATTTATAAAGATTCCAGTTTCTTCCATTTTCACTAGTGTTTGCTTTTCTATTATAAAAGCAATTCTATCCAAATTAGAAAAATTGAGAAAATATGGAAAATTATTAGAGAAGAAATAGAATGTTTTCTAGTTCCCTAAGTTCCTTTTCTTCCAGTTTTTTATATGTGAAATTGTTTTTGCTTAATGCACCATATATAATTTTTATACTGTTTTTCTCACTTTCCTATATTTTTCCCTCTATTCTTTGCTCAACCTAACTATTTTGGTCAGTGATATTTTTGTGACACAGATAGGTTCTCAATTGGCCAAATGAATCACTGAATTGTCTTCCAACAGGTGACTCACTCACAATCATAGTTTTTTAAATTCATCCTCACATGTCCTGGGCTGACGTGAACCCTCTCCTGAGAACTGCCTCCAGAAACAGCCTCAGTTAGAGGTATCTCATGTCATCAGAACTCACACTCCATCTGGGACACCAGCCACAGATGGTCGGTATGTGACAACTGCTTTAATCTCTGCTAAAATTGAAGCGTGTTTGGGAATTAAATCAATCAATCCAAACTTTGTGAAGGACCAGGCATACCTCTCTGGAAATGAAGCTAAATGCTCAGACAGGCATTCTCATATCATTTCCAGATACATACACTTGGTTTCCGTTTAAGCCAGTGGAAATGCCTACAAGACACCAATGTCACCTGCCCAATGCTGGAAACCATACCTTAATAATATGAGAAACTTCTGAAGA
Source organism: Rousettus aegyptiacus (assembly GCF_014176215.1). NCBI lineage: Eukaryota > Metazoa > Chordata > Mammalia > Chiroptera > Pteropodidae > Rousettus > Rousettus aegyptiacus. Next base: position 11,695,507 of record NW_023416310.1, read on the forward strand.
CTTTTAGCTTTACTTATACTAGAGATAAGAAATATTAGATATTAATCTATTTGATATTAGCTGTTAATTAGTTATTTTATATTTAATTCATTTGGTATGAATTAGCTTAGGTATTAACTAGTATTGACTATTCTTTTAGTAGTAATATTTTTTGTCTTGGTTTCTGAGTCATCATCGTTCTCTCTTGCTTTTCTTATCTCATTAACTACTTGTTCTGAGACTTCTTTAGAGCTGTCCTCTCAAATCCCCAACCTCTGCATTTGGGGTTGCTCGAGGCTCAGTCTTTGGGCCTCTTCTCTTCTACCTACTCTCTTCTTGGAGATCCATTTAGCCCCTGGACTCTAAAGGCTTCCTGTAGCCTGACCATTCCAATACAGCTACCTCTAGTTCTCAACTCCTGGTTGCAACATTCAGCTGCTGAACTTCAAATTCAAGGTCTTTATTAGAATATCTAAACTTGTCTCTTAATTCACCTGCCCTAACTACTGAACCCCTGAAAACCCATGAGGATCGCTTCTCCCTTCCTTCAGGTCATTATACAAGTGTACATTTACCAGAAAGTTCTTCCCACTAAGGACTAATTCATTGACTAACCCCCACTCTCTCTGCCTCCTACCCGCTCTGTTCTTCAGCAGGCACTTTGTCAGGTTTGGTCATTGCTGCATCCTGAGATCTGGATGGCCCATAGTAGGCACTCAATATATATTTTGAATTAATGAATGAACGTATGAATGTGATATTGTCCAGTAGTGAATATTTATACAGAAAATCCAACTCTATCCCAAAGAGGCCAGTGTGACTTAGGTTACTCTTCTTTTTGTCACACTCTGGGTCACTTTTCATAAAATTGTTCAAGGTCAAGCAAAAATGGACCAGCAAGGGCTTGAACCCCAATCGCCTGCACTGTAATCTGCTAATGCCATAGAGTTTTATACTAAAGCAGAAAGCACCATGGAAAATGCAATGGTACGGGTTTCACTTCAGATAAGAAACTTAAGAAAAAGTTTAAAAGTCTTACTATATTTCTTTTATTCATTCATTCTTTCGCAAGAATAAAGTACCTTCCATGTACTTTATTCCATGTAGTTTCATATCTGTGATCTTAGTTACAGAGCAACTTAAACGTCATGCAAACCTGTCCAAGCTCAAAAACATTGATATAGGGACAAGAACCCAGATCACCTCTCTCCTATGCCCGTTATCTCTTGTTTCTTTCCAATAATACGGATATAAAGTCTTCATAGCTTTAATCTTCGCAGTTGCTTACCTGTACCTGGCACTGCACTCAGCCCTGGACCTTGTGTGATCTAAGACACGGGGCCTGTTCTCACAGAGTTCAGTTTTACTGGGAGACAAAACTAAGAGGCCTGAAAGAATTTGGTTTTCAGCCTTGGACTGGAGGATTCGCAGGGAGAGGAGGGCGGGGCTGGGGCTGAGGGAAGATTCCTGGACCAAGCGAGATGCTTCTTATCTACTCTTGTCCCACAGTCACTTCCTGTAGCTACAGTTTCCTTGCTGAAAGTCATTCTGTGTGTATCTGCTCATTCCTTTGCAGTCACCGTCTGCAAGATAAGGGAGTCACGAGGAGAGTTTCAACCCACTGTTTGAAGGAAGGGGTGCCCACTGGCTGGGTCTTGGACATTTCCGACTTCAGTGTGAATTATTTTGTAAACCTGGACCCATGTTTCCTAAATGGGGTTCTCCCTGGGTTCTTTTCATGCCTGGAGTTATACACATCTTCTAAGAACCAGTATGTATGAATGAAAGGCTTGAGGGGCACCTCTCGGAAACTTGTAAGCTTATTTCTTTCTTCAAGGTGCTGGCAAATAAAAAAAAAAAAATCATTCCTTTCCATCACCCTATAAACCACTCAGCCCATGAAATTACATCATTCTCCAGTATGACCATAATGTAAATTTTAATATTGTCAGTTTCTAAATACCCTAAATCAGGGGTCCTCAACTCCTAGGCTGCAGATCAGTATAGGTCCGTGTCCTGTTAGGAACCAGGGCGCACAACAGGAGGTGAGCCACAGGCGAGCCAGCGAAGCTTCATCTGTATTTGTAGCCGCTCCCCAGTGCCAGCATCACCGCCTCAGCTCCGCCTCAGATCATCAGACATTAGGTTCTCATAGGAGCACAGGTCCCTGGTACCAAAAAGGTAGGGGTCTGCTCCCCTAAAGTGAGAGAGGAGTCACCGGACTAAGAGAAAAAATGATAATAATAGACAGTTTTTGCAAGTACTTACTATGTATGAGATTCAACTGCAGATACTTCATGTGTTTTAACTTATTTAATCCTCACAATATATCAGAGCAGACTTGTCATGAGCTTGGACATTTCCGTCTATATTAAAAACTCTGTGTTAACTCTCCCTAGAATTTCATTCATTTAGGCTGTCTTCTAAACACACCAACAACTAAGAATTTTAGGGAAAATTTCTAACATTCTAGTTGTCAAGAACGTTTTAGACCATACTTAAAAGCAGAATGCCTCTAGTCAGCCATTAATTATTCCAAATGCACTAATTTTTAAACCAGCTGTGCGATCCCTAAATGCCACATGTGAACTCTAAAATCTCCGTGTCCTTTTCAACAAATAGGACATGCCCCAGGGAGAAGATATTTACTGTTCAGTGCGTTCAAATGAAAACTGATATTTCTTATGGGAGTACTTTAGCCTGGGCTAGTACAGTGTAAAACGAGACCACGAAGTCATAATTTAGCAGGTCGGTTTTCAGCAGAGGTGGTGACATGATCACCAAATGTTCACACTCAAAATCATTTCCAGCTCAGTAAACAGACACCTAAGATGAAGACAAAACAGTTCAGAAGGAACAATGACAAGGGAATATGATTTTAAAGTGGAAGAAAGATTAGTATTGAATTTAAAAAAAAATAGTAGCAACTAAAGCCATAGCCATTCTTTACAGCAAGTATCTCTTAAACAGGCAAGGTTTCAAGCACATAACAGCTTTAATTTTATGCAGATTACATATTTACACGATAATAAAATAGAGAAGGGCTTGGTGGAGATGGTTACTGCCAGGGACAGAATTATTAATCAATATGTCTTTCTAAAGCTGTCACATCAATTACTAAAAGCCATGTAGAAAGTCAGATTTGTCTGCTGTCATCCAAATTCTCATCAGAACTATTTTTACAATTCAAAATGGATGAGGTATAGACAAAACTCAGAAGGAAGGAAGGAGGGAGGGAGGGAGGGAGGGAGGGAGGGAGAGAGGGAGGGAGGGAGACAGGAAAGGAGAGGGGAGGGGAGGAAAGGGGAGGGGAGGAGGAGGAGAGGGGGAGGGGAGGGAGGGAAGGAGGGAGGGAGGGAGGAAAGGGAAGGGAGGAGAGTGGAGGGGAGGGAGGAGGGGAAGGAAGTTAAAAAGGAAAAATGACTCCTTAAACTTTCTTACAGAGAAGATACACAAACACATGTCCCCTGACCTATATCTGTCCACACCGTTCGGTGGGCAGCCTGTCTCACAGCTGAGCCATTTTTAGAGAGTTAGCTTGTCTTGTCATCTGAGACAATGCCCCCAGCAGGCAAATCTGGAGTAGCATTTTCTTACACCCCGATTGCTTTTGATCAGAGCCCAGTTCTGACCTTTTAACTTAGTGTAAGACAAACCATCAACAAGAAAGCAGGATTATTATTATAACTTAATAAATTTTAAAACTAATTTAGCTCTGCAGATTTATCTATGGGCCACTATCAAGGCCTAAAGGGTGCTACCAGGCTCCTCTTCCAGACTCACATCTTTCTTGTTTTATGTTTTTGATTAAAATCAAAAACAAAAATAAAAAGCCTTTATCTATGCATTTAGGTTGAAGGAAGATAAAATTGACCTCTAAATCTCCTTGAAACTCTCAAACTTGGAACCAAGTTTCCTTAGCTCATCTTTACAGAAACTAGAATTTCTGTCTCACACAGGAATTTGACCCTTTTTACACGTGAGATATGGCACCTTCATTACCAATTTCTTTCAGATATACCTTTTCTCCATGCCCTAGCCCTAATAAGAAAAGACAAACCTCAAAGGAGACTTAAAATATTTAATGACTTTGACTTTGAAACGTAACCCAGATTAGATAATAATGCCAAGTGATAATTCAATACACCAAATATAAAATGAACAAACTGTGCTCTTTTATAAAGTTTAACTCTAGTAAACTATCAGAGATTCAGGGCATCAGTTGTGAAAAAGAAAAGGGGATAGTGCAAAAATCCTGAGATTACTTAAAAGTTATTCATTATATTCAAGTGGACAACTGATAAAACAATTATACCAAGTAAAATTTAATGGAACTGCATTTATTTAAAACTACATTAAATATTTTAGAACATATATTGTTGTTAAACACATGTTGTATAAAAAATTAAAAGTACACATGTGTAAGAATCGACCTAAATTATATAAATTGAGGTCATTTTTAAATAATCTTTAAATCATTTCTTAGCTAAATTAAAAGAGCAGAGGCAGCTAGAAATCAGGCTCATAATCAAGCCATAGGAAAAGTGTGGTTAGAATCCTACTGATTGATACCTTTCTTTCTGACACCGGATGTCACCATCATGAAAATGAATTCTAAATGGTCTTTGCATCTCTGTGTCTTTGGGGCAGGAGCGGTCAGTTGGCAAAGGCCGGTATGTAAGATTGCATCTTGCCAGAAAAGGGAAGGAGAGATGGAACCTCTGGCTTCCCTTAAACTCCAGTGTGGAAACTTCCACAAAGACTCATGAACGTGGTATACAGTAAGTTTTTATTTAAAATCATTGAGAGGTGCTTCGACTTGAAGTGAAATATGTATAACAAAACCAATTTTACCCTAGGCTAATCAGTACAAGCAAGAGTTAAGTTCCTATGGCATCTCATCAACATTATAATGAAATGCTTTAAACATAACATTATTTGAGGAACTGTTGTACCCTCAAAGTAGTAAGAGGATTGAGACATTTAGACAAACTAAATATGACAAATGTCCTTTACCTGAAGCCAGCTTAAGTGTTTAATGTAAAAGCTGAGATTGCTTCAGAGGTTTCACTGTGTTCAAGTAGAGACAACTCATCAGAACTGTCCACCAACAGAAACGTATTTGAACTTGCTTTAGTGTATATGGAAGATGCATCTACTTGCACACACAGAAAATTCAGTGCAAGTCCTTAAAAGTAATCTTGTTTCTAGTTGAAACATACCTTCTTTCACTCTCAATTGTGATACTTGATTCGTAAGAGTAATTCTTTCAAGATCTGTACAAACAAAAATGCAAACAAGTTGAAACGAAATTATTTACTGTAGATTTTTGTGATCTACACTCTATGTGCATATATGTGTATGCGATAGAGGTGGGGTGGCTTTGAGAATAAACAGGTGAGGTTAACAGTCTTGTTATGATTAACACTAACTAGTTGTATCTATGTCAATGTTTCTAAAGCTAATAAAACGCTTTAATTTTCTCCCAATTTTTAATTTAGAATGTTTTAGGAATTATCGATACCAGACACTTTGTTCTCTGGTTCCTTTCTGGTGGCTATAACTTTTGAATCCTGATCCAATCCCTAATGCTCTACTTGATTAGATCCCAAACATTAATGACAATCCTTAAATCAATGCTCTATGTGCAGTTGAAACTCTGTGTCTCTTTGGTGTTTGTAATAGTGAGTAGTGCGCGAAGGAAATAATGAGAGTGATTAAGACAGGAAGGTATTTAAATATTGAGAAGCAGCATGTTAACTCTTTAGAGATGACACTTGCAGACCTGCCACTAGAATTTAGGACTCCCATGTCCTAAGGCATCTAACCATAAAGTACCCTCACCGTTGTCTTGCCCTTACCCCCACTTAAATGCTTCCTTGTCATTTGAATCTGCTTTCACTAATTACCAGTTATACGAGACCATCTCATAATAGATATTTTCTCAAAATCAAATAAGATTAACGTGCTTGTAGTTAAAACTTGGCTCAAAACCTCTCTTCATCACCTTTCCCCACCATAATATCAGCTGATCTTATTGTTTCCTGTAAGGTCTAGGATCTACTTGTCCAAACCCTCTCTCTTTAGAGTCCTTCCTCATGTATGATGGTATCAGGTGAACTTCTCATTAGCAAACAATACGTTACTTATGGGTCCGTGTTACATTATTGATGTGTCTTCCCCATGGAGACAATCTGAGACTTTTAAACTCTGGTTTGATAGGATTTAGCAAGTTGAAAACATACATTTGGTATCAAGTAACCTACCTGTGTAACTTTTTATATTCATCAAAATGTGTCAGTTGATATATTTCAAAATGTAGCCTCATTCTTTGGAAATGCAGAGACATTTATCCATGTACATACATGCAGAAATATATATATGATATTTTCCTGTAATAACTAGATATTTTACCCAGAGGAAGTATAAATATCTGAGTTACAAAATCATAGAGCTCTTAGGTATCAATAGTCTGGTTTCTATAGTATAGATATGATTGTATGGATGCAGCACTCAAATATTCAGCATAATACCTATAATCTGACATAGCTTTGACCCCTTTATTTGACACTATGTGGTTCTTATTCTACTTAAATTTCTTTTCCTACCAAAAATCAAAGCTATTGTCTGCTTTCCTATTCTATTCAGTTACAGTCAATAGTCATGTATGGAGCTCCTATTATATGCCAATCATTTGCCAACTGATTGAGAATAGAAAATTTTAAAGAAAAACAAAACAGGGGTTTTGCCTCCAAGGGCTGGCTATTAGGGAGACAGAGAAATAAACAAGTAATTACAAGCTGTGTATCCCATTACAGCAGAGAAACTCAAAAGGCTCTATGGAAGCCAATAGGAGAAAATAACCTTATCTGGAGTGAAGATCAGAGCTCTACCCCCGGGAGACATCTGGACAGCTGTGAAGGAAGAGCACCTTTCTAAAGCATTTGAACTTTATCCGGTAGATTTTAAGCAGGAGAGTGGTATGGTCAGACTTCAAATTTCACCTGGGAAACTGTGTGAAGGAAGGATTAGGGAAGGATGAGATAGAAGACGGAAAAGCCAATTAGAAGCCAGGGAGACCGGGCAGGCAAAAATGAGTGGCTAATGAGATGAGGATATGATGGGAGAGGGGTAGGAGTCGGAAATAACTTAGAAGCACAACCAGAGGTCGATACGTATAGCTGGAGTCATGTACATTCAGCACATAGATATCATCAGAAATCAGTGGGTCTTTACCACAGGTAGGACTTAAAACGGAAAAGCGAGCAGATTCACACCAGGAGAGCGAGCAACAGGACTGAGAAATCATTTAAAAGCAACAAGTTATTTCTTTTTTTTTTTTTTTTTTTGAGGGAAACAGTTTCCCCCCTAATTTCTCATTTTTTTTTTTTTTTGAGGGAAACAGTTTCTCCCCTAAAAAGCCCAGTAGTTTCTGACACATAGTAGGTTCTTTGCCTTATCACAAAGGCTCCTGGAGGCCCTTCTCCTTAATACTCGATGCTGCCTTGTCTGCTTGAAAAAGATCAGGTGCCCTCCCATCTCCCTGGCCCATCACATAATAAGCCATGTTTTGCATTCGTGCTGGGGTCTCACCTGTCTTTCCTTTAAATAGACTTCAACTACCTCCAAAACAATCTTGGGCACCAAACTGAGTTCAGTTCTTGAAAGTTAGTTCAATGACAATTTACGCAAGGCATCCTGAGCCTGCTTCATGTAAGTAAAGAAAACCATCAAAGGTCTCGGACATCAGTGGAAGGTTTGGAACTTCTGACCACTGCTACCTAATAACAAGTTCACAGTTTACCCACATCTTCATCGGCCAATAAGCAATTCACCCAATGTTCATGCTTATTAATTGAATACAGTTATTCTACCAAAAGAAACAGAATTACTAAAATCTAGGTGATCAATCTGTATTTACTTTTTTTCCACATGGAAGGAAACATTTTATGTATTCTTAGACGAACTGTTGAGAGTTTGGGTTGGTAAATACTGGAGAAGCATGTGTAGAATCAATATGCCCATAAAAGCATGAAATACAATTTAAGGAAGGTCAGTAGGCAGAATGATTCTAAGGGGAAAATCCTTCCTTCAAAGGTGTAACAACATTTAGTCACACAGTCTCTTGAAATAACAGATTCCATAGCTAGTCCTCTAGGAAATGACTTTATGTAAACGAGAACATCCCGCTTTGCGCTGCCGAAGTCACAGAGTGTAACAGATGTTCACAGTCCCAAGGCCCCCTTGCGTGGTGTGGCTGAGTAGTTCATAAACCCCACTATTGGAAGGATTCAGAACCTACAGTGCTTCCCTTGCCCCACTCTGAAAAACTGCATGCCTTCTATTTCACTGTACTGATTTTATTTTTAAAAGGTAGCTGCCTTTCTTTAAATGCCACGATTCATCGTATAATGGTATTTAAGGGGCTTTTGTGGCACGGTGCCAGATTTATATTATTAGAACCTAGGCGTTTGCAAATGAACCTCTTTCAATTAGTGTTTCAGGAAGCAATTAAACTGTCTAAAGTGTATTAATGAATACACTGGAATTGGGAAGCCTATCCTCCCAATACCCCGTTATTAATGCACCATCTGCTTAGGAGCACTGAGGATCTCTAATCTCGGGTCCACAAAACCCAACCATTTATTTAGAAAGTTCAGGGGAGCATAGGTTTGTTAGCGGGTTCAATATTCTAGCCAATATATGGATATTATACATAGATTAAGTACATATATTTTACTGAGATTTTTTTTTTACAGATGCAAATGAAGATGCACACAGGGTCTTTTTCTTTTTTCTTTTCATTTTGTTCTCTGTCAAAATACTAACAGCTCTGTGAATATATTCCTGGATCTAATGTTCCTGTTGAAAGCATGAGTGCCGTATATACACCCTGTGATTGTTAAGGATGTCATTAGGATCACTGATGAGGTCGTCTTTTTTTTCATTAATGAAGGACGTAATTTGCCACTGTGCTGCAGCTTTTTTCACGGGAAGCCAGCCTTCCAGGGGCTGAGATGTGGGCTGGCGCCTCGTCCCAATCAGTGTCACTGCTGCAGGCGGGGCTCTGGAGGAGCCTGTGTTTCCAGAGATATTTCCTGTCGGATTTACGGCTGAGAGGAACCCAGGGCTGCAGGACACAGACTAGTGAGAGCACGGGAGTGAGGGCAGGGGAGGCTGGTGTCTGGCACCACTCCACTCCCGTGCTGGAAAGTCACCAGGTCATCGACTCTTAAAAGCTTGCTGGCTTTGGCGATGAATTCCTGCTGAGACAGGCAAGAGAGAAGGACAAGATGTAGACTCTACTTTCACAGAATTTAGAAACTAGTAGAGAAAAGAGGACACGGGCCCAAAGAAGGCTCACGAGATGAAGCAGGAAGGTCTTCACAGAGGAGTTTGGGGAGGAGGAAGGTTCTATGGATTGAGTAGGATTTGGGAAAATAGAGAGAACAGAGAAATTTCTCATGGAACCCTGAACTTCTAATTTTTCATTAAGCGCTGTTATGTGTTGAATTGAGTCATCCAAATTCATACGTTGAATCCTAACCCCCTAAGACCTCAGAACGTGACTTCATTTGGAAAAGGGGTTGTTGCAGACGTATTTAGTTAAATTAAGGTCAAACTAGAGTAATGTGGGCCCCTGATCCAATGTGACCAGTGTACTTAAAAAAATGGAAATTTTGACCCAAAAGCCACAGGGAGAATGCCATGTGAAGATGATGGCACGGATACGAGTGATGTAGCAGAAGTCAAGGAATGTCAAAGACTGCCAGCAACCATCAGAAGCTCAGAGAGACACAAGACAGAACATTCCCTGGTGCCTTTAGAGGGAACACGGCCCCGCCCTCGCCTTGGCCTCAGACTTCACAGCCTCCAGAACAGCGAGGCAAGAAATTTGTTGCTTAAGCCCCACAGTTTGTAGTATTTTGTTACAGCATTCCTACAAATTAACGAAAGTGTTATCACAATGAATTATGAAATGTCTGACTTTCCTCCTGGAAATAAGGACAATTTTGGTTATATCTTATTATTGTGAATCTTTTATACAATACTACATTTATAATAAGCGTACATTTGGTTTCAAAAATACTGTGTTGAATGACTAAATTAGGATGTGTAGGTCATGGAGAAATTTGGAAAGTTCAGGTGAGAGAGAGAGAGAGAATTAACGAGCCTGAGATAAAAGAGAAATTCTACCAGCAACTAGGTGGAGGGGTTTTAGAAGAATCTAGAATCTCGGAATGCCATGTTGGCTTCTTGGGTGGGAAAGGGGAGAGTTTAGGAAGGCTAATCTGGTCACAGATCCACCGTGTCCTCTGCTGAGTATTCGGTCATGCTGAGTTTCTCCACCCAGGGCAGGGTCTTTGAGACCTAGCCCACAGGACATAGCAAACACATACTCATGCTCACACACACATCCAGGTCTAGCTCTGCTAAAAGGCTAATACAATCATATGCCTTTGTTGTTTCTTCACCTACCGATGGTTGATTCACTCAAAGTCACAGGACGTTCCCTTAATGTAACAGAGCGTCTTCCTTATCCACCTGTTTTGTAAGGACTGTACAGTTCAGAGATAGACGGTATGCTGAAGAGAGGGCAAGAATGGTGAGGCGAGAGAGCAAGAAGAGAGATACGTGAAGAAAAATAAACCGGCAACTGCTAAGCGGAAATCCTAGCGTGTGTCAGGTTCTGCAGTGCAAACCACCGGAACTCGCCCAGGTGGATCTCATAAAGCCCCACACAAAGGCGGGGACGAGGCTCAGAGAGGCACAATCATCTGCTCAGGGCTACACGTCTAACGAGTGAGGTCGCTGAGGTTTCGGCCAGGTCTATGTGACTCCGAAGCCTGCATTCCATTTCTGCTTCATCACATTATCTCCTTTGCTGGAAGAAATATAACATCGACATTCCCGTCTGTGCCCATGCATGTTTTCTGTCGATTTGTGTCTGTGCCACACTGACCTTTTAAGTGAGCCAGTCCACCCATCCTCTGCCAAATAGCAGCACAAAAATGCTGGCTTCAGACAGGAGTGGTTTGCCAAGCAAGTTCCCGAGTCGTTTCTATCTTGTATATTATCTTTTAATCTGATTATCGTTCCTAGGTCCCTCAGAGTTTTGCCTCTGGACCCTCAGCTCTGCCCCGCGAGAACTGGTTCACTGAGTCTCGGCTTCCACGCCACCTTTGCCCTTACTTCTCTAGACATTGCATCCCCCACAGCTGTGGGATAGAGACCCCCTTCTCCAACTCCAACCCCACCTCTGGCAAATAAGCCGCCTCCATTCTCACCAGCCAAGCAAGTCTTCTTCTCTTGAACAGATGAGGGGCATTTGAATGCTTCCCATGAGTGTGACGACAGATGAGAGACAGAAGGGTCCTAGAACAGGGCCCATTGAACTTGCATTTCCTACCATCCTGCCCACCAAACAGGTATGAAACTCGGAGGAAGGTGCTAGTTGCCCATCATTATAAAAATCAGGGTCTTGCACAAATGCCTTGTGAAGGTCCTTCTTAACAACCTATAATTCTTGGTTAAAATAAATGTACAAAACCAAGGCCTTCATAACATTCATAACAACTCTGTACGCACTTGGCCATCATGTTCTTAAAAGACATTGGTGATTAACGAATGAAAAGTATCTCTTTTATGTACTTTTCTGACTTTTAAAAATCAACTTTGGAGCAATCAATCACAATTCTCTGTTATTACAACACTGTGCATATATATGAAATATGTGCATAGATTATATAACATAGGCTAGCCTGGAAGCATTAAGGGAAAGCATAGGTAAGGTAGGACAGAGATGGCTGTCAAAATAGTGACTTACGGAATGCATACTATGTGGACTCGTTCCTTGGTTTCACGCATACGTATGGTGCCTGTCGAGATGTCTTCGCGTGAAATATGCAGGGTTTCTTTATGTCAGGTGTTTATCTTCTGTAACTACTCCACGCACACACTGAAGATAAACTAGAGATGAATAAGAACTCAAGGACCTTAAATCTAGAGACTGCGGGAGTCCTGCTTTTGGAGACTTCATAATCGATTTTGTAGACACTATACTTACTTGTGTGCCAATAATGTGTTTCTTAGAATATCAGAATAACTAAATCATTATATAGTATTTTGCCTTGTTGGGAGTAAATTAACAGCATTTTTACAAAAAATATCATATCTTTCTTAAAAAAAGATCAGACTGGTCCAGGAAAAAGGTAGAAAAAGAGTAGATAAAAAATATTCCATTTCTTCGACGTCAGTGAAACCAGCTCTCCTGTCACAGCGTAGACCGTCCCCCTGGACTGTCTGAAGGGCACAGTATACCAACTCGGTCGCTGCCCCCGGAAGTGTTGGGAGACATATGGACAATGCTCTAGGCTCGCACCCTAATAGCTTCTCATTAATGGCCTTGAAGGGGTTAATGTTTCAGTGATCTAGCTGGCCATGTGTTTCACTTACTCTTTTCCCAATTCAATGCCCTGCTCGATTATTTTCTATCCTTTAAATAATCATTGAAATTCTACTTCTTCCATGAGGCTCTTCCTGAGTAAGTGGGGGAAAAAGGTGATTTCCCACTCATGCAAGGTGACCAACTACTCTGCTTTGCCAGGACTGTCCCAATTTTAGCACTAGAATTCCACCTTCTGCAGAATTTGTCAGTCTCAGGAACCATTTGTCACTTATGTGGACTAGATTGTGTTCTAAAAATTCTTATGTTGAAGACCTAATTCCCAATGGATGGAATTTGGGGATGGGGCCTTTGCAAAGTAATTAGGCTCAGATGAGGTCAAGAGGGTGGGGCCCGCATGATGTGATTAGTGCCCCTTATAAGGATACACCAGAGCTCGCTCATGCTCTTTCTCCCCCCCCTCCATCCCTCCCTCCTTCCCCCACTCCCTCCCTCTTAAATGAGAACAGTGCAAGAAGGTAGCCATTTGCAAGCCAAGAAGAGCGCCTTCATTAGAATCTGACCATGCTGGCACTTCAATCTCTTATTTCCAGCCTTCAGAATTATAATAAGAAAAATTTCTGTTGTTTAAGCCTAGGGTATTTTGTTACGGTAGTTGAGCTGACTAATACAGTTACCTTACCTCCATATTCCTCCCTATGAACATAAAACTTCCAAGAAGTGCTCTTTTTATGTGAATTTTATTACCTTGAATACACTAAGCAATACACATTAGGAGGGGGGGTGGTTGTGAAGGCTAGAGAGGGACATTGTTGTCTGTTTTTTAAAAAAAGTTTTAGATCCCAGGGTCACCTGCTATGGGTTACATTGGCCAGACCACATCTGGCATGCTCTGTACAATTTCCTAAACCAGAGACAGGACCTTGTATAGGGTGGACCCAAGAACATGGCTTATTTCACAACTAGTTATTAGAAAAATGGAAAATCAGTAACATTTACTAATTCTCAGATTTTTAGTTTATCTCGCCTCTATTAATCAACAAATAAGTATTTACTGAGATCTCCTTTGCTTAGGTTTTATAGACAAGAGGTCTGGATGAATGTTTGTAAAAACAAAAACCATTCGTAATCCAACTTTGGCACTTCTGCATTGAGTTAAGTATTTGCTTAAACTCTCTGAGTTTCAGTTTCTTTATCTCTAAAGTAGAAATAATTGTACCTACATTATGAGAAAGCTGTGCAAATTAAATAAAGACCACTGAATGGTGTATAGTATCTTGTAAATATTAACAAAAGGTTGTAGAATAATGAATAAGCATTGTAAAAATAGCCATAGACTAGTACGGTGTCTGGTAAACACTAATTAAACTTGATGGATAAACCTAGGCTTATGCCCAGTATAATGAAGGGCACAAAAAGAATAGAATAGAATTTGTAACTGTCCATTTAGACCTTCAAGCATCTTACCCTCTTCTCAGTCACTGTTACCCACATCCTTTCTTATCTCTGCACATCTAAGCAACTCACAGTGATAGCTCTTGTCAAGATCTCTCCTGAAAACTCCTGACCCATATGCTGAGCTCCACTAGGACTGAAAAATACATTAAACCCATGATAAACCCATGATCTCTCCCTCTCCAATATGGTGCTCCTTTAGTCTCTTCCATGGGAAGCATCGCCTTCCAAGAATCATGGCATGCCAGAAACCACGGAGCAATCACTGGATTCTTCCTTTCCTTAACCCCTCACGCCCACGCCATTACAAAGGTGTATTCATCTTGATTCCTATATCATCCTATTTCCACCAGTATCACCCTGTCTGAAGCTGCCAACACTTCCTTCCTTGGATTACAGCAATAATTTACTAAATGATCTTCCAAAATTCTTGCTGCTATCTAAGCTTTTCTCAAACAGCCTAAGAGAGAAATTTGTAAAACAAAACCAAGGTCATGGCCCAGCCCTCTTAGAACCCTTAATGGCTTCAGATTGCTCATAGAATAAAAACCAAAACCAAAATTCTTCTCAGGGTCTCCAAGGCAGGACCTGCCTGAATTCTACCACCTCTGCAGCCTTAGGTCACAGCACACACGCCCGCTCCTCAAATCACATGGGTCTTCTTGTTTCCACTGTGGAGCTTTACGTTGCCTGTGGCAAGAATATTCTACCTCCGCCCCCCCCCCCCCCCCCCGCTATCTTTCGTACATAATTTCTGATCATCCTCTCAATTTTAACTCAAAAATTACTGTGCCATTTGAGAACATCCTAGAAGTTCTCAAACTGCCCTATATTTATCCTTGGAAAAGCATTTAAGGTAGTTTTTGATTTTGTACGATTTGCAGTGGCTTATGTCCGTGTGCTTCGCCAGACTCTATGTTCTATGAGGGTAGGTGCACATCAGTTTTTGCTCACCCTTGTGCCGTGAATCCTATTATAATTCTTGGCATATAGTGTGTACTCATTTGTTGCTGAATGAGTGAATGAATAAACAGCAAATGTTACAGCCAGAGCTTCACTGAGTGTCAAAGTGTCTGGCAAAGAAGAGTAAGGAGAAGTAAACTGGGGAGGGTTTGTAAGCTTCCCCTGGGGAGGTAATGATCAGAAGAGGGAATTGTGGAGAGGGTGGGACTTGGAGGGGAAATTAGGTAGCTACAGAGGTGTGGGTGGGGAGGCTTTTCAGGTATTAACGTTAACAGGTAAAAAGTCTTAGAGGCTAGAATAAGCATTTTATGCACAGATAACAGTGAAGAGATTCATAGCTTACCATAAAAGAAGAAGCCAGTGTAGTTACAGGACCAGAGAAAAGGCAGGGTTCCCATTTCGAAGTCTAGAGAGTTGCACATAATTTGTCTTTATTTCCAGTTATGATTGGTGTTTCAAATGGGTGATTTAAATTAAAGCAAAAACTGAAAGTTTCCTAGATGGACAATGATAAGCAAAGGCTCTTTTGCAGGAGAAGAACTGTCATTTGTTTGTTTGGATTGATACAAGCTTTTGTTTCACTCTATGGAGACAAATGACTCTATGTCTCTCCGCCAGTTACATTATTAACTGTACTGGCATTTTATTTCTAAGTCAAGGGATATAATCTGAGGCCAAACAAAGAGGAAGCACTGAGAAGAGGCCTCGCCACAGGCTGCTGACTACCTGACATTTCAGAATGAAGAATCATTGCCTCGGAAATATTCTGAGAACTTCTTCTACACTCCAATCGGGGAACTGTTAGAGTAAAGCTCAAAAGTATGTTTCTTCAATCTTTGTATCCCACCAAAGGTATAAAAAAATTATATCCCAAGCATTTAAAATAAGTAAAGCCTGCTCCTCCCTCGGCCATTAACAAAGATGCCTCAGTACACCTACCAACATCAAAACAGCACCCTGAGCTGCTTTCCAAATGAACGGCAACATTTTATGATACAAAGGACAGTGCAGATTGAGGAGATTAAAAAGTTATGGTGGCAATGGGCATAACTAGGAATCATAAGAGGCCAAGGGCAAAATGCAGGTGTTTTAACACCAGTGTGGTCCAGAGTCCAAGCTGTCACATCAGGGGAAGAGAATGAAAACGAAGGGAATGTAAAGCTCCAGTGAGGCCGGTGGGAAGCGCTTGACATGTCGAAAGAGCAGAGAGATTAGGGGACTGGTTGACACCAGTTCCAGTGACATTTGAAGTCCTCTGTATAACTACAATCCCCATGAGCTTGATGATGGATTCTGAGAAAGTAGGAATTTAAGAAAGTAGGATTTTAATCAGCAGGATTGCTTGGGTCACAAGTGTTATTGTAAACACCCATGCCTTTGTCTCAGAGTATGACAGGATTCAATGTCTTTTTTGCCTATTCGATATCTCTATTGATGGTTGAGATGAAGGAATCGACAATGTGCTCATCAAATCTGTAGACTATGTACTAAGTTAGGCAGATTTGCTAATACCACCACGAGAAAAGAATAAAGTCTTGGCAAGATAAAAAACAGATCTTGGCAAGATAAAGTGACTCTATAGAGGGTCACTTCGGGACAAGGAAAGGTAAACAAGGGTTCCAAGTTGTCCACAAGCTAAATACAAACACTCTCAGTACAGAAGCCAAACTTCCCTCGCCCTTTCTCTTTTCTAGACTTTCATGAAAGTTCTGGATTACATTTTGAACATAAAACTTTATAAGGAATGTGAGGAAACGGGAAAGGTTCAGAAAAGTGTGATGTACTCATAATCAAAAGGAAAATGACAAATTATGTCCAAGCGCCCAGAAAGTACTTAATAATCGTGCGTCCACTGGAGAAGGCAGAAGGGAGGAAAGGAGGAAAGAAGGAAGAAAAATAAATGGTAACATGGGAGAGAACAAATGAGGCCGTTACAGGGAAAATCTGTGTGACCTTTAAGGGAAGAATCATTACTCAGAGCTGGAAAGAAGAGATATTCATCAAATTAAAACAGAAATGGCACCCAGTGATTTCTCTGCGCAACTCTCAGCTCCGAAATTTTACGACGCCCGACTTCATAGTGGGTATTTCCTGCCACTGGGAATAAACACAAACCACACTAAAGACCATGAGCCCATGGCTGTTCTGTGCCACCCCATGCCTGCCTCACAACTCCGTTCTGTTTCTCTGCGTTTCTTCCCACGGTTCCACAAGCTGCCCACATTTTTGTCTGCATCCCAAAGATTATTTCACGGTTAAGAAACACACAAGTAAGCATCGAAAGCTTCACCTCCAATCTGACTCAGAACAGAAGATCGAAGAGGCTGGAAACTTCCCCCAAAGTAGGCCAGACTTAAGATCACCCAAATCGGATTAACAAGGAGTGGGGTCCCACGCATGAGGCCACTTTTAAAGCTCCTCCAGGTGATGCCGACATGCAGCCAAGGTTGAGAACCACTGCTTTATAGGGCATTTGGTTATTTTTCCCCTCAGAACACTTCCAGAATAATCTATCCCCCAAACGATCTGTGGTGAAACCCTAATACATTTTCCTTACTTAGTTAAGGAACACGGTGGGCACTTTAGCAGATGAAACAATGGCAAGGCCTCTTACATTTTAATGTACTTACAAATCACTTGAGGAGCTTGTTAAAATCCAGGTTCCAATGCAGTAGGACTGAGATGGCCTTCAGATTCTAACGTGCACCCATGTGATGCCAACTACTGGTCAGTAGGCCACACGCATAGCTAGAACTATAACTTCAAGCTTACGCCAACTAATCAACAGAGCCGCCAGTCTACTGTAACACCCACTCAGCAATGTCCTTGGCTGTAAATAAACAAAGGTTGATAGCTGGCTCTCCTTGTTCTATAAAAAGCAACAATGTAATTATCTATCCAAAGGCAAGTACAGTAAGGTGACTTGGTATCTTGTGATGGTTAATTTTATCTATCAACTTGACTGGATCACGGATACTTGGCTTAACATTATTACTGGGTGTGTCTGTATGTATATACACACACATATACGTGTATATAAATATAGGTATATAGATAGAGATGAATGGAGATATATAGAGGTATAGATATCAATATCTATCTATCTATCTATCTATCTGTTATCTATCCATCTATCTATCTTCTATTGGTTCTGTTTCTCTGAAGAACCCTAACTAACATAGTCCCCTCTAAGACTATCTTGGAAGCACAATGCACCACAAACCTGATTCCCAGCAACAATTTAAGGCTGACTCACTGGCTTGTGCTGTGAACCTGGGATAATCTCAACTCTTCTTGAAACCAAATTGTCTCCTCTGCAGAGTGGGGACATTTTCATAGGTTTTTAATGAGGTTCTTTAATAAGATAATGGGTATGCAAGTGCTCAGAAAAGCGAAAGTACTATGCACATGTGAGAGCTTCCTAAGGTTTACGCCAGAATTGGAACCTTCTATTCACTTTAATAAGCCTTCATTGAGTACCAGCTGAGCCAGAAAACATTACAAGGATGGCTTCTCTAGCTTGCCAAGAAATACTGTCATAGCTGCAGTGCTTGGTCTGTAGGAAACACATTGGTCTAAAGTCACATAGAAAAGGCTCCTTGTTTGGCAGCATCCCAGTCACTGCCTCGGCCATGGTGACCATAGAGAGTAACCTACTCTAGTTTACAGGCGTGTGTGTGTGTGTGTGTGTGTGTGTGTTCGAGTGTGTGCGCATTGGATAATGAAGTGAGGTGGAAAGATGAGTCTTTCTTTTGGGCCAAGCCAGGCTACAGCCTCTCCTGTAATAAAGGTTATTATCGTACATGCAGCACAGGCTTTGTCATCACACTAATGTGAGCCCCAATTCCACCCTTGCTGTTCCTCAGTTGCCTGGTTACTAGAATGACACCTACCCTCGCCAAGCTTCAATTTCCTCATCTATAACATAGGAATACTTCTATTTCTTTTCTATTCTATCATTGACAAAACAGAGACCAGGACTTCCGAAGAGACAACTTCCTAAGATAAAGGAGTGTATGGAACAAGCAGCCTAAATCGCCATTCTTTAGCTATTCTTTTCTGAAACGGCTGAAATGATGGCGCAGGCTTCATGAAGACATGGTTTCTGCTGTGCAGTCCTGGCCCGATGGGGGAACCGGAATCTTTTCTTTTACAATCTGTTGTATAAATCAAGGACAGTTTATAAATTAACAATATTTTGGGGGGGAGGGCCAAGAATCACAAATTGTGTGTGTGTGTGAGAGAGAAAGAGAAAGAGAAAGAGAGAAAGAGAGAGAGAGAGAGAGAGAGAGAGAGAAGTAAACTCCTCAAAAGGCTCACTATGATAACCCACTTACAGGGTGCAGCTGGCCTTTTGAGGGACCCAGAACCTATGTCGCATCCAACCTATGAACAGAGAACCACAATCAAGGAACCGCCTCTCTGTTTTCAAAATCTAAATCTAAGAGGATACAGTGGTGAGAGAGTCTGCAAGTCTCCTCACTTTACTTATCTTTTCAAATTCTGGTTTTCCTGGTTCAAAGCAGAATCTTTCTATCAATGCCCAACTCTTTCAGGAGATACCAAAACAAACCTTGGGATATTGTAATGTAAGATAAGTCGACTTTCAAAGAGTAAGCTCCCATACGCAACCTCAGGAGAGCATTTCATTATAAGCACATAAGTATACTTAAAAAATAGTACGGCTATTGTTCTTATGGTTATGAGTTAGATGTTGTAATTGTCATGTTAAAATAGTCACAGAAAGGAGCTGAGTGGTGACAGAGGAGCCACACAGAAGTGCGTACCATCTTAGTATTCTCTCAGTGTCCCTTCTTGGTCATGACAAAGCTTCTCCTCAATGGCTTCTTCCTGAAGCCAGTAAGGAACAAAGACCCCTAATATTGTCGGCGATGCTAATTTGTCATTTAGCACAACTTAAGTCGTGAGAGATCTCAGGATCCAAAAACCAGTCAAAAGGAGCTCATGCAGAAGAATTCATGGTCCCAGGCTGCGAATGACACTAGCTGGCCCTGGTGGCTGTATTTCTTACACACCAGAGCTTACAGCACACTATTTGTGATGCCTTGATTCCTAAGAGGATTATTAATCACACAGTTTAGGAAGCTTCTGCAACAGGTAATGAGTTGAGTTACTGAGATTCGTGGTGATGACCCTAAACTATAGCAGAAAATATCAAAGTTGGGTCAATAGTATAGATTTCTCCCTGTTTTACATGGTCTTAATGATCACAAAGAGGCTGTTCTATTTTGATATCTTTTTGTTACATTCCAGTTGGACTTTCACATTGACCTCAGAACAACTCATCTAATAGGAACAACGGTAGAAGTGCTGCTAATAAACACAAGGAATGATGTTCTCACAGCTAATTTCAAAGGAGAAGGAAGGCGGTGGAAAGAAGAGGTGGCCTCTCAGAAAAACAACCCACTGATTTTTATCCTAAATCGAATCAACATAATTTTGTCTCCAAATGTTTTTGAAAATGCTTCCTAGCCACTCAGGGGAAAGAACAAATGTCCCTTTGTTCTGGTTTTGAAATGCAAGCTGCATGCTTAGGCTCCATTGTGCACTGAGAGGCTGCTGAAATGGTTTGGCGTAAACTGAGGTACAGCAAGTTCCCGGGCAGGACCTAGAGCGGTGTCAGAGGTCAAATGTCACGTGGAAATCATCTGACACCCTTTCAGCTAACTGTAATCAGGAAGTCCAAAGGGGTTCCCAGTCTATCTCATCGTCCCCAAAGCCACCGCTCCCGCCCCTTACGGCAGAATGCTATTTTGAGAGAACCGGAAACCCGAAGGGCTGCTTCCTCATTGTTTACCACACGCTTCATTGTGAAGCTCTCATTTCGTTCTGCAATCAGGAAGAGCAAAACATCATTTACAAGAGGCACTACCACAATAGGTCAGTCCTGAGAAGTGATGGATGCATTCCCGCAAGGAGAAGCCTCTCATTCCAAGCCTGGTGCTGGATAAACATACTTATCTCATGCCCCAAGGTGGAAACGCACAGCTTTCTAGAGTCGGTGAAGTAGCACAAACCTGGAGCGGTGCCCCCCTTGAGGGCGGGGGAGGGGGGGCAGGCCAGCAGCGCAGTTTTGTGGCAGCTGCTGAGCAGAAGCCGAGCCTCCAGGCAGGGCTGCAGCCATCACAAACCCATTAGAAAGCTCATCACTTGCAGCCAGAGGATGACTCCCTACAGAAAAATTTACATTCTCATCACTCCTCCCCCACACCCCCCAAAAAACATACACGGCTCTACCAGTGCCAGGGGATCCTAGGCAGGAGGTGACAGAGCAATGGAACCACCAGGAAACCTCGAACCGTTTTCCAGACCCAGCGGGTATCTGAACACTGGTCATAGGAGGCCGGGCTTTCCTCTTTCCTACCCCTTTATTTCTGTTCTCAGACTCTGGAAAGCTCTCATCTCTACAAGTCCCTTGGCAAGATCTGGAGCCAAAAAAAAAAAAAAAAAAAAAAAAAAACCAAAAAAAAAAAAAAAAAAAAAAAAAAAGGTAACAAAAAGAAACTGCTTAGTGCCACCTTCTCCCCTTACGCTTGGGTCCCTGGTGCTTGCCATCCCAAAGCGGCCACCGCAGGCCACTCAGCAGGAGTGAGTGGTCCACTGGGTCATGCCACTCCTGTATTCTAAATCTTTTAATGACTCCACATGTCCAGGAAGGTGCCTAGGCTTGAGATCTCTAGCACACCTTAACACTAGAACCCTACAAAATTTAAAAGGCAAAAAGCTAACCTGCAGGCCACTGAAAGTCTATACGGAGATCCTATATTCAGAAGTGAAAAGGTGGCATTCAGTAAATATTTTTTAGGTCATTAAATCTGCATAAAACAAATGTCTTCCTCTGTCGGTTAGGGTCGTTAGTCACAAACAACAGAAATGATGGTTCCTTAGAAAAGGTTTAGGTAGTTTCAATCTCAACGTGTAAATGAAGAGCCAGCCCCAGAAAATGGGCAGGAAGCAGAACCAGAGGCAAGATCAAAGTACAGGAATGGTCTGGGTGGGACATTACCGATGCCACCGTTGGACATCAGTGTCCAGTGCTAAACCAGAGCCGTGATCCCCACCAGACAATAGCTCCTGTCAATACCAGGGCTGGAATCAATTCTCAGCAGCCCTTCGTGATGGGCACCGAGGCTACAAATTAAGGTTCTAGGAAGGCCTATGCTAATCAGCTAAATCAAGTCACATGTGCATTGGAAGCAAGAGAAAACTATTTTCCAGAGCTCTTGGCCTTCGCAGTCAGAAGCAGGGCTTCTCATCGAAACATACATCATGATATCTTTTACCAGAGGAAGAGGGTTAAGATTCACGACAGTCAGGGCAAAAAGGAAAAGTATCTACCGGAAGCTCCAACATGGAGTAGGAGCCGGAGATGGAAATCTGACCATGCATAACCATGACGCCGGTGAGATGGGATGGATGACAGGAAGGCACTACGCTTGGTTTTGGCACTTAGGAAAATACAACTCTGGCTGCAGGCTGAGAAAAAGTTCATGTCGAAATAATTTTTAGCCGAACCTTAATCGATGGATGGGATTTCAAAAGGTCTAAACAGATATCCCAAGGAAGAAAGGCCCTTTGTAATGTTAGAAGGCTTTCCCAAGAATAAAACGAAACTCCGTTGGGTAGAAGTTTGAATGAGTAGATGGATGCCATATATATATAGTTTGAGAGTTTCTTTCGCCAATTTAACTTTTCGATAAATCAAGGGTTTTCCCAAAACAGAAACAAATTCACACGATGTTCTGGGAAAGTGATAATTATCGCCAGGGCAAAAATAGAACACGAAACATGCCCATCAGGTTCACCTTAACTTCACTCGTACCACAAACGGGAAATTAAATGAGGGGGAAACCTAGCCTCTTTGCTTTTGCAACACACTGAGCACTTTAATGCTTTGGCACCAGGAGTCCTGCTAGGTATAAACACAGAGGGAACTAAATATAAACTCATTTAAATAGAATCCAAATAGAAACTCGTGGCTGAGTTTGGCTCCTAGGATCTTGAATAGGTTGAGAAATTACATGCAATCTATTAAATCAAAATAATTAATCTCTTTACTAGGGCTGTGAAGATCGATTATAGAACTTTTCTGTGAGAGAAGGAAATTCTTTCCATAATGTGAGAAAATACTTGACATGACTGTCAACACCAGGGATGTTTCTTACATAGAAATGTAAGAATTACAATGTCCTTGTCTAAAAGAGGGTCAACTAAATGACAAGTAGATGAGGAACTCAACGTGAGGAACAATAGAAAGATCTAGAATGTAAGGACCAAAGAAGACATACCTCAGGGGAATATGGGACTTCTTTTCAAACATCTAATGAATTACAAGATAAAATTCACAAAAATTAAAATAATTCAGTAATGGATTCGGCTATAAACAAGAAGAATGGGAAAGCTTAAGGAAAATTTGGATAGTGATCTGTTGTCATGATGATAACTATTGAAGTACTTCAAATTTCTAAGATGAAATAACCAGGTGGAATGGCTACATGTTGGCTTGTCTAAATCTTCTAAAAGTCAGCATAAGAGCATTTATATAAATTGTTTTGAAGAAAAAAATATGTTTGTCAACTAAGTAAATGAATGAGTCTTATATAAAGATCAGATTGAAAGAACAAAATCTTGAGTTTAACACTGCTTAAGCGATTGTTGACAAAGTCTGCGCAAGGACCCAAAAGATGCTATGCTATTGGAATTATCTCATTATCCCTGGAGGCCAGAATGAAGTCATTCTTATAAATAATTTCATTGAGTAAACAACTCTTCTATGAATATTAGTAAAAATAAATCAAGATCTTGGGTTGCCTCACCAGTGTCCAAGTGACATTAACTGTTCCCACTCCTACTCTATCCAATCTCTCTTCATGACCACTCTAGACTCTTCAGGTATGCTGGTCTGCTCTTGCCTTGGAGATTCTGCATTGGATAGTCCCCTTGGCTGGAATATTCTTCCCCAGACAAGAATCCCCTTTCTTCTCCAAGACATATCCAAATATCACCTTCTTGAGGTTTCCTCTGACCACTCTATTTAAAATTCTCCCCTGTCTCTCTACCACAACACACATAAGTACACGCGCACACACACTCACTCATACACAATATGGCCAATCTACTCTATTCTACATCTTAATTTACATAACACTTATCACCTTCTAAAATTCTGACCAGTTACATTAACTCTCTCTCCCCATTTTAAAATATAAGCTCCAAAGAATTAGGAGTTTGTCTGATTTATACATTAACAAAATCCTCACACTTGAAAGTAACCTGAATGGTACCCTCAAAAGTCATTGAATAAAATGAGGAATCCAGATTTTACCATAATTCAAGTTAGGATTTAATATCAGGAGGATAACTAAAGTAGACATGTGATAATCCCATCCGGACATGGCTATTCTTGGCTATTCAAAGATTAAATTATAATACAATAATCCAGACCCAAGGTAATGGCTTGGACCAGAATCCTAGCAGTGGTATGAGTGAGAAGTCATCCAATTCTAGACATGTTTCAAAAGTAGAGTCCATAGGATTTACTGATAGTTAGGTGAGGGCTACGTAAAAGATGAGTGAAGGACACTAACAAACTCTGTCGCCTACACCATAGAAAAAAACGGTCTTGGCATTAACTGAAATGAGGAAGGCAGATTTGAGGGAAAGATCAGGAGCTTAGCCCTGAACATATTAAGTTTAAGATTTCTATTAAACATCTAAGTGGAAGTATTGCGCAGTCAGTGGTTATATATGTATGGAACTCAGAGAGGGGAATCTGGGCTTGGAGAATGAATTTAGAAGGCAAATACATTTGAGATGCTGCATGAAACCATGTAATTGAATGAAATCATGAGGAAATAAGTGAAAGAGTGGTAAAAAGGACTAAGTGCTAATAAGCCCTGCAACACTCTGATGTTCAGAAGTTGGAGAGATCGGAAGGAACCAAGGCTGAAGACCGAGAAGGAGCAGGAGCCTGAGAGAGTGGGAGGACAGGGGGACTGCGCATCTTACTCGGAAACCAGTTAAGAAAGTGTGTCCAGTGGGGAAACGTAAACAATTGTATCGGATGTACCCGATGAATCTCAAAGGGCGAGGGCTACAAAGTGATTACTGGATTTATCAAACAGGGTTTCTCAGTGATCTTTTCAAGAACCTTTTTACTGGAATATTCGAGGAGTAAGTCTAATTGGGGTGGACTCAAAGGAGAACAGGAATAGAAAATTTGCAGACAGCGTATATCATAGACAATCCTTTTAAGGAGATTTGCTTCTAAAGGAGCAATATAGGATGGCTGTTAATGTGGAAAATGGGGGTAAAGATGTATATGTTTATTTCTTTTCAAGATGATAAAAAATAAAGGGATGTGTGTATCCTGATGAAAAATATGCAATTCTCTAGAGTGAGGTATTCTTCAGGGTATCTGACAGCATTTTCTGGGGGGAGAAAAAAAATACTCTCATTTGTTCATAAATTTCCTTAAGATTTTGAGAGCTAGTCTCTAAGGAGCTGATTTTAATCTTTGGCATCTCCAAATTAAACAACCTTAGAGAGTGGAGAGATACATAACATCTCTGACGTCTTCCAGCATCAACTGGTGCCGGGCAGCACTCACAGTTCCTAGTAATTGAAGAGCCTGTGATCGACTTAGTCCCGCCTCCTCCACACTGTTTCTGAAACACGAGAAACCCCAAGAGTGAAGGGGGCTGTGCAGAGGAAGAAGGGAGCAGGAGCCAAACTTGCCTTCCAGAAAATTCCTACTTAAATGTCAGGTCGACTACATTTTGATGTTTTTGATTTAATTACTTTTCTGACACCAAGTTTACCTCTCCAGTTTCTTCTTTCTGCAATGAGGAAAATAAAATAAAATAAAATAAAGTAAAATAGAATAAAATAAGGAGGAGGTAAAGCAAGTTGTGGCCAGTGTTGATTTTTCTTTATTTTTCTGAATTTTTGCATCACTGTCTTGGGAACCAAGGCCAAAAATCCTCCACACATCACTGCAGAGTCCCATCCCCCTTTTCTGAGCTGGACCTTCCCTCTCCGACTCTCTTCTCTCTAAACATATTCCTTCCATTTCTGCACAGCTACATTTCCTGGCAAAACACAAACTGAATCAGGGGTGAAATTGCAAGGAAGACATGGAGCTCAGTTTGGACAATGATTAAACTCAGATGTAATAACCAAGGAACCATGTAAGCCACGGGCAGGGAAACGAGAAGATGATTAGTATGGTCCCAGGGTTAACAACTAGGGAAAATGAGAAAAATGATTAACAACAAGAAAGCGTTGAGCGGTGCCATTCTCTGCTGGGTCCTGGCGGCCAAGTAGCCAGGGAGTCCCGGATTCTGCTTTTCTCTGCTCCCCGCTTTCACTCTGCTTCCTACAGCTGAGGCCGACAACCTCTGACTTTTCTTGAAATAATTTTCTTTTGTGTTTTCACAATCCTAGTCCAGCTCGGGGAGCCTCTGAGCCCGAGAGCTGAATGCCAGTCTTTGACTCCCACTCTCCGGATGTCTCAGACTGAAGACGCTTTTGCACCGCAGCAAAAAAAAAAAAAAAGTGAGCGTTTACAATCGACCCTATTCCCAAGTCCTTTCAAAATCAAACTTGGAGTCCTGGTCTTAAGCTTTCGAGTTTTCTACTATTCCTGCCCCTGTCACTAAGTTCCACTTCAGAACCCTAAACAGTTCATGCCCTCTCTTCTAACCCACCCCATGACCCCAGCACCTACCTCCTCCTCTGAGCCTCCTAGCCCCGAACCGACTGGCTCTATCTAGGCTATAGATTGTGTTCTTAGTGTTCATGTGCTTTCTCAACCCCAGTTTATATGATTTTCTGAGAACTTGTTAATAACTCCATAAATATGGAACACACTAAGAAGACAGCAAGCCCTTCAGAAAAAAAAAATAATCCATATGGTTTATTTTACAGAGAATTAATGGGTGGAACCCGTGAAACCTTGCCCAGGGAGGAGTGTTTCTTCCTAAACTGTGGCCCATCAGCACGCTGGGACCAGGAGCAGGATGTTTACCAAAGAAACCTTAATCCCCTCTACGTAAGAGCAAAATAGCCCTTTACTCCTCAGCTCCATGAGAATATTCCTGGAGCAAATGTGCAGTGGAGAATGAGCTGATGTGCTTTATAAGGGATGTTCTATTAAGCACTCACTCCTTAATCTGCATTTGCAGCAACTTTACAATGTGGCAGAGGATGCTCTCACCAGCCCGTCTGCTGACTCTCTCCAGCCTCTTCCATCACTGCTCCTCCACCGTTCCTTACACTCAAACCAGCTCCCCATGTTCTATCATCCTTCTTCTAGATTGGCCACACAGTCCACTGCACCTTGCTTTCCCTTAGACTCCTTCTTCACATGGTAAACACTTATGCGATTTTTGAGATTCAACTCATATGTCACTTCTTCCATGAAGCCTTCCTAACTGCACATCTTCTAGTACAGGACCAGATACACACAACAGGCACTTAGCGTAGACTTGTGATTGAATGATTACACCTTAGAATCTGTTCAACTCATTTTCTTTCTAGACCTCCTTGCTATAATGCTTCTTTGGAGTTCATTCAAAACCACCTGCCAAACCAAAGTCCCAAACTAAATATACTGCAACAGACTCGGTAGTGAGTTATGTAGGAACCAACCCCATCGCTGTGTACACTAAATGGGTATTAGGACAAAAATTCAAATATTAACCTGTGCTCTGACATTGCAATGCAGGTTCATTTCAAATTGGGCAACAGGTGTAATTCTAAACATTAAGCCATGTTTTAAATGCACTGTTGCTGGCCTCCACTTGTTTAAGAAAGCCAAAGAATAGCCCTTTTGTAAAATATATTTGTTCTAAGTACATTTATTCTCAAATGTACTTAGCTTGTATATTTAAATGTTGGCAAACTCACCTTCTTCAAACCTGGATCCACCATCATTATTGCTTGCCATTCAGAATTGACATCTAAGTGTGCAAATTTACAAAAGCTAAGGAAATAATATAATTTTTCAGAAGAAAGAGAACTGAGCAAGACATTTCTAGTTATTCTCATTCCTCCCTTAAAAACAGGAAAACAAACAAAAATGATCTAATTAAAGTGTTAAAATGCTGTGAAATCATTCATTGCATTTAATCTCTACAAGATCACTATGAAGTAAGTAAGGAAGCTATTATAACTATTTCATTGACAGAGAAGTGGAGTCCAGAGAGAGGCAAAGCAAGTCATTCCATGTTATACAAAGCTAAGACTAAGCAGGCCTGGGGACTACTAACCACGTGCTCTTTAGAGCTCCTCTGTGGAGAGGAAGCCAAGTTCAATGTTATAGCTCTAGCATTTAGAACTTGGTTTGATTTCTGAAATCTCCATTGCAATGAGCTTGAGTGAGTATGTTTAATCTATTAGTGGGAGAGAAATGTTTACTTAGGGAACCTTAATAAAAATAACATTCTTGTAAGTCATTCTAAATAGGTGGGTTTGACTTTTTAAAAAAAGTATGTAATATGTAAAATGGGATATTATAGAATTATAATCCTTGGTATAAAAAAATTGATATATGCCAGAAACTGTATCTTTATTTCAACCTTTATGACAATCTACATGGTAAGTAATGTCATTCATATTTTATAGATGAGAAATGAAGCTGAGAGAAGTTACTAAATTATCCTGGTTGACACAGAAAACTACCAGTGCCATCTCCCTCATTCTTGGCATTAAGCCTGGGACAGCGAATGCCCTTGATAAACTAATTTTTGAATGAATGAATGGCTGAATGAATGAATGAATGAATGGACTGGTAAAGTCATGGTTCGATTCAGGTGCACCTGCTTGTAAAGGTCATACTTTCTCCTGTGGTATACTCACTCTTCACTTTGGAAATAAATACATTCTTTCGAAGAAAATGTCACATATAAATTTCAGAACACGATCTGCTATGTGAAGTGAAGGAGGCCTGGATGGTAAAATTCACTCCATGTTGCTGGTATTAAGCCCGTGCAGGCCTGAGTTCCCCTCCTGCCTTTCATCACTCAGTTGCCTTATGTGAATATACATGAAAATTTAGGCTGGTCAGTTAGGGAGTCGCTCCAGCCCCCTTCAGTTCCCCTGACTGTATCACCACTCTCCCGAGGGTCTTTTCCCAGCTCTCCAGGGCTCTACTTAAATATTCAAATAAATGCACTTGAGTACACCCTGTCCATAGGCATCTAGGTAGGGACTGTGGACAGCTTCGACAAGACTGCTATTTCCGATAAGGAAAGATGGCCAGGGACAGGGTGAATGCAACTCATTCTACCACAAGATGGACCAGCGATCAGTGAAATAAAGATAGAAATGAAGAGCTTTAGCCAAATCATGAATTCCCGAGGGAAATCAGGGGGTAAGCTAAAAGAGTATCCTTTTTAATGGCACGGAATTGTCTTCCATATCCCCGGATCCCTTGCTACAGTCAAATTCTCAGTAAGCAGTCAAAGACAAGAGTACGAACCAAGAGAAAATGGAGAGAGGAAAGGCAAGCCACTGTAACATGCCACCATTCACCCTTCTTCCCCATTTTCTTCAAGGCTCTTCAAGGTTATTATTGCAAAGTACAATGCTTCCTTGACTCCAGCTCTTGACCCCACATGTTGTCAGGAGATGAAGAACCAACACATTGAGAAGGCTCAAGTGAGGGTACATGGTTACAAAAGACCAAGAGAGACCCATGGGAACACAGGGCAAGGCTAAGGAAATAGAGAAAGGAGATGTTTGTGTAGAACACCAGCTCAATGGATGACATGCCAGAAATAGGCCACGAGTAGATAAAGTCATAGCGCGAAACTGCATTTCCTAAGCCTTCTTGATCTGACACCCCGCTCTGCAATGCCTTTGCATCACAGACCACCTCTAAGAGGCTGAAAGCACAATGTACCCCATCACCACTGTGAATTGGGTTTTCTCCAGCAAGAAGGAAACAGCAATGCAATCTGGTGTTTGGATAGAAAACACAACGGCAGAGAAAGGGGGAGGCACACACCAGAACAGCTGCTCAGAGACACCATCTGAGAAACAGTCAAGCAGTCATAGGATGAAAACATCTGTGCACAGCTCTGCATTCCGGGAGCCTTAAATTGTAGGAGGGGGGGAACCTAAAGAGATAAGCAAGGAGAGGAAGGACTTGAATTTAAAGGATGTCAGGAATCAAATGATTTAGATAATGTGGAAGGAGATGTTGAAACTAAAGATGCAGAGGTTGGGGAAGGAGAAACATCTCTGGACGTACCATTTGGTACCCTTTCAGCACGAATGTTGAATACGGCTCTTGTGGAGAAAGAACCAGCATCCTGTGCTCCAGGGAACAACTAGAAGGAACACAAAGACCCACAGGTTACTGACAAATGGTTAGATAACTTGCCCAAAGCAGCAGATTGTAAGCAGAAGGTAAGGAAATCTAGATCTCTCTGACCCAGATACCATACTGGTTCCTCTACCCAACATGTGAGCTCTTCGCAGCGTTTATGATAACAATTACTCTCTCCTCCCTGAAAAGTTTTCCCTTGGCCTCTTTCTCTAGGTCTTTCTCCTCCTCCTCTCTGTCCAGTTCTCTCCAGCATCCTTCTCCAGCTTTTCTCTATCTCTTAAATATTTCCTATGCCTCCATTTTGCCCCTCATGAATATAGCCAAATAGTTAAAATTCCCCCTAGATAATCTTTCTCATGTCCTTTCATACTTCTATGCTGATAAGTCCTAAACTTCTATACTAAATCAAATCTTTTTCATAGCCCTAGATCTATATAACCAACACCATGTTCATTTCTTCACTAGTACCACGATTAATATTTCCCAAAACTAAGAATGGTTAGTCTGCATGTCCAGAGGACACTCCTTCCTAGTTTACTCCAAGTTTCATGGCTGGGCCTTTTCCTCCCATAATTTCCAAGACATAATGTTGTTTGTTATAGTTCTCATCACGGAATATGTTATAGGTGTACAATTTAACAGTAAGGTATATGTATGTTGTATTGTGTGTATATATATATTGAATATGTTATAGTCTCATCACAGTTGTGTATTTACTACTAAAGGAAGTAAATCCTTGAGCTGTTCAAGGACTGAAAATGTCTTATTGAAACAGATCTAAATATAAGGTAGGTAATTAATGTTTCTCAAATCAATAAACGCAGAGCCTGGTCCAGTCAGAGGCACCACCATAGCATGTCACGAGAGCCAGAAGTCATTCTAAATGCTTCCTTTTCTCTCACTCTCAAGTCTAAGTGGCCAGTTCTACACTCACTTACCTCCTATGTAACTTTTGACCATTTTATACATTTCCATTTTTAACCAGTCTGTTCTCCACCCATACGCGCTCTTCCCCCACTGCCACCTGTAACAACTCTAGAATGTTCCCAGGGAGTTAGTGAGTGAAGAAAGAAGATTAAAAACCCTAATAATTGAATACAGAAGAAACCAATCAAGTTTCTCTTTCTACACAGGTCAACAACCCAAAAAAATCCCAGAAGGAAGATAATAAAGTCAACTTTAAGTACGTAGTTTTAATTATTAATAGGACTGGGCGTTCTAGTTATTGAACTAAAACTGTTTGGAGAACTAAACTGACCATCAGAACTTTTGTTACCAAAGAGTAACTAGAGAAGCCATAGAACTTTCTATAAGAAAGGAAATGACTAGCGCTATAGAATGGCCTTGTAGGGACAGAGGGAAACTAAAAGAAAACTGCTATATTACTGTGCTCTGTAAGTCCTGCTCATTCAGCACATTTCCCTCATCTGTATGAAATATTTTAGAGTTTAGTTGAGCTAGAGTTAATTAGTGAACATAATTTTTAGGCAATTAATTAAGATCTACCAGCAATCCCTCTACTGGGTATTTACCCCAAAGACTTGAAAACTCATATCCAAAAAGATATTTGCACACCAATGTTCAGAGCAGCATTATTCACAGTAGTCAGGACATGGAAGCAACCAAAATGTCCTACAACAGATGATTGGCTAAAGAAGCTGTGAAACATATGTACAATGGAATATTACTCAGCCAAAAGAAGAGATGAAAAACTGCCATTTGCTACAACATGGACGGACCTCGAGATAATCATGCTAAGAGAAATAAGCCAGACAGAAAAAGTTGAGAGCCACATGATATCACTAATACGTGGAATATAAACCTCAAATAGTAACAAATGAATAGGACAAACAAACAGACTTGTGGATGTGGACAATAGATTAGTGGTTACCAGAAGGTAGGGGAGAGTGTGGAGGGGAAAGTAGATGGAGTAAAAGGGGTCAAATATGTGGTGACAGAAAGAAATCTAACTATGGGAAGTGAACACACAATGCAATATATATATATTTACCTTACTGTTAAATTGTACATCTAAAACACTGGATTTCATTAACCAATGTCACCATAAAAAATAAATTAAATTAAAAAAAAGAAGAATATCAAGATCATAAAATATAAAGCAAGAATGAGAAACTATTTCAATTAAAGTCTACTAAAGAAATAATAAAATTGACATACAATTCTAAATATTAATAATAATAATAATTTGTATTTTGACATGACAGATTTCCACTCTCAAAACTAATATTTCTCCTCCCCCATGTCTCACACAATTTGGGGGGCCTCATAAAGCCCATGAGCCCAGCACTGGGCCTGCATAGCTTTAACAATAGGGTTCATAGACTCATTATACTCACATGGCCACAGTGCACTTTTAAAATTGTAAACCTTATCATGTGATTCCTCCATCTTAAATCATTCTATTAATCCTCATCACCTACAGGGCAAGTCCAAAGTCCGAAATGGGCAATTATAACCTTCACAGCCTGACTCCTGTTCCCCCTCCAGCCTCATTTCTTGCCGCTATGCGCCACCATGTACCACCATTCCTGGAATTAATGCAAATGTAGGCATGAGGGCACTTTAAAACTCCACACTTCTGAACATGGTTTTACATGATCTGGAATATCCTTTCCCCGTTTCATTTATCTAGTGAAATTATTTACCTTTTTTAAGACATTTTAAGGATATCGCACTCTCTGAAACCTTCTCGAATCTCCATTGCAACCCTATTTATAGCTTATTAGCCATTCCATTATTATTATCATTACATTATCATCATCATTATTATTATTATTATTACTTGTGTCACATTCTCCTAACTAAATATTTGTACACATCTGCCTCAGCATCTAGACCAGGAACTCCTTGAAGGCACGGGCTAAATTTTATTCAAGCTCGTTTCTCAAACTTTAAACCTAAAACTAAAATATAGGCATTCAATTAACTCTTGTTGAATGAATAAATTTTAAAATGTAGTCACCTATAGTAACAAAGCCAATTGCAATGTTTGGGGGTTGTAAAGTAAAAGTCATACATATTAAAAAAAAAACTTAGATCAAATTTGGTGAAGAGACTTTAAGAGAAAAGGTTTAAGTATGTGATGATATCAATCACTTTAAATCCTAGAGAATGTAAGGAAGACACAGAAATGGTAGGTTGTCCTGTCATCAACCCCTGGCAAGATTCTATAAAATATTATTAAATCGATTATACGATACTCAATAGAATCTATAGAGGATACAACAATTACATGAGCCAGCATTTCTCTCCTAAAGAAAATCAAGTCTAAAATCATACTTATTTTTATTTTCTTAAAGTTAATTGTCTGATAATTCAGGACAAGGAAATAACTATAAGTAAAAATTTGTCAAAACACTTTTTTGGATCCTCGTATTGTTTTTAACTAAAAGTTGGTAGTTACAAAATAGTAATGGAGATGTAGAGCACAGGGAATATAGTCAATAATATTGTAATAACTATGTATAGTTCCAGGAGGGTACTAGACTGATTGGGAGGAATCTGTTTGTAAATTATATAAATGTCTAACTATACTATACTAATATAAAATAATATTGAATGTCAACTCTAATTGAAAAATAAAACATGGAAAAAATAAATAGAAACACTGTAATAGGAGTTAATAGAAGCACTGTTATATGAGCGAACGCTCCTCCATTCATACCATAAGCCTACTCTGAATAAGAAGCAATAGCAGTCTACTACCTGGGTGAGAGAAAAGAGACTGACCCCTCTGTGATGTGTACATACGAATTATTAAGACTACTGAAAGCGAAGGGTAGGATATGAACATGAAGAAAAAACCTTATGCACCATCCCCTACCCAAAACACAAGTAAGAGCAATTCACCACTTAGGGATTTTAAAGGCTATGTTATACCGGAGGTAACCATAGTAAGAACAACTACCCTCCACCCCCCAAAAAAGAAAATATCCAGTTGAAACATTTACCAGATTGATTCAATCCTCCACATTAATGGTCTACAGAAAGAGATACGCCCGTTCTTTTCGTAAATAATATTTACTTCAGTCTCTTCTGTTCTTCAACATACCATCTCTGGCATTTAATAAAAAATTATGATATAAACAAAAAAGGTAAGGAAAACAACCATTGTCAAGAGATAAATTAGTCAATATAACCAGACTTAGAGATACAGGCACTATCTGACACTAAAATAACTACAATTACTATTTTAAAGACTGTAGGTCAGGAGTTAACAAATTATTACCTTCAGGACAAATCCAGTTTGTTGCTTGTTTTGGAAATAAATTTTTATTGAACACAGCCACATGCATTCATTTATAATTATTTAAAGGTACTTTTATGCTATAGTGGCAGAGTCAAGTAGGTATGAGAGTGACCATAGAGCTAGTAAAAAGAAAGTTTGCTGGCCTCTAGTCTAATGAAAAGGTTGACAAGGTGAATAAACAGATACAGAATTTCAGCAAAGAGACGAAAACTAAAAGGGTCAAATGGAAATAAAAACAAATATCAGAGAGAAAGAATTCTATAAATGGGCTCATCATAGAATGAAAACAGAATAGGAATATATCAGTGAGTTTGAAAATATGTCAATGCCAATAGAAATTATACAACTAAAGTACAGAAAGATAAGAAGAAAAAAAAAAGGAGAAAAAACCCCCAGAAAATCCAAGGGCAGTGGGACAGTACCAAGTGGTCACTGAAAATGTAATTAGAGTCACAGAAGATTGACAGAACATAACAAAGAACTATTTGAAGTGATAATGAAAAAGAATTTACCAAGCACTGTCATAAAGACCTGTAGTTGGTTAAACGACCGTGCCCTATAATCTGGAGGCCTAATTAACAAGATGACATAACTTGGATCAAAGACTTTTATAGTATAAAGGGTTCTGACTTTCATCCTGTCCTTTATACATTTTTGATAATTTTTCTGAAAATATATGTTTACTAAATCAATTTTTAGATGGGATTAATCTAAAGACAGAAAAAGCTAAAGACAAAATTAATCTAAGACAAAAAATCACAGTGAGTGAAAGAATTACAATCAATAATATCTAAATAGGCTTGCTAGTGAAATGGGTTAAAACTACAAGTATAACCACAAACTTTAAATATATCATAAAAACCTATAAAAACCTGGAAAAAGAGGATAGAAGAGGGTTGGCTTAATTATATTATATTACATATCCAAGATACATTGGATTTACATGAGTCTAACATAGACCAGTATCTGTGTTTGATATGACTCCCAAATAAATGGATATATTTCCAGAGGTACAGAATCTAAGACAATCTAAGTCAGAGTCCCTTTCTAGTCTTCAGTTAGCCTATTGAAATTGGTGGACCATTTGACAACCACATTCTTAATAGGTAGACAAGTTACATTGTTTCCAAATGTAAGTGGTAAGAATGAATGAGAGGACTTGAAATCACATCAATGGAACAAGAAATGTTTAATTTAAAAAAAAGACAGGACAACCAAGACATTAAGCAATTCTCACAAGTAGAAGAGATTTTAAACTTGTTTGTATGGCTTCGGAAGACAGAATTAAAACATGCATAGAAATTCCAAATTCTAGTTCAGTATACTGGGAAACTTTCTTATGGAGTTCTCCAAAAATGGAATAGGCCGCCTTATAAGGAAAAGAGCTTCCCATCTCTATAGATATCCACACAGCAATGTTACATTGCAGAGAAGGCTCAAGCACAGGATTCGTGGTTGTGTACATAGCCTTCTCACCTAAGCCTTCTCACCTAAATACTCTATATTTCTGTAATTCTGGAAAAGGGAAACCATGTAGAGAAAAGAAAAGGGAAATAAAAATATGGTAGGACTGGTCTCTAAAATAGCATTGGACTTAGGGGAAGACAACTCACATTTCGTTGTGAACATGTTGATTTCGAAGTGCCTGTCAGATAACCTAACAAAATGTTAAGCTGGTAATTAGTTATACTGTCTGGAGTTTAAAGGAGAGGTCTGAGGCTAGAGATAAGTTTGAATGTATCCGTTGCATAGGCTGATATTGCCCAATAGCAATATAATGTGAATTTAGTTTTAATAATATATTTTGTTTAACCCAATGCATTAAAAATATTATAA
The DNA here is from genome assembly GCF_014176215.1 of Rousettus aegyptiacus. Taxonomy (NCBI): domain Eukaryota; kingdom Metazoa; phylum Chordata; class Mammalia; order Chiroptera; family Pteropodidae; genus Rousettus; species Rousettus aegyptiacus. Next base: position 11,731,771 of record NW_023416310.1, read on the forward strand.
TTTCAATATATAATCAGTATAAACATTATTAAGGAGAAAACTATATCCTTTTTGTTGTTTGTAATAATTCTCAGAAATCTATTGTGTGTTTCTACTTTTAGCATGTCTTAATCGATATACCTACAATCCAAATACTCAATAGCCATTTTTGGCCAGTGGTTACAATACTAGACAATGCAGGCATAGGTATTCATTGAATTCCTTAACATAAATATAAAAAAGAAAAAGGTGCAGAATTTTTATGAGAAAACCCAACAAAAGAAAATTAACAGAGAGAAAAAAACTGGGAAAGTGTATTGTTATTGGAACCAAGAGAAGAAAGTGAAGATGTTTATGGTCAGTTACATTAAGTTCTGATGAAATTCAGGACTGAAAAAAACACCTGTTAGACTTAGCGACGTAGAAGAACTGAGTTCTGTTATCAGGACAGCAGCCATATGACAATGGATTGAAAAATAACAGTTTGAACTTCACTCTTCTCAGAATGAGTAGTAATGTGCTCCGTGCTCAGTTCGCCAAGGGGGTTGGATCTCTGTTGGAAAAGCTCAATTGGCAGGCATCAGGGTGCCATCTCAGGAGACCCCTGTGCAAGGCACAGAAATGGAGCAGCTGCAATGCCTCCCTCCTAATGCACATCATAGTCTTTTGTGGTGGATTCTTTCAGAAGAATTAAGCTTTCTTCCTATTCAGTCACAATCTGGGATAAAAATTGTTCAAACCATAAAATAAGGCTTTTCGTTCTTTCAAAAATAAAAGAATTCTCTAAATATATTTGGCCAGGGAGGGATGGGGGAGTATCTTCATGCACAGAATTGCGGTATCAATGGTGACTCTTCAGAACTCACAGGGAAACAACAGGTGAATGGATGCCCTTGTGATGGCCACAGAGGAAGAAAGCCATGGGTATCTATGACCTGGTCTCAGCCCCACTCAGGCAGATTTTCCCTCAGCTAAAATTAGTGCTATGCCCCATCCATAGGGCACTATTAAGTACATCATAGCGGCATGTTCTTCCATCCACGGCAAGGGCATGGCTAGGTCCCTAATGCCCTCTTGTAGGAGCCCAGCTCCGAGAGGCTCTCTCATTGCTATTTACAGAGCTGCCTCCATTGGCTGGGGGCCCTGACACTACCACCATCACAAGCGAACACATGCCCTGGAAAAGAAATGGGATAGAAGAGAATGAGATTTTCAGAAACACATGTCTTAGGCCCAGATGCAGCCTTGGTCCTAAAACATTAGATTCTCTGAATCAAATTTCATGTTTGGGTCAATAGTTCAAATAAAATACGTGTAAAAATTTTAGTATATGACCCATTTGCCTTCAGTTGACACGTGGCAAGTCTGTGCTCATTCATTTACTTGTACATCATGGCGCAAGAAATAAAAGGGGCCTGAGTTCTAGCTCTGTGGGATATTGAGCAAAAGCAGTATCTTTTCTGGAACTCGGTCACCTCATCCTTTCTAGCCCTGACATGATCTGATCCCACCTTCATCAATTCAATGTTCTCAGGTTTCTCTACTACCCAAGGTCTCCCTGAGGGTCTCTGTTCTCTTGAAAGCTGCTTTTCCCTGCCAGCTCACTCAGAGGATTCACGATGACTGTGGTTGCCATAGGAATGATTCATCTATCATAAAGATGGCTGCATGAGATCACAAATACTCCAAGGAGAGCTAGAAGTGGGGGAAGTGATATTCAGAACCAGGAGATAGATCCGCACCGAACGTGGATGACAGCTTAATGAGCGGGGGAAACAAAGCTCGCGCGATTTCTCACGTGCGTGTGCACATCTCCGAGAGGCGTAAGTGCAGATCCGCTGTCAAATGTGTCGCCTGTGATCCTTCCCGGGCCCACTCGAGACTTTTCCTCCACAAAGATAGAATGTAATATATAACATAGGGATGTGACCCCCTCCTTGCCAGCCAGCCGATGAAAACAGAAGCTCAGGTACACTGGGGTGATCCCAGACACCATGCCCAGAGCATCCACCTCTGGCTGCTTGTTTATAAGTCACTTTCCTTTACAAGACAGGGCTGGAGATGATTTTGAAAACATTTGGTTTTCTATATGGATTATTTGATACTTGAACTCAATATTTTTATTCTATAGGTAGAGATTTTTTGTTACTTTTTATTATAATATAATTTAACTGCTAATGTGTCAACAATTTCTTCTCCCCCACCCCCACCAACAGGACTTCACACCAGCCTAAACACTAATTTTAAACCCAGACCGAGTACTGAAACTCTGTTGTGAATTAAACATTCTACTAATCCCAGCCATTAATCAAGTCCCCTATTCCAGCCATAAAGGGCCACTTTCTTCACTCCGGCCATGGACGGAACCCTAATGCAAGCCACAGGCCACTCTATGTGTGGCCACAAAGTGGCCACCACTAACCGAAGCCAGTAATTTCACAATGACCCCAGAAGGGAGCAGAGGAGAGAAGAGATGGACAGTTATCACAGGCCAGTCCCACATGGGGCCACAACTCAGCGTGCATGTCTTTCTAAGAATGGGTCAGAAGTATTTTTATGATGAAAAATGATACATGCATTTAACAGTTTCCTAGCAACAGGCCGCCACTCAGCCGGCCGTAATTTAAGGATTCATCTCCTTTGTTACGAAGGAGCTGGGAACAGTGAGAGCACGAGGACCTCCTGGTGTAAGGTAGAACTGGCAGTGTGGTTTGAGGATGAGAAAACCAAGCCCGCAAAAGGAGAACCTCCATCTGCCTTTCTTCCTTCAGATACTTTAGGCAGGAATTTTGTCTTAACAGCTGCTGCTGCTGGCTTCTTGCTCCTGAATTAATCACTAGTGTCGATGGGTCCAATTTCAAATCGTATGGTATGTTCTTGAATCACACACAGAGCTCGCTCTGCGCACAAAACATTGGCAGTAGAAAATAAATCAAAACAGGAACAAGAAAACTTCTCAGGCTACTTTCCTGAATGTGTTGGCTAGGCTTTAGAAATGCTGCAATCAGTAAGTTGGGTGGTTGGGTCGCTGAGACATTATCCAGCGGCTCATCCACACTCTTTTTAGCACCTGCAAATTTATTACATAAGATATTATTTTGTACTCAATTTAATTAGTTAGAACTATTTGTAGTCATTTGAAATACACTCTATGTTGATTAAAATAATTAGTGTAGGGCTACTAAATATTTACCTAAGATATGAATCCAGGGGGAATTTGATAAATTTAATTAGCAAGAACTAATTATTGTTATGATAGGAGTTAGGGTTTAATAAATATAATTACAGAGCACAAATGATGGTTTCTTAATTAATAGATACTAGTTGCAAACACAAGAGCCATTATCATATTTTCAAGCAGGACATGCTATTCAACACACCTTCTAGATGTCACTTGTAACTGCAGTGGTGACTTACAATGACAGGAGTGAACACTTATACTGTGCTTCTGCTGTTAGGCAAAGTTCTCAGTGCTCTTGGCATACAAACTCATCGAACCTTTACAACAACTCTTCTATCGTCCACATTTTACATATGTAGAAACTGAGGCATGGAACGGTTAAGTAACTCGCCCAAGATCACACAACTAGAAAGGGGTAGAGCTGGCATTTGATCCCATGCAGTTCAGCTCAAGAGTTGTTTTCTTAACCACTACATCTAGTTCCTAAAACAAACAAACAAACAATAACAAAAATGAAAATAGAAAGTGTGAATGTTAAAAAGGGCAGCAACCAAAATCCCAGTCTACAATGCCATTCAAGGGTAGCGGCCTTTTGATCTCTGTAGACACCATTTACTCGATTAAGAAGAGTCTAGAGACCCTGAAGGCACAGGACTTTTGTCCTTAGCAGTGTCGCGGAGCTGAATGTGGAAGGGCTATTGGAGTCGAGTGCCATGGGCCGCATTCCGTTAGTGCGGTAGCGCTCTGCAGGGCGGCCCACTCCACACGTCCATTCTACTGGAGAAGTCTCTAGTAGCACGGTGGTTGCTAGTGTGTGGGGAATCAAGACAAAATCACGGGTCTCTGAAGCAATAACTTTGGGCAAAGTACTACAATGAAGCGTGGGCTTCTCCTCATTCAGTGAAGGGTATTTAAGGCCCAGAGTTCCCTCACCAGAATCGACAGGGTTCTGACCCACCACTTAGCTGACCACAGACGGGGCAGGTACCATGTGACCAGATCCTGCCCTCTCGCCACCCCCATTAGGAAATGCCCTTCCTCAGGAGAGTCCAGCCTATTTCTAGGACGACATCGACACAGGGATTTGGTAATGTCCCTGAGCTCTGACAGTGAGTTCACGGGGAATGCATAGACTCCCCCATTGAACTTTGCTTAGTACCAGGGATCTGTCTGGAAGGACAACGGCTCTTACATGGGAATAATTACATAACTAATGCATGTCAATGAGCCTGCTAGAGCACTTGAGAAACAGCTGGCACTAGTTTCAGATTTTCCTGCATTTGAAATAAAGGAAAAAATGAAAAAGATTTTTAGAGTGTTTAAGATCCCGGTATAGGTCTGTGTTTCAGGATACCCAGAGGAACGGCCTAACCTATGCACTTAAAAAGAACGTATATTCTTCTGCCTTGGGGAAAAAAATGTCCCAAAAATATGAATTAAGTTCATCTGGTCTACGGTGTCATTTAAGGCCACTGTCTCCTTGTCGATTTTCTGTCTGGATGATTTATCCATTGATGTCGATGGAGCGTTAAAGTACTCCTCCATCGCTGTGCTGAAGTCGATCTCTCCCTCTGTGTCCGTCAATATTGGATATTGGCTTGATGTGTTTAGGTGCTCCCGCACGGGGTGCGGAAGTATTTACAAGCATTGTATCCTCTTGTTGGCGGGATCCTTTCGCCATTATGAATGCCGTTCTGTGTCTCCTGCTATAACCTTTTGTACGGACTGTTTTGTTCCTCAGTCTATTTTGTCTGATATAAGTATTACTACAGTAGCTTTTTTTTCCTCTGTTTTACTTTCATGAGATAGATATCTCTTTTCCCATCCTTTCACTTTCAGTCTGTGTTTTTCTCTTGCAGGAAGCAAATGTATGGGTCTTGTTTTGATTCATTTAACCGCCTTATGTCTTTTGAGTGAGCATTTAGTCCCCATTTACATTTAAAATAATTATTGAAAGGTATGTAGTAGTTATTTCCATTTTATTGTTTTCTGATTGTTTTTGTAGTTTTTCTCTGTTTCCTATTCTCTTGCTCTCTTGTATATTGATGACGTTCTATGGTGTTATGTTTGGATTCCTTCCTCTTTACTTGTTCATATATCTTAATCAGTTTTTGGTTAATGGTTACCATGTGTGTTTCATATATACCAAGCTATGTTAATAGCAGTCTGTTTTAAGTCAGTGGTCACATTCGAACACATTCTAAAATTACCATAATTTTTACTCTCTCCGCCACATTTATGTTTTTGTCATTTTTACTTCTTTTTGTGTGTGTTTATGTGTATATTTAATTTATTGTAATAATTATACATGATCTTCCTACTTTTGTCTTTTAACCTTTTCTTCTTAAAGAAGGTTCTTTAACATTTCTTGTAATGGTGGTTTAATGATGAAGAACTTTAGCTTTTTCCTATCTGGGAAACTCCATTTCTTCTTCTCTTCTAGGTGATAGCCTTGCTGTGTAGAGTAACCAAGTGTCCATTGATAGACAATTGAATAAATAAGATGTGGTACATACATACATACAATGGAATATTACTCAGCCATAAAAAGAATGAAATCTTAACATCTGTGGTGACATGGCTGGACCTTGAGGGTATGATGCTATGTGAAATAAGCCAGACAGAGAAAGACAAATACAATATAATTTCATTTATATGTGGAATCTAAAAAAGAAGAAGAAAAGAACCAACAAAACAGAGAGAAACTCGTAGATACAAAGAACAAACTGATGGTCACCAGATGGGACTGGTAGCAGGGAAATGGGTGAAAGAGGTGAAGGGATTAAGAAGAACAAGTTGCCAGTTATAAAAACAGTCACGGGATGTGCAGCATAGGGAATATAGTCAATAATAATCTTGTAATAACTATATATGGTATCATATGAGTACTAGGCTTATTGGGGTGAATGCTTCATAAGGTATATAAATGTCTAATCACTATATTGTATACCTGAAACGAATATAATATTGTATGTATGTCAACCGTAATTGAAAAATAAATGTAACAAAAAAGAATTCCTCTTCCAATTGTGTCTTTGGAACACTGGGGAGTGCCAGGGCTTCATTCAAAAGGCAAATGGGTAATTGTCACGAAGAACAGGAAAAGGTGGCATTAAAGGGAGGTTGTAAAAGCCAGACTGTCTAAGGCCCAGGGCTTTCTATTCATTCTGGAAGTTCTGGGATGGTGCCAAAGAGCAGAGCAGCCCGGAGATCACCTCCCTCAGGCTCAGCTTTGATGAGAAGAAATGGCATTTCTCCCTCCAGTAAATCCTGAAACACAGTTTAATCCAAGAGAAGCAACATGGGAGGGGGGAAAAAAAAGATGAGAAAAACCAATAAATAGTAAAAACAGGAAGCAGGAAAAGACAGGCCTGAATGTGCAATTCTTTTTGTGCCTGTTAAATGAACTCTGGTGGGGATGAAGAGAGAGAATTATCCTATTTATATATTGAAAGACATTTTAAATATGCATAGGCAGGGAGAGAGGATCCGCAGAGGCTGAAATGCAAAGCGCGGTGTGGTCCGTGCAGCTCCCCTCCCATCTCCCAGGACCATTAGCGGGTTCCTCGCGCCAATTTCTGGAAAGCTTCTTCTAAAACTCAGAGCCATCCTTCTACTTACTCAGCATTTCTGTCTTAGAAAAGCAATTCTATTTTTATAAAGAAATGGATTTTCACTTGAAAAACACCTTGCAAATGTATTCACACAGGAACACAGCTCACACTTCCACACTGATGCACACACATGTCCAACCAACTCATTCACACACATAGACTCCTATGGAAGCACAGGTGCGCGCGCGCGCGCGCACACACACACACACACCTCCACCACTACTATTACTTCTGCACCACAATCTCCTGGCCACTTGGCCCTGGATTAGCAGACAGTGTAGCTTTGTACCATGCACAAAGGAAGAAAATCTCGCGATCTTGCCCAGGGAGACCTGGGAGCGTGGATTAAATGCCACGGGACACCTGTCATCATTCAACTGATCATAATCACTTTGGGAACATGTAAGAGACAGAAAGCCGACCAAATTTCCTTATGAATATACTTCATCCACATTTAAAAAAATATTCTTTGTCCCACACAAATGTCTACTTTCTAACCAATCCCCCTACTTACCATCCCCACCAAGTACACATCACCTCCCTCTAAAATATCAGAAGCTACTGTCCTCATTGGCTTCACCGAGTAGCAAATAAATCCTAGAGTAGCTTCTGCTCTAGGATTTATTGGCCCCTGCCATGGACCAATGCCCTGTAAATCCCAAAACAAAGTCCTGAAAGAAAGAGGACCTGATAAATAAAAACAAGCTCTATTTAAATCATCTTACTTTTCCCCCAACCCCAACTTCTCCCTTGTTCTCTGTATCTCCAGGGTACACACAATCTCCTTAGGAGGTCTGTCGCTTTATAGAATGTGGTCACTGATGTGGGTATTGCTTTGGGAAAATCATCATTCTCTGGTTATTTATACGAGAAACTATTTTAAGCATTATGAAGTTTGCTAATGGGAAGTCAAGACCCAGACTTTCATAAGGTCCCATTGAAGAATTAAAATATAGAGAAGAAAGGGGAGAGAAAGAGGGACAAATTATGATAACACAAACAATACCCCAGCATTAGCACACTGTCTGTTGCATGTTCATTCTCCAAGTAGTAGGAGATCTCGAACAATCCTGCTGTCTAGCTTGGCCATCCACACAAGACCCAGGAAGAAGCCCTTTGCCAAATTACGGACCTACTCACAGGTTCAATCACCTCCTGTAGGGTTTGCCTGGCTAATATCTCTTCATCCTTGAGCGTCACTTCCTCTAGACATCTGTCCCTTCTGACATATGAATAATTGCAATTTGGAAGGAAATAAACAGAAGGCTAGGAAATAGAAATGGCTGATCCCATAATGAGAATGTGGGCTTTGTGGTTTCCATGGAAAATCCAGGTGATCACAAGCAGCAAACAGTCAGCCTGCTGGCCTGGGTACCAAGGCAGAAGACTGTGCTCAGAAGGAAGCAGGACACTCCCTGAAGGCGCTGGTATTGAGGGGTCCCCAGTGACAGTGAAGCCTTGCCACATCCCCAGGCTACCACCAGGCAGAGGGCAGATTAAGTCAGAGCTTGATGGAGAGTGTTCTGTGGGCCCCAGTTCATGATACCGGGACAACATGAATCATCATCGCTATAATTACGCTGGTGTAACGTGTCTCCCTGAAAATCCTGGGAAGTGCTTATGTCTGCATTAAGCTTTCAAAAACCAGTGGGGGAAAAAGCCTGAAAATGGTATTAATGTGTGAAAAACACAGATATCTTGAGCAGAACTGAGAAGAACATTTCACCAGGTTGTCTACAATTCACAACTCCAGCCTGAGCACAGCCTTGTGAAGACATACAACAAAGGTGCCTTCCTCCCTGAGGAATTAGCACCGGAATCATCCACTGCCTCCAAGTGTGGCATCTACCATAGAAACAATTGTCCCCTCAACTGCCACAACATACCTACGTTTCCTTAGTGTTGATTTTCAGCTGAGAGGCTTAGGGGGCCCAGAAACCAGATCTCCACTCAGGTCCAATTATCGCTAACCAATGACAGACCAGAGGATGGAGCAAATGAAAGCTACAGTGGCCATCTCTTTGTGGGCCTTGATGCGCTCCATCTTCCTTGAAGTGATTTGGGCGGGGGGCAGAGGGAGGGGTTGTGATCCTAGAGGATCTCTTCTCACATGGAAATAAAATAGCAGTTCAATAAAAAATAAAACAGTGGCCCAATTAGATGGGGGAAGGTCATGTATATCCTAAGTCCCTTCCCCCGTTTCCATTTATAAGAACAGTGTGGAGTCTTGCAGGCATCAGTCTCAGAGTTCTGCTGCTCATGGTGTTCTCACAACCTCCTTCAACCTTCTACACATGCAGTTGGCCTGTGTCTGTGGCTTTCCATGCTGCTCACCGTCCATGACCCAGATTTAGGACTACCTCTCTCATGATGGCTGACAGTGCCAATGAACTAGCATCACCAGACACATATTCCTACACAGGCCAAGGAGCCCTCCTCCACTCTTCCCCTGGCCTCACACGCAGGAATACCACCCTTGGCATATCACCGTAACTGACCCTACCCTAGCTCAGAGCCCCATCTTTCCTCATCAGAATACGAAATGTCTTTGTCTTTAGTAAATTCTCTAACTCTTCTCACATACAGAAAGCTGAGTGATCGTTCTATAATGCTTTTCTGACTTTGCCATTCCTCTATTAAAAACCCTGCTGCCACATCATTGGCCTCCTATGCCTACAGGATCAATTCCAAGCTCCTGACCTTGGCTTATAAGGACCACCATGATCTGGTCAGCCCCTCCTTGCCAGATATAGCCCCTGCGCAAGATAAAATGTGCCAGACAATCAAGGAGATGATGTTCCCCAGGCTATTGCCATAGGAAGAATCCCCACAAATGAGGAATGTACCAGAGAAAAGGAAGGGTCCTCAAGTTTCACCGAGGCAAGTAAACAAGGGAGTATGTCCAAGTCTTATGAAATTCATGAGGAAGAATGGAGATGCATCTAGCTAGGAAAGTTTGAGATCACAGCGGTTTTTGAGATTAGCTTTTCTTGGAACACAGAAGAGTAGGGAGACTTCCTAACAACCAGAAGCACAGGGCTCAGGTAAAGTTCAGTACTGTCATCCCATCTCAGCTACTCTGCACTGTGCTCCAGACACAGACACTCCCCTGAGCCCATTGACAGCTCGGGGGTAGAGCTCAGTTTGTTCTCAATGAATGGGAAGCACTCCTCTGTTTTCTATGTCTGACCAACCTTTCAAGGTTCGAGTCAAGTTTCACTTGTCTTCTCCACAAAACCTTATTCATAACCCACTTTGTCCAGTTGTTGTCCAATTAAATAGAAAGGTGCAAGTGAAGTCCTTTGCATGGGGCACCTGGCAAGCGTTCAAGAAACGCAGACTTATTACAGCCCGTCCTGGCTAGACCCTGCCTATGGAGCTACCTCCACTCACCCATGCGAGAAGCCTGCTTTGACACCTAAGACCCCAGAACTCAGTTCCTGCCACTTGCAGCTCCTCTTCATGCTATGAATTCATTCTTTTAACAAATATATACTAATATTCACTGGGGTAGTAACAGTAAGCAAGCCAGTCCCACTGCTAACCTGCATGGATATCACAGTCCACAAGTCATATGTGAGTAGATAAACAATGGCAGTCAAGGTGACATGGGCACTGGTAGACTAGGTATGAGATCTCGGGGGCATAGAAGTAAACACCTGACCAACACCTGGACTGGGGTGCTGGCAGGTTTCTGGGAGGAAGCGATGGCTAACCTTAGATGAGGGGAGGACTGTTCAAAACATAACTTGTAAAAGATCTAGAAGTTGGAAGGGGAAAAGGAGACAGGAATAGGGGAAAATGCCTCCCTTGGGGCAAAAAAAACAACAACAACAAAAAACAAACTCGTGTTACCTTTCTTTGCATTCCCAGTCTACACACACATGCACACATACACACACGCACACACGCACACTCCACATTCACACATAGGCACACACTATCACTCTCCTCATGGCTTATCTTTGTTCTGCCCATAAGCGTCAAGGTGTGAAGAATGAACCTTTTATCCTACATTTCGGATGGATCACCTGTGCCTGAATTTTTTCTTCTGGAACCGATAGGAATCTAAGTCATTAACTCTGCTAAGCGCCTTTTAATTTTTTTATTTTTTCCTTAGAAGTTAAGTGAGACTAAGACTTTACTCAGAGGAGGAGCGGGGGAGGGAAGAGAATAAGGAGGTCACATGATAAGCACTCAGTAAACATTTCCTTCATGCTCCTGAGCCAAACCTTTCAGACGGTGAGTATAACGGAATTGTGCACTGTGTTTGTAGCGACTCTAGATATTGTCAGGAAGAAGCTAATGTTTCAAAAGCTTGTTCCAGGCTCCAAGCATGGGCATGAACTCTTGGGATTCAGGAGTGATGGGAGCGGGGCTGCCGGTGAGTAAGTGGGGGTGGGAACGTGTCAAAAAATGGGTGAGGGGATGGTCAACGAAGGCCCCAAAATCCTGTTAGAGAGAAATGAACTCATTAACTTCAACTTCTCCCTGAATCCTCATCCCCCTTCTGCACAAAGAGATTGCTAACATGCTGTCGACGGTCCATGTAGTGATAAAATTCACAAAGACTCAGGCTGGCTGGAGCTGAGGCTGTTCCCAAGAGCTGGTTGTAGTTGACAGGGCACGCCACCCTTTGCCACCAAGAGCTCTCCATGTGCTCTGCTCAGTAAGGGACCTCTGCAGACACGCCGTGGGCACTCACCACCGGCCCAGAAACTCCACTCACCGTAAAGTTCAGGTCAGTCCCTTGCCCCATCGCCACTGCAAAAGGTGATTCGGTGACCAGGTATGTTCATGAAATCATTCAGGATCTAGAAAGGAGGTGAGAAAAAAAAAAATCCATTGTAACAACAAGTATGGCCTTTGAGAGACAAGATCAGCTTCCTATTTTGCAAAGTCTAATGAAATTATGAAAACATGAGGCTCCTTGTGAAAATATTATTATTAATTTCAAGATAATAACAACAGAGCATGAAATTGAGCCTGGGGCCCTTCTGATCATGAGCCGTTTGGCTGTACAAGTTGCACATCCACAAACGCAGCCCTGCTTAGAGGTCATATAATCCTGAATCCTTATATTATGAGTGAGAAATGAAAGTCCAGAAATAGAAACCATTCTCTGTCCCAGTCCTGAGTCATGCTCACGCTGTAGGAGGCTTCACATGGGGGTCCCTTAGGCATAATTTGTGCATCTACCAGGTGTGTGACCCAGGCAGGTTACTTAAGCTCTTTCTCCCTCTGCTTCCTCGTCTATAAAATGAGATTGATGATAGTACAGACCTCAAAGCTTGGTTGTTAGAATTAAACAAGGTATTAAGGCAAAGAGTTTAGGAGAGCTCATGACCTATAGTAGCTCTCAGTAAATTATTACAATTTTAAATATTGGTAATCACAGTGGTAATGGCTGTGGGATTTCAATAAATAACCCCCCTCCCCCCCCACACACATGCTTATCTCTTTTGAGTGACATTTGTTCTTCTGTATCAAGGGGTGGGGGAGAGGGTATCTTCCAGAGGCCTCTTTTGGCCAACACTTACTGAACTCCCTCAGAGTGGTCAGAGGTAGAAGGATTTAGGGCTGGATAGGTGCATGAGGCCCAGAGAAAGACTAGACTCTGTACAAAGCTGACTTCAGCAGCCTTGCTCCTTATACCCTGTACCATGAAAGATTGGGCTGTCTCAAAAAAGAAAGAAATCCTGCCATTTGCATCAACACAGACCTAGAAGGCATTATGTTAAGTGAAATAAGCCAGACACAGAAAGACAAATATTATATGATCTCACCAATATGTAAAGTCTAAAATAATCAAACTCGTTGAAGCAGAGACTAGAATGGTGTTTGCAAGGGCTAGAAGGAGGAGCAAATGGGGAGGTGTTTCAGTACGAAGGGTACAAAGTTTCAGTAATGTAATATAAGTAAGTACTATTGATATACTATATAGTATAGTGCCTATAGTTAACAATACCTAATTGAATACTTAAAATTTGCTAAGAGGATAGATCTTATATTAAATGTTCTTACCACAAAATGATTAATAATAATAATAATAATAACAAGGGTAGAAAGAAATTTGGGGAGGTGATATATATGTTTATGACTGTGATGGCGGTGATGGTTTTACAGGTACATATGTACTTATCCGCAAACTCATGGAGTTGCATGCATTATATACATATAGCTATTTTTATGTCAATCAAATCTCAAGAAAGTGGTTTTAAAAGCAGAATTAAATTTCCTGGTAGATTTTAAAAAATAAATAAAAGACTTGGCTGAGCTGCATGAAGGAAAAGCTTCACAAAGTTGTCTTATCTACAGTATAATGTCCTGGAGTGCTTGCCAAAAATTCGGATTTCGAGACTCCAGCCCAGACCCAATAAATCAACATCTCACAGGGTGGCATCCAAGAATCCATTCTCATGAGCACCCCTCGCAATGCTTATTTCACACCAAAAGGTGATAACCAGTCACCGGGGCCAGCCTTGTGCACGGCCATCAGGGAGCCCTCTGGGCGGCGTCGCCTGCATGGAGTGCGGTGCCCCTGTCTCTCCCCTCGAACCATCTAGCTCCGTGGTGATCTTGCTGGGGCAGGGCACACAGCAGGCGCCAATTAAAGCATGTTGGTTGGTTGTCAGATGGTTCACTGAACACATCTCACATCTAACACACAAGAAAGGCCGACCGCTGTGCCAGCTGGTCAGGCCTCCTCCATCTGGGCCTTGTCCAGGAGGACTCTGGCCGGGGTCCCGAGAGAAGCCAGGAGGTTGAGCGCATCGCCACAGACCGCGTCTTGCTCTCTCGCAGCCTCTGACTGTGGGACAACTCCGCAAAGCCTGCTGTTTCCGCCGGCTTCACACCTTACCGCGAAAGCCTTTCAGCTCTACAGAAACGGACAAGGAAATAAATAAACAAACGGAGCAGAAACAGACTCATAGATAACAGAGGACAAACTGACGGTTGCCAGATGGGAGGGAGGTCGGAGGGGGCTGGGAGAAAAAGGTGAAGGGATTAAGAAGTACAAATTGGTAGTTACAAAATGGTCCCGGGGATGTGAATGAAGCACAGTGCAGGGGATATGGTCAGAGGTATTGTAATATCTGTGTATGGTGCCGGGTGGGCACTAGACTTCTCAGGGAGGTCACTGTGTAAGTTATGTAAGTAAATGTCTAACTACTATGAAACTAATCCAAAATAAATTGAATGCCAACTATAGTCGAAATTTTTTTTAATTAAAATTTAAGAAAAAGGACAAGGGACATTTTGAGTCTCACTTTAAACAAGCTTCAAAGGGGTAAAGGAGGTCAAAAGGTACAGACTTCCCATTACAAGGTCAATAAGTCCTGGGGTGGCATGGTGTGGCTATAATTAACAATACTGTTTTGTATATTTGAAAGTTGCTAAGAGAGAGCTTAAAAATTCTCATGACAAGAAAAACGTGCATAATGGTGATCATTTCACAATATATGCATGTATCAATCATTATGCTATATACCTTAAACTAATACAATGTTATATGCCAATTAAATCTCAGTAAAGCTGGAAAAAATTGTCTTATGACACATGGGGTCATAAATTGATTTAATATGGTAAGACATTCTGATGGTTCTTTACCCAAACTATACCAAGCGAGTGGCCACCGTTCCTCACGATTCTAGGTGGCCTAGCTGGTTCTCTCTGCCCATCACACAGGGATAGGAAAAGAAACCCATTTAAAACCAGGCTCTGGTCATCCTGATGATGGCCAGGTCTTGCTTTATCATCCTGTATTAAGTCCTTCTCATCTCAACACCCAGATATACTCTCTTTCAAAGCATTTAGTTTCAACTTGTAGTTTACAACACTTCAGGAAACTGTCAGAAATTAAAGCTGACTTGTACACTTTTTTGGCGCTGGAGTTTCTAATGGCCCCAAATTTAGCCCGGGCACACTGTGCTCATAAGGGAAACACAGAGGACACCTCGGGATGTCTCAGCATACACTGCAGGAAAGGCAGTTCCACGGAAGTGAGACATGTGCCCCCGGAGGACACTCACGGGGCCCCAGATGTCTACGTGCCTGCTTCGGGACACTGTTGAGAGTTGACGTCAACTCAGCAAAGCCTCCCTGAGAATGGATCTGAGCCTGTGCCCACTACCAGCCCATCTGCCCCAGAGTTTCCCCTATGAACCCATGAACTGCATCCATCAGCACCAAGTCTGCCCTGTGGACAGTGGAGGTAGCCAGTGTAGATATTTGTACAAACAAGCACAGTACAAGGGAAAAAAAAATTATAGGGCCACCTCCCCTAAAACTTCATTTTTTATTATTTTGGTTCGTAGTGCTTCTTATCACGTTTCATTTGCTTTTGTATTTTATCTGTTGGCTTATACTACCTCTGCCGTGTAAGCTATATGAGGGGAAGGACTGTGATTTCTTTTGTTCACAATTTAACACCATAAAACATATAGGTGCTTACATGAAATAATGAAAGAATGAGCTCAGGTACTCTCAGTCTTGATGGACCCCACCCCCCGTGATATCAGGTGCTACCCAGGTAGTATAAAATATTTAACAATGACCTGGGTGATAGGAAAACTGGGTGAGATTATTTTCTTAATAAAGAGAGATAAGAATGTAAGAAGTAAACACAACAAAGAAAAGGACGTGAGGGACAAGTAGCGATGCTCAGAGGAAGGAGGTGCCAGGTCATCGACGTGCCCAATGTGGGGCGCTTGTAGCAACCAATCAGGAAGAAGACATCCTCTCTTCCGAGAAGGCTCTCTGACCTCACGGCCTGGGCTGAGCATCCACTTAACCTTGAAGATGATGCCAATCCCGGCAATTGCCACAAGATATTTTAATGCCTGTGTTCTTATCTATGAGCTCACGAAAGACCATACATTATGTATTTCTGAGTCCTTAGGCTCTAGCATAGAGTACATTCTCATTAAATGTTGGCTGAAAATTTTTAAAAATGCCCAAACAAATTAATCAGCAGGATTTTCCAGGTGGGAGAAATGAAATGAGCAAAGGCTCATGGAAAGAACGATGTCAGCAAAAACAGGTTGCATGTTTGCTTGTTGCTATTAATGGGATCTCTGGGCAATTTAAGGTCACAGTAATAGATGCAGCTTAAGCCAGTGGTCTAAGCAAAGAGCTGCATTAAGAGACCATGCCCTCCGGCCTGGAGGTACCTTCGTTGCTGCACCTAGGATATTAAGCCATAAGGCACTGTTGTTTTTGCAATCGTTTTGTGGAAAAAAAAAAAAATGAACCTATTTCTTCATCTCTCTTACTGGGGTTGAGAAACAAGAGGGTTCTAGAGGCAAGGAGAGGGAGCTGGATCCTGCTTCAGATAATGAGATTCCGGGGCGCACGTATAAACCCCGGGCAAGGAAGAAGCACTACTGAAATGTCAGGTCGAGGACGGGCTGGTCACGGCGCCAGCCCCGCTCCTGCTCCCTGTCCCTCACAGAACTTGCAGAAGAAATGGACTCGCGCTCTCTAACAATAATCGAAACCAGAGGCGTCGGCTTTCATCTTTCTCAGTTGAAAGGCCCTTTAAAGCTCCCCACTGTTTGTTTGGTTTATTACTGAGAGGCTAAAACCATAAAAAAATAAATAAATAAATAAAAAATAAATAAACATTGTCGTGGGTATTTTCCAGTTGAGATGAAATATTTAACAAGGGCAAGGTGGGGGAGAGGAAGTTGGCTGAAAATACCATTTTTTAAAGGTCGAAAACTGCATAAACCCATTACTTTAATATTGTTTGTTCCCATGAGAGACAAATGGTTCAGAGCCCACCCCCACCCTCCTGCGCCCCGACATCTGTGCACAAATGCACGCACCTATCAGGTCCATTCCCCAAAAGCACAGCTATGATCCTCTTACAGTCCTGCTTAGAATCTTCCATGGCTCCACCCAGCCCAGAAAATGCCACAGCCCCCTGGCCAGCACGGAAACCCCACCACGTCGCAGCTCAGTCTGAATGTGCATCCTCACTGCCCTCGGGGCCTCACGCCTCCTCCCTCCCCACGCCAGCCCATCGAAGAGATCGTGCCCTTGCACATGTTTTCAGGATATGGTTTTACCTCGCTGTCATAGAATCATGCCAGTCTCCATCTGAAATAATCTCCCCACCTCTTCCTTCTCCTCCATGCTGACACATCGAAGTCCCACCCCCACCTCCCATGTTTAGTGCAGTTTCGCCTCCTTCCAGGTGTCCTCGGTCATGCCACGTCGGAGCCACGCTGGGCATCTCTTCCAGGCTCTTCTCCTCTTTGAGGTTGTGAGTTTTCCAAGAGCAGGGACTGCGGTTCATATTAACTTCGCGTCCCCTACCAAACACAATGCCTCCATACAGTGAGCACTCTGGATCTTCCGAACGACTGAATTCAGGAAGAAATGAATGAGTCCCCTCCTTCTCTGCAGCATTCGCTCCACTATTTGTACAAAAATTAAATCCACAGAACATGCCAAAGAACTCTGCATAGCGGATGCATCTTCTGATTCAATTGTAATTAAAATAAGATTTTTTTTTTAATTTTATTTTTTTTCCAATGACATAGTTACCTTGAATGGCAGAAGAGAGATGGCAGACGTCGTGGATAATTGATGAATGGTTTGCATGTTGCCATAATCTATATCCTGTTGTATTTCCTGTTTCAAAAAGGGATCTTCAGAGGAGCAGCTCGAGAACCTGCTGTTGAATTATCATCCCCAGTCATAACCAGATGATACGGCCTGACGAGGCAGGGAAACGAGACCAGCTGACAGAGGAGGAGGGCACAGAGCAGGAAGGCCGGGGGCAGAAAGAACACGGCAGTTCACGAGGAGACCACAGAGAGGCCTGAGGGTGAGTCCTAAGCAGCGAGCCGGAGAAGTGGGGGCTGCTGCACATTCCAGACCAGCCCGTCCAGTACTGGCCACCAGCCCCGTGTGGCTCTCGAGCACTTGAAATGTGGGTAGCGTGAATAAGATATGCCATTGGTGCAAGAAAATTCATGCCGGATTTTGAAGATTTAGTGTGAAAAAAAAAAAAAAGTAGAGTATCTTAGTAACTGAGTTTTAAATGGATTGCATGTTGAAGTGATAAAACATTAGATATATTGGGTTAAATAAAATAGATTGTTACTAGTAATGTCAACGGCTAGTATTTGTGGCTTGCATTATATTTCTAATGGGCAGCAGTATTCTGGACTGAGTTTATAAAATTCAGTAGACTGCCAGTCTTCTCACCCTCAAGAAGGAAAAAAAAAAAAAAAAAAAAATAGAGTGTTTAAACCAAAAAAAAAAAAAAAAAAAATAGCAGATGCCAGAGCCAGCCGGCATTGCGGTGGCATGAGAACCATTCTGTGGCCAAACATCTATAACTCATCTTTCCAGAGCTCTGAGGCCTGGAACTGCCATCTGAGTGTAAACAGCAGTGAGCGAATGGTGTGACTTTTACCACAGCCTCAGCATCACAGGCCATCATAAGTCCCAAGAGCATTCATCATATTGGGATGTGGAAACGAACAAACAAAATAAGTCTCTTTAAGCAACAACAACAAAAACATCATAAGATTCATGTATGACTAGAGAAGTCTTTACAATCAAAAACGTTGGTTAGGATTTTTTTCATTTCCGCCTGAGGAAACTGAGCTTTGGCCTAACAAGCCAGTGCCATGGGCCACATCCATGCCTAGGAAAGAGTAGGGAGGCGGAAGTTTGGGGAGGATAGTTCGAACATGTTACCTGTGTCATCAGAAATCTCTTTGCTGTAATTGACATAGCCCCTAGCTTAACTTATGCTTATCTCAAATCTTACGTGGTGTATGAGGTTTCCTATCGCCGTGTAACAAATTACCCCAGAACTTAACAACTTAAAATAACACACGTTTATTTTCTCACAGCGTCTGTTGGTCAGGAAACCAGGTGTGGCTCAGCCAGAGTGTCTATTCAAAGTCTCTCACAAGGCTGCAGGCAAGGGCAGCCAATGCCGCAGGCATCTGAAGGTTCAGCTGGGAATGCATCTGCTGCAAGGTTCACTCATGTGGCCAATGCCTTCATGTGTGTATGTAGCTTGCTGAGATAGATTCTTACAAATATCGCTATTGTCTTTTCCATTAACTAGACAAATGACTAACCCTGAATTTCTATCAGCTCACCTCTCCCCTACCTTCCCTTCCTGCTCCTACCTCCTTCCCACTCCCACAGGCCTTTAATCAAGGATCAATTTATTTCACAAAAGGCTGAGTCCGCAGCTTATGTAGAACCAGCCTCTATGTATCACATGTGAGTTCTACCAAAAAATGGCTTGTAATGCAATTCTCTGTGAGTCTTCACTTGCAATCGTACTAACAGATTAAAGACCGAAGAGGAAGCAATCCCCTGCACGGCAGAATGTCAATGGCTTCTGGAAACTAAGCCATCCATCTCTAGACAAGCAAGTGTCCACCCTTTTGCCAACCAATCCATTCCACCCAAGAGACCCCCTGAAGAGGAACCAAACTGAATGTGAAGTTGCAGCTTTTGAAAAAACAAGGAAAGGCAATGCCTGTTAGGACAGGAAGTGTTGTATTTCCCCCGTGCTCTTCTGTTTATTGAGGCTCATCAAGTCCCCCACTGTATCAGCCAAAGGACCATGGAAGTGGGGGCTGGGACATTGTGGGAGTGGAAAACAACCAGCGGTGGCAGCATCATTCAGGGCAGACACTCTGTAGATGAGCACCGCCGGTGGCAGGTGCAGCAGAGGAAGATGGCGAGGCTGCTCGTGGAGGTCTGGGGCCCCAGGATTAGCCATGTGCAGAAGTCTCTCTCGTACTCACTGGCCCTACTCCAGCCCCTTTGCCCAATGAGGGCGCTCTAGCCAATGGCTGTAACGTCATATTTTAGTTTTACTGCAAAACTCATATATATTTTGATTACTTCTAAAACCTACCTGTTATGTATCTGCCTAATTAGATAACAGACATGACCATCACCTATAACCTTTTACTGATGACACATTTACCAGACACCAATGACCTCAGAACCACTGAGTGTGCATCTTCTAGTTCTTGGTCAAAGTGGCCACAAATCTTTGTGCCTTTAAGTTCATATAACATTTCCTGCAGATTTGCTCTCTTTTCTCACAAAACTAATCTTCGACAGTCATTTCTACCCATAGCTACTCCGGGCGACTAGAGCTCTTTCCTACGTGCGAATCAAAATGCACTACATGCACACTCCGCTGTAACATGGTACTTCTCATCCAATGTGGGCATAACAACAACAACAACATACAAAAAAATAAGATGTCCAGGCAAAATGAGTTAAAAGGTTCTGATTAACGATCTCAAGGTCTCCCCTATGAGTTAAATGCATCATCTGTACTTTTATTATTAATTTGCATAGATTCTTACTTACAGCTTAATGGCTTTGCTCCTAATAGCTACAAAGAATGGTGAACCCTGGGTAAATGATTAAAGTTCAATTTACTCCTTAACTTTCATGCATATCTCATAGAGGTCGATATTGTGTGTGTGTGTGTGTGTGTGTGTGTGTGTGTTTCTCCTGCACACCACCCACTCCATTAGCTGCGGTAGAAATACAGAAGATATCATCGACTCATCACCTTTCTTTAATACACACATCTGATCAGTCACCAAGTCCTATGATTCTAGCTAAAATATATCTCAAACTTATCTCCTCTTATGCATTCCATTGGTTATTGCTATGTGTATTATCTTGTAGGTTTGCTGTGAAGGTTATTTTCCTGTGACAAATGGACTGTGCCAGGGGTACCCAGGTATGTGGTCAAACATTATTCTTGTGTGTCCAGGGGGCGTTGTTTTCAGGTGCGACTAACGTTTGAATCAGACGACTGAGTGAAGCAGATTACTCAGGAGGTCCTCACCCAATCGGTCAAAGGCCTGAATAGAATAGAAAGGCAGACTCTCGCTCTGGTAAGAGGTTGCTCCTCCCACCTGAGTGTTGAGCTGGGAGATCAGTCTTTTCCTGCTTTGAACTTGAACTGAAACATTGGCTTTTCTTGAGTCTTAAGCCTGCTGGCTTTTGGACTGGAACTTATATACCACGAGCTATTCTGGGTAACCAGCTAACCAACTACAAGGACGTCTTAGCCTCCAGAATTGTGCAAGCCAATCTCTTAAACAAACAAACAAGCAAACACATACTGTTTATTCTGTTTCTCTGGAGAACTCTAATACAGCTTCCATTATAAAATACAATGGACAGAGTGGCTCAAACAACAGAAATGTATTTTGTCACAGTTCTAGAGGCTGAAAGTCCAAAATTGAGGTGTCAGAAGGTTTGGTTTCTCTCGAGGCCTCTGTCGCAGCTTACGGATGGCTGCCTTCTCACTGTGCCCTCACGTGGCCTTTGCACATGTGCATCTTGTGTGTGACTCTTGTGCCCTAACCTCCCCTTTTTCATGGAGGCACCAGTCAGATTGGATTGGAACCCACCCAAAGAGCCTCGTTTTAACTTAATCGCTTCCTTAAAGACCCTATCTCCAAACATAGGCACATTCTGAAGGACTGGGAATTACGGCTTCATCTTATGAATTTCGGAGGGAACACACAATTCAATCTGTAACACTATGGCTATTGTTTTGACTTACCTTTTGATATAATATCACATAACAACAATTTCATTATTATTTTGGCTATCGGCTTATGGAAATAGTCCTCTATCACGTTTTCCTCCCTCTATTATTGCCAACTTCCATTCCATCTATGGTAGTTAAGGCAATCTTTCTAAAATCCAAATCTGACCAGGCAGTGTCTGTTTAATTTGGTCTCACAGATCCTCAGTGTATCACTGCTTATAGGACACAGTATAAAAATCTTTACTCAGAAAATGTCAGGACCTTCTGTCTTGCCTCTAACCACTCTTTTCTAGCTTTATCTCTCAGCATCCTTCCTCACTTGCCCAACCCTCTATTTGTAGCCATCTCACACAAACTCTCTGCAGAGAGCATTCATCTTTTTGTTCAACTTAGAAGCTTTTTCAACTACATCCTCTGAGATTTGCAGCCTCCCTGAACACATACCTTCTGGCCTTTGCTGCATAATTATCAGTGGATCTGAATCTTCCCTTACAGACAGAATAAAATTCTAGTATTGCTTTTTTGTCCAAATAATAAACTTTATGGTTAATAATAATAGAATTAATTATAACTAATAACTAATTAAGTTCACTCATCAAATATTTGCTGGGTACCCACTTCAGGTCCATTCCTTTCCTAAGAACCAAATGCCCAGTCAAGGTGGAAAACATACATGATATGAAAGAACTAACAATACAATTCATACTCTCTTGGCACTTCTCCCGAAGATGGCCAACAGAGATAACTCATCCGCATTTGTTGCTAAGGATTGGGTGGAATCAATAATTTAAAATAAATTGAAATACACTGTCTAACAGAATAACTTTTCTTCTGGCGTAACATATACAACAAACCAGTAACAGCCGACCCCTGTGGTCTAAGATTTGCCACCTAGAAATAGTCATATCTAGAACTAACATGACTGTGACAGTCTAAAGGCCCAGACCATCCATCATCAGGTCAGTGATTTCAAAAGCTTAGTGTAGGTGGATTTATAGGACCAATAAACCACCACTGTCATATTATATAATATAGGAATAGAGAGCCCAAGCAAGCCTGGTGAGCTGAGGATAGTGTTTGCACACGGTTTTCTAGTAGGAGCGGCGTGCTCGGGGGCCGCCCAGTAGCTGAAGTCCACACACTGAAACTTCCCGTGCAATGTCAACACCTTAAGTTAAATTAGGCAGTTAAATGCCTTCAGTCCTTTTCCCCTTCCCAGTCAAAACAACAAGCCACAATATCACTACCGTTAATTATCTGAACGAGCCGCTTACACGGAGAAATAATACTGTCACAAAAGAGATCAGCAGTGCCCTCCTTGGATTCCAAGTTTAATTTTTTTTTAAGATATTAAGGTCAGATGAGTAACATTTCACCAAAAAAAAAAAAAAAAAAAAAAAAAAGAATGGTCTTTCTTAAATCTTAAGTCAGAATTGACCAACTTAAGAAGAGTAAGCACAGGGGAGGGTTTCTCTGGGGAGAAATTATGCAAGAAGATTTGAAGGAGCGCTATCGGTTGGCGAGACGTTGCCCTTTGAAGGTTCAAGAGAGAACGGTTGACATCAAGAAATGAAAAATATTACTAATGGTTCTCAAGCTGTCGGCACAGACCCCACAGCTACCATAGTCAGAGAAAGTACGCAGACGTGACACACGAACTCCTGGGCGGATGACCAGGCAGCATATCCCTGAGTGTTCTAAACTGGGAAGGCCACTGTCACCCTAGCGTTCCTAAAGTGATAACTCCCGTAATGTCTCCCTCTTCAGGTGACGGTAATGGGGGATGGAAAGGGAATGGCGCCCTCAGAACAGCCCCCAGGGTCTGAGCGATGGTAGGGCCTGTGAATTTTTCTGGCCTATGGCTCAGCTACGGGCCCGTCGTATTGAACCTTCTGTTTTGGATGTATCCAACCTTGAATGTGAAATGATGGATCTCCTCAGATTTCAAGCCCCCGACACTTGATTCCATTAATAAATATTCATTTTCCTTTTCTCCCTCCAGTAGCATTTTCTCATCAATCATGGCTGAAGTCACAGCTGCGAATGCCTTTTTTATTCATCTCTATATGATTCTGTGCACCCTTACAAAATTATGAAATTATTGAAGATTGGGTGGGAACCTTCTGTTTGGTGTGGTTTTTAATTGTCATTGCGTCTGTGTTTATTCCCAAAATGAAAGCACTTTGTTATTTTTTTTTCTTTCGTTTTCTTCTAGTACATGTATAAATCACTTCATTGGTTTCTACTGTCTTATAAAAATAAAAACGATCCCCAAATGTTCAAGAATTACTCAGGGACTATTCAGTGTTCAATATGTCAAAGCAGCCAAGACAGACAGTCAGGAAGAAGATTAGAATCAATGAAGAAAAATCCATCCTGGGCACAAGTTGTCCCTCTGCCAGCACTGTCGGGGCAAGGTCTGCTCACTCGGCACTCTCATTACTGGGAGAAAAAGTCTTCAAGCATGAGACCAGGGAGGCTGCCATCTCCGCTGTCTGAGTTCTTAGGACAAATACACAGTTTATTTTGTCAAAATGGGTACTCGCATGGAGTGGCCATCTGCTGTGCAGTTTTAAAGATCTCCTTTACCTCTCGGCTGCTTCCACATAGGGAATAGACATCGGGCCACTGCAGGGAGCTCAGCAATAACCCAAAAATATGGGATGCCGAGGTCTCCAGCTATTCCCTGCTGATTCACCAACATCCGAGCCTCTCTGCCTGGGGCAGGCTTTCTGCTCAGGTTTATCGTTCTTCTCACCCTTAGATCCAGCAAATAGGTCTCCACCAGTCTCCTCCTACCCCACCCAAACCCATTCCACAATGAGGGAACTTTAAAAGGTTCACGAATGCCTGGATTTCAAATACAAAAACTGGCCCAAGTGTTGAGAGAGTTAATAATAGATTATGGCTGCGAAAATGGGATCAATGAGCACATCACAGACCAATATTCCGTGAGTACCTTCTGTGGGCTTGGCCCTGTGCCAGGCTGCACATTTATAGAGGGTGCCTCTGGATATCACAGGGTGGCTACAAAGAATGAAAACAGGAAAGGAGAAATGCAGAAGCTGGGGCAGGTGTACTCCGAAAAGAGTAAACACTTGGGATGAAAACCTTTCATCATCACCTTCCACGGAAAAACTAGGAACATACTACTGGAAAAGCTGTCTACTGCTAACACATAGCTAGACTCACATAATTGCAAAAGGAGTCCCAGCACTGGCATCTGCCTAGGTCGTCTCTAAAGGCGCTTCCTAACCTTTGAGGCTAAGACTTCTGGTCTATTAGGGAAGTAAATCCAGTTATTCTAGATGGAAGTCAGGGACAGGAGACAACCTGAACTCCTCACTCACAATCACAAACCCCAAACACTCTAGGGCCGAGTGATAAGGGAAATGTGTCAGGTCAGTGCCCTCATTCACAGATTAGAAAACTGAGGTCCAGGAAAAATAAGAAGCAGGCCCAAAATCATGCATACAGGTGGCCATGTGACCAGAGCTGGAATCCAGGTCTCTGGGATTCCATTCTTAGACTCTTTTTCCCTCATCTTCTCTTACGAGGGGGTAATATGGGCAGTGGTTGCTCCTTCCTACTGAAAGCTGATGGTTAAGTACAGCTGCCATCAGCCTGGAAAACAGAGACAGGAGGGCTGCAGGGCCTGACCAGGAGACCCTGTGGCATGTTGTCACTGAAGCACGAGGCTTTTAATGGAGACCTCCACAATGGTGCCTCAGGAAGTGCTCCCAATATCTATTGTAGTTTTGAGTATGCGATTTGCGACTTTACCCTGGATTCTTCATTTGTAAAATAAAAGAGAGACTCTACTGCTCTTACAAAGATGTTGGAAGATCAAATTAATGATTAATTATCAGCACATCAAATTTCATGGAGATTACTCTTACGTTTGACATTATTATTTTCAATAAACTCGTTGTAATAATTGCATGTCCAACAAGTAAGACTAAACATTGGAGGTTATTTTTTAACTTAAAAAACGACAAATGCAATCTGAAGTCAACAATTCAATATATTAAAATTTCATGAAGCATTTCACAATTATGCTTGACATGCACAAATCTCCAATACTGGGTGCCCAAAGTGACAGGTTTCTGACAGGCTTCCAGTTCCCCACGTCATGGCCAACAAGTACATGCTGCTGGCACTCTCCCCAACCAACCATCAAGCCTCCAGAAGAGAAAAAGGAAGCTCGTGTGTTTAAAAGGGGTGCTCGAAAACCAAGCAAAAATGCACGTGAAATTTCTGGGGAGACGGAAAATTGATGGTTGAGTTTGGGCAGTGGCCTGAAATAGGGCAGGTCAGGGCTCTTTGGGGAAACAGGGGGAAAGCCACTCTGAGTTTCAGCGTGGCTTCAGCATATCCTCTGGCTTGCTTTAATAACACAGCCGTTTACAACCATCCTACATGCAACAGAGCCACGGGGGAATATGCCCTGGAGAAGTGAGGTACTAGGGAATTCTCTGGGAAAGGGTACGAGGAATGACTAAGCACAAATATCGACACCAGAACCTCCATATTCCCCTAACTCAGCACGAGGAACAATCTAGGACCTACGGTTTGCTCCTCCGTCCTGATGGCATTACTGGCCGAGGTAGCCGATGGTCTCTAAAACATTTAAGGTGAGCTTGCAGAGAAGAGTGAGGTCTCTGAAGACAGCATGTACTAGGAAGGTAGAGTATATACCAAAAGGGAGACAGGTCTTTAATCTGCTTGGAGTTAATTTAATAATGAGTTAATTCTTCTCAAAACTTTATGAAATAATCATTAGTCCACTGATTTGTGATGTTGTCTCTGTCTTGTACCAAGTTCAGATGTATGTGTGAATTTAAAAAAATATTGTGAAAGGTAATAGTATTAAGTTGACAGAGGAAATGTAGCAGAATATATATTTATTTCAGATTAGACAGGTGTTTACCTTACAGTGGGAAAGGCTTTATTAAACAAAACTCAAAATACATTAAACCATGAGAGAAAAACTAAACAGAAAAAGATTCCTGTACCTCAAATGTCACTCTGTACAAAGGCAGTAATAAGTGTAGCCTGGAAGAAGATATTAATTAGGAATTATTGTCTAGATATACGAAGAATCTGTAAATCATCTGGAAAAAGATAAGGAGCCCTATATAATATAGACAGAGGATAAGAATAGACAACTCAGAGGGGATCCAAAGGCTGATGATAGATGCTCACACTCAGTAGTCATCAGTGAGTACCACTTTGCAATCATATGGTAAGCAAAAATTAGAAAGCAGGCAAAGCTAAATGTTGGAAATAGAAATATTCATGCACTGCTGGTGCCTTTCTCGAAAGAATCTGATAAAACTTAGTAAAATGCAGCATATACACATAGACCATGGCCCCACAATCAGTCCAACCCTGAGTGGATATCCCAGAGAAGCCCTCTCACAGGTCCACAAGGAGACACTTAGGATGTCCACATCCACATTATTCATGATGGCGAGAAGTTGGAGCCAATCTAGATGCCTATGACTAAAGAATAAATACGTGTAACATGGTATAAGCCCACTATAAAATACTCTGCAACAGTCAGAAATTGTTAAATATGAGGGTATAGAGTGAGTGAGAGAAATTTTTAATCAAGTGTTATGTATACAAATTAAAACACACAATAGCTTTTTTTAAAGATACATAGATATTTAAACAAATATGGAACTTGAATTGGGAAGACATATGTTAAATACACTGGAGAGAGTACCTATGTGAGAAGGGGAATTAGAGTTGAAAGGGAAAATAATTAAAACTAAAATTAAATGAAACAAAAGAGAGAGACACTTTGCATGAATAACGACGGTATCACAGCGTTCGCTCGCGCACGCATTCGCTCATCTGGTAACTGCGTGCCAACTGCCTACTCGTGCCTCGTTAATTCAGCCGGATTACAAATGCAGATGGGCAGGAGAGGGTCCCGCCCTCGAGCAACTTCGAGCTGGCGGAATGAGGACGCGGACTGAGGAATGTGCGCCGACCACCTCGGGGGCTCCGACTGCTCCAACCCCGAGATGAGATGACGATGATGATGGCGATGCCGAGGAATGATGATGGGGGCGATGACGATGACCATGATCCCAAAGCCTCACGAGCGTATAGGTTTAAATAAAATGAATTTAGGCGACAGGATGTTGGAGCTTGGGGAATTTCCCCTAGAGGATATTTTAGACTGCCTCACCGGTGACAATATGGAAGTTCCCTGTGGAAGGCCCTCAGTCACCTGGTACCCAGAAGCACTTCTCCTGTCCTGCTCTGCCCCCCAGACGCACACGGCACCCCTACGATGCATTTCAAGGGCTTTCTATATGTCCGCAACCTCTGATCAGTAGTTGCTCTTTTGAGAATTTATACACAGGGGATTATCAGAAATACCAGCAAAGATTGACATTTAGGAATACTTAATGGAACGTTTTGTATGTCATCTAAGGCCTTCCTGTCTTTTGAAAATGGAATAAAATCATCCCAAGGCTGTGTCCCATATGCTATGGAAATTTTAACATCTTGCTTAAGATTGTTGATAATTCTCAGGGCTTCACCTTTAAGTTCCTATAATGAGTAAACTCTAAATCTACCCAACATTTAATTAGAGCTTTATACCAACTGAGATCGGGGAATACGGTCTCTTCTCTTGACTTTGTCTCCAGAACAAACCTGTGGAACTTTTATGTGCTTCAGTCTTCAGATAGAAATAAGGAAAAGGGTGAGAATATAAACTAGAGCAATAAAACATATTCAAAGTTTAAAATGAAAACCTTAAATTCTCAAAAAGTTCCATTAGTCACCCAGACTGCGGATGAAATGCTAGCCCCTATTAGTTGCTCAACTCATTGTCCTTTTTGTTTTAATCTCTTTACCTCTCTCTCTCCTCCTTCTTTGCTGGCTGGCCCTAACCCCAAATTTTATCCATCACCATAAACAAAGCAATATAACTCTCTCTGTTTTGCTGTGCACAGAAAGATCATGCCTCCTAGCCATACAAAGAGTCTACTGAGATATTGAACTAAAGATAGTCAGGCATAAAGAATTCTTTTCTAATAAAGACATGCGGAGAATAAGTTTCCCTCTTCGTCAGCTAGCATGATCGAGCTTTCGTGTGATGTCTGGACCATGGCAGTCATTCTGCAACCACAGGGAGAAAATATAAAGGCCAAGAACGGAATTGTAACAAGGGCATGGGTCGCTCATGACATTATCGCCCCTGAAAGGAATTACAACCATAATTCTTTTCACAAGAAATAACTAACGTTTCTTTTTTTTTTTTATCATTATTTAAATGTTCTTTTAGACAAGTATATCAATTCAATTCTGACACTATTTACCTGTGGTAATGTCAGATCCTGCAGGTTAAGGGCTCAGTCCCACAACCCACCCCCCACCACTTGTCTGGATAAAGGATACATGCCCTATTCTGAGAAAAAAAAATTAACTATTTTGAAACTTAAATCTTCTGTTAAAAGAGACCCGCATCTATTTGACCAAGTACTAATATAGTTACTGATGAGAAACCATTTCAGAAGTATAAAAAAAAACCTGTCACATTAAGCAAAAATTTCAGAAAGCTAATCCTTTAGTACCAATTTCTGTATTTCATAAATTTTAGTCATAAGTATTGTAATTAGTACAAGTTATTAACTACAGATGGAGATAGTAGATAGAAGAAGATGTAGTATCTTTCCCCAAATGATGAACTCTATAACTATTTTTCTAAATAATCAACTTTGAAAAAGGCCCTTCCCTGGCCGTATCGTAGGATGATGAAATCGGACACGGTTCTTACCTTCGAGGACCTCATAGCTTCAGACAGGGCGATGGTGGACTGCAGGAGGGACCCGGGTTAGGCGCCATGGTGTGGGGAGTGAGGAGCTTTTACTTCCAACTAAGGTCAGTGGGTTTGTGTGGAGACTGTGATTTTTGAACTGCTTCTTAAAAGTTAAGCATAATCTGTATATGTTGGGGAAAATGGTTTGAGAAGAGGGTTATAAGGAGAAGAATTATAGGAACAAAGTCAGAGCGGTGGTAAAGAGTTGGGTACGTATGCAGAAGGGTAAACTTAATTTGAGTAAACGAAATATTATTTAGTGAGCAATGGGACAGAAAAGGTAGATTAGGGCCAAGTCACAAGGGATTTTGAATACCGGGCTAAGGAATGTGATTTTTATTCTGTAATAGCTCCTAGGACTTCATTGAAAGAACTTGAGCAGAAGAGAGATAGACTCTTATAGAAATTTCAAAAGAATGATATTTGGGGCTTTCCTGGGGATAGGTTTTCTCATCACAAAGTCAGGGGAATAATATCTACTGCACGAGGATGGTTTAAATGAGATAACCTATATAATGAAAGCCTTGGTTGGTATTCAGTTTTCTTCCCATCCTCTTTCCTGAAAGTGACCTGATAATCGTCACCTGTTTCTCGTTAAGACTTCGTGGGCTGCAGCTGCAACGACATGGTGATAATAACAAGGGCAGGTGCTGTACAGGTAGCTGGAGACCCCCGAGCAGGGTATTTAGCAGATAAAGTAAAGGCAAGCAATAAAAAGAGAAGGGGGGGCAGAGAAGTGTTTGCCAAGGGCTGTTGAAAAGAAATAAATTGAAAACCTGTTATGCATGTATCTGGGACACTGCTGTTAGCTCGGGAAGGGAGGGTGGGCTTGCAGAGGGAGCTCCTGTGGGCCCTAGAGCACCCAGGAAACTGCACCCTCCAGGGGGTGTGTGTGCATATGTACAGTGTGGCCCGCCCCAGCTAGAGAGAGAGAGATTGAGAGAGAGAGAGAGAGAGAGAGAGAGAGAAACAGTGCAGCCCGCCCCAGCTAGTGTGTGTGCGTGCGTGTGTGTGTGTGTAGGTGCCCGCCTGTGTACAGTGCAGCCCATCCCAGCTAGAACTAATCACCAGGATGGTTCCATTTAAGACAATTGTTCTCAAGTTGCAACTATGTCACCAGGGCTGTGACTACAGGCAAAACAATACAAAGTTTCAACAGGAACATTTGCAGAGATGGGGCAGGAGCCCCCAGGGCCCCATAAGGGTTAAACACATGGAGTGGAATCAGCCAAAGATGGGCCTCACTGCTGCAGGGGTTACGGTTTTACCTGTACAGAAAGCCCCGCCTAGGTAACCTCGGTGTGCGGTGTGCGATCTACCTAGCAACCTGGCCACTGAAGTTAGCATGGAGTCGTCAATGCCCATGGCACAATGCGTCCACGGTTCCAGAGTAGGTGGAGAGGTGGTGCTTAACGCTTGCTCTCCAAGGAGGCCAGAGTCTAGACACAGAGAGATGAGATGCCCTCTGCGACCTGCGAAGCCCTGGAGGCTGCCAGGAAATGTGCACGGATACCAAGGCCGGAGATGCTCAGAGGAGCCATCTAAAATCAGGGCGTTTCCTTGAAGGAGGGGCGCACCAGCTGACGTTTGACAAATGGGTAACAGGGAAATGAGGGGGAAGGCGGCAGGGCTGATAATACTAGGTAGATGATCGTAAGGGTGGGTGGTTAGTGAGGGCAAAGCTCAAAGACATGGCGACTCTGCGCCTAGAGCCTCCACGGGTATACAGCTGTGACCCACCAAGCACTGCCCTCCTTCCTAACATACCTCCTCCAGAGCAAATGCTGACTCCCACCTGCTGGAGGACCCCGTGAGCGAAGCCTCCCACCTGGCTCTGGGAAGAGTCTGCAACTCAGGTTGTCTGATAAGCAGCCATGAACCACCCCAACTCCACACCCGAGCAAAGGACTGCCTGCTCTTCTCTCTTAAAGAGCCATGTTTGAGAATGCAAGCTCCACGGGGCAAGAATGCTGCTGAATGTGTGAATGAACGAATGAACAAACAGGGTAGATAAATCTTCGAAAAGAACTTAAGCTGCGGGCCTCACAGATATCCTAGCAAGAGAGTGTGGCAGACTATTTACATTTATAAATGTCTGTTGAATTACTGAATCCAATAACACAAAAATTGATGACTCAATGAATACCTAAATGAATGAATATGTTGCTTAAACAACTATCAGCGTTCTGAGCCCTGAGAGGTCTTCCTGAAGGCGGACACTGGGCGAACCTTATGAAATGTACAGAGCAGCGCTCACGACAGTAGCAGAGCTGGCTTCCAGTTCTGCTCTCAGAGTCCTACAGGGCACCAAACCCCATTCAGAACCCCACCCCACTGCCTGTGCATACCCAGGTCACCTTCCTCGGTGACCACAAAAATGAATGAGTTACAACGTGAGCCCCAAAGGACATCGAAACCAGCCCCTCTGAGAGATGAGAAAAATGGTACTGATCCAGGCTGAGCTTAAGCTACAGCAATTTCGGGGTTCTGGGTTTGGACAGTGGGGGTGACCTTCCTGATCACTGGTGCCAGGACAGGGATCAGGGCAGTTATTAATCCCTTTTACCCCTTGGTTTGTTCATTTGTGACCTCCTTTTCCAGATGTGCCTGACATGCTTTACTCTTGTCCTACCAGTAGGTCACCAAGTCCCCCCGTAGCAATACCTGGAATCAAGGTGCCTGGCCCCCAGTCATGTTTGTTCTGTGCACGTCATACTGACAGAGCTCGGCCGTGTGTTTTACTTCCTGGTTGGAAGTAGAGCTCTTGGGAAGAGCCATGAAATTTTCTATATAAACTTGTGTGCCCTAAGAACACACAGTGGCTCCCAAAAGATGCAAACTATAGACAGAGACTCTCACAAGAGCTTCGACTCTGAGACCCAGGGTAGATGGTGACTATTAGCTCACCACCCAAGTGTTGCCGAGTGCTGCTCATCCTCCACAATGATCCCACCCCAACTCCCAAGAAGAGGCCTTCAACTCAAGCTACCAGCTCACCAGTGTGACTTGGACCAGCTCAAGTTTTCTTGCGGCATTTCCTTTACTTAAGCTACTAGCTTTGCTGTGTCTCCCTTATGGTAGATAACCATCTCCCTCCATTCATAAACCAGTATTTAAAATGCTAAGAACCCGCCCTGCCTTTTGTGTCCTTAAGTCCGTAGTTTATGTGAGAGTTTTGTTTAGCTCGTAAATCTCAAGCCTAAGTCTTTGTCTGCTGGATACGGGCAGCCTCTTTACCTGTGGACACTTGCATCACATCTGCGAAATAAGCACAGTTCCCTGAAGGCAACATGAAAATGAGCTAATTCCAGCAGAGAAAGATGGGCCCGTTGCTTATTCATCTCAGTCTTGGCCACGGACAAAGCAAGAGGCAAGCAGAGGGCCGACTGCTATTGAATTCAATGATAAGACATGGTGGCCGTGACCAGGAGGCGACTCTGGTGAGGCATGGGGGAGCAGGAGGGCCGGGAGGTGGGCTGGCTGCCTGGAGCACTCAGGCATCATTTCCTCTACCTTCACGCTGTCACTCACAGCCCTTTATACAGCACCAATGTCATGCCACATCAGTGGCACCTGTGCCCGTGTGATGACTTTCAGACTCCGATAAATACCATTAACGGATGTCAGGATGATGGGCACAATGGAACACCCTAGTGATTGATCTGTTTGTCTCCATCCTGGGTCTGTGGGTCTATTAAATAAACACTGCTATTTTGAAGGAAAAGCAGGAGAAATGACTATTGGGTGGGCTTTAGATTTCTTGTTTGGTTTAAATGTTGCTGTTGTTTGTTCTTTGGACTGGTTTTTGTTTGTTTGTTTGTTTGTTTTTTTAAGATGGGAATTTTTTTTCAGACAAAGACCTAGACACAGGCATCAGGACTTTATTTGCCAGCTCCAATTCCTCACTGAATACACTCCGCAGCTGGCAAGATGTCAACAATTAGCTGATTTCCCTGCTCTGTTACAAAGTTTGCTCTGTGGCCAGATCAGACATGAGAAGTAGAGGGGTCACATGATCTTTCCCAGAGGCCTCACCCACTGAATGCTCCCAAGGTCAGTCCCATAGATAGAATCTGAGACAGAGCACACTTTCTTCCTCATTTCGCCAAAGCAAACTAGGGTTTGAGGGCAATATTCTGCCAAGCTGTTGCATAATTTATTGCATTTTGGATTATTTCATTTTAAGGAGAAATTATTTATAAGAAAAATATTTATAATTGGAATTAAGAAATTCTAGGTCATAAAATGCCACCCTCCTTTAAACTTTGAAATCGGGTTTCTTTTCCAGTTTTTAAAATCCTGGGAAAAAAAAATTATTCACAATGTGCATGTCCTTTTTCTTATCTATTCAGCGAAGAGAGACACTTACTTAGTATGTTACCATTTCTTTACCTGTAAAATTCAGATGACATCACTGAGAATTTCATAAGTGGAGTGAGTGATTTAAAGCTATTGTCAGAGTCACTTTCTTCCTCATACTCTCCCTAGAAGGCTGTACCTTAGAGAATCACGATCCCAACAGTAAAGACGTAGGAAGTTGGAATAACACGAGTTCACCCTGCCTGCAACCCCACTAGGCCCCGAACTAAGTGACCCTGGGAACAATGTGAAAAGAATCTCCATGTCCTTGTAGCAAGTGGTAGATTCTAAGAGGTGAGGTGGTGACTTCCAGCCTCTGCTCATCGAGTCTCGTGTGATGAGACCGGAATAGAAGAATAAGAAGTTGGAACATAAAACAGTCAGTGCATTGTGAGAAAACTCCAATTATCTAATTTTTAAGAGCTATGTAAAAAGGTCAACTGACAACATGATTCCCTCCTATATTACTTCTCTGCAGTTGTGCTACTCAAAGCGTGGCCTGTGGGCAGTGGCCAGTGTGTGGATGATTTGTCAGTGATCTGCAATGAGATAAATACATAAATTATAAGTAAAGATGTTGATGCTCATAGAGCAACATCCAGAGAAGTAATCTGTGGACTCTCCTTTCTAAGCACTAGCCATACAGACTAGTCTGAGTGCTGTCATGCTTGGGTGGTCAATCCCACTTGCTCATACCATATCAGTCACATGTAAGAGGATAGATTTACCCAGGACAGATTAGCAGTCAAAAATACTAGATACATGATTGATAGATAGGAAGAATAAATGGGTTCTTTGTCACAGATTTTATGGGAAAGAGGGTACTATTATATTTATCAGACTTGTAAATTCATTGTCCTGATAGGTTGAATGTAAGCTCCATGTGGTCAGGAACTGTGTCTGCTTTCTTCAGTCTCTATCACCAAAACCTAGTACAATTCCTGGCTTGATGAATCAATGAATGAATGAATGAATGAATGAGGAATGTTTAGGGTTTTGTCTCCCTCTCAGGTTTGGCAGCCATCAGAGGTCAAGCGAAGGTGATCACAGCACACGTGTCAAAACAGGGATCATTCTCAAACTCTCACTCTCCACACTTACCCCCTCACCAATGTCCAGACAATGAGACGGAAAACTCTGGAACACGTCTCCAAAGGTCTCTAGAGAAAGACAGCTCCCTGCAGAACTCACTTCATCACTGCTTTCCAGACCGCAGCTATTCCAAAGCAGAGTATAACTGACATTTCTTATTATAAGTACTTATTGTTTGGAAGTTATCAGTGTCCCATAAACATGCCGCGGTTCTTTGTAAATCTCAGCGCGTAAACAAGCCTAAAGATTCAGAGCTGCTGACATTACAAAATAATAATAATAATAATAAAAGTCATGACTTTCTTCTTCCAGAGGACTCAGGAGGGATAGACTCACTCACCATGTCATAATATTTTAATTTAAAATATATTTTGTCGGCAAGTAATAGAGAAAGCATTGAACCAGAATGCACAGCGGCTCCCGCCGGAGGGTGGTGGGGGCCCCTCGCATTGGGGGTAGCGCTGAAACGGGGCGGATGCTCCAGTTCTTCGTTAGTGTATAGCAAACCTCTCGCTATGAAAATGGCATAAAACAACAACCACGCCATTAAGCTCACGGATTTTGTAGGTCAGGAATTCAGACAGTTGTCTCCGATCCTCAACATTTTCTCAAATAGCTGAGAAGTTCTCAAATAACCGGACACCAGAACCACACTGACACTTCTTCGCTCACATTGCTTGGTACCTGATGAGTCAGAGGCTACGCTTAGTTGCGACTGTTGACCACAGCAGCTATATCTACATCACCTTCATCTATAAGCTATCTATATCTACTTTGTCTCTCTATATGAATTGGGCTTCCTCCTGGCATGGCAGACTTGGGGTAGCCAACTCCTCACATGATGTCTCAGGCCTCCAAGATGAAGACTTTCTGCAAACAAGGGGGAAACTACATGGCCTTTTAGGACCAAACCTCAGAGATCGCATAGTGTCACTTTTGCTATACCGTATTGTCCAAAGCAGGTGTAAGCACAGCCATATTCAAGGGCAGGTAACACAGGCTTCACTTCTCAATAGAAGTGTCAAGAATAAAAAACCATGTTATAAAACCTCTCAGGAGAAAACTTGTGAGACCGTAGTGAACATCAGCCAGGGATGCTAACGATCCTACAAAGCATGTGACAGTTTCACGCCCCACAGAACTGATCTTCCCAGGAGACCGGGAGTGCTCCTGTCTATGAACACCAGATCCCCAGGTTCAGAGAGATCGACAGAAGCCATCTCACCCCAAAACACCACCTCTCCACCATCATCGACTCACAAAAGAGGGAATCAAGGTCCGGGGTTCATGGCCTGAAACAAGATTCTATGCCTCTTCCTTCCAAATCAGACAGTTAAGCACCTTTCCCCAAGCCAGTCCTGCATTCTTCCTCCAAGTAAACTCATGTTAAAACTCCTAGTGTGCAAAATCACCAATGGATGTTAAAACTGAAGGTGAAAGAGTGAGTAATAGGATCCTTACATGGTCCCAAAGTATCTGCCCACTAATTATTTACTAATGGAAAAAAAGAATAATTTTACAATGGAAAAATATGGTAAATACCACCTTAACCTAGTGATCAACGTGACAAATGAGCCTCCTGATATGGGGCACTGAGAAGGCACAGCACCACTTCTGTGACATTCCTACCCAAAACGCACAGCATGGATCTAATCATAATTGAAGAACATTCTAACAAATAATTGGGTTATATTTTTCGAAAAGCATGAAATCATAAAAGACAGTCCCCTTTTGCTCAATTGAGAAAAAAAAAATCTATATTGGTAGACGTACACGACAGAGGAGAATGATGAAATAATTGGACAAAATATAAACGGTTGCTAAATATGGAAAAGGGGTTTGCAGAAGTTCTATACTGTTCTCGCAACTTTTCTATAAGTTTTGTGTAAGTTTGAAATTATATTATAACAAAAAATTACGCAATCAGCAACAACAACAAAACATTTCATTGTGAATTTTGAGGTGGTATTCTCTCGGCTCCTACAACGAATTCCACTTCTTAACGCTCCAAGCAGTAATCATTTAAACAAACCATAATGTCTGGGGCTCTGCTCTCACGAAGCCCTGTCTGGGCTTTTTGGTAGGTCTGGGCTGTTTGAGAAGATGTAAACCAGAATATTTCAGAGCATGAATGCACCCCGCATATCTATCTTTGAGATCAAGTCCCAGTTAGGTTACAGGTAAAGTTGGTAAAACAGAGACCCAAAATCTGGAGGCTTAAATAAAACCTAAGTTGATTTCTCTCTCATTGAATGATCCAACAACGTTGGGCAGCCCTGCTATCTTCAATCTGAAGCTCCTATCTCTGGGTCCATGAGAGAAGTTTCAATTTCCATTTCATAGTCAGAGGGCAAGAAAGAGTGAAAGATGCATAGCTTCATTATAAAAACTCAATCCGGAAATTTGCATAGATCACTTCCATTATCATTTTCTTGGCCAAAACTTAATTACATGTCACAGCTAGACAGTAGGGAGGCTGAGTCATCAGTATCTACCTGAGCGGATGTGGGCCATGTTCCTAGCTAAAACTCATGGTGGGCGTAATGGTCTATTATTAAGGAGAAGAGAGTGAGAAGGGATAATGCTAAGTAATTAGAGCCTCTGCCAGGAAACAGAGATTGGAGGGCTAGCAGAGCATGTCAGCCATGTTTCCAGCAGGGGTATGAATTTCTGAGGAGGTGGAAAATTCATGGAATATTTTGGGCTCTCAAAATAGGCACTGTTTTATTTGGAGCCCATTTGAGTAAACGTCTTAAGTAGCTATAAGATTGCCAGAGATGCAAGATGTTTTTATTTTGGAGATAAAGACCAATCAAAGATTTCTCTACCAAGGACAGTTAGGTTGGCCATGGTCAAATTATTTTTATCCTGTTGATAAAATGTCCTTACACAAACAAAGCTGTTCTCACTCAAGGCCACACTCGCACCCATGTGCACACTCACACACACATGTACACTCATAGACATGGTGTGTGAGGTTGTTCCAGGAAGTGCTCAGAGTCTTCTCTTAGTGATTCTCTTCATTGATTCGAAGTGTTAGGTATGTTTACAACATTGGCTCTCACTTACCTTACACACTTACTAAATGCTTTTGATAAAATAATAGGAAAATTATTCAACATTTCTTTTTAAGGGACTATGTCTTGACTTGTCAAATTTACTAGTGGCGGAATTATTTTATGTAAACATGAAAAAAAAAACTTATCCCAGAATAGGCAAGTTCACACATCTGTATTCTAGTTGATTAAAGCTTTATTTTAGTTTTGAGGGATTTCCCTCAAAATAGCTTTCGAAAATGTCACTTTCTCCTTCCTCCTTTTTTTCTCACATCTCTGTAGGGTACAGACATGGCCATAGGCAAACTGCAATGGACTCTGCTTTTGCTGTCCAGCTCCACTGTATCTTTAGAGAGACTGAGAGGAAGTTTATTAGAATAAGGAATTGGCCATTTTGATGCAAATCCTGAAGATGTGTGGACCACAAAAGAACGTTAGGCATTTACCATCAATGAGGAGCCTGAAGAAAATGTAGCAACAGCTATACGGTAGGAAACCACAGATCCTGAAGCCCCCAAAGTGCCACAAAGAGGCTTTAAAGTCACCAGGGTTCCCTATAGACCCTTCTCCTGACCTTTCCTGTGCCCACATCTGGAGGCACCAACCCTCCACCCTGTCCGGCTAGAATTTCCTTGGCTTCCTGTTACGCCCTCCTCAGCCAGTCCTTCCGCACCTGCCCAGGCACAGCCCCAGACACAGCACTTTCGGAAAGGCTACTCACCCTGGCTCATGCCACAGATCTCTCAATGTCAAGAACAAGAGCATCCTTGGACCTCATTGCCAACTCCACTGCTTTAGGACACCACCGCCCTGCTTTTTCATGCCCCGTCCCCATCCGAGGAAGGCAACATCCACATCTAACAGAAAGCGGTTGCATAAAGAGGTGGCGTAATGGTTACAAGTGTGGCGTTGGAGTGTGCTCGCCTGTACTGCGTCCTGGTTCTGCCACTTCCTAACTCTGAGACCCGGGCAAGGGACGCCTCTCTGCGCCAGTCTCCTTCATGTTAAAATCTGATTAATGATAGTACCTACTTCACGGAATAGTGTAAAGTTAGTTAATGCATGTAAATCACTCAGAACCATGCCTCACGTGATTGAGGCTCAGTAAACATTAGCTACCACCATTAATTACTATTACTGTTAACATTATTGTAGACTCTGACCATTAGAAAATCGTTAGTGACCTTATCCAAAGCAATTCCAATAAACCAATGTGGATATATAAGCTGGGGTGATGTGGAAAGGTGAGTGAATGGGGGGTAAAAAAGTGGAAACATGGACTTTGGTCAAGAGGAGGAGAACAAATAAGAGATAATAAAGGACAAAAGGAATCTGTTCATTCTTTCACTACAAAATACTCCGACAGAAAAATTGCTATGAAGCTTCGATAATTCTGATGAATTGGTATGAATATAAGTCAATCCATTAATAGCAATGAAAAAGTAACTTAAGCAAAGTTTACAAAGTAGCTCACATGTATCTCATTTTACTCTTAAGTCTGAGGATGGGGGGAAAGCCCCTTGACTCGATTTTACACAAGGAAACTAGCTCTCAGGTGAGACACCTGTCGCAAGCCACACACCCATCCTGAGCAACCTCTAAAGTCTTAATATTTCAGAAAGGCTTATTATTACAGAATCCGCCTCGTTATTTTTCCTCATCAGCCTGGGATCCCCTGGGCGAGTGTATTTGCTCACCATCTGGCATCCACCGAGAAGCCCAGCTATCTTCCTCTTCTGTTTACCTCATTCATTTCCCTCTGCCCCCTGCCCCTGACACCTGGACTGAGGGCGGAAGCCCTTCCCTTGCACTCATGATCCTGATCACCTGGGCACTCCTTCGGGCCTGAACGGCCGCACTCCACAGGTGACTTGTGGGCACATGGATCTTATCTCTGTGTGGGATCGTGAGACGGGATAAGTTCTGCTCTCTCGCCGTCCCCTAGCTAACCATCGCCACAGGCCTCGGACCTGTCACGGGATCCGTGGCTCCCTCCTCTGCTTTGTCTGCTGGTTTGTACAAAGCCCCGACGACTCCACGGCGGGTGTTCCCATCAGCATTTCTCCTCCTGGCAGCTCCCTGGGGTCTCACTGTCTAAATGGAAGAGGCTGTGTGCTGAGAGACAGCACTGACCACGATAAACTTGGCAGTGACTGGTGTTTGCAAGGTCATGCTGGGAAGGGATCCAGACACGGGGGTGCAGAGACAGGGCAGTGGACGCCATCTCCCTCGCGGGCCCTCCCGTCTCCAGCAGAGGCCTGACGCTTGCTCGCCCAGGATCTTAGCTTATCAAACACGGTACTTTGCAGGGCACTTCGTGCTCCTTGCTCTTTCTCCATCCACGACACAACCGCTGTTTAAAAGCTCTCCTTGGATATCTAAAGCATTTTAAACATTTTGTCGGCCCTTTATCTTACAGTCCTCTAATCGCGAGCAGCAGCTTTAAAACCTGCATTTCAATACAGTGAGGAGCAGAAAGTGGTTGTAAAATTGGGAGCTTACATTAAATAAGTCCTCTAAATGTAATTTCCTTTATTAGGGAGAGGGAAGACGTCGCGGAAGTAAGAAGGTAAATGTGTTAGTTGCCTAATGCTGCTGTAACAAATTACGACAAACTTACGGGCTTCAAGAAAAAAACTATTATCTTACACTTCTGCAGGTCAAGAGTTTGAGGCACATCCCACGAGGCTGAAACCAAGGCGTCCGTGAGGCCGCATTCCCGTTTTCTTGCCTTTTCCCGTCTAGAGGGGGCAGTCCCTGACTTGCCAGCCCTTCCGCCCTCAGAGCTGGCAGTGACGCTTTGAGTCCTTCTGACATCGAATTACTACTCTGAGCTGCCCACACTCACATCGACTCTGACTCTCTCTCACTTTTTAAAGACCCTCCTGATTACGCTGGGCCCACCGGGCTAATCTTCCTGTTTTAAGATAAGGTGATTAGCAACATTACTTCTACCTGCAACCTTAATTTCTTCGCCATGGAAACTAGTATATCGCAGGTTCCAAGGATTAGGATACGGACATCTTTGGGGTGTGGGGAGGAATTATTCTGCCTACTACAATAGATATAATGGGGGGCTACACTCAGATTATAATTTAGTGATCCTGAACCCTGGATCCTGAAAATTAGGAAGATAATTTCAGAGGAGTCTGAACCATCCTCACATCCTCTCAGCCTCCCATATCCCAAAAGGGTCTGCTGGAGATTCTAGCGATATAGGCTGATCAAGACTCACGTCCCAAAGATACATGCTAGAGCAGTGTCCTGTGTGGTGTGGCAAGAGGTCTGAGGACTAATCTTGGTAGAGTTTATGGAAGCACAAGCCCGCTGAACTGCTCGCCCTTCGCCAACCATGTACTTAATGAGTCCTTTCCATGACTTTGGCGAACGATATTAAATTACACTAAGACTCTCGCTTCCGCCAATGGAATTGGATGCTCGGCCATGTCAGCCGCAACTGTACCTCAGCCTATTTACGCCTGTTGCATGTGCTCTTGTAATTACATAACTTAATTACATGTCACATAAACCAGTGAAAGATGAACATGCAAAGAGAGTTGTTTTAATGCGCACCCGGTGGAACGCCTTGGAAAGACTCGATAAAGATGAATCGCTTAAAAAAAAAAAAAAAAAAGAGAGAGAGAGGCAGAGAAATTAAACGGTGAGACAACTGTGCAAGATAGGACATAAAATCATAAAAATCTCATAGGATTTTGCCAAAAAG
This sequence comes from Rousettus aegyptiacus, assembly GCF_014176215.1. Taxonomy (NCBI): domain Eukaryota; kingdom Metazoa; phylum Chordata; class Mammalia; order Chiroptera; family Pteropodidae; genus Rousettus; species Rousettus aegyptiacus. Next base: position 11,773,194 of record NW_023416310.1, read on the forward strand.
CAGACGTGGAGCCAATGGTGGGGATCTAGCGACAGTTAAGAAAGCAATAGAACTGGGACACAGTGGAAATGATGTGTGGGGGGACCCTCGCCGGTGTAACCCGTAAATGGAAATGATCGCAGCCTTGCTCTTACTGGCGGGAGCATGGGTAGGGTAGGGCGCTGATGTGAAAATCATACATCATCCGCCTGAAGATGGATTCGAGGATGGTTTAAACGGTGCTGTGAGGATTATTTCTAAAAGAGTGAGCAGGACAACTCCTTCTCGGTCACAGCAGTTGCTGTCCCCTGAAGTCCTCCTTGCCTTCCTGCCCAGAACTAGCAAGAGTCTTGGAAACTCCATTCTGTCGGAAAAGTCTGTCACCCTGCATACAATCCCAGGCTGTCAGATCGGGCCATTGAACAATGCTTCTCAAAAAAAAATATTTTCAGAAAATCCCAGCGCTTTGCTTGGTCACCTTTCCACCTTTGAACAGTTATTAAGTAGAAATATTAAAGAGCTTCCGGCAACAAATCACCTGACCTCATCCTCCTGCTCGTTCGTGAATACATCTAAAGAAGAGGAGAGGCACCTTTAGTCAAAGCCTTAAAGTCTTCATGGACCTTGTGCCCATACACTCAAAGAAGTCACACCAAAATGAATTCAAGACAGTGGCAGACACGAGATCAGGAGCCCTGGCTACACATTTTTTTCTCCTTTCCTTTCTCTGTGGGTTTCCTATCAGTCAGTGTGCAGATTCTGCTGTCCGTGAGCCTAGGGTCTACGGCTGGTCTAGAAGAAAGCATTGTGTCATTGAATGAACTAGAATCCTGGTTTGTATGTACAGATGCCAACCAAAACATACGGAATCTACGTCCCCAACCCTTTACCAGGCTTGACTCTACTGGAGCAAGGCAAATGTAATTATATGTAGATGAGTCAAGAAATAGATATTTTAATATCATTTCAAGCCCAGAAAATAAACCAATAGACTTAAAACTAAAACATAATGATTGAAGAATAAAAGGAGAAGGTAGAGTGTGTGGCATAAAGATCTTCTATATTAAGCAAGTCCAGAAAGTATATGGATAGATTATTAGTAAGATAATTGTAAATAGCTAAAAGAAGGTGTGGGACAGGAACTTCTTTTAATTGGATACTTTCTTATACTGTTTGAATGTGTACATAAATAGTAAAAGGTCTAGAAAAGTATATACTAAACATTTAAAAATATGTTCATCTAGAAAAGAGGAGTAGAAAGTGACTGAGAAGAAAATGCTTTTAGCTTTGCCTAAGCTCTGCGTTATTCCCAATGAACATGTGTTTCCACTGAAATTAAAATTTGAAAATCAACAATAACTAACTATATGATATAAAGTAGAACATTATGAAACTATTTAAAATATCATTGTTGTGGAAGACTAACGGCATGGAAAACGTTCATTATATGTGGACAAACTTTTAAGAAGAACCTTAAGTCTTGTTCCCATATGGGCAAAATGGAATTGACCACATTGAAACAAACTGATTGAGTCAGGGTTCAAAACATGTTTTAAATTATTCATTATATTAATTATAATTTTAAAAACTTGCTGGAAATAATCAACTTAAAATAGAAATAAAAAAACATGGTAAAATACTCATGTTGTCCCTCCTCTAGGCATAACATTCCAGTGTAGAGTCTTTCAGATTTTTTCCATCAGTTTTTACATTTTTCTTCTTTACATATATACATATTGGCATAGACACACATATGATTTTGTTAAACAAAAATTGGGTAATATAATTTCTACTCATCTACAAAAATAGTAGAAATGGTTCAAAATATGTGTATCATTCCTACACTGGGGTCTTATTAATTTTTTTCCTGTAGCCTTCTAAGTTAACAATATAGACTGTTATAGTGAGGATAGTGTTAAAAATATTATCAAAATTATAAAGACTTTTGAATTTAAAATGAGTTCAAAGACAATTAGCTTAAAAAGCTGCCAAGACTTTATTGAGTTAACAGTAAATTTAAAAATGAAATTAATTTTAAAGCATCGATTTTTTTTCCCCTAAAAGAATGAGACATTTAAATTGTTTTTTAATTCAGTGTTTCAACTCATGAAACTGAAATTAATTCAATGCAGCTTTTCTATAATGTTTGCAAATAGGTCTTAATCTTCACATGGCCCAACCAACACCACAACATGCCAACTCCTGGACTGCTTGCTGTTGCTCTGATCGCTGGATTCAGCAGGCAGCAGGCTGGCGATAGAGGGTGAGCATCATTTATTTCTTGAGACTCCGAAAGCGCGATCGAAATTGATGGTTCTGTGCATACACCCTGTAAAAGGATGGCGTCGAAGTGTGAGCCTAACCCTTGATCTAGGAAAATCCAGCCTTGGCAAAGCTTCATTCTCCAGCTCCAGTTATTGCCATCCCCTGCTGGGCTGCCACCGTGGCCTCAGTATCATTTCTCTTCCTCTTAATATGCTTCCTTTTGATGGAAAGACTATGTCTCCATGGAGAACTGAAATAAGAAGGCACTTTCTCTGAGTCCAGTGGCCCCTCAGGCGCACTGACACATCATGGTCTTGTATGAGAAGAGGAAGGGCCACACTCTTACATGAGGCCACAGAGTGGAGAATGCAGGCTCCTGACGGGGTAGTGTGATTCATGGAAGCATTGATTAAACCTCTGTTAGGTGTAGGCAGTGCACTGAAGAGCATATCCATTAGTGAATGAGATGGTTCTGTTCTAACCCCACAGCCCTCCAGGAAATAATTAGATGACCTGAGTAATAATCTAACACCAATGACTCAGTTCCCCGAACATAAAATGGGGACAATAAATAATACTTGTGTAATATAGGTTAAAAAAAAAAAAAATTCTATCTTGACTCAGTTCTGAGGACCTGGCTAGAGACCATTAGGTTCCACTTCTTGAGCAGCCAATGAAGTCCACACCCCAACCCCCTCCCCTATCACATAATCATTCTCTGATAGCCCTCATCACCCAAAGCCTGCTAAAATTATTTACATTAGCCAATCCTAAATCTGCTTGCCTGGCTTTGCCCTTTCTTTCCTACAGAAACCAAAGTAAATGTACTGTCGCACGGTTCCCCTCCCTTCCTCTGCTTCATGACCAGCCCTGATGGTGCCCTGAGCGGCCCTGCATGGCATGCTGTGTTCTCCCCCCAGGGAACCGTGGGTATACCCAAACCGCAAAACTCCTTTTGGTCTCTCTCTCTCTTGATCTGTGTTTGGCTTCACATACCTCACCCAAAGTAATATGGTGAAAACAAATGCCCCGTGTAACTCACACATTGATTCAGAGACGTGTTACGATAACAGATATGAAACCCCGTTAAAGAGCTTGGGGGATTACAGACATGTACGATCTGAAGTGCCCTGCTCAGTGGTGGGAAAGAGCCTCTCAAGTGACGGAAGCACACTGTGATCGACACCATTAATACTCATGAGTATGAATGCTCGCCTTACTGGACGCACTGGAGACCATATCTCCTAGGTTTCTTGCACCAGGACAGAGCCAAGTGACTGCTTCTGGCCAAAGGTTGTGAGTGGAAATGACGTGTTTCACTTCCAAATTGAGACAAGGAAAAACCCTGCAAATACATTCTGGCTCTCTCTTCGTTCAGCAGCGGGTGTGGCAAACACACCTAGAGAATGTGGAACCACAAGGTCTGGCAGCCGAGATCACTGACCCAGGACCTGCCTGAGAGCCCGAGGGCTAATACAACCACTAGCAAATTTGACTTGAGTGAGATATAAACTTAAACTACAAGAATTTGGGATATTTTACAGATATTTATAAAATAACAAAAGAATACTAAAAACAGCCATATGACTATATATTTGATAGCTTAAATGAGATTTTCTTTGAAAAAAACAAATTACCAAAACAGCACAAAAAAATTGGAAAATCTGAATAACAATGGTCTATAAAAGCAATTGAATTTTTAATTAGAAAGCTTCTAATAAAGAAAACAGCAAGTAAAGATGTGTTAAGCATTAAGAAATAATACTATTTCTACACCAAGACCCTTTCTAAACAGAAGGTGTAAGAAAATTTTGCAATTTATTTCATAAAGATGATATTGTCCTGATACCAAAACTAAACAAAGATATTATGAGAAAACTAAAGACCTTCATGAGTATAGAAGCAAAATTCCTTAACAAAATATTATCACACCAAATACTAATAAATGAAAAAATAATACATTATGACAGAGTGGAGCTTATTCCAACCTTGAAAGATTGGTATAACACTCCAAGATTAATTAATATATTTTACCATATTAAGAATATAAGGAAGAAAAACTATGCGACTCTATCATTATATGTAGTAAATCATTTGACAGAATTCAACGTGTATTCTCTTCTTTTAACTTGATGAAAAGTATCTATAAATAAAAAAAAACTAGAATTAACATAAATGTTAATAGTAAAAATTAAACTGTTTCCCATGAGGAACAAAAACAATGAAAAGATATTTGATCTCACCACTGCTATTCAGCATTGTACTAGAGGTCTGAGCTAGTTCAGTAAAGCTGGAAAAAAGAAAGGAAAAAAGGCATACGGATAGGAAAAGAAAAAAATTCAAGTGTTTTTATTCATAGGTGACATAATCACATACAGAGAAAATTCTAATAAATCTAGAGCAAAACATTTAAAACTAATAACGAGTTGAATAGAGTTTCAAGACACAAGAAACAAAAATCAATTATATATGAAAATAAACAATTGAAAGTAGAATTTTAAAAATACTACTTAGAATATCGTCAAAAATTAAATACTTCGAAATAAATTTAACAAAATATGTGCAAGTTTTGTTTACTTAAAACTATAAAACTTTACTGAGAAAAATTAATAAAGACTAAAATAAAGGGATAGATATTATATATTCACAGATTGAAAGACTCAAATTGTGCATTTTCCCCAAAATAATCTATAGATTCAAATCAATCCCAAATTCTCAGCAGGATTTTTTTAAGAAAGTGACTTGATTCCAATGTATGTAGAAATGAAAAAAATATAGAATAACTAAAACAGTTTTGTAAAGAAAAAAATGTAGTAATTACATAACTTGGTTTTAAGATCTAATATAAAGTCAAAGAAAGACATAAGGATAAACAAATAGATTAATGGGAAAGTATTCAGATACTGAAAATAAGACCTATGTGCATATGAATAATTGATTTTCAAGGGCCGGTAATTCAATGGAGAGAAGATAGTCTTTTCAACAAAAAGTGCTAAAGACTGGATATCTATATGGAAATAAAGCCTGACCATTACCTCATACTATACATAAAAATTTACTTGAAAAAATTATAGTCTTTTTTAAATAAATTTGTTTGTTTATTTTAATTAGTTTCAAGTATACAGTACATTGGTTAGACATTTAAATAGTTTATGAAACAATCCCCCTAATTGCTCCTTCTCTCCTCTGGTTTTCTACCTAACCAATATATTAATGCTAATCGCATTCCTTATGCTGTACTCTCCATCCCTGTGACCATCTATCAAATACTAATTTGCACTTCTTTAACTCTTTACTCCATTCTCCCAGCCCCCCAACCCACCCCCCCTCTGTCCTTCACCAAATTGTCCACTATATTTGTGAGTTTGTTTTTGATTAGTTTGTTCTTTTTGTTCCTTAGAGTTCACATATAAGTGAAATCATATGGTATTTATGTTTCTCTGACTTATTTCACTCAGCACATTAACCTCTAGGTCCATCCATGTCATTGTAAATGGTAGAATTTCATTTTTTCAATGGCTGAGTGATATTCCATTATATATATAAACCATTATTTTTTTATCCAATCATCTGTTGATGAGCATTTAGGTTGCTTCCATATCTTGACTATTGTAAAAAATAATTATAGTCTTAAATGTATAAACTTAAAACTCTGAAACTTCAAAATACATAAGAAAAAAACCTTTGTTACTTTAGATAGGCAAAATTTCCTTGTTGGAAAAGAAAAATATAAAACATAAAAGAAAACAATGACAAATTGGACTTAATCAAAAATTTTTAAATTTCTCTTCAAAAATTATTGATAGTCTACAACAATACTTAACACATATATATATTTATGTATATAATTATTATATCTAGAATCTATTGCAGATTATCTATGACATCAATGAATTACTGTATCCTGAATTATACATATATATACATATCTATGTGTATAGATATATATAGCATCCAGAATATATATACTCTTTCTTACAACTCAGCAATATAAAGACATGATCAATTTTTTAATACATAAAATATTTAAACAGAAATATTACAAAAAGAATTACATAAATACCTAAAAATATGCCCCGAGTTCTTAATCACCAGGAAACACCAATAAAAACTACTGCATACACTAGAATGACCAAAAATTTTATAAAAACTGGCAATACCAAGTGTTGGTCAAAATATGGAGGAACTGGAAGTCTAATATAGTCATATATGAGAATTTCTGGTAGAAATGTACCAATTTGGCACAGTTGATGAGTTTCCCATAGAGTTAAAAATACCTTTACCATATTAACCAATAATTCTACTCCTAGGAATTTACCAAAGATAAATGAAAACATACATTCACAAAAAGATGTATTCAAAATGTTCAAAATAGTTTTATTTATAATAGCCCCACTACCTATCAACAGATAAATGGATAAACAAACTGTATTATATCTACATAATAAATACTACCCTCCTATAAAAAGAACTAATTACCGATACATGCATCAAAAAGGATGTGTCTCAAACAACATTATTCTGAGAAAAAAAATAAGCATAAAGAGTATGTACCAAATGATTCCATTAATATGAATCTATATAATAAGCAAATCTAATTTATAATCAGATGAAGAAGATCAATGGTTGTCAAATATGGTCATAGGGATGGACTACAAAAAGTAGGAAGGAACTTTTTGGAGTGATAGAAATTTCTGCTTTATTGTGTTTGTGGTTACATGGCTATACATATTTACCCAAACTCATAAGTCACTTAAATGTATTTAAATTATATCTCAATAAAGTTTATTTAATTTTTTAAAAAGGTAATCAGTGAAAAATACAGGAGGTTTGGCTATATGAAAACAAGCAGAACCTGAATTATATTTTGAATCCCTATTTCACAATAAAAATGTAGGGAGAACAAAAGACTCTAACCATGTTGACACGTCTGTGTCCATCTCTGAGTAGTGTGCCTATAGAAGGAAGTTTCTATACTATGCATGCCCTAGCTGTCCCTTTTTTAAAATTTATTTATTTAGTTTCAAGTATACAGTGCATTGGTTAGACATCTATATAGTTCATAAAACAATCCCCCCAATTGCTCCTTACCTCCCTCAGCCCTCCTCCTCCTTGCCATCATATTAATGCTAACTGCATTCTCTATGCCTTGCTCCCCATCCCATCAACAGATGATTGGATAAAGAAATTATGGTTCATACATACAATGGAATATTACTTAACCATTAAAAAAATGAAATCCTACCATTTGCAATGACATGGATGGACCTAGAGGTTATGCTGAGCGAAATAAGTCAGATAGAGAAAGATAAATACCATATGATTTTACTTATATGCAAAATCTAAGGAACAAAAAGAACAAACTAATCAAAAACAAACTCACAAATATAGTAGACAATTTGGTGACAGAGGGGAGGTGGGTTGGGGGGCTGGGAGAATAGGGTGAAGGTTAAAGAAGTACATATATTAGCACTTAGCTGTCCCTTTAAAAGAATTATCTGAAATAAGAATATGAAAGGACATCTATTAAAGTAAAGCTTGAACATCTTTTTTTGCTTAATCCGCACAGACTTCCCAGAAGCATCAAAGAACTTGAAGAAAGATGCATCTTCTTTCACTGGCACCACTCAACCCCTTCAATAAAAACAAACAAAAGACATCAAAAAGAGAAGACTATGTTTGGATCCCAGCTCTACTTACCAGCCTTGTGCTTTTGTCAAGGTACTCAACCTTTCCTAGTCTTGCTCTTCTCATTAATTAAGTGAGGACAGAAATTATAATTCATGATATTTGCAAATATTAATGGAACACGTTATGGAAAATGCTTGGCAATGCTTGAAATATATTATAGTTGTAGTAAGTACTAGTAGTTAGGAATAAAAAAGGTAGCTCTTATTAGGCAAGATTTTGACATATATTTCTTTTATTTTATATCAGCATGCATGCCTCAGAAGTCCTGGGGTTTCAACAATGCTTGTGATGTACCATAATGTCTGCTGTTAGAAAATACTCAAATTCTTAAAGAATAAAATAATACACAAATGTTTTACATATTGTGCTATCATTTTTCTCTTTGTTTACTGTTTGTTTCTTCTGTAAGAAAACAGATAAAAATGCAAAAATAATGTATGGATGATTAATTTCAAGGGCCTAAGGAAATTAGAGAAGACAGACCCAGTAGTTTAAATTAGTCCAGATTTACTTTTTTACTGCAAAGTTTGGAAGGAAATGATGTCACCACTTGCAGTATGAAAAAGTAGGAAATGCTTATCTGACCTTGCAGATGATGAGACATGAGCAACTTCACATCCAAAAGTCTTAGATAAATATGATGACTGACTTCAATGTTTAAATCCTACCCATCATTCAGGCTCATTCAACAATTTATTTACAGTTTCTAAATTTATTGAAATCAGTTCAACTGTTTTCAGGCAACAAACAGATGGAGTTTAGGATTGGTGAATTCAAATCATCAGGCTCACAAACAGAGAGGATGGACTCAGTCTAAGAACAGACTGCATTGTTGAAGATAAAATGAAAGGGTAACCTTTACACACCAGCATTTTACTGCTGGGAAGTTCTAAACACTGATGAAAACAGTTGGCTTTCCATCTGGAAAAGGTATTTAAAATCAACTTAAATGCAGAGTGCTATTTTAAGGTAACAACTGCTTTCTATAGATGTCCATTCTGTTCAAATGTAGATCTCAAAGTTATAAAACTATGCCACTGATATCTGTTCAAAGATAAACTGAGGCATATTAAATTTTTTAAGAATTTATCTGAGCAATAGATTTGAATAAAGTGGAGCTAAACCAGAAGTGATGAGGAGCACTCCATGGACAGAAGCACAGTGAAAGATTTATGGGGAAAAGGCAGAAGCGAAGTAAGGAAACTACTGACTGGCTATAGCTTACAGCCTAGCTCTTTGGGATTGGTTGTCCGTAGGTTTCAATTTTGTAACTTGAGGCATTTACAGGCTTAGATATTTGTTAGCTTACACGGGCCGTCACAGCGTTAGAGCCATATCGGTTTAATGGCCTCCTTGTTTAAGTCTCAATAATTTCAATGTCGAGATATCTTCTGCAACTCTAAAAGTTACCATTGACTCAGTTTAAAATTGAGAAAGGTTGAAGGTAGTAACTAATGTCAGCAATTTATGATGAATTTAGACTATGAAAATGCCAGATCTTAGGCTATAAGATATATACGATTGCATTTAACAAGTTTTTCTTTTCACATAATGATTCAAGGCTTTTAATAAAGTGTTCTAATCAATAGTAAAATGCCTGACCAAAGCTATTAGCCTCAACATTAGAAGGCTAAAAGGTAATACGATCCCAATTATATTATAGCTACTAAGATGGCATGGCAGCAATTAGCCTGGAAATATGGTTAAATTACTTAAGTGTTACCCTGAATCAACCAGGGAGCAGACACACCAGTTTCCAGAATTCAAATCACCACGGACCCACATAGCAAGTCTGCAGCTGGTTGGTAAGTCTTTTGGGGAATCTTGTTCAGCCCCCAAAATATGCAAGCTCATAATGCTGGCCACCAACTTACCAGTCTGTAGAGCAGCATCAAAGTAGTACAGTCTCTTCCATGTCTGAAAAGTCTCCCTGTACATTCATTAACCAGATGTACACTTGAAATAAACTTTAAGAAAAGTGAGACAGACACAGAGCTCACCAAGACATTCCCAGGCTCCTCTCTGTGTCCCAGGCCACGTAAATGGGTTCTGGATGATGAAATAGGAGTGGAAATGATAAATTACATCCTGACCTGACTATTAAAAACATTTCACTGTGGGATCCAGCCCTTTCTTCTCTTTCTGTGGCCATGCAAGAAGTCACAATGTAGCTACTAGATAGAAATAGTCTGGAACTCCGAACCCACTGTTTGAAAGAGAAACAGGGGAGAATGCCTAAGACACACTGGGCGTCACCTCAAAAAGATGTGAATATCCTCCTTTCTGTCATTGTTGTTAAGCCAGTAGGATTTCAGGCTGTATTTATTATTACGGCATAGCCTACCATATCCAGACTAAGAGAAAACTAAAAAAAAAAAAAAAAAAAGATCTTTCTGTTTTGACTGTAACACAGCAGAAAACATGTCTGGTTCCCCTTATGCCTGATATGTCCTTGAGAAGTTTCTGTTAAAAAAAGATAACTTTGTTTGATATTCAACCAAGAGGGCTCAGATGTGTAAAAGAGCGAGTTTAGCCACTTTTCAAAATTAAGAATCATATAACCTTCCATTTGTGCCGCTGTATCAGCTTTCTTCATCGCGCGTTCATGCACGCATCTCCACGACAGCCCTGGCACTTTTTCCAAGTGTATAAAATCTCAACTTTATGATTCAACAAAGCGAGTAGCGGCAGGATTTTAAGTGAGGTGCCCACTAACCCAGCTGGTCAGAGCAAAGCTGAGATAGGCTGCTGCCTTTAACTTGTGTGAACAAGAAACACTTCGAGCTGCCAGCCTTGCTGCAGATTTTTACAAGCTCCTCTTTTAATAACCTTTCTCCGTTGCATTCCTGACTTATTACCTTCCTGGCTCCCAGCACTCTTATTTCTATGCACACTCATTCCAGCTGCACATCCTCGCGTTTATGCTGCGTTTACTGTGTTGTCTCCTAACTAGAGTCCATTATCTGCTGAAACAAGAAGGATGCTTAGAAATAAAACACAGCTTGCCTGTGGCTTGCCAGACCAGCCGAGGCCTTCATAGGGGGCAAAGATATATCTCCGCTGATGGGGAGTAACCTGCTGTGTTCATATGAGCTTCCTCTTGGGTGGCTTCAACTAGAGGGCTGAGATCATGCGACCTACTTCAGGGAACCAAGCCAAGCACCCTTTCAAAGTCTCACTCCCAGACAAGCTTTGCCCTCTGACCAGGAACCAGCCCCCAGGGTAGATGGGCCCCATTCAGAGTTGCCGATACACTCCAGGTCTGGGAGGTTGCATTTGCAGTCAAATTGACTTAAACGGAAAGAAAAGAAAGACTTTGTAAAGGTGGCTGAGATATATGGCACCTAAATTGCCTACTTGGAGAATTTAACACCGCTCGAAACCAGGTTGAAAAGCTGTGTACCACTTCCTACCTGGATCCCCCATCTGGCCCATTTGGAATAGTAACAAGGAGAGCTGCCCCATATAGGCAGTGCAGGGGGGCGCAGGAGGAGAGGCTGAGCACTGGGAGAGCCACTTTCACCAAGAGCCAAAAGATAGTTTGAGCCCCTCCTTCATACCTTCTGCCAAGTATTAATGGCCGTTACAGAAGGTGGTGAGATGTAGACCAATGTAGGTGTAATGCAGAGGCTGCTGGCTTTCACGGCAGACAATTATGTTTTCAAATTCTGGCTCAGCACCTAATAGCGAGGTGACCTTGGTCAGTGATTTAACCTATGACTTGGGTTTCTCGTACGTAAAATAGGAAGAGTAACAACATTTGCTGAGTTATTGTATGCTTAGAAATGACATATCCGAACAAATCCATATTCATATATAATGCTTGGTATGGCATAAGCTCTGGCATATGACAAGCTCTCAATAAATAGTGGCTTTTTAGTTATTGTTATAATGATGATCATTGGATGGGTAACTGCTTATTTGTGCTCTTGCTCAGACCCAGCTCTCACCATCTCTGTGAAAACCATCTGTGTGGTAACAGTCCCCAAAAACAAACAAACTCCCTTTCTATGGAAGAGAAACCCACCACAGTGCCCAGCATTCGGTGGATACTCAGCATATAATCCGTTGAATTGAATTGAATCGAACTGAATTATGCCAAAACTTTTACACCCATAGGCAGCTTCCTTGGTTTGCTTCGTCGACTTTGATATTCCTCTAAAAATTAAACTCGGCTTGCTCCTGCCTAGAGCTTCGGAGCAGTTATGAAATGTTTGTGATTTTCTGTGTATGAAGTATTTTATATTGATCATGGGCTTTCACATAATTAATACTGTGGTGCAATTTAAAAAGAAACAAAATTGATAGATCACATATCTATCTATGTGCTACACATTTTGGACTGGTCTTCTGGAAAAAGTTTGAGAAACCTATAAAAAGTCTTAGAATTATACATAGCTAGAAGCAATAGTTTGATATTGCAGAATATCATGTCTTCTAAGACTGTCACCAGGTCTTAAGGTTAGAAGGGAACTTAGAGGTCATCTAGTCCTACCCCCAGACCAGGCAATGTCTGCCAGCGCAAATCAGGGAAAATGTGAACAGCACTGGCTCCACAGGGACTGGCACCGACCCCAGTTCACACTGCCAGGGCCTGTGGCAGCAGATGCTCATGGGTAAGGAGGGGCTAATAGGCCTGTAAGGATTGTAGGCAAATTGGCCTACCCTGGTACACCGAGGAGTCCTGCCTGGCCATCTTCATCTTACAAATTTAAACAGAAATGTACAAGGCTTGTTAAATAAGATGTGTTTTTAAGGCACAGAGCTCCAGAGTGCGAGTGTGTTCACATGGGCGTGTATGCACATCTCAAGACCTCGATGCAGTTAATCCTCACCATGAGGACACACAGTGGGCACCCGGCACAGTGCAGTTCACAGACAACCTTTTGGGTTTTTTTCCAACCTTTATTCCTGGAGGTCACCTATTACTTGTTTAAGATGCTTGCTTTGGTTATTAACGTCGACTTCATTTAGTGCACATCGCCCTCATGAGTATGTGTCTTAAGGCATTCGCTGCCTCCTTTACATCCTTGGAAGTGCAGGTGGAGTTATCCTGCAAACTCGGTCTAAGATCTAGTCCAGGCAGAGACCGGGTAAGTGCCTGGGTCTCCATCCAATCTCTACGAGGGCTAAGGTTCCACAGAATGAGACTTGGGTGGGGATGGCTGGTCTCTTATCAGCATGCCCAAACGTCTATTTACATTTTAAATCGTCATTGTATCATAGGGGTACATTTTGATAGCTTCCGAGTAGTAGTTAATTTCAGATTTTTCCTCTGAACAGTAAATAGTTTATTTTTCAAATAGCATAATTTTTGAAGATTTTTTCTTCACCAGCATTGTGTTAAGAAAGATGTCAAGTTTTGGAATTTCCTGGAGAATGTGAAGTGGCCTTTGTAAGCTCCAGAGGAACTCTCTGAGCCCTGACATTCTAAATGTGATGGCTCTATTTACATATATCTTGTCCTTCCAAGGAACTGCTGTTGGCTTAGGTTTGGAATTACTGTATATAGACAGCTTTGGCTGTCACAGGGGCTTTGTATTTCTTATATCCACACATGCATTCATTCATTCACTCATTTATTGATTCATTTAAAAAGAGTTTCTAATTTGTCTTTGCTATCTGGTAAAGGCTATGTACATGTGTCTTGGGATCATGTTCTGCCGTTAAGGCGGGGAACAGAAGTTAGAAGTCACCTGCCTAGAGTAGAGAACCCGAACACTCAAGCTGATAAGCAACATATGTCCTTAGTAATTTTGATTCTGCCCAGAGAACTTTTGGTATCTTACATCTGGGTGCGGTGAGGGAGAACAAAGATGATTCATTTAGAGGAGCAAAGGCTATAGCTGCATGTGTCAGGTATGGATGACAATAGTGGCTGGAATGTCTGAAGGCCACACATTATCTGGGTGGCCACAGAATAAGCTCACATTTTCACCTTGGTAATAATAAAGTTCTCACAGGTGGGAGCAGAGAGAGCCAGAATGCCAGTCCAGCCTGTGGAGGAGAGCTAGGGAGAGATGCTCAGAGCCTGCGCCTCTCAGTGGCAATAAGAGAGAATAATGTAGGGCCAGGTCAAGGCAGGCCACAGGTCCACAGATGGGGTGAGATTTATATTCCCAAAACAATCAGGCTATATAGGTACTCGGCACTTGCGCTAACCTTTACATTTATATTTTTGTCTTAACCTGGAGTGACGACAGAGAGGGGAGATCTGGCAAAGATTCACCAGGGTGATAATATTTGGGATTAATATTGAAGGCAGGAGAGAGTACATCAAGGGACAAGGGAGGAAAGGGAATTCCAAGTGGGGGAAGCAGTAATGCAAAGACGGCGAGGGAGAGCAAGGCATTTTACCTTCCTGAGACTCAGGGGTGGGCTTTCCTTCCACTCAGAGCCCCACAGGTAGGTGAAGAGTCACCAGGAGCTGGAAGTGAGCACTAAATGAAGTCTATGTTAATAATAAACTAAGGTATGTCACCCACAATAATACTGGCATGAAAACACATGTTGTTCGTTCGGTTTGTTTGTTTTTTAGTATAGGATTGTACCCTAACCATCTAGTTCCCAAGGAGAAATTTATATCATTTGTTTTTAAAATATTTATGGAGCATTTATTATGATCCTGGCCCTATGTGAGTAAGAACTGATGTGGGGAGAAGAGAATTGGGGTGAGGGTGGCAGAGCTGATGTTCTACTTCATCAAGAAATAAGCTAATGGCCTGGTAATATAGGCAAAAGGAACTGATATTTCTAAAAACAAGACAGTGTGTCATAGATGTGAAATGGTTAAAAACAAGCCAGGTTCTCGAAGAAAACAGAAGCTGGGGGAGGAGGGGACACCCTTTATCAAATGAATTAAATAACTTGACACGTGAGGCAGGGAAGAGGGTGTCGGGCATCGCAGGAAGACGACGTGTTTGGTGGCCATGAAGGAGCCACAAGTGTGGCGTAAATTTGGGAATGATGAGAATTATAAAGTACATATTGGGGACTCCCAGCAAGGAAAGATTCTAAAGTGCCTTAAAAGTCAGGCTAAGCTTAACTTTTAGTAGACGATGGGGGGCCCTTGAATTTTCTTGAGCAAGGCAGTGACTTAAGAAGATTAATCTGTCAGGAAGCAGAAGATAAATTGCTGTGCAAGGAGCAGAGAGGCAGACTGTCCAGCTGAATCACCATTGTCTGAGTGTGAAACGATAAGAAATAGACCAGAGTTTTTGGTTATTGGCGTGGAGAAGAGCGATACAAATTGAGAGATGATTAGCCATGGTGATTTACACTGTGCGTGAACTACTGAACAAAATAAAATCGATAGAGAAAGGTATAATATGAAGAAGGTGCTGAGGTGTAACAAGGAAATGGATGTTCTTAACAACTGTTTACAATACTAAACATTCCTTAAGAGTTATGGAGGATGTTACTTTAGAAGGAGTGGGGGAACCACTCACAAGTTACTCACGCGATAACCCCAGCACAGTGAACCACAGGGTGGATATTGGTTTGCTACCAAAAGCACCTCCAGGGAAGGTTAACACTCACCACTGCCTTTTCCCTGAGCTTATCCAGTCATCTCCATCTCTCCATATCTCCCAAGCCAGGAGAAACAAATAAAAATAAAAAACAGCCGAGCAATCTGTGAGATGCCATTCAGGGCAGCCAGGAAAGTATGAGATGACATATAAACTCATTCCAAACCTTTCCCTGAATAGGAGGAAAACAAATCTCAAAACTCCATGAAAGCAGATAGGAAATATTTTGAGAAGGGAGGAACGGAATGTAATGGGATAAAGCCATTAGGATCACATCTGTTTCCTGGTGCTTTGTTTTCCTTATCAGGGCAGTTTGGAGCCCCATTGATGACATCAGGGATGGAAGAGGATGCCCAGGATCCAGGAAGATGCCCTGGGAAATGTGACAGAGCATATTTATAAACATGTGGTTCTGTCCTTTCTGTTATAAGAAAAGTAGGTTCTGCTGTCTGTCCGTAAGTCTTCACCTGCCTCCTTTCCAAAAGCCAACTTCCCAGAACAATAACACTGATGAGAAGTTGCCCAGAGAAAGACTGTGGAAAGCCCTGCCCCCTTCGCATTGAGCACACCCACTTGCACTGAGCCAGCCATCACGGAGTTAACCTCCTCTCCCCATTTCCAGTGGGAGCGGCATGCATCTGTCTTGCAGAGAGCTGGTCTACTGCAGACCTAATGCTTTTCAGCAGTGTCCTGACTCCTAGCCAGTCACAGAGCCCTATTGACTTCAGAATAATTCCTTTAAAAATATTCTGAAGTTAATGAACCTAAAGATCTCAATAGCAAATAGTAAAGAAGTGGTCTTTGCTGTGTCCCTCAAGTGATAATCAGACATGTCTTCAACTGGTTTCTCAATTACGTAATAAGGAGTATCTGCAGAATTTCCATCATAAATAAGTGGCTGGCTAAGATGAGACCAGAAAGCAAAGGTTAAGAAGATGACATCAGGAGCCACAGATTCTTAGAGGCTGATTCTTCTCTACAGACTATTGATATTTATACCCTATGAAATTTGTGACCCATTTTAACCAGATCACCCCAGTTATTGAATGCATCTGTTAATTTATTTAGGAGTGGGTCTTTTTTTTTTTTTTAACTATGGCAGATTCAATTTCCCCTGAGATGCTCCATTCCCAAATCAATAAAGATCTATGACTTATGTTTATATGCAATTTAGTGGGAGAGAAAGAGATTTTTGAATCCTTGTGGCTAGCGGTATAATATTGGGTATCTTCAACTCATTAATTTACTATTGCTATTAAATGATTGCTTGCTGTCTGCAGTATACTAAGTGCCGAGGAATTTTTAAAGCATATACACAACCAATCTTTGTCTCGAAGGGAAGTAGATAATCCTGCAATCTCGTAGGAGATAAAGATCTGACAAGGAGAGCAGAACTGTGACACAAGGAGAGAAGGACATAATGCCAATAACAATCATAGCAGTAACAACAAGGACAATACAATGTTTATATAGCACACAGCATGAGCCTAGCGCTCCTCCGTTCTAAGTATTTTAGATAAGGTATTTCAATTAATCCTTTCAATAGCCCTGTGAGGTAGGTACAGTCTTCGTCTCCATTTTACAGAGAAAATCCTTAGCTCATGGAAGGTGAGTAACTTACTCAGAGTCCTAAAGTTAGCAAATGGCAGGGCTGGGTGTTGGACCAGGCTCACACAATTTAACTCCCAGTGCCATGGTCGGGACCACCATGCTGTTGGGAGTTCAGAGCAAGTTAATTACTGCATAGCGCTGAACAATCGGGAAGGCTCCTTGTGGGAACTAGGGTTGCAAGTTAGTCTTGAAAGACGAGCGGGAATTTAGAAGTATAAAGAGAACAGACATTCTTGGTAGGATGAACGATCTGCGCCAGGTGATGAGGTAGGAACAACCTCAGAAGGGAGAAAGGCACCGTGACAAAGCGAGTGACCCCTGGAGCCAGACTTTGCAGCTTCACTTCGTGGTGGCCCCATTTGCTAGCTCTGTGACTTTGGGCAAGTTCCCTAACCTCTCTGTTGTCTGAGGTTTCTTATTGTAAAGTGGGCATAAAAAAAATAGTGCAGAATAGTAAATCGGTGAACATCTGTCAACCATTTAGAATAGCTCTGATACATAATTTGTGTCATAGAAGGCTCTTTCAAGTAAGTAACTGTAAGTTAGGGCACTGAGAGACAGGCCTGGATAAAAGGCTAAATGATATTTAACTGCTTGTCAGGATGTGTCTTCTTTTATCTCTTTCCCCTTTAAGGACCATCTTGTCGGCCTCCCGGCATAATTTCGCTTAGGGATGGAATTAGACAGCTCCTGGCCAAACTCTGTTATGTAGGACACCAGTGCAATTGCCAAGAAAATAACCACAAACATTAACCCATGGCCTGCATGTGCAAAGCACTTTTAGGAGTCCTCAGTAATTTAGGGGAAAAGAAGAAGAAATTACAGTCTGAATGCCTCCAGGTGGAACCAGTCTCATTGGAAGCCCACAGCTAAATCAGGCCTGTGCCTGGCTGCAGTACAGTGCAGATATGACTGATTCAAATGCCCAAAGCAGCCCCCCGGGGGTGGGGAATGAGTCAAGGGGGTCAGAAGCCCTTACTAGCTCATTAGTGCTTCCTGGATTTGAAAGAGAGATTCCCAAATCCCAGGAGGTGGCTCACTGCCTGGAACAAAACCTGATGTATTAACACCCTACTATTCCAAAATGATCCCCGAAGCCCTGCACTTGGGCTGATGGAACGTGATTTATACCAAGTTGAGGGCTGCCGAGGCCCAGACTGGGGAGGCAGGCGAGCAAGGGGAGAGTTGAGAATGCTCTGTATTTTTCTTTTTGTGAATGTCCCAATTACACAGGAGAAGAGCATCGTGGGAGTCCTGGGCTCCCAGCCTCAGGCCCTGAGGTCCTTTCTTCCATCGTGTGCCTGTGGGCTGCAGACCTACTTCTTCACCACATTACGCTTCTACGTCTCAGCTGAGCTCTAGGCAGCCTGGTAGATTTTGGAAGGGCCACAGAGGTCATCTACAAAAGCCTACTCTCGGAGTTTGCTCTCTTCAGCCAAAGGGTTACCGCCCACCCCCACTCCCAGGAGATGGTCCTAGACCCAACTCAAAAGCAGCTTCAGTGTTTTGGGGAAGGGTACACGTGGGAGGATGAGATGGGAACATGCCGGTGAAATAAGGAGAGACTCAATTCTCACTACACACAAAAAAAATGCCCATATGCATGGCTTGAAAATTATCTCCAGCTCAGGAACACTAAGAGTTAGGCTCTCTCTTCTATTCTCCCATAGCACCTGACGGTTACCACGGGAGCCCACAGAGTATTGAAAATGAAACAGGTCACGAGCATGCTCTCTGGAGTCAGACAGGCCATGGTTTGCATTCATAGTTCTACCACATTAGAAAATTGCCTACGTGTGTTCATGAGCTCCCTATCTGAGGGCGTGTACAATTAGAGATCAAATGACTATTATTTTCATCTTGAGAATCAGTCAGTGTATGAGTCTAGACCAGCTAATTGCTGTAACAAACAACCTCCAACTCTCGGTGGCTCAGCATCCTTTAGCCTTATTTTTCACATTTGTCACAGTCTAATAATGTAGGGCAGGGTGGCAGGGGTGGGGGGAGGGCTCCGTTCCACGTAGTCATTAAGGGATCCAGGCTTCTCAGATACAGCAAATCCCACCATCTCCTAAGACCTCGGCATTTTTGACTGGTTCTTCCCTCTCCCGCTGACAGACAAGGAAAAAGTGAAGGAGTTAGGAGCCAAGTTTGGAAGTGACAAACATCACTTCCACTGACATTCTATTGTCACACGAATTGTATTTTCATGAAGGAGAGGTAGGAAAATATAGTCCATCTCTGTGTGAAGGAGGAGAAGAAATGAATGGGGCTTGGGGAACAGTTTTGTTGTCTGCACAATCAGGGAGGCTTCCTGGAGGAAGCAATACCTGAGATCTCTGAGGATGCACATCCCGACAGCCTCCCCTGTCTCTCGGGTTGGTAGTAACCTCAGAGGTCATTTGAGCCGCTATCTCACAGTTCAGCAAAGCACAGAGCTGAGTGCACAGTAATTGCCTGGATAACATTTGGTGTTTGATCGAAAATGGGACCTAGAGAAAAATGCAGCAGACAGAGAGGCTGAGGGTGGAAGCTGGGCCCAGGGTCCAGAGCTGTTACTGCCTGAATGGAGCCAGAGGGACATCTGGAGGATCCCTACAAATTAACACCTCTAATGGAGGGCAGGAGGGAGGGCGAGAGAATCTGCCCAATGCTTTGCCACTGTTGTGTGTGTTAGAAATGTCTCCTATACCATATAAATATCTGGACAACTTCTGCTGAACACCACGTATATTCGACAGTCACTTGATTTGGTTTTACTGAACAGTATCTGGAATATATAACATGAGATACATATAAATACTCATTTATAATTAGTCCATTGCTACCCCTTTTATATGGAGTTAAAAGATTTCTCACCTTACTGTTTAAAAATCCCAATAAAATGTTTCCAATGATAAACCTCGGCATATGTTGTTTCTGTAGTTAGTCTTATGACCTACAATAGCCCTTAGATGTCATTTGACCCTTCACCCATTTTACTGGAAAGATCCCAGCTAATGACAAGAAGTACCTGTCCTGTTTTCAGGCCCTCAGAAAAGTAGAAACACAGGATCTCCGTGCCTGGCTGTTCCGCTCTGTGAGACTCACAGAGACTACACACCCGCAGAGCTGGCAGGAAGAACGTGAGCCCCCCGATCTTGCTCAACTGCCCTGTCTGCTTCTGCACTTTCTGTGTTTAAGACGAAATCGGCTCCTCTATTAGTCAGCTCGGGCTGCCATAACAAAATATACAGACTAGATGGCTCGAATGTCAGAAATTAATTTTCTCACAGTTCTGGAGGCCAGAAGTCCAAAATCAAGGTGCCAGCAGAGCTGGTTCCTCACGAGGCTTCTCTGCTTGGTCGCTTACACTGCCTTTGCGTATGACCCTTCTTGAGTTTAGAGAGAGAGGAATCGATGATCTCTGATGTCTCTTCCTCTTTTTGTAAGGATACCAGACCTATCCAACAAGGACGACTCCCTGATGGCCTCGTTTAACCTTAATTACCTCCTTAAAGAATGTATTTCCAAATGCACTAGTCCCCTTATCCACAGGGGATATGTCCCAAGACTCCCGAAAGATGCCTGAAGCTGTGGGTCACACCAAACCCTATATATGTACCATAGCTTTTCCTAGACATGCACACCTCTTCACTTAAAGAAAGCACTTGATAGTTTCTCTTCGGCATGTCCAAATCGCCATCCTCACCACTCTTGTGCTTTGGAGCCATCATTAAGTAAAAGAAGGGTGACTGGGACACAAGCACAGCGATTCCGTGACAGTCGAACTGATAGGAGAGCTGACTAAGTGGTCTCTCTTGTCCCCCTGAGATCTGGCGAGGCTTGTGTACCAACCTGTTATCACATCCTTGCTCCTTGCCTCCCTGGCTGGGACATTTCGGAGTGTCCATTCCCCTGGGCTTCTTGCACTCTACACAGAGATAGGAGTCTCCCAATCAGACTCAGTCCCTTAGGTTTCCCCGGATAGAACCGTGGCTCCCACACCTCCATGTCAAAGGCCTGTCTCATCTCCCAGGTCCAGGAAGATGAATGCTCAGCGTTGGCACCAAGGGAATGGTGTATTTCTTCCAGGAAGTTAATAAGATTGTATATTTTTGCCTCAGGGCACTGGAGAAGGGAAAGAAAAATTCCCTGAAACAACATGTCTCTTGTTTAATAAAGTTTTATTATTATTATATATGAGTGTGTGAGGACGAGAAATCCATATCTGTTCTTCACCGTCAAAGCTTTATTGGTTCTGAGCTTAAAAAATCAGTTTGGTGAATAACAGAATAAAGAACTGACTGACCGGCGATTTTTAATATTTGGCTCGTCCAGGAAGCAATCTAATAGAGTAAGAGTTTATTGGAAAGTGTAGATGATGTGGAAATGAGTTACACAGAGGGGCAGGCTGTCCTGGCTCACACCTGGAAAAGGACAGGTGGATATAACAGGTGACAGGGCCCCTTTGATTGCTGGTCGTACTAGCTCAGTCCACCATTGCAGCTTCCAGGAGTGAAATGAAGCCGATGGTTTGTCTTTCCCTAACTTCTATCTCCAGGTCTTTGTTTTAACCGCCCCCCCCCCCACCTCACCCCTCACAACTGAGAGTATCTCTCTGGAAAACCCGTGTTCAGGCAGGCTCCATTCTCCTACCATAATGCGTGTACGTGAACACGTGTGTATGTGTGCATAAGCACGCGTGCATGAGTGTGCACGGCGACCCACAGCTTCCTTTCCCCAGGGCTGTTAGTCTCAGCCTGGGCTCTCCCTGGAGGATGCTGCCCCTGCTTCCCCTGGGAGCTGGAAAAGGGATCTAACCAAGCCTGGCCCATCCTAGGGACTCTGCAACCCGCTATGCATCCCAGGTTTACACAGGGCTTTTCTCTGGCCTCGGGATGGAGGTTAACATCTTTTTAGGAAACATCCAAATCTGTTTTCGGAGCCTCCCTTTTGGAGTCAGCCTCTCTCCCTTAATTTCCCGAGCTTCCCTGTTATTATTCACAGCAGCTGCCTTTTAAATTTCCACACTAGATGAAACCTATAATAGTTTAAGTCTGACTTTTCTGGAGTAGAACAGCATATAAGATTTTTTTTTAATGTTAAAGTAGTACTTTGTGGTCAGGTGGCATAAGCTAAACCCAGCTCAGCAACCATGTTCCTGAGAGACCAGGATGGCAATGAGGCTGGGTGGGCGAGCAAATGGGTCACAGCTGATAGGATGTAAGGCATATTGGTTGGTCAGGGCTGCCTTAACCAAGTGCCACAGACTGGGTGGCTTACACAAGGGAAGCTTGTTTTCTCACAGCTCTGGAGGCTAGAAGTCTGAGGTGGAGACAGGCTGGCTGGCTTCTTCTGAGGCCTCTCTTCTTGACTTACAGGTGGCCACCTTCTCCCCGTGATTTACATTGCTTTCCCTCTGTACATGTTTATGTCTAAATTTCCTCTTCTTGTAAGGACGTCAGTCAGATTGGATTAGTGCCTACCCACATGACCTAATTTTAACTGAATTACCCCTCTAAAGACTCTATCTTAAAGCACAGTTACATTCTGAGGATTAGAACTTCAATACATGAATGGGGGCCGGGGGTGGGGGGCATAATTCCACCCCTAACACATAGAGCTAAGGAGCAGAACACATACGAGATAAGCACCAGTGGCCGAGAAGTAAAATGTGTCCTTGCCATCTCTACATTCCTCTCGTGGGAGAGTGTGCCTTCCCAGGTCTGAGGTGTCCAGGGTCCCCGTCATCCTTTGGGCACCACGGCCCTCCCCCCCGGCACATGAAAGGTGAGATGTTGAATGAGGCATATAAGCTGAACCCACACAGGCTGCAGGAGGATTGGCCTCTGCTAATGGAATCACAGACATTAACCCCTGAAAGTGGATGATGCTTTGGATAAAAGAGATGTCCGTGTGCCTCTGAGATCAAGTCCGGGAAGCAGCCACTCTCCCCACCTCCATCCAAGGCTGGATGGTGAGCTTTATGTGGTCCCTGCACGTCTGAATCTGCTAGTTGTGGCCTTGCTGTCTTTTTTCCACCAATAGGAAAGATTGAGAAACAAGCTCTCCAGAAACACAGAAATGCCAACTGGAGTCAGTAGAGAGCTGTTTGGACTTCAAATGGCTGTTTTTCCTGTGTGAATATCAGAGACCCAAGTTCTACTTTCCAGAGAAAGTCGGGGACATTCTGCGAGGGGCACTAAGCCTGTCAGGGAAATGCTGATCTGGATTGCTTTGGGGAATGACAAACAACAGCCCATTTAAGTGGCTGTCCAGCCCTCAGAGCTACTCATTCTTTGCATTGGAGGGTTTAGGTAAAGGTGTGGACCAGCCCTTTAGAAAGCGGTGTGCCTTCTCGCTTCTAGAGCCTTTATTCAGCCAGGAAGAACCTGTTTTCCCCAGGGGCACCACTGAGGAGCGCGTGATGCAGGAGAGAGGGCCACCTTCAGCTCCCGCTTCCGGTGCCCTCCATCCTCCGCCTTAGGGCTGTGTATTCTGGGGATAGCTATTAAAAGCTCTGAGTCTTTTAATTTTTTCACATTGAGTTTTCATTACAATTTAAACACTGGCATGGATGGAATTAATGAGCAGAGGCTTGCCAGATATTTAGCCAAAATTCTGAGAACCCCAGCGGTCCGGACACAGAGCTCAGGACCACTTGTCACTTAAATGAGCCATAATTTCGCTTCTGATTAGTACTGAGTAGTACGGACAGCTGCTCTGAGGACCCCTTGGCCTTCTGCTCGACCATGAGCACATCCGACTCACTCTGCTCTTTGTCTTATGGACATGATTCGGGTCCAGAGGGCTCTTCAAAGGTGTGAGTTTATGACTCCAAAGGACATGAACAGCTAAGAAGACCATCTTTTTTACAGGGCTACCTTCACACAAAGAAAAGCTAACGCTCTCTGCATGGATCACCAGAAAATCCTTTGTCCCCTAAGACTTTCCTCTTCTATTCTCCATGCCTCGAATTATATTACTGGAACTTGGCTCCTTGGGGATTATAAGGCATTTTGGTTTTTTAAAGTTCTTTATTAAAGTGCAAACACATCTAGGAAGGGTGAAAACTCATACTATCAACAAGCATTTGAAATCATTGAGGGCAGGAAACAGGACTTAGGTGCCTTTCTTGTATATTAAATTCTTAGCTACGCAAGAATCTCAGAAGGTGAAGGCATTGCATGTAATTGAGGTACTCAGCTCACAAAGATTTACCTCCCGTAAATCTCATTTAAGCAATATGAGCTATTCGGATAGAGATCTCCTCTAATGTTTTACACTACCCTACCTTCTTGAATGCAGCCAGCCAAATGCAACGAAAACACTTTCTTGATAATTCAAGGTCATCATTGCAAACTCCCATTAGTGCCCTCTGCACCGATTCTCTTAGACTCCATTACGGTGGGCTGGGCCGTTTGCCTGCAATGGTAGTTCTTGCTTTTTTTTTTTTTGCTTTTTTTTTTAAGCTGTCTTCTTCCTCTCATATAAGCCACTTTCACTCTCTTCTTGTTCATGCCAAAGTGTTTGTCTTCTAGCCTTCTTTCTCTTTTCTAACCTATTCTTTTAATCACCTGTGTTGTAGGACATAAGACACGGAGGCCTTTGGGGGATTGTGAGTACAAGAGGAGAAAAGGGGCTTTGAATAAGACTTTTTCCCATAGACAAAGGCAAGAATTTTATTACGGAACCCACTAATTCTTACTGCGCAAATATTTTTGCTTTTTATCTGATTCTCAGCTATTATTTGGATAAGAGGGGTGAACAGATATTCTGGTACACTTTAGGAGAGGTGTTTCTTTAGAAAGTTGGGGACAGAGATGCCCTCCCTAAAGGGTTAGGGGAAGTGCAGCAGCTGGCTGGCTGCCTTACTGCTCAGACCTGCCTTGGCCTCATCAGCATGCAACAAGTTTACTCATTGCAAATTATCGTCCAAATAATTTTGAATAAAAGGGTCCAATATTAACAATTATTTGAAAATAAAAGGGTCCAATATTAACAATTATTTCAAGACAACAGACATAGACCAGGACTATCCCAGGCAAAATCAAGACCTAGGGTCTATCTATTTTTAGGAAAAACTTCAGCAATATCAGCTGGTATAGAGAACAAAAAATGTAGTGTTACTACTGCAAGGTTGGATGTTCATCATGTCAGCAGTCATAGGCCTTGGTTGGGCAACTTCTCCTTCTGGATTTACATTCACAAGAATGGGCTCTGGTCAACGGCATAAAAAGACTAACACTTTAGCAAGGCTAAAAGAAAAATGTTATCATTCCTTTCATATTTTATATGTTTACTCTTCTTCCTCCAAATACCACTAAATTTCTTAGATTGAGAAGTAAAATTGCTTCAGAATTATTTTTCTTAAAGTCTCTCCTATAGTGATTGTATGGACATCAGCTTGGACTCAAGTGTCGCAACATGAAATCAGGTAATGTATGTAAAATGTTTAGTCTATGGTCTGGAATATAGAAAGTACTTAATTAACATTAGCTAAAGCAAACACATGTGCATGTGTGAGTGCACACACACACGCACACACACGGAAATATAATTCTGCTTTTAAACTAAAGCACAACTAGCAGTGTGTGTCAATATTTAAAATATCCTTTGGCCTAGATATCCAACTTCTAAGAATTTGTCCAAAATATGTTTATCACAAGGTTGTTTATAATACTGAAAAATGGACTAACCCAAATCTATCAAAAGGGCATTAGCTAAAAGAATAATAGGGCATATATATAATAGACTATGATATATAGCTCTTAATGATAACAAAGTAGAATTTTATTTATTGATATGAAAAAGTCAATAATATAGCATTAAATGAAACTGCAATTTATAAATCAGTACTTACGGTGTGTTTATTTTTTTTGACAAAACAACAAAAAAAGAAAAAAAGACATCAAAAATATCTTAAAGATATATACCAAAATTATATATCTTGTAAAAAATTCTCAGTTATTATCTTTGAATTATGGGATAAATGTCAATTTTATTTTCTTCCTTTTTTAATGCTTTAATTTTTTTCTATAGAAATGAATCCCATAATCATATATATGGATATCAATATATACATATATGTATGTATGTAACTTTCATAATCAGAATAAAGTAATATGGCTATTCAACGATAAGTCTCAGCTCAGACCCTGCCCGTGTGAGAGGCGCTCCTGGGCTCTCTGGTCAGCGGTCAGTGATGCTGCCCCTCTGTGCTCTCGTAGTTCCCTGTGCACATAACTTTTTTTGCATTCATCTCTCCGCATTATAGTTGTCATGTTACACATCAGTCTTACCAACAGGACCATGCGAACCTGAGGGCAAGCCCGTTCTCTGATTCATCTTTGAGTTTCCCTAATTGGCTACCTGGATTATAGTTTATGCTCAGTAAATATCTGTTGAGTGAATACATGCATAAATGAACAAGCATCATGGATTCTAGAACTAATCCAGTCTTCAGAGTCTGGCGAGAAAGCCAAAGCAGAGGCGATACTCAACTTGCCATTCATCATCTGGCTGCAGCACGCAAAACGCACAGTCTGGGATCCCCTGAAGGGTACAGAGCAAGTGCTCACTATTTGTGTGCCGAAAGAAAGAATAGAGGATTGAATGAGTGACAATGAACAGCAGAGATCCAGTACCGGCTCCAACCTAAGCAGAGGCTCTAGTAACAGGTGGCACCAAGGCCGGAAAATCATGCTGAAATTAAAGACAGAGATGTGAAGGAAACTTAGAGATCATCTGGTCTACCTTGCCCATTTCACATGGCTCAAAGATGAGAGGTGATTTCTCAAAGACACAGGCTGATAAGCAGCAGAACCAGGGCTGGAAAGTGGAGTTCTCACCACCCAGCCGAGGGCAAATCTCCTTGCAAAACCACTTTTTTCTCCCCCACAGCCTGAGATTTCTGCTATTTCAGCAGCTTTAGTTTTCTAGCTGGACAAAAAGAAGGCGGGATTAGGATGTTTTCTATTCATCTGTTTGTCTTTTTCTCTTCTTCCAGCCACTCTCTATGCTGTTTGAACTGGACCCCGTCCCTCTGCAACGGCCCCTCTGTCGGCGACCTGCATGCATCCAGAGACCTGGCTGCCCTGGGTGTTGAATCTCACCTACCAGGGTTTTGTTCTTTTGGATAAAAGACAAATCCTGCATCAGGCAACAAACACTTCCCCATTCTTGAATAATTGAAAGGCTGGGCCCCCAGCCGCAGCAGGCTAGGAACTGACTGGAAAAGGAGAATGGGGATCCAGCAGCCAGCATCTCCCGCTGTGAGTGTGGGCACTCCACAGGGAAACCGCCCCCCTCGGGCCTGCTGCCGGGGCCCAGCCCTGTTTGTGGGACAGCGAGAACTTTGCAAGCATAATTCCATAGCAACCCTCTGTTTCTGCTCCCAAATTAATCTATACAGTGAAAGTGAGAAAACATAAATTGCTGAATATTCCCCATCCCAAAGCCTGTGATAACCGATCAAAGGAATTAAAAATATGACTCGAACAAATATCTTCACGTTGTTTTCAGGACTATCGGTGAGAATAAGCCCATTTCTCAGCTGACATGAGCACTCTCTGCTTTAATGGTGCTCCTTTCCAGATCAGATGAGAAATACAAAATGCACCTCACAATGACAGCGCTTGACAGCCTTACAGCCGCAGCCCTTCTTAAAACCACACAGAGAGGCAGACAGCGCGGAGATCCCCTTCACTCGTGGAAGGTCAGAGAGCGGGACAGGTATTGGACTCGTGATCCTGGCTCCCAGCCCATGCTAGTGTCACCCCCCCAGGGCCAGCTGTCTCCCGTCAGACATGCTTCCTGTCCATGCACAATATTGCAACCACGGCCGTTTCTACAAACTTGAAATAGGGCTGCGTCATTTGCCTGTACAAAGCTATGCATGTTGTCAGTCATTTCCCATCGTCTTCGAGGCAGAGACCCGAGTCCTCAGCGGCATTTCCAGCACCTCCACGACCCAGCGTACCTGCCTCCGGGCTCTCACCATGCACTGTGCAGCCCCGCAATGGTCACGCCCTCAGCCACAGTGACTTTGGTCTTTCTCTCTCCTCAGAAGTGCCAGGTTAGTGCTCTCATCCTTCATATGGAACATCCTTCCCTAGTGACTCCTCCTCATCACGCGAGGCTTTGATGTCTAAGGATCTCTAACCCCCACATAGGCGAACGCCCCATGGCGTAGCGCCCTCTCTTCTGCTTTCGTGTCCCTGGCGGGACACTGTCCCAGCGGCTGTGCCTTCCCACCAGCCTGTGAGCATCCTCACACCGCAGGCTCACAACTGTCTGCTCACGTCTATTCCCCAGAACCTGTTATGATGCCTGACTCAGAGTAGGGCTTGGTCAATATTTGCTAAATGAACAAATAAACAAATGGCTGCATAAAAAGCAAAAACGGAATCAAAATGAGGCTGCTAAAAGTCCTTACTGAGTATCTTTTCATTCTTTTTTTTTATTGTTGTGGTTTATTAATGAATATTTATTTAGAGTCTGCTATATATCAGTGAAGAAAATAGGTAAGAATATCTGTACTCACAAGGTGGCTTTTGTTCTAGTTAAAGGAGACAGATAATGAAGAAAATAAACGAAATATATAGTTTGTTAAAGGTGCTTAGCACCGTTATAGGGGCGGTAAGGGGAGGAGGCGGGGGATGTTTAAACGTAAGTGCTGACCACAGGTAGCTAAAACTATTCTCCTGCTACCTGAAATGTTCCCACAGTCTGTATTCCACTAAATTTCTTTTCTTTTTTATCCAATTCCCCTAATGGTGTACATTTAATTAGCTTTCTATTTTAATGCTATTTTAACTCATTCTGGGATAATATATGGGTCAGGCATCAGTTTTTCCCCATCAAAGTATTTCCTTTGGAAAAAATCCTAAATGGAGACTTATTTAATCAAAATGTACATTTTTAAGATCTCATAATGTACTTCCATTTTGTTACCACAAATAAGTTTAGAAATTTATAAGGCCATTTTAGCAAAATAAAATGTACCACTTTCATCATATCTTCAGCAGGACTGAGAACTATTGTTGTTGATTTGTTTATAGTTGTTATTTTAGTGGATGTGGGAATGGTATTTCAAGGTTACTTTAATTTGTACTATGTTGATTCTCCCATTTTTATTTTTAAAATCTGATTGCCCAAATATAAAAAAGTGTTTCTCTACCTTGTGGAAAAGCAAGGCTGTGTTTACTAACCATGGGTCTTTGCATTTTCAACAAGAGAGCAGAGACTGCATCGAAACCGAAGAGGAAAGTAAATTTTGCAAAATGATTAGACTTCTTTTCCGGTGGGTTAACTAGATCATGAAAGCTACTAGACTTGAAATACGAAGAAAGACTGATAGGGTTCTGAAGGCAAACGTATCATGCTGGCGCCAAGTCAAATACATATCGGATACTTGAGGCAAATAAGCAATAATCACATACAATACTAAGGACTGAATCTGACAAGATTCTTAATAGCTCACGGAACATCAATACCTGTTGGCCAATTGAAGAATGGCCCGTGAAGGTAATGGTTTTTGTCTTTTATTTACCTTTGCTGAGCAAAGGTTTTGGGGTTTATATCCTGGCGGTTGATTATTCAGATTATTTCTATATGGCTGAATAAATTAGTAAGTAAAGGCATTTCCAGGTAATTATTTCATTTAAAATATAATAAAAATTATACTATTTAGATCATTCATGATCCAATTTCATTCTTAATTTATCATAATGTTTAGTTTTTAAAATTGAATAATGGACTCCAACAAATTAGATGTCCTCGAATTTTCACTTTTAAAGATAGTAATTAAAAATGTCAGCTGACAGTGTAAGTTTATTATCGAATATGAGAAACTCTGGACAATTTATGTTTTTCTTATTGTCCGGAATATTTTTTTCTTTTGATATCAACCAGACATCATGTTTTTTGGTTTCAATTGGATTTCATGTATTTATATTCCTTTTTCTATAAAACTGTGGCGCAATTTACTGATAACATTGGCCATTTTTGATGTGCAGTTCTATGAGTGTGACACATCAGGTTACAAATAATGTACCAGTTACCACAATCAAGACATAGAACTGTTCCACCTCCTTCAAAATGTCCTTAAACCCCTTGGCAATCTCTTCCTCTACTTTCAGTCCCTGGCAACTATTGATCTGTTATGCCTTTTCCAGAATATCTTCAACAGGCACTAAATGGAACTAAACATCACACAGTCTTTTAAGTCAGGCTTTTTTTTTAGTTAGCAGAATGCATTTGAGATCCAGTCACGATGTTGCATGTACTTTACTCTCTTTTATTGTGGAATAGTGTTCCTTTACATGGATATGCCACAGTGTGTTTACCCACTTATTACTTGAAGTACATTTGAGTTGTTTACGTTTAGAGAAATTTTGATATCAAGTTACTATAAACATTCAGGTACAGGCTTTTGTGTGATCATAATTTTCATTTCTCTTGAGTCAATATCTACAAGTGGTATTTCTGTGTTGTAGAGTTACTTATATGAAATTTCCAAATGCATGAATATTTTGTATTCCCACAAGCATTATGTGAGAATTCTCGGTGGTGATTATGTTCTCATCAGCTCCTGGTATTATCTGATATTTTTTATTTTAGCCTCTGTTTTAGGTGTGTAGCAAGATCTCATTGTGACTTTAATTTGCATTTTTCTGATGACTAAGGAAAAAGGCCATCATCGTGTAGACTTACTTTCCAAACATATTTTTGGGTAAAGTCTCTGTTCAAATATTTCCCATGTTTAATTTCCTTGAATATTTTCTTATTATCCAATTTGCAGAGCATTTATCTATTCTGGAAATCCATTCTTTCTATTTGCCAATATTCTCTTTCAGTCAATAGCTTATATTTTTATTTACTTAACACTAGCTTTGCAAAACAGAAGTTTTTAATTGTGAAGAGGTTCAATTATAATCGTGTGTGTGTGTGTGTGTGTGTGTGCGTGCGTGCTTTCTTATCTCTTTTTACTACTTGCACCACTATCAGTGATCATTGTTTGGTCTATTTCACTGAGCACACGTAGCTGCTACTCCATTTCCTTAACATAAAGAGAACAAATATGAGGACACGGAATGAACATTGAACTGAGAATCAGAACATATAGATTCCTATTTTGTCATTGGTTTGCTATGAACCTTGAGCTCATTATTTAAATTCTTTAGGCTTCTTATTCCTTTATCGATCCATTAGAAATAAAACCCACCTTATTCATTTCAAAAATGATGAGGATAAACTGTTACGAAAGATACGAAAGCATCTGCAAAGTACTGGAAGGATTATACATACACAGGACATCATTATGGGACATTTTTCTCTTCTAAGAAACTCCCATTGACTTTGACAGATGCATTGGACCCCACATTACAAAAGTCTCTCTATAGCTACAAATACAGAACTCTAATATATTTTGTGTAACCAGCGCTTCTCTCTTTCACTCTAGAATATCCCCTGGCAACTTCAAATTTCCTTCTCATGCTTTTATATCATTTTTTTTAAATCCCATGTACTATACGTTACACTGAATAATCTTTAGATTTAGTTTCAGAAACTTAAATAACTTTTAATTTTTCAAAAATAAATACTCTAACCAGCAAAAGAATTTAATAAGATTCCTTCCTTTGGATTCCTTCCTTTGGATATTTGGCAAAAACATCTTTCATGAAATAGTGGTGTTATTCAACAATGGAGCATGATTTTTTTCTTCTCTCTCTCAAGGGAGGAAGTTGAAGTATAGCAGAAGATTAAACATTCTCTAGAATATGTATGATCCTTTTTCTAGTAAAACCAGATAAAAGAATATTTCTGTGGGCAAGTATACTTGTGGTTAGGAATTATAGCTGTTAAGTTTCTAAAAATTGAAACTATCTAGGAGAGAAAATTTTTAAAAGGTTTAGTCTATATAACCGTAGAGTTAATAATTTGTCACTTTCACAAAGATTTTAATGTATTTGTTTAACATTTTGAATTTTTAAAAAGTTAAAAGCCTTCTTTATAAGATATGCAGCTAATTTGTGTAAAATTGCTATTAGCCTATTTTGAGACATAGGTAAATCTTACCCTGAGCTCTTATGATAACCAAATAGCTCAACCCCAGAATAATTGTTTTAAAATGAAGGTCGAATCATGTCGCCACTCTGGTCAATGGTTTGCCATCTCATTCAGAATGACAGGCAGAGTCATTACAAGCGCTGAGCGAGGGTCCTCTGCCCGCTCTCTAATGTCACCTCGTGTCACTCTCCCTCTGGCCTGCCCCATTCCAGTTGACTGGCCTTCTACTTCTTGTTCATTTCAGCTCTTGTGTCCTTACTTGTATCTGCCTGAAGTGCTCTTCCCCCGACTATCACATAGCTCATTTCTGCTCCAAGACCAGCTACGTTGTTTGCTGGGCCCAATATAAAATGAAGATGTCTTTTGTTAAAAAAAAAAAATTATTAAGAATATCAAGATGGCAACAACAGATCATCAAACCATCTATAGAACCTGTAGAACTATAGAGGAAGCATACCGTGAAGCCCATTGCTCTGCTGGCTCCTTGTTTCCTTTTATATTTCTGTTCCAAAGTCACCTTATTTTACAGAAGTTGTCCCTCTGTCTATTCTATATAGAATAATTATTCTGGGCACATTTTGCCCCTTTAGTGACTGATTGATTGATTGATTGTCTATCTTTCTCCAGTGGAATATAAAGTCTCTACATGCTGTATCACCCAAAGCATAGAGTGTGTCCAGTATATAGTAGCCACTCAAATATTTGATGATTGAATGAACAAATGAGTAAATGAGCAGTAAGGAAAATCTAAACTTATATGAAAAAAAGAAAAAAGAAAAATCAAGAGACATGTCAGATTTTAAAACTGAATACAGAAACTTTGCACATGTGGAGTCGGGTCCAGAATTGAAAATTCAGATTTAGGAGTAAGGAGAATAGATTCATCCTGAGCGCTAACATTGGATGGTTTGTGACTTTGGACAGGTCCCTTGACCTCTCCAAATCCCAGTGAGGGGCTTTCCAGCAGTTCATCACGTGACCTTAGGTTGGACAATATCAAATTTTTACATAAGATAGTATAATATAATAATCTGGCTAGTTGAAGATATTTTCTGTACATTTGGATCAAAAAACAAAAATGAGATGTTCTTTAAATTACTGGTCTGACGTATCTCCAGTCTTCCCCTCCAATGTGATGGTCTAATTATAGATTGTAGACATGGTACATACATAAATACTGCATTATATACTATGACCCTAGAAAACCATTTTCCTGAGGGGAGAAAAAAATTACTCTGCTGTAATGAGTAGCTAGAATTCTTATATATAGCTTTATCATGCACCAAAATTTGGGTAACTTGACCATTTAAACTCTTAAATAGGTCATTTTAATGTGCTTATTTGGGCCCATGGGCTGATACAGAAAGATAGAATCTTAGATGTGGAAGCTTCCAAGCCTCCATTTTATCACTGCTGGGTAGAACATTCTGGGGTGTCTGTTACTGAATCATTGTGGAAAACAATCCTCATTTAATATGCCAGGCTCCTTTTTTGTATTATTAATTTAAAAAATCATGAAGAAATGTTCTGATCATAAATTCTCTTGGCATAGATGATAGAAAAACACAGAACATTAAAATGCCTTCTGGCTCCATATGTGCCTGTGTTGAAAAATATTTATTTTCCAAATCTTACCCTCTCTCCATTTTGGTCAATAATCATGCACATTATTTGCTTTGTGGTTTGTTTTTCATGTCCATTCTGCTTGAGATAACATCTTGTGTGTTTTTTATTCTTCTGATTAATTTTTCCTTTAATCATTGTGATTTTTAGCAAAAAAGCAAACTAATTTTCCCCCTGGAACCCACATTAATCCCTCCCATTGAAAGATTGCTGATGTGCTTTTATCATTATTTTTAAATAATCCCCATATTCTGTCTGATGGAATGAAAGCAAGATAGACTCCAATCACGTGAAAATAAACAGAGGCAAAATAAAACAAAAAAGAAACCCAATATAATTGTTGGTTGTGAAGGGTGCAGGCACCTTGCCTCCTTATTGAACACACCTACATCTCAGTTGACATTGAGACTTAGCACAGTACTCAAGGTATCAGCATTGAGGAGCGGACATAGTATGAAACTCTCTTGAACCCTCTGGACCAGCTCATTCCCCAGTTAAATGTCATGTAGAACAAACACACACACACACACACACACACACACACACACACACACACACACACAGAGAGAGAGAGAGAGAGAGAGAGAGAGAGAAAATTGCCCAGCTAAACCCTGCCTGAATTTCTGACCAATAAATTGAGATAAAAAATAGTTTTTCAATTAAGCCACCAAGTTTTGTGGAAATTTGTTATACAATAGTAAATAACCAGAACAAGTTCTGTTTCTCTTTGTGGGTCTCCGTTTCCTCATCAGCAAAATGTGAGATTTGAAAGATACCTCTAAGTTTCTTCCAATTCTAACAAAATTAACAAAATAACATAACTATTTTTACTACACTACCATAATCTTAGTTATAAAATTATCCATAGATGATAAACAATTATAGATTATGTCATTTCAGACTGAAACGTTAGAACTAGAGTTAAAACACCGGGGAATTATTGTCAGTATGCACTAACTGCCTTTTTGGCTGAAGGTAGGTTAGCGAGATTTATGTTTTTATTGAGAGATGAACTGGTTTCTCCTCGATAACTCTCCATGGAGGCTAACTAAATGCATCCAAATTACTTTATATCTAAAACATCCAAGTCTTTTCAACAAAACTCCCCTTGAACAAGGCATACGAAAATTGATCCAGAAAATTAATTCCTATCTGCAAACAAATCTGCGACTGTGTGTGGGAAACGCATGTACTTCTGCCTATTCACTGAGCGCAGGAGTCCTTAACTCAGAGTCCAGTCATCCTCAAGGCTGTCCACGGATAGAACGCAGAGGGAGCCCACATCTTTTCATGAAAAAAAAGTATTTTATTTCCATAACTTTTAACTAAATTTAGCATTAACTTCAATTACCAATACAAACCAGAAAATATTAGCAGTACCTGTGATTTTTGTCACCAGTAGAAATCGCCAATATTTTCATATCACATAACAGTTGTTGCAAACATCTCAAATTATCACTTACATTTATCACAACTTTGCATTTGGGGTTATTCATCCCACTGTTAAAACTATTATTTAAAATGCTAATAAAGATATGTACATTATTAAAATATATACCCTATTATATCACAAATTTGCTTTTGATATTTTGATAATACTTCATCTTAATTGATTTCCTTTCTAACACTATACATTTTAATTTATGTATTTAAAAAATATTATTCTGAGAAAGGATCCATAGGCTTCTCTGGATTACCAAAGGGGTCTCTGGCCCTAAAAGGCTATAAACCCCTAATTTTCAGCCCACGTTACAGCTCTTAGCACACTTGACTCTCCAGCCAGCACATGTCCAACACCTTCGATGGACTCGATGTGGTCTTAGAGGTCAACGTGACAAGACATTAGTATTCTCCCATGCTTTGCTTCCTCCCGTTTCCCACATTAGTTACGCTGAACATCGGGCCCTGTGTTAGGATCCTATCTCACTTCTGACCCCTTATTCTTTCTTGATGACTCAGACGCATTCTTCATTACAGAAAAGACAGATTTCCTCGTTTTATCCATGGCCAATGTTTCTATTGCTACAGAGATGCTGTTCTCTCTCTAATACATATTTTCGAATCTCATGCGTCTTCTGAGTTAAAAAGTCTAAATTTCCAACTGGCTTCTCACCTTGAATATCCTTCACATACTTCGATTTCAACAGGGTCATTCATTATCAGTTCCTGCCGTCATATGCTCTGACTCACACTGACTCCTAGGCACACACAGCAACACCAATTCTGTGCCTTAGAATCTTTGGTGCCTTAATTCCCTCTCCCAAACCCCCAAATTCAGTCATAGTTAATTCGTTTCTTTAAATATTTCTGAAATCCACTTCTCTTACTTGACTCAGACCTTGCTCAGTTCTCACCATGACCATCATGACGACCTTTTAAAGGATCTAGTATCTCATTATTTTTTAATCCAACTAGAATTATCTTTCTAGAATTCAAATTAAACCATCATACCTTCCATCTCAAAAGTTATATTGCTTAGCTCTCAAGAGGAAGACGGTGAACTAGGTAAAAGCAGGGTTTACCTCCTCCCAGGTCTGCACTGAAATTACAACCAAATTCTAAAAGAATCAATGTGGAGAATCACCTGAAGTCCAGCTGATCATAACTCAGACGTCTAATCATATAAAGAAGCCACATCAAAGCTAGTAGGAGGTGCAAAGTTGCAAATTGGGCTGGATCCGCACCCACGAGTGGTGGATGAATACCGGGAAGGAGAGGCTGCAGAGGCACCCCTGAAGGAGAGTGGGTCCTAGCCTCATCCGGGGGCTCCTCAGCCCCGGGTCCAAGCCTAGGGAAGAGGAGTTTCCAAAAACTCTGACTGTAAAAACCAGAGGGGATTCTGGCTGTCTGTGTGAGATGGAAGAAGACTGAAACTCTAGAGGCCCCTTTGAATGGTCCATGCACAGGCTCCCTCACCTGCAGACACTCACCGGGATATCAGCGGAGGAGTCAGAGGCTCACACAAAATTCATACAGGGAAAGACTGGGTTACCTGGCACCAGAAGAGGGCTGGATGGGTAGCCACCATTGTGCCTCAGTCCGCCGCTACGGAGCAATCTACAGACCACGCCAGCTTGACTGTGCAGCCTCCTCCCACAGGGACATCAAGAAGCAGTGGCCTGAGGGGATCAGCCACTCCACCCAACCCCCAGATTGCTCGAGGCTTTTGTTGCTGGATGGCTGCCACGCCCTGTGCCTATTCAGGGCCAACCATTCGCAGCTGGCAGCTGGTGCTGTGAGCATGTATTTCAGAGATAGTTTCGGGCAGATCACTGCTGCCAACACGAGCCTGGATGGATCTCAAGGATCTGTGGGCTAGTCCCAGACAGCAGCTGGTCTTGCTGTGATCTGTAAGTTTTGTGGGAACGCAATGGTTACGGAAGTTGCAGCAAGACTGAGGCTGTATTGATCTAATGGCCATTGTCTTCCTGAAACCCTGCCCCACCCAACCCACAAATTGCCCCAGGTGGCCCATTGACAGCAGACCACCCTGCCCCTCCCTCTGGGTCTCCCAATCTATACAGGCAACAAACTAGCTAACACAGGCCGGGCACTGTGGGGAAATCAGTGGCTGGTTGACCTCTGCTGCCTGCAAGAGCTATGGCGGCATCATGTAGGGGGAAAGTAGAGGTTTATGGGACCGCCCCAGACAGCAGCTGGCTCACTGTGACCTGTGACTACAGCAGGAACTCCCAGGCTCAGAAGTTGCTGCAAATCTGAGGCTGTATTGGCCTGACTTCCTTTGTCTCTCTGAGATCCCACTTCGCCCAAGCCACGAAGTGCCTGCAGCCCATCGACAGGCAGCCTCCCCTGCCCTGCTTTTCTCTGGGGTTGAGCATTCTGCACAGGCAACAGACCTTGGCTAGTGCAGTGAGTGCATTTGGGGGGAAACAGTTGTGGGCGGACCATTGCTGCCTGTACGAGCTGCAATATCTCTTGGGGGGGAGCAGGATTGTAACGGTCAATGGGACTACCCCAGACAGCAGCTTGTCTCCTGTGCTCTGAGACTACTGTGGGAATGTGCAGACACAGAAAACTGAGGCTGCTGGCCTGATAGCCCTTGACTCCCTGAGATCCTGCCCCCTCTGATCCACAAAGCGCCCCTTGCATGTTGACAGGCAGCTGCCTCTACCCTGGGGTGGCACATTCTGTGCAGTCAAACAATCTCAGCCAGCCAAGTGAGCAAAGTTCAGGGGATACAGTGATGGGAAAATCACGGCTGCCAGCATGAGATACAGTATCACTTGGGCTGATCTCAGGGGTTTTGTGGGCCCATCACTGATGACAGTAGGTCACGCAGTAATATGTGACTTTAGTGGGAGCCCACAGTCCCAGAGCTGGCAGCAAATCTGGCATTGTGTAGGCCTGACAGCCCCTGCCTCACTAAGACGATGTCCCACCTAACCCACAAATTACCTGTGGCCAGCCTGTTCCCAGGCAATTCGGTCCCATGCTATGCTTTTCCTTGGGTCATGAATTCAACAGCAAACAACAGCAATCAGTTCATGCAGCCCACACACAGCCTGTTTACCCGTGAAAGCATTCGGTGGCGGGCCACACACTCACGCCCACAAGCTTCCGTAATTCTTAAACAGGGCTTGGGTGTTTGCAAGCCCGATGTGGGTAGCAGCTGACCTTGTATGATTGGAAACTTGTACATGGAGCCATAGAGACAGTGCTGGCATGTAAACTGACATTGCGGTGGCAGGGGGAAATTTACTCAATAGAACCAGGAGACTCCCAGGGTCCCTGCACCACCCAATAAGCATATTGTCCAGAGGCTCTTCCAGTTTCAGAGACTTACAGGCAACTGACAGGCAGTGTCAGGCCTTGAGGAGCACTGGTCCTTCTGCTAAACTGCCATAGGTCAGGAATAGGAGATAACTGGACCACTGCTTAAACAGTGTTGTCTCTTCCACTTACCTATAGATCCACCATAGGCAACAACCATTTGCAGATCACTTCATAGCTCCCACCAGGTAGTCCTGGGAAATCAAAGGCAACAGCTGACCTTGGCCTCCTGGGGAGACCCTCCCAAGGGACCACAAAACCAATGCATCTGGAGGCTGACACCAGATCACAACAGAGCAATTCCTGACTAGTCCTATAAGTGGTACACACAAAAGATGGTCTCAACAAGTACACGATCCTGCTAGGGAAAATCTCCCTTCGTAGGGTCAGTCCCCACACAGGAACTTACCCTGTGGGTGCAGCTAATTCCCACAATTAGTCAGCCTAAGCATTAATCCCATCACTGATGTCCTAACACCAATAAAAGCTTAGCGACAACGGAAGATCACACACAATCCACACAAAGGTCATGTCCAGAGGCCCCAGCATAGGGGATCAGGGAAAGTACACCACTAGGCCACACAAGACACCTTCCACATAAGGCCGTCTTGCCAAAGCTGAGAGACAAAATAAATATTCTTAACACATAGAAACAAACAGAAGCTAATAAGATGAGAAAACAACAACAAAAAAACATGCCACAAATGAAACAATAGGAGAAATCTCAGGAAAATGAGCAAAATGAAATGGAGGAAAGCAACCTACCAGAGACAGAGTTCAAAATAATGGTTATAAGGATGCTTAACAAACTTAGGGGGAAAATAGATGAGCACAATAATAACCTCAACAGAGAGAGTGAGCATAAAAAAGGACATAGAAACCATAAAAAAGAACCAGACTGCAATGAAGAATGCATTAGAAGGATTCAACAGTAGATTCCATGAAGCAGAAGATCAAATCAGTAAACTAGAAGACAAAATAGCAGATACATCCATTCAGAACAGCAAAAGAAAAAAAGAATTTTAAAAAATGAGGATAATTTAAGAGATCTCTGGGACAACATGAAGCATAAACAATATCTACATCATAGGAGTGCCAGAAAGAGAAGAAAGAAAGCAAGAGATTGAGAATCTATCTGAAGAAATAATGACAGAAAACTTCCTGTACCTGGCAAAGAAATTAGACATACAAGCTCAGGAAGCACAAAGAGTCCCAAACAAAAGGCATTCGGACCACACCAAGACACATCATAATTAAAATGCTAAAGATCAAAAGACAAAGAGAGAATCTTAAAAGCAGCAAGAGAAAGGCAGCTAGTTACTTACAAGGATACTTCCATAAGAATGTTTGCTGATTTTCCAACGGAAACTTTGCAGACCAGAAGCAACTGGCAAGAAATATTCAGTTATGAAAAACAAGAATCTACAAGCACAAATATTCTACTCAGTAAGGCTTTCTATTAAAATGTAAGTTGAGATAAAGAGCTTCCCAGACAGGAAAAAGCTTAAGAAATTCATCACCAACAAGCCAGTACTAAAAGAAATGTTAAAAGGACTTCTGTAATAAGAGAAGGAGTAAAAAAGAAAAAAGAAATACGAATAATAAAATGGCAATAACTATGTACCAATCAGTAATCACTTTAAATGTAAATGCATTAAATGCTCCAATCAAAAGACATAGAGTGGCTGAATGAATAAGAAAACAAAACTCATTCATATGCTGTCTACAAGAGACCCACTTTAGATCAAATGACACTCACAAACTGAAAGTAAAGAGATAGAAAAAGATATTTAATGCAAATGGAAATGAAAAAAAAAGCTGGGTTAGCAATACTTATATCAGATAAAATAGACTTTAGAACAGAGGCTAGAATAAGAGATAAAGAAAGGCATTACATAATGATAAAAGGATCAATAAATCAAGAGGACATAACCCTAGTAAACATATATGCACCCAACATAGGAGCACCTACATATTTAAAGCAATTATTGACTGACATAAAAGGAGAGATCAACAGTAATACATTCATAGTAAGAGACTTTAATACTCCGTTGACGCCAGTGGACAGATCTTCCAGACAAAAAATCAACAAGGAAACAATGGGGCTAAATGACATACTAGACCAGATGGATTTAATACTTTCAGAGCATTTTACCCCAAAGCAGCAAAATATAAATTCCTCTCAAGTGCACATGGAACATTTTCCTGAATAGACCACATTTAGAACACAAAATATGTCTCAATAAATTTAATGAGACTGAAGTCACATCAACTGTCTTCACTGATCACAATGGTATGAAACTAGAAATCAACTACAAGAAAAAAACTGGAAAATACACAAACACACGGAGCCTAAATAACATGCTACTAAATGATGAATGGCTTATCAATGATATCAAGGAAGAAATCAAAAGATACGTAGAGACAAATGAAAATGAAAACACAACAACTCAAGATCTATGGGATGTAGCAAAAGCAGCCCAAAGAGGGAAATTCGTAGCATTAAAGGCCCACCTCAAGAAACAAGAAAAAGCTCAAATAAACAATCTAAGCTTACTCTTAAAAGAACTAGAAAAAGAACAACAAACAAAGTCCAAAGTAAACAGAAGGAAGAAAATAATAAAGATTCAAGCAGAAATAAATGAAATAGAGTCTAGAAAAACAACACAAAACATTAATGAAACCAAGAGCTGGTTTTCTGAAAGGATAAACAAAATTGACAGACCCTTAACTAGATACATTAAGGAAAAGCAAGGACTCATATAAATAAAATCAGAAATCAAAGAAGAGAAATAACTACAAACTCCACAAAAATACAAAGGATAATAAGAAAATAGCACCAGTAATTATATGCCAACAGATTGGGCAATCTGGAAGAAATGGACACATTCCTAGAAACATACAATCTCCTAAGACCAAATCAAGAAGTAACAGAAAATCTGAACTGCATGATTACCACCTATTAAATAGAATTGGTAATCAAAAACCTCCCCCAAAAATAAAAGTCCTGGACCAGATGGCTTGATAGGTGAATTTTACCAAACATTCAAAGAAGAATTAATACCTATTCTTCTCAAACTATTCCAAAAAATTCGAGAATAAGGAAGGCTCCCTAACTCCTTTTTTGAGGCCACCATTACCTTGATTCCAAAACCAGAAAAAGATATTACGAAAAAAGAAAACTATAGGCTGATATCTCTTATGACCAATTTTAGGATTGATGCAAAAATCCTCAACAAAATATTAGCAAACTGAATTCAGCAATCCATTAAAAATATCATACACCATGATCAAGTTGGATTTATTCCTGGGATGCAAGATTTGTATCATATCTGCAAATCAATTAATGTGGTACAACACATTAACAAATTGAAAGATAAACACCATATAATCACATCAATAGATGCAGATAAAGTTTGACAAAATCCAGCATCTATTTATGATAAAAAAAAAAAAACTTCAGC
Organism: Rousettus aegyptiacus; assembly: GCF_014176215.1. Taxonomy (NCBI): domain Eukaryota; kingdom Metazoa; phylum Chordata; class Mammalia; order Chiroptera; family Pteropodidae; genus Rousettus; species Rousettus aegyptiacus. The sequence continues at coordinate 11,815,201 of NW_023416310.1, forward strand.
AAAGTGGGAAGAGAGGGAAGAGAGGGAACAAACCTCAACATAATAAAGGCAATATATGAAAAATCTGTAGCTAATATCATACTCAATGGGCAAAGGCTAAAAGTGTTTTCTTTAAGATCAAGAATAAGATAAGGGTGCCTGCTTTTACCTCTCCTCTTCAACATTTTATTGGAAGGCTTGGCCACAACAATAAGACAAAAAAGAGAAAGAAAATGTATCCAAATTGAAAAGAAGTAAAACTTCTTATTTACCAATAACATGATGCTACATATAGAGAACCCTAAAGATTCTACTCAAAAACTGGTGTTAGAACTGATCAATAAATTCAGAAAAGTAGCAGGATACAAAATTAATATCCAAAAGTTAGTGGTATTTTTATACATCAATCATAAACTTTCTTAAAGAGAAATTAAGAAAACAATCCTACTTACAATTGCATTCAAAAGAATAAAATACCTGGGAACCAAATTAACCAAGGAGGTAAAAGACCTGTTCTCAGAAAATGATATCGTTGAAAAAAGAAATTGAGGAATACACAAATAAATGGAAGCATACACCATACTCATGGGTAGGAAGAATCACCATCATTCAAATGGTCAAAGCAATCTATTAATTCAATGCAATCCCTATGAAAATACCAAGGGCACTTTTCAGAGAGCTAGAACAAAAAAATCCTAAGATTTCCATGGATCTATAAAAGACCCCAAATAGCCACAATAATCTTGAGAAAGGAAAGCAAAATTGGAGGTATCACACTACCTGATATCAAACTATACTACAAGACTACAGTAATCAAAACAGATTAGTACTGGCGTAAAAGTAGAAATATTGATCAATGGAACAGAATATAGAGCCAAGAAATAAATCCATGCCTATACTCCTACTTAATATATGACAAAGGAAGCAAGAATATACAGTGGGGTAAAGACAGTCTCTTCAATAAATGGTGCTGGGAAAATTGGATGAATACATGCAAAAAAGAAAGAAAGAAAGAAAGAAAGAAAGAAAGAAAGAAAGAAAGAAAGAAAGAAAGAAAGAAAGAAAGAAAGAAAGAAAGAAAGAAAGAAAGAAACTGGACCACCTTCTTACATCATATACAAAAATAGCCTCAAAATGAATTAAAGATTTAAATTTAAGACCCGAAACCATAAAACTTCTAGAACAAAATAAAGGCAATAAACTCTCTGATATTGCTAATGATAACTTCTTTTTTGATATATATTGTCTCGGGCAAGGGAAACAAAAGAAAAAATAAAGAAATTGGGCTACATCAAACTAAAAAGTTTTTTATAGCAAAGGAAACCACCAACAAAAAGACAATGACCAAATGGGAGATTTTCAGTTACGATACATTTGATAAGAGGTTAATATCCAAAATATATAAAGAACACATACAACTCGATAACAGAAAAAAAACAAACGATCCAATTAAAAATTGGGCAGAAGACTTGAACAGATATTTCCTCACAGGGGAAATTCAGATGGCCAATAGACATATAAAAAGATACTCAAGATCACTAATCATCAGAGAAATGCAAATTCAAACTACAATGTATTATCACCTCACACCTGTCAGAATGGCTATCTTCAGTAGGTGTTGGTGAGGATGTGGAGAAAAAGGAACTCTCATACACAGTGGGTGAGATTGCAAATTGGTACAGCCACTATGGAAAACAGTCTGGAGGTTTCTCAAAAAATTATAAATGGATATACCTTTTGATCCAGCAATTGCAATTCTGGGTATTTATTCAAAGAAAACCAAAACAATAATGCATAAAGATCTATGCACCACTACGTTCATGGCAGCACAATTTACAATAGCCAAGATATGGAAGCAACGTTAATGCCCATCAACGGACAATTGGATAAAGAAGTTATGGTTCATATATACAATGGAATAGTACTCAGCCATTCAAAAAATGAAACCCTACCATTTGCAACAACATAGATGGACCGAGAAGTTATTATTGTGAGTGAACTAAGTCAGACAAAGATAAATACCATATGATTTCACTTATATGCGGAATGTAAGGAACAAAAGGAACAAACTAATCAAAAGAAGACTCACAGATATAGAGGACAATCTGGTGACGACCAGAAGGGAGGGAGGTTAGGGGGCTGGGAGAATGGGGTGAAGGGCTAAAGAAGTACAAATTAGTAGTTGATAGATGGCCACAAGAATGGAGAGCACAGCATAGGGAATGCAGTTAGCATTAACGTAATGGCTAGGTGGAGGGCTAGGGGAGGTAGGGAGCAATTGGGGCAATTGTTTTATAAACTATAGAAATGTCTAACTAATATACTATATACTTGAAATTAAAAAAAAAAAAAGTTATATTGCCTAGACCAATGAGCGTCATCTGGATGATTGGTTAAAACACAGATCCCAGGCCTTACTGCCAGAGTATCTGATCCAATCCGTGTGTTTGGGGGCCTGGAAGTTCGCATTTCTAACCCGTTCTCTGGTGATGCTGATGCTGTTGCCAGGAAACCACACTTGAAAATTACTGGCCTAAACCATTTGCCTTTCCACCTGTTTGATTTGCAGCTCTTCCAGGAATAAATGTTTCAGTATAAACCTCGACATATGTATACCTTTTTATTTATAAATTACATACGTGTTCTAATGTACTAACATAGTGGGCACATTATGCAACACACTAAATATAATCATAAAAAGATAAACAAATAGAAAAGTCGAGAATATTATTCCTGCACTCAATTGGATCATGTTGTATACTCTGCATCAGCGGATTTTGGGAGGGACAAGGATTAAGAATAAACCTGTGGCTTGAGATATAAAGTCCTATACTCTTGGTCTTTCTGGTCATTCATACTCAGCCTGCTTGCTGTCTAATATTGCCTTCAGGCCATAGGTTACAACCTTATGAAATGTCTTTAACATCTCTAAGCCTCTATGTCTTCCTCTCGAAAATGGAGATAATATTAATAACTACCTCATAGAATTGCTTTTAGGATGAAATAAGTTATATGCATAAAAATGACCCTAGCATATAATAAATGCTTGTTTAATGTTGACTATTATGGTTGTTCCTAGTTATGCTATAACCATGCTGGTCAGTTCACTGTTTCCTGAATAAAGATCTATAACTCAATGTCTTTGCTTGTATTGTACCCTCTACCTGGAATATACTTTCTTCATCTCTACTTGGTGATATTCTTATCATCTTTCACAGCCCAGCTGGAAATGTTATGTCCCCTGTGGGAACTTACCTGAATCTCCTGGAGTAATTAATTGCTCTCTCCTCTGTGTCCCTATAGCATTTTTGCAAGCCTCTGAGTATAACTTTGCACAATGTATTATGTGCAGTTGCTTACATGCCATTTCCTCCAATACCACGAGCTCCTTGGTGGTTTGAACAATGTCTAGTTGATCTATGTATCCATCACATCACTCAAGAAAATGCTTGGCACATAGCAGATGCTAGATACTGATTGCAAAGGAGGGTGAGGACATGAGGGTAACAATGCTGTCCCAGCACCAGAGCCTAGCCTGTGACCTGTGTTCAGCTACAGATGGTGTCTTTCCCAAGTGACACCCCACTTTGGCCCCGCTGTCCCTGATCTCTTGGCCAATGAAGCTGTAATATAAAAAATAAATATTTGGTAATTGTCCTGGGTTCCCAGCACACAGCTTCTACACCCCTAGGAATCTCCAGACTAATAAAAGTATGTTTTACATGCTAATGAGATATCTGATTCTGAGGGGCCCCCAGATTGCTTCAGGATGTTCACCTGAAAGACCAAGCCTTCACTAGAAACTTGGAATTTTCAGTTCTATCTCCCAACTTCCAGGGAGGAGAAAAGGGCTGGAGGATGAGTTTAATTGCCAATGGCCAGTAATTTAACCAATCGTGCTTATATAAAGCAATCTCCATGAACAGGATTTAGAGAGTGTCTGGGTTGATAAGTGCATCCGTGTGCCAGGAGGGTAGTGTACCCCAATTCCGCAGAATAGAAGCTCTTGCACACAGAACCCTTCTGGATCTCACCCTCCATACCTCTTTATTTAGCTGTTCATTTGTGCCCTTTATAACATCATTTCTAATACACAAGCAAACATAAACAAAGTGTTCTCCTTAGTTTCATGAACTGTTCTGGCAAATTATCAAAGCTGAGGAGGGGACTGTGAGCACCCTCCACATGTAACCAGTGGATCAAAAGTGCAGGTGTCAATCTGAGACTTGCAACTAGCATGGGGGCGGCCTCATGGGACTGAGTTCTTAAGCTGTGGGGTCTGTGTTAACAACTCTTGGGAGCTGGTGTCACATTAAATTCCATTGTAGGACACCCAGCTGATGTCTGGAAAGCTGCAGAAATGGTTGGAATGGGGGAAAGAAAACATACCCATTTGGTGTCAGAGTATGAGTAAAAGCAGTTCAGAGCAGCCAGTTAGTTTCATGTACGAATCTGCAGCCACCTGATGGAAAACCTAAAAGGCACCCCACCTGGACTGCGCCCTCATCAGCCCCTCGTTCTGTTCGTCTAAATAGTATGGCCACGAAATGGTGACAAACCATGCCTATTAGAATTGATATCTCGAATCTTCTCCCTGGTTTCTATAATTTTATAGTCTTGAGATATTAAAGAAGAAGAAGAATGCCTGTCCCCAACACTGTTAATAAGATTTTCTACGCTCCCAAAGCCCCGAAGCCTTCTAATTAAGTTTCCCTCCAGTGGACACTTGGCTCCTGTGGTAAAGTGCGTTCCACTGCACGTTCACATCCGTGTGAACCAGGGGTGAAATGTGTGTCTGTACTCTCTCCTTACCGGCATCGCCGTGGGTGTCTTCAGGGTTCACCTGTGGTTCCTTCAGAGTTTGCACTGGGGTCCCTAAGTGGGCTTGCTCTTTGTAAATCCGTCTTGCCAACTGCATGAAAGAAAATTGTCGAATTACACTGACATTTTAATACACCAATCAAAGCCCTTCCACCACCCGCTAACCGGGTTAACATTGTCACACTGTCTCTGCCCAGAGTCCCCGTTCAATGGAGCTCTGCTTACACGTAACACATGATTACTGGGCTATTTTATTGTGAATGAAAAGCTAGCTTCATGTCACATCCAGTATATTCTTAAACCATGGCACACAGCATAAGCGAGCCAGATATGCCCTTGTCAACCCTAATGAAAGAAGAATATCAGACCCATTAAAAGGCTAAAGTCCAATCACCCTTCAGTGCTTTTTCTTCTCATCAGCAAAAATGCTCATTAATCCTAATATTTTTGCTTTCAGGCATGAACTATGAGATCTGAACAGAAATTTCATTTGTAACGAACACATTTTGACAGAAGAATTATGATTCTACTGGTGGTAATAATAATAATAAACCATATCAAGGGAACCAGAAGATTCTATGTTCTCTAGGCTGGCAGGAGATCTGTGAGACCCTCTGGCAGTGACATGGTCTTGTGATACTTGAGAAGCATCTGGGTAAACAATGTGAGTATAAATCCCGAGGCTGATCTTCTAACTAACAGATTGGAATGCATACATCTGGAAAGCATACATCCGTGAGTGACTTGATCTGGTGGTGAGGATATGGGCTTTTCCTTTGAATAACTCTGAAAGCCTATTTCTGAGCCTGCATTTAGTTGGTTTACAGAGGTGGCGTTTCTGAGATAGAAGGCTATTGTAAGGATACTTGAGCAAGTAGTTAGAACACCACAGAGTCACCTTGGAACCCAGAGATTCCAAGTCTGAGTCTTCCTAAAGGAGGCAATCATTTTCCATGATTAAGTCATCAACATAATAACCAAGATCTTATTTGACTTAGCATGTACATTCCTCATTAGAGAAAATCTTGGAGCTATACATCCGATAGGTATTTAACAAATTTTTGCTTAATAAGTTAAATGAATAGGTTCCGCTTTGCCACTATCCTATTGTTTTCCTGATCTTTTAGAAATAAGGCTGCTCAGCTCTAAACCCATGGCCACGCTATGGGTGGAGAAAGGCCTCATGGAACCACCATACCACCTCCAAAATGATTCAACGTGAAAGAATAGATGACTACCTTTTTAAGCCACTGTACTTGGGTCTCTGCTACCAATGGCCAAATATCGTTCTGATATATCCTACTGCTCCCATTTCACAGAGAAGCAAACCAGTTCAGAGTGATTACGATGCGTATACCAAAGCATACGTTCAGAAAGCAAGAAGCCAGGCTTTTACACCATGGTCTCTGATAGCAAAGTCTTGTTCTTCCTAATGTGCCCATGACTGCAGTGGCCATGAATCAATAGAGCAATTAGAATTGTTATGTCTATTGTAATATTGAGTTAGAAAAAGGATTTGGTTTCAATAGATCAAAAAGAAAAGAAATTAGAAAGAGAGCCTGTGGGAAATGTGTATGTGGAGAGTTGCCAGGAGAGAGGCCAGCCAAAAAAGGATTTAACACAATTGCTTATCAAATGGGCAAAGGACAGGGCATGCAATTCATAAGTGAGGACACACAATTAGAAGACAAATGGGGAAAACATTTTATTTCTGTAGATACCAAGGAAAGGCAAATTAAAACAACAGTTTAATGCTTTCCAAAACAACAAAGAGAAAAACAGCACCCAGTGTTACCAGTGGTGCTGTGCAAGCCATATATGGCTGGACCCTGGTGAAAATATAATTTGGAAAACCCATTTGGAAGAAATTTACCAATAATCGTCAAGAGTCATGCAAATGCTCATGCCCTTTATTGTAAAGAAAATATCTAAAAGAATGAAACAGATATAAATAGATTGAGAGGCAAACCATAGTAGTATTCAAAGCAGTAAAAGTTTAAAACTAGTGTCAGTTCCCATGAAGAAGAGGATGTTTATGTTATGTGGACAATTAGCCTGGTGGAACATCACAAAGAGTTAGCTCAGGCCCTCTTTCCTCTGATCGTGACCACTGCAATAGCTTTATTCCTTGTCTCCATCTTTGTCCTCTGTAGTGTGGGCTCCACCTTACCATCACATGGGTTTTATGAGTATGGCACTCCCATCACCTGCCTGGTGAAGTTCAAAGTTCTTAGAGAGGCCAGAGGGCTGCCACGAGCTTTGTGGTACCTGCCTCTCCAGCCTCATTTCTTGCACAGGCCCCACTGTTGGCCTCTGTTCCTACTGCACTAAACACAACATAAACACTTTCATTTCCTGAATAAACACCCATAATTCAATGTCTGCTTATGTCATAGCCTCTACCTGGAATATCCTTTCTTCACCTCTGCTTGGTCAAATCGTTATCATTCTTTACAACCCAACCAAAAAGCTGGGCTTTGCTTGTGCATCTTCGGAATTAGTGTGGCCTTCCCTGCAACAAGTGCCAGTTTGCCTTCAAGACTGAGCTTACTTACTGCCTTTTTAAAAGATTTTCTTGATTTTCTATACCTCCATAGCCAGGTGGAATCAACCGTGCTACTCTTGGGCCTTCCGATGAACCCCGTAGATGTTGATGATAGCTCCTGCTCTTTCTTATTGCATGTATTTTTATATATGTCTCTCTCTATTATACGGCTTGAGGTCATGAGTACATCATCATAACCAATCATATCAGCATCTTATCCACCAGCATTTACTTAACGTTTAGTATATTCCAAGCACTGTGCTGAGCATTTTGCATTTTGTCTCTATGTCTCATTAAAATTTTACACTCTACTAAAGTATGTTGTTAATTAGTCTCAATTTAAATAGGAGGAAACTGAGGCTCAAAGGAGTAAAGTTGCTTACCCAAGGTAAAAAGTAAGCAAAGGGCATAGTTAAGAATTAAAACTTGGTCTCTTTTATACTCTACCCAAAATACTGTCTCATTCTCTTTTCTAATACAGTAGCTGACACATAATAGGTGTTCAATAATATTTACAAAAATAAAATTATGGGACAATATGAATAAGTTTTTACAACATATGGAATAAAAGTAGAATGTAAAAAATGCATCTATACATTGATTACAACCCAATTAAAACCATGTGTGTATATTTGACAAAGGCTGCATGGAAATCTGGCAAGGGCAAAGGTCAATTTATTAGAGAAAAACAATTCTGGCAATTTTTAAATTGATTTTGCCTTGCATAGTATTCTTACATTGCTTACCAATGGCTCAGTGCCATTCCACCATCAGAGTGCCTAGGACTATTGAGGAATCAGCTCCCTGGAGGAACTCAGAATGCAGAGGCCCTACCTGGTTGGCTACTACATATGTGGTCCTGGTGGAAACTTCATGCACATCACCAAGCCAGAAAGATTGATAAGTCAAAAAAAGAAGAAATACTAGTTTCCTCTTGTGCTGATTACCATACATAAAGAGGATTTACACAAGGCTTTAATTCTGTCTGAAAAAATAGACCACACCAGAACTTCTCAGGACCATTTCATAGAAATAAATTCCATAGATGGATCTCTAGGTGAGCACTCCATCTTATGTGAAGAGTGTCTTGAAAGAGTAGGAGAGAAAGGTAAGAAAAAAGAAAAACAGAAGGGAACTAGAAGGAGAGGGCAAGAAAAAAAAAAGAAAATAATAATTTGTGATTTTACAAAGCAAAAAATCAGATAAAACTCAAATAAATCCACCCATGGGTTTCCTGAAGATTCCTTCCCTGGAATGTTGTATGTTAGAATGTGCTGTTGTTTAATTTCACCCCAGGAACAGGACAAATGATGATGCCTTTAACAGAAATGGGAAATTAAGGAGGTTCTTTGGGAAGGAATATAAGCCTTTGAGAAGACTCTATAAATGTTTGTGTACAGACCATTAAATGAAAGCATTTTATTTGTCGAGTTTCAGTTTCCAATAGGACATTTTTCATGGCCTGCCAAAATTAGGAACACCTCCTCTCAAGGGGCAAGACGACATTTCAGTAAATTTTCTATTTCAATAAGATAGAAATTGCAAGTCAGCGAGAAAGAGACAGGTTACACAGTTTTCTTAATCTTGTATTCCCAATCGAATGCAAGGCCCAGAAATAGCCAGGTTATACCTACACGGCTCCTGCCCTCTGTCTAAAGTGACTGATGATAAGGGGATTCCTCAAGTGTCCAAGTAATCCTGGCCTCTGCAGTTTAAGACATGTTGGGTGCAGATGAAAAGGAGTTTACTTGCAATGGAGCTGAGCCAGTCTGAGCAAAATCGTGGCACTTTCTTCATATGAAGGGTCTCACCCCTTGTATTGCTTCCCTGAGGGCAGAAAAGATGTGTGCTTTGTGGCACCCGGTTATTACTTGGGACCCCAAGGGTCAGAATTATTCATAGGTTTAAATGAAAATACTAAAAAAAAGAAAGTGTAATTCTCAAAGAGTAATTTTAAGCTGAGAATTTAGAATCGTTTTATGATCTTGCTGTGGCAGAAGCTGACTTCATGAAAAAGATCTCTCATCTCCAAGGACGAGCACATAGATAGTTGAATTATTGTTTAGAAACAACTGATAGTATTCATATGCTTTAATCCCTTTTGCTTCCATAAGCAGGAAAAACTTGTTTGATGGTGATCTCTCTGGGTCCCAGGCCATGAGCAGATTGTCTGAGGGTGAAGGGAAAGGCTGGAGCTGGAGAGGACAGGTTGGGTGAAGGCAGATTGAGGGTGCGCCGGGACTACCCTGGCATTGAGGCCCCTTTGAGGGCTTACGACATACACCCCTTTGCAGCTGTAAAGGTAACAGCGCAGCTTTATCGTACAGAGACTGAAGCTTCTCTCCATCCCTCAGCAACCAGCACCGCCTTTTCGTCGCTCTGTAAGTCAACAGGAAGAATAACATTCCCAAAATAAGAGATTCATTTCTCATCAAAATAGGACCTTCTTTTATGTAGCTACCCATAAGCTTTCTTATTGAAGCACCAAATTCAAAAGCAGCTATAAGTAAAAAGAATTTGCTCTTATCATAAATAAAAGATTGTATATGCGAACTTATTTGCAGTAAAATCTTACGATAAAAATATAATTTATACCCTAGTTTCTCCTGTGTATTTTATGTAATATCCTGGTAAAATATTTTCATTTTACAACATGCACCTATTAAAACCATTCCTTATAAAACTGTCGGTATAAAATAAAATACAAAAACGGGGAGAAAAAAGCAGAGGAAAAGAAAATATATCAAAAAAAAAAAGAGGTGATGAAAGGTAGCAGAAAGTGGAAATCCTCCCAGAGAGATAGAAATAATAGTCATACGGAGACGGTAGAGGTGCTGATAATTAACTAGTATATTTTAAGGTGAGGAATACTTATGTTCTTCTTAGAATGTCACTCTTTTATCTATGCTAACAAAGAATTCTATCGCAATCAAATTTGGAGACAGGACCTTAATAGTGAATTAGAATGAGTCTACAAAATAAGTCAATTGAAAAGAAAGGGTCCTGGAAATGGCAAATATTGCTTCTGAATATGCTGCCCAACATTTGATTGACATTTTCTCTGGAGTAAACAGATGCTCCTCCCACCTGCAAGGGGAGCTGCAGCCTGTTAGCCAAGGTCCCCTTAAAACCAGCTAATTAGATCTGTCAATCTTTGTTAGGTTGTATTTCTTTTAAAACGGTTTCAAATGTGCAGAAAATTTGCAAGAATAATAAAAAGAACTCCAGATACCCTTCTTCCAGATTCTACAGCTATTAAAATTTTACCACATTCTCACTCCCTCCCACATATTCAAGTTATTATATATTTAAATTATATATTTGAATTATATTTATTTAAATTATATACATTTAAATTACATATAATTAAATATATACAGATATTTGCTCATTTGAGAATAAGTTGCTGATTTATGGAATCATTTATCCCTAAAACTTCAGTGTGTATTATTTGGGGGCACGCTCTTATGTAACTAGAGTAACATAACCAAAATCCGGAAAATAGTATTTAATATTATCTAATCTACAAATCTTTTAAAATTTTTTCCAACTGTCCCAACAAGGACCCTTATATTATTCAAAAACACAATAACTATTCAGGAAGAAAACTCCAAAAAAACTTCTAGTCCAGAATCACTCACTGCATTCCATTATGCCCTCCTTAATCTTATGCCATACCTCTGTCTCTGCTTTTTCTGATCTTCACTTTTTTTGAAGAGCACGAGCCAGTTATTTCGTGGAATAACTTGGTTTTGTCTGACGTTTCCTCATGATTATATTCAGATAACACTTTTTTTTTTTTGGCAGGAATGCCACAGAAATGATGTGGGTTTCTGAATGTATCAAGTCAGGAGACATATGGTGATTTGTCTCCTAAATGGTGATAATGCTGACCACTTTGCTAAAGTGGCATCCATCATAAAACTACTTTTTTTCCCTTCATAATTAATAAGGGCAGGTACTTTGACATTAAGTAAATATCCTCATCAATTTTTTACCCAATAGTTTCAGCATCTATTGATGACTCTTGCCTCAATTGATTATTACTGTGACGGGTGTCAAATGAGAAGGGAGGCATGGAAGGGCATATATCAGAATCTCTGGGGGATCTGACGGTTTGCTTTTTGACTTGGAAAATAAAGCAGTAGCTATTTTTACTACAATCTATAAAAAGCAAAGATCAACAAAATTGTCTAATGGGACCTAGATAGAATCCATTTTCTGTGCATTGATAACTCTCAATGGAAGGATGAGGTTTTTATTGCCATTAAAAAAAGGTCATAGGTTTAGAAAAGTCGAGACACATCGTGCTAGAAATTTTCCTTTCAAGAGAAGTTAACCTCCAGTTTAGAAAATGGAATGGCTGTTCTTCTCCCAAGTAATTGTTCTGTTCCTGTGTAAAGACATTTTAAATTACGCAACCAACAATATTTTTCCTTCTGACAACACCTGCTAGAAAACCTAGAACCTAACCTGTGTTCGGTTCATCATGGGAGGTCTTTTAAGTTTGCGTTTTTGGTCTCATTTCTGGGCCATTTACTGTTTCCAGCTTTTCTTTCTTCTTTTGCTCTCATTCCTTATATACGCATCTTATTTTATTAGGTATTTTTGTAGCCAAATTGAAACTTCGTAGAGTAAGATAGGCATACGAACTAATTAAATGGTCCATGCTTTTTCTGTTTCATCAATTGCTCTGCCTCAAATCTCCAGAATCAAAATTCGTATCAATCGGGGCTATCTTATTTTGTTCCATTTGACATGACATGTTGGAGGAGAAGAGTGGTAAAAGAACTTGTGAGAAACTTTAAGTCAGTGTCATTGGTTAATTCAGTGATCACACTTTCCAGAACCCTAAAATAATGAGATTGGTTATTCATGGTCACATGGAGTAGGTCCTTCTTTGTGTAGAAAATTAGCACTGACCCAGACATCAGAAGGCCCACCCAGAGTGTAGCTCTGCTTCTGTCATGGACTAGGTGTGCGACCTTGTTGTACATTAAGTCCTCTCCCTAAGCTTCGGCATCCTTGTCAAAAGCTGGGAATAAGAGCACCTGAATTACCTCAGTCCCACCAAATTGTTCGAAAACCCAACAGGAAAGTGCTTCAAGAATGGCAGGCTCCAAAGATTCTCCATCTGGTAAGATAATTGGACAATAAACAAGGGAACAAATACAAAAATAATTTAATCTCAGATCAGGGCAAATGCTACGAAAATGAAATAGGAGTACGAGATTCAAGAACGAAGACAGGAAGGATGATTTTAGATCGAATGGCTAAAGGAGGCCTCTGGAAAGAGTGACTATTTAATCAGAGACTGAATAATGAGAGATGACAAGAGCATTTGAAGCAGATATAAAAACCCAAAGGCCGGAAGCCACTTGGTGTGCTTGAGTAAGTGCCAGAGGCCAGTGTGGCTAAGGGGTGTGTGCCCAGGGCTGGAGTGGCAAAGGCAAGATGGAGGGGCAGGGAGGTGCAGCCTTTGTAAGCCAACCTCTCCGCAGCCTTGGGATTAAAGGCATGGGCTCTTCAAGTCCGCCAACCTGGACGCACCTCCTGGATCTGCCTCTTACCATCATGGTGGAGGTACTTAACCTCTCTGTCCCACAGCTTTCTCGTGTATAAAACAGAAATAAGAACAGCAGCCACTTCACAAAATTGTGTGAGAATTGAGTGGGATAATGCTCAGCACTGTGCTTGGTACGGGTGAGCTCTCAAGAAACATTAGCTATTACCTTCTGGTCCACTCTGGCTTCTCCACCGATTGAACATCTGTGGCCTTCACAGAAAAGACCACACAATTCAGGGTTCAAGGATATTGTATAAAATTTTCTGTTACAATAAACGGTAAGGCTAGAGAATTTGCATTCTTTGGTCCCACAGTACCTAGCATAGAGCTGTACACAGTAGGTGCCCAATACGATATCTAACCTGAGTAAATATTTATGAAAGTGGTTCCTGACGGTAGTAACAAGCCAGCCATAAAATGCAGGCAGTAAATCATGCTCCCCTATGCCCGGCTCTATACAAAATTCACAACAGGCACAACTCGTTTTTAAACTCAAGCTATGTGAAATGTTTTTAGATCATCTTAACATATTCCGATGCATGCTCACCTTAAGTAATGTGTTGTCTCAGGAGTGAGTCCCTGGCTCTGCCATAATAGCTGATTTTTATCAACAATTAGGAAAAGAGGCATTTGTCTGATTACTCGCCCAATTTCTGAACAAATGGCTCCTCAGCCAACCATTGCAAATACCTCCCACCACCACAAGCATCTCCACGTTCACAATTCTCATTCTGATCATGCTAGGAATGTAATCAAGTCCCTCCATGGAGATAAGTTAATTATCTCCTCAGGCTATGAACAAACACATGAGTTTGGTTTCTGACCATGTTGCCTAATGAGAGGACACCCCGGTGGAGACAGAGGGCTTGTCAGCTGCCACCTCAGGGCCCTTGATGGCATCTGGAAGCCGTGGTCCAAAATGACCTGGCCTTTATCCCCCAGGTTCGCCATTGCACCTGCTCCTGGTGATGCAGCGCTGGACACAGGACTTGGCTCAGTCCATCTCCTCTGGCCAGCCCAGCTGTGCCCCAGAGAGCTGGGCTGGGCTCCTGGAGCTCGCCTGGTACTCCCTGCAGCCCAGCACGTCTCCCAGCACAGGATGTCCCTCCAGAAAGCTGACCCAGCTCCGCTGAGCCTTTCAAGATAGATAAGGGAGGAAATCAGCTTTTCTGTCCTCCATCACCAAACTGCCAGGGACAGCAGGACCCAAAGACTCAAACATAAATCACCTGCCTATCTCCATGTTTTAAGCTTCAGCTTTAATCCAGCTCAGAGTGGGATTAGCTGCCTCAGAGACTGCTAATTGCCAGATGGCTGTTGATAGCCGACCGCAGAAACGTGCGTGTCAGAGCCTGCCATGGAGCCTCAGAAAGTCGGGACGAGGAGGGATCCTAGCGAAGTCGGCCAAGCCTTCGTTTCTCATCATAACAATGAAACCGCAGGCAAGGCAGCTGGCTCTTGGATGCACAGTGAGTTCATAGCATGGGCCTAGGACCGTTCTCCAGATTTTGCTTGAAGTGAGGGGAGAAAGATAGAAGAGCACTGGGAGACCGCAATAATCATCCCCAGCTGATTAGGCCCTGCTGCTTCCCTCCCTCAACCCCCCAGAGAGAGGCAGAAATAAGAGGAAGGAAAGTTAATTTATGGAACACCTTCTACATTCTGTCAGCTGTTTTCATGGGTACTATCTGGGTCCTGACCGTGCTCTGACACTGACCTCACACATGACCTTGAGTAAAGAAGCCCCCTCGGGGGAAGTCTTCGTACCTCACATGAAGGTTGAGAAGACCGGACCATCGCTAAGACAGTGGCTCCCATTCTCTAACGTGCCCCAGAATCCCGCGGAAGACTCGTTAGAATACAGGTCCCTGGGCCTCGCACTCAGTGGGGGTGGGATGGGGCTTGGGAAGTGCCTGCCACACACACGCCAAGGGATGCTGGTGCTGCTCGTCTACGGCTCACACCTGAATGGTGTTGCATCGCTCTGAGCTGCAGCCACACCGCTAAGGTTAAACAGCGTGAGTGAGTCCATGAACAAGCAACACACACGCGCTTTTTCAAAAAGACTAAATGAAACACCCTAAACAAGTAAGTCACCTCTAATGGAGCGAAGCCAACAGATTTTCTTAAATGCGGGAAAACAACTTGAACATTAACATGTTGCAAGCTAAATCTGAACTCGCTTTCTGTCATGTGGTTCAAGTCCTTTCCTTGGAGAAAAATCTAGCGCCGTCTTATACCCAGAGAGCCTACGAGCCTGAAGAAAGAAGTTCATTAATGCCGTCACATTCAGATGGAGACCCGAGCGGCATCTCAGAGAAGCAAGCATGTGAATGTTTTTGGCATCTGGCACATCCGGACATTTGCAGCGTCCCCCATGAGGACTGTTTCCAGCTGGGGTATCACGGGAACGGAGACGATGCAGGAGCGCTCGCCATCACTATTGCAGCATGTCCGCTGGGCCACACCCCTGAAATCCCCACCCAGCATATCCAGCCTCCCAGGACATCTGCAGATTGTTTCCAGGAAATTTCTCACATATACATCAACCCAAAGAAAGGTGGGAGAAAAAAATATGTATATATTGAAAAGCCCATAAGTATACCTGGAATGCTTCCGGGTGAGTGTTTGACTCTTGACAAACTATACTCATGAGCCAAATATCCAAGATCAAAGTCACCCCGAAAGGGTCTTCTGGATCTTATAAAACAACCACAAAAATACATGGGAAGGAAAGAAACGCAGGGCAAGGAAGCCAGCAAACTTCCACACAGCTCTCTTCCTCTCAGGCAAGATGTGTGAGGGCTGAAATCTAGAAATTGGTGTCATTTTTAGCCTCCGTTCCTAGAAGCAGGTCCTCTATCATCGCAGACAAAGTGAGGTGGCCAAGGATGGGAGACAAGATGAAAGAAAGACAAAAACTCCTTTTCCAAGTCCCCACGAGACACCCGAGGAGATGCCGAACCGTGGGCTGGATCCAAGGTCCCCCACCCAGGATGACATCCGGCAGCGTCTCCTCAGCCCTTTCCTTCCTCCCTTCGTAACGGAAGCACTAAAAGCATTTACACTGAAAACTATTTCCATATAATTGTTATAAATACGGTCACAAAACAGAATGCAAATTTCATAGATAAGCCTTCTGCTAGAATATATATAATGTAAAAATTCAATTTAAAAATAAGAAATTCAGTAAAAAGGAGCACTTTATCACCGCGCGGCCCAGAGTGGGGACAGAGTCCAGTGCAGGAGGAAAAGAGAGGTGGAGGGGACTGGTAGAAATAGGTATATCTCTTCATCTTAGGTAGCGGAGCATGAATAGATACTGGGCATTGATAATGAGTGATATGTAAGCTAAAATATTTATCCACCCAACGAAATCATTAATAGAATTCGAAAGGGTTTATATTCCACAGACATTGCCAAAAAGGAAATTAGAAAATAGACCATGTAAAAGAAAAAAAAAAAAAAAAAGAGCAAAATCACCATTACCACCACCACCACCCTCTCTCCACTCCCCAAAAGGAGGTGTAAACAAGAGAAAACAGTAAAATAAAGCAGCAGAATTAAGACAAAGCTTGTTTTCCTGCCAACCAAACAAAAACGCCCACTGCGCCTATGATGGGCTCACAGAGCTTTATACCCACCCCCTCTCAGGCTGCCACTCACCACCTTTTCTCCCACGTTCTCACCAAGCATGGTGGTACTCAGAAGAGGGCCTTTCCCCAATGCTGGTTGGATCCAGGATCCTGATCCAACACCTTGGCCCCTCAATTCCTCTGTTTCTTCATCTCAAGTTCTCCATCTTCACTGATCTCTCTCCACATTGGCTACTCAAAGCCTCTGTCACCCATTGAACCCTGTCATCCCTAAAAGTGCCCCACCTCCCAGGGCAACTAAATTAGTCACTGCATGTGGCATCTCTTGACACTTCAGCTGTAAAAGGGGAGAGGACAGATTCCAGGGAGACTTTGGCTCCTTCTAGTTTTCAGTAGCAGAGAATGAGATTTTGTTTAGGAAAAAAGGAAAAAGCCAATGGGAAAAGTTACAGTCAGAGGAAGATAAACAAATAGGAAATAAGAGGTAAATCAATCATGGTGAGTTTTGAATACGGCAGTTTTGACTTTTCGAGGGAGAGATACAGTCAAGAGACCGTGGAGCCACTGGCCTTCGAGTTAACCAAGCTGCAAGGTATGAACTATAAACCAAATAAGAACGAGACCAAAGCAGCTCTCAGAAAAATCCTGAGACTCAGTTGTGTTGCTTCAAAAGTCATGATATAAAGTAAGCATCTACCTTAAGAAGTCAGAAAAAGAACACAATAATATGTGAAAACCTTTTATAAGAAAGTAATCAAGATAATATTATAAATTAATACTTTTTAGAAAGAAATCTGCAGGAATAAATAAATAATTCCAAGAACTGACTTTTTAAAGAAACAGAAAAATATATAGTTGATACAATTAAGGGAAAAAGGTTAGGAATAAAAATGTGATTTTAACACAAATATGAAGTTTATTTTTTTTAAATGAAATGAGTACTATTTTAATCTCATCAGTAAACTTGAAAATCACTGGGAAAAGATTTTCACCAAAATCAATTTATGAACTAAACAATCCAAGAAGTTCAATATTCGTAGACAAACCTGAAAGAGTTCAACAGACTATATACATATGCATATATACACATATGTGTGTGTGTATATATAATTACCTATATAGATTTAGTTATGTAGAATATATAATTATATATTACTATATTAATAAATATATAATGATATATAATTTTAAAATTATATAATGTATCATATATTCATTTATATAATACATTATATATATATATATTTTTTAAGCAAGCTATACTCAGGTGAAACTTTTACGTTATTAGGAGAAAGATAATCTCAGTAATACACAGACCTGCAATTCTTTACCATTCTAAAATTCAAAATTCTCTGCAAACCCAGTTTTTTCACAAAACATTTGAAGACAAAACCTGGCTTGGACTCATTTAACAGTAAAATTTGACCTGAATTGATATTTATATATGGTTATTATTTCAATTATTATTTTCATACAATTGTGTAAAATTGTAACACACTTCATTTTGTGCAGCTACTTCAGATCCTCAGATCCATGGGCAAGGATGACCCCATTTTTTTTAAGGTACTGGCGCCATGCCAAGGTGACTTGAGTTTAGGAGGTTCCAGACTCAACCACAGACTCTGACTTGAAATCCTGCCTCACACTCTCAGCTTCTTGGCCCTCAGGAGAAAAAAATCAGTTTTTCTCTCTGTGTCTAAAGCCTGCCTGTGGCTGTCTAGCATTAGTCATATTATTTTCAGGGGAAAATCTGAGCTTGCGAACTAAAATGTGGCCTGGCGAAATGAAAGCAAATTGACTCGTGTAAAGCCAGGAGTCGTGCTCCATAACTAAGTGAAGGTTATTCTGGGAATGCAAAGATAGCTAAATAGTAGGGAGAAAACCTAAAACATCGTATCACTAAGTAAAAGGAGAAAAAATAGCATGTCTTCTGAAAAGACGAGGCGGTGACTTCAATAGCGTTTCCAGTTATAACAGTAACCGTCACAAACAAAATATTGCATAACCTAAAAATGGAAGATTGCTCCTTGGTATGGTAAAATACTCAAATCTATCTCAAGCAAAATGCCAATGGTTGCTAGTTAAAATTAAGTGGTGTTCCCACTTTGAGAAAATAATAAGACAAGGCTACTTGTAATCATAGGCACTACTTATGGCATTTTAGAAGTTTTAGACTGTGCTGTACAAAAATGACAGCCACTAGCCACACGTGACTGCCGAGCACTTGAAATGGGGCTCATCTGAAGGTTTGGTCTTTTTTTAATGTAAAATATTTATAAATTTTATACAGATTTAGGTTAAAATTATATTCCAGATATATTCAATAACAATATATTATTGAATTTCAATGGATTTTTTTTTTTTTTACTTTTACCATAGCTACTAGAAAACTTTAAATTACACATGTGAATGGCTTTACATTTCTATTGGACAGTGCTCTTCTAGACAATGTGACAAGTTTAAAAAAATTAACCATGAGAAATAATAAGGTGCAATTATTACTGTGTGAGGATGAGATGACTGTTCAGATGAGGCGCTAGTAGACAATTAAAAAATAATTATTTGGAAATTAATGACTACTTTCCATGTCGGCATTAGTCAGTTAGAGAATATAGTGGAAAAATAAATCCCAAATGTCCACAAAATACATCCTATACTTAGGAACAAGTTGTACACACAATGTAAGACATTCATGTCAATAGTTTTACATGGATTTAGTTTCTCCTTTACCCACCATTTAAGGAAGAACCGAAGATGCCTTATCCCCAGCACCGCACAACTAACTACACTCGTCAGGGTCGCCATTTTCGGTGGCTGTAGAGGACCAAATATCCACTGTTAATGAACCAAGCTCTGCATTGCAAAGCTTAATACGTCAGCTATAATTACACACTGACTTCATGGCTTGTCTTTTCTCTTACTCCTTTATTTATTTTTTATGTAGGGCTCCTTCTTTCCTGTCTCCCAGATGACATTTCTCAGTCATCTTGTGTCACTTTTTCAGAGACTAGCACAATTCCTGTGTCCGCACGTCTTCTTTTTATCTGAATAGACACCTCTTTTTCATTACAGACATGTGAAAACGCAACTCTTAATACTCTTAATCCTGACAAATATTACAAAGACCGAAGGACATTTTAACCTATGATTCATCAAGGGCAGAAGTATCTATACTGTTTAGTAAGGATGTGAAGAACATTCCTTTCTATATAAATCTTTTGTAATTTTATTTGGATGCTAACTTTCATGCCATTTAATATAGGAGGGAATTTGTATATGGTGTCTGAATCTTTAATAACCCAGAATTAGTGGCCTGGAAAGGCAAGGCAGAGATGTATGTATCCTTGACAAAAGTCCACCTCTCTCCAATGTTCAGAGAAAACCTGAGAGAATCTCAGAGAGCCTCCAGGACCCAGTACCTTTGCTATGTGCCTTTTCTATTACCTTGGCCTGCAGCTTGAGACTTCCTAACCTCTCTGATGAAAGTACAGTGACCCTCCTAGAAGCCCGATGGACAATTTACAAAGGCCCAGGAATTATGGAGCCTTGCAGCATCTCCTTCATCCAGACATGAAATTAGGAATCTGATCCGAGAAACATTTCTTCTGTGAAGGGCCCTGGGAGCTACCGGCTATGGAAAATAGAGAGGACATGAAGATCAAAGCTAACAGGGAGGTGTGCCATTTCATAATGCAAAAAGTGATGGAGAAGTAGCATATTTAGACAATGAGGAGTTGCACTTGGACAGTTTTATTTCAAGGTGGAATTACTAAGTGAAGATATATTAGTAGCTGTTCAGATCCGGAATTCAGGGAAGACATCTGGCTTACAGGCACAGATGTTAATAACTATAAACCTAAATCCAGAGGTATTCGTTATTTCTCTTTAGTAAATCACCTAGTTTTCCATTTTCAAGAGCATACAAGGGACATGTTTCAGATAAAATACAGGAGGATTTCAGAGTGGTAACGTTGAACCTTCTCACAATGTAGATGGCGAGGAACTCCTGAGTGTCATGTATCCATTTACAATTACTGCATAATAAATTACCACTAATTTAGGGACTTTAGATGCTACACAGCTCAGCTGGGCCTCTCTGCTCAGCATCTCAGAAGGCTGCAGTCGAGGTTTTAGCCAGGCTGTGTCCTCATCCTGAAGCCTGACTAAGGAAGAACCTGACTCTGAGCTCACTCTAGTTATTGCCAGAATTCACTTACTTGTGGTTGTAGGCCTGAGGTCTCCAGCTTCCTGCCGGCTGATTATCCAAGGACCCAGCTGCACTCAACTCCTATAGACCACCCATCATTGGTTGAGTTTTCCCAACATGGCCACTTACTTCATCGAGACAGCAAGAAGAGTTTCTAGAGTAAATCTGCTAGCAAGACAGGGGCTCATGTACTGTATAGTAAGCACAGGAGTGACATCCTTCCCTTTTGCTATATTCGGTTCGAAGTAAGTCAGGTCCCAACCACACTCAAGCAGAAGGTATAATAAAGGATACGAACAGGAGATAGGGACCATAGAAGGTCATCTCAGAACCTGCCCGCTGTGCAGTGCATGGATGAAGAGTCATGGAAACATAGTGGAAAAGCCATCCCCAGGAGCAAGCATCCGGCAATGTGAGGCCCAAGAACATGGTCACATATGCTAACATGATAAGCCAGATAAAAGGTGCAAAAGACCACAAATTTGGCAGTGCAATGAGGAAAATAACTTTGCCAAATGCACATATCAGCCACCTAATTAGTAAAGTTTCTTATTCAATAAATTTATTGATAAGAGTCTGTTGTGAGAGTCCCTTTCATAGATTTCAGAGGTATTGATGATGAGAAGGGCAAGCAAATAAACTAGCCGGGCAATAATGCTCAAGATGTGTCTACGGCCATGTGACTCTGAACACACCTGATCTTGTCTGATCTCAGAAGCTAAGCAGGCTCGGGACTGGTTAGTACTTGGATGGGAGACCACCTAGGAAGACCAGGTGCTGTAGGCGTTTAAAAAATAATAATAGAACAATGCTCAAGATGCATTACCTGGGATATTCTTGGGATAGTTGATTGGTATGGGGATCTGAATATTGCATGGGTGCCATTGACCATTGACAGTGATTGGTCAAAGAATATTTTGATTGATTGATTTCCCCACTTTCCCACCAGGAAGAATGGAGTCGATGAGATTCTGGAAAGAGGAGCGATTTGAAGACATCCAAAATTCAACAACCAAAACCCTACATGAACTATCAGATGCATGCTAGGTACTAAAAATAGCATTGCAGATATCTAACTCGTCAATGGCCTCCACGTGAAGCTTTGGCCTTGGCTGTTCTTCCTGTGACCTAACTAACCTCCCATCCCAGCACCTCCCCTGTAAGAGCCAGAGGAGACTCTCCGAAGCTGTCAGCACGAGGAGGTCAAGCCATTTCGGCTCAGTCTTTCCTCCACCAGAACGCGCCCATGAAACTGCCATCTGCAATGCGGCCATCTGCCATCTGGGATGCAATACGGCATCCCAGGCACAAGGAACGCTGCTCGAGACCTGAAGCCGGGTACAGAGCCATTTCCTCTTGACACCTCAGAACTCATCTCTCCTCTCAAACAAGACGAACAGACATGCCCAATTGGTCGGGGACCCGACTAGCAGGGCTGCAAATATTTGTCCTCAATCATTCTGAGACCTCAAGTACATCTCGTAGTAGTGGAACTCAGTCTGCCTGAGACACGGTTTCTGCAAAGCCAGGTGTCATGAGGTAGCTAATGATGAGACGGGGCTCTTGCTTTATCGCAAACCAGCAGAGGATGTTCCAATTTCTGTTTGTCCAAAGAAATAAGCACACAGGGAAATACGGCTCTCCCAAAGGGGCAGATGGGCAGATTCTCTACCCGCCCCCCCCCTTCCCTACCCTGTGACAGACAAAGGGCAAAGAAGCTGCAAGAGAAAACATTCAAGCCAGTTATAGTAGGAGAGGTAGTACCTGGAGAACAGATGGATAAACATTTCATTTCAAGTCTTGAAGTGGTGGATGTTCCTTGTCACTTTGTTTTGTTTGTTTGTTTATTTGTTTGTGCTCTGGATGCAGGGGTGTTTGGGAAGCATGATGCCATTTTGCAAAAAAAAAAAAAAAGAAAAAAGAAAATATGAGACTTTCAAAAAGACAGCCCCAGGTCTTAACACTAACGTCTCCATTTATCCTCTGCCCACCTGGCCACGTAATACTCTAATCCCTTAAATCTGCCTCCTCATCTGCTGCGCCGGAAACACGTCACAGGCACATAGGCTCCCAGGGGTGCTGCAGTGGGAACTTGTCGGGAACCTACACAGAGCAGAAGTCTCCTGCACCGTGTGCAACTGCAGGGCGAATGACCCTCTCCCCTCCCCCCCCCCACTGTCCATCACACCCATTTTAACCCTCCGCATGCCTGGGCACTGAAGGTCTTGGTGGGAAAGGGACTCAGCCAAGTTCTCTCTGCCAGAACTGCCTCCTACCCATGCCTGCCAGGCAGGGGAGAGAGAGTTGAAAAGTAAAAATTCTCAGCCTTTTCTTGGGCTCTTGAGCTTTCCTCTGACACCCGGACAAGAGTCCCCCATCCCAGCCGATGAGGACTCCAAGCTGACCCACAGCCACCCGAGGGCTGCGCGACTCCAGATGTCCCCTGCCACTGGGCATCGCCGTGGCCCGTCATCCCAGGCTCTCAGACGCCCGCCACACGTCCTGAAAGAAAGAGCTGGCGGCAGAGGCAGCTGAGTGGCAGCTCCCGCAGCTCCCGGGCACTCGGGCGGGTCCGCCGCTCCTCACTGGGGCAGCTCCTTCTCCGTGCATCAGGCAGCTTCGCGGACATATTTGTTTACTCCATTCGCCGAGATGCAGTTTGCATAATATTGAATCTGGAAAGGACACTGCATCCACTGACAGGAGTTTTCCCAGCTGGAAAAAAAAAAAAGGAAAGGAAAAAAAAAAAACAGCTTTACATTTTTTACATGTTGGGATAAAAAAAAATAAAAACGCCAACACCATGTGCCAGGCTTTCGGCTGAATGGTTCTCGGAGATGGGGAGGCCATGTCTGCGGTCAGGCCACACTCCCAGATCCAAAGCATTGTTGGATGGCTTTCTCCTAAACACTGTTGGCAGCTCCAGGGATGGCTCTTTTGGTAAAAAAAAAAAAGGATGTGCTGGAATGAAACGTGGGCCTACAGCCAAGACACATTTCTTCCTATAAAACAGAAAACATGCACATGTCAAAATGGAAGCCGCCAAGCCTCTCCAAGACTGGAGGCATCCTCTCCTTAGCATCCCCAGAGAATGCGAGGAATGAGGCAGAGCTGGGTTTAACCTGGGATGCTCAGCAGGGAGCAAGGAGCTGAGACTGTATACCAGCGTGCATGCCCTGGGCCAGGCTTTCAATCGGGTACCTTTTGCCAGCTTGCTGATAGTCTCAGATTATATTCTCTGAACGCGCCTCACTCAGACAAAAGGTCTGATGAGGCGCCTTCCAAGTTCGTAGAAGCAAAGACGCGAGCACAAAATCAGGCTAAGTAGAAGGAGGCCCACCAGGGGTGTTCTTCGCAGGCCCCAGTCAGCCTTCGGGGCAGGCTCTGGAGAGTTCCACAGAAGCACTGCTTGTCCAAACACCAGTCCACACACGGCACGATTCCCTGGACGCTTCTACTCAGAGTGTGGTCCTCAGGGCAGCAGCACCAGCATCACCTGGGACTTGCCTAGACATACGGACTCTTAGGCCCCACCACAGTCCTGCTGACTCAGAATCTGCATGTTTGTTTTCAAGGTGCCCAGGTGATATGCAGGCATATCGAAAGTTTGGGAGGTACTGTACCAGGAGTTTTTAAAACATCCTCATAATGGGGCACTAGTGTCTCTTTCAAGATGCTGCCAGGTGAGGAGGATAGACAGTCAGTGGAGCATGAAGTGATGAAGCCCCTACATCAAGCAGCGCCACACAACCCAGGTGTGGGCGAAAGGCACTTCAGACATTAGGTCTGC
Organism: Rousettus aegyptiacus; assembly: GCF_014176215.1. Taxonomy (NCBI): domain Eukaryota; kingdom Metazoa; phylum Chordata; class Mammalia; order Chiroptera; family Pteropodidae; genus Rousettus; species Rousettus aegyptiacus. Next base: position 11,839,705 of record NW_023416310.1, read on the forward strand.
TGCCCCTAGGACTCCAGCCATCCAAGCCACCAACTCCACAGTGAGGAAGCATCCACTCACATTTTTACCCAACCTATAACCTTCCTAGACAGGGAAGACCAGGGAGCTCAAACCCAGGATAATTCAAGACCTCAAATGTGATTAAAAATTTAGATCTGGGATTCCCCACTGTGAATTTCTCATCCTTTAGCCAGAGCTTGGCTTTGCCTGTTCTAAGGACAAAAGGTTCAGATCCCACGTAGTCTGGGTAAAGTTTGAAACTAAAAGTAGCTGTGTCCCTTGGGCGGGTATGGATAACACACACCATACTGCAGGAGCACTGCCCAGCATGGAGCCCTGCTCTTTCTTATCCCTGGGGAACTGATGAGCTCATTCCCAGGCACGTCACCAAGCTCTGCAGATGACTTAGTGTCAAACTCCCATCAGGGGGCAAGGAGCCCTTCACAGCAGCAAGGCTCACAGCCCTGAAACCTCCTCAACCTCTAATATGATGGCTACAAAATCACCAGCCCTCTGTGACCACTAAACACAACTGCATGCCCATAGTGCTTCTCTGGGAGAAGCAGGGGGCGTCGTTCCCTCCTGGTTTTGGCCCCCAGGACCTGGGCCATAAATAGTATTGAGCATCTCAATTGGTATAGTGGGTGTGGCCCCCGGAAATGTCTGTTCTCCACTAGCTGGTGCTTAGCACTCATACCTTATAAGAACAGGAACAGAATTATATTTACTATAGACATGCTATAGATGAGTGCCTTGGAGAGTTTTTATTTGGCATCATACACACAGATTGTATATTGAAGTTTTGGCCTATCATGTCTATTTATCATTCATCATGCCTGGAAAACATAAAGTCCAGGGTGAGACAGGAACTTGGCAAATTCACTGTCCAAGTTTTGTTCTGCTTTCAAGGGCTGCAGCAGTCATAGGTTACATCTGTTTTACAATGTTTTTCAGGTTAAAGTTACTATAGCAGATTACACTGTATGAAACCGTGTGGCCTTGATTACCATTTGTCCGTGTGTTAAGGCAGACCCTAAGTGACTTTCTGAGAAGGATCCTGGCCTTACCCATAGGCATATCCTGGCTTATCTCCAGAAGTAGATAAGGCAGTTTTCTATGCAGGCAGGAGTTCTTGTAAGGTGACACAATTTTGACAAGAGTGTTAATCTTACTCCTACCTTCGGTGATGGTTAAACATGAGCCTCTACACCCACCCACTTCCCCACAACAGGGAATATTTGCACTCCTAATAGTTGTTGGGAAATGTAACCTTGAGGTTGGTGTCGCTCAAATCTTTCAATCCCTCTTGGCGCAAAGAAATTGTGTTTAGAGATTATTTCCTAAGGGAGACTTGTATTAGTTAAAATAATGTTAGCTACTCCAACAAACAAATCCTGAATTTGATGGTTTGACACAATAGAAGTTGGTTTCTCATTCATATTACAGTCCAATGAAGGTTTTCTGGCTGAGCATCTTCCTGCCAGGACTTTGGAAGCCCAGGCTTCCTCCTTCCTGTGGCTCTGTCCTCCTTTGGCTCCTTTCTGCCAGGAGATAGGGAACAGAAACACGGATTCACTTTGGCTCAAAAGTGACACACATCACTTCTGCTCATTCCGCATCAAGGCCACACCTGGGAACACTACTCACATGCCCAGGGAGGTAGAAAACAGACTTTGGTGAGCTCCATGGAAATGCATTTCTCAAAATGCCATAAATTGCCCCAGATTAAGCCAGTTCATCTAAGAGCTCAGTACCCACAGGGTGTCAGGCAGGCTCCCGCAGAATAGCTTCTACAGAACAGCAAGGAAATGTGCCCCTGGTCTCAACAGAGATAAGAGAGAAACACTGGGTAGGTGAGAAGGTGGGGTAGGATATCACGCCCGTGCGTGCAAGGCGCTACTGAGGATGGCATCTGGGATGTGGTGACATTCGTTTTTTGAGGAGGAATCCGGGAGGAACATCACTCTGAAGAGATGCCACAATTTTGTCGTCGTTGGTGTGTCTGCCACTGTGCTTCTTCCCATGTCCTTGCATCACAGTGTGACTTAGCGCCAATTCAACATCTGATTCTTCTTTGGTTGTGCTGTGACTCATGTCACTTAGTGTGCTCCTGTCTTGGCCTTGGGTGGTGGGGAAGTGTAGACTCAGATCAACACAGCCCATTGTTAGCAAATATGTAAGACCGTAAGTGATGTATATTTTGAACCAACCTCACACCTGCTTTCATTCATATTTCCTATTCTTACTTCTCTGCCTCATTGTTTGGGTTTTTTTTTTTATATGCCGTTTTGCTATAATCCAGTTATCTTTGTAAAATGCATCCAGTCCATTTAAGAAATACAGTGAAATACAAGCAAATAAATAACAGCATCACCAAAAAAAGTCAGAGTAGCAATGATGCAGGAGCTACCAGAGAAAGTTGAAGATAGTTTCTTCTTTCCTTTTCTTCTTGCCATTGTCAGCCTTACAGGTGGGGTTGTTTACATGTGGTATCACTTAATGAACAAATCTCTTCGCTGTGCTCTAGGTGTCTGACGCACCCTCAGGGTGACAGAATACACCTTCCTAGTTCTCAGAACACCCACAAACTCCAGAAGGAGCCTTCCCCAGTTTCTCAAGGGGGCGGCAGTCTTCAGGTTGCTCTTTTGGATAAAGATGTCCTCGTGCCAATGGTGCCATTCCCACTGTGCTTCTTCCTATAACCTCGAATCGTAGTATGCCTTTGCAGCTACACCCGTCTCTAAGGCTTTTCTGAGTCCTGTGGGCAGATTACCAAGGGGCAGCACAGCTAACGGGAAAGAGCAAGACTGTGGGAAGCACTATCCAATATGGTAGCCAGTTGCCACGTGTGGCCACAAATCACCTGCAATGAGGCAAGTCTGAATTAAGATGCGCTGTAAGTATAAAACATATACTGGATTTTGAAGATGGTATGAAAAGAGAATATGAAATATCACATTAATAATTTTAAATATTGAACAGGATTGTCATCTAATCTCTCACCACCAAGTAAGTCCCAAGATGTACACTTGGTTATTAGGGTTTGGCCCAGTGCTCTGGAAGAGCCTGGGATTCATATTAAAAGGGAGGAATTGAGGATTCTATGCCTCTGCCTACAAGTTTTAGTTTCCTGTCTGATGCACTCAGCTTTGAGACTCAGCTAGGAGAACAAAGACTTCAAGGTATCATTCACCTGTATTGTGTGGTCTTTGTTTTTAAGGACAAAAAAAATATTAACTTAAAGGAAAAGTCATTTGGGGATTTTTCTTTAGTAAAATTAAATCTTATCCAGAGTGACTTATCTTTCTCAAGCTCAGAAGTTCAATTGCCGACCCCAGCTCTCTGAGCATCAACTAAGAACAATAAAAATATTTTCTTGTTCAGAGATTATTTCAGTTATCACAGACACTAAGTAGATGTCAAATAAGCAACTGGCCTACAGACGTTCATTCATGAAGCCTGAATCTGTTGCTTAAGAGAAGCTGGGAGGAGCTGTTGGGAAGTGAGTGACCAGTGGGTGAAAATGTACACATGATAATAGTGAAGCCTGGCTCATGGGGAACATATGGAGGAAAAAAACTCAAACCATGTGAACAGGTGTATGTGAGAATCAACACGCTTCCAAACCCAATATAGATCCTTTATGTTGGCAAAAGAGGAGAGTCCCCACTTTTAACTGCCAAGATGCCCCCACTCCCACTCTTTGCACCATGACTGGCCCCATGTCACCTCCCTTTTGTCACATGACTTGGCCAATTCACCACTGAAGCAGCACATGCCCATGCATCCTTGCTCAGCCATGCGCACGTCCTCAGCCCCCGCTCTTTACAGCGCAAGCCAACAACCCAGTGCTTCTTACCTTGCACATCTCACACTGGTTTTCTCTTGCCATGTCTGTCCTCTGTGTCTTCTGATTCCTTGATGACACAACCCTCGATTACTCCACGAAATCAAGCCTCCCAGTCCTCAGACAGGGACAGAGACCCTTCCCAAAAGCAAGGGAACTTACAAGGATCCAAGAGTATCCACAGACAGTTTGGTTATAGTCATAAGAAACCCATTTATTCATTGGTGGAGACTCATCAAAGCTGTGTGCATAGAATCCAGAGGGTCAATAAGCTTAGATGGGAAAACATCTATCTTTAATCTTACTAACCTCTACCTGAACTGTACGATTTCCTTCAATTGCAGAGGTGAGCAATAAACCACATTTTAGCAATGCCTACTATTTGTCAACAGGAGAAATCAGATATTTCAATATATTAGGACTGTTGCAGATTTCTCAAAATATTATTTATTTCAGATGTATGGCAGTTATTAGAAATATAAGTAGAGCTTCCTTTTTAATGAGTTAAGAAAGCAGCAGATGTATGTATATGCCATGTATCTTTTTTATTTATATTTTGATAACTACATAAATATAATTCATTTCTTTTTTAATCCTATGTGTTTTATTTTGTGCATTTAAAAACATTCTGAGGATGAGTCTTATCTCAGTTCCTGCTGCTATCACAAAATTCTGTAGAATAAGTTGCCTAAACAACAAACATTTAGTTCTCACGGTTCTGGAAGGCCAAGATCAAGGTACTGTCCACTTCGGTGTCTTGTGAGGGAATTCTTGCAGACAGCTGCCTTCTCGTTGTACCCTAACACAGCAGAGAGAGATCACCTCTCTCAAATCTCTTCTTATAAGGACACTAATTCTATTCATGAGAGTTCCATCCTCATAACGTAATTACCGCCCAAAGGTCCATCTACAAATACCATTACATTGAGGGTTAGGGTTTCAACATATGAATCTGAGGGACAGAAACATTCAGTCCATAGTAAGTCCGTAGGTCTCACCAGATGCCAAAGGCATCCATGGGAAAAATGGGAAAAGATAGTTAAGACACCCCTCCATGACCCCTGTGCAGCACGCCACCATGACAAAGAGTTTTAGCAAACATCAGCCACAGAGTCTTCAACGGTAGCTCTCTAAGACCTTTACAGACTTGATTTCTCCTAGTTCCTCAGGAGGTGATAAACATCCCCCCTCATGCCAAAGCAGGAAACTCAAAAATTTATGTGCCGCACAGGGGTAGAGAGGAGTAGGAAGGATTGAGAAGCCAGGAGACCTGGTCTCTGGAGTGCCTCACAGTCCAGCGTCTGGGAGCAGAGCTGAGTGGCCTCTGCCCTCAACCCTGTGAAGGCCCATCTATGACATGCACAGAGGCAGGGGGTCAGGGGGTTATAGCTAAAAGGCCACCTTTGCAGAGGCAAAAGCCATCCCAAAGTGTGTCTCCGGCCATGAAGTACTTGCTGATTCCAGAATGAGGCAACTCTCTCCACCCTCCCAGAGAAGGGAGAGGTAGTTCTTTTTTGAACATCATTCTAAACTGGGTGAGAGATATTGTTAGCTGCTCAATTCCCTACCCCTCACACTAATTAAACAAGCACTTTGGGTTAATTAATTTGTAGGAGAGGACCATATTGCTGAGCATACATTTTTTTCTGGGTTTCAACTGCTCTACTTCTCAAGTTGAAATTACTTTGCTGTAACTTTTCTTTCTTTCTTCTCACCTTTAACTCTAAGTCTGTTTGCATGTTTTCCTTTTGCAGTTTGGGGAAAAAAAAATTTAAAGGGGGAGGGGAAAGAAAGGTTATTTGATCCTTTGAAGAGAGAAATCCTACTCATGGATTTTCTGCATTTAATTCATTGGAGAGAAAAGTTATATGGAGTGAATAGAATGGGAAAAGGAGGACGAGGAAAGGTATGAGGGGCTTTGATCTCTTCCAGGTGCAGGCAAGGCAGCTACTCCCCAAATCTCAGGACAACTCGGCCGCATCAGCCCTTAGAGAGCCTTCCACAGCCAAGCCATGCACATAGAACTGGAGACCTCTAGGCTACGGGTTCTTAAAACAGCCCTGAAGAAGGGAGCATGAGACTCAGGCAGAAAAACCCAGTGCCTCCCTGGTGCTCACTGCCTCGGGCACTTTGATCAGAGAAATAAAAGCTGAGAACTAAGAAATCATTCTGAGTGCGAGCTGAGAGGGGGAGAGCTGATAAACACGGAAAATACTCTTTGTAACATGAGCTTGTATTTCTTCTTTCATCTCTAGGCATAAAGAGGCAAGGCAAAATACATGGGCATCAATACTAGGTGATGAATGCTCGGAACTGGGTCAGCTCAAGGGCTCACTCCAGCCTGAGAAAGAGCGAGGGCATGAATTGAGCTGAAAATACAGACTCGCACTGCTGTCCCCACTGCGGAACCTTCTGGAAATAAACCACTGAGTTTGGGCGGGGCCAAGATGTCAGCGAGCTGGTGGTCCCACAGGTCAGCAATTAGGAGTCAGTTCCATTCTGTTTTTTTTTTTTTTTTTTTTTAAAAACTTAGTGCTTAATATGTACTGGACATTGTGCTAGAGAAAATTGGAACTGAAGATGGATGGGAGATAGGGCATCCACAGACCTGTAAATTGGTAATAACCAATCAATAAGTCTTATAAAAACTGTATTTACAAAGTCAATTAACTGGCATGAGGACTATCTGGGAAGGCTTCATTACAGAGCATTACAGGCTTCATAGGACACTGGCTTTTTTGATTTAAAAAAAAAAATAGAAGCTCATCAAGAAAACATGGGATGAGAGTGATCTGCCCTGTGGAAGGGGCGCACACAAAGACACAGAGATGTGCTCAGCAGTTAGGGTTGTCTTGAATGTGATGTCTGAAAGGTGAGTGTCATGATAGTTGACCAGGGGATCAAGTCACAAATGACCCATGCCCCCACCAACCTGGGTTTTCTGGGGTTTTTTTACCATGGTGGAGCAGTTTTAAGCAAGAGATTCACATGATCAGAAATGTGTGAGTGTGTATGTTAGGAACGTTCTTTCTGCAGGCGGGTGAATCAGAGGGTGTGAAATCCAGTGATTTCCCTTTGGGACATGCTGGTCTAAGGCCCCTCAAGCAAGAACAGCGGGAAGCAGTGTGGTCTGCATTTCGGGAGCTCAGGAGAGGAATCTGCAGGAGATGCGGATCTGGGGGCTGCCAGGCCAGCAGTGAAGGTTGAAACCACGATGAGGAAGAAACCGACCTGAGGCCACCACGTCTGGCCTCTGGCTCAGCCAAGTTGTTCCCTGCCTTAGAAATTCCTAGAACGTCGAACTTGCAGGGTTCAGAGAACTTGCAGGGTTCACCCCTCATTTTGCAGAGGAAGGCTTGTAGCAGCTATGGCCCTAGCTCTGTGATGACCTGACTCCCACCTCTGCCTCAGCCATGACCTGCCTGCTCACTGCATCTAGAACAGGCCAGCGGTGGAAGGAGAAGAGGGCGGAGTACAGGGTGAGGTGGCAAAGGTCAGAGGTAGATGGGGTCAACCCACAGCCACAACGATGAGGGGCAGACAGAGCATATCAAGCAGATCCCGGTCAGGCGGCAGGAAGAAGAGGCCATAGGTCCCCATGGTGGTGCCTTGACCTTCTCCCTACCCAGTGAGTCCTCTCCCAGCTCAGTGGCCAAGTTGTCTATGAAGCCATCCGGACAAGCAGAGCCCAAAGTGACCTCTCTTTTTCCTAACCTACGTCACAACGTCTTGCGTGGTGTGTCCTACATATAGCCCTGAATTGCAGGTGTTCGCATGCACAGTTGATATCAGGGTCTGAACCCCCAGAACTGGGCACGTCGCCCTGCCACAGTGTCGAGGCTCCATAAACAGAAACCAAAAGAACTGATGCCCGTTCTCTGGGAGGACGCAGCAGAGCAAGGCCACGGAACCAGACCCCGGGATGGAAAATGAGTCAACGGACAAGGAAAATGAGAGCAGAGCTCAGGAAAACCTGTGGGCTCTGCCATGTCCCAGGAGGCCTAGCACAGCCCCACCCCCCACCCCCGCTTGAGTCCCGGGCTGAAGAACACAGGAGCGATCTGACACCAATCACACCAAGGCGAGATGATCTAATAGATGTTTTCCAGCCTTCGTGTCTGCTACCCCCAAACAAAGCGACATGCGCTTCCAAGCAGCTCCTCTCTGGTTATGAGCACTATAATTAAGCACAAAGTCCACGCCCACTGCAGTCTGCACAGAGAGGGTGAGGAAGCCAACCACGGCACAGCAAAGCTGCTGGCTGAGGCGATGGACAGTCCCAGCCTCGGACTGCTGGCTCTCATCCTCGGCTGTCCCGTGGTAGCCTCCAAGCGCTCTTGGCTAAGCTCCACCTGAGACCTCAGGGAGTTGAGGAGGGAGAAGAAGCGAGCTGGGAAGAGTGATGGCAGGATTCTATCCTCCATTCTGCCACTGTGTGGGGGTCCAGTCCCATCTCGGAGTCGCTATTGTTTTCATCTGGAATCCCCACCTGGCTACTCCCCACTACACATGAGCGCGGGTCCTCCTTAGTGACAGTCCAGAGACCTCAGCAGCTATCCCTCAAGTAGCAGCCATGGCTCTGACAGGCAGGGGACCCCAGCAGTCGCCAGAGCCCCGCGCAGCCAGCCCGGGTCTGCCCAGGACAGCCTGGCCCTTGGGATGCTGCCTCTTGGTCACCTTTCACATGGTCTTGTGAGTTGTGCTCCCCAGCTCCATCCTCTACGCCCTGGCCCCTCACAAGGGGAGAGACTGTTGAGAGGGATGTTGCCGAAGGGGGTTTTACCACCACCCTTCCCATCGCTCAGGGGCCCCCTGCTTTCAGACAAGAACCGGCCTATGAGGAGACCCTGCACCCTCCTGCCTGCATTTTTCTCCATTGTCTTTACCATCTTTGATGCAAAGTTTATTTATTTAATGCATATTTATGTTTCTCCTCCAAAAAAAATAATAGCTCCGCCAGGGGAGGATTGTCTGTTTTGTTCACAACTGTATCCTGTGTCCAGAACAGTCTTTGGCTCATGGTAGGCACTCTATAAATATTTGTGAACAAATGAATGACTGAGTGAATGAATGAGTGAATGCTATCCTAAGTCATGTAGCACTTATGTGTAAGTGAACTCTTTCTACAGGAAGCCTTTGAAGAAGGCTGAGCCAAGGCAGAAGGACCTGGGGGTCAGGTCCCCCGAGATCTGAGATGAGCAATATTTCCAGTCTGTGACCTCAGTCTCCCCACTTGTAAAATTAGGGGGCTGAGCAGGGCAGGGCCCAGCATCAGGTCTGTCAAGTTCTGCCCCTCTTGTCAGCCGGCCATGTGCTGTCCCTCCCTGAGATTCCAGACCTATCCCAGAAACTGCCTTCAGGCCCACGCCCACAGCCCTAGAGCCCGTGGGACTCGGCCCTCCACCCATGGGATCAGATTTTTTTTTTTAATCTAGCCTTGAGGTTTATATTGCCATTTCTGCTGGGGGAATCCAGCAGACTTACCAGATCAAATTGAAATGTCTTCCCAAAGAGCATTGCCTGAGGAGGTGGCCTCCCCACGGGGTCTGAGGGAGTGGGGCCAGAGCTGGGGCCTCCAAGGGCGGGAGGAGATCTGATTTGGCCAGAAGACCGAGGCTGGGGGATCTCAGCGGGAAAAGAGGCGTGAACGAGGCTCTAGGGGCGCTCCTTTCTGAGAGGGAAGTTGCTTGCCACAGGCTGCAGTGGCCTCCAGGAAGGTCCACGTTAGCATCGGAAGGCCTGCCCAGGAGACCTGACCCACGCGGTGGGCTGGAGAGAAGGATGTGGTACTGAGACCAAGAGGAAGCTTAGGGGGAGTATTAACCTGTGCAGAGGTTCAGAACACAGGGTCCAAAGCAGACCACCTGGGCCCCCACCCAGCCGCACCATCACCTACTGGCTAGGTGGCTAAGCAAGTTTCTTAATATTGCCCCTCATTTGAGAATAACAAGAGCACCTCACAGGCTTGTTGCGGCAATTAAATTACTAAATATCAGTAAAGGCTTAGGCCAGTACCTGGGGCGAAAAAGAAAAAAAACGCACCCCGTGAATGTTAGCTAGTGTTATTATTATATATTCCTCCCAAGCACTATCTCCCCACCACCACTACCAAAGACGTCCCAAATGATCACCACGTGGAGTGTCAACACACACCCTCTGGCCTCCTCTCCCAGCCAGAAGGCCTCCCCGGAGCCCCATCGCTACAGAAATTCTGCCGCTCCCTCTGGAAAGCCAGATTCCAGTTCCCAGGGAAACAGAGCCCCGGGCTGTGTCAGAGGACCCCGCTCTCCTGCCTGTGAGAGATCGCGAGGCGGCCCCTCATCAGAAGAGCTCCATCAGCACCGGAGGCTGAGGAGACGCCCCCAGAAAGACACCCGTGGGGAGTTACTGGGTGGCCTTTCTGAGAGGTCACCTGGCGGACCGGCTCCCAGCGGGGATGCGAAGTCTTTCCCTGGGCCCCGGGCACTGCACCGACAGTCCATTTCCTCCCTGTGGCCCCCGGTGCCATCTCTTCCTTCCCTCCAGAAGGCAAGGTTAGAGCCCTGTGCCCAGGAGCACCAGCAGTCTTTCCAGACCAGTCAAGAATCTGCCTCCCATGGAGAGACCCACTACCCATCTCCAGTCTCCAGTTCAGACCATGATTTCAACTGCCAAAAAAAAAAAAAAAAAAATTTCACATGCAAATCAAAGCCAAATTGAAAATCTGTTCATCACTTCTTCTGGTGCCTCGGGTCCCTTGTTGGGGAATTTTTAAATGGCTCAGCTCATCTGAAGCCAAGGAAGAGAGAGGAGACAGATGGAGTCATGCATTTTTACAGAGATTCTTAAGAATCGTCCTTGTGGAAACCCCCTCTGCCCATCCATGCTGCAGTGGGGACGTCTCATTCCATGACCTGCTCTTACTAAAGATATTTCTCCCCACACCTGACAGCCCGGGCACATTTCTGCAGAGACTCATTTGCACAGCGGCCTTCAGGAGAGATGTTTCTTACATGACTGGCTCAGAAAAATCTAAGGATTGCTTACCAAAAAACAATCTTTCTGCTGCACAACAGAATGCGAGAGCATCGGTTTTAACAAGAAAATGCCCACTGGTGGAGTGACTCCTTGTCAACTAAAACAAACTCCATCCAAGAAATGGAAAAACTATGAGTGAGCCAGGCGCCACCCAACTCGCTTGTCACGTGTCTGTACGGAAGGTCATTTAAAGAGTCTTCAGGAGTCACTTTGCATGGGCTCTCCTGGGCAGAGTCTGGTGGGCATTGGACTTGGCTGCAGAAATTGACTCAACATCTGGTCTTTACATGCCATGCAAAGGGAGCCTGGCTCACAGTAGCTGCCCTCGAACTACTATTACTCAGCAAAACCCCCACGTTACTCAGGGTCGTAGCCAGGGCTCTCCAGAGAAACAGAACCAACAGGCTATAAGTAGATATATGGAAAGAAAGAGAAATTTACTTTTAAGAATTGGCTCATGAGATTGTGGCAGGACGGGGAGCGGGGGGTGTTGAGGCAAGCCCTTAAGCTGATCATTAAAAGTTGACGTTGCAGTCTTGAGTCTGAATTCTGCAGGGCGGCAGGCTGGAAATGCAGACAAGCTGTCCATGTTGCAGTCCCGAAGAGAATCTTTTCTTCAAGAAACCTCAGTCTTTGCTCTTAAGACTTTCAGCTGGTTGGGTGAGGCCCACCCACGATATGCTCAGTAATCTGCGTTACTAAAGGCTACTGATTTAAATGTTAATAACATCTGAAAAACGCCTTTACGGCAACATCTGAACTGGTGCTTGACCAAATAATTGGCACCGTAGCCCAGCCAGGATGACGCGTGAATTAACCATCATACTTGGCACACCGTCTGCTCTCTGGCCGTCCCACTTAGCCACCTGTACCTCTGACAGGGACCACTTGCCCCTCCTTGGGCACACACGCGCACCATCGGCTCTGTGCTTTATCGCGCCACCTCTCCCCTTCCCACTGGAAAGCACCCCCATGCCATCCCTTGCCTCTTCAAATCTTTCTCTCCCCCTCCAAGACCCAACTCCAGTGACACTTCCTTGATGGAGTCTTCCCTGACCCTTCTGCGCCACTCGGTCTCTCTCAGGATTCCCAAATCCCCGACCGTCTGCAGCACAGAGCCAGCCTTTGATCGCATGCCGCCTGAACCCCTCCTTTTCCTAGTTGCATTTCTGAATTAAGAGACAGCTCGTGTTCCTCTACCTCCCACCTGGGGAAGGGCTGGAAGATTGAAATTTGACACAAACGCCCATCTGGTGGCGATTTTCTCTGCAAAGAAATGTACGATGGCGGTAAGCATCAGATTAAATGACAAAGTCAGAACGAAAACAGGAAAAGCAGAGGACGTCTGCAGGTCTTTCTATGTGACCTCAGCTGAAAACACAAGTCAAAGTGGGGAAGTTGAAGAAGGTGACCTCGCCGTAGAGATCAACACGGGGAATGGCTCCTGCCCAAGCTAACTTGTGACTACGTGAGCTGCTTCCGGGCATGGACGGGGCTTCCGGCAGGCATCAGGGCCACATTAAGGGGGGACTGAGTGAGTCACTCGCCAGAGACCTCTGCAAATGGCTAAGTTCAAAGTTCTGCTTTTAATCGATTCGGCGTGTGATAATGCTGGGCAGCGTTTCCTCCAAAGATAAGGGCAGCATTGATAATCAGATACGCAGCACAGGCAGCCGTGGAGAACAAGGAGCCCCTGCCAGAGGAAAGGGCAGGGGGCAGGCAAAACCGGCTTTGAGAAGGGGGGCTCTGGCTGCTGCTTTGCAGGAATGGGTACCACTAGCCGCTCGAGCTCCAATCCTGCCAATCGCGAGGGTTCGGACCCTCCCCACTATGAGCCAGTGCCATTCTGTGGCAAGGAGGGAAAGGAAGGGAGATAGATAAAGACCTCAAGCATGACGGAAAGGCAGAGCGTGGCAAATCTCAATGTCTGCTGCACCTCAACGCATTTATTAATGTTGCTGAGCATGAAAAAAACGCCATACCGGTGCCAAGCGCTCTGGACATAACAGACAGTGCTGAGCCCCGCCTGTAGGGGGGGCACACCTTCCAGCAGAGACGAAAGACATTGGGCAAGTATTGCAGTCATCACCAGGAAAAATCAGCTTGATCACACACAATTTTTAAAGGGTGAGGTAACATCATGGGAGTGGAAGGCTTTTCCTCACCAGGGTCGTGGTTGGAAGTGGATTTCCTGAAACACTGCTCTTGGATAAACAGAAGGCTTCCAGCTCTCCCTTTGCTCCTTAGGGTTCCCTGTGAGTCAACTTTCTAGAGGTTCCACCCAGCCCGGGGAAGGCTGGCACCAGATCTTAGACCACATATAGGTCCCTCCTATATGCCTCTACTATGACCAGTGCTGTCCCCAACACCACCACCGCCACCAGCAGCACCTATAGAACTTCTGCTGTATTTTAATCATCCGTTTAGTTTCCAGCCTCATCCGCTGAACGATAAGCTTCTTGAAAGCAGGGACATGTCGGTCTCACTCACAATTTTATCCCAGGGCCCCTAGAGGACAGGGCACACAGTTGGCCATAGCTTTGGGTGCTGCCTGCCTAACGCACATTTAGAGAAACTTTGCTAATAAAGATGGCTGGCGTTGTTTGAACAGGCACCGTGTGTCAGATGCTGCTCAGCAGTTGGCAAACACTCATTTGTTCCTTGCAGTAATCTTTTGAGTTGTGCATTATCATCGCTATCAGGCCAGGAAGGAACCTGAAGTCCAAAGAAACTAAGGAGTCTGCACGAGGTCACAGAGCTTGGGACTAGACACCAACTCAGAACAGTCCGTGGTCCTCACGGATGCTGGCCTGAGGTTCCCCGCAGTGAAAGCATGCTCTCTTCTGTAAGTGCGCTGGAAGAGGAAACTGCTGTGGAAAAGATCCAAAGAGCTTTGAGTGCTCAGTGGACACATATACAAGGAAGGCAGAGGATTTGCAGTTGTCAGGACCTGAAGCTCCCAGAGATGGGGCTCCTAGGCTCGCCAGACCTCCTGTGAGAAGGTAAAAGCAGGTACCAGACTCTACGAGCCTTCTCCAGGAATAAGAGAAAAGCCTACAGCAGGACCTGGGAAGGAGGAGGGCCAAACACAGTGGAAGGAGGCAGAAGTGTCAAGAGCCAATGCCCTTTCATTTCTTGTCATCTCTTTCAGGATTATTTGGGCTTCTCCCTGAATCTCAGGGCCCGCATGCAGGAAGCCCTGGAACTATGCTCAGACCCAGCTAGATCTGGGACAGGAAGCAGAAGGATAGGAAGAAAACCTGTGGCCATGAAGGTCAGGGCACAAACGGATGCAGACGAGAGGCACAGGCCCAAAAGTGGCGAATGATTTACCGGCCGTCAGATCACAAGCCTTAAGCGGGCCATGCAGAAACAGTGCAGGCCGCTCTGGCTGTGGAGGCATTCTTCTCCCGAAAGAGCCACTGCAGCCTGCTGCGACTCCCTTGCGGAAAATTAAGAGAGGAGCTTGTCATCACCAGAAGAAAGAAAAGTAGCCTGCTCATTTCATCACAAAAACTCCGCAAGCCTATGGCAAATGGTCTCAATTCCTTCCTTCCACCTGATTTATACCGAAGCCATTGTTCACTCTGATGGTGTTCGATATATCACAAGAATGAACACTGTGCATCTTGGTATTTCACCCTCCAAAGCCTCATAGAAAAATGGATGCTAATGAAGAAACCTTCCATGTTTTCCTAGGAAGGCTATCACCTCTGATAATACAGAGTGTTTCAGCGGATCAATAAAAGCAATAAATCAATGCGATTTATTAAATACAACAAGCACTTTTCCAGGCAAGCACTGAGACAGAGTCCAGAACGACACTTCGCCAGCACTCAGAATGGAGAAAGGTGGCTACTTATTATGAACAAAGTTTCCACAAATACCTCAAGAGAGATTGATAACCAGGAGCAGTGACATTCGTAACCACCCCACCCCAATTCCTAGCAGAGCTCTCCCTGGGGGCATCCTCATCGGAGCTCTCGAGACAAAATCCAATTTACCATCCTTTCTACAGAAGAACCCAGGTCAGCTCCCGGGACAGAGCTGGTAAATCTTCAAGTGAACAAGGCCAAGTTCCCCTGGGCAAAAAAAAAGCACGAGTGAGGTGAGATCAAACATAGTGGGTCTCAAGAACATAGGAATCGATCCTGGAATCTGCCTATTCTCTGCCCAGAGAAGGAACGGGGGATGGCTCCCCATACAGGTGCATGAAATCCATCCCAAAGAAAAGCCCGCCTCTCAACCATGGTCTTGACATTTAGACAGAGCTGGTTTAACAGTTCGTCAGGGTAGGCAAACTACTCACACCCATTCCCTTCCTGCAGGCAAGGGTTTCTAAGAGAGCCACTGAACTGATGAATGGATCACAGCCCTCCCAACAAAGACAAGGCTGGGACTGCCATTCCCTCACCTCTACTCCAGATTCATTCTTACCTCTCTCCACCCTAAGGCCACTAAGGAAAGAGAGGACACAGCAGGGCTGCTGTGGAATCATGGGCCAGGCTCCAGACCCCCAGAGACTGGCCTAAGGCGGGCTCCTCCGTAGACAGTAAGCCTTTGTTAGAGACATGACTCTAACCCTCCATGACATCCATGCATGCATCCATCCAAATGATTGCTCAGGGTTTCACCATATACATGGCTCTGTGGTGATGCAGAGGGTCTCTCAAGGATAGAGAGTGTTCAACTAGTGATAAAATAGCCCAATGGAAATGGTCTGAACTCTGGAAGAAGCTACATCTGGGTCCTCATCCCAGCTGTGTGTCTTTGGTCAAGTTATGAAACTTCTCAGTGCCTCCAATGCCAAATCTGGAAAACAGGGATAATGATGGTACCTACCAAGCAGGTTCTTCGTGAGGATTAAATGAGGTAATGAAGTGTGTCCTACAGGATGATAAGGCATACCAGAGAATAATTTTAGTTGAAATAGGAAAGAACCTTTATCTAATATATGTATGTATGTATGTATGTATGTACGTATGTATGTATAGGTAGATAGATAGATTGATTGATTGATTGAACACCAAACTCAATTTCACAAAACTACTTAAAATAATCTAAAGTTTAAACTAAGTTTACACAGGGTGAGAAAATTATTTGTAATTTGTAGCACACTACCAAGCAGGGGCCTTTGTCTAGAATATATAAAGAATTTCTACAAATCAATAAAAATATTTTTAAAATAGATAAAATTCTTGACGAGCATACACAAAAGAAGATATTTAATAGAACAATATGGAAAAAAAAATGCCTAATCTCGTTAGTAAGCAGAAAAATGCAAATTAAGACCGCAATCCCCATAATCCTCAGGATGGTTAATTGAAAGCAATGATCACACTGTGTCGGTAAGGATCAAGAGCAATGGAAACTTGTAGAGTTGGGTCTGTAATTGGTACAATCATTGGAAAGCCACCACCCACTAAAGTTGAACATACATACCCACATCTTATAACCCAGAAATTACACTCCTAAATATATAGTCAGCATAAATGTGCTTTAATAAGTGTGCATTCTATCATTATTCATAATAGCCAAAAACTGGAAACAATTCAATGTCCATAAACAGCATACTAAAAAATAAAATTTCTGTATTCAGTCAACGGATTACTACACAGCAATGAAAATGAACGAACTCCAGCTGAATGCAGCAACAAAGGTATTCTCTCAAACGTGATACCGAATTACAAAAGTCAGACACATTAAAAACATACATATTGTATGATCCCATAAGTGTAATGAGCAGACTCGGGCAAACTAAGTAAGAGATGGTGAGAATCAGAACAGGGCTGCTTCTGGAGAAGCAGTAGGGGGTCCTGGGAAGGGTTTCTGTGGTGCTAGCCCTGTTCTGTTTCTTGACATTTCATGATAATTTATTGATTTATACATTTATGCTTTGTGCTCTTTTCAACATGTTATATTTATAACTTTCGTTAAGTTTTACAGGGTCTTTAAATATTAAGCAAATACATTGGCGCATGATTATAGTAAAACAGTGAGAGTAATAATGACTAAAGATGGGAAAATACTGAAGTGATAGAACTAACTAAGCTTCACAAGACACAGATCCTATTCCATACATTTTACACAAATTATCTCACTTAACTGTCACAACAGTTCTATGAGATAAGTAATACAATATTAGCCTCCATTTTACAGATGGGAAATTCAAGGCATGGGGACGTTAAGCTATTTGTCTCAGGTCACCCAGCTAGTTAGCAGCAAAGCTAAGATTTAAAGCCAGGCAATCGAGCACCGAAGTCATGCCCTTGACCATCACCCCCTGCTGCCCTCATGCAAAGGGCCAGCATAATAACTAACACATAGCCTCGCTCACTCTGTGTTGACTCTTTAATAAATAATAGTCTTTCCTCTTGATCTCCTGCATTCCGCTCAGGGAACCCACCTGTCATTCATCATTCATCACTCAATTTATTTTGTGTTTTGGTTTCAATACTCCTTTCCCCTCCCAACTTTCGTGTCCATATGTCAAGGAGTCTAGTAAACACTGATTTCATGGGGTCTCTGGAACACCAAAGGCACAATAGCACAGCCTTTTGAAACGTGAAATAGCCAGGCTGATAGCTATATTAACTGAAAGCACATGGGCGGGATTGGCTTCACCTGATGATGCTGTCTCGGAGAGACCACCAAAATATCTCCAGCTTAAGGGGTGAGGTGTGGACCTGGGCTCTCGGGCTTCCCCCAGATTTTGCAAAAGCACAGGCGCTGATGGTGACCAAATGACAGGGGAAGCCTGCTATGAACAGCGGGCATCTTCACCTCTAGAAGGAAGGAAGCCAGAGATGGATGATGCAGATGTTTCACAATGAATCAGGAGGAGAAATTGTTCACAAATGTTAGAAAAAAGTAAGAAGAGATGCTCCCAGCATCCCAGGGCTGGAGGATACTTCCTGAAATAGGCTCAAGCTGAATCTACTCCCAGAAGCATCACCCTTTGAGATCGTGTGATCATCTGCCCGGGGAGGCCACCTGTCAGAGCCTGCTGGAAAGCCTGGTTGGTTTGTCATCTGAAGACCACTCATATGGCTCTGCATATCTGCATAATCCTTTGGTACTAAATGTATTCGTAATCATTGCAGCAGCCTGTTTAATTATAACTAATGGGTGTACCCATGCTAAATGACATGCCATCGGAAATCCCCTTCCCCCAACTGAGACTATCCACGAAGAAGCCACAAAGATACTGGGCAAAAAGGCAACACTATGAAGAGACCAAGTTCCTACACATGAGGCTCCACCACTCGGATGGAGAAATTTCACCAAAGAAATTTCCCTCCAGAATTCCTGTGTGGACAGTGTCAGCCTTTCAGGCTGTGGGGACAGGGTGTTCTGTTGGTGAGCTGCCATTTCTGAAAGCTCGATGACAGGGGCAGAGCCCCCCTCTCCAGACCTCCTGCAGAGGATGTGATTTACCATGCACATTATTAATGAGCTTCATCCTAAAGTTATTCTGGCTGCATGCGGAGCTTAGAGGACTTGGGAGCACAACTTGGCAGGCGAGAGATGCTTTAAAATGCAGCACTTGCCCAGGCTGTTTTTTAAAAAAACGTAACATCAAGGAGGCAGTCAGGGATTGTGGTGTGGGGTGGGGAAACCATCGCAACAATGGGTTGGAAAGAGTAAAATGAGAAAAAAAATTAAAAAACTGTTTTTTAATAGAAATATGTATATACATTCAGATCTTTTTTCTCTTTTGCTCTGTTCCTTCCAGCCTCGGGGTCACTCTCTTGCCAGGAAGGCCCTCCTTCTCTTCACTGTCCAGTAAGTCCTGCACGTCCTTTAGGGCTACCTGAGCCACCTCCAAAAAGCCTCGTTGACTTCCCCAGACCTTGAGCACTTTCCCTCCTGAATATTCCTTCTGAGTAGCCATTTGGCACTTCCTGTATTTAATTATCCATCAAAAGCAGTTATGAATCCCTCATGGTGAAGTAATTGTGGCAGATGTCAATCCCGGGTCTTAGATAAGGCAGCTTTCCCTGTGGGTATCTTGTCTTTTTCAAGAAGATGATTTCCCAGAGTAGGAAGAACAGCAGGTTCATGGCCATGCTGCCCAAGGCCTGGCATGTGTCGACCCCTCAGGGAATGCCTGCTGGATGGCCAAACTGGATTCAGCCAGGAACAGAGCTCTTGTCTCTCAAAAGGATGGCTCTTGGATGCAAACCCAGCTTTTTCCTGTGCAAGGAAAGAACCTCCAAAGAGCTGAAGCCCAAAAATCATCCTACTCCTTAAGCCTCCTGTCTGGGGACTCAGCATCCAAAGAACAGAGACAGTGACGGTGATGGGGGTGAGAAGGAGTGATGAATGGCGAAAGACAGTTATTCAGTGAACAAGTAAGGACCACAAAAGACCTTGATGAATGCAGAGCTTTACTGGAAGACAGGAGTGAGACAGAGGTAGAGTCTTGAGATCTGTTCTGCTCTCAGAAAGAAAAGATATGGATGGGAGAACAATGGAAGAAAATCAATTCCTGACCTCTATAGAAATGACAGAGTTATCTCAGCCCATTTTTTATCTAAGCCCCATTTTTCATCTGAGATTTCTCTGGTAATGGACACACACAAAAAGGAAATTCTGTCATTTTTCAAGTTTCTCACACCCATGATTGCAATGTTTCACTTATTACAAATTTCACACAGTACATATAAAATCGATTTTCCCTGATCAAAATATTTTCCAGAAATTTCTATGATACATCAATTACTCTTCAAGGTGCAATGAGAAGCAGAGTGAGTCAGCTATAATTTGGCCTAGAATTCGGGATGTCGACTCAAGCTCACCGGGTGCTCCGCCAGCAGAGGCCCAGGGCCCTGCTGCTCTTGAGTCATCAGAGCTCCTGGGCCCCCTCCTGGCAGGTAATTGTGCCAGGAGGTCTCCTTGCTCAGAGTTAAGACAATACCACTGATAACTTCTTCACAAAGGAATAAAGTGAAACTTTCAGATGAAATATAACTTTGTCGCCATCTCAAGAGCCAGGCTAGACTGTGAGATTCTGGGTAATGCAAAAACACAGATACCTCTAAGCTCTCTCCTGTACCCACATTTCCATAGAACTCACTTCTCCACTTCAAGAGAAAGGTGGGCAGCTAGCCACACTCCTGTTGCAAGATGTGACAAAGGGGCAGTGTCTGGCCAAGGTGACACTAAGTGGAAGGGCTGGGACCGTGGCCCTCATTCCTTCCTCAGGCACTGTAAGAATCTGCTATGGAAGTTCTCCTTCATTAGAAGATGCCTCACTCCAATTCCAAGGGACAGTTACTTTCTCCAAGAGAAAACTTTGGCCAATCCATCACCACATCAGTAAGTGCATCGCAATGAGAGTAAACAGCCCCGGGGTGCATCTGTTTTGAGTCAGGATCTCCTAGCTACATCTGACAAACATCGATAGCTCCAAACTTTTCTCTGCATAGGCATCCGTCAGAAAGCATCCATGTCTCTTTCTTTTTATAAAAATCTTGATTCATGTCCAGTGCCAGGCTGTGCAATAGAGGGGTTTGCCATCTCTTTCACTCTGTCCCTGAATGAAGAGGTATCATCACAAAGGCTCGTCTTCCAGCCTGTGCAGATCTGTCAATGTGTTCTCTTCTTTCCTGGAAAGGTTACAGTCAGAGTTAAATAACAAGTGATTCTAAAGTGTCTTTCTCATTGACATGAGAATTAATAGTAATGCAATTATATACTGATGGGTTCAGTGTTCTCCTGAAATGGAGCAACAACTTCATACTCTCACTTAGAAATAAAGTCATCCTACAATAATTTTAACAGAATGTCAAGAGGCAGAAGTCTCAAAGGACTCTACTGGGTACCATTTTTGCAAGACTATTCTAAGAATTAGAGGAGAAGGGGGAAAAGTACAACTCTCCCAGTTGAAAATGTTTATTCTCGTAAAAGATAAAAGTTGATTTACTTTTATGAACTCCTAACAAATATGCTCTTACAGTCATGGAATTCCTCGGCTACCTCACCCCAAAGTATTACTTTATGGAGCTTTCGAGGCCTTCGAAATACAACACTGCAGCTAAAATAGGGCCATTTCCCAAGCAAAAGGATTGTAAACAACATACTAGAAGAAAAAGGGATTCTTTTAGAACACTACCATGCATTTACTGCAATCCAGATAGTTTTGTCTGAGGGCAACTCAACAGAAAAAGACTCCCAACTCGGAAACACCTGTTATGCCCATTATCTGAGCCCCACACCTAAGAGTCTTCCTTTTGAATCCCTGTCAATTCAGCATCAAAACAAACTGGCCACTCAAATCGTAGAACTCTAGGGCTAGAAAAAAACCTCAGTATTCAGGTTTTTTGTCATTTAGGTCAACCCATCCATGTCACAGTGTGAAAATGCAGGTCCAGAATCTCAACCAGAATCATATAATCAGTTATTAATAGAATTGAGACATAATCCAAGGCCCCAGGATACTCAGCCCAGTATCTTGTCCATTACTCAATGCTATGGGGTGAATTGTGACCCCTAAAAATATATATTGGTATCCTAATCTCCAGTATCTCCAGTTACTTTATTGGGAGATGAGGTCTTCACAGAGGTAATCAAGTTAACATTAGGTTATTAGGGTAGGCACTAATCCAATATGGCTGCTATCCTTATAAAGAGGAGAAATTTGGACACAGAAAGAGATGCACGGAGGGAAAATAATTGAAGAGACAGAGAGAAGACGGCCATCTGCAAACGAAGGAGAAAGACCTTGAACATGTCCTTCTCACACAGCCCTTGGGAGGAACCAACCCTGCCAAGATGATCAATTTTTGTGTAAGTCTCCCAGTTGGTGGTACCTTGTCACAGCAGCCTTAGCAAAGTAATACACCTGAGACCAACTGTCTGGAGTGGAACATGTATCTGTAGATGTCTGTTTATATTTGCTGGCTTTATCTCATAGTTCAGGTAACTATAATCCTTGTCTTCTATAAAAATAAAAAAAACATGATTTCCCTAAAAGTATCTTTTTAAAATGCCAGGCTGTGGAAGATACAACCCTTTGTCGAAACCCAAGAGTAGGCCAATAGCCCTATCGAGTAGATACTATTATTAACTCCATTTTAGAGATGAAGACACTTAGACACAGAGAGTTTGCAAAGACTTCCAAAGAACACCCAACTAGTAAGTGGCAGAGCCGATTTCAAACCTAACTGTACGTGGTTCCAGAGCACAGGGTCCTGAATGACACACTAGACAAGAGGTAGTTAGCGTCCCATCACGAGCAGTGTTCAAGCAGAAGCTGGAAGACCATCAGCGAGAGATGCTTTCTAAGGAATCTCTTCCAGTACCGGAGAAGGAAAGTGAAATGTTTTCTGAGCCCCCGCCAGCCTCGAGCTTCCCTGCATTTCCAATCCTATAAATACTGCTAGTTTGAATAGTCAAGGGAAATTTCAAAAAGGAAATAAGATGAAAATGCGAGTCAGAGTTAGTACAGATGGAAGAGAAATTAATGATGGGAGTGGGAGACAACTTCAGTAGACAGAAGTAAATTAGGAGGAATAGCAAGGAATGTGTTAATAAGATTTGAGTTCTTGGGTTTTCTTAGTTAGAAGCTACCTAAAGCCCCAGCTCCACAGACCTGATGCGGGGTATAGCATCCTCTGAGCCTCTTGGCTGAGCCTCCATCCTGTGTGCAGCCTGATTAGACTGAAGTGAACCTTTCAGCTTTACAAGTCACGTGGGATTAAGGATGGATGAAGAGCCAGTGCTCTGAGCTCTTAATTTAGCATTTTCCCCCAGTCCTAAGTTAAACACATAGCCGCCCATAATGCTTCTACCATGCTCTCGGCTAAATTCTGCCAGTGTCTGAAGCCCACGTATTTTTACCATCCTTAAGTAAGCTGCTCGCACGTGTGATGGGGAAAGAGGAGATCTCAGAGCCCTTGGTTCTCGGAACAGCTCCTGAATTTATGCAGAGTCAGCATTGCAGTCATCTGATGGACAGTTTTCTGTCTCTGCTACAGTTCAGGCAGCAGACACGTACTTCCAATGTGGCAGCTGCAAAACATGAAACTTGCTCCCTTTCAAGCTAAGTTCTTATTTTCTCTGGTTTCAACAGGTTGCTGTGCAGACTATCTACTCAGTATATGACATCTCCTCAGCTTGCTTCAGAATAGGAAATGCAGACTCCCAAAGCCCCTCAAAAGGTTTTTCTAGGTCAGTAGGAGAAAAGAGTTGTTCAGAAGCCTGGCACCAGCTTCGTAGAGAGGCCGGTGAGGTGGCTGTGCAGGGGAGGGAGGAAGATTGCTCAGCATCAGAAATGGGGTGCCCCAGGGCCCACGTGCCATGCTGGCACCTTAGGAAGGGAGGCTCAGGCTTCACATCCACCCCTACAAAGAGCTGAGCCTGCTCCTATCTCCCACTTCTCCACGCAAACCTGAAATGTGTCAACCTCCATCAGTTTCTCAGACATATCTGTTCATTCCCACCAAAGGAAATAGGAATCTCTACGAGAGGAAGAATAAACAGAGTCGCAGGTAAGCATCTGGGGTATCCCGCATCTTTATAGAAGCGCTGTTGATGATTTGTATAGTCACGTACTCACTGCGCCTCCTACACAGGTGCCAGCAAACATCTCGCTCTCCGATTACGAAGGGCTCCTTCTGAGCATGGAAAGGTGGCTTCTCTTCTCGTTGACAGCCAGCAAGCCCAGAATGTTCCTTTGGTACTTGCTTCAAAATGCTGTTTTCATCCCAGGTTTCTGGTAGGTATTCACCCCATCACACTGCCTATCAAGTGACATTTGATTATTAATTGCCTTTTAGTGATTCCCTTGTGAACATACCTCTTATGGTAAGCTGACTCAAATCCTCTTTGGAAACAGCTGATTATAAATAATAAACACCATTGAAAGTGTTTAAGATAAAATGGGCGAAAGGCCACAGACTTGGAGGAAGAACCCTTCCAGGGATTATATGAAGAATTTCGGAGCGAGAAGAGAACATCTAGCCCAATGTCTCATTTTTCAAGTGGGAACACTGATGCCAAGGGAGGGAACGCGATGCCCAAGGTCGCGCAGCTCGTCAGTGGACAGATGGACTGAAACAGAAGTCACCTGACCACAACACTGAGCTCTATCTCTCAAAGCCACTGTTCAGGCCACGATCTGACACGTGGGGCTCCGGCCACCTCTACAGAGTCTCTCACAGCCACACCTCCTGCGTCCGGCAAGATGGAGAAAGAGGACTTTCCTTTCTTCCCTTTTATTCTGTCTGCTTTGCCTGAAGCCCTTATTTAGACTGCAGTGACATCCACTTTGCTTGGGAGGATTAATGTTTCGGGAAGGGGAATGGCGTCATCAGACATTGCTGGAGGTATGTTGGCCACAAACATGCTGTGACTCCAGCATTTTCCAGGAAAACATGCAGGATGTACGTGAGCATCAGGAGGATACCCTAATGCCCCACCGATGATGTGCAAAATACGCTGATGGTCCCCAAAGTCCCAAATATCGCGTGTCAAGTTTCTTTCCTCCCATCCTGCAGATAACGCTTTGGGGAAAAGCACAGATTTGCCTTGAGAATTTGTCGTTCTGCTTATTCTCAGCTGGAAGTAGCAGTTCCTTGAGGGGCCTGTGGCTGCCATGAAAATAAGAAAACAAAGCGAATGTGCACCTGATGACAAGGAACAGGGGCTAGCGAACTCTCGATGACCCGTGGAGTGTCCCTGCCTGATACCCTTCAAGGCTCCCACACCCACACCCTCACAAGGTCAAGTTCACACACCTCACCCGGTCCACGCGCCCTCCCTAGCCTGCCCCTGACTCTCTCTCCAGCCCCGACCCATCGCTCCTTATCTTTCATCCCACATTCCAGAGACGCTCGGCTGCTCGCAGCTCCCCGGTCACATGGTGTCTGTTCTTGTGCCTGGACTCGCTCGTGCAGCGCTTTCTGCTGCTCCTCCGTTCTGCTGACTTCTTCCGTCTCTCCACGCTGGGCCCTGCTATGGCTACTTCCCTTCTTACTGACGTGACTTGACATTTTTTGTCTTTGCAGTATAATAGCATTTCAACTATTAGAAAGATTCGTTTCAATCCAGAACTCTTCAGTTTCCCTTTGAAGTTCAGGAGACACTTCGAAAAGTATCCAAAGAGTTGACTCTTCAGGGCTGGTCATAAACCTCAGGGTTCTCTCATGGCGCTGGTTATCAGTGCTGTGTCTGAGAGCATGCTCCCGTGGGAGAAGCTATCTAAATCCTGCTTTAGCCACTGGTCCTTTTTTCTACAACCAGAATGGCCAAAAAAAGCGCTTTTATTTCTGTTTCTTGGGGAATAGTCCACAACCATCAGTGTGTGTATCTCCCTTCTCTATCCTAGGAAATTAGGAGCCCCTCAAAGCCCCATGAGGTCAGTTGGTCACGGCAAAACTCAGGAGTGGATAAAAGACAGAACTCGGGAGATCTAATAGCTTCTCTAAGTGTTGCAAAACAGTAAACGTTAAGTGGGTAGGACACGGCCCAGACAATTTCCTGGACCGAGTCAAAATCCAAGAGTTGCACTGGCTTCATATGGTCTTTACATGAATCATCTGAGAAGTATTTATTTGAACATTCTTTGGCATAACATTTTATACAATTATAGAATCACAGGCTGCTAGGACTTACACAAGATCTTTAACCTACCCGCATTTTTCAGATGGGGTGACCAGGCCAAGAGGGGATAATTAAGGAACCCAAGTTTCATCCCGAGAGCCAGGCCCTCTGTTCCCCAGCCCCACCCACGGCCGCCTCCTGCAGGGGTCTGGCCTCCATTCACACGCCCCTAAATCACAGACAGGGAAGGAGTCTCCGCTCCTGCCATGAGGTCTGAGAGCAGCTGTAGCTCTCCCAGCTGGGGCTGCTACGGCAGTGCAATTAGCAAGGCTGCCTGACAACGGCAATGGCAAAATATTCTGTCTCCTCTCCAAAGTGACGAAGTGACTAGGCACAGGCGTTACGCTGTCTGAGGGCTCTTGTCCCCATTCTCTCTTCATCCTCCGGCCCAACTCCTGGAGCGAGATGAAATACTAGGGTTCTAGGGATCCTCCCTCTGCAGTTGCCTAGTGGAACCTCTCTTATAAGTAGAACCATCTCTAGGATTCAAAGCCCATCATGGACAGTAACTGAGAAGCTCTCAGAGGTCAACACAAGGTCCACGCTTGCTTCTCATTGCACGTGGCTGTCTCCCGGTCTTGGGCTCTGGAGCCTCACAGTGTATTCCGAGGTGCCCAGAACTATATATTTTAAGACGTTATTTATTTATTTATTTATTTATTTATTTATTTATTTATTTTATTTGGAGTAGTTTTAGGTTCGTGGGAACATTGAAAGGAGAATATGAAGATTTGTCCCCACACGTCCACAGACACCCACAGCATCGACATCCGGCATCGGAGGGGCACAAGGACGCACCTACATTGTCACATGGTTATCACTCAGAGTCCGTGGTTTACCATCGGATTCGCTCTTGGTGTTTTATGTGCTATGAGCTTAGACAAGGGTATACCGACTTGTCTCCATCATTATGGTATCACGCAGAGCATTTTCACTGCCCTGAAACTCTTCTGTGTCCTGCCTCTTCCTCTCTCTCCCTGACCCCTGATGCCATGGATCTTTGTGTTATCTCCTTAGGTTTGTCCTTCCCAGAATGTCGCATACTTCGAGTCACGGAGTTTGTAAACCTTCTCGCACTGGCTTCTTTCACTCAGTAATATGCATGTAAGTTTCCTCCAGGTCTATTGGTGGCTTAAGAGCTCATTTATCTTTAGTGCTGAATAACATTTTATTTTCTAGATGTACCATAGTTTGTTTATTCGCTCACCTTCTGAAAAGCATCTCGGTTGCTTCCGAGCTCTGGGAATTATGAATAAAATTGGCATAGACATTCTTGTGTAGGTTTTCGTATTAACATAAGTTTTCTACTCTTTGGGGTAAAGACCAAGGGACGAGATCACTGGATTCTAAGAACACATTTAGTTTTGTAAAAAACACTGCTGAACTGTCTTCCAAAGGGCGTGTACACTTTTGCATTCCTACCGGCAATGAGTAAGAGTTCCCGTTGCTGCACGTCCTCCCCGGCCTTTAGTGTGGTCAGTGTTCTGGATTTGGGCCATTCTGGTAGGTGTATAGTAGAATCTCATTGTTGTTTTAATTTGTATTTTCTTGATAACATGATGTGAACACCTTTTCATATGCTTGCTAGTCATCTATACATCTTCTTGGTGACATTTTTTTTATTAAAAAATTAATTGTTTTTTAATCAGGTTGTTTGTTTGCATATTGCCGAGTTATAAAAACTCTTTGCATATTTTGGACAACAGTCCTTTATCAGATGTGTCTTTTGCAATCCAGAACTTTCGATTTCATAATTCAGAGACAACGGAAACACGTAAGATCGCTGGTGTAGACCAGAGCTTTACTGCTCAAATTCATTATCTCTGAAGAAATGGATCCGAACTAAATGAAACTGCAGAAGGGACTCTGACATAGAGAGTTAGTTGAGTAACTTGTTCTTATTGAGAAAAGGCAGCTCATTCCCAGGAGAGAACATCACTGAGACTTTAGAAGTCAGACACATACAGTCCCCAAATACCTACAGGGTACTCTCTATGTTCAAGGTTTTAAATCTAACAGCATCTCACCAGAAATAGCCCTAGGCGCAGCCATCCTTGGCAGGAGAAGCTGTTATGTCTAATACCATTGATTACCTGCGCTTTGTGTGGAATACGTAATTTTATCCTCAAAATAATCTTATGAGGTAACACAATTGTGATAAACAAAATAATGGTCTCCCCAAAGATGTTTACTGCCTAAACTCTGACACCTGTGGCTGTGCTACCATACATGGCGAAAAGGACTTTTGCAGATGTGGTTAAGTTAAAGACCTTGAGATGAGGAGGTGAGCCTGGATTATGTGGGTAGGTCTAATGTCATCGCAAGGGTCCTGGTAGAAGAGGGAGGCAGAGGGTCAGAGGAGGAGAGTCAGAGGAAAATGTAAGGATAGAAGCAGAGAGCAGAGTGAGATGACTGCTGGCGTGAGGATGGAAGGCACCATCAGCCAAGGAATGAAGGCAGACTCTGGAAGCTGGAGAAGGGAAGGGAAAGGATTCTGCTCTAGAGCAGGGGTCCCAACCACGGGGCTGAGGACTGGTACCAGTCTGTGGCCTGTTAGGAACTGGGCCGCTCAGCAGGAGGCAAGCAGCAGGCTGGCCAGCAAAGCTTCACCTACATTTGCAGCTGCTCCCTAGCTCTAGCATCCCTGCCTCAGCTCCACTTCGGATCATCAGACATTAGATTCTCATAGGAGCACCGGTCCCTGGTGCCAAAAAGATTGAGGACCACTGCCCTGGAGCCTCCGGAAGGGGTGCAATCCCACCACATTAGATTTTAGACTGAGACCCATTGCAGACTTCTGACCTCCACAACCGTAAGATGATAAATTTGTGTTGTTTTAAGCCACCAAGTGTGTGGTAAAGTGGAATGGCCGCAATATCAGGCTAATGCAACTGTCATTATTTCCATTTTACAGATGAAGAAACTAAGAAGCAGAGATGTGAAATAATTCACCCTAAATGGTATACTTAGCAAGTGGCAGATCCAGGACTTCAACCCACGTAGTTTGATTCCAAAGCCAGACTCTGAGATACTAAACTGTACTGCTAATTGAACCCATGAATTAATAGATAGATAATGGAAATTCGTCCTTGAGATCATGGAGCTTAGAAACAAAATAGATAACCCAAGAAGGTATCTAACATAGGTAAAAAAAAAAAACATAGTAACTTCCTTTGTTGGATGGTTACTATGAAATAAAAGATCGTGTTTTGCTGGTGGGAATGCAAATCGGCACAGCTGCCATGGAAAACAGTTTGGGTGGCTCCTCAATAAGCTACACGTAGAATTAACACATGACCCAGCAATTCTGCTCATGAGTAAATACCCAAAAGAAATGGGGGGAAAATGTCTTGAAACGAATACTTGTACAGAAGTGTTTATAACAGCACTATTCACAATAGTAAAACAGTGGAAATAACAAATAACACAAACGCCCATCAACAAATTCATGGATAAACAAATTGTGGCATATACGGTAAGTCCTCACTTGATGTCATCAATAACTTCCATGACTTTAAGTGAAACGACATATAATGAACCCAATTTCACCATAGGCTGATTGACATAAACAAGGGATAAGTTCCTATCGTATTTCATCAACATTATAATGAAATGATGCTATTTGAGGACCTGCTGGACATACGATGGAATATTATTCAACCACAAAAAAGGAATCAATTACTGATGCATGTGACAACACAGATAAACCTAGAAAACATGCTAACTGAAAGAAGCCGAGCACGAAAAGTCCTATAGTATATGATTCTGTTTATATGAAATAGTCAGGACAGGTAAATCCAAAGAGACGGGAAACAGATTGAGGGTTGCTAGGCTGGGGTAGGGGCAGGGAGACAGTGGAGAGTAACCACTTAAGGGTTACAGGGCTGCATTTGGGGTGAAGAACATTCTGAAACTAAATAGAGGTGGTAATTGCAAACACTGTGAATGTACTAAATGCCACGGAATTTTTCACTTTAAAATGACTAATTTTACATTATGTGAATTTTGCCTCAATAAAAATAAATAAAGGACAACTGCAAAAATAAATTATCAAGGAGGGCTTTCTAGAAGATGTAGAACTTAATTTGGATCTTGAATGATGGCTGTGATTAGGCAGGCTGAGAGAAGATGGAACAGTGAGTGAGAGAGAGAGAGAGAAAGAGAGAGAGAAAGAGAGAACTCCCCCTTTAATTCCACACTCTTGCATACTTGCAAGATTCTGCACAGTCTGTGTCAGGCTCACCTCACTTAGCCCCCTCTAAAGAGTTCACCCAACACTCAGAGATTCTGTAGGAATCACCAAGGGCACTCCGCATATTTGCAAATGGTTTTATATGAATTGTGTGAAAAAAAAATACTTAGTAAAGAGCAATGTGTTAATATCAGAAAAATTAGGGCAAATGACTCAGAAAGCCAGACAGCACCCCGAATTAGTCCAGGGCTTGTGCTCGGGAGATCCGGATGCCTGAGCATCACATGGTCTGACCCCAGGCTCTAGAGGTACCACAGCTCTGTCACACAGCCCACCCACCATGACTTCTTTGGCTCTTCCCCATTACTCACCCCTCCCACACACATACCCATTATTCTTGTCAAGGGCAAGGTCTGGGATCTCAGCAAAACTGCAGAGGTCTAGGGAGGGCTACCCTCTATGAGAATATAAAGAAGCCCAGCTTTTCTCAGTCATCAATCACACAGACTCAAGGACAGAGAAAATGGCCAATGGCCTCACTGAGGACCTAGATGTCACTGCCACCCACTGAGGGAGGGGCTTGAGGGGTAGCTTTGAGGAACTCCAGGAACAACCCATGCGTAAACCCAGTTTTCTGACTCCGAGCTCTAAGTCACTTCTGTGGGAGCTTGCCACCACTGTCTTCAGTCACACCAGGGTCCTCTGCTCCTGCCCACCAGCCCGAGCCATCAGTGGGATGGGAGGCGGGATGGGGAGAAGAAATGAGTTGCATTCTGCTTTGTTTACAAATTACTTTCAGCCCTGTGGAGAGAGTTACTTCTAAATGTGAAGTGTTATTGTCACAGAAAGAGGGACGTTTGTGACTGACAGCTTTGCCAGAAACCTACCAAGGCTTTGGGCAAAGCCGCTGTCTCTGCCGGAGTCCCCCACTCCTTCTGCAGAAACAGAGATCCTGGCATTACAGTCCACCTCTTCTCCAGGGAAATGCACCATTCCATCCCAGACCGGAGATCTCTCCTCTGAACTTCTATCTGCCCTATTTGCAAACTCACGGGGTCTGGTATGTCGCAGACAGCCTGATTACCTTGTGACAGGCATGCTTATCATCTGGTACCAGCCTGTCGGTTCCTCCAAGGGGCAGAGTTTGTTTTCTTCACCCCGAACTCTTCACTGAACATGTCCTCGAGCCTGCGCCCATAAGTGCTGGCTGACCAAACATCGTGCATTTATATTCTTGTTCCTGTGTCAACAGCACTGCAGGTTTTTGTGACCTCAAGATTTATGCAGACAGGTGTTAAAATTTTTAACATTTATTGCATGCCTATCGTGTGCTAATCATGGTGCTGTGTGTTTTATATGCGCTTTCTCCAAACCTTACAGCTAACCCTGCGAAGCAAGTATTCTATGCTCAGGGGACGGTTAAGGACAATGCCCTCTGTACAACCTTGACCCATTCTCTCTCCAAGCTAACCAGTTCTCACACTTACCCTCCTACCACTCACCAGAATTGCATTTTCTGATGTTGCCTACGACCTCCGTGTCGCCAGACCCAATGGCTGCTCTTCAGAGCTCAGCCAGGCGGCATCTGACCAAGCCGGCCACACCTCCGCCTTAAAACACTCTTCCCTTCACTTTCTGGATGTCACACTCCTGGTTTCCTCATCTTTCCTGCCTCCTCTGGCACCTCTGTCCCAAACTCCACAGGGATTATGGAAAAAAGTTCTGGGGCACGATTGCTGATTTCATACCCTGACCTCCTTCACTTACTAACTGTGATCTTGGGGAAAATATTTAATCTCTTGTGCCTCAGTTTACTTCACAGAGTTGTGCAAATAAAGGAATAAATATACGCAGCATATTAGAACAATGCCTAGCACACAGCAAGACCTCAATAAATGCCAGCTTCTTGTATTATCACTATGATAATCCCTTATTACACCATCTCTAAAATTGGAAGTTCCACAGAGCTGTTCCAGGTCCTTTTTTCATCTCACTCTAGCCTAAAGCAGCCTCATTCATCTCCATGATTTTCAATGTCATCTATATGTTGGCATCTTCAAATTCGTATCTCCGACCCGGATCTCATTTAAGCTCCAGACTCATTTATCCAATCGCCCGCTTGACACATGCATTGGAATGTCTCACAGGCATCTCAATCGACATGTCTAAAAGTGAACACTCCCCTTCCGCTTGCCCCTCCTTAGTCTTCTTTGTCGGAGACAATGGCGCCATCATCTCCCCCCCCCCCCGTGACTGAAGTAAAAAACCGCAGGATCGTCCTTGACACTTCTCTTTCTGTCACCTCCCACATCGAATTCATTGCCACAAGCTTCTGATTTCACCTCCAGAAAATACCTTCACTCGATTCCCTTTTCTATATTTCCGTTGTCATCACCCTACTGCGAGTTGCTGGCCTCCCTGTTTTATCTCTACCAACCCTAACATTCCTCTCCTCACATGAACCGTGAAGAGGCTACTGTTGTTGGTGCTGACATTTTAATGCTTCGATGTTGTTTTGATGTAAATCAAATCATGATGGTAATCTCTGCTTAAAACCCCTCCAATTGCTTCCCATTGTCCATAAGAGGGACTCAAATTCCTCAAAGTGGCCCCCCGAGGCACTTCAGTATCTGGCCCCTTGGACCTCTCCAGCCCGATCTTGCCACCTCACCCTGGCTGGATCTGCTCCTGCTCCACGGAGGCTGCCTGTCTGCCCCGCCTGTCTCAGGGCTTCAGCGGGCTTCTTCTGCAGCCCGCTACCTTGACCCTTTCTGTGCCTTGACTGCTTTGACAGTCTGCTAAAGCCTTTGGAGCCCTGCTCAGAATGCTTTTTCAATGTATAAAATAAAATGCATAGCGTTACAAAAGGAACCAATGATATCGAAATACGCGTAATCAAAACATTATTTTAAAAATTCATCTGTGATGTGCCACCACGCGAGGGATTCCGCTCGTGGGGGCAGCTGCGTGTCTGGGGCGGGGGTGGGGCGCAGGAGGTGTGTGGGAACTCTCTGTTGCTTCTGCTCAATTTTGCTGTGAACCTAAAGCTTCCTTTAAAATGTCTATTAAAAACACACTCGTGACACAGTAATAATACGGGTGCTCCTTTACCAAGCTATTAACTAACAAGCTCTGGTAATGGGTCTACTACCTACCATCATGTCAACAGCAGGAAACAGCTGCAATTTCCGTTGGTGACGAAGTCACGAACAGACACCGCTAACGCCACTAGAAACAAGGCTGAATCCCCGCCAGCTAAGAGCCGTGTTGTCAAAACCCAACGCTCCTGCGTTCTTCCACTGAGCAACTCCTGCTCAGCCTCCGAGCCCAGGACGCCCTCTCGAACCTCCAAGCCGAGAACCTTCTCCTGTCACTCTCTTTCACTCTCCCTCACTTTTCCACCTCCGATTTTATTTCACACTTTACTTACATATGTGTTCGTTTGCACGTTTCGTCGTGACGTCACTAGGATGGAAGCTCCACCAGGGCTGGAATGACGCCTACTCTGTTCAGCGATCGAGACACAGAAGAGCGTGATTCAGTGAGCGAATGAATGAATGGCCCATACCTGGTAGGCAATGGAGCGTGGCTATAATAAACCCTTCTAACTCCGAACGCTTTGTTTTTCCTCTGTGTCACGTTGAATGAAGATGATTTCTGCTTCACACAACATGTAGCTTCTTTTACCATCTTCCACTGATCTATCTGCTCAACAGAAAAGGTATCTATATAACTTTATGGAGTTGGCCTTTAGAGAGGTTACCTTTTCCAAGAATCTTTGTATTTCTAATGGTGGCTTTTGCTGAAAAGAAGTAAAAATTGGGTTTACATTTTAAATTTATTTTTGTGAAAATGTAAGTGGTTTCAGATCCATTCAGGAACTAAGAACTAGGAGGAAGATGATGATAATGATGATTAGGATGATGGCGGTGGTGATAATGATATTTATCGAGTGCTGTACACACCTTTTAATCTTTACTATATCCCTACTTAGTTTGGGAAAGATAAGGCATAAAGAGATGATGAACCCAAGCAAAAAGGTATGCTCTTCTCTTCCTTCTCTGCCGTCACATTACCTATTTAAATTTTTCTTCACTCATACCGAGAGCCTGGGATTTGATAACAGAGATTCCTGATGCCAGTCAATTCTCAAAGGTGTGACACCTTAGCTCCTTCAGCTCACCTAATACCTTGCCCAGGATTCATCTTCATCAGATCCGTTGGTCTTCCACCTTTGAGAATCAAAAAGCAATGATACAGGTTCAAAGCTCAAGATCCCAAACCCTGCCTGTAGACAAGCGCCATCACGATTGGGAGCCCAAAACAGCAGACATGGGAGTGGAGAGACAAGTGGAGGAGATCAGAACAGGCACCCAGAATATACCACTCTGCCATGAGGATTATTTTGAGCCTAAAGCAATTGAGAAAAAGCAGGCACAAGATCAGCTCTCTGCAGTCCCCCACCTGCCTGGAAACTGATCATCAATTCCCCTTGTGAAGGTACCCGCCTCCATCCACTTCCCATACCGGGAAGGAAATGACAACCTCAGCACCAGAGATGAGCTGGCACTAAGTCTACACACGCCCTACGGACTAGTCCTTCTGTATTGCTTGTTTCCCCACATATTTGCCTTCCTACAATTTGCTGCCTCTAGAATCTCAGTCTCTTTCCTTTGTCTTGTCGCTTCTCTTTAAATTTATCCTCTTTTTTTCCAAATGGTATAAAAGCCTCCAAGCCTAGCTGTTTCTTTGGGGTTTTCTCTTCTTTCAAAGAAGCCCCTCTGTGCCACGTAAAACTTTTAACATCAAATAAATTTGTACGCCTTTTCTCCTGCTAATCCGCCTGTTGTCGGTTTTTCTCACAGACCCAGCCAGAGGATATAAGTGGCTAGCAGTAAAATTTCCTCCACTACAGATGGTAGGGGAGGGTACCAACTCAGAAGAACGAGACCTTAAAAATATTTCTTGGTTGGGTTAAGTTTAAGGTCAGGTTAAATTTAGAGTTTGAAACTACGGTGGCAAGATTTAATTATAGTTAATGCCTGGATCAAGGTAAAGGTTAGGATTAGGATAGTATTAGGTTAGGGCAAGAACCTTGTTTCAAGTGAAGCTTGCTGTCTAGGCTTCAGCTGGGGCTGGGCGTTTACCTGGACCTTAGGGTTTATTAGGTATTAGAAGCCGTTGAGATCTGGTTTGGCTTCAACATTAAAAGATTAAAGCTGTTGTCAGTCCAAGTCAGCAATAGGAATAGATTGGAAGTTCAGTCTAAAGTAGTATTTAGCTCTGAATTCAGATCTTAGGAAACGTTATTGTTTAGGTTACTGACAAAACCTGGGGTGAGGACCTGTGGTCGGCCTATGTTTTGGAGAGAGATCTGAGACAGGTTTGTGTATTGCCGAGTTGCACATGAGAGTCTGATGGAGACGAGTCCACAAACCTGGAAGGCATCTGGTGGACAAAACTATGGCCCAGACAGAAGCTTTGCCCCTGGGTCCCCAGTATCGCCTGTGGCCATACACAAGGAGCACTCTCCAGGTTTCAGACCTTTTTCTATCTCGAGTCGCTACAGAGCCACTCTGGATAGCAGCCCTGTGTCCCTCAGAGAAAGTGGAGAGATGCCCAAAGCCTGGCTAAACTAGCTTATCAGGCTTTAGTAAGTAGAGAAAGGGCTGGTTATTTCATTGATAAATCCAAGAAATCGCTGTAATGACTTCAACCCCAGGGCAAGGAATAGGTCCAAGCGTGGAAAGAACCTGTCTGTGTCTGCCCCTTTGTGCCCTATGCTGCAGCTAGACTTAGAGATGAACAGCTGAGCCTCTACGAATTTTTCAGGATGATAAGTGATGAGCACTGAGTCCCAACACGAAGGAGCGAAGATCAGTTCGGACCAATGGGAAGTGCCGGGGATGCTCCTGGCCTTGCCTGGGACCACAACCGTCTCTACGGCAACAATGGCGGTGAGCTGTCCAGAGGAGAGACCGGAACCTCGTAAGTAGAATCCAACTATGGAGTTAGATTATGAGGATTTAGCTGTTGGGAAATGCCAGGGATTAACTTCGGTCACCAGTGTGAGGAATACGATGGAAAATGGTCCCAAATTAGGAAAGGACAACAAAGCTAAGCCACACAGGATCATCAGGAGCCATGGCTGCTTTTAGGAGACCTCAAGCTCAGAGAGGGTCTTCTCCATCTCGTTCCCCGGACAGCAGGATCTGATGTGCACCAAAACCCACGTTTATTTTCATAAAACTTTCCCGGGAACCATTTGAAAAAGCAATCATAAAAGAAATCACTTTTTTTTTTCTGATAGGAAAACCATGATAATTAGAAGTGTGTTCCTCACCGAAGCCAGAACAAGGTAAGAGAAAGGGCTCAGAGACCCGCGTTCTAACCTAGAAGATGCCACCCCCGCTGCCACGCTGAGACGCTGGCTTCCCGAGGCTGGGCGCTGGCGTCTGTGGACTGGGGCCAGCTGTGGGGCTGCCCCTCCCCGGCTACCTTGGCTACAGTGGGAGGGAAGGACAGCCATGACAGCCGGAACGTAAACAAACACATCTGTTCCTCGGATCTCACACGTGAGATTCCCGGGAGGGGCGGTGGCCTGGGGAAGGGCAACATGCAGACGTGCAGACGAGTCTGCAGCTCGCCCCGTCCCATGTCCCATGGGGCTGGCTCTGGAGGGGCGGGCCTTCTCCAGAGGTGGGGGACGGGGGGGTGGGGGGGCTCCCTGTCTAATCGACCTCCCAGGCACCCGGCGCTCTCGCCAGGCAGCCCGCATGTGTCCTTTCCTAATTTGGGGCCATTTCTCCTTGTTGTTCCTACACTGATGACTGAAATTAATCCCTGGCATTTTCCAACAGCTAAATCATTATAATCAAACTCTGCAGCTGCCAGATCTGCTGACTCAAACCCCCTATGTATTCATATGATATTTGCCGGGTAATTACAGAATAGAGGTAATTATATTCATGACTCCATTACTTTCATAATTCCAGAGACCCAGAAATCACTTTTTAAAAAAATCCTCACAAGACCAAGAGAAGAAATTCCTGCAGTCACCACCCTAACCCGCGTTGTATCCTGTTTGTCCCTCGTGTCACACTTTCTTCCAAACCTTCCCATTCAACAAGAGCAGCTCCCGGCTCCTCCCTGAAGACCGAAAGCAGGGAGAAGAAACAGACGAACGCTCAGTGCTTGGTCAGGGCCACGAAGGCTTCAGGTGGTCGAAACCAATGTGCACTAGTTACGGTAATTCTAACTATTGTACTAGGTAAGCCCTAAATACCCGTGAGTTTTCAGATGCTTAACACAAAGAAATTTATTTCCTATTCAGGTGCTTCTCGTCAGACACCTGCCATGTGCGCATTCAGGGACCCTGGTTCCTTCCGGCTTGTGGCTTTGCCCACTCTAAGTCCTCGGAGATTTCTCTGATCAGCTGACAGGTGGGAAAAGACTCTTTTAAGTCATGACTCAGGCGCGACGCTGGTTGACGCCACTCACATTCCTATTGCAGGGGCCCTGGTGAACGCAGCCCTTGCCGGGCGGCCACTCGCAGCAACAGATCTGCGTCCGGTGGGGAACCCGCACCTTTGAGGTCAGCTGACCGCTTCTGTCAATGACGTGACGCTAACAGGCCATGGGTGAGCGTCCAAGGTGTTTGTGAAATGACGGACACCGCCGCGTGCTGCGTGCCATGCGACGCAGATTAAAGTGATAAAACGAACACCCTAAAGAGATGACAAAGAAAGTTCACCGTCTCCTTCTGTTGACGTGACATGTAAAAAAGATCCCCTCGTAATCTTCTCCCAATGTGATGCTGTAGCCCTTCCGGACAGGGCATTTAGCCCCCTCCCCCCTCCCACTCCCCACGCCCCTGCCTTTTACGTGCGCTGCCACAGACCAGGGGACGGGGCTGCCCCTCGAACGCCTCCCATTCCATTACAGATCTTCATTAGAGGTCGTCCACTCCCCATACTTGGTGGCTCGGCTGTTCCTCTCTGAAGGCTGTGCACATCCAGCAAGGCTGAGTGACGCCAGCAAGGATTCTCACACTGGTCAAAGGGGCGGGCTAGGTGACAGGTGAGCCTGATGAAACCAGAGGAGGAGGCAGGTTGTGAAAGCAAAACTCAGGAGTCACGATGCAGCCAAGTCTCATGCATAGCACCTCGAAGGCTGCCCCCCGGGGATGTTTGTCTCAGGTTTGGTGGCAGCAAAATCGGTTTGGAAGTAGAGACACTCGAGGACATCACCATGTGATGGGACCCCTGGGTCCTGGAGAGCCAAAGGAGGGACCTTGCAGCTGATGAAAGGGGTGGAGGGCGCCCCCAGGGCTGAGCTGTGTTTGGAGGCGTCGGCGAACCTGCCCGTGGGCGGCCCGGGTGGGGGACGGGGCTGCCGAAATGAAATGGGGACAGGCAATGAGGCCAAACAAAAGAGAAGCTCTCGGGGTCCACGCGAAGCGTCTCACAGAGCAGCCCAACAGGCAGGGGCCCCCGCCCCGCGTGCGAACGTGTGGAGTGCTCAAAGGAATTCTTCCCCGTTTTTGAAACTCCGACCAAATGGCGATCCTCTATTTCCCGTTCTGAATTTTCCCCTTCAGCAGTTTTCTTTTTGTTTGTTCCAGAAAAAGGGTAGAATTACATTTTACTAGGCTTTTTACACTTGAAAACCTCTACGACAAAATACGGTTTTTCCCCAGAACTGCTTTTACAGCTAGTCAGAGCGCCCTCGTGGCAGCGCCTCCCGGGACAGCCTCCCTGTGACAGCGCCTCGTCTTAGCTCCCAAGGGCCAGAGGTGAGCGCCTGTCCCAGGCCCAGTTCTCACAGGGGAGAGTGAAAGCCAGGGTGCTCTCCAGGGCGAGAAAAAGAATCTTCCAACCAACCATCTTCCTCCAAGGCGTGGTCCGGCCTGGTCCACTTTCTCACTTAGGAAACCCTTGGGATTTCCGAGCCATTGGTGGGAAACTTCTTGTGCTGCGTCACAATTTTTTTTTTCTTAAAATGCAATATTTAGAATATTTATTAAGTAATAATAAAGAACGGATGTGGTTTCTTTTTTTTTTTTTGATTTATATTTATGCGAAGGGCATGGGGGCTCCCACTCTGTGGGTCACCTGCTTCTGCAGTTACCTTATGTCCTACCGACCCTACAACCTCGGCCATCTGGAGCTCAGTCGAGGAGATAAAGGCCCTTAGAAAAGGCAGCTGAGAGCCGGGGGCAGTGACCGGGGTCAGAGGCACCGCTGACCACGCAGAGGCATGGAACCTCTCCTCGCACCTGCGTTTGAATAGCTCGGTGAGTTTGGTCCTTGACCCATAGCACATAAGGACAGCTCACGGGGAAGGGAACAGCGATGACCACAACGGGCAGGTAGGAATATTGGCAACGGTGAGAGATGAGCAGGCAGAAGATTTAAAAGCTGGTGACAAAAGCTCGGAGACCCGGTTGTCCGGGTGGTTGACATGGAAGCAAACAGCTGGAGGCTTTGCCGGAGCCGCAGCATCTGGGAGGAGGGTTCTGGCCCAAACGGACAGAGGCGAGCAATCCTGTCTGGCAACATACGGAGGGGCCGGTATTCGTGTTCGGTGGACAGGACAGGCAAGGACAGCAACCATGGTGGGAGGACGGCCCCCGAAGGCAGCGCCTGGGCGACAGGCCACGCTGGCTCTGCGTGGTCTGAACGGGATGCCGTCTGGCCGAGGCGTGTGTCCGTGGCGTGGATGTGGGAGCCCGTGCACACGAATGGGGCAGGCGGTGAAGGGCACGGGCCGCGAGGACAGCTTCTGGGGGTTTCCCGAGGACCGAGGAGCACCCCGGGTCCTGAGAAGAGAGGGCATCATGGCGAGACACCGAGGTCCGTCACCACCACAAGTCGGAACGCAGAGAAAGGGGGACCCAAGCCCTCTCCGCACTGCGCTTCCCGTTTTCACGTGCTGGCTCTGAGACCCGGGTGAGGGCGGGTGGCAGTGGTGGTAACGGGTCCACATTCTGACGACGGGCCAGAGGGACTACCTGGGCTGGCCCTGAGGCCCGGAGGCCCTGAGGCCCTGAGGCCCGGCCTGCCCGCCCCGGCGTCTCCCCTCGGCCTGGGCTGCCCCGTGCTCCCGCCCCACCCCCATCCTGTGGGGCTCCCGGTGACTGCCCTTGCCCCGCGTTGGGGTCAGCAGACTCTCCCATTCCCCCGAGCTCACCTGGTGAGCTGGCCTCAACCATTTAGCCTTGACAGACGCAGGCAGTGGGGCGCCCGCCCGGCTGGGGAGTTGGCAAGGTTCGTTAATCATGCTTTCAGAGCACTTTGCGATGCAGAGATGAAAGACATCTGAGGAGAGCAAAGTACAGCCATTACAGTCTCCATCTTCCTAATTGAGGAAAATGAGGTTATTTCCAAACCCTCTGTGATGCAATGGAAAATGTGCTCGACAGGCCCGTGCTTATGGCTTCTTCCCCTACGGCTCCTCGGGGCTGAGACAGAGCAGCGCTATGCGGAGAGCACCCAGCCACCGTGCTCCCGGTCAGGGCCGCCACTTGGACGTGCCCCAGAGTCGTCCTGGTGCCTCGGCCCCGAGAGGGACCGCCTCGACACGACATCAAAGCTGGGCACCTTCGTGCGGCTCGAAGTCCTCCTCCTCTGCCCTGAGTAATTGGAACAAAACGACCCAGGTAGTCTTGCTGTAACATCAAAGCCGCATATAATAACCTCACAGATGAATTCAAGAGTGAATACATTCACAGCCACTGCTCAAGTTTGAAGTATGCCAGATTTTTTTTTTTTTTTTTTTTTTTTTTGCAGCTTCAGAACTAAGCAAGAAGAGAAAGAGAAATCACCAGCCTTCGCTTTCTTTGTTAGCCAGATGCCTCCCCTTCTGGGCTGCGGTGAAAGGTGTGGGCTTTCAGCCCTTCGGTATTAAGAAGTCAGTTTGAGAACAATGATGAGGATGAGAGGAGCAAGAATAGAGCTGGGGGTCAGGAA
The DNA here is from genome assembly GCF_014176215.1 of Rousettus aegyptiacus. NCBI lineage: Eukaryota > Metazoa > Chordata > Mammalia > Chiroptera > Pteropodidae > Rousettus > Rousettus aegyptiacus. Next base: position 11,880,338 of record NW_023416310.1, read on the forward strand.
ACACCGTGATTAACATGTCTGTGCACGAATGCAAACCCTGGCCCACCCTCGATGCCACCAGCCCACAGGGAGACCAGTGAGCCACACAGGGCCACTGACCGGAACATCTGTGATAGTTTGACCATCCAGGTCACGGTGGAGAGGCTAGTCATCCTCTGTCACCTGTAAGGAATGGGCTCCCTTTAGGCTAGAAGACTAAGAGCGAGTATATATTTGTAAATAATAGAGCTACCAAAGAGAGCTAATACAGAAAACCTTCACCGCTGAGCAGCTGAAGTCCTGAGACTTCCCAAAAGCAAGTCACAGAACTTCTATTCCAAGAGGGATCTTGGGGGTCACACTCACTGTGACCCAAGAACAGGATTGTGACACACATCATGGCCAATAAGTGTCTGTAAAATAGTATTCATGAGATAATAGAAAATATATATTAGTCTCTGTCCCCAGTTCCTGGCACAGAGCTTCTGAAATCCTTACAATTTCCTAAGCGATAAGACCACTAGGAGTATCTTTTGCTCCGATATTTGACCTTTGATCCTGTCCCCAATGCAGGCCCCCTGAAACCCTTATAATTTCCTGGATGACGGAGTGTCCTTTGTTTTAATGAGGCAACTTGGATGGGCTCCTGATGGCTTCTGGATGAGGGAAGTCACTGGAAAGATGAAGCCACGATCAGCCCACCCCCCATTCACCACGGTCAGCCCACCCCCCATTCACCACGGTCAGCCCTCCCCCCATTCACCACGGTCAGCCCTCCCCCCATTCACCACGGTCAGCCCTCCCCCCATTCACCACGGTCAGCCCACCCTCCATGCACTTGAGAGAGGAGAAATGATGAAAATGGAACCGATGATTAGTTGCGCCTATGTGGTGAAGCCTCCATAACAATCCCAAAGGTGCAGGATTCGAAAACCTTAGGTTGGTGAAGATGCGGAGATTCGGGGGGCTGCATGCCTGAAGAGGAAATGAAGGCTCTACGCCCCTTCCACGTGCCTTGCCCTACGCATCTCTTCCATCTGGCCGTTCATGAGTTACATCCTTTTAGAATAAACTAATGATCTAGTAAGTAAAATGTTTCTCTAGGTTCTTTGAGCTGCTCTAAAAAATTATTTAACCCCAAGGAAGGGTTTACGGGAAACTTCGGTTCATATCCCATCAGTCAGAAGCACAGGTGACAACCTGGGCTTACAACTGGCGTCTGAACTAGGGTCGGGCGTCAGTCTTGTAGGCCTGAGCCCGTAACCTGTGGGACCTAATGCTGTCTCCACGGGACAGTGTCTGAAGAACTGAGTTAAATTGTAGGACACCCAGCTGGTGAAAGGTTGGCTTGGTGTGGTGGGAAAAAACCACACGTCAAAATTCGTTGGAGTTGGAATCTTAGCGTCGTTTGGAATGCACCTGAAGGCAAAGCTCTAGAATATCTCCTGTCTCAGTGGGACACCACATGATACCTGCTCTGCACCCCCGGAACGCGTCTATCCAGTTCCGTGCCCCGTTTCATCATGGCCTACTGCTCCTTGCTGATCTTAACTCCCAGCCCCCCAATTCTCAGACGTGGCCTGCTACCCTTTTGCAGCAAACATGCATCGCTACCCTTTTTTATAACTGCCCTGCTGTAGGATTACACACCTAGTTAACGCCCTGGGCATGTAACTGGGTTTATTCCACCCATTTTAAAGTCGAGAAAACAAGGGGGCTAAGAATGTAACTGCTCTCTTCAGTGAGAGAACATATGGGTGGCAGGTAATTGCCATAAAAACCGATAGGTGCCTCCTCTGCAAAAGTCAAGGGGCCTTTAGATACATTATTGCCCTCACGCTGGCCCCGTGAAACGGCTCTCGGAAAGCCCTGCCTTTACTGCGGAGAGCATAAGTACGTGATTACGCAGCGGCTCACAGGCTGCAGGGCTGCGACCCAGCCTTTTCCTAAAACTCTCATCCTTCCCCATGTACCTTACCGCCCAGTGGCACCCTTGCCCCCTGCGATGAGCTGAATTCCGTCCTACAAAAAAAGGATGCTGACGTTCTAACTCTCACTACCTGTGAACGCGGACTTATTTGGAACGAGGGTCTTTGCAGATGATCATGTTAAGATGAGGTCATTAAGGGCGGGCCCTGATCCAACATGACTGTGTCCTTGTAAGAAGGGAAAATGTGGACACAGAGACAGACGTGCACACGGAGAGAGCGCCATGTGAAGATGCAGGCAAAGAAAGGTCGGGGCGATGCATCTACGAGCCAAGGAACGCCGGAGGCTGCCAATGCACCCTCAGAATGGAGGGAGAGACAAGAAACGGAGTGTCCCTCAGGGCCCCTGCAGGAACCAGCCAACTTCTCATCTCGAACTTCTGGTCTCCGTAACCGGGAGACAGTACGTTTCTGTTGTTTCAGCGGCCCCGCCCTAGCAAACAAATACACCCCCATTGTACTCACTTCAACCTTTTTCTTCTCATCACTTATGTCCATGCAGCGGGCCTGACCCCCAGCTTCCAGGCCACGGCAGAGCCAGAAGAAAGTGTTAGTGCCGAAGTGTTCAGTCTCTCTACCTTCTCCCCTCGCACTGAAAATGGGTAAGTGGTGATTTTGGGGACCCTCATGTTCATTCCAGGTCCCACTCACCCACATACATGCAAGCATGTGCCCAGGCACACCCACACGAACACACACATCCTCCCCAGACAGAGAGGAATTGGAGGCCCTGGGCCAACCTTGGCACATTAAGCAGCAAGTGGGAAGGCCACAGAGACTTGTCACCCGAAGGCTCCTCTAGCCATCACCACCTTCCCTGTCGCTGGGCTCAGGAGCTCCCAAGGCGGCCCAGCTGGTCATCCGGGTTGGCTTACACTATCCCAAATGTCACCTCCAGGTTCCCCTACCTGCCTCAAAGCAATGAACTTCTCCAGGCTGCCAAGGCAGACCATGCTGCCCAGAGCAAGAAGCCTTTGTTCTGAGTGATCGATGCCAGGTTACCCTCGAGGGCACAGGCCCCTTGTTCCTCAGAGGGCCCCTGCTCCCCCCAGAAGTTTTCCCTGCCTCTCAGAAACTCACTGTCCCTTTCAGTCCCGGCTGTGCCTTATGTGAACACCAAAACTTGAAGGACGTGCAGAAGAGCCCGACTCTCCCTCTGTTCCTCACTGTCTGGTTCCTCATTTTCACCGAGCGGCGCAGATACCCCGTGATATCCTGACAGTTCCCATGAGGTCCAGGCCATCAGTTAATAAGATGAAGGAGCAATCAGGACCAGCATAGGACCGTTCACACAGGCGCAAGCTGGGAGCCCACCAGTCCTCGTCAGAAGACTCTGCCCCTGGGCCTGGGCGCTCACCTAGTCGGCTGCTTCCCCTTGGTCTGAGCTCCCTCTATCACCCTCTGCATGGTCCTCCGGTCTCCGGACAGACACAGGGAGGAGGCTGGTAAGGTCAAACAACGGGAAATCCCCTTGGACACCAAGTTATCACTCAGGAAACAATCAGCTGAATGATTTCTACAAGAGGCTCTGCCTCGTCATGATTTTGACCTAGACGTTCAATTTTAGAATGTTTCTCTTTGTTTCAATCTTGTGGCTTAACCTTATAGATGTGATTTTGTGTCACTGTTATTTTTTTCTATAAAGACATGATTTTTTTTTTAAAGCTTGTCAGTTCAGAACGACCACATTCTTTAGAAACCAGAGTTGGTTTTTTTTCCCTCATTAATATATATCTGATTTTATAGTTTACTTAATAAAAATTCCGGTGTCGGCCATTCCTCTTCCAGGAAGTGAGAGTTGGTGTTCTACTTGCTTTGTGTTCAGTCAGTTCCTGCTTCCTGCCCATGGGGTATCAACGCTCACACACACATGAATTAAATGAATTAAATACCAGGACAAATGATGAAAAAGCTCCTCCACCAGATGAAGTATGTAGAGATTTATCAGCATCTCTAGGACACTCGGAGCCTCTCCAGGTTACCTCTGAAATGCACAGGATTTGGAAGGGATTAGGAGAAACTCGAAAATCTCTAAGAATTCAAGAAAACAATTAATGACTTGGAAAACAGGACTCCTTAAGGTAGGTTAGGAATGTGGCCATATAGTTTTAATAAGAGGCGATTGAAGAGACAAGAATACTTTGAAGAGCTTTTGAGTCCAGTATGAAATGACCCACATCTAAGCTACTTTTTCATTCTTTTATGATTAAAATAAAGTAACAGTTTCTTTCCCATTAGCCTCCTTCCCCTTGATTTCTACTCAAGAGCCCCCGTCCCCACCTTTGCATTCATTGATTCAGAGAGACATGTCTTTGTTAGTTCCTCAGTGGTTCCCTGACTTAATTGCCATAGCACCAGAGAAGTGGGAAGAGAACGGAGGAGAGTTAATCAGGTAATAGCCATCCACCCACCTGCCACTCGCCCACAGTTCTGCCCAGTGCCCCCAAAGTGCCCCCCTGCTCTATCGCTTAGTGTCTCTTCCATCTTCCCCGCTGTACACCCTGCAGTCAGGCCCAAATACCACCGCTGCCCTCCCTCTCCCCACCGCTTACACCACGTCCGCCCGTCATGTGATCACTTCCATCAAGAAGGCCTTTTTCCCTTCCCCTGGCCATATAAACATCCCCATCCTATGAGGCTCCACTCAAGTCTCCAACCTTCCACAGATCTAGCCTCTTTTCAGCCCCCAGAGAATAGTCTCTCTTCTGAGAGCCAGCTCGGGTATGCGAGGGACTACTCCCGAAGCATTCGGATTGGTGTAGAACTTTATATTTCCACGCGCGCGTACGTCATCTCACAACCCAACTGGAAGCCTCCTGGAAGTCCGTGCGCTGAGCACATGGCAAACGGTCGATAAACATTTACGTACGTGAAGGATGGTGGCCAAGGAATCTCCGTTGATTTCGATGGTGGAGGAGGGGGAATGGAAATAGAAAGCATGTGGCTGAAACATAAGAACAATTCTAGCGCCTTCCTCATATACTTCTGCTTCATCCTACTTGTCCAGCATTTTGGCAGACATTCCAACATTCCTGAGAAGCAGATAACACAAGTGTAAGAACAGTGGGAACTATGTGCGCCTACATACTAGGCTCTTCACCAGGTTCTAGGGGTGTAACAGTGACCCAGATGTCGCTCCCACCAACACATCATGGCCCCCCACCATCCGGTACGCCTGGAGGCACAGGCTCGTCTCACCTGCTCTTTCTCTATTACGCGTCTCTTGGAGTTTCCCTGGAGCGCGGCCCTGCACCACCTGGAGCTCCGGGACCACCATCCATCTCTACGTCACTGGTTCTCCATTCTGGCTACGTTGTCCCCGCCTCCAGGGACATATGTAACTAGTCTAGGTGGGACCACGACCTTAACAGTTTTGAAAAGCCCCATTTGCGTCTCACATGCAGCCAGTTAAGACCTGCGGCACTAAGCGCATCCACTACTGTCCTGGCCAGGGCCCGGGAGGCGGAGAGGAGCCACGCGCACTTCCTTCGTGGCCCTTCCGTTTGCTCCACAGGGGCTGAGGGTGTCAACAGACTCTCCCCAAAGTGTGTGGGCAACTGCGAGGAGCGATAATGTAAGCTGTGCGATTTAAATGAGATGCAGTATGATTTTCCTAAAATTCAAGAGGAATAATAAGCTCTTCACAAGCACCACTCCCCACTTCCCATCCCCCCCCCCAACACACACAATATCCTAACCTTGTTTCCCAGTGTTGGGGGCAACCAACTCCATCTTTTGACAGAGAGCTGCTCCTCAGCTCTTCAGTTTTGAACGCTCCACACACTTTACCCCTGGAGGTTGGTCTCGGCCTCTCATCCAACCCTTCCACTCAACAGGGCAATCCTTGAAACACTGTTCTTTCCACTCTCTGACTTCTTCAATCTGTAATGGTCCCGCTGGTACTTTCAGTGGGTCACTCCAGGGGTGGTGGCTCTCCAAGGTCGCTTCGTCCAGATTCAGGGGAAGCCCTGGCACCTCACCGTTCTTGAAACATTTTCAATCTCTCTCTCCCCACCCTAAGAACATAGACTAATTCTCACACATAAGAGACGGCACCGCCTATATCTATACTAGGAAGAGAAACATTTTCCTAAAGGCCACGTGATTGATGAAAGAAACTATTCTGACCACCGAGAGCATCCGTACGCACTGCTGTGCAGAGCGGCTACCAGTCCTCACTTCTGCTCCCAGACCATGGCCAAAGGCCCACCGATGCGTCAGAAATGACTTGCCGAACAAAGCCACGCTCCCTTAGGAGTCACGCTTATGCACCCAGAGCCCCCGAGAACACTGGTTTATCGGCACTTGCTACATAGTAGAATCACTTGGGGAGCTTTGAAAAATTATCCAGGGCTGGTTCTCACCTTGCAACAGAAATTTCTCAGCCGTGCGACTTCCCTCCCGCTCTTTATTAACAGAATGGAGGAATGTGTAAGGTTTCTTTTCCATGACCCTCCCCTAAACCCCATATTGATCAATCCTCAGGAGGCAGGGTAAAAAGTATACATATTTGTGCTCTCTAGGATGGGCTGAATTTGTGTGCCCCCGAAATTAATATGTTGAAGACCTTATTTCAAGTACCTCAGAATGTGACCGTATTTGGAGACGGGGCCCTTAAAAAGGCAACTACATTAAAATGAGGTCATTAGACTGGATCCTCATCCAATATGACTGGTGTCCTTATGAGGAGAGGAAATTCGGACACAGACACATACGGAGGGAAGACCATGTGAAGCCGCAGGGGAAGATGGCCGTGTATATGCCAAGGACAGCGGTCTTAGAAGAAACCGACCCTACCAAAACCTTGACGTTGGACCTCTAGCCTCCAGAACTGTGAGAAAATACATTTCTGTCATTTAAACACCGCGCCCCCACCCCACCACCACCAAGTCTGTGGCACCTTATCATGGCAGCCCTAGCACGCTAACATAAGCCCCTTTCTTCAAGAAAATAACAAGAGTTTGCGACCCCAAGAGGATTCACAGTAAGTAAACAATAAGATTCAAACCTAGCTCCTAACTCCGGGAGACTGTGGAGATTTATTTTCCAGAGCTAGAAGCACACGGACATAGCTTTTTTTTTTTTTTTTTCTATCAGGAACACTTTAGTTGGAGTCTCACTAAAAGCCAGAAAAAAAAAAATTAAAAGTATGTTTTTAAGAGCCCCCAGGTCACTTACATCCCCAGGGGCCTAAGG